>NC_090925.1:786016399-787262649 GCF_040938575.1 Ambystoma mexicanum
AGGTGGTGAGGGTGAAGCTGCAGAAGGAGGTGGCTGAGTGAAGAGTGGTTGGGCCGTTTACGGATTTGCCAGGTGATCTGGTGGTGTCCCCCTTAGGGGTTGTGCCTAAAAAAGCAGCTTATGAGTTCCGGTTGATTCACCATTTGTCATGGCCAGAGGGCATGTCCGAGAATGGTTTCATTGCCCCAGAGCATTGTGGGGTGTCCTATTTAAGTGTGAATCAGGTGGTGGGTTTGGTGAGGAAGAAAGTGTGTGATGCTTTTATGGCAAAGTGTGGCATCAAATCGGCTTTTCATTTGTTGCCTGTGCATCTAGAGGATTTTTGGTTGATGGGGATGTAGTTTGAGGGTCAAATTTACACAGACAATGTATTGACGATAGGCTGTGCAGTGTCATGTGCATTGTTTGAGCGTTTTAGCTCTTTTCTGCATTGGGTTTTTACTTACAGTTCTAGTTTTGGGGGATTTTTGCATTATTTGGATGATTTCTTGTTTATCAGTGGGGTGGGCGAAGTGCAGGAGTACCAGCAAATGCTGGAGGTTTTTCAGTTGCGGATGCTAGAGTTGGGAGTGCCATTGGCGGAGGATGAGACCGAGTGGCTGGCGCTGTTGCTGACTTTTCTGGGAATTCAGCTGGATTCAGTGGCCATGACCTCATGCTTGCCGGACGACAAGGTGAGCAAGCTGGTACAGTTGCTGTAGAGGGCAGTAGCGGCGCATACGTTGACGCTATTGGACATGCAGAGACTGGTTGGGCATCTCAATTTTGCATGTCATGTTGTGGCTCAAGGTCACACATTTTTCATGAATATGGCCCATTCTATGGTGGGGGCGAGGTACCCATATCACAGGGTGAGGGTTTCAGGGGCTATTAGAGAGGATTGCAGGGTATGGCTGAGATTACTGGAGGAATTTAATGGTGTGTCTATGTGTCTATGTGGCTACAGGGGGACCCAGTCATGTGGGAGGTGCACGTTTTTTCCGATACGGCAGGTGCTAGAGTATTTGGCGTGTGCAAGAGGGGTAGATGATGCGCAGAGAGGTGGACTGAGCAAGGAAGGGGGGTGGGAGCATAGCTTTCCTGGAATTGTTCCCGTTGCTAGTGGCATTGGAGTTGTGGCGCAGAGAGTTGCGGAATAAAAAAGTTAATTTCAATGTGGACAACAAAGCTGTGGTCAATATTGTGAACAAGCAGTCAGCGAGGGACCAGAGGGTGGTCAAGCTAATGAGGGAATGTGTGCTGAGGTGCCTGGAATGGAATGTGGTGTTTAGGGTGACGCACGTGCCAGGGAAGGATAAAAGCATTGCTGATGCATTACTTTGTTTTAGTGGCAGAGATTCCATGGACTGGCACCGGAAGCAGAGGTGGAGGGGCATCGGTGCCCAGGAGGAGCTGTGGCAGCTAGGAGATTAAGAGCCCTGAATTTAGTAGAGGGTTCACTGGCCCCAGCATCGCAGGCTGCATACAGGAGAGCCTGGTTGGATTTTATGAGGGGGAGCAGGCAGTTGGAAGGGGTGGAAAATGCGGCGGAAAGAAGGAGGGAGAATGTGATCGACTTTATAGTGAGCTGTGTGGGTAGGGTTTGGTCCAGGGCAACGATAGCGGGGAATTGCCTTTTATGGGAAGTGGTTCTGGGTCTTTCAGCCTAGTACGGAGGAAATGGCACGAAGGGTGTTGGAAGGATAGGCAAGGGAAAAGGGGAAGGGAACGGATGGCAGAAGGCCAGTGTCAGTGGCCATGTTAAGGATGTTGTCTCAGGTTAGTGAGGGTGGATGCTGGTCATCATGGGAAAGAGCCATGTTTTATGTAGTTGTTTTTGGGGCATTTCGGGCAACAGAGCTGGTACTAAAAGGGCGAGGTGAAGGAGGTTTCATATAGAGGCATGTCTGTCAGCTGACAGAGTGGTGATGAACATTTGTAAATCAAAGATGGTTCAGTTGGGCAGGAGTTTCTGGGTGCATTTGGATAGGGGTAGAAGGGAGTTGTGTCCAGTGAGGGTGGGATTACTGTGGTGGGAGAGATGTAGGGGAAGGGAGGGTTTCGTTTGTCAGCACAAAAGCGTAAAGGGGTGACGGCTACTCAGATTTTGGGGGTGATGAGGAGGGCTCTGTTGGCGGTGGGCAAGAACGCAGAGGATTTTGGGACTCATTCTTTTAGATAGGGTTGGCATCCGAAGGGAGCAGGCTGGGTTTGTCGGAAGAGAAGGTGAAGAGCCTGGGGCGTTGGAAATCGGCAAAGTACAAAGGGTACATCAGCGAGCTGGGAAAAAGGGGCTCTTAGGAAAGATAGGGCTGGGGGGTCATTGTAGAGGAGGCTCACTGTCTTTTTTTTTCATTTTCAGATTTGGCACATAGGAGTGGGGAACTGCCCCAGATATGGATATGCGGACTCTCCGTAGTAAATGGGCAGGGACAGATGTGGCAGAAAGGGTCTTCGGGACCCAGTTAGGGTGTGGTTATAATGTGGTGTTGAGATGGTCTGGGGTGCGGGAGCTCAGGTGGGACCAACTGTTGCCTATGCTGGTGGGTACGAGAGAATTTCATGGGGTGCCAGCGGCTCTGGTTTTACATGCAGGGATAATAATATAGTTCGGGATACAGGTGTGGCGCTGTTCAAAAAGAAGAAGAGGGAATTTAGTTGGTTAAGGGAGATTTGGCCTGGAGTTATGTTGGTTTGGACTGAGTGGATGCCCAGGAGGGTATGGAAGGGAGCTATGACGGAGGGGCAGTGGAACGGATGAGGAAAAAGATTAATAGGGAGATGTGGAAGTTCTGCAGGTCCTGGGGGTGCAGAAGCTCGAGCACCCGGATATCAAATATGAAGTTTTTGATTTGTTTCGGGAGGATGGAGTTTGTCTCTTATGGGAACCAGTACTATTTGATGGATGTTAGGTTGGCGGTGAAGGCTATTATAAAGGGTTGGAGGTAACAGGGATTTGGGGGGGTGGGGCAGAAAGAACACCTCAGGGTAGGGTTTTTCTGGTGCCCGGGACATAGCCATTTGGAGGATGGTTGGGGGAAGTAAAAAGTTTTACTAGCATGGTAAAGCAGGGGGTGGCGCTGTTTACATGAACAGGCTAGCCCGGGGGTACAAAGAGGGCGAAGAGGTATTGAAGAAGCAAGGGTGTGGCCTCGAGTAGAAGATGGTAGGAGAACGTGCAAATGAAGGTTGAGATGAATTGACGGGGAGGGGAGGGATCAAGGGGCAGGAAGTGATGAACTGTTTAATTGTGTAATTCATTAATAGTTTTTGTGTTTGTTAATTGATCTGTAGTCTGTAAGGCCAGGGAGCCTGGTTAGCATGTTTTATGAGCTGTGTGTGGCCTGTCACATTAAAGCAACCTTTTCCACTTCAAGCAAGTCTGGGATTTGTGTGCAGTGAGCCCAAATGATTTTTTCCAATAATTTTACTCTCAATTGAAATTGTAACCAGAGCCAATAGCCTCACTTTAACCATGAAAAACTGTAATCAATTTTTTTAGAAGTATTAATATACTGAAACGTCGCCAAAAATCAGCAAAATTAACCAGGATCACCAATCCCACCCAACTATTTGGAAACCCATATTAAATTGGCTTTGTTATGTAGGAGATATTTATGGGGCAACAATTAATGTTGGGAATTCTTTCCCTACCCAATCAAAAGCACCACACCAATATACGTGTTGTATAATTCGCTCTAGCCTAACTGTCACCCAAATAACACCACTAGCCACCCTCACCCCTGTGCAATAGGTAAGCCAAGAATCAGGTCGGTGTGTAGAAAGAATAGATATTTATTAATGAATATGAAAATTAATATTTGCACGAAATCACAAGACGTGCCATCTCACCCCGTGGCCCAAATGCTTTTCTTTCCTGACAACTCACTTTTTACACAAATTGGAAACACCAGTTGTTTTAGGATAACACAGATCACAGACTCTTTCAACCCACAACATAAACAGTTTTCCTTCTTTGGTTATTTCCACCCTGTTTACAAAGAAACACAGGTCTGTAGAATACTTCAAATACCTGGGTAACTCCCAAAATACTCTTAATGGACATAATTGTGCAGCCCTCTGGACATGACAAAACAAATTAACCTCCTAATATACTTTGCGTGGGATTTGCTTTATAAGCTGTAGCACCTTGAAACCTGACCGAATCCTATGCTTGGCAACACACTTTCCATGAAGTTTAATTTACATAACATGCAACACTGTTCTATTTGCAAGAGCAATTTAAAACATGCAACAATCTGTTTTTCTATCTCCCTGCCTGCTTGGCAATCCTTTACAGTATTGGTGCGCAACATACCTTTATTAACACACATTTTAGATATATAGGACTCTTCTTCCTTCGCCCCTATCCAATGCAGAATTTCTCTTCCATCAGGAGTCACTTTCTCACTCCACACAGAAGTGTGCTTTTAAATCAGAGATTTTGCCCTGTTTAACTTTGGGAAGACATTTTTCCTTTGCCACAAAACCAGATATCCAGTTATTATTTGGAACCCCTATACTTTAAAGCAGGAACAGGAGAATAGGGAGCAGTTGGAAATTTCGTTTTTGTGCACCCCTCCGTTTAAGGATATTTTGGGGTTGGTAAAAGAAATAGGAGTACCCAATTACTTTAACAGACTATGGGCCTCATTACAAGCTCAGCGGAAAATCGGCGGTAAATCGTAAATGCTGAATTACCTTTACCGCCATGCATTGGGGCAGATTTTCCGCTGAATTACTACTTGGCGGCGCATGCACACAGCAATGGCGGTAACAGTAAATCACCCTCGCAGAGTTACCTCTGAAAACCTGTGGTACGACGTAAATCCATCTATAATTTGTGGAATTACCATTACCGCCATGGCAGTCTGCAGAAATTCCACCTGCGGTAGTTTTGCATGCAGAAATTCATCATCGCTATAAAAGGAAGTTCCACAGCAACCATTTTGTAAAACAGAATCCATCAAATATCTCGAGATAGGATTGCCATCCAGACACCCAGGTAAGAACAAACATGTCCACAGGAAAGGGCAAATCCAGGGTGCAGGCAGCAGAAGCCAAAATTCAGCAAGCAGGAGCTCACAGTGTTGGCTGAGCAAGTGTTTGCCAACTCAGATGAGCTATATGGCCCATCTCACAGGAAGACCAGCCAACAGCGCAAAAATAACACATGGTCATTAATCCGGAACAAGAGGGCGGCTGTAGGTCACGTCCAACGTGATGTAGAGGACACGAAGAAGAGGTGGAATTACATCAAGTGCAGGGTTAGGATTCTCCTCGCCAATCACTGCCGGGAGACCGCAGCCACTGGAGGTGGCACAGTAGAACCCTTGCTACTGACACTGTGGGAGGAGATGGTCAGTGGGATACTGCACATGGTCGGGATCAAGGGCGTGGGCACGGCAGAACTAGGAGCCAGCAGCCAAGCTGAATGTAGTGAGTACCACAGTGACACATGCAACGATGACTGCACAACCCTGCAGGTAGAAAGCAATCACCACCCATGTGAGGCACCAGGCCCGATTGACAGCAACCAGTGACCAATGGACCCCACCCTCACATGACACCTATGTACTGCCAACACCATGCAACCATGAAACGTGTCCCTGCCCATGGATGCACAACAGTTGATAGTTGTTTTGCAGCCACATGCACTTCGGCTACCATGGCCCATGTGCAGACACATTGAGTAGTACACATCTGACAACATGCCCACCTGACCCATACACAAACCAATGCACTCCACCCACCTAACTGCTCCACCAGCTAGCTGCCACCAAAAGTCCAGGCACTGGACAGCCCATGGACAAACTAATCCCTTTGATGCACCTCCAACTTTAGCAGACCAACCCACACCTGACCGTCCATACACAATGTATGCCATGTACACAGTGGCCGACAGATGATGCCAACCCCCCAAGAGGCACAACACACAGTGTTGACAATGTACAAGTGACAGTGAATGTTGTTATCCAAAGCACATCAGCAACAATGTGGTAACACACATGTCAATTTGTCCCAACAGGAACCCAAGACACCCAGGAGATGTCCCCAGAGGCTGGACAATCCAGGACACCAGGAACAACCACTGGCAGCAAGCAGCCAGGCCAAAGCAGTTCAGGGAGTGGGAGTGTGCCACCCAAGAAGAGGCATCAGTCCACCAGGCCACGACAGACACTCCGGCCATTCAGATGGACAAGGCCACAAGGAAAACACAGACCCCAGGTGTGCAATCTGTGCCACCAAGAAGAGTCCAGGAAAGTGCCATATCAGGCCCGACTGCGGGCGCACAGGTGGGTTAGGGTGAGGATGAAAGTCTGCAATCAGAGCAGGCCACAGCAGGCATGGATGTAGATCAGTATGAGGTACCTTCCCTGCATCCAGCCACCTACATTTCCCCCCAACTGCAATTTTTCCCCTGAGTCCTCCACCCTGCGCAGCCTCTCACCACTGCACACACCACCATCGCAGCGTCATGTTTGCCATGCCCTGCGCTCTGCGGAGGACTCACCAGATCAGGGCAGGAATGCTCAGCGTCATGGCCATCACGAGGAACATGTGCAAACGCTATCACCACCACCAGTGCCTGTCCCCACACTCCAGGCCATATAGGACCATCTGGACCGAATGGTCCAGAGGCTGGCAGAAATGTGCAACATAGCAGAGGAGCTCTTGGGGCATACCGAGTACATGCGTGACTGCATCCAGGGGTCGTCAAGGTGGTTGGCGCATTCAATCGACCATCTATGTAGGAGCACAGTCACATGCAATGTAATCCTGTGTCTCACCAGCCAGAGGGTCCGGGAGCTGGCTGAACAAATGTCCTCTTCACATAAGACCATGGCCAGAGCCATACACCTGATCCTAGAACATCTTTGGGGGAGCATGCAGGGGAGCTCACAATCCACTACCCCTACTGAGGGGTCAACACAGAGCACCCCACCCAGGTGCTCACAATGATGTGCCGCAAATGCTGACAGGCCAACAGACAAGGGGGATAAACGCAAGCGCTAATGCGAGTGGTAGTTGTTGTTGGGGGTGGAGTTTGGTGGTGGTGTGGGGGTGGTGGTTGTTGTTGAGGGTTGGGTGGTGGTTGTAGTAGGGGATGGGGATGTTGTTGCCTTATTGCCAGCATTAAACACACTTGAATCTTCTTCATGTTGGTAGTATCAATTTAATGCAATTTAGACAGATGCATTCATTGCATGTCTGGGTGTCATGCCTATGGTGTCTAAGAATCTTTTGTATGAGCTCATGGCAGACCATCCATCCTTCCCTTGCTTCCCCACATAGTGCCTGGGGTGCCCGGTCCACTCATTCAGCCTCTTCCTCCTCACTCCTATGGAGTGGCAGGGTTTTGCACGGGAGTCATTAGCCATGGCAACTGCAGCGTCACCTGCAAGACATGAATGGAATGTGTGAGACATGGTGGTGTGTTGACCGTGGTACAAGTGCATGGTCATGACATGCATACTCCTATGTGCATGTCCCAGTGGATGGGCACAGGGCACCTTTTGTGCATAGCGGTTGTTGGAGCATGGTCAACGTGGCTAGCTTGTAGTCATATGCATTGTGGAAGTCGCCAATCATGTGTAGTTTGTCAATGAGATGTGATACTGGCAATGCACTGGTCAGCTATGGTGTGGCACTTTGCCATGTGGGGTACATGGATATGCCCTCATTGGTTGTACGTTGACATGATTGCGTGGTGCTGCCTAGCATGGCTGGATGCCCTGATTCATCAAATGTGTTCATTCAATTCACTACTACCGATGTGCCCAATGTGCATGTGAGTGCTTTTGCCAGTCAGGTCTGAGTGCTACTTTTCCCACGAGCTAGGTGTGCTGTCCTCTGTGCCTCTCCATGTACGCAGGCAGGGTGCTGGTGCACAGAATATGTGCATCATGTGTTGCACCAGGATATCGTGCACAACAGTGACTGATGGTGAGAAGGGCATCACAGGTCATCTGCAAGTTCATGGAGTGATATTGTTTCTGGTTGTGGTATGCCTCTTCACTTGCCTGGGGATGTACCAACACCACATGGGTGCAGTCCAATGATGCTATTGTGTTGGGCAAATGTGGAATGCTGTAGAACCTTGTCTTTGCGCAGGCACCTGTGCCTGGGTAATGGGTATGGAGATGTGCAGGTGTGTGTGCATCATTAGGGCATCCAGGACTTTTTCCAGCACCTTAGAAAATGTGGGCTGAGACATGCCATGCAGTGCCCCTACTGTGTCCTGGAAGGCACCTGTGCCACAGAAAAGTAGGAAGGACACAAGCTTCGGCAGGGGGGGGTGGCTCTTCTGATGGAAATGGCACTCTGCAGTTGTGCCTGATTCAAGGTGAGCAGGTCTGCAATGGTTGGACGGTCTAGTCTGTATGAGGTGACTCGTTGCCTGTCCGCGAGTGTCCATGGGGATGGTCGGAGATGTGGGATTGGTGCCCTCCAATGCATGCGACTCCTATGCCTTGATTGCACCTATCTCATTCCCTGCTGTCGTCCGGCATGCTGCTGTAGCTCAATGTAGAGTACCAGGTTATGGAGCCATTAACCTACGTCTCCTTGTGGCTGAATGTTGCTTGTATGTGTGTAGGAGATGGATGTGGGCTTTTTATAATCCACCTGAGTGGATCTGGTGCACCTGGACCTTGATTTGTGGCACCTGTTTGCATTTAACTACACCTTTTTGGTGGTGGTAATTGTGATGTTTTTTTTCAAAGAATTAACTTCGATTTTTGGATGTAATTCTGCTGGTTTTTTACTCTTAATATGACAGTAATGGGTTTTCGTTTTTTGAAATTACCTCTGGCTCAGATTCCACAAATTATTGGCAGAGTTACTACTGGAGGTGTTTCCGCCCGTGGTAACTCTGCATGAGTTGTTACCGCCAATTATTCTGGAAGTCATAATTTGGCATGGTGGTAAAGTTGGTGGTAACTGTGTTTCCGCCAACTCTACCACTTATCTGCCAAACTCTTAATGAGCCCCAATATCTTTATCCACACTGGGAGCGATTTTGTTAATTTCGAATTTCAACAAAATCACCCTGTACAGATGGTTATACGGGAATTAATAAAATGATCATTTAGTAAAGATACTTAGGATCTATTTAGTCTGCTCACATAATCAATAAGGGAAGATTGCAAATCAAACTGATCCCCACAGGACTTGGTTTGGTTGGACAGGTTTACTTACATAAAATATCTCTGGGTTTTGTGCTAAGAAATAAACAACACCTGCTCGGTCAATTCATGGGGAAAGTATAGGTATCTGGTCAGATGGCCGCTCCATGTTCAGTCATGGATACCTCCAACATCAATCCCCTTTGAGTTGCCTCTCCTTGTATGGGTCCCTTTCTGTCTATCCCTGGTTTTCCACCTCCTAAGCAATCTTGGTTCTCCAACAATTTTTCAATAGTCCCACTCAGATCATATCAGGCAGCTCTCCCTTTTCCCATTGTGCGCCTCCTTATAAAGTCATGATCACACCCCCAATTAACAACATTAGGATGTGCCATTTTATTGGCTCTTGATTTGCATTGGACCTCTCTTGTGTCTCCCATTGAAATGATTGGTTCCTGAAGTTACAAGGCATCATCCCTATTGACTCATAATGCCACCCTTTTGAAATTGCATTTATTTATCACTTCTGTTATGACTTCAACACTTCAACATGGCAACATTTTGTAATTTATCAATAAGCATCATAATATATCGAAATCTGCATTGTTTGGACCATACCAGACTTAATGAGCTTTGTCTTATTTCGGGACGAGGTTGCAGGTTTGAATGACAGATTTCCGTGATTTACTCAAATATTATAACAGTTATCAACACAACATTTTCTATACAGATATCTAATTTAATGAGCTATCGCCCCCCCGCCCCTGTGGAATCTCTGCTTCGTTACATTCTTTGGGGAGCTAGAAACACATTTTAGGTTGTAGCCTGGGTTCCCATGGTCAAGGTTTTAGGAGAATGGTCTAATTAGATGGCCCAATTCATGGGTTCTTCAATGATATTTGCCCCATTTTTGTAAGTGTCATGGCTCCAAAGATAATGGACAAAGTATGATCCTCCATGTAAACCTATGGTAATTTCTAGGCATATATGAATATTATGCATATTTTACTTCGATTGCACATTACATTTCCTATCTCCAAACTTGACATGTGGTCTGGGCCATCTGCTTCTTTGTTTATTCTGCTTGCAATTAATCCATTAACATTCTTTTGCCCATTTGGGTCCTTTTCTTTGAGAGCAGAGAGGCAAGCTTCTCCTCCTGTCATCATGTGGTCTTCTGTTGTATATCATCTGTCAGTCAGTCCAAGGAGGGACACAATTTTACTTGAATTTTGGAGAATTATTCAGAGTTCACCACCATTAACTGGGCCTTTTGTTTTAACAGGGCCATCTGTTCACCTGATAAAACCTTAGGACGGCACAGGCTACACCCCTTTTTGTGGCTCTGTAAGCTCCAAAGACATTCCCTCATTCTGATAAGGATAGGGGGAAGGTATGCAGTGCCTGGGCCTTCGTATCTCATGGGTAAAGATCTTCTGTCGCCAAGTCCAGCTTTTAGCTCAGTACATAGGAACAGCAGGATACATGATGCTCTTAAATGCTGCATTTTTATACAGGTATCTAGACTATCCATTGAAATTAGATTAATCAAATTAATATCCAACAAATTATATTCATTGAAAGCCAATTCCATCGAAATGCACATTCATTGAATACATTTCATTGGATTTCAATTAGGGTTAGGGTTGGGGGGGTGCCCTTGGGGTTTGGAGGGTGAATCCCTCAAAAACATAATAAACACTGAACCGTTACATGAAGCTGGCCAGTGGTGAAATACTTTGAAGATTTCAGCGCTGGACGGCTCCATGTAATGTTTTAATGTGAAAAATAAATGCATCGAAAAGCTATATTTTACATTTAAAAGTACATATCCATCGAAACTTGTCCATTCCTATATTCGATGGACAAGATTCGATGGATATGTACTTTTAAATGTAAAAGATAGCATTTCGATGCATTTACATTCGGTGATTTACTTCCATGGATTTCCTTTTCTCGATGAAAAGACTTTAAACCTTTTATACATTAAATCTGCTTTGCATCTCACAATAAATGCAAGACAACTCTTCATATTTCCTTGCACTGCTTGCGTCAGTATTTTTCTGTAGGTTGAGAAAGTATGGGGTGCAGAAGTAGGCGTAGGACACAGAGGTGGCATGCTTGTAGGCATTAACCTTTATTCAACAGAAAGTAAGGGGAAAACCCTGCCTCTCCCTATAACTAAGAGGGGTTTCCGTGCCTCAAACAAAACTAAGGAGGGTGTCAGAATGTCTGTCAAAAGAAAAATAGTCCATTGTCCTATACCTATTTTCGTCCCTTACACTTAAAAAGAAAACTATATAACGAGTTCCACCCTGACTCCAGAAAGGGGATTCCTTCCTTCTGGATTGTTTTAGGAAATTTGTGACCATTGGAGGAATGTCTCGTCTCCCCTGGCCGTCACTAGGGCTTTCGATATAACGCCACACAGACTGAGGGGGAGGTCTCCCCTCCCCAGGCCTCTTTAATCTACTCTTTACAGTTAGTTCCACAAAGATGGGGGAACAGATTTCCCTCCCTCTAGCCTTTCTTATGCCCTCTTTCAATATTTTCAATGAGGTCTGTGGTTTTGCCAGAGTATCTCTCTCTCTTTATTTGGTCTTCTCTTCCAGTTATATGGGTCCCAGACCACTTTCTTAAGCTTGTAATATCTTTCACTCAGGCCCGGTTTATTATACTGCAGGCATTGTTTTGCATATACAACTCTTCAATCCTTTTAGAATTCGGTCCCAGACCCCTTTCTCAAGTTTATAATGTCTCTTAATCAGGCCCGGTTCACTAACCTGGCAGGCTCTGTTTGGCACATAAAGTCCACTGGGATTATTCCAAGTACTGGTATGAGGAATATAACGATTCTTGTACTCTGATTGGTTGTTCTCAACAAATGGATTTAACCCATGGATTTCTCTTTTATCCTGACTTGTTCCAACTCTGCCCTTCAGGGTCTCAGCTGGGTCTTTTCTCTGCCCCTACCTCGTAGAGCAATTCTCAATTCATTAACACAGTTCCCTTTATGGATTCTCTCAACCCGATGGGCTTGCTACTTCCCCCTGCTCCGCGTGTTGCTTCTCTCTATGGCTCCCAGCTTCTCTGGGCTTTTCTCGACCCTTGATGGATGTGCAGCGGTGCCACAGCCCTGGGTCCCTCACAGGTACAGCAGTTCCTCCTTCCGCTCTCCAACTCGCCACCAGATACCTGTTTCTTCCACTGTGATCCTTGTGTCTCAGCGACGTGCTCCGCTGGGACAGGTCTGCTGCCAGGCCAGCGTGCCAGTCTCCTTCAATCCCTGTTATCCGAGCGGCACCTCCCTCCATCTTGCGGTTCCTACTGGGAGGATCCGACAACAAGAAAAGTACTTCCCCTCTTTTTATCTTTGACCGACTTGTGTGTGGTTAGGAGCTAGTATGTTCGTTTTGGTTCCGCAAAGGGCTCTTCAATCCTCTTTTCTTCTTCTTTGTGCCAGTATCTACAGAGCCACAGCTTTCCAGGTTTTCCTTACTCTTCCTCGTCACATTATGCTTTTTCTCATACTCATAGACAGGTCTACTCTTCATTAAGTAACTATGAGTAGCAAGAGGAGGTCAAGAAGATGGGAGTGTTTTGGCACTAACAGTGTGGGGGGATGAATTGGGGTAAGAGTGGTAGTTGTTATACCCTGTTCTCCCTTGATCGTCTTCTCTTTCCCCGCAGAGGGGGTCTCCTCCCATGGGATTCTCCCGCTGAATACCACCTTCAGGGAGGACTATCTGGTATCAGCCTCACCTCCCTGGCCCCATGGTAAGGGTCCCTCTCTGAGGGAGAAGTGACACCATCAAGTGATTCGTCACACCACCTTCATTAAAGTGGTCCCATTTAATGTTTGTCTTTCTCTGACAACTGCATTTTGATGTTTGGCAATTACGAGTGAAATGCTGCCCTTTTTGTCATCAGCCAAGTGTGTGCCTTTGAATTCCCTCCTGCAGTGTAGTTTCATATTTAATATGTTCCTTGTTGCAAGCTGCAGAATGCACATATCCATGACCTCTCTATTTTAGCAAATGAACCAGCGTTTTCATGGTTTTACAGTTACAATGAACTGCTGGCCTTTTCTCTGCCAGGCCACAGTGTGCTCTCCAATTACTAGAAAGTATTTCTGCGCTTTTAGGCCCAAAATGGCCAGGGCAGTTCATTTGTGTTGGGACGATATATGCTTAATTTTAGTAAACCACGAGGGAGGCTCTTGGACAAAGTGAATGAACACTGTGAAATGAATCACTTGCAGGGACTCCAAATGTGGGAATATAAGGCACAGTACAAATAAATGATTTCCCCAGGAACACACACTTTGGTTAAGTGGTGTTGGTGAGATTTGAGCCAAGGCTGCAAGTTACGTACTTGACCACTTACCCTCCCAACTCAAATTGATACAGATATGTGTTAATGTTTGTTTCCAGAAGGTAACGTAGTATTGTGCTTTGAAGGAATGATGTGCATAGCATACAAATGACGGAATAAACAGATCTGACAAAACGCTAATTGTCAGACACATTTTGAGAAAATCAGTATGACTAGCTTTATTTTCCCCAGAGTGAATGGAAGTCACAGAGGCACCTTCCCAGTGGGTCTGCACCCCATGCAGTACTATTAAGCATTTTGTCAAAGAGTATTTAAGCAGAAATAATCAAATGTTGTGCACGCTCACCTCCCCTAGTTTGGAAGTCTACAATTGCCATTATACAAAGTCAAGGGAGTCTCAACACATCTCCATTTAATTTTTAAATTGTGTTATGAAGACTTTAAAACAGAGTGAAAGAAAATGAATGATAACGTTGCATGTTTTTAGTCCTTGTTTAATACAGCATGCAAACCTTGTTATGCACCCCTAACGTTCCTAATCACCAACATATGCATGTTTTAAGTGATATACCATTAATACTAGGCACCCCAATTACTCACTCACTGCTGTCTTCTTTAATCTACCATTGATAACTTTCCATTTAAAATGATTGGCTGATAAGATCTGTTAAAACACACATTATGGGTACTTGAAATGCTAAGCAAAAAGAAACCAGACAAAAAGGAATAAAGGTTGCACGTTATTCTCAGAGCATTGATTGTTTAGAGCTGATCCTGCACCCTCAAAGTACTTGCACCCCGGACAGCTGCCCGCTCGGCCACACCCCACGCAATGGAGCAAGTTGTATAGAAAAGGTTGGGGTGTAAGGGACACAAATGCAGCTCTTGTGGTATAGGAGAGCCCTCATTATCCGGGATCCTATGGTCACTGTATATTGTCCCCCCCCACCATATTGTGCAGGTGCCCATTTCCAATTGATTTTAGATCATTGAGTAAAGGGCAGGGAGAAAGGGAAATAGGTTATGCCCATGTCACTAACTGCTGTAGCACAGACATTTCAGTAGAAAGACATGAATATTTTTGCCTTAAGGCCCCACAGGCAGCTTGTAACAAGATACAAGCATCATCATTGGGCAGTATCTTATGCCCATACATGCCACACCTCTGATTTAGGCGGGAGACTCCTGATTTTCTTTAGAAAATATTTCTGTTTTTTCTTTCTCCCTCCTAAAATAATTATAAACCCAATGGGAAAATTCAGTTTCCCTGCTTTATTTGACAACTTCTGCCTCGCCATGTATGTATGCCACTTTGGAAAGAAACACATTCGGAGTCGCTCACTCACACATTCTGCCTTGCTAGTATGTTCAAACCTCAATGACTAGTCAATGAAAGGTGCTCACAACATTTGAACATTATTTATTTAGGCAATATGACCCTCAGAGGGGGGGCATTACTGGTCGGGTAATGCCCCGGGCCATTGATAGAAATCCCAAGCAAAGCAAGGGCTTTACCCGACCGGTAACAGCCCCCCTCCGAAGGTCATATTGCCATTAGTACCCCGTTATGTCATATCAGGGTACTAATTGCAATTTTTCTCGAGTCGTGAAACAGCACTGTGACCGTTTCTCGACTCGAGAAAAAAAAAAGCAAACAACATGGCCACCAGGGATCGGGAGAAGAGACTACACATAGTCCCTTCTCCCTTTCCATGGCAGCCACTCAGTTGAATGGGGAAAAAAAAGTGAACTAAAAAATGGCCATCATGGAACAGTGAGAAGAGACTACAAGTAGTCCCTTCTCCCTATTCCATGGCGGACAGTCACGGAAGGAAACCCCAATCAGCGACAGTGAGGCAGAAGCTTCAGAGCCTTCTTGGCAAGGTAAGGCCCAGGCGAGGGCCAATGAGCTGGCTTGTAGCAAGCTCATTGACCCTCGCTGGGTACTAATGTTTCAAATTGGGGAATAATTGCCATGCTGAAGTCCCCTCCATATTTCCCCCTCCCCTTCATTACTACTCCTAACCCAAAGCCCTCCCTTTTTACCCCTTTACCCACAAATACCTTTATTCTTCGAAGTTATTTCGAAATGACTTATTTTGAAGTAAATGACCTCAAAGTAACTACTGTCGACGAAACCACGGGATACCCTTGGCACAGCCAGGCAAGCCACCAGGTCTGTGGGATCACTGAAAGAAATCATTTGACTACTATGCTGTAGTAGTGTATGGCACAAATTGTGCAGTGGAAAGAAAGAAATCCTTGCTGTTACATTGTCTGGGAACTATGGGAAAAGAACATTTTGTGAATGTACCAGATCTGATTGAAGGCTAAATGACGGACCTAAAAGGAATATGTGAAGCGCATAAAGAAAACAGATAAACATTATGAAAAGAAAACTAGCATAATCTTAATATCACTTCGGCACTAGGGTACAAGATGGGGAATGTGTGGAGCAATATAGAACAGCCTCATGGGGCTTGGCAAGAAAATGCAATGTCTGAGTGCAGAAAGAAGAACGATCAAAGGACCACTTTATGCTAGAGTGCATGGTACAGTGCAAATTATGGTCAAGGAACAACTCATCGTAGAAGAAGATCTCTGCATTGCGGAACAAGTAGAACATACAGAAGCATGCGAGAAAGCCTTGGATGAAAGAAGTAAGCAGACACACCCATTATAAGTCACAAGCAGTGTTACAAATGAGGTTGATGTGATGCAAAGTACATACAAATTAAGGAAGAATCAAGCAGAACGAGGAACCAATTATTTTGTAAGAGAAACGCGCAGGGGGAGGGCTAATAGGTGAGGCCCCCCTTCAGAGAGAAGCAACGATGTTACAGGTGTGAAAGTGACATACACAGTGGAAACAACCCAAATTGTCCAGCTCAACAAATAATATGCACAAAGTGCAACAGGAGGAGACACTGCCAAATGCTGCAAATCCACTGAGGACATACACTGCGCAGAAGAACCATTTGAGCGTGGGGTGCAAATACAGCCCGAGAGTGACAGAAACTGAGAGCCATGCAAGGCCCCTATTGTGAGAATGAAGCAGGCTGATGTTGAGACCCATTGCAATATGCAGGCCGGTTCAAAACATTGATTTCGGACATAAGGCCTAGAGAATGAACAAAAAGGGGCCTCTTTTAACTTAACCAAAGTGGACAGGAGCTCAAGTGAAGGAAAGTGTGCCTGAAAAACTAAAAGTGCTGGATGTGTCCAAAACATTCCAAAAGACACGTGCTGCTGCAAATGCTGTTTTCATAAATTGTGAAAACCCACCATTTGACTGGAAAAGACCGATAGCAGCATGTTACATTAACTTCTATGCAACATAAGACTGTGATCCAGGACTCTAAGTAAAGCCGAGCATATTGCATTTGACACAAATCAAAACACTAACTTTCCAACATCCAAAATGGCACCATTCAAAAGAAAAGGCCTACATGGTTTTAAAAGTGAACACTGGTTTCCCGTGGTAAACTGTGGCCTCTGTGTGAACAATTCAGAAAGGGACACTCAGCAAATTAGGGTATTGCCGATTTTATTATAGTTTAGTAGGATTGCAAGGAGCCACAGGTTTATTTAGAGGAACAGAAACATCTTTTTCAGAACATTTGCTGCGCCACATGAGGGGATTTGGAATGAACAGTGTGGGATCCCAAGATAAATGGATTATAACAAATTAGAGAAGAGATACAATTATATGCTTAAAGTAACAATTGGGGTGGAAGCAACTCAGGCCAACAACACCCATCGGTTAAAGCTAGTAGAGAGAATGGTGTGGGGCCATGGGAATCATGGACCACCTGGTAGAGAAGAAGGATGCTTATTATTGCACATGCCATACTTCAAAACAGAAGAGTACGAGGACTTCATAGTTGAGGTCACTAATGAGTAAATAAAATAAGAACGAAGTCTCATTGCAAGTCGACATGTGAGGGAGGGTTTACAATGGTGTTCTATAAGATTATTGAATCCAAAGTAGAAAATGAGGGAATTATTACAAATGAACCGTTCCCCGGAATCCTGTTGAGAAGGACAAGCGGTAACTGATAAACCTACCATTTTAGGCTCTTATAAGCCTCTAACTTCTATGAACCTAGATCATCAGATTTTGTAGGAATTGGCCCGCAGAGTATCCAAAGTTATAGGCAACCTGATACACAAAGACCACGATGGATTTGTACTGCAGGGAGGCTTGTTCGGCAATACGCGTCGCATTATTGAAACCTTAGACTATGCAGCACAAATAAAACATCCAATAGCTGTTATTTTATTAGATGCCGAAAAGGCCTTTGATTTAGTAGATTGCCAACGAGAGCTCAAGTCCATTTTATCAAAACATTGATGCATTTGTATCATGGGGCTAATCACGAATATGTCTGCTGTGGGCGAGGTGCAAGTGATTTGGGATAGCAGGCAAGAATGCAATTTTTCACAGTTATTCACATTATATTCCGAACACTTTGTGATTTTAGCTAGAACCGATGTCCGCTTTTGACAGCAAAAATGCACCATGAATAAAGATTTACACGGATAATGCTGCATTGTCTTGGGGACTAACAAACAGGAAATAGACCCTGTCCACCTCCTTTCCTACAACAAACAAACACACCTCAAACACACATGGAGGAAGCAACCCTAACACCCCGCCCCTAAGAGACGTCATGGGAAGTCATGGCACTGGACCTTTCACCCCTTGACAAAACAGAAAGTGGCATCACATAGCATTGTTCCTCTGTACACTAAGAAAAACTTGGCTATGATATCACTGTAACATGATATACATTTCAAACAAGAATGGATCACTATATGTAGCGTTAATATCAGTGTGTATATGGCCATATTACCAAATGACCCTGAATGTAAGCATATGTAAAACACAATAACCTAGACTATTGTACATCACTTGATCTAAACATTAGTCATACAGAGCATCTAGAAGAGGCCCAACCCCAAAAGTGCAGACATCCAGTGCCTGCCAAGTGTCTGGCCACAGACTGGAAACAATAACTGACAAACACAAGTCCAACAAGAAAAACGATGGCCTTGAGGGTTACCCAAAGCTGTGCCAGTGTTTATGAATGATATAAATCCTTCCAGTCATCACCTTTCTGTTTTTCTTATTTGGTAAGTAACCCCACAGTTATTTTGTTAGATAGGAGATACAGGGGAAGGATGTGTTGCAGGTCAGAGTAATCACAGGATTTTATATTTTAAAATGTAAACAGCAGCTCCACGACATCACCCCTAGAAAAGCCTGCTGGGCCTACAGACCTAGGTTACTCCTCACTGATGAAGCCCAATGAGGTTGAAACATGTCTGGGGATGCGTGTGGTCTCGTGCAGAAGGGATGTGACCTCGCAGTTCAAGATGAACTGCCCCTTTGGGGTGGGACCAAGCCGATTTGCATATTGTCTTTCGCCTCCTGTAGTGGTTTGGCCGGTTGAAAAACGATTGTCTGGAGGGTTGCCCAGAGCGGTTCCAGTGGTTATGAATGATTTGAAACCTTCCAGCCATCACCTTTCTGATTTGCTTATTTGGTAAGTAATCCACCGTTTCTTTTGTTAGATGGGAGATAGAGGGGAAGGATGTGTTGCAGGTCACAGTAATTGTATGTTTATAAAAAATATGTTAAATGTGAACATCAGCAGCAGCTCCATGACATCACCCCTAGAAAAGACATGTTTTATCATATTGTTTGGTCCTTTATATCTTGCCAGCCTCCCCCAGTCTCTAAGCACTGGAACAGGAACTGAACCCTTGTTGTACTGCATCATCTTGTTCCCAAAGCAAGTGTGTTGCCCCTGCACTTTGTTTTCCTTGAGGAAGCAACAGATAGTTTATTTCAAAGATGGAGGGCAACTTCATGTAAATTAATTATCTCACCTTGCATCTATCTACGGTGTACCTGTGATGCAGGTCTGGCAGATCGGAGTTAAGTAACACAATTCCCAGGCAGGATTTGTGGCAGAAGCCTTTGGGGCACACCCCTTTCATCAGAGGCCCACTGGCTCACTAGATGTGCAAAACAGACAACGAGAAACACTGATTTGCTGTCACTAATTACTGCAGGTTGCTCTTACCCGTTGCCAGCTAGACAGACCTAGTCCCCATACCCTTCCTCTTGCTACAGTACTGGGTATGAGCCGCACAGACAGCCCCATCTCTGAACCCAACCATTAAGGCATTCTGCACTAATGGGCAGCAAACCTGTAATTGACGACGGCTTCTTGTTTTTTCTGTATCCCTGTTATTTCTCCAGCTAACAAGATCTAGATTCCAGGTGAAAAAAGCTGTGGCAAAATTGGCTGCATTTACAACTGCCTTTTCAGGTGCAACACAGATATCTGCTCAGGGCACTGCCTCTTTGTCTAGTGGCCTAGGGGTCGCTAGGCAGGTCTAGGCGTAGCAGAGGGGGAGCAAGGGCTAGCAGCTGCTACCCCTGACAACTCCCAAATGACGTCCTTGTGCAAGGGTACTTCATACATCATGAGGAAGACCAGAATAAACAGGTTCCCTTTGAACTGTTGATAACCATCTCACCCACCCCGACTTTACTTGCATCCCGGAACATTATAATCTAAATGACTAGCATTTCAGCACGCATGGCACATCCTGAGAAAACAACTGAAACCCAGGGAGTTTCGTTCAGTGTGGCCTCGAGCATCACTCCACCCCATGTTTATTGTTGGCCAAAGCAAATGGCCGGGTTCCTCTGTAAACTCTCATGCACATAAAAAGTTTACACCTTCCTTTGCGATACTGCTGAGCCATAAAACTGCCAGACTGGCTGGTGTGTGACTAGCTAATTATTGTTACAGCTGCTTCGGGCCTCCAAATCTTGCCAAACCAGTTTCCCAGTCACTCAAAGTTCATCTCCTAAACTTTAATTTACAGATCCTAACCAGATTATGAAAAATAAAACAGTGTTTATAAATAAATAATTTGAAAAATAATAATAATAATAATAATTTGGCATTTATATAGCGCTACGAACCCTCAGGTATCTGAGCGCTGCTTATTATTACCCACGGTGTGTGGTGCTCATTTATCGACCTCTGAAGGATGAAAGGCTGAGTTTGGCCCCGCCGGGATTCGAACCTGCGTTAGCAGGCTCTGCACGGATGTCAAAGCGAGCGCTCTACTCGCTGTACCACTTGACCGGCTTAAATGTGTACATTGCCCCTGTACATACATCACTCTGCATGCATGTTGTTAAAAAACTGTTGTGTCCTCTTTACAGTGAATTCTTCATGACATGTACCCTTCCTCGCTTGCGCATTATGAAACTCCTTGTCGCCCAGCTTCTATGCACTTCATAGCACATCATATCCGGATCGTGTTTATATTTAATTTGGTGATTTTTACATGTATCTGCATAAGTGCAAATCTAATATGTATCAACTGGAACACAGAGTAGCATTTGAAGTAACACATCCCATTAACATTTAACTACACTGAATACATATATGACATTGCAACCTTGTGCTAACTTCGCCACACCCCAGTCATATACGGTGTGCGCAACATGAACCCTTCATCATTTGGAACCTTCCTGATCACGCCAACATTCCCCCTCCTTAGTTAATACTTTAACTAATAAATCATATTCTTATTCTTCAAAAACATCTTCTCTGGGAAAAAACCTACTGTCACAATCACACTAACTGGAAGGAAGAGAGATCGACACTCTCCCCCGAACCACGGAAGCCGAATGCACTCGTCCCTCCCACCGTGGTTTGCACAGGCGCCTGATTTAGGAAACAGGTCACCACGTGGCAGCCAATGGGGGGATGAGGGGTTAGGGAGAGGTTGTGGATAGGGAGGGGAAGTTAGGAACACCGGAAAGAGGGTAAGGAAACTCCTAATGTGGATGGGACTGGGGAAACACCAGGAAAAACCCTACTCTATCTCACATAGAATGAACAGAAATATCACCTGCAGTATTAACATGTACCTGATTCCTGAATAGCACACCTTAGTACGTGTACTGTATCCTGCTCTGACATATCATTCTCTTACAACACATAAGCAAGCAATATGACCACACATAAGGGAAAGCTTCCCAAAATGATTAGACAATACACATGGCCCTTCGGGCAGCGTTAGCAACATACAACATAAATGCATTTCCTTTAGTTCCTGGCACTAGTGAAATGTCGTTGTCCATATGCAGTACTTCCTGCATTAACCCAACACAAGATTGACACAGTTCTTGTAACATACGAGTAACAAACACACTTTGGTTTTTCACACCGATTGAATTCAAAGAGATTATGGCGTTACTTATCTCAGGTCTGGGGAGCCCGCGGGACTTCCCAGACAAATATTGAAACAGCGGTAAATCATTCCAAGCAGTTCAGAAATATATTGCCCCCACGAGTACTTATCTTGAGTCTGGGGAGCACGGTGGGACTTCCCAGACGAAGAACAGCAAGCGTTGTCTCTGCCGGCTACTCAGCGCCCCTCCTGCTCCTACCGCACCGTGAACGCGTGCGATCAAGCGTTTCTCCTCTGCATCTCGTTTCGTCGCACGCGGACGCCTTCCTCCTGTTGCCGAACGCGGCCGCCTGCTTCCTGCTCCAAATCAACAATAAGCCACACCTGCCCACCGCCGTTGCCTGCCTTTAAGCTGCCTTGATTCTTGATGCAGTACATCTGGCAAGGCGTGCACGGGCCAAACTACAAAATAACACAAAGGATGCTGGGAACTGTAGTTTCCCTGTCCTTCCAGCACCTAATGTCTCAATAGGCGTATTTTAGCACTCCACGCCTGTGCCAACCCTGATTCCTGAGACCTACAACCATCTCTCATCTGGGCCCCAGTATGGGCATTCTCCTCTGCTGAACAAACCCAACTCAACCCCCACCATTTCTGCAATCTACCCGCTGCTCTACACAATCATCCCAACTTTGTGGAGGACACAAGACAGCTTCAGTCTGAGTACCCATGTGAGATGAAATGGTAGTGATTCAAGCTTTGGACAGGGTCACAGTCATCATGGGAGCTGCTTTCAGTACCTAGGCCGAACAACATCGAAAGAGCATTGAGAGGAACAAAATATAAGAAAAAGGACTAAAACAGGCATCTGAAAGCTCACAGCTAGACTAATCCAAGACAGTACCTAAGAAAAAATAGAGTCCAACTGTTAGGCAGAATTACATGCAGTACCCTTTGGGAACACTACACACAATTAAGACTACAAGTGACAGTACAATTTCACCTTTGGTACAAGCATGTACTACACAGTTATATTGGTAGCAGTAGCGCAGCAGCCAGACTTATCTCAAGAGTAAGTGAGCAGTACAAGGAGTTACACAAAGGGACAGCAACTACTATGGTTCAGGCAAACACTGACACAAGGTTTCTAAGTAAAAGAATATATATTTACTCAACAGTTGTTTAACATTTCACTAGTCTAAGCAAGTCAAAAATCACAAACACAAATACACCACACCACTTCCCTTAAATTCCAGACAAATTAAGCTCACAAATGAAGTGGGAGCAAAATGGCACTCCAGCAATTTAAAAGGGAGGGAAAGACAAAGTTATTAGAAATTAGGCAACACCAACAGGTAGGTAATCAAGGCAGTCGAACAAGATCAGATAGAAAAGGCTTAGGGTCAAAGTCAATGGTTCAGAAGCCTTTTGCTCAAGATAATAGGTTCAATGTAGTTCGTGGTAAAGTTTGTGGCACAGATTTCGGACAAGGTTGGTTGGTAGAAAAGTTAGTTCAAAGAGAAGAGAAGCACAAGCCCTCGGATTGGGGAAAGATTTCAAGCACTTTCACCGCGGCTGACCGAAACGGACAACCGAATTTGCACAGTACCTTAAAACGGAGAGGGAGCTGTAGCAGAGGCGGACGTTACTGATGGTTCCTGCAGGCTCATGGTTCCTGATGCGACTGTTGGACTGACACGAAGTAGGAAGACTGGAGGGTCCTGCGCCACCCAGGGAAGAAACCAGCAGCAGAGCAAATCAATGTATAAAAGGTGCGCTCCTTAAAACCCAAGCAGGGTCCGACCTTCCTGGCTATCCAGCCCACTGTGGCTCTATACAGCAAATTCGACCAGAGGAGGGGTCCTGGCTTGCAGTTTGGGTGAACTAGTTGGTCCCACCAGCTCAAGGGAAGAAGTTTCCTGGAGGATCTTCTCTGTCGTCGGATTTGGAGATTCGGACCTGCAGCAAGGCTTCACCAGGCGGTTCGGTCGTGGTAGGGGTCTTCTTCCAGTTAATCATTGGTTCTTTCGTTCCAGTGGCGACTCTGCTCTACCAGTCCCAGAGACCTGCTTTTTATGCAGATTTCCCCCATTCATACAGCCTGGCTGTCAATCACACAGCAGGGTGGCTGGCCTGGCAAGGCCAGTCCCCTTAGCCAATCAGGCAATACTACGGCAACCCATGGCAGGGGTCCGAAGATCCCTCCCTCACATCCTGCCTACCTAGACTATCAGGCGCCTTAAGGAGGGCTTCTGTCTAGAAGCCTGCGAAAAGACAGATAACAAAGGAATCATCCCCCGCTTGGCGCGCAGAGTAAAACACGAGAAAGACTTTAACAAAAAGAAATGGCGACTAAACCCAACCGGAGCCAAAATAAAATGTATTTGGTCAAGCGGGTTTATGTTCGAGGCTACTATAATAGCGTAAAACATTACCATGCTTATATAAGATAATTGCGGTAGAAAAGTTAGGGTAGTTACCACTGCCACCAGCCAAGTCTTAGTGTTAAGGGAGCGAAACAAGGCTCCAAGAGGCACAGACAGAAGGGATAAGAGCCAACCCTTTCATGTAAGATGGGGTGTACTGGGTCTGTGGTTTTAAAGTGACTATATAAAGTTAATGGCACTTTACATGTTTCTGGGGGACAGGAGTCAGCCCCAGAAAAATGGAGTCAGTGGGAAGTCTCAAAGACAACCCTGTGTCACTGCACTGAAGGTGCTGTGTAACACACAAAACGTGGTGCACATGGAGTAGGTGAGGCTCCAGTGCCCAAGATCACACAAACAGTAATAATACACACAGCAAGACACATGTAAGAGTGGGAAAAAGGTTCACACTCTTACCAGGTGGAAGAAATAAATACTAGAAATCCAGCAATGCTGCTGGGGGACTCAGTAGGTAAGGGAAATTAACCATTTATGAGAATTCTCCCTAACACCAACCATGGGTCATCCGTGATCCCTGCCTCAATCTCCATAATTACTCTGAGTTTATGAAAGGTGGCAACAGTCTTAGTCAAGGACCCATTCTCTGAATCATTGGGAGGCACAAATGTACAGCACATACTCCATATCTTCTGGCAGACCCCTCCCTCCATAGCTGTTAGGAGGGTGAGAATATACCCATTTTGTAAGGTTATAAGCCTTAGGGCCGCAGTTCTTCCTTGATGGCACTAAAAGCTGATTCAGACAAATTGACAAACAGTAAAGGTTCATACCGGGTCACCTTGAGCCACTTGGCATTTGGTGCGGCATGGACACAAGGTGCCGGGAGAGATGAGAAAAAAAGTCTCTGTGTTACTAAACAGCCGGTATTGTTCACGAATGTTCATTAAAGCTTTTGATGATGCCACTGAAATGTCTTTGGAACCCCTGGTCTGTCACAATAGTCCTCCTTACCGTGGTCAGATAGAGTCATTGATATGTCCATGTGTGATGATGTTGGTGACACAAGGGCAGAGGGGACTAAGGGGGCACAGATGTGGATTTGAGCATTGGGCGGGCAAGGAACACATGTTCCTCAGGGATGACAAGGACAGGCACATGTAACGTGGTGAAACTGCACACACCTCACCAGGCTGGAGATAATTACAAGTCCAGAAAATGTACAGAGGAGCAGCTGTGACTGTAACCAGCTCGGAGATGCAAAGCATGCAGCTGCAGTTACCATTTGTGCCAACAGGCACCATGCCATCGCCCTTAAAACAGAGAGAAAAATGGGTAAGTGTCTGTATCTTAACAGGTTTTTCTGGCTCCTTGAGCCATGTCAGATGTAGATAATTCTGCCACACATTTCCACATTCTTGATTTACACATGCCATCCCTTCTTCTAAGAGTCCTCTGAGAACCCTCCTCTGCTCTTTACAATCTGTAGCTGAACATTCTTCGTCAACTGGTTAAATTAATGCTGTGACTGATTGCCCTTGGACCCTGTACAAAGCTAGATGCATTAGACACAGTGCATATGCTACCTCTACCTCATCCGGCATCAACACCACAGAAACACCAGAAGTGTGGGGGATGAGAGAACAGATGTAGCAAATCCTACAGATCTCTCTCTCCCAACTCTCCTCACGTGGCTATACCATACATTATCTGTTTCAAACCTATGTACGTCTACTATTGGGTCTAGTTGATCATCCTCATTGTTCAGGAAATCAACATCAACATTTTTTCTTGATCTTGGCACTATATCCTTAGATTCTCGAAACTAGATACATTTAAACCATTTGCGTCCATACTTGTTGCCATCTTTGAACATGATGATAAAAAGAAACAAAAAAAAAATAAAAAGGTGATGGCTGGAAGGTCTAGAAGGAATGTTAAACTCTGGCATTGCTCTGGGCAACCCTCCAGACCATTGTCCTTCACCTGCCAAGCCATTACAAAAGGGGGAAGACCTTATGCAAATCAGGTTTGGTCACACCCCAGGGGCAGTCAAGCCGAACTGCTTGATCAAATCTTTCCCCTTTTTTAATGGCTTGGCAGGTGAAGAACAATGGTCTGGATGATTGCCCAGAGCAATGCCAGAGGCTAAGATTAATTCTAAACCTTCCAGTCTCCAGGGAGTAGTAGTTGCTTGTGCTGATCGTTGATTTCCTTGCCACTTCCTCCTGTAGACTGTTAGTGAGAAGATACAACCTATGAAGATATATTCTTGACACTTTTGGTTAAAGCCCTAAGGTACTCCCTAAACTACTCATCCAAGACGCCTGCGGTCTTATGTGCAGCTAATGCAGTGCGTGCAGGTGAGGGTGTTGTGGGTAATCTACACCCCGTCATGATATTGTGAGGCCTGAGGTAATGTTCTTTCCCTGGCTGATTCCTCAAATAAAATGTCACCAAGGATCGACAGTGCAGCCATGATTCCCTTAATTCGTTAGCCATTTTAGCCAACCGGACCTTATGAACCCCATTTAGATGCGCCACGATCCCATTGGCCTGGGGGTGGTACACCAAACACAACCTGTGCATGACTCCCAAGAGCGAAGTCATTTCTAAAAACAAGGCATTAAAAAAGTGGGTGCCATTGTCGGATTTCAAGACAGTGGAAATACCTCTCTCACCACAAAGGTTGCTGCAGACTTAGCATCAAGGTGTACGCAGAGTCCAACCTCAAGCCACCGGAAGAATGGACAAACTATTACTATACGGTACTGGTAATTATTCAATTTCATGAGCATGTCAATACAATCTATTTAGGGTTTAATGCCTTATAATATACAGTTTCCTATTAATCTACTTACTTGTTCCTAGAGGTTTGGAGGTTTGGTATAAACCATTCCTCCTGTAGCTCTGCTGCAATGGGTTGTGTAATTCCTCTAGAGCCACAAGAAGCAGTTCTACAGGCATTACTACCTTCCCAGTCAGCTCCTGTCTCCACATCAAATCTGTGGGTGAGGGGGCACATCCTCTGTTTGTCCAAAGCTCCTGTTCCTCTTTAGGTGTTTTCCTTGCATTTCTATGATTTGTAGCCGGGACTGCAGTATATGGATCTGGCAATTGTGCCTGCTGGGACTTGGTTTTCTGGGAATATGTAAATGGCAAATGCGCAGCTTCTTTCACCGGCCTGTTCCAAGTACTATGGAGTTAGTACGATTAGTATGCAAAACAAATTTTATGATTCCAACCTCTGTGGACAGGGTTAAGGCTTTGATTAGTTGGGATAGCACAGCATGTTGAACAGGGGTCCTTCCAGATCTCCTAAACCCTAAACCCTCTTCTCTCCCACCTTGATAACACTGAATGCACA
Source organism: Ambystoma mexicanum (assembly GCF_040938575.1). Taxonomy (NCBI): domain Eukaryota; kingdom Metazoa; phylum Chordata; class Amphibia; order Caudata; family Ambystomatidae; genus Ambystoma; species Ambystoma mexicanum. The sequence goes on from NC_090925.1 coordinate 786,043,823, forward strand.
TTGGAGGTTAGATATCAAAGTCAGAATAAATAGTGACTGCCTTCCCCTTACTCATTTTTAGCACCTCTGTAAGTGCCACTAGTTCTGTCGCTTGCACAGTAATGCCAAGGCACCATTTCTTCTGTACGACCTGGTATTCCCAATCCACAAGGCCCACAATCAGTGTCCTGATTGATGGGCATGGACCCATAAACAAAAAAGTTTCTTACCTCCCTCAAAAGCTTCCTCCTTAACACTCGTCCTCTCTCCCTCTTCTCCCTCATATGTTGCACCATCGTGGACAATGTCATCAGGTTTCCCTGGCTAGGCTACAAATGTCACAGGATCGACTAGGGACACTGCTACGGGTTGCATCAATGTATACAATAAAATAACCTCATACCTTGAAACACTTTGGGTCGTCAAAGTCGACTTGGACTTTTCCAAGATCGCAAAGACTACATGCTCCATGTACAATGTCATTTGGCATCCCATGGTAATGGTTGAAGACTTTTGAATTGCAAGGGAACAGTCCCTGCATCATTGGGGCTAGGAGTCTGCTATAATATGCTAAAGGCTTATGGCCTAGGGATGTTTGCTTGGTCAGGACTGCTGTCAGCACATACCCTTTGAAGTGAGACAACAAATAAAATGGTTTCTTGTAATTTGGCGTCACCAAGACCAGAGCATTGCTCATCACAGCCTTGAGTTCCCAGAAGCAAGTCACAATTTCTTCAGATGATTCTATTGGACCCGTCACCTTCTGCACTTCCTTAAGTCCCTGCAGTAAGGGCCTCACATAACTGTAGTAGTCAAACATCCACAATCTACAATAGTTACAGAGTCCCAAAACCTGCTGCATTTGTTTCACAGAGACTGGCTGAGGCGTATTCTGAATTGCAGTGGTTCCCTCTGGTATTACCTTCCGTCCTGCGGCCGATATCACTTGGCCCAAATATACTACCCCTGTCTGGCAGCACTGCAGTTTTTCTTTGTCCACTTTTTACCCCTTCGATGCAAGCGGGGTGAGGAGCGTTATTGAAGGACCTCAACACTGCTTTTCTGAAGTGCTACAGACTAGCAAATCATCCACATACTGGATTACTGTACTGGACGCATGTACATTCCCCAAATCCGTTGAACCACCCTGTTGAAAACACTTGGAGATTCACAGATTCACAGTTTCCCTGGGTCAGGCTAGTGTGCTCAAATCTCTGACCACGACATGTTAACGCTGTGAGGTACAGAGAATCGGGGTGTTAGGGACTGAGAAAAATTCATTTCTTAAATCATTCACCGTGAAGTGGGTTGACCCAGTAGAGATATTACAGAGAATTGTAGCAGGATTCGGTACCACCAGAAATTCCCCCTCAACAATATTATTGAAGGGGTGCAAATCCTGGACCATCATCCAACTGGACCCCTTCACTTTCTTTACAGGCAAGATGGCTGTGTTACATGGGGACACAGAAGGTTGTATTATGCCTTGCTTTAACAATGCCATAATGGTCTCATACATTCCCTCATCTGCATTTCTAGACATGGGATACATGGGATACTGCTTAACCCGTGGTAATATCGCACAAGGTTTCAATTTTATTCACACTGTTCCCACACTATTTAGCAGCCCCACAGCATGAGGATTGCTGGTCTATAAATGGTCTGGCACTTTTTCCAAATCCTCCTTCCAATGTGGCAATGTATTTCTAACGATGACCATGGTCTGTGGTACTTCCCTTTGCTCTATCGCTATCAGGCAAGGCACCTTAATCTCAAAGGCCAGCTGTACTGTGCCTTTGGTATCTTCGAACAATTGCTCGTCGACATGTCCCTTAGCAACAAGGTTGGATGGATGCACAGAACTGTGCGCCACTCTCTGCCTTCCTCATCGGTGCCTGAGAGAAGCACCCTGTTCTTCTTGATAACCAGTGCCTCTAGGAGAATCATACCCATGGCACCTGGTGTTACCTCCTGTGGCACAGCAGGAAAAAACAATTTCTGATCTTTGGAACCCAACTCAACAACACCATTACCTCATAAAGAAACAAAGTTGAATGTACATGCACCCTCCCCTTATCGCGCTGTAACTACAATATGCCTGCAAACGCACAGCTTCTCTTACTGGATACAAACCTGGAGTCGAGCATACAATACCTTCCTCAGTGAAAGAAATCGACATTCAAAGCTGTCTTAAGAAATCTCTACCCAAGAGATTTGCCAGGATATCTGTACAATACAACAAAGCAGCAGATACGTTTTGGTACCTACCTTAATACGTAGATCGTCAGTATAATAAACCGACAGGACAGCCCCAGGAAATCCCTGTGCATCCATTGTTTTGCATGACAGGTGGAACTCACCTTCCTTGATGCAAGATTTTGTGGCCCCTGTATCAACCATGAATGAAAATGTTCTTTCACCTACCTGCACACCTATTTGGGGTTCCTCTTCTGGATCGGTGGTAACAGACAGGACTGGACACATCAGAGATCCCTATGGGCTGTTCTACTCTTGGTATATATTAACACAGGATAGCGAAAAAGGATTCTCTCCAAAAACACTTGCTCCATTGTAATGAGGTTTCTTGGGGTAAAGGTCTTTTCTCCCATGTCTGTACCAGTGCTTATGCTGGCATGGAAAGGTCTGTGTAGCTCTAGTTTCTCGGTTCTGTTTAACCCATACCTGCTGCAAATGCACAGAGCCTAGGAAATATGGCAGGGTCGGGGATTGCATTTGCTGAGCTCCCATGTTAAAATAATGTGACCTGTCTTGACAATCCTGCCGCATAACCAACACTGAATCCCATACAACCATCCATAGTTATTTCCCATTGGCCTATTTAACCAAGACCCCATTCCTCTGAACCCACCAAATAACCCACTTCCTCATGAAAATAATTTCCTACTCCTCGGAAACCCTCTCATTTGCCTTGGACCGGAAACATATCCATCCATTCAAACTTGTGTCATACTCAATTCACCATGTCCCTGTTGTCTCAACTGTCCACGCTGCCCCTCCATGGAGCTGGTAATCACTGCCCCTTCCAAACAGATTTGTGCTAGCTTTTTCTGAACAAGCTTGTCCCCTGCCTTTTGTACCTGTGCTATGCTCTCCTTTTCTTTCTCCTGTCGCCGTTCAAAAAAATGCACAATGTATGCCTGAATTTGCAGCCAACACTTGGCCTCCCTACCACTTTATCTAAATTGTGAAGGAAGTCCCACCTTTAGCATGTGGTAAAACATCGCCACATTCTTAACCCATGCTTCTTCCATCTCTGCCCTCCACATCTCCTGAATTAAGTGGATGTGTGTGGTAGGATCAACATCCACCTTCATAATTTTAGCTCAATTTGTGTAGATTTATCAAATGGCACCACATTCATAAGCCTTTACAATATTTTGGGAGGACCCCTCTAATTTTGCCCCCTCTTGACAGAATTGCACCAAACATTGCAAAAACGCGTATATCTAGATTTTAAATCGTTTTGCAGACCTTTGTGCAGATTCGACAAATGGCACCACATTTATAAGCCTTTACAATATTTTGGGATCCCCCTCTTGACAGAATCCCACCAAACTAAACCATGTATATCTAGATTTAAAATTGTTTTGCAAACTTTTGTGCAGATTCATCAAATGGCACCACATTTATAAGCCTTTCCTATATTTTAGGACACCCACTCTAATTTTGCCCCCTCTTTACAGAATCCTACCAAACTTTGCAAAAACATATGTATCTAGATTTAAAATTGTTTTGCAAACCTTTGTGCAGATTTGTCAAATGCCCCCACATTTATAAGCCTTTACAATATTTTGGGATCCCCCTCTAATTTTGCCACCTCCTGACAGAATCCCACCAAACATTGCAAAAATGCGTATATATAGATTTTAAATCATTTTGCAAATCTTTGTACACATTAGTCAAACTGCAACAAAGTTATAAGCCATCTAAAAATGTTCAGACGCCCCTCTAATTTAGCACCCTCTCGAAAAAATCCCACCAAACTTTACAAAAACATGTATATCTAGATTTAAAATCATTTTGCAAACTTTTGTGCAGATTTGTGAAATGGCACCACATTTATAAGCCTTTACAATATTTTGGGACAACCCCTCTAATTTTACCCCCTCTTGACAGAATCCCACCAAACATTGCACCAACATGTATATCTAGATATAAAATTGTTTTGCAAACTTTTGTACAGATTCGTCAAATGGCACCACATTTATAAGCCTTTGCAATATTTTGGGATCCCCCTCTAATTTTGCCCCCTCTCGAGAAAATCCCACCAAACTTTACAAAAAAATGTATATCTAGATTTAAAATTGTTTTTTGAAACTTGTTTCCACATTCGTCAAATGGCAAAACAGTTATAAGCCATCTAAAAATGTTGAGACCCCCCCTCTAATTTAGCCCCCTCTCGAGAAAATCCCACCAACCTTTACAAAAACATTTACATCTAGATTTAAAATCATTTTGCAAACTTTTGTGCAGATTCGTCAAATGACACCACAGTTATAAGCCTTTACTATACTTTAGGATCCCCTATAATTTTGCCTCCTCTTGACAGAATCCCACCAAACATTGAAAAAACATTTATATCTAGTTTTAAAATCGTTTTGCAAACTTTTGTACAGATTCTTCAAATGACACTACATTTATAAGCCTTTACTATATTTTAGGACCCCCGCTCTAATTTTGCTCCCTCTAAAATTGTTTTGCTAATCTTTGTGCCGATTCATCAAATGGCACCACATTTATAAGCCTTTACACTATTTTGGGACCCCCCCTCTAATTTGTTCCCCCTCTTGACATAATCCCACCAAACATTGCAAAACATTTATATTTAGATTTAAAATCGTTTAGCAAACTTTTGTGCAGATTCGTCAAATGACACCACAGTTATAAGCCTTTACTATATTTTAGGATCCCCCTATAATTTTTCCTCCTCTTGACAGAATCCCACCAAAGATTGAAAAAACATTTATATCTAGATTTAAAATCGTTTTGCAAACCTTTGTGCAGATTCGTCAAATGGCACGACATTTATAAGCCTTTACAATATTTTGGGATGCCCCGCTAATTTTGCCCCCTCTTGACAGAATCCCACCAACTGTTGCAAAAACGTTTATATCTAGTTTTAAAATCATTTTGCAACCTTTTGTCCACATTTGTCAAATGACAACAGAGTTATAAGCCATTTAAAAATGTTGAGACCCCCCTCTAATTTAGCCCCCTCTCGAGAAAATCCCACCAAACTTTACAAAAACATCTATATGTAGATTTAAAATTGTTTTGCAAACCTTTGTGCAGATTTGTCAAATGGCACCACATTATAAGCCTTTACAATATTTTGGGATGCCCCTCTAATTTTGCCCCCTCTTGACAGAATCCCACCAAACATTGCAAAATCATGTATATCTAGATATAAAATTGTTTTGCAAACCTTTGTGCAGATTCGTCAAATGGAACCACATTTATAAGCCTTTACTATATTTTAGGACCCCCACTCTAATTTTGCCCCCTCTTTACAGAATCCCACCAAACCTTGCAAAACCTTTCGGAATCAGATCTAGAATATTATTCCAAAATCTCATGCAGTTTCATTGAGTGGCGCCAAAGGTATAAGCCATCTAAGAACTGTTTTTCACTGACCCTGTAATGCAGAAATAGACACAGATGTCCCTGAACATCTGACGTGTTTCTGAACATCACAGGACTGTCCCCCGACTATCCGGAGCGTTTGCAGACTTTGGGGGTAGAAAACACCTGTTTTTTTGGCTTCTTATGCCCATTTCCCATCCCATCCTCATCACCCCTTACCTCCCCAGAGATTGTTTAATAAGTTTGACAAATGCAATGTTGTGTTTTTTTATATGTTTCCAAAAATCTGACGCGATTCACGCTTTTCACCATCCAATCAATGGGCACGTCCGATGTCCGCAGACATCACGTCGCCCTCTAGGCTAATTGGACCGAACATGGAAGTGAGTCCGCGGACCGAACCCAGATATCACTAATTTTTTGGGACCTACATTTTGGTAATAAAAAAAACTGCTCGATGGATTTTCAACAAATTTACAAAAGCACGCTTTCTGTACCACGCCGCAGCTCCTGCTGTAAATTTGGTGAAAATCCGTCCAGTTGTTTGGGCTTTAGGCGTGAGCAACATTTTTTCCATTCAGTCTAAAAATAAAAAATTGTAACGCCCCTTATAACTTTGCCCCCTCTTGACGAAACCTCACCAAACCTGCCAAAAAAATTCAGAGCCTTCCATTTTGCAAAGTTTGGCGAGGATTCGTCCAGGGGGAGCGAAGTTATAAGCCGTCCAAAAAGTGCTCTTCCTATGAGTTGAGCAACTTAACCATAACTACATGTACATGGCTGCTACCACAGGCCGTGTAATATATATATATATTTAGTGAAGAATATTTGTTAAAGGGATGTTATGGTTAAGTCGCACTAATAAAAACCTATCAAATTCAGTGGAAAAACTTTGTTAAAGGGATATTATGTTTACAAGTAAAATCAAAAACCCCCAAATATTCACCAGTTATGGTAAGCTAAGCAACCATACCCCACACCACCACCATGCGCTGCTAAGACTAACACCCAGGACATCAAAGATGACATCATAAATGTAATTGGGGGCCCCACTACTGTCCTATGGATCCCTGGGGCGCATGCACATCTGATCTCGCTGTGCCTCCGAACACTGTGCCTGTCCGGAACTGTCAACTGCACGTGTCACACTTTTTATTAGTCCGGAGAGCCCACCCCTGTCCTGCGGACACCTGGGCGCATGCGCACACCACATCCCGTGCAATAAGTGTCCTGTGGACAGCCGTTCTATCCGCGGACATCACCATGTGGCTGCACCCATGCTGCGCACAGGGAGTATCTGTGCATACTGGCCTTACCCCGGACAGTTTAAAAGTGCCTTTTTGGCCAATCCAGGGTGTCTTAAATTGAAATTTCACCCTTGCAGAGGTCCTAGACCATTTCCTGGCTGATCTAGCGACTTTTTGCAACTTCTTGAGCCCTTCCTGAGGCTCGATGTGTCCACAGACAGCACCCCTATAGAAGGGTATTCCCACTGCTGCTCCTAATTGTGTTTCTGGCTATCCAGGACTGAGCACCTGCTGCAGAATGTTGTTTCTGGTTTTTGGTACAGTTTCTGGTGCTTTTGGTGCTTTTGGTACAGAATGGCATCCATGGCTGCTGCAGCTGCCCCACCACCCCCATATGGAGTGCCTGAACAGGAGATCAGGCGTGGTGATGCAGAAGGGGATCAAGAGGAAGAAGAGGATGAGGTAGTGGAAATCCCTGTAACTAGCTGCCAGCTTGAGTCTTGGTTTGGAGGCTTTTTACCACCATTGGGGGGGGGGGGTACCCAAGGCGCATGCGAACAAGGTTTGATGCACAAAGTGCAAAGTTGAACTGAGTCATGGAAACCCTGGTCTGTATAGCTATGCAACCACCTCCATGCGGACACACCCAAGTTCAAACCACAAGGCAGCAGTTCGGAGGGCCGTACTTTTCGAAGGGGTGAGCAGACTGACATCCACTGTCACATTCTCATCATCCGCTCATGCAACCACAAGAGACACTCCCGTGGGGCAGAGGATCCCTGCGGATGCCTTGTAGGCCATACATGATGCAGTCAACCCTTACTTTTCGAGGGTGACTGTGCTCTGTATGCACACAGCTCTGCAGGGGGGAGCAGTTTCTAAGTGCTTTTGAAGCTGCAGTCGGGAGCACGAAAAATAGTGCCCCCTACCGAAGTAAGGCCCACCCAACATCTTCCTCTCCCCACCTGTCCCTTCATCCCTGTGGTTGTTGCCACTTCCCTACCCTCCCTGCCCTTCCCTTGTGTGTCCTGTGTAAAAAAGCCAAATAAATCATAAAACACAAAAAATCTATAACAAATAAATTGTTCTTTTCAGAGCCACCTTTCACAGTTCAAAAATAGAATTACCAAAAAAATGTGCAGGCCCCTTCGCAACCTGTGAAGTCCACGGACAGCGCAGTAGTCCACAGACACCAAAAAAGTGGGCGGTGGTGGCATCAAAACCATTGCACTCTTTTGCGTGAGAAAGTGGTGGCTTTGAAAAGAGCTTTTTTTGTTTTTAAAAGTGTTTTTCAAGTTTTAAAGTAAAGTACGCAACACCTACTGCAAAATGCTTGCTATAGTTACAAAAAGGGCTGCAAAGCATTTAGGATATTTTGCAAAAAATAATTATTACCAGCATCATTAAGATGTACTCCATTGCTGCGAAAAATATTGGTGCTGTGAAATGTAATGTTTTCATTATCAAAATACATCATGCCAACAACTCTCAGAAATGCACAAACAGCCTTGTTGACATTGTGCCTCACTTTCTACGTTTGTGGATCAAATGAATTGGAGTGCAGCCACATCTGTCTCTGGGCAATGCGGCAAGAAATTTGTCGGGAGTTCCTTCATTGCAAGTTGGAGTGAAATTCCAGTTGCATGGCCTAAACCGTTCCCTCCACAATGAACAATGATAATGTCTGGATGTTGGAGCGTGGCCAAATTGACACAAAATGGGAGAAAGTCCACCCACTTCATGCTGTGCATTCCATACCATTTCACATCAACATGATCAAATCCAAGATGTTCATCCATTCCACACCACCCTGAATACACCTGTAACCAATGGATCCACAAGTCCCCCAAATCCACACCCTATGCCTCCTGAAATACACAGCCATAGCCACAGTCATCTGTACTCCTCTCAGCAAACAGACCTTCTTCCACACTCTCTCTTTGCATACCACACCCAGGAAACCTTATTAGCCAATCCTCTGGGCTCCACATTCCCATTTCCATGCCTGCCATCCTCAAATGTCCTGGATGTGGCACGTGCTGTCCACGGACAGATCACCTATTATAAGGGGGTGGGGAGAGAAATGAAACAAAAAGGTAAGGTATTTTCTCTTTAGGGGTGGCTCTGAAAAGAGCCTATTTTAAAGGGGCTTGTAAAGAAACACCTTTTTTATCATTTCTTTTGGTTTTTCTCTTGTTTTTTTCCTCACAGGCTTACAGGAACCTCTTCAAAGCATTCCTTACATTATAAAGGAAAATTTCATTTCCAATATTTGACAAATAAATCTGTTCCGCAGCAAAAAAAATCACGGCCCTGAGAATTAATGTTCTCATTCTCAAAAGTGGACATGTCAACACTACACAGAAAAGAAGATATACCTCTGTTCACCAGACAGGTCCCTGAATCGTGTTGAGGGCATAAGACATTGGGGCAGTTCCAAAGTGCTCTAGCTGGTAAGTGAAAACAATCACCTTTGCACATGGAAAGAGTAGCATTAGTGCCTTTAGCAAATCCTTCAGTGCTCTCTGCAAAGTTACTGCACTAATGTACCCCAAATGCAGTCCTCCATAGTGCACCACAAAAACATCTGGAGTATTAAAAATAGCCATATCTTGACAAAGTGCAAGCACACCTTGCAAATTGCGGCCAGGCACACCATACCACAAAGCCTCCACTCCCTCAAATCCAAGGTTGGCGGAAATGCCACTTATCTCTGTATACCTCTGCAGATTAGTCACAAAGCAATCTCCCACCATCCACACACTGACTCTCTCAATCTCTGTAACCACAGCCATCTTCACTACACCCAGCAATTAAAAAAATAAATATCCTCTTGTCCTTTAAAGCACAACCACAACACCTGATTGGCTAATCCCCAAAGTCCCCTTTCCATTCCAGGCATCCTGAAAAGACCTGGATGTGGCATGCCCTGTCTGCAGACTACTGTGTTGTCCATGGACCCCATAACACAGGGCAGCCCATCTTCCTTTTCCTCTTCACTCTTTGCAGCACTCCCTCATTGGCTAATGTTAAGCAGTCACACCCCCATCCACCAATCACATCCAAGAACTCTACATCTAATCCTGCCATCTCAGTTCAATGCTTCAGATGTACTATTGAACACCTAGAGTACAGGTCTCCTGTTATTCCAAAGCACCTGCATCAGAAACTACTATACAAATGTGCAGTCTCAATCACATCTGCACCCACCAACATAGAGTACAGGTGAGCATATATTTTGTAAAACATTTTCAACTTTTTGGAAAAGCAATATAAACAGGTTTCCTGCCACTTACCCTGCATAACCTACTCAATAATCATACTCTCGTTTGTCCCATCCCCTGACATCAAGTGCCAGGTACTTACAATGCTGTGTGTTTACAAAGTTTTCTTTTAATGAGCATTTTTATAACAGTTTCCAAAACACATATTTGCAATTTCAGCAGCACTCTGATTTTTTTGAAAAACAAAAGAAAACCACATTTGAAACATTTCCACAGCATGTTTAAGTGCCAGATCGTGTGTGAAACTTCAATATATTACCAAGACGTGCATGCTTGCCCATATAACTGGATGTAAGTTACTAAAGCATGGCATGTACATGGAATGAAAAAATGCCAAAATCAAATGCGTTTACAACTATTCATTTCAGCACCATTTGAAGGAAACAAAATAAATGCATATGTACATTTGTTTACAAATAAATGAAACAAAATTGAAACGATTTCTCCAACATATTGCAATAGCACTCACCTACCAAGAATGCACGTGTGGGAAAGTTAATGAAATTGCACACACAAACATCCTTTCTAATCTGTACATGCTTCTTGACATCTCATTTTTTCTCTGCATATGACTTGCAGTGCACCACTTCTAATACAAATAGTGAAAAAACAACTCTCACACTTTGAAAACTCCAGCTCGTAGCGCATACTTATCACGGGACCATCAGCCCCATTACCAACGCAGCTGGTGCTCCCATGCCCCTATTCCCATACAGTGCTATGCAACTGCACCCAAATAGAGACTAACATTTTCCACTACCTGACTTTCCAGGCAAACATGACCTGTAAAGTCCTAGTGACACTGGGAATCTAGATGCCAAACAATTATTAGGAATCTGGTGGCAACCCGTCTGCAGCAACAGCAGTGTTACAACCATACACGTAATCACATTCAATGTTACTAACTCTTCTTCCCAACAACTCCTCCTACAGTGCAACATAATGTCTTCTTGCACACAATGACTTTGCCATTGCCACACATACCCACTCATTTTCTTCTTTCCCAATTGTAGTGAAGAACAGCCTCCTGAAAGACAACAACCTCTCTCCTAGAAGATAACAATCGGAAGAAAACTCCCCTTCACATCCTACAAAGTAAGTGCACTAGTATTGTTTCTATTACTCATACAGTGCAGTGTAGCTGCATAGTAGCCTACAAAATTCTTTCAAAACCAACAGCATTTACTTCACTCTCACTCATTGTACCCCAGCTAGTACACTCTTTACATTCTCATCTGAACACCAGTATCGTAAAACACCCACTAGTATTGTGAAACCATCATAATGTCCTTACTTATTCATGCACCGTACACCATCTTATGCACCGAACTTAGCCCTTCACACATCTACACACACAGCTAGTATTACAACCTTCCCAACCAGAACTAACATCCCTATTTATGCCTGCCCTGATATTCAAACACTCATTCACAATGCAGGCAAATACATTGCACACATTTCAAACCCACACTTACCTTTTTTCTCCAACAGACAGAACAGAATGCCTACTAAAAAGCAAAACCATAGAAAACAATGAAGAAATAGAGCAGATAAAACTAAAAGCATGCAAAATACTCATCCACCTCCAGCAGAATTTATTGCAAATGTTCAAACAAAACAGCTAATACAGTCAGTCAACAAAGCTGAACCAGGTAGCAGAAAAGCATTCAAACAAATTTATTTTACAAAAAATGTTCGACCGTAGAGTACTTCACAATCTTCTAAAAACAGCAGAAAAGTGAAGCTCAACCCTTAAAAATTACAGCAGAAGACTAATCTTGGAAGCTCTCATTGACAGTACAATGCTCCCCAAAAGAAAGTTTATATTCATTTTAAACAGAATGAAACCATTAACAAAAGTAATCAGTAAACTACAAAAAATGCTTCTAAACATGCACAATCACAAGATAGTTGATACCTTTGCAAACTTCTGTAGAGGTGACTGGATTCACACAAGCAGCACAGAACCATATTTGAATGAAGAGCATATAAACAAGAGCAGAAAAACCTGACTGCCATACATAGCAGTGGCTGAGGGTATGAAGTGGTTGACAACGCCATTATGGCACAAGAAACCCTCATTGAAAAAATGTCTCCAACAAACTTACAATGAACTCTTCATTCCAACGAACCAATCCGTCCAGTCTACAAATGGCCCTACACTTCAATGTGTAATATACGGAAACAATCCTTCAAATCTTTCTGCCAATTCCTCAATCACTATGTAAAAGTAAAAGAAAATTAAAATAAAAACTTTGCAAACCATGGACTCCTGTTCAGTGCGCAATTACACTGGACTGTGAGGACATTCATTAGCCTGCATTCCACCACATCAAAATGTTAGCGACACACCATTACACTATACAGAATCTTGTCCAGAGACTGTAGTATGCAAAAAGTCCTCCTTTAGAACTGCAACATTTGAATAACATTCTCCTACATGGCACAGTCAAAGAACTCCTTCAACAAATAGACCACATCCAAAGTAAATATTTTGGAAGTGAAGATCACTTTGAAAATCCAGTAACTTTAGAGAAGAGTAGAGAAAACCTTACAAATGCCAATCTTCCAATAAACGTGTACAAAAAAGAAATGGCAAAGTTTAAAAGCACATCTGCTGAAGTACCAAACCAAGTATGTGGATGTTGTCGCAGAACTTTTTATATAAAGAACACAAAAACTGTAGATAACGTACAAAATAGAAGACAATGAGGAATCCCAATGGTTCCAATTAGCTCTCTATCTTATAGCAGGAAACAAATATGAAATTACTTGCACCTTTATAAAACACTTCTGTGAATCAGGCCCAAAATTACAAACCCCTCAGTACTTTGCACATACTGCAATACAAATCTTGATAATAACCAAAAGCCTTCACACGCTATCACTAATAAATTGGAAATATTCCCACTTCCAAAACCTCTCCAACAGTTTAATTTGAATGAGAGCATTATAATAAAAAAACAGCACACCCATTTCAAGCTATAATACGCATTCAACCCAAAACAGTCAAATTGCCTCCTGAATTACTAAAAGGCATTTGTGGAAAAGTAGGTTATTTGCCATTAGTGTCACACCGTTTCGCCGTTGGCAACTACGGCGTCATTGGTCCCTGTGTGGGGTTCTGTTTCCAGGAGAAACGGGGAAAACAAGAAGAACCTGTGTCAACGGGCTAGTCGTTGCACGTTGTCATCAAGATCACGTGACTGATCATCTGACCCCTTTTAAGGAATCCGGAACTCTGTTCCGATGCGTCGCTACTACCATTAGTGGTGCTCCGTAAATTCGCTCGCGAATAGAAACTACCCAAGTCCAACTGCTTTCTCTAATTTCTGTACTGTATTAACGTTCCCTTGTTTCGCTCCTTTCCCTTCCCTTTCTTCCAGCAGCCTCGAGAACTCCCTCGTCCCAACTAGCCGAGCCGATCGCTCTGCTCTCTGTATAGGGCAACCCATCTGCCTAGCGGAAGTAAGTGCATTCCTAGGTTAGAACAGGTTCTCCCTTCTTCCTTCTATTCGGACTTACCATTCTTCCCTTTTCAGTCACATTCCTCTGTGTTGGACTCTCCCCCCGTAAACGGCCGGAGAAGTTACATTCCCAAGGTTGTCACGTTTCCAGACCCGACGTTAGTATCAGACTCCATACCTGCATTTCATGTACTATCTCCTCAGTCTCCTTTCTCCCACTCACCTGTGCCTCTCATAATATAGATCTCCTGTTCACGCTGCTACCTAAGGAACGAGGGACCCCAAGTTCCACCATTTCCGAAGCAAGTGATCATCCTCAGCAAGTCGAAGGATTCCTGTCATCTAGGGGTTTTTTCCCCAGAGGGTTTCCCTGGGATTCGTGTTCTCCCCTACCAATTCTTATTATTTGGTACAGGGCGGAGCAGGAGTTTCGGGGGGATCCTTCCGACGACCGTTGCAGCTCCAGATCCATTGACACCCAAACAGGTTAGTCTTTTTCCACTACGGAATTCAATTTGAGATTTCCTAGGCTTCTGGCTGGCATTTCCTAACGGAGTATTTACTCTAAGGGTAACAATTAGATCTTAAAGAAAATGTAGACACTCTAGGAGTGCAACAGCCAATTGATCAATCTTTGATTATCCTAGTGAATGGTGTACCAATGAAAGACAAAATAAATTGGCAACAACTTGTAGACTTAAACAAAGTTAGAGAATCCCTACAGTACATTAAAGAGGACAATGAGTACTACATAGAAATAAACATTGAACAAAACCTAAAGGAAACCACCGAAATAATTCAGGATTCCTCACCAACTGGCCAATTTGAACTTGTGGATCCTATTACGGCATCCAATATGTTAGATCAGTATACAATTCACCCACTGCACTCCAAAGACACCATAAACGATGCACTAGTAAGATATCAAATATGTCAAGCCAAAGGATCTTTAATCAGCATATGGGAGAAAAGTGTACAAGCACAAGCCTTTCCTCTACTCTTTCCTACAGAAAAAGGAGGAAGATATGATGAAAGATGCACACAAATAACAGCATCAGAACACCGCTCTTTACAAATGTATTCTGAAGACCCCATATTCAGACAAAATGTTGAATATATATTCCACCTCCTGTTTGAAAGTCAACTAGCACCTCTATATTACGGAGTTGCACACACTTTGAAAACAGGTTATAATTTTTTAAACAAGTCTGCTACCCAACTACTTCAAAAGATAAAAGACAAAGTTGAAGTTTTGAAGTCAAGTATCGCAAATATCTTGGCAAACATGCGTGGTATAAAAGAATACTGGTTCTGATGTCACGCTGTTGTACGGTGTATGCTACAGAACCTTGGCCCACCCATACGTTTTGTCACTTTGGGTTGTACAGAATATGAATGGGAGCACTTGCACGACTTCCTACACATAGCAAACCGAAACAACAAAGGCATAGACATAAAAACAACATGAGAACTCTGCTCTCTTGACCCCTGTAAATGTGTCAAGATACTTTCACCACCACTTTATAGCCATGCTGCCCTTCATCTGTAATTAACCAATTCCTCCACTCAGAGAAGTGGAACGCTTCTTTTGGAGAAAAGAATATCATTCGAGAGGAGCACCACACATCCACATGCTTTTGTGGATAAAAAATGCTCCTAAATTTGGTCATGACAGTGACACCACTGTTTTGCAGTTTATTCACAAATATGTAACCTGTGACATCCCTTCAGAAAGCACACATAGTGAGCTACATACACAAATTTTACGCTTCCAAAATCATAAGTGTGGCAAATACTGCGGATGTAGATATAAAAACAGTAAATACTATACCAAATGCCGCTTCAGTTTCCCTAGACCAGTTTCAGCAAAAGGACAAGTAAACAGCTTCATGTCTTCTGTT
Organism: Ambystoma mexicanum; assembly: GCF_040938575.1. Classification (NCBI taxonomy): domain Eukaryota; kingdom Metazoa; phylum Chordata; class Amphibia; order Caudata; family Ambystomatidae; genus Ambystoma; species Ambystoma mexicanum. Next base: position 786,059,305 of record NC_090925.1, read on the forward strand.
AGACACAGTGTGAAAGGTGAATCGCCTAAAAACACATACTGCATTAAAAGAAACTAATCTTCAAAGTACAACAATGATTATAATCCAATCATTGCCCTCTTTTGGAATGCAAACATAAACGTACAATACATTGCAGACAATTTCACTGCTGTTGCAAGATATGTCAAAGCCTACATAACCAAAGCTGAGAAAGCAGAGCTAAAAGGCCTCTGAGATGACATATCATCTGACAAAACACTTTCCCAAAAATTGTACAGCTTCAGCATAAAAATGCTCTCCCATAGAGAATGTGGATGCTATGAAGCTGCAGACCATTTAACAAGCACATCCTTATTTGGCAAATTGGAACACATTGGGCCTCATTACGGGTATGGTGGTAATCCTGCCAGTGCTACTGGCAGGTTGCCAATGGACCCGTACAAAAGTTACTGGCGCCTGACTTCCAGTGCCACCAGGCTATTCTGAGTCCAGTGGCCGGGAACCAAACCCAGACTATTTAATCATATAAAGTTATCATTTGAAGCTCCTCATCCTAGAGAACTTTACTAAATGTCCCTACTCCAACTTTTTAAACCATGGAGAAAAGAAGAGAATGTATTGGGTACCCATGACTCATTTGAAGCTGCATTCAATGCAAATGAAAGCAGTATAACAAATGTCCTCTTCAAGCAATACAAAAACTTCTTGGAAAATGAACGTCAACAAGAGGAAGAAGTTGAAGCACAACTAAATGAAGACAATCCTGAGGGTAGTCAACCTTCTGTTACAGGTAGCCAAGAACCATTTGAATAGCCACTCATAGTAAATGAAGGAGAATTAGCCATGACTAAAGTAGAAAACACCATGTATCAATATGAGCAATCAAAAGAAAACTTGGCACTGCTCAAATCAATACTCAATGATGAGCAATTTAGCATTTTCATCGAAGTGACTAAAGAAATTGAACATGGTTTGCAGCATAAAAGTAAAACATGTAGCTGTCAAAATTATAAACCTGTACTTCTCTATGTAAGTGGTGAAGTGAGTTCAGGCAAAACATTCTTAATAAAAGTCATCAACAAATTCCACCAAAATTTAACAAACAACAAGCTTTCCACTGTTGTAACAGCCCCACAGGTTTAGCTGCCTACAACATAGGAGGTGTTACTTTACACCGACTACTGCTCCTTCCAGTAAAACACCAAAACTAATTAGAGTACTACAAACTATCAAAAGAAGCTGCTACTGAACTATGCAGAATTCTGAAACAAATGAAAATGCTCCTTATAGATGAGGTGCTAATGGTCCCCAAACTAATGTTGGCTTTAATTCACCTCAGATTACAAGATGTTCTTAAAACAGACTACGAAGAACTCTTTGGAGGAAAACACATTATTGTTTTTGGAGATCTCCTACATTTAACTCAAGTAAAAGATGAACCTATTATGAAAACCTTAGGACACAAACAATGCTGCAACCCACTTGGCAGCATAGGAAATGTAAATCTCTTGCAACATTTCCAGTACAGAGAACTAACTGCATCAGTCTGCAGACCTCACCTTGCTAACATTTTAAAAAACATAGGACTGGACTTCTTTCGAAAGATGCACAATCTATCTTAAATAGTAGACTCATTCATGAGCTATATTGGCATGATACAGCAGCTTCTGATGTCATGGAACAATTAGCACAAAAAAATGTAAAATGTATGTCAATAATGCCAACCCTAGCAAGCTGTATGCAATTCAATGAGAAAATGTTAAAAAAAGAAATGTAACCAATAGTGCATATTAGCTCCACAGACAAACTGGAAGTGCACAACATGACACTCCCTATGTGTCAACAAGCAACAGCACGACTGAATAGCTTAGAAAAATGTACCTCCAACACAGCTGGTTTGGAGAAAATGTTAATGTTGTGTTTAAACTGCAGAGTAAGTCTGAATCTTGATGTGGAGCAAGGTTTAGTTAATGGAGCAATTGGAACAATTGGCTTCCAGATGTATTCACATTACAACAAGGTTCAGTTTGCCAACATCCACTTTGACAAACTTTCAGAAGTTAAAATTATAGGATGCTCAACAGCATGAGTCCTTCTTTACAAAGACATGTATGTACGCAGAGAACAACGCTCTCAGTCTCTTGCATATGCAGTCACTATTCACAAATCGCAAGTTCTAACCCTAGATCAGTCATTGATTGATATTGGCAGCACAATCTTTAAAGGAGATATGTAGCACTGTCACATCTGCGTACACTGGAAGGACTATTTTAGTCAATTTTGATGCAAACAAAGTCAAGGCTGACATTCCTTGCATCGTAGAGTATAACAGACTGTGTGCACTCTACACGCCCCATCTCGATATGTACCCTGTTCCTCACTTGTTAAAAGAAAAGTAATGCAAACAGAACTTATGAAAGATCTCCCAACAGTTCTGCCAAAGAAACTAAAAGCAACTGCTACTCCATCAAGTAGTACAACCACAAAACTATCTAGTGCAAACGCAAGTGCACATCCAACAGCACAAATAAAGAGAAATATGTCTTCTAAAAAAACAAGTGAAGGTCCAGCAAATGACACAGACAGAACTCTCCGTCCATTTAAATTTTCCAACACAACTGGTGTAAACTGCTATGCAAATGTAGCAATCAATCTTCTGTTCCAATTGCCACCAATTGTTCAAAACATTTACTTGAACGGCTCAGACCAGTTGTGTTTGCAAATGCTTGTCCTTCATAGAAATGCAACAAATACACATTCTGTGCAGGTATGGTAAGATTCACCATAAACACACAGGAAGATCCACAAGAATGTTTAATGTACTTACTGCAAGTACTAGAAATCAAAAATATACCTATAATTGAAATCTTATAGATTTCATACACCTGGAAGCATACATGCACTCTCTGTATCCATGTTCAACAGGATCAGGTCCCAAATGAACGATTTGTGTATGTATCTATACCTAATTGTGAATCCATTTCATCAGCTGGTGCAAATTGCAAATCGTGGCATATTATGCACTGTTTGCAATTCAGACAATCATTTGACCTTACACATAAACTACATAGCAACCATGCAATAATAATGGTTTTAAGGTACAACGTAGATGGTATAAAAAACAACTGCAAGCTTACTAGCGTCACGCACGGGCAAGTATCTCTTGGCCAGAAAACCTTCACAACAGTAGGCATAATCTACCACAATGCTGCCACAACCACTGCAGCTCACTATACTGCATACATAAAAAAGTTGTGGTCGGTTTGAATGCAATGACACTTCCATTACTATGAAGCATAGATTGCCAGCATATCTAACAAATGCCTACTTAATATTCCTGAAATCTAAAATGAGTCACTGAACAGTAAATGTATCATAAGTTAGTGCACTTTAGACACCAACAGATATCTAAGTGCTTAAATAAATACCTTTCTCAACTGTAAAACTATAAACAATTAGAATACGTCAACTGGTATCTAAGCACACGCATAGTGCTACAATACTGTTTGTGAAATGAGAAACAGTTTCAATATGCCAACAGATGTAAATTTAGTATTTTTTTGATAACGCTATATAGATTTGTTCCCCAATAACCCAATGACTGCAAACAGAAACAACAACTGTGTAAAACACACACTAATGTTGTTTCACTCATAGTACTTAAAATTGACTCATTATGAGGGTCTACAAAGTTTAGTCATTAACCTGTTAAAGTATCAACAGTTAGAATATGTCACCTGGTATCTAAATGCAGCCATTACACTCTAATAATACTTTTAAATAGCAGAATAGCTATAATCCACCAAGAGAAATAAAAGTGCTTCAAAAGGTACCCTTGAAAACTGTAAAAATATCAACAGTTAGAATATGCCAACTGTTATCTAACTGCCTCCATAATACTGCATTATTACTTTCCACTAGTGAAAGAGTTCAAATCCACCAACAGGAATATAACTGCTTCAAAACATACCCTTCAAAACTATAAAACTATCAACAGCATACGGCAACTGGTATCTAACTGCACCCATAATACTGCAATATTACTTTCCAATATTGAAAGAATTCAAATCCACTAACAGAAATAAAAGTGCTTCAAAAGATACCCTAGAAAACTGTAAAACTATCAACAGTTAGAATACGCCAACTGATATCTACACTGCATGAAAACTAAAGTTTACCAATGTCCTCAGATATATAAACCATTGCATAACCTATACTTTGCAACAGTTTACAAAGGTGTTTTAAACATTTTGCAAACATAATGTTTACTTGGAGTTTACACACCATTTGAATCCATGTACATTAAGTTTACAAATGTTTTCAAGCAATGTAAACTACATGCAAAACCTTGTGCTTACAATGGTTTATTTGTTTGTGAACTGTATACAACGTATGGTTTGAAAGATTTACAAATGGTTTGTGAACCCTATCAACAAGATTCACAGCAGTTTACAACAGTTTTGCAAACCATTTTTGTTAATGGTTCTCAAAAATGTGTAAACATTTCAAACCATACTTTTGGTTAAGTTTACAAAAAAAGAAACATTTGTAAATACAAGGTATTGCAAGTAGTTTACATTTTTGTAAAAAGTTTAAAAACATAGTCTACACTCATCTAAATGTTGTGTAAACACAAGTAAACATTACATTTGGGAAAAAGAGCTTTGCAGACTCTTGCAAAGTTGAGGTTATGTAATGCTTAACAAATCTGAGAACATTGGTAAACTATTGATCTTATTGCAACACAATGTCCTTTTTAATTTTCTCTTAAATCAACTCTCCAACATTAACATCATTCATATGCAAGAAATCCATTCCTGTTTCTAGTAGCACACCTCTCATTCATGCATTTTGCAGTATTTACAAGCCTTAACAAACATAAGAAATTATATTGGTATGTGAAAAACAGTTGTGAATGTTAAGTATGTGTGCTGCAATGTGGCTGCAGCATTTTCTGTTACCGGCGCAGTGCAGGTCACTTTGAATTTTTCTCAGAAATTATCCACAGTAGTATCCTGCCACTACCATCAAAAGTATTTTCGAAACATATGACCAATTAGATATGTCGTGGCAGATTTTCTGATTATGACAACTGTTTTTCCTCCTTGGTACAGTGTTTACACATTACAAATTGGTAATCTATTACAGCATAACATATTTAACTTAAACTGTACATTATTAAACATTCCAACATGTGTGTTCCATGTACATTTACACATGCCTTACATGTGTACCTTTCTACTCAATAAAGGATGTTCATCATATTAAATATGTACCACTATCACAAGGCTATAAGTAATACAATATTTGTGTGATGTTATATATGACATCACACACACTACACTGATGCAGTAGCCTCACACAGAACGTAAATGTATTTCTATGATGCATTATTGACTCATAATTTCCCACTACCTTACTCAGTGATGATACAATGTAGTATCTACAAAAGCATACAAGCCACTCCAGACCTTCTACCTAAAAACCAACAGTTACAACAGTTCAAAAACATTAAAAAGTGACAAGCCAAGCACAGTAAGAACACTAAACCCAATACTGTGCACTTTGCCCATCACCAAAATGTTTAAACATGCTGCGGGAATCCTCAACCTTAATCTAATATGACATGACATGATATGGCATTTATAGCGTGCCTGTACGCAAGTGTTTCTAGGCACGACAAGACAAGTAGGGGGAAACAAAGGGAGGACAAAACAACGATCTTACTAGGCCTTGTGTCATTCAGATCGCACAAGAGCAGGGAATGGGAAGGGGAGAAGTGCCGATGGTGGGGGGTGGATGGAGAAGTGTGGGACAAAGGAAAAACAAGAGTGCAGCCAACAGGTGGCAAATAAGTGCAAGAGATGGGATTGTAGGGTTGCAGATACAAACCGCAAGTGCAGGGGAGCCAAGAGGCCGTGCAGGATTGCAGCTGGACAGGCGGGACCTGGGCCCAAGTTCAGAGGGTGATCAGGTGACCAGTGTGTGGATCAGGCAGGTGATCAACAAGGGAGAGGAAGAGAGAAGGCAGAAGCAAAGAGAAAGGTCTTGAGTTGCTTCCGGAACCAGAGATGGTTCTGCTCAAGTTTCAGAGAGGCAGGGAGGCTGTTCCAGAGGGAGGACCCAGCTGAAGAAAGATCTGCCCCCAACTCTTTGCTTGGAAAAGTGACTGACCCTCAGAGAGTTGGAGGTGGAGGAGTGAAGAGCTTGAGAAGGCAGTTATTATGAAGAGAGTTGGAGGTAGTACAGTCCCAGGCCCCAGAAAGCCTTGTGGACAATGCAGAGGGTCTTGAACTTGATCCTTGCCACCACTGGGAGCCAGTGAAGAGATTTCAGAGCTGGAGAGATATAATCCCCGGGCTTGAGGCCAAGAACAAGTCTCTCAAGTCCTGTTCTGGATGAGTTTTAGAGGACAGAGAGAGGCAGGAAGATTTAGAAAGGCGGTTGCAGTAGTCCAGCTTAGAAAGAACCAGAGCTCTGGAGACAGTGAGCTTCTGCAGGAAAGTGAGGAAGGGATCAATACCTCTGAGGAGGCAGAGTTGGTAGTTTGACTTCTTAGAGACATCACAGATGTGAGGAGAGAAGGAGAGTGTGGAGTCGAAGATGACCATGAGGTTCTTAGCCTCACAGGTAGGAGCAGGAAGAGCACCCAGGTTGGGGGCCAGAGAGTGAGAGGAAAGGAGGGAGCTGGTGTTCCAATTAAGAGGATCTCAGTCTTACTGGCATTAAGACAGATATCATTGGCGGCACACCACTCCTGAATGGTGAAAAGACAGTCAGGAATGAGAGAAGGAGTAGAGGCGGCTGATGCGAGTCTGAAGGAGACCTGAGTGTCATCTGCATAACAATGAAAGTTGGAACAGAGGGCGGCTATGCAGTGGGCAAGAGGTGCCAGGTATTGGTTGAACAGCCAGGGAGAATAATTAGACCCCTGGGGAACACCACAGTTAGAGCGAAAGATAGAATAGAAGGAAGATAACGTATCACCCTAGGTATCATAGCATGGGCATAGGCTCACACTGAAAGGCAGGCAAATGTAAAATAGCCAAGTTAATAAATAACACATGATCGACAAAAGAGGTCTTGATTGCCAACTTTGTTGAAGTCCCCAGCTAGATGCTAGGTGATGGGACTGGGGTGATCTTGGGGCCAGTGACTGCCACCGGCTCTGTGATATAGGCCCATATGTGTCACCCAGTTTCCCAGTTCATCAAAAGCCTAATTTCTTCAACCCATCATAATGTCTCTAATCACAATGGGTGCTATGAGGATATATGACAATATGGGCAGCCTAACATGAAGAGAGACAATGATCAGGGGGTATGTGGAGCATGCAACTGCGGGTGTACATAGAGACAGTAATACTCATAAGGAAATATGGCTTACTGAAAGATGAAATTCAGTGGGTATCACATTTTCACCTAGTTGCTGGCCCTGCTCACTCATTTACGAACTGCATTCGTCAGAAACCCAAGTTTTTACTTGCTTATGACAGGCTGAAAGGCTGACACTGAAAGGCACCAATGACTGCTGCAGTTTGTGTTGAAAATCTAAAATGGTAGACAGATGTAAAATACCCAAGTTAGCAGAGCTGCATTAGTTCCACGTGCTAAATCTGTAGTTCCTGTGGTCCTGCCCCAATCACAATGAACACAGATATTACACACACCTGAGAGTCCTCAAGCATACACCTGTGCTGTTGGATACAAGGAGACAGCAATCATGAGGAGTATTTGTATGAAGAAAACAAATGTTGTAGGAAGGTCAGGATCGTCTCAGCTCACACCTGACACAGAGGAGGAAGTAGCTCAATCAAGTCTCCAGAGGCCAGGACGATAATAACACCCACGGCCAAATCAGCCAAAATTCTCAAAATACTTAGCAGGATAATTCAAAATACGATCTCCATGCATGTGACTTGCAACTGGCAGAGAAGGGCTATTCATTAGAGCCAGACAAGAGCAGAGAGACCTTCATTCCAATACATCTCTTTGGGGCGAAAGATACAATATAGTATTAAGTTGAAAGCCAAATGTCCTGGTCGAGGCAATCAGGGAATCGTAATGTTGGTGGGACACGCAGCACTTTGGGGCCGTTCTTATCACCTTCAATTGTTGCTCATGTGCTGGTAACTGTACAACCTCCCAAGGCTGAGAAGCCACTCCTGACCAATCCCCGTCCACATTCTTCTTCACCTTAACAGTGTCGCAGCAGCCACTCATAAACCGCCATTATATGGCTGTATCCTTTTTCGTAGGTGGTCCTAGGCAGAGTTACCTAGTATCACTGAACCAATTAGAAGACTAATCCCACATAGAAAATATACACTACCCTATTACTCACCCAATCATATCCACCCTAGGTTGGATCAATGTATCATTTTGTTTGTGGCGTCATATCAAGGTAAAGTTCTGTGGCAAGCCTGTGAACAAATGAGAGGACACTGGAGATCACCCAATGTCCATAACTATCCCTGTTTTGTTTGAGCATTTTTAATAAAACAGTATTTTTCCACACTATTTATCTCTTCTGATTTATGTCCATGGAACGCTCCCTGCCTGGCCGCTGCTTCCCCAAGAGAGGGGGCATCTTCCCCAAACTCGACAAATGGTAGCAGAGGATGGTTTGCAATCCCCTCAGTGACTATACCACCTTGTTTCCGCCATAGGCCTGAAGGACTGTGATGCATCGCGTGAGGACGGGTTTGCCAATCAAGTGTGAAAACTCACATGGTCGGTGAGGAGCCTCCTTGGAGAAATTCCTGCCCGCTCCCCAAGGGACGCTTTGAAGACCAGAGGGCAGAGTGGCAGATTGTGGGAGGAGGCAGTTCCGAAGGTGTCGGCTGACCAATGGATCAGAACAGTAATCTGTCAAATGTAGGGGGGAGGGAAACATTTTATATACTGTGAGGAGACAAGAGAGACATTTCCTGTGACAAGAGTTTTGCTTAATTTACAGAAGGTGGCACCTTATGATATATTACAGAAAATAAAAAACAAAAAGGTATAAAAAAAACAAAAGAGAGGATTCCCTGTGACCGATCGAGGCATAGAAGAAGGACCACACCCCTGATGGCCTAACGCGGCTGTTAAAAGTTACGATTCCCTTGCCATGAGTAGACAAGAAAACGGCTGTGGGGTTTATTGTGTTTTACGAGTGCACTCATATGTTGTAGGCATATGGGGGTTGTTCTTAGAGATAAGTTGTAACTGCTCTTTGTACTTCTGAAGACCGGCAGGAAGATGTTGTTGGCCTAGGAGGAGGGGCACTCAGATTGTCATGAGCTGGTAGAAAAGATCTTAGTTCTTTAGGACAACAAGGTAGTAGCCAAAGAGTGGGGAGCCGGCTCGAGGGGTGTCCAGGTTGTTGAGGTTACAAAATCGAGGTTCTCAAGGTTTTAGGCTTGAAGCCGTGAAGCAAAGTTGTTTTGATATTAGCACAGGCTCCAGGAGCACGTAGAGATTTGGATTGGCCTTAAAGGGAGAAGTTGGAAGAAGGGGCAGCGACTGTGGTGCACGCTCTGAGTTGGTGTTGGTGGAGCCAGGGAGGCTTGTGGGAAGACTTGAGAAGTGTTGAAATGTGGAGTAAATATATTGATTGGCCCTCACTGGGGCTTTACCAGACCGGGAATCCCTCGCCCGGCGTTCCTTTCCTTTGTTCCCGATGGGGGGGGCAGCCCGTCAGCAAATGAGGAGGATCAGAACGGGGTAATCCCCGCTCCGAGCCACCACATGTTTGGAGGCTGCCATCCTCCCCCGCTGGGGAGTCAGGTAAGTGTTTTCTCCCTCCCCCCCACATCCAAACAATCTCCTCCCTGTCATTCTAACCACAATTAACTTCTTTTTTGGTCCTTATTCGGGAGCAAACACGCTGGGAACACTTCTGTCCCCAGCGCGTCCACTCCCGATCCGCACAGGCCGTCATGGAAAGGAAGAAAAATGTTTGCCTCAAGGAAGCCTGGGTATGCCCTCTCCTTAAAAAAAACCCTTGCGAGACCCCTCCAGCCCAGGATACTGCAGACCTATAACCACCGTCCCCTTCCTCCTTAAAATCCTTTACAAAGCAGACTATCTACAAGTCCAGAAATACCTCGAGGCTAATAACCTTCTCGGCCTCAGCCATTCAGGCTTCCGTCCTGGCCACAGCACAGAAACTGCACTATTAGACCTCAAAAATCTAATGGATGATCTCAAGGACTCGTCCCAACCAGCCCTTCTTCTGCTCCTGGACTTGTCAGCGGCTTTCGACTTGGTGGACCACAAAACCCTTTGCCACCACCTTTCATCCGCAGCCAATTTCTCTCCCATGGCCACAGCCTGGATTACCTCCTTTCTCCAGGACAGAGTCAGGAAAGTCTTCCCTGACAAAGCCTGTGCTCATTCGAGCCTCAACAAATGCAGAGTTCCACAGAGCTCTTGCATATCCTCACCATATACAACCTGTTCCCAAGGTCACTTTTCCACATCGCATTAGGCATCCCCTATACCAACTATGCTGATGATACGCAGATCCTCATCGCCCTCTCCGGCGACTTTGATTCTGACAGGAAAACCATCAATTCCATCTACTCCACCATCCAAACATGGATGGCAGAACATTGGCTTTGCCTTAACGGGGAAACAATGGAATTACTGCAAATTGGATCCCCCGCTTCCTTAAAGAAGCTTGACCATCAGAACTGCTCCTTCATGATCGACAACACTACCATCCGTGTCTCCAAATCAGAAAAAACCCTGGGAGTTCACCTAGACTCCAACCTTTCAATGACTAGACAGGTGAACGCAATAGCTTCTGCTGTGGCTAACCACTCTAAACTGATCAACGCTGTAAGACCCTTCCTCTCCGAGACTAACTGCCTCACCATAGCGAGAGCAATTATCGGTTACTGGCTTGAGTATTGTAATGCCCTTCTAGTAGGCACCTCCTCAAAAAATATCAGTAAACTCCAAACCAGGGCAGCCACCGGCATTTCCAAAAGGGAGCACATCTCAGCAGCCAGGAAGAAAGTGCACTGGCTCCCCATTAAAGAGCGGATCATCTTTAAAACACTCACCCTCATGCAACAAATGCATCCACAACATAGCCCCCATCTACCTATCTCAGAGAATCTCCAAACCCCTCTCAGACAGACCCCTCAGAACCGCATAACGCAACTAGATCACCATCCCCAAGTCTCTCAGGGTTTGGGCAGGAGGCTCCAGTTTCCCGGTTATGGCTGCAACACACTGGAACTCCCTACCTCCCCACCTCAGAAGCATTGACTCACTCCTAGCTTTCCGGAAAGTGATAAAAACCCGGCTGTTTGTATAACGTTGCCTCTCTGAGGTGAGCATTCACTGTATAATTGTATAATTATGATACTTTACCTGTAACCACCTATGTCTAACTATATTGTGCTGCTCACTGTAATCCAGAGCAATGAAATGTTCCTGTAACTAAGACACTCTCTTGCAACAGCGCCTCGATGCCTAAGGGCTGTTAGTGCGCTGTACAAATACAAATAAATAAATGTGTAGTCCCTTCACTCCTTTCCATGGTGGCTATCTTTTTTGTTTACAATTTTACTTCATTTTTGAATGGCCACCATGGAAATGGAGAAGGGACTAAGTGTAGTGCCTTCTCCCTTTCGATGGCGGCCATTTCCTTTGTTTACTTTTTTACATTGATTTTGAATGTCCGCCATGGAAAGGGAAAACCGTTCCCCGGCAGTCATGTTTGTTTACATTTTTCTTTTTCTGTTCCGAAACGCTTCGCTCGGGTCTGTAACTATGGGCCCTGAGGCTTCACCTGACTCAGTAACGCCCCCGCGTCTCGGGGCTTATTGCTTAATCGATGAATGATTTGGAAAGTAAAGTGAGGATATTTGAGGCACAAAACAAAAGCCCATTTTGAGTTCACGTATCTTCACTCAAAAGAGTGACGTGCCATCATGGGAGACACCCCCCTAATGCATGTGTGCAAGTCCCTTCCACAGTATAAAGTCAAAATCTGCAAGTATAGTGTGGAATTGACTTGCAAGACAGAGGGCAAGATGATACAACCTTGGCCCCAGGAGAGCAGTTTTTGTAAACCTTTGCTGCAACACAGGACCACATATTCACGTGCCACATATAAAGGCAATATGTTACAAAACAGAATAACGGTTCTGGAATTATGGAAGATGTTCGGGGACATCCAGGAGAGAATGGATATTTAATCAGCATGACACAGGGGGTGAGGCGTCCATGGTTTCTCCTCCTACCAAGAGCACCAAACTGCCAAACGAAGGATAGAATTTTTACCCATTGAAATAATAAAAGGCAGCGTCAGGATACACCAAACCTGTGTGCGCACCTCCTGCATATAGTAGCAAAGACACAATAAACGAAGCCAAGTTAAATAACTCCAAGCCACCACCCACGCGCGATGAGCATAAAGAGTGCTGGAAATTACAGGAGAAGGTAGCAGATAGTGACAAGGTAGGGGCGACTGGACAAAGGTGATCGGGTGGGAGGACATATATCGCTTAAACTAGATGAACAGCATAAGACCGGCTCTGAGGACAAAGAAAGAGAACCTAAGGAGAGACGGGATAGAGAGGAAAAAGAAGCAAGACAGAAACAGAACTTAGAGGAGGAAAGAGAAAGGGAAAAAGCGATAGAAGTGGAGGAAAGGGAGAGGAGAGAAAGAAGGCGGCAGGAAAGAAGAAAAAGGGAATTAGAAGCAGAGAGGAAGGTGCAGCTGTTGAAGCAGAGGAGGAAAGGAAGAGACAGGTGCAAATGAGTGAAGAAAGGAAAAGACGGGAGGATGAGAAGCTCGCTCAAGAGCATATGGCAGGAACGAAGAAGAAAATAGACGACAGAAGTGGGAAAGAGAGGGAAAGAGAGGAGAGCTGGAAAAGCGAGTTAAGGAGATGCAGGAAATGAGAAACCATACACTCACGAAGGAGGATAAGGAGAAGGGGTACAGAGGAGAATGGGACAGTTGATTGATTGACAGTTGGGACAGTTGATTGAAGCAGAAGAGATGGTGTTGCTACCTTTAATGTAGCGAGGAGCACAGCAGGGTCTCCACAGGGAAGGGAGCCAGGATCGTTTGATAGAGCTATGAAGGAGAGACGGGGGAGAGGTATGCTCAAATGACTGAGCTTCAAGAGTGACGAGGATGAGGGGAGTGATGACAGCTGTGGGACCATGGGGTCAGATGAGGAAAGTGAGGCAAGTGAAGATGAGGAGGAGAGAAGAGACAAACTAGGCCCTTCAGAAGGGACAGCCTTAGAACAGGAGACACAATGGTCTGGGGAGGAGGAGGCAGATGAAGAAAGGCCTGTTCTCAAGACACACACTAAACTTCTAAAGTGCCACTGCCGTAGCAGAGACAAAGTTACCCCATATGCTCAGAGGTTGAAGGCATTACTGGGTTGGAAGAAGGCGAGCATGACCGGAGCATTTACAGTGGCAAAGGGTCTGGACGCACCCAAAGGTCACACAGAGATAACTCAATACCCACTGTTAGAGAATAGGAGGGGGGCAACCACAATACATACCATGGCCTCAGATGGACAAGGACAACTTAAGATGTAAATTACCATTGTTGACTGCAGGGGCGCTGAAATTGATATACGAGATAGAATAATTGACAGCAGGGATGACTGAAAGCTTGCTCTCTGCCATCCTTGGGAAGAGAGCAGACGCTTTTGTAACCGAGTGGGTTATCCTGGGCTGACCGCACAGAACACATCACATAGTGGAGCACCTTTCAATAACTGCAGGGCAGCCATATGGCAAGCACTTAGAGTACAGTATCCCGACACATCAGACATAAGTGCGATTATGGACATTGAAAATGCATGATGACGGAGACCCCATTGCGTATATTCAAGAGGTCCAAGAGCATTGGCGTCTCAAAACACGTGAACCGTGGGACAAGACAGTGGGCTTATTCTATCATATATTATGTCAGGGACAAACAGAGGACGTACAGAAGCAGTTGAAGAAATTAGTGGGAATGAAAGCGAGACTGGCCAGAAATCCAATTGACAATAGTACACCATTGTCGGTTAATGCAAGAGAATGCTAGGAAGAAACTTGAGGAAAAAGGATGAAGCAAAATTAATTTAGAAAAACATTTTGAAATACTTGATGGAAGGGGCGGTGCTGACGAGTGGGGAGGGAATGGATTTCAAACACTGTAAAAAGGAAGAGGGGGGATTTAACGGGGGACAGCCCAGACCTCCGGGACCACCACAGTGTTGGACAAGTGGGAAGATAGGCCATATATCCAGATTGTGTAGAAGCTGGGGAGGAATGCTACAGAATTGGCAAGATCCAAGAGGGGGGGCGACATGCCCATCCATCTATACAGCAGAGCTACCTGACTATTATACACACGATCACCCGCAGTACCAGAAACATGCGTCGCAAATGCAACAAGCTTCTCAAGGGCCAGTTCAGCCACAGCAGACACACATGCAGACACTGCCACAGCAGGCATACATGCAGGCACCACTTCAAGCACCGATGCAGCAGAATACCATGACTGCATGGAGTCCAAACACCACTTTACAGACTTGTGCATCCTAATTAGGGAACCTGACAGTAGTGGGGGGGAATCCTTTCACTGAGACAGGGATGAACCTATAACCACAATAGGACAGCCCACAGACTTGCTTGATGGGTTCCATCGTATCCGTCACACCTGAGCCGCAAAAGGAGGCCTCGAGTGGAAGTGACCATAGGTGACAAGACGTTCTCTTTTCTTGTAGATACAAAGGCCAACAGATCCTGTGTTACGGAAGGGAGATATCCAATGTCAGGCATTGCCATGAGTGCACAATTCTTTTCTGGGGCTACACATTTGGTTCCATTCACTGATGAAGTTTGGTAACAGAACCTTACCATGTCACTATTAAATTACCGCTCGCACAGCAGCCCGGCAACAGCGAGTGAGGAGATCCGATACTGCCTGATACCGCAAGGGGTTCCATCACGCATGAGGAAACGCGTCCGCCCAGAAACAATTTAGAAGCAACCGTAAACTGTCCCGTCCAGACGCACCGATATATTGGGGATTAAAAAATGAGGGTGGGGTTTCCGTATAACAACTAAAGTAGATGCTGAAAGCAACCTCGAACACGGCACACCACAAAGTGCTGTCGGTTTTAGCCTTGATGAAAGTGGTACACTCTGAATACACCACTGATACCAGTAGGCTTTATCCGACCTGGGAGGAAGAGAACCACCAGTAACATGAAAGGTTGTATAATTATCCTCATATAAACCACAGAAGAGGATGGATTTATACTTCACACGATGAAAGTAGTCTACATTTTCAGGACTGTTATAGTTTGTGGGGTAATACACCGAGACCACTCGATCTGTTGTTCACTGTGATCCTATAGCAAACACAGAGATTGACAACAATTTTAGCAGACTCCTTAAATATCTGCTTTACATAGAAAACAAATACAATTGAAAAAGGTTTCACTTGTAAAGCAGACGACACGTGTTCTAGTTAATGTGACATGTACCTCTTAACAAAATTTTAACAACTCCATTAGATAAGTGATAGGGTAAGCTTCTATGTCTTTCCCCTCACCCTAGATAAGCGGACCATCAGCATTACCTAGGGGTAGAAAATACACAAGGGCATAGTTTAGTTTAGAAGAAGAATATTTAAGTCCAGTACCAAAGATGATTTGAACGTAGTTGACAGACAACGTTCACCTTCTGGATAATGCAGTCCAAAATATAGTGAGCGAGGCAATCCTTTATCGCAGATCCAGGCAGACGAAGGAAAGTAACGCAGCCAAGCAGTACTTGCATGGTACTTGCTTCGGTAGTTTAGTTTGGTAGGAGGGCAAGATAGGTAGAATCCATACATTTGGTAAAAATGTAAATGATTAAAAATCAATTTACATGAGTTTTGAATGTGTGACTACTATTAAATTCCCATCAGATCCTAGAAAACATAATTGGAAGGGATACAATGAGCAAACTTAACATGGCCATCTTATTTAATGAACAGGGGATAATGTTTTCTACTCCAGGGATCCACTACATGAATGCGCAAGAATGTATCCCAGCGTTCTGTGGGCAGACAGTACAGAGTGGGGCGCCACTATATCCTGAGGTGTTCCAGTATGGAGTGAGCCTTATAATAGCATAGCTTCTGTGGATAAAAGGCAGAGGTCCTCATTCCGAGCTTGGAGGCAAGTACTGGGCTTTACCGGCATGGAGCAAAGAACGAGTCCGATCTGGTCACAGACCGCTAATTGCGGCGCCTTACGACATCGCGGGCACGAGCTGTGCACCATGCCGGTAAAGCACCTAATGGCATGCCGCAAAAGGGCCCGTAAAACCCCCTACCGGCATGATGCGTGCCGTACTTAATACCGCCATGGAATCAGCGATGTCTGTAAAAAACGTTGGCTGTAAATTACAGCAACCGTAAATTACGGCCACCGTTAAATAACAGAACCGGAAATATCGTCATCGCACAGGAACGGGAAGGAGCACGGCGGCCATCTTTAAAAACACAATCCATTGCCAACCTCATCAGGCAGCACCCTTGGGAGCATTCTGAACACTGGAAAAGGCCATCACACCCTGCAGGAATGCCAAAAGCCCCAAAGAAGACGAAAGACCGGCTCCGCAAGCAGCGATTTAGCCCAGATGAGTTGCAGGTCATGGTAGACACACTTGCGGAGCACGCTGACATCGTGTTCAGTGGGGACATGCGCCAAGAGCCGGTGCTCCGTAAAACGAACATCTGGGCACTAGTCACGCAGAGGGTGAGCGCAGTTGGCACCACCCCCTGCACCCTCCAAGGACTGCCGCAAGCAGTGGGATGACCTGCGGTTGAGGGTGCGGAGCATCCTCTCTGTCAACCGCAGTCAGGCAATGCAGACCGGAGGGGGCCCAAGTTCCCCCATGAAACTGATGGCATGGGAGGAGACATTTGCTGGACTGATTGGAACTGAATCCATAGAGGCCGTCGGCGAAATGGAGTGTGAGGCACCATCGTCCGCTGATGGAGGTGAGTGTCCAAAGTCAACACTGCCAATGCCAATTTCATGATATATACACCCCCAAGGGCCGTCCAAGGCACCTTGTCATGGTGGCCACCCCCCCATCCAAATCATGCTGAACCAACTGCCACCCAAGCTAGGCCCAAGTGCAAGGTCATAACGCATATCTCACACAGTGCACAAACTGGCACATCCCATGATGCACACTGCAGCTGGGTGGCCAGTGTGCGAGTCAGACTGCACAGTACCAGTTCAGGATGAGTGACTCTGACACCTACGTACATATGATACACATGATTATAAAGTAGTGCTGTTGCATACCCAAAAGGCCACAAACCCCAAATGACTGAAATGTGAATGTAGCCATTAATGTCATTAGCATCTCAAACAATCACTCATGCCGTCCCTCTCTTCTACCCGCACAGGCAGTGACCATGAGAGCGAGGAGCCTGAGACCAGCCGTCCCACCACCTCCAAGGGCAAAGGCAGGGTCGGCTGTATACCAGCCCAAAAGGACACACCCACCCCGGCTCCTCAAAGGCCCATGGAGGGTGCACCACCCCATCCCCCCGGCATCGGCGCAAGGTACATTGACCACCCCAAGGTCAGAGGAGTCCAGCATTGCTGGGGAGGTGGCAGCCACGGCCCCCCTTGAAAACGTGGACAGCCCCTTGTCCATCTGTGGAGCATCAGAGGAGGACTCATACCCCACCGTCCACACTCCAGAGCCCAGCAATTAGCCCCAGGTGTCATGCAGCGACTCAGGGGAGCCTGACACACCTGGTCGATGTGCACGTGGTGAAGCACAGGAAGATGCCAATCCCGTGCCCAGTCCCCCAGTCGAAGCCCTGTCAGGGCATGAAAGCCCAATCCCCTGCAGGGATGACACCCCGTCAAATGATGCAGTGTGCGGCACAGCTCACTGCCCTCATCACTGAGCTGATGGAAGACAACCGACAGAGCAGGGTGGAGTGGATTGACGAACTAAGGGCAATGCGTCAGGTGGTGACGGACAGTAAAAACTGCCTTTGCGAAGTCCTCGAACGCATTGCAGATGCCCTTGAGGCTGCGCGTCCCACTCAGCCGGCTCAGCAAGAGGACACCCCCTCATCCAGTCGCTCACCCCTGGCAAGCCCACTGCAATGTTCTCTACGTTCACAGCGCCGCCAGGACATGGCTCCCCCGGGCCCCGGGAGCATGGAGTAGTTAGCATAGCTGCTATATATGGCCTTGATTGACACCATGGGACTACTTTTGGGGTGTTGGGGGGGTAGTGGGGTGGTGGGTGAGGGTGTGTTGGGGAGTTGGGGGGGAGGGGGCAGGGGGTGTGGTGGTGGAGGGTATGTTTACACTTATGCAGTTAAATTTTCAATACACCGTTTGTGTCGCAAAGTTGAACCTGTGTGGACATTCATCATTGAGCATGTGTATTATGATATCTGACAGTGCATGGTGTACAAGTATCCCCACACCCAGTGCCCTATGTGCCCATGTCATGCCACCCTCTGCTGACTTGTGTTTCGGTTTTGATGTCCAATCAATGTTTGCCACACGACATGTCCCTCCTGTGCACCGGCACCATGATGCTGTCCTGCCCCTTCCTTCTCCTCATACACTCCATCTTCATCTGGTGTTAGCAGTCCCAATTCAGGGGACAGGGCCACGTTCCAAGGAATGCACATTTTGTTCAGCATTACACATGACATGGGGGTCTTGGACACCGACGCATTGCAGTAGATGGGTGCCCCACCCGACCAGCTTAGGCAACTCATATGTGCCTTCTACAAGCCAAGTGCCTGCTTCATCTCCTCACATGCATGGGTATGGGCAGTATTGTAGGCCTCCTTGGGTCTGTTCTGTGGGTTCCTGACAGGGGTTCTGTACCATGGTGTCAAGGGACAGCCACCATCACCTGCATGTGTAGGCAATGAAGGTAAGTGTTTGGACAGTCATGGTGCAGAACTCAACTTGTCTTACATGGCAGAAGGTCGTTAATGGACATACGCACATGTCCATGGATGCATTTACCCCAATCATGGCCCCGATATGTGTCCTGTGCAATGGAATTATGTAGGGGGGAGTGTCTTCGACATGGTCTATGAACCATGGCACGCACATCTTTTGGTAAAAGCATTGTTTATGCATGCAGCAGTCTTGACGTTAGATCCATGTAGTGCTGTGTACTGTGTGATTCTGTAGTTGGGTGTGTTGGCTGTAGTCAGTGGCATATTCATCATACTGCCCTGATCCATACTATGGTGACTTCCACCACCCCTATGGGTGTGCCGAACCGGTGATGCGGTGTGGTATCCCTGCTGGCCTCAGTTCAATCCACTCCCAGGGATGACTCTCCGGTGTGGTGATATGCTGGAGGAAGCCACATAGTGCATATGCAGTGTGTCTTCCTATTTGCCCTTACGGTGTGTGATGGCCGCCAATGAGTGGTGCATGTGTTGTGGGTTGTGGCCTTGTCACTTGTTGGTCATGTAGTGTTAGGTGTGTGCCTCCCTACATCAATGTGGGTATCTGTACTCATGTGCCGTTACACTGGCTCTGCGGCACAGTGTTTGGTGGGGTGCACATTGTGCACTGGCGTCAACATTTCATCCTGGTTTGCTTATGCAGGCATCCACCTCATGACACTGATGCACTGGCATGACACAGTCAGACAACTCACCAAGCAGCCAGGCACGTCGTCCTGCATGTCGCTCCATGTGGCAGGGTAGCGTGGGATTCAGCTGGGCCATTGAGTCATGAGTTGGTCCTGGATGTCGGGCCCACCCATGTGTGATGATCTAGCTTGCGTTGCATACCGTCTGCACGTTGGTGGAATGGTATTGCTTGCGGTTGCGATACACCACCTCCATGCCATGCAGGTCCGCCTACTCCACGTGGGTGCAGTCAAGGGCACCTATGCAATTTGGCATGCCTGCCAATGCGTGGGAGGCAACTTTTATGTCGTATATCTCCTGGGTAGTCCATGGTAGGGATTTGTAGTCCCTTGTGTGCTTGAGGAGGTGATCCAGCACTTGGCTCTGTGTCTGTGAAATGAACGGTTGTGATATGCCATGCTTGGGCCCCACTGTGTGCTGGTAGGTCTCTATGGCATGGAGGTGGAGCACAGGAACCACCTTCAGTTGAGGGGGGATAGCGGTGTGCATTTCTATGATGCTCACTATCTCGTCATTTCTCAGGCCAACTATGATGGTGATGGTGTCACGGTCAAGCTGGTACAGGGTGTGGATCTGGTCAGGGGTTAGCTTGAGGGACCGGACGTGATGCGTGGGAATGGGGGCTGCTAGGGTGGTGACAGTGGCTGCACTGCTGCTGCATGCTGGGCCTGTCTCACCCTCCTTCACCTCCTGTGTCTCCTCTGTGGTGGGGCCTGGTGTTGTTGGTGTTGTTATTGTAGTTGTGCCCTCACAGGCAGGGCCTCCTGCTTCATGTACTGCTACCACTATTAGTATCATCTTGATGTGGGAGGGGGTGTGGTGTGTGGGTGTCGTCCTTTTCTGCTGTGGCAGACTCCATTGGCTACACCTGTGGAGTTGAATTGCCTCATTGTTCTCACTTGACATTTGACTGTGCTCATATTACCCGTGACATCTGATCTTGTTCACGGTGCTCATCTGACACTTTCTTTGATTCTGTTTAGTACTCGCAGTTGCCATATACCACCACCTGCTAAACATGTTAAACCAGCACATTATTTACAGTGTTATGGTTGCCAGTATACTCCTCTCAACTAGTATCTCAGATTACTGAGACTGGCTGCTCCCTCCACTTGAGGCTGAACAAGCCTCACCTATGCTGCCAATAATGGCAACTAATAACCTTAGCATTGTCCAACCTAATTACCGTTGTGCCACAGGTTCAGGAGCCTACGCAACTCACCCATGTACTACCAATGAAAGAAACCTCAAACTCCGCGCTGGATTTACCAAACTGTACGAACTGCTTGCGAGATCACTACGCTCGATGAATAAGAAAACTAAATGCCCCACTGGTGTGAATTTTAATAGCTCTAACCACCCCACATCCTTGTCTGCTTTTCGCGCCAATGGCACTCAGCATAAGGCACATAAACTGAAGCTAACTGACCCTAACTCACTCACTCCTATCCAGGCCATAGCTATAACAGAGGCACACCCCCTTAAAGGAGCACTCTTAAATGCTAGATCTCTCTTTGCCCATGGTACGGACATCTCTGACCTAATATTGTATTGGAAGGTAATTTGGACTTCCTTGCCATAACGGAGTTCTGGCTACACAATGCCGCAGGACCCTTGCTTATGCTAGCTATCCCTGATGGCTACACGATATCCAGGCAAGACAGAGATGGAACCCGAGGTAGAGGTATCGCCATCATATCCAAAGCGAGCCTCTCACTGAGACTAGCCCCCTCAAACACTATGCAATCATGTGAAATCCTCACTGCTAAACTTCCTCTAACTAACTCCCAGTCACTTACTATCCATTTAATCTACAGACCGCCTGGTCCTCTTGGGACATTTGAGGAGGATATGCACAGCATACTAGCCAACAACCACAAAACAACTACCCAACTACTTCTACTAGGTGACTTCAACCTAGGTTTCAACGATCCAGCGGACAAGCATGCCCTTGAAATAGCCAATATCCGTACTGCACTAGGTCTGTCACAAGAAATTAACAAACCTACCCATATTAAAAGGGAGAACCCTAAACTGGGTAGCCGATCATAATTATACAGCCACCATCACTTCCATCACGCCGCAACTGTGGACAGACCGCTCCCTTTGTGTCTTTCACATTATCAACTTCCAGACCATCCCCTATGGCCCCTGAAATGGCCCCACCCGGCCCAAAAAGAAATAAAAAGAATATCAACAGTGGACAAAGTGATCCCCACCATTCTCCCTACTTTAAACTCATTATCTGACAACCTAGACCCTGGTACACGGGTCCACGAATATAACAAAATTATGCTCACCACACTGGACAAGATTGCTCCACTTAAACTTAGACCAAGAAAACCAAAAGCCCATCTAAACAAGCGGTTCACTCCACAACTAAAGGACCTACGTCTACTAAAAAAGGAAATGTGAAACTCCCTGAAGATTTTGCCCTTCCAATGAGAATAAAGTTAAGCTAACTACAATTTCCATGCAATACAAAAATGAAATCTGCCTGGTAAAACGAAACTCCTATAACGAACGTATTGCCAAATACAATTCGAGTATGAACGAATTATTCACCATACTAAAAGAACTAGAGTCCCCGATTCCCATACCTGACATCTGCATCAAAAATAAGACCTGGTGTTCAGATATTCAACATGCACTATCCAATAAAATAAACACTCTCCAAAATAAAATAAATCTAAAAAAAGATACCTTGAATTTACAGCATCCATCTAACACCCCTCTGACTAGTGATATACCTACTGCCCAGACCACTACATTCCACTTCACTAAAACCTCAATTTTAGAGGTAGAGAAAGTCATCCTATCTCTCAAACCATCCAATTGTAAAGACGACCTTTGCCCAGCGCAGATTATAAAAGACGCTGCTAGAGATCTGGCACTCTTCATATCCAAACTGATTAATGCCACTTTCTCCTCTGGCACCATTCCCTCCAACCTAAAACAATCATGGGTACTCCCACTCCTCAAGAAGCAAACCGTAGACCCACTTATTCCTACTAACTACTGACCTATCACAATGGTACAATTCTTAGTCAAAATACTTGACAAGGGTGCATATACCCAGATTAAAAAATATCTTAAATTCCAAAAAATCTTGGGAGCCAAACAATCTGGCTTCCGCCCATTACATGGGACGGAAACCGCCCTTATCGACTTAAAAACACAGGTTGATGAGCTGAGCGATACAGGTAAAACAGCCCTCCTCCTACTGCTAGATCTCTCGGCTGCATTTGACTTAGTAGATCATAAGGTCCTATGTAGTCACTTGGACTCAGCAGCTCACTTTAGGCCATCAGATGGATAGAATCATTCCTGAGTGAGAGAACCAAGAGGGTCTTCTCCCCATCGGCAGCGGTGGATCCTGTCCCTATCACGTGCGGTGTACCCAAGGGCTCCTGTGTCTCCCCTACTCTATACAATATATTCACCAAACCCTTGTTCGATGATCTGGACCTTCTGGGTATCACCTACACTAACTATGCAGATGATACACAGATTCTCCTCTCTCTTTCTGGGGATTATGGCAAGGACTTGGCGTTGGTGAATAGGGTATATCTCATCATCCAGGCATGGATGTCCACTCACGGCTTATGCCTGAATGATGATAAGACAGAGTTGATCATCCTGGGTACCCACTTTAACCTTAATAAACTAGGCCATGAATATTCTTCATTCACCATTGATGGAGACATCATTAGGGTAACTAAGGAGGTAAAAACCTTTGGCTTTTACCTTGATTCGACCATGTCCTTTGACAAACAAGTGAAGTCTCTGGCCTTCACCACCGCTTACACCTGTAAGCTTATCAGGGCAGGCAAGCCATTCCTCTGAAATGACAGCTGTATGATCTTGGCTAGAGCATTAATACTCTCTAGGCTAGATTATTGCAATGCTCTATACAGTGGCGCCAATAAAGCCATTATACAGAGGTTACAAACTCTTCAAAACAACGCCTTAAGAGCTGCACTAGGCATGAGTAAAAGAGAACATATATCCTCTACTGGACGTCAATATAAATGGCTCTCTTCCCACAAAATAATTCTGCTAAAAATGGTCTCCCTGACCCACAAAGCATTAAACAATGCTGCCCCTAGCTTCCTAGCAGACAGATTAAATAGAAGAACGTCTATCAGATCGACGAAAGCCGGTAATGCCAATTGCCTCGTGGTACCAAAATTCAGATTCACCAAGATTGGCAGTAATAGCTTTCCCGTGAAGGCTGCCAAACTTTGGAACTCCCTGCCTCACAAGCTTAGAGCAGACCAACCCTACCTACACCTCAGAAAGAACTACATCAACCTGCTCAACTCTACTGACCATTAGTCTGTACTGGTGCAACTTCCTCATCTAGATTGCCCTAGCCCATCCAGTTAATATGTTGTAATGTGGAATTTAACCTGTTTATAACCTGTACATTTGTATTTATACTTCTATTGTATTCATACCGGTTACCATATTTTTTTCTCACTGTAAACTATTTGTAACCCTGTAAACTTTGCATTTCCTTACTGCTGCGCCCAGTTACCTTTGGGTTTGGTGCGCATTAGAAATAAATAAACAACAAACAAACAAGCACTGACTCACACTGTAAGCACCCCTCATCTTCAAATCCTGCTGCATCATCTACAAGGCTGTCTCCTTGAAGTCCCCAAGGCACCTCACTGAGAAGTTCAGCATCTCTGGAGGCTATGATCCACCTGTAGTGACGACATGTTCAGGCTTGAACTCTTCCCGGAAAGAATCAGAAGGCAAGCCTTTTCAATGTACACTCAGGGTTATCTGAAACCACCTCCCTGTCAACACAAGACTGACCCCTTCCCTTCCCCTCTTCAGGAACGAGCTCAAGAGCCATCCCTCTCGAGCAGCTATGTTGAGGCACAGTCTCCACCTAACCTGAGAAGGGCAGATTCGCCCCCCTCGTTTCCACCCCTGTTACTTGTTTACAGGCCCGGCTCGAGCAGGGCGGCCAGGTGGGGGGCAGCTCCCCCCCAAGGCCACCCACTGGCCCCCCTAGAAAGGGGGCAATGCTAATGGTGTTAAACAGCACTTGAATCCGATGGATTATGGACTTGGGGGGGTGGATTTCACTCTACACATGCAGCAGCAACCAGGGTCGAACTGGGGCATGACATTGTCTCGGGCACCAATGACAAAGTGGCCCACAGCGGAAAATGGGAATTCATTCCTTTTGTAAAACAATATTTATTCAGCAACACTGGTCAAAACTACTAACTGCATAGTGGAGTAACTCATCAATCTGGCGCACATTGGCCCAAAAATGGGTCCACTTTGACCCAAACAACTGGCCCATGCAAGCATTTTGTGTTTTTGGTTTGGCCATGGGCCTATTGCCCTATAGGCCAGTCCGAAGCTGGCAGCAACCTCAGAGACATCATTCTGAGAGGCTGAACTGCAGGAGGCCAGGCTAG
The DNA here is from genome assembly GCF_040938575.1 of Ambystoma mexicanum. Lineage (NCBI taxonomy): Eukaryota > Metazoa > Chordata > Amphibia > Caudata > Ambystomatidae > Ambystoma > Ambystoma mexicanum. The sequence continues at coordinate 786,084,408 of NC_090925.1, forward strand.
GATTTTGCTTGCCCTAGACAATGATTTATGTCCCACAACATGAAAGCACAAATGTCCAGTGAGATGGAGGGCCATTCACATCTTTAGGTGGGGTAGCACACTTATTCAAGCATGCTGCTTACTACTATTTTCTCAAAACTAAAATCACAATTTCAGTAATTTTAAGTAAGTTTCTCTTTTGTGGGTATATAGCATGTTTTTACATAATGCTTAATAAAATGGTTAACCATATCAACCAATCAATGACAGGTGATGTTGCCTGAACACAGATTTCTGCAGAAGGTGCATCATCTAACTGGAGGCCCTTACAAATTATATACAAAGTATATATTATGCTGCATTAACTACTTAAGTATAAGTGAAAAGATAAAGTTGGTAGTAATAAAAATGTAATTCACGAGGGGAGAGTGTAGTAAAATCAAATAGTGATAGATGCAAGGCTTTGAATTCAAAATTACCACTACCGTTGCACTACGCAACATTCCATGCATTATTCTGTAGTATTTGTGTGCCATTGCAGAAGGGGACAAGCCATTAGCAAATGACTCTTGGTGCTGCCACCAAAGGATGCAGTTCAAGCTCAATTGCTAGGCCATGTACCCTCTGCACTGGAACACAAGCCACCTGCGTGTTTAGGATTAGTGACATGGCCGAGGCTGATTTGAAAACAATGGTATGGATGGCTGGCCAGAGCAATGCCAGTGGTTATAATTGATTCAGAGATATTTGCCTATTAGGTACAAGCCAGAACTCATGCAGTGGAACACATAGGATGGAGATAAAATGTGTGGAGAAACACACATCCTATGAGTGAGTTTGGTCACCTACCCACCCAATGACTAGCCAGGTCTATGTTAATGCCTATGGCATTACCACCAACTGCCTGCCCCTCGCCACCAAAAGCTCCATCACAAAGTAACACAACGTGCTGTATAGTGCCGTCCACTGTTATAGCAAAGCATTCTTTTGAGTGTTTTAATTACTTAATTGCCTCTGTAAATGAGCTCCTGGTGTAATGTAAATCGATTAATGCGTGTCTTCAGCCAGTTGACATTATAAGCAATATCTGTGTCAATGCCTCTGTTCCTTGCACTGAAGTCCTGTCTAAAGCAAGCAATCACAAAGGCAACAGTTTTGGCTTGCATATAGGTATTAGACAGACATTGTCAAGGGTTTTGACCCATGTTGAATCAATAGACTGGGTAGATGTGGGGATGAGCTGTCGCCGCCCATTATTCTATCCCAGAACAAACTAAATCAATAGACTGGGTAGATGTGGGGATGAGCTGTCGCCGCCCACATTCACGCCAGAATCCAGGAGAACCACGCAGTTTGCCCACACCAAAATGGTCACCTAATCTGCCACCCACCAGTGCAAAGAAAGATGGTTCTGTTCAAAATCCGTTTTTATTGATGTCAAAAAGTTGCTAAAATCATGGGCACAAGACCACTCTAAAGATACAACCTTCTTGTGGGGGGTTCCACATCACCACTCTACTGTAAGGATGCCATCAAAACAACGTTAAGCAAGGATCCTATACTATCAAGCAAAAGACCACTCTATTGAAATGCATTAATTCAAGACAGATCCCAAAAATGGGTGCAGTACCAGCTTTGTCCACAAACCGGCGCTAGCGGTCTAAACTCTGACAGGAGAACTGCTACTTCAGAAGCTAATCAGCCTCCTGAGACAGCTGGAACTTCAAAGGCCCGCTGGTTAATTAAAACTCTTAACCACCTGCTGTTCCCAGAGACAATCTGATTGCATTAGCAGGCCAAGAGGCTGGGAAACCTTCTCACCTCAGAGACCCACACAACAGCCCAGGAGATCACATGGACATGCTAACCAAATGCAGAGTGGCCCCCTGGCCTGCTGACCTCAGCCGAAACAGTAGACTCTCTCCCTTGAATGGGGTATGTTGATTTTCAGTGTGGACTGTAAACAGAGCCCTGCCTGGGAGAGGAGAGACATGTGGTACTCCCAAGTTTCTGGGGGTGGACCCAGACACTTTTGTGGAATCATATTGCAGCAAATACATGTTTAAGTTAAATGCTTCTAAAATATTGTATTAAGCTCACACAAATGTGCAATTTGGAAAACCTTAATCTAAGAAATGTACTGACAATTCAAGACTTGATTCAACTCTGTACCATGTTCTAGGACCAAACCCCGCTATTTATTGATATTACAGACACTGGGTTTATGCTAGAGACCTAGTAAAGTACTGGAATATGGGTAGAAGGGGGGTGTACATTTGTGTAATTTTTGATGACAAACCAATGTTGCAAAACCCACTAAAAATGAAAATAAGTTGCCATTTCTTAATCCAAGCGCTTAAAAACATCAGAGTTGGAGCAGAGGCTACCTTATGTGATATATGATTTGTGTATGTAATGTCAATCACTTGTGTATCTGGGAAAGGTGTTTAGTTATGAAAATGATTTTCTAAGGTAAGAGCAAAGGGGAGTGTTCTTTCTGTATGCCATAAAGATGACACCTCATGACTCACTCTGACACACAACTCTGTTCTCCACTGAGAGCACAGAAAACTCTTCAACCTATCAGAACCCTTAGTGGGTTGGACATGCAGAATTAGCCGACCCACCCACTTTCTAAACACTTAAAAAGAGCCACTGGAAGCCAGATAGGACTTTTATTTTTCACTTTCTGCGTAGCATTTTGACTTCAGACTTCACATCCAGAGATCCAGACTTCAAATCCATCAATCTCCAGAGACCAGAAATTAACTCCAGAATTTGTAGCAGAGAGGCCTGAATCCACAAGCTGAATCCTTTTTCAGCAGGCCTCCAAATCATTTGCAAACTATTCAACAGCCGGGCGAGTTGTTTGAATTTTTGCCAAGAACTTTTGTCAGAACCAGAGATCCAGACCGCTGTGCAGTGCCGCCAGCAGAGCTGACCCAGAAGGTAGAATTATCCAGTGAGCAGATCCAGGCAGAGACCGTCCGTGGCGAGGGAACCGCAGTCCAGTCCTGACCCGATCCATGGCGAAGTCGCATTCCTGTCCAAAATATAGTGCGAGTACCACCAGAACTGTGCAAAACCCAATCTCTTAGTTTAAAATAATCTAATCCAAACTATTTGAACCTATTTAGAATTGCCTCCTAGAATCGTGTCATTCTGTCATCTTTAAACCTGAAAACTGTCATCTGTCATTCTGAGCTTTAAAATTTAAAATCCGAAAAACTACCTTTACTAAATCGGCCGTATCTCCGGAACCGTTTGTGATAGAAGCGAGATTTAACTTTTATTTTGAAGCTGAGATTCCGACTTGCTACCCCTCATACTCCCTCCATAATTGCGCTCGATGCACGCAATTAAATTGCCGCGATTTGACATTTTGCTTCATTTTAGCCACGGGTAAAATTATTCGTCTTTGCTTCCATCCCTGAAATCTGTTTTCAACCCAATAACCATCCTGAATCATTGATAGGGTTGGCCTGAACTAATACAAAGCATCTATCACCTACCCTGAACCTCCTATAGGGAATTAAAAGCAATTTGAGTATATGTTTCACTTCATTGCCACCACATTTAGAAGGATTTTGCCTGTGTTTAAAACTCGTACCTGTTTTCCTCTAAGCTTGCTAGGGGGGAACTGAATTATATTTGATTGCATTCCTGAGAACTGTGTGCTTTCCTTCCATCTCTTTACATTGCATAAAGGGGGGGGGGGTGACTTGCTACCAGGGGGAAAAGTGATTACATTGTTTTGGTTGAAATCATATCAAGTTTATTTTCTGTACTGCATTTCATTCATCATTGCATTGTCTTTGAAGCCATAAAAGCATTCTCAGCTACTTTATCCTCTCTATCTCACTTCTAAGCCATCAAAAAGAGTGCACCACTGTAACATTATCCATTGTTGATCACTATCATCTTCACAAGTGTGCTATCAAATATTAATTTATTATAAAAGTGTGATATATATATATATATATATATATATATATTGTTTAATTTTCAAATAAACCTTTTAAATTTGCAAAACAAACCTACTTCTTGGCACAGTGGGGTCAGAGGGATTCTGAGAGAGGGGTATTATATAAGGGTTGTCATCCAGAGTAAACGAACTGGACATAAAAATACATCAATAAGGGCTTCCATCAGCCTCCCAAGCTAGGCATTGACTTAGCTGTAGTGTTGAATTGAAGTCGCTCACAGCATTTGCCAAGCAATGTCATTATATGCCCTGGTACTCGCCGTTTTCCAGCTTTTCCCATCCTATGGCCAGGCAGTACTTATGATGATTCACAGGTTCTCATCAAATCTCCCCACAGGGTAGCCCTCCCCTATGAGGGTAGGGAGGTGAGGCCCCTACCCACTGGTCCCACTAGAGGTGGTAAAAAGTGGGAGAACCTCATATGGAGAGACCCCACTCATGGGGATGAGGACTCCCGTCCCGTAAAAGACCGCCCTCCACCCTTGTCCCCTGGAGCCATGCCCCTATTACCTCCTTCTTCCTCCCAACCTGAAGCTACGAATGTGTGTTATTGTGAAGTCTCTACTATTGCATCTGTAAGGCCAGACAGGACTCAGACAAGGAAGAGCCAAAGAAACATTTAGAACAACATTAGAAGAAATTACCAAAGAACCGTGATGAGGTGGCCACTGTTAGGCATGAAGGTAACTTCAAAGGTATTGAAGACAAACATTGACACTACGCTGGTGCCAGGCCCAGCAATATAAAGTAAAGACCAAGGAAGGACTTAGTGTGTTCAGGAGCAAGGAAGAGCAGTAAGAGACGCTGATATTCATAGTGTAGGGTCTGGAAAATACAAACCCACGCTGCCCGAAGCGCTGAGAGACAGTTGGTCTCCGAAGAAGAAGCTGAAAGGAATTACATGAGCCGGAGCAAACCGGACTCAGTGCTGAAGCAGAAGAATCCAGCAGTGGTGTGGCCTCTTGGACGTGGACTGTGTGGTCCATAAAACACATTGACAATGCAACAGTAACAGCTCAGCGGAGCCACACAGACCAGAGGAGCAAAGCAGGAAGATGCGCTGAACACATGCTGAACCGACAGTGACCTAAAACCCTGTGAAGAACCGGTTGGCTCCCCAGTGAAGATACAGCTAATAGGAGCGAGAAAGTGCGGTGGGGTCCAGGGTACCCAAAGAGTCAAGTATTCCTCAGGAGTGATCTCCATCACAGTAGTGATACCGAAAGAACCAAGAGACAAGTATTCCTCTGGAGCGATCTCCTTCGTCACAGTGGTGATATAAGACAGCATAAATCTCAAGAGTGCCTCGGGAGTGACTCCCACTCCCTCCCCACAGTGGGCAACTCAACACATGTGAAAGGTACCAAAAGGATCAAGAACTTGCAGGGAATAATATCCAGACAAAGTGCCAGCAATAAGAAGAAGAGTTGACAAAGTCTTAACTCTGTTGTTCACCAATAATGGGGAATAAGTAAATAGACTTCTAAAGACTTTTACATAGAACTATCAAGGAACAGTCTCCAAGGCTCTTCCAGATAGACCAGGAAAAGGGAGTCATTTTCCTGGTCAAGGTATATTTGGTAAATTAGACCTCGATATAAGAGACTGCGGTTAAGTTGACCTAGGTTCATTGAACCCTTTTCTTCTTGATTTATTTGTTAGTGTCGGGGATAGAGTAGGTGGTTTTGGACAGAGAACAGTATATTGACTTACATCCTCACGAGCACTAAAGTTATTTTGTTGTTTTTGAGATAGGGGAAACCCCTCTTAAAATAGGGAGAGGCAGGTTCTTTTCTTCATTTGAATACAAGTCTATAGCCAGAATGATACCACCTTGACCATCTCCGTACTCTATCATGCCACATACCCTTATGGCAGTGCCTGGCAAATGCCTACCCATGCCTAATCAAACCCCAAAGCTGTTGGCTTCACCAATGCATGTTGTCTATAGTTTGTCTCCCTAAGTGAACGTGTATATGCCCAGATGCGGATGCCTTGCTTGCTATGCCTAGGAAATCAAGCTGCACCTCACTGAGTTGGTCCAACAAGGCCCTGCCTGAAAATGATATGGCTAGCATGGCAAGTATGGACCAGTTTCAGATCATCTCACGATTAGTTTTCAGTGTGGGTCTGAACTAAATAGAATGTATCTTGGTCGGTGTGGAAGCCTAGTCTACTCTGCCGAAATGGTTCATGATTCAAACTGACTTGATAACCTTGTACTGTTTTAGTAACCTAAGAGTTTGCATTCAAACAGAATACATTTATGGATTTAACATTTGGACAATGCCCATGTCCCCCTGCTTTGCCTTTCTCCCCTCAAATACAAACAGCCACGGGTGCACATGCCCTCTCAGTGAGGCGATATCTTTTTAACGTGTCTCAGAGGCAGATTATTTACAACAGAAAGTGATTAGAGATGACAAAAGGTAAAAGGCAGTGGCCATTGCTGTGGCAGTTTTTTCTTTAAATTATATAGGGTTTTAACAAGCTATTTAAGTATTATTGTTGGGTGATTAGAAACTAAGGGGATACAGAACAAGCTGTGTGAAACAACGACCTTGTCATGCATTTCATTTCATTGTGTCTGTATGAGATCTTTTGTATGTTCTCATTAATTTCTATGCTGCAGGTTGTAGGCTTCCATTCAGGATAGGGATAATAAAGCTACAATCATAGGAGGTCATTTTCCAAGTCAAGCGTAGTGGAAGAAATGGTGCTCAATGCATTTATCGCCACTTTTTATGAGCTGCAGGATTTTGTATGATTTGGCAGGCGAATTTGAAGAGCAGATGGGAGTTAACAAGGTCCCCCTACCAAATCCGATTGGCTTTCCTCCAGCATGTATTTTTAAGTTGGCGGAAAACCAATGGATTCCTATGGGATGTGCCTGACTTTTACAACTGGTGAAAGCAGGCAGATTCCAAAGAAATTCATTGTGGATGACTCACACAATCGTTAATTGTGGAAGTGATTTACACTTTTCCAGACACATGGTGGAAAGGTGAAGAGCAAAAGCGATTTTCACATGTGTTTAACTCTTTACTTTTCCAGTACTTGGTGGAAACATTAACATCAATGAATGGTCCCTTTTGAAAAAAGTGGAAACAGGAGTGGTCCCTTCCTGTACAATTTAAGATTCAAAATAAAATGCCCCCTTACTCTTTTCATCAACACATTTCTACAATGATGAATACATTGTCAGGATGATTTATCAAGTGACTTGTGAATGTTTAAAGTAATATGTATCAAATGGAGTATTATTTTAGGCATTCAAAACCAAACTTCAACACATATTTGTACCAACTTGAGCTTGGAAGATGTGTGGTTAAGAATCTAAATTTCAGGCTAGCCTCAAATTATGGCTTTACCATTTAACCAAAGTGTGTGATCCTGGACACATTAATTTTACTATGCCTTGCCTGCTAAAAATAGGTGGCCCTAGAAGTGATTCAGTTCGCATTATAAGCTATTTCAAAAAGTCTCATTCAAGGTTTAATAGATGGGCAGCACAGGCATTAGGACCCACCAAGAACACACATCCACATCTTTCTCTGAAAATATCAGGCGACATTTATTGAACAAAATGGTGTAATTCAATAACAAATCAAAGTAAACACATCAAACAAAAAGTCATCATGGAAAATTGCATATTATAAACAGTATTTATATAGTCTTTACCAGACAATGATGTACAGGGGCAAGGCAGTCTCCTCCCTGCCACACCCCACCAGGAGCAATACCAAGAGGCTGGAAACACCTCAACCTGCACCGTCTGCCTCCTGATACAGCTCTCCCAGCCCTAGCATTCTATCCTACATGCTATCAATCCCTCGCACCCTCAACTTAATTAAAATGTGCTGCAAAAATGCAACAACATATACAATGTTATGTTTAAAATGTAATTTTGTAAGAAACAAAATCTCCTATTCCTTGCTTCAGTATTCTGGAGGGGGAGGGTTAATGTTTCACAACAAGATGGAGGTAGCACAAGCACCTCCTCCTGCGCCTGTTGGGAGTAGCCACAGTGTTCAGAAAGGCATTGCTGGGCGAACACCTTCTGAGATGATACAAAGACTGAGGGCCTCACTGCTCAGCCCTCTCAGAGGAGTAGGATGAGGCATCACCCTCGATTTTCCCCAACCAGGCCCAGAAAGGCATGCTGGGGGCTGGTGGGAGTAGGGGGAGTGGAGGTAAATGTGAATGGTGGTTAGAGGAGCTGAAGGAAGGTGACTTGGGGGGAAAGGTGAGGGAGGATTGGATATAATAGAAAGGGAAGAGCAGATGGGAAGGGAAGATAGGTAGTTTGATGTTGCAACACTATTTTCCTTGCTGCTCTTTTTGCTCTGTACTGTTTTTTATAGAGGGGTGCAAGTGTATTTTTCTAGACTTGGGAAGACATTTTTTGCTGGCACACGTATGTGGGAAATCTGGTTCAATGCCAGCACTTTATTTATTTAGGGTACCCCTAGACCCACACCCAATGGAATTTGAGCCCCCCTGGTCACAAACCTGGCGCCCACCCAGTTGAAAATTCCTGGAGTCGGCCCTGCTGGTTTATCCCTTGCTGCCAAATTGCTCCCCTTTCCTCTCCCCTGTTGTCAGCTACCCACTCTGTTGTAGCTCTGCTTCTCTCACTCTGCATTTCCCCCTATGACTTGTAAAGCATTACAACACTTCCAGAAGCTAGGTCCGCCCCAAATAAATACCCTAAGAAAAATATTAGCATATCACCTGAGGTGGGGAGGCAATATAGATGTAAGTCATTGCTTAACGGATTAGTACTGTTTAAATGTTTGACATAGTTGGGGTTTAATATGCCTAGAATAGTTTTAGAGATTCTGTGATGAGGGTGGGTTGACTGAACCATGGGGTGGGTGGACAGAAAGGTAGGACACTTTGGTGGGTTGCAGTTGGACTTGTTCTTTTAGTTGTTCTGTACAATACTTGCACAGACTATGAAAATACTTCATAGCTCTTATGATTTTTTCTTGTGAATGTGGTGTGTAGGGTTCTAATGGGAGGAAGTGATGTGCATATGATGTGTTTGTATTAGGTCTGGGGTGGGGGAGTGCTGCAATGGGGGTGCCAGAGACAAGATAGTGGGTTTGTGATGAAACATAGGCAGCCCTTGAATGTTTTATTTTGGAACATGCCTTAGTTAACTAGTCATCAGAAAAGGAAGATTGCCCTCTCATACTTGTCCAATAGAAAATTGTACCTTTTTTTAATTTTTTTTTACAAGAGACACAATTATAGAAAAACAAGGACTATCTATATTTGGAACAAAAGGTTCTTGCGCTGACAAGTTGTAACGTGACAAGTACCAGGGGGTGAACATCATGTCCCACAAAAACCTGAGCTATTGCATTGGCAAGATGATTAAGGAAGGTGATGAAAAGCACTCTCTATGCCCCTGAATATCTAGGTCCTGAATGCCCATGCAGGGGGACTTCTATGCAGCTCTATTTGGGGATCATTTTCTCGCTGAAGAAGCAGATGGTTATGTTTGGGGTGGTGGTTAGTTAAGTCTGTCTGGGGAGGTTTGAGCGTGAGGGCAAATACAGCACTCTGCTGTCTAAGAGACATGTGTAATCTGGTGGGTCTATGGAAGGAGTGTCCCTTAATAGCAGGGGGGTGTACATTTACTCCCCAGTGCATCAACACACTTCAGGATCCACTTTTTGCTGCTTTTGAGGGGCGGCTTACAGTGTTCTCCATGGGGATTGGTCTGATTGCTATATGTGAGGATGGGGGCGTGGCACGGGATGACCGGGCTTGGCACTTAGGAAAGCGGAAACTCACTGTCACACTTTTCTTAGAAGAACAGTTCTCTACTTGGCCGGGGAAAGAGATGAAGGAACACTTTAAAGTGAAAGAGGCAACAGTAACAGAAGTTGATTATATGGGATACGATTGAGGCAACTGTGAAGGGGGAAATAATTTGTTATGCTTCAAAAAGGAAGAAAGTGCAAAAGGGAAAAGTTAAAGACCTAGAAAATGGTTTAAAGATTGCAGAGGGGAGGCTTTTGCTTTCACAGGACGAGAGTGACTTGGCTGCACTTAAGGAGGCAAGGGCTGCATTGCAGGGGAAATCGGATGGTCAGGCTGAAAGGGAACTTTATTTAATGCGGCAGACATTTTGGGGTCTTGGCTAGTCACATTAAGAAAATGGAATTCCCAACATTGATTTCTCAGTTCTATTAAGCATGGGTATAGTGCTAATCTATGTATGGAGGAATGGCCGCCTATGGAATTGTGCAGCAGGAGGATGTACCACTATTGAGTGTGGCAGAGAGGGAAACGTGAAATGCTACGGTGTCAAAAGAGGAGGAGAAGTAAGGTATACCTCAGATGACTTTGGGGAGGTCTCCGGGGACAGATGGGCTTTCAACTACATTCTTTGCCCACTTTGCAAGGATTCTGGCACATGTGTTGTGTGACTTATTTAATAACCCGATTGTCAGGGGGCATTGACCAAACTTAATGCAAAGTGATAACTGGCGTGATTCCAAAAGCCTAGAAGAGATCAAACTAAACGTGTGAAATACTAATCTATTTCTTTATTAAATGTTAATATATAGATGCTAGCCAACTTTTTTTTACCTTGGTTGTGGGTAGCGGGAAGAAGTTCAAATCTCAATGCAGATTTTAGAAAAGGGAGATTTAACAGTAATAGCATTTGGATGTCACTTAACATCCTGCATGCATTTTAGCAGCATTGAGCAGGTGGCAGTAGTGCTTTCTCGTGTCATGGAATAGGGGCTTGATTGCATGCGCTGGGAATTTGTAGGCCAAGCAAGAAAAAATGTGGGTTTGTAGCAAGGGTCTTGGTGCGCATTACAGCGGGTGCTTGTACGTCAACAATATGGATTATTGTCTGAAAGGCACAGGCCGGGAGGGGGATAAATGACAGGCATAGCAGCTATGCCCTTGTTTGTGCAGTCTGTCATTGGAACCTTTGTAGGTGGCTAACCACTCAAAAGCCGACACTCTAAGGCATCTCCTGGCTTGGGCAAATGCCGTGGTGGTGACCTTATCTAACCCGGGACCTTGCTCCCAACAAACATTCTCCTGCTATGCCTGCAAGCTCTTGAACAGCCTTCCTGCTAACATCAGACTGCCTATCTACCTCCTGTAAGTCAGGAAAGATCTGAAGACCCTGATCTCCAAGGAGCATGTCACGGACAAATGGACCATAGAACAACAATGCGACTCTTCCCACCCTCCAGTATGCGCCACTCACTCGCTTTAATGTACAGCGCTCCATTGGTTTCTAGCTAGACTTGTGGGATATAAATCACCTACATCTGTTGGAACGTTTGTTAAGTTCTCGAGTCGCAAAGCGAATGGGCAATAGTTAGGGTATGGGTAAGGAAAGGGCTTAGGTAGCTTGGGGTAAATCTCATTTGGCCATTCCTAAAATGAATGTCACATAACACGATGAATAGTGCAGGGAGATATGAAGGGCATGACATAGATGGCAACCCCTAAACCTTTTACTTTGGGAAAGTATTGGCACAATGAAAATAGTCAAGCTCCCGAAATTGGCCGATCTTTGTGGTGCATTGCCCGTGGCATTATTAGAGAAGGGCGTTTCTTCTACATGAAACGAGGGATTGGTTAAAAGAAGGGGATTGGGACTATCCTGAGTGGCTAAGGTGGTGACAGAACAGTGCAGGCCTTATAGCGTAGAGCCCCTGTCGATGAACCGACGTGTTCTCCCCGGGTGAGTGCACGACCAACCGTGAAAGCTGCCGTAGAGAATTGGAGCGAAGGTGTGCCCTTGCTGGTCGGTAACTGTCTGTTCCGTCCCTGGCACCCCTCTGTGGCACCCCGGCGATTACCTTGCAAAATAATAAGCTTGTTTGGAAGCTATGGGTCTAAACAGGAGTCCTGTTGGTGGTGGGTGTATGCTCTGCCACTGGGGTAAAGACATCTGAATACTTGAAGCACAAGCGAGAGGAGAAAACAGAGACCCCAAATAATGGGGGGCGGACGCGTTTCAGACCTTGAACGTTTGATTGGTTGTTGATATCATACTTTATTTCGGACTGTAATCCCATAAAGCATGAAACACAGGTGATCATAAATAACGTAACGCTATGTCACTTGTTAACTATCCGTAATATCAACCAAAGGCCCTTCCAATCACATACCAATTACAGCTTCGGTCAAGGTATCTGCTCAAAGAGTGAGCAATGTTTTAAAACCGCTGCAAGGTTAGAAGATGACATATCGTTGACCCATCTTCTGCCTTGAAAAATGACTTATACTCTGATATCAATCTCCCATTGATGGCAATAGATGCAGATATAAAGTCATTTTCAGTGCGACGAAGGTGTACTCTTATGAAAGTAACTATTCAGTGCAAATCACTTTTTGGATCGAGAGATTCAGATTTTGTTCTGCCCTTTTGGGCCCTACACTGAGAATACGATGCTGCACTTCCCCCCCTGGCTCACAGATAATTTACTAAAACCAACGGTGACACAAATGCGTGTAATGTGTTTCGAGAACTGAATTCACACACTAGGAGGAAAGGGGCTTTCAAGTACAGCACTAGCAGCAGAGGGAAGGGTCACAGACGGACCATTGGCTTTTAAGGCGGTGGACAGGCCAGTTATAGACATGGTCCGACCTCCTGAGCCCAAAGCAGACCAAGGTGTACTCAGGGAGCATAACCAACAACAGCCTATACCAAGCAGAGAACACAGGGTTTAGACCCTCCCATTAGGCCTTGTCTCACTTAGAGAGATGAGGGAGTACCCTATAAAACCCAGATAGCTTAATCCGTTAGAGCGGGTTGCAGGAGGTTTGCATTTGGAGAAGGCTACAGAGTGGAGAGCAGTGAAAGAAGCAAAGGATGGACGGACTACAGAGGTGGCAGCAATGGAGAGCAGGGGGAGGCGGTGAGAGCTAAGAGGTTCAAGGAGGAAGCAGTAACATCCTGGAGCGAAAGTGTACAGACGAAGATGGTGGGAGCTAAGAAGGTGGCAGAGAGATTGGTAAGACCAGGAGGAGAAAGTGGACAGAAGGAGGTATGAGATAAGAAGGTGGCTGAAGGCAGGATGGAGTTGGAGGGGTAGCTGGTAAGAGCAAATAAGGAGACCGGATAGAAGGAAGAGGTGAGAGTTGAGTGTGCAATGGAGTTGGTAACATCAGAAGGATGATGGGTCCAAGAGGAGGCGAGGATGGCATTGGGAGGTGATAGGGTGCAGGTGGTAAAACCAGGGGCAAGGAGGAGGTGTGAATACCAGAGGCTAGAAGTGATCCCTTGATTGAAGAAAACAGTTTGGGTCACCCTTAATCCTGCAGCGCAGAGAAGGGGAGATGATCTAATTTCCTGTGGACTGTATGTATTAGAACATTTAATTCAGAGGCTCGAAGACTTAACTACGAACATCAAATGGGAGCGAGCCATTTGGGAGAGGAGCATCATGATGCTTGTGTCTTTGAGCCCATGTTTCCATGTAATGCCCCCCTATTTCTGCACGGTCCGTAAATAAAGTGGTAGAACAACAGTACCTGGCCTTGGCTTCATTCTTGATGCCAGGTGTCCTACGTGGCACAGCCTCATAACTAATACACTCAAGAAAAGAAATCACGTGCCCCTTATAGCGAGCCATGCCAAATAAGCCTAGTGGGTTTTAGAAATAATGCAAAAATAAATCAAAAAGGACACAGAGGGAGACAGACAATTGTTTGTAATTTGGTTAATTTGTAAAACAAAATCTAGTTTGCTAGAATGAGCACCTAGGTTGGAATCCAGGGCGCACCTCAGCCAATCAGGTTTCATGGAATGCAGTCGATAACCGCTGGTATATCACAGAGGATCCTAAGGAATCTAAGGGACATGGCACACCTCCTGCCATCCCCACCCCCAACCTTCCTAACCTCATCCTGCTGCTCATTTGTTCTCTGGAGTCCCTTGCTGCTTCTGGCATGTGTGGGGGGAAGTTGAATAAGGCATGATCATATAAGTACCCCCGGTTACCCTACCATTGTCTGACACGTATATTCTGTTAGTCATTCTTTGCCATGTTTAAACTACTGTCTCTAGCCTCCAATAAAGGTAGACAGTAGACTGCACTTCGCATGCCAACTTTGGAACAGCGCTTCGTACACTCGTTCACGCTTCTGACACATATCCAATTTGGCATAGCTAAACGTGTTTCATGCTCTCGCCTTTTAGTGAAAGGCGGCTTTAGCTGGCGGATGTCGTCGGATTACTAGACCGCTCGCCTGTCCTGACGCGAGTGTGAAGCTTTAAGGCGTATACTTGCCTTGAAGAAATGCCTTGCACTCTGCGGCTTTCACTGATAGCACTAACAAGCGCTGCCGAGTTCAGATGGCATCAAAAGACTGTACAATGAGGGTTTGTATCCGTCAGCAATTACATTTTAAATTTGCAAGGTGTGATCTTGCCAGGCTGAGACCACCCCCCTTCCATTGACACATGTATTTCTGTGAGTATGATAGACCTGACAGAGGAGAGGGCTGGGGGGTTGTCTTGCGCCGAAGTCTCGTGTTGCTGTTGGTTATTTGTCTTTGTGCTGCTTAACTAATAAAGTGTTATCAATCCACGGAAACCGCGAGTGCTCGTTATTTTCCACTACACATGGAAATAGAAGGTTAAGGGCCAGGGCACCAAGACGAAGCTTCTGTGCAGACCAAGCAGCAATGCAAGTCATGGGCGTGGGGGATGGTGAAAAGAAGGCCTAGACTTCGGAGGGAGGGGAAATGAGACCAGAGACTTCAGATATCCAGAGGCAGGGCTACAGGAGCATGGAAGAGGCTTGGGGCAGTGCCACGGATGGGAGGGTGTCAGCAGGGGCTGTGGAGAGGAACAGAGGAATGAAATCTGAGAAACAGAGGCATGCTTCAGCAAGAGGCAGGGGCAGGGGCAAGCTACAGAAGGTGCACATGGGCAGGCACCGAGCAGGCGGCAGGAGTCTAGAGACCTGCTTCAGCGGCACCCAGGGGGCAGGAGGAACTGGGAGCAGGAGCATGGGGGCAGGCAGCAGCAGAAGCTTGGTAAGCAACAAGAGCACAAGGGCAGGATATAGCAAAAGCCCTGTGGTGCAGCAGGGGCCAGAGGCAGACGTCGCAAAAAGTCCAGTGCAAGATACAAACTTTCCTCACTGGTCAAAGTGTAGCATTTTGTCAACTTTCCTTTCTTTGGTCTGTCTACAGCTGGGGCGCTGATATTCTTGGCAGGTGGGGACAGCTCAGTGATTATTTATATTTCTAGGGATTCGAGTCTATTCACGTTTGAGTACCAGCCTAGGAGGAGTAGGGCAGCCAGAGTTGATTGGCTGCCTACTTCAGCAAGCAGGTAGGAGGATATGGGCTCTTGGAAAACAGTGCAACAGCCAACAATCAGCTTACAGTAGCAGGAAGTCAATTATTAAAGGTACAGTTAGTGTACGTCTCCTACAATTGGAGTCCCCAGAGCTGCTGTTTTGTGTGACATTAAACTTTGACCTCAATGTACCGGCACCATTTTGTTCTGCAGCACCGCCATGCTGGTCAATCAGGCACAGTGCATACATGTCTAGGTCATCCATGTTTAAACCAGCAAGGCATTTCTGTGGCGGAGTGTGCATCAATTTTGGAACTTAATGAGATGAACACCCGAACAGCTTTCTAAATGGCAATAAATAAAATGCATTTCATGTACAAATTAGGAAGAGTGGGAGAAATATTGTGCCGGGGGCGAGGGAGCGGGTGTTACTGGTAACATCATGGTGAACTGGGGGCAACTTCATTTTGATAACGAATACATGTAACATAGTCATGCTTTCGGGGGGAGTATGAATGAGTCATGTTCTGGGCATCTCTGAAGGGTTGTACATTAGTGACGCAGTAAAGAGCACCATTTGCTCTCCATGAAACAATTGTCTTCAGAATCCATTTTCAACACTATATTTGCCAGCAGTGATTTAAAATTCACAGTTTACTTTGTGTTTGAAGAAATAACTGGAGAAACCTATAAATTACCCTTTTAGGAGCATTTATATATTTTTTCGTTTTTTCCAACATATTAAAAGTTTGTTATTACAAATGCACCACAAAATAAAACGTTTAGGTTTCATGAAAAATAATGCATCATGCTATTACCGTCGCTTCCTCCTCACACTACTGCCAGATTTCTTTCCATAGTTTTCATGCTTGCTTCGAGTCTCACAGGCGCTTTAAGACCCCGGATGTAGTACTATTACTTTTGTTTGGGCAACATGTGGACAATAATAATGATGAATAAATTCAAATTCAAATTGAAATCCTTCATCTGTCACAGGAACAGTGATGGGAACTGCAGCTTGGGATGGATAGTGGGAGGAGGGGAATGGGAGAATTAGGGTACAGTGGACCGATCAGCAATATGCAATCGCTGCCCTCTAACCTAAGTCCCCCCTTCTGGAGCTCAGCGTCCTCGGCTGCTCCCTTCATCCATCCAAGCGCCTATCCAGCCCTTTACTTGTAACGCCTGCGTACGTCCCCAATGTTCAACGCTCAGTTGCTTCACAGCTAGGTTTGCGCGTTATAACCTCCATATATCGATACAAGGTCCAGGGACCTGCTGTCCAGATTTGAATGAGCCATGACCACTTTCATGGTTGAAGCACTGGAAGACGATTACAGGCCATGAAAATTCTTTAAAATCCTGTTAGACCTGCAAGTCAAGTAACTTAGTTTACCTACTCGACCTACGAGAAATGCACTCGATCCATGCTGACTGGTGACAAAAATGTTACCAGCGCTTTTTGTAAAAGGGTGCATGTCACCATATGCCCACTACATGTTTGGTGCACTGCTGCCACCCACAAGCCTGCCACACACAGTAAAACATATGTGACATTTGGTGAAAACAAAATTCATTTGCAGTAAATGTGTAATAACATTTTTCACCATCCCAGAATTTCATTGTACTCTCCAGCAAGGTCGAGTACCATGAAAATGGAACTCTGCATTGATAAAAACTCCTCGAATATGCAAGCGGTCGATTAGATTTTCCAAGGCCTGCTATTATCCATTCCTATTACATTTACTGACACATTAAGCATTTCACTTACACCCAGTGCTTTGGGCTGTCCTTTGTAAAACTTTTGCAGTGGTTTCTTGTTTGCAGGATAGGCCTTGGCACCATGGCCAGTGTTGGAATGTTCTTCTTCGTTAGGTTTTGGGCTGACCTCCGTGATCACCACAAAACCACCATCTGGTTCTGCTGCCGACATGTCTTTGCCTGTGTGCCTGTAGTCACAAAAATAGAAAAGAGTTCAAAATGGTTGGTACCATCAGACAGAGACTTTATGGAAAGCATAGATTGCTGCATGACAGTGTGCCATCTTGAAAACGATTTTCACTGGTTCCTCTGAGGTGCCACTACTCAAATTTTCTGCAATGGTGGGGTGATTTTGTGAACAATAAATAATCCTTCTTGAGTATGCCGCATTATTGTATGCGTGCACAGGAACCTGAAACGTACCAATGCCATCAGGGCTAACAGCCAATTTAGCAACGGCACAAACTGGGCACCATGTAGCATGAGAAATACATTGAAACTGAAGATGGACTTCAGAGCTCTACCAGGTGCGCAAATCACAAAAGGCAACAAAAATAACTACGCAGGATGGTCATGAAGCACCCCCTTCTTGCCAACTAAACAAAGGGGCATGTGCTAGCATGCAACTCTCCAGGTTCTTCTTTATAGACATACCCGGTGCCAGTAGCTCCTTCCAAAAGGTTCCGGAAAGGGGGAGGAACGTTAGAGAGATAGGTTGAAGGGCTGGACACCTTAGTCACAGGAACGCACAGGATGGAGGATCTACGCACACCAACACTACCACCCACGACTATCAGGAATATGTACAACTGATACCATACGTAGTTAGGTTGGTTTTGCAGTCGTATGACATAAAGGTACTTGCAAACGCAATAAACTAAGAGGAAAAGAGTTGGGTAGATTAGATTCGGTGGAAGTGAGGGAAAAGAGAGTTGGGGAGAGTAAAAATGGAGAAGTGAAAGAGAAGTCAGGCTATATAAATAACCTTACTGCAAGCAAGAAAATAGGTTAAAAATATGTCCTGAACAACATGGTTGCTTGGATGCGCTGGAGTCCAGCAGAAAGCATGACTGGGAATGTGTTGGTGCCTTGGAATACCGCCCCCCAATGCACTGGGCATGGTCTTCTCTATGTTTATTTTTATTGAATTTATATAGCGCTTTAAGCCAAAGCGCTTTACAATATAACAACAGATACAAAAGTGAGAGAACCATATTTAAAAACAAGAACAGGTCATTAGAACAATAAGAACTATTTACAAGGGGGAGAGGGGGGAAGGTGAAGGGAGTAACGGTGTAGGATTTGAGGTACAGGGGGGGAGGGGAAGGGAAGGGGGAGTGATCTGGTGTCCTCATTGCCTTTAAGTAGTATATGTTACTAATTTGAGGTCAGAGGGGGAGGAGAGAGGACGGGGGAGAGGAGGCGGGCAAGGGTTCTCTACAAGTTATCTGGACACTAGAGCCATTCCCTCACTAGCCTTCCTGATCTGCAGTGTTTTCTTTGCGAACAGGTGGCCATTTGGAGAATTCAGGGCTTTAAGTTAGCCATTGTATTTCTGTGGCGTGCAATACCAGTAGTATGGAATTTGGGGTATGCCATTTAAGATAGAACAGACTAACAGCTGTTCATAAACATGAAAGAGAAACAACGTAACACCATTCCAACCCAATGCTCCCTCTCGCGCACCCGTTCACTGGTCCGAACTTGCCAATTTTAATTTTTTTATTTTTTATTGATACAGCTGATTCAATATCAACTTTTCAATATTTTCTGGAATACACATCATACATCTTCAAAAAAATAATAATTGTATACTATAATAAAGTTAATATTCACAAGTTACATACGTTTCCCATAGAAATGTTCTAAATCAATTAAAACAAGAAATTAGTTTCAATTCAATAAACTGTCATTCATAAACATTACTAATAAGAAACAAGAAGAAAAGAGCGCTAACCTATTACATTTGGTTGATCATTTCCCTTAATCACAGACCCTGTCTCTGATTTCAAATTCAAAATGTTTAAAAAATGTACAACTGAATAGCTTACCGCCTTGCTTTCTGTGTGAAATAATCTTAACCACAGTTTGCCTTGTGACAAAATTTCAACATGACTAAAGTGTTTCCTAAAATAGCGTATTCTAGTGTGTAGTAAAACAACACAGTCCGTAAGTAAATGTTTCAGCGTTTCACCCTGTTTGCGACAAAATCGACATTCGTCCTTTACTGATGGAACTTGCCCATTTCGTTGAGAAAAGATTCTCACCCTGAATGGTTGACTGAGCAGACAGTTTAGGCAAAAGTGTAGGTAAAAGGATGCCTCACCAATTTGCAATTATTGCCAGCCATCTTGAGGCAAGGCTGAGATGAGCTCTCGGATAGACTTCCTTAGGACTAGGAATATGTATGCAAAGCCGCATAAATACGCTCACCTTCTCCTGCAATGAGGTTTGTTTCCTCCATATTTGGCTGAATTCCATTGTGTCACACTGGAGAAAGAGGATGCAATACATCTGCGTGTTCATTATATGAAGGCTATATATACAATGGGCCTCATTACAACGAGTGCGGTCGCGGAATGAACGGTGCCAGTAAGGGACCAGCACCATTTATTCGGGGCAGCCACATCACGAGGTCTGCAGCGGGTCCCGCTCTGGACGTCTGGCCAGACCAGACATGCAGAGCAGGACCCGCTAGCAGACCAGGATGCTAACAACAGGCGTGTCATTAACAGGCCCATTGTTAGCATCCTCCCCATTCCCGTTGAGCCGAGTGGGAATGGGGATGTACCGTGTCCGGGTCCCGCGATTGGGACTTACCGGACCCTCCAAGGTCGGAATGGCCCAGTAAGTCCCCTTTTGCGGGACCCGGACACGGGACCCGGTTTGGGGGTAGCCATGCCGCTACAAACAGCATGGCTACCCCCAAACTCGTAATGAGGCCCAATGTATTTTAAAAAAGGCAAGAAAAGCAGATCCATCCTATGCATTGGTCCTCATCATGGGTTTGGCAGTAACTGCTCAGTTTCTGCAAAATGACCACCAAACTCGATTACAATTATTGCCCCTCGGTACTGGGAATTTACTGCGGGATGATAAGTGGCCCAAAAGCAGTGTCATTCCTCATTTGTGGGGATTTGGCGAATTCACAGCAGGAGGTATTTCTGCTTGATTTAAATGCACAGATTTTTGGCTTGGAAGTGGAGGATTCACCTCCAGCATCTTGCTTAGGATGAATCCTCCACTTCAAGGACAACCCTAGCATTCTGCAGTGTGGTCATTTTGCAGTAATTCTGTTAATGTCATATGTGCAGCAACAAAATTACTGCCACCTTTTCATTGCACCGCCAAACTTGTAACAAGGCTGAACGTCGTGGCTCAATGATCCTGCTTTTTTATGCACTAGCCTGTGTGCATGACTATTGTAAAGGCACACTCAGAAGTGCTATCACATTCTGCTCTGGGGGGCGTGGCCAGCGCCGATGGTGTAAAGACGTGTCTGTGAGGAGCTCCCGTCTCGATCCTGGCCTAGATCCTTAATTCGATCGAAAATTTTGACCTGAACAAGTTCCAAGCCCATACTCGGGTGGGGGAAGCGATTCTGGCCCTGCTCGGCGCAGGAACGAAGAGAAACGGAGCCGGCGTCCCTGAAAACGCAGCATCCGAACTGATACCCCCGGGAGAAACAAGATGGCGGACGGCGCCGAGGCCTGACGGAAGAGCAGTTTAAGCCGGCAGCGAGGCAGCGGGGAGAAGGTCGCGTCGAAGGAGTCCCTGTGAGTAGAGCGGAAAGACCCCAGTGGAAACCAGGCGCAGGACCGGCCGCCCTTAGATCTCCCTCCCCCCCAGAAGCCCCTGAGCGCACAGGAGAGCCTCCGCATTACCCAGGGGAGCGAACGGAACTACATCCGAGGCCCTGGGACCGCTGCAGAGGAGACACAGGGGGTAAGCGGACCGCTGCCATTTCGAGGGAGACCCGTCGGTGAACTGCCAGCCGCGAGTGCGGTAGGGCTCCGTGGGCCAGAGAGGGAGCAGAGTAAGCGGACCCTTGCCGCTGTCGTTACAGCGTACTGCACGGGGCCCTCCTCCCTCCCTGAACAGGCAACCGCGCGGTTGAAGAGGGAACGGTCCACGCTCAGATGAACCGGAAGACTTGCAGACCCTAACCCAACACCGGGGAGCAGGAACTCGCCCGTGCCGCAGACAGCAGGGCCTAGCAGGGTTACAGGACAGCGGCCCAGCGTGCTGAGAGATCGCAGAGCACTCCATTGCCCAACCGGGAGAATACCCTGCGCAGGAGCGTATACTTAATTGCACCCCCCCTGTGTTCCCCGGTGCCATCACGGACTAACACTGTGCATCACTGCATAACGCTCGCCTTGTTACTCACTGTCTAAGGGCTCGTATCTGCCTCCACAACATTAAGAGGGACTAATGTCTACCTCACGAAACAAAAACAGGGGTGCAACAATCATGGACTCGTTCTCAGGGGCTAAACCTAAACAGTCCAGCCAATATGAGATCCCCACACAGACGGAACCCCCTGCAACAGTTGACGACCCCAGCAACGCCCAAGTGCTGCAGGCCATTGCTACACTCCAAACGTGCATGGAGACCAGGATAGATGAACTTAAGGTAGACATGCAGCTCATCCGCCAAGATGCCCGCAACCTAGCGGAAAGAATAAACACGGTGGAAATAAAACTGCAGGACACCACAGACACCGCCAAGGACTTAAAGCACAAAGTTATCGCACTTGAGAAACAAGTGGCTCATCTCGAGGCGAGGTCTGAGGAAGCAGAGGGAAGGGCCCGCCGCAGTAACATCCGAGTCCTTGGCGTTCCGGAAGGGATGGAAGGTACCGACCCCACGGAATTCATTGAATCCCTATTAATACAAGAGGTGGGAGCTGGCAAGCTTACACAGGGATTCTCCGTCGAGAGAGCCCACCGCTCCCTACAAAAACGACCCCCACCGGGATCACACCCACGCCCGATGATAGCCAAGATTTTAAACTTTCGCGATAGAGAGACGATCCTCAAATTCTCGAGGGACGGAGGCGAGATCAGACGCAATGACTCCAAGATCGTTATCTACCCAGATTATACCCCACAAGTGCAGCGTGCCAGGAACTCATTTATACCTGTCAAAGCCCAACTGCGGAAGCTGGATCTCAAATACATGCTCCTGTACCCCTCGCGCCTTAAGATACTATACAAAGGCAAAGCTGTCTTCATGGAGACTCCGGCAGCAGCCACTATGTGGATGGAGCACAATAATTTGGCTGAGGGAGAGGATCACGCCCTGACGCCCAACGGCTGATCACGAACAGATCTCTTTGCTGTAATGATCAATTAGTTCTTTCAAGGAAAGGAGCAATAAGGACTACCCACGGACATTGTCACAACCCACCCCACCCCAAGCATGGCTGGCCTATGGCCAACACCACATCCGCACCTCACGGCCCGGATCGGCCTATGGGTAGCGGAAGCCCCCGAGCGTTGTCCTCCCAGAACGACTGCTGGGGGCAACACACAGTTATCTTTCATATTCGATCCACCTGTTCGAGTGGAAGTTAAATTTGTTCATAAGTCTCCGTTTACTATATCAACACAACAATCATGGGCAACAGGAAGATTACAATGCGCATTGCTGACGGCCGACCCAGGGGGCATTTGTTCAGCACACGAAGCTGGCTTGAAGACGGTTGAGACCACCATGAGTTCAGCGCTCCAACTCCTCTGCCACCATCATGTCTACACGCCTTAAGATCGCCACTTGGAATGTGAGAGGTTTGGGTACCTACTTACGCCGCAACAGAGTTAAATCCTTTCTACACAGGAAGAAGATAGGGATGGCCCTATTACAAGAAACCCACTTAACCAAGGAATCCACTGCGACGCTCCAATCATACTGGGGTGGACAGGGGTTCGGGTCCGCCTATTCTAAATTCGCAAGAGGGGTGTTCACTTGGATCAGCCCTCACATCCCCTTCCAGCTCAAAAAAGCCGAACAGGACCCGGAAGGAAGGTACGTGATACTCTGGGGCCACATCGAACAAACTGAGGTATGCATTGTCAATTCATACCTCCCCAACAACAATATCCCCGCGCACCTTGCTATGTTGTACATAAAGATTACACTGTATAGAGACACATTCTTTATCTGGGGAGGCGATTTTAATTGCGTCAGTGACTCAGTGCTTGACAGATCTGCTCCTCCCTTGGGGGGCCCGTCGACCGCTACCACCGCCATGAATGTCATGCTGAACCGCCTAGACCTGGTAGACATCTGGCGGGAGCAACACCCAGGGGATCGAGGCTATTCCTTCTACTCCTCGCCACATAATCTTTACACCAGAATTGACTACCTCTTTACTGGCAGAGAAAGCTTTCCCCAGATTGCTTCTTCCAATTATTTGGGCCGTACCATCTCTGATCACTCCCCCCTGGTAATTGAATGGAACATTACGGGCCCCAGACCTCCTATACCTACATGGAGGATGCCCACCGAGGCACTTAAAGATTCGGAGTTCAGGGAAGATCTCAGGGAATCCCTAGAGGACTACATTCGTGAGAATAAAGACAGTGTTGACCACCTAAGCACAGTCTGGGATGCTCTCAAAGTGGTTGTAAGGGGAGAGGTCATAGCAAAGGCTGGAGGAATGAGAAAACGCCTAAGATCTGAACTAGAATTACTAGAAACTGAAATAGAACAGCTAGAATCCAACACCCTGGACCCCCAACCGCAGGAAGACAGGCTTGCCAGTACAAGGGCCACCTGCAAGGAAGCTTGGGACAGACTGGCCAAATTTGATTATATCACCAGAACCAATAAAGCACACGCCCACGCTGATAAACCTGGTAGACTGCTCGCCTGGCTGTGTAGGAAAGAACACCCTAAACATCCGACTACAGCCTTAAGAGATGCTGATGGCACATTACATCGGACCCAACATGGGATTAACGACACTTTCGGGCAGTTTTATGCCCAACTATACTCCCATAATGACGTGGTGCCCCCTGAGGAAATTTCAAACACCTTGGATGAAATTGGCCTGCCCCTACTCCCGCCGTCACATAAGGAGGCTTTGGATGCTGATATCACCATAGATGACATAACCGATGCCATCAAGTCTCTGGCCACTTGTAAGGCCCCGGGCAGTGATGGGCTACCTGCCGAATTTTACAAAACCTACGAGCCGGAATTGACTCCGCTGCTGCACGAGGTGTTCCTAGAGGCCTACGAGACGGGTATCCTGCCTGGGAGCATGCGTGAGACTTTGGTGGTTCCGCTCCTCAAGCCAGGTAAACCTGCAGATGACTGTGACTCCTATCGCCCTCTCGCGATGCTCAATTATGATGTCAAAATTCTTACAACCATTCTGGCTAAGCGGCTGTCCAGGGTGATCGGAGGAGTGGTGCACCCCGACCAGAGCGGCTTTGTGCCGGGCCGCAACACCACTGCCAACCTTCGTAGGCTACAACATGTATTATCACATTCCACTCATGTAGGGGAATCTTATGCCTTGCTCTCTTTGGACGCCATCAAGGCGTTCGATTCTATTTTCTGGGAATGGCTAATTGCGGTGCTTCGGGAGTTCGGCTTTGGAGAACGATTCGTTAGATGGATCACAGTTCTCTACACTAAACCACGAGCACGAGTAAAATCTGGCCGGCTCATCTCCACGGCATGGGACATACAAAGGGGCACGAGGCAGGGCTGCCCGCTCTCCCCTATGTTATATATACTTGGGCTCGAACCCATCGCCATTTTTTTTAGGAAACAGTTCTTCGATGCTGGTATAAGGCTAGACGGGGTGGACCACATAATTTCCCTGTATGCAGATGATGTCCTCCTTTATGTGAGGGACCCGCAGTTGAATGTCCCGACCATGCTGGAGGTCCTCGGCAACTTTGCCAAGGTATCAGGCATACACTTCAGCAGACATAAGTCTTGTCTGTTTCCGTTAGGTGCCCTCCAAAACACACACGTCGATGACCTCCCCTTGCTGGGTATAAGTTGGCGCCCCATCACGTTCCGCTATCTGGGCATTAATATTTATCACACGCCTGAACTTATGCACTTCAACAACACGGCAGCGGCGCTGCCTCCCTTGCGCAGGTCGATTAAGTTTTGGGCTCGCCTCCCCCTATCCATGATGGGCAGGGCTTCCATCATCAAGATGATTGTTCTCCCCAGATTTCTTTATGGTTTCCAAAACATTTTTTATTATATTAGGACACCCTTCTTTCGCCTTTTGGGGAAGATACTTAAAGACTTCCTGTGGGGAATTAGTAGGCACAAATTTGCATTATCCACGCTGACCCTACCCTATGAGCAGGGAGGCATTCGGCTCCCTGATCTGGAGCGATACTACCTGGCTGCCCAACTAAGCTTCGTGGCTAAATGGCTAGCTGATGATGACACCCCCGAAACAGCGCTTTTACAACGCCCAATTGCTCCGATCCGGCTAAACGAACTCATCTGGGCCCCTCAATGTCTTGTGGATGGGATCCCATATTTAGCTACCCTGGGTCGTCAGATATGGCAAAGGGTTAAAATTCTTCTCCACTTGAAACATAGATATACTCCGGACACACCGCTCCTGGCCGACCTGTGTCAGAACTCTGTAGACCTTGCTTCCATTAGATACTGGGAAAGGCTGGGAGTGTACACTTGGGGGGATCTATATAACGAGGGCTCCTTCCGGGATTTCTCCTCCTTGCAGTCAGTAGATGGCGTCCCGGCTGGCCAATTCCTTTGGTACTTAAAGATCCGTAAATTAGCTCGGACCAAATGGGACGCGTGGCCAGAAGAACCTGAAACTGACCCCTTCATAACACTCCTATATAGTTTGGGAGATGGATGGAGGCCTGTGTCCCGTATATACAGCCACCTAATCGATAGGCCCAATTCCCGCAGTCAGGATCTCAAACTCAAATGGGAAGGAGACTTGGGGCATGAATTGTCTGAAGCAGAATGGGGCAGAGCACTAGCGTTTCCCAACGTGGTATCTAGAAACTCTAGATTTAAATTGATTCAGCTTAATATGTTATATCGCTCGTACCTGACACCACTTAGAATAGCCAAAATATATGGGCTACCCCAACATAACTGCCCTTGGTGCGGCAGAGATGAAGCAAATCTTTTACACATGTTCTGGGGATGTGTCCAGGTCCGGCAACTCTGGGCGAAGGTGGAACTCCTCTGTAGCGAGGCAGGCATGACCAGATATGAGTGGACCCCAAAGGAGTGCCTTCTCGGAACGTATCCCAGACTGGCCAAGTTCAAACACTCAGTTAAGCTCATGGACCTAGTATGCATTCTGGTCAAAAGGACCATTGCTATGGCCTGGAAGCGACCTGGAGGCCCACGATACCAGGTATGGCGTAACGAACTGGAGCGCTGGATAGGGGCAGAAACCTCTGCTTGGGAGGATGGGGTTACCACATCCCCCGAAGACACGAGCTTGGCACTTTCTGCCTGGAAAACTCTCACCTGGGCCTTACTTAACCCCCCCAATGACGATAAACCCCCTTGAGTAACTTGCCACTATCGAAACATGCTATCTGACACAGAACATTTGCGCAGTCCATAACTTGAACTTATTTGTTGCCTGATCTTCCTACGTTGCTTACGCCACTGACCATACGGAGACTTGTTAATGTTGTTTACGTTTTGTTGTTTCTGTTTAATTGTTAATTTCTATTTGGCCTATCTTGATTAATCCTGACTTATACCAATGTGATCGCACAATGTTACGATGCAACTGTCTCTTATATAAATGCCAATAAAGAAATTTGAAAATAAAAAAATCACATTCTGCTCTGGGTTTGCAAACCTTAGAATCCTGGTGTGTTTTTTTAACATCTCTGCGCCCTTTTGCATTGCATTTTGTGTCCATTGTGCATATTCAAATCCTGGTGTGTTTTTTAACATCTCTGCACCCCTTTGCATTGCATTGCATTTTGCGTCTCTTGTGCATATTCAAATCCTGGTATATTTTTACATCCTGCACCCATCTGCAGTACTAAGGTATTCCCCTTGCATCTGTTTTCTTGCTTCCCTTGGCTACTCGGCCGCCTGGTGAGTTTGTGCTCGTACTGTACTGTGCAGCCGCTCCTCTTTCTTCCTCATATCCTCCACTGCCACTATGGCACTTTCGATCCCCCCTATCTTTTCTAACTGCTATACTATAACCTATCCTCCTTCTCTCACAAAGTCTGCAAGAAAAAAGCTTAAAAAAGACATCCTGACCACTAACCAGGGCCTACCTATGTCAGTGCAACTTCCAGATACAGCTTCACTGATATCTTCTTTTCTGTCCCCTCTCCAGATCTATGGATTCTTCATCTCATCTCTACTCTCTCCCCTCTCACATCTTCACCCATTAATGGTGGCACTAGATGGGAAGTACTCTTGGCGGGCTTTGCATCGTCCAGGTGTATCATACATGTCTATCACACTGGCACTATCCATGGTCAGGGTCCTCAACCCACCCTCCTCTTTGACCGGCGTCTGCCATTCCTCATTAACTTCCTTCCCACACCTGCTACTCCCTTTTCCACTCTCTCTGTGCCCCCTCGCCGACCGGTGCCCCACGCCCCTGCACCCCACCTTGGAAAAACTTCAAAGGTGGTGACTTCTGTCTCGGGAGGATAGCCCAAGGGCAACATGCTCACCTTGGAAGCAGGACGACACAGAGCACCACAGGTTCGATCCCCGGGTCCGCGCTTAGAAACCTCTGGGTATTAAGCCTTTTATAAATATGAAAATAACCTATCATATCTAGCCAAGCTTAATGCTCTTTCTGCCATCAAACACTCTGCCGACATCTGCCTCCTCCTTGAAGACCTGGTTCTCGATACCCTTGCTCTTTCAAATACTTGGTTCAATGCAAGCTCAGTCACTACTGTTAGGGAGAATTATCTGTTTAGGCTGAATTTCCTAACCTAGTGAGTCCCCCAGCAGCTTTGCTGGATTTCTGGAGTTTGTTTTTTTCATCCTGCCAAGAGTGAGACTCTTTTCCTCCCACTCTTGGACATGAATGTGGTTGATTTCTTTGAATGTCAATGTGTTCTATGGGCTATGGGGTCTTTTACTCCATAGGGCCTCATGTGTTTTGCTATGTGTGTTACACCGCACCCTCCGTGCCGTAACACTGGGGTGTCCTAGAGGATCCCCACCATAGACTCCATACCCTGGGACTGCCTACTGTCTCCCAGGGCATGTAAAGTCACCATTGGCTTTACTAGACCTAAATTTACTAACAGAACTAGTACAAACCATCCTATTGTGGACGTACTGGTAGGGGTAATTCGATTACCCCTGGGTCTGTTGTTCGAGGGGGCACTGTCCCGTCCCCCTCATCGAGTTTTGGCTGGTGACAGTGGATACTACTTTTTATATTCGACCGCAAATATATTCCTATGGAATCTTCCCATTGTTGGAGGCTAATACTTTTTCACATTAGTCTCTAACATACCGCCGGTTTATTTGTCTTAAATAAATCCACCGGTTGGTATTTTCTGCCAGAACTCGGTTTTTAAAATGGCGTATGTGTTCGCCTCTGTAACTCCGAACCAAAGGTTGAGCCCTTTGTTCCACCTTTGGCGGGCTTCTGCACAGAAGCCCTCCAGAGTGGTGCCATTCTGTCTGGGTACCACAGGGGGTGTGGGAGGGGGTTTAGGCACCCTGGACTGAGTTGCCTTGCCAACTCAAGTCGCACTCTTGTGTGATTGGCCCGAGTGGTGAGCCGCCCCGCTCAGCACTTAGCATGTTTGATTGGCAGCTAGGCTGAATGAATGGGGGTTTTCTGCATAAAAGCAGGGCTTTTGGGACTGGAACTTCAGAAGTCGCCACAGGACCTAAGAATCCGACGAGGGTAAAGCTGAGCCCACCTGCAACGACGACACCTCCGGTGGAGCCCTGCTGAACCGACTCACCACTTCCCAACGACAGAGGAGATCTCCCTGCTGGAGAGTCTTCTTCCCCTGACTGGTGGGAACAACCAGTCCCTTGCTTTTTCTTCGCTTCCAGGACGTCTAGTGGTCGAATTGCCCGTGCTGAGCACCCCGGCAACCGGATAGCCACTAACCACTGTACCGCGACCAAAAGGTGGTGCCTTGTGATTGAGCACTCTGCGGCTGGTCTCTTCCCTGGTGGTGCAACGATCTTCAACTTTCCTCGACGACGAGATCCTCTCATCTTCTGGTAAAGCCCCGACTTGCATCCACCACCAGGAACAACTACCCCCGCCGGAGCAGTCTCTTCACTTTCAAGGTACTGTGTCCGCCTGGCTTCCCTTGAATCGGTTAGCATGAGGTGTCTTAAATCCTTACCTTCCCATTGAGTCGCCTCCAGACCTTCTTAAACGTTTGTTCTAAAACTGGTCCAACCTTTCTGTGACATTTTGCTACAAAGACTTGAAGTGCATTTCCACTGTGATACTTTTGGGACATACAGCCTTGCCTCTCTCCGAGTGGGCCTGGCCTCTGAACTTTGTGATTTACAGTAGACCCTGCCTTGCTCGCCGTGCATTTGTTTCGTAAAAGTGTTGGTACTGAGTTGGTTTCATACCCTGCCTTTTTCTCTCCCTTTCTAACGAATACTAGAGTGCCATCTAGGTTAAAGCATTCACCTCTGTCTGCAAATAAGTGGTGCCGTTGAACCTAGACTTGTTGAAATATTGTTGTGGGATTGATATATACTTATAGTAACTGTGATTGAAGTTGTTTGCCATATTAGTGCCAGTGTGTTTTCCATAGATGTGTTTTTAAATAAATAATTATATATCTTTACACCCAAGCTCTGATCCGTGTCTGCTTGTTCTACTGTGTAAATTGCCCTATCTTGTATACTCCAAATACGGCCTAACTTTTCTTGAGGGAAGTCTGGCTGCTCAGCCACAGCTACCAAGTGAATCTGTGTGGTACAGACTGCTACCAAGTGGGTTTACTGCCAAACACCTGTAGTCTTAAATCTTTTGCAGTGGTCTCAGAGGGAACTGCACAGGTTTCTACCTAACAACTACTTTTGACTCCCTCTCCCTAATGGCTATAAGATCATCTCCAGGCCTCGTCCTAACTGTGCTGGCAGTGGGGTTGCTCTGATCTTCCCTGAGTGGGACCCTTCCTCCCTCATACCGACCCAGCCATTCTATTCCTATGAGAGCCTTGTTTCCAAGCTGGTCATCTCTTCCACCTCTTCTATGACCATTGCCACTATCTACAGGCCACCTGGCTCTACTACCCTGTTCCTCTCAGAATGGGCTGATTTCTCCTCCTCTCTCCCCACAACCACCTCTCAACTTCTTTGGAGGAATTCTTAAGCAACTAGCGAAATGCTACTCAATCGGCCACTCAAAGTAAATATTAAAATCCAATGCATCGATTGAAGTGAGAGTGCTGAACCAATTACCATGATACTTGTCATTATTTCCAGATCGACACATGAGGGATACGTTCTTAAGATTAAGATTGAACATTTTACCAATAGGTGAATATCTTATGTCAACGAAACAACTGTCACTGGGAGAAGCTTTTTGCAGATTCTGCAAACAGCCAGATCAGATAGAGACACTCTTGCACCTTATTATGGAATGTCCGGCAGTGACAGACAAAAGACAAATATTCGCACACATGCTCCCATGAGAAGCCAGGCAAATGGATTGTGATGAACGATGGGCACACATAGTGCTAGGTATCAACAATCCCCTGATATATAGAATACTTCAATTCTGGCACACAATCATGATTGCCACCAGCACTAAATAAAGATAAGAAGAAGAATTTGGAAAAATGTAAGATAAGGAGGATGAACCAAAAGATACAGAACGAGTGGGAAATAGCTTTCTGAAGAAATGCTATGAACTTATAATTAATATCTGCTCTTTATGCGAAAATGAATAAGGAAATTAACTTTCTCTTTATTTCTGTTTTTCTTGTATAAGGTATAATGTAAAGTTTGCAATCAAACTAAATCATGTTAATTACCTCGACATCTCCATCACCCCTTGGTCTTCCCCCAACTGACCCAGCACACTGAACTTGTTGGTTGCCTACACAACCATCAATCTTTATTCTGAGCATCCAGAGTCACGGAAACTGCTCTTCTGAACACCTGTGAGGAACTGCTTGTATTTCAACTCTGCAGCTGTTCTCATTCGACTTGATCTTTCCACTGCATTTGATACGGTCAACCACTCCATCCTCATAAAACGGCTCCATGATATCCTAGGTATCTCAGAGCGGGCACTGGACTGGCTGACCTCCTTTCTCAATAAGTGTCTGTCCCAGGTTATTCTGGGCTCTTACTCCTCCCTCACCTCTATCGCCACTTGTGGCGTCCCCCGGGACTCCAACCTCTCTCCCTGGATCTTTAACACCTCTCTTGGTCCACGTACACACCTCATTTCCACCTTCTCCCCCAACTTCCAGTGTTATGAAGATGACACACAACTCTTCCTCAAACTTCCCTCTGATCCTCTCCTTACCTCCTCCATCATTCCTGACTGCCTATCTGCTATCCAGTTCTGGTTTACTTCCAATAATCTCTGACTCAATGCCAGCAAGACTGAGATCCTTCCATTTGGGACTCCTGCCCCTCTTTCTTCCCGTTGTTCTGGCCATTTTCTATGGGCTCACCCCCTTATCCTTCATCTGAAGTCAGAAACCTTGGAGTCATCTTCGACTCCTCTCTTTCCTTTCTCTCTCACATTCAGGACCTTGCCAAGAAGGCCTACTTTCAACTCCACCTCCTCAAAGGAATGTGTCCTTTCCTCCCTTTCCCTCAGATGCTCAATGCCTCTAGAGCTCTGGCTCTCTCTAGGCTTGAATACTGTAATAGCCTTTTCCTTAATCTACTGTCTTCTTCTCTATGACCCCTCCAGCTAATCCAGAATAGGGGTGAGAGACTAATCCTTGATCTCAAACCCAGGCACTGAATCTCTTCAGTCCTAAAATGTCTCCACAGGCTCCCAGTTGCTGAAAGGATCAGATTCAAATCCCTCTGTATCATCCATAAGGCTGCCTGGGGCCGCGGACCACGCTGTCTACAACGGGCTTTCACTAAATACTCTCTTTCAAGATCTTTACGTTCCTCCGACACCAACTCTCTGTGTGCCAAGCGCTTCACTAAACAGCGAGCTGATGGCCAATCTCTTTCCTTGGCAGGCTCCCTCCTATGGAATAGCCTCCTCTTCCTCTTTGCCTTGAGCAGGATCTCCTCAAATTTCAACAGCTCCTCAAGACCTTCCTTTCTCCCTCCCTTGCTAAACCCCACAGTTGCTGAGATTGTAGACCAGGGCCCTTATGTGTCCTCCTGGGTCCTGGCCTTCCCCACCCAAACCCCTTCAGCCATCGCCCGCTCCCAGCACTTGCATTGGCAATCACTGGCCTATGCCACCACAGGCCTGCACTTATTTATTGGCAATTTGAACACTCTCACCAAGTCACTTAACAGCTGCTTACTCCCTAGCACTTCCCTCTTGGTACACCTAGCACTTACCCCCCCCCCCCCACTTCCTCATCCCTTCTCTTTCTCTCTCTCTCTCTCTGCACTTGCATGTTCTGAATGCTCCAAGGCCTAGTAGGTTCGCCTTTATCTTTCATTGTTATATTTGCTTCCTTTCCCATGTTCTCTCCCTGTTGCTCTGTGGGTGCTTTGAAACACAATTTACTTGATGATGATAGGTTATTTATAATGCGCTTAATACTCAGAGGTTTCTAAGCGCAAAACCCGTGGATCGAACCTCTGGTGCTCTGTGTCGTCTTGCTTCCAAAGCGAGCACTTTGCCCTTGAGCTATCCTGATGTGTAAGCGCCTCACAAATGCACAATTAATTAATTAATTAATTAAACACAAAAAGATTACACAACACAATCTACTTCAAGAAAACCAGTCTGGTTTTTGATGAAGATGCAACACTGAGACTGCCACCACAACCCAGGCCATGGACAAGGCACTCATCATCATGCACAAAGGCAACCCATGCCTCCTGGTCCTGCTCGACCTCTGCAGCTTTCAACACAGCCTGCTGCAAAGCTTCAAACCTGTCCTTCTGCATGGGAATCGATTCCACAATCCTTCAAAGATTTGACTCCTACCTTGCCAACAGACACCAGCTCATCCAAAGGAGCATTCAGATGCCAAAAATGCCTGGTTACCTACAGACTCCCAAAGGGCTCCATCAATCCATCGTCCTCCACTCCCCCCAAATCCCTTTCATCTTCAATCACTACATGGGCCTTCTAGGGACGGTATGGCCAAATTCAGCATCACAATCCACCAGTATGTTGTCTGTTGCCAAACAGCAATACCTGAAGGTCAACTGCTTTGAGGACAATCACCAACTACACCATTCAAACCTGGATGAAATGCCTATCTGAAACTTAACCCCACCAAAACAGAGTTAATCTTCCTCGGAGGTGCCACCAAGTGCACACAAGTTCAAAACCTGCTGACAGAGATATATCTTGATGCCTTCTTCCTCTACTCTTAGTGCAAAGATGCTCAACTTCAACATTGATTGCAACCTCCCCATCAAAAGCACACATCACCATGAAGACACAAATAGCATGTTACCAGCTCTCACTCCTGTGCCAAACCAAACCTTTATGCACACCTCAGACTTGAGATCCGTCATCCTGGTCCACCCCACCCCCCTCTGCCCCTTCTTTTCCTTGCTTAAGCTGCCTTCCAGTGTTTTTTCTTTTGCAGTTGTTCAGTGGATCACCTCTTGACTCAGCACCTAAAGCGAAGGCAGATGAAGAAAAGGGCAACTGATGATTGTTCCTGTTGGGGCCTGGGAAGAACTGGAACCCCTAGTCTCAGGTAAGCCAGTGGCATACATCCTCAGGCTTCCCTCCTGTCTCCTCTCCACTGCTGACCATCCCCACCTCAGGGTTCAATTGGGGAACATCAGCAGCATAAAGCAAATCCAGCCTCCAGAGCAGACACAGTGAGAGCAGGTCACGTGAACTCACTCTTCCCACCTTCTGCCTTGCATCAACTACTGTGGATGCCCCCTTCTGGCTTCAGTTAAGGGACTCAACAACAATAGGCCTTTGGCACATATGTGTTACGTAATACTTTATGATGTAGAGAGTAACACTCGGGTAGCTAGGGTAAAGAATACACCCCCCCTATTGATTTCCTATAAAAATACAATTTTCAATAAAGTATCAGATATCATCTTCAAACAACTGACTTCAACCCATAAGTGAGTACATGTTATAATACATTCCAATCAACATATAAAGTGACTAGTGCAACTATTAAAATTCAATACAATGATATATATATATATATATATATACACTGTCACTCAATACAATAGATTATGTTAAAAAACATTCCAAAAAACATTAGCAACACCTCATTTGGACACATATATAAACTGAAAAACTGTCAATCACTAAACTCAGCTGCCTTCCTGACACACAAAATTGATAATGCAACCTACAATAATACAAAACTGCCACTCCTATTGTCACACTACACAACAAATCGTACAACACCCAACATGTTTTATTCCTCCAAAATATTAGATTAATTCTTGGGAAATTATTCATGTGTAAGATGTGGTCTTCTAGACTGACGAATGCCTGTTCAAGTAAAAAAACATGATATTGCGACGCATCTTAATTAGAGACTTATCAGGAGGCTCTGTTGATCGCCGGTAGAATGCACCACTTTGTTCAGTATAGTTCCCTACATCACAAAGAACATAAAATAAACAGCTATTAGTAATGATGTTAATGTAACCCTCAAAAACAAATTAATAGAGCGGATATATGTCAATAATGACCCAATAAATATATACGCTTACCTCAGACTATGCTACGTGTAAGTCTGTTAAGCCGGCGAAGGAAGAGTCCTTCACAAAAAAACTTCCTGACAACAAGCACAGGGTGTCATAAATGAACCAGTTATTACTCCACACGTGATTTAATTTTCAATAAGATTAGAACAATAACATGAGAGAAATATAATCCGACAATCGTTTCTTACTCTCCACAATTTACTCACATCCAGGTATCGTCGACCCGTATCTCTGAAAATAATATCTCTCTGACACATGACTGTAAGGGCACGGTGGCGACGCTGCAGTAATAACATAATGTCAGTTTGTCACTACTCGTGATGTATATCGCACAAAAAAACTAACAGGGTAATTCATAGAATTTCGCAGAAAAGTGTCGCAAGCGGCTGGCGCAGAGTGTCCGCGTGCGATGGTCTGCGCCAGGCACGTGCGCTAAAACCGATTTCCGCGCACAGCGTATTCATGGATTTTAGGCTCCCAAACCAGCCGTGGCGCAGAGTATCGCAGCGACCCTGCAGCAGCGCCAGTAACGCCCCCAAGAACGCCCTCGCGCAAGGAAAAGCCATCAAAATCGCAAAATCATCGCAAAGGGCTGCGCTAACCCTGGACCAGTTTACAGGGCTGCCAAACAAGGAACGCAAAGCGGGTAACGTGCATATCAGGGGTACGCGTGAAGTTATACACGCGATTAGCCAGGGTACGTGTATTACAGGGGTACGCGGGAAGTGTAACACGCGATTGGCCAGGGTACGTGTATTACAGGGGTAGGCGGGAAGTTATACACGCGATTAGCCAGGGTACGTGTATTACAGGGGTACGCGGGAAGTTTAACACGCGATTGGCCAGGGTACGTGTATTACAGGGGTATGCGGGAAGTTTTACATGCGATTAGCCAGGGTACGTGTATTACAGGGGTACGCGGGAAGTTTAACACGCGATTGGCCAGGGTACGTGTATTACAGGGGTAGGCGGGAAGTTTTACACGCGATTAGCCAGGGCACGTGTATCACAGGGGTACGCGGGAATTATCACATGCGATTTGGCTGTGTACGTGTATTACAGGGATGCGATTTGGCCAGGTACGTGTATTACAGGGGTGCGCAGGAATTATCACACGCGATTTGGCTGGGTACGTGTATTACAGGGGTGCGTGGGAATCATCACACGCGATTTGGCTGGGTACGTGTATTACAGGGGTGCGTGGGAAGTCACACGCGATTAGGCTGGGTGGGTCCTCACAGGTGTTCCCTGTACACCCTCCACGGCCCCTGCAGGCAGCCTACAAAACAGGGGACTACCCTGCACACCTGCTCATGTCCCCCTGCACCCCCACCCCCCAGCAGTGCAGGGGCAGCCTCCACCAGGCCCCCACCCATGTCTCCCACCACCCCCACCCCCCCTCGCCACCAGGGGCAGCCTCCACCAGGCCCCCACCCATGTCTCCCACCACCCCCACCCTCCCGCCACCAGGGGCAGCCTCCACCAGGCCCCCACTCATGTCCCCTATCAACCCCACCCCCCAGCAGTGCAGGGGCAGCCTCCACCAGGCCCCCACCCATGTCTCCCACCACCCCCACCCCCCGCCACCAGGGGCAGCCTCCACCAGGCCCCCACTCATGTCCCCTATCACCCCCACCCCCCAGCAGTGCAGGGGCAGCCTCCACCAGGCCCCCACCCATGTCTCCCACCACCCCCACCCCCCCGCCACCAGGGGCAGCCTCCACCAGGCCCCCACTCATGTCCCCTATCACCCCCACCCCCCAGCAGTGCAGGGGCAGCCTCCACCAGGCCCCCACCCATGTCTCCCACCACCCCCACCCTCCCGCCACCAGGGGCAGCCTCCACCAGGCCCCCACCCATGCCTCCCACCACCCCCACCCCCCCGCCACCAGGGGTACCCTCCACCAGGCCCCCACCCATGTCTCCCACCACCCCCACCCCCCGCCACCAGGGGCACCCTCCACCAGGCCCCCACCCATGTCTCCCACCACCCCCACCCCCCCCGCCACCAGGGGCAGCCTCCACCAGGCCCCCACCCATGTCTCCCACCACCCCCACCCCCCCGCCACCAGGGGCAGCCTCCACCAGGCCCCCACCCATGTCTCCCAACACCCCACCCACCAGCACTGTGGGGCACGTGGCCAGCAGGCAGTCAGGCAGCAGCAGATGGCAGGTGGGAGCGTGCTCAGGGCTCTGGGGGGCAGTAATTTGTCTCCTGGCCAGGAGCGTGGTCTCTCGTGTGTGAACGCGTGGACAGCCTGATAGGGAGTGAAATCCCACACGTCAGCGTGTGAATCGAGGAAAGGCCCTTAGCGCGTAAACCCGTCAACAGCATATGCGCGCCTATAGTCACCTGCACGTGCAGGAAATTGTTGCGTGACACGTCCCAGTGTCAAAGCGTGTGATTGGTGAAAATGGATCTACACGCAGAAGTGACAAAGCGTGTGATTGGTGAAAATGGATCTACACGCAGGAGTGACAAAGCGTGTGATTGGTGAAAATGGATCTACACGCAGAAGTGACAAAACGTGTGATTGGTGAAAATGGATCTACACGCAGGAGTGACAAAGCATGTGATTGGTGAACGTACACGCCGCGTAAGTGACGCTGTACGTGTGGGGCTGTATATAAGGTACATGTAGAACACCATTTCCTCGTACGTGCTTTTCGTGGAGAGCGAGTGGGTGAATTCTGTACTTCTTGTCGTTTCACACGCGATTTACTTCACAGCGTTTCCAGTTCGTACTCCCTGTTACCTCTGACAGCTTTTTCTCTTTTTTCCTCTTGTACTGGTTTACCTGGGCCTGTTCCCTCAAACAGTGTCCCCTTCTACTGTTGTCCTGTCTTCTCAGACAGCGTACACATCTTCTTTTGGCGGGGGTATTGCCAGCCAAACGCGCTCATTTTTCACGCTCTTTTACCTGGCAGACGGTGAGTCACGCACGTATCCAACTTCTGTGCTTGCCCCGTGTGTAGCCTACCCCTTCAGAGGTCATTCTAGGCTGCGTGTGACACGCATACGTTCATTCTTGTGTTACTGGGTGCCACAGCGTAGTGCAGGTTTTTCTTTCTGCACACGTGGTCTAGGAGGGGTTGAGTGCACGTCATCTCCCTTTTTTGGGCCTCCTGTGCGTTGCGTGACCCGTCATCTTTCCCCAGGGGTTACAATCAGCCGTGCTAGAGCACTAGGGTACAATTACCATCTGGTACCCAACCCCTTTGACCCCCAATTGCCCAGGACAATTGTCTACAGCCACTCCCATACGCACATTAATATCAGTGCCATGGCTGGGAGGCGAGGATTCCGTAAGGGTGGCAAAGGTGGAAGAGCCACAAGTGGTGGCCGTGGTGGATCCGGTAGGGGACGTGGTCGTAACTTGCAGGGTGAGCCTGTCCCCCCATGTGTGGAGGACCAGTCAAGGGCACCCATCATCCCCCCTCCCCCCCCCCGTTGAGGCTGAAGTGGCTGACACCATCCATGCTCAGCCCTTGTTGGACCAGCCCATTGTGGCACCAGACCTGGCTGACTCCATGGCTGACTTCCAGGTCAGCAGGGCTACGACACGTGCGCTGGTGCACGTTGATGCTATCATGCCACGTGGATCTGGGGCAGCAAGGTCATCTGCTGCCCCAAGTAGGCAGGGCGGAGAGGCTGCAGGGGCAGCTGCAGCTCCATCCACCCCAGCTCTCACACACCCAGCCAGGACAGTGTCCGTCCTAGTCCATTCTGCTGACATTCCCCATGACACCATTACACTTGAGCCAATGCCTGCACCAACTCCCATGCTGAGTGTGCAATCCCACACACCTGATACAGAGCCCACCAGGGCTCCTGCCCCTAGTGTCCAGAGCGGCGCAGGACACTCAGGATCACCACCACCTTCCAAGCGAAGAGGAAGAGTGCTCGTCCGGCACAGGCTGATGCCCCCGACACGGCTACACAGTCCGGTCCGTCGAGGAAGCCCAGCTTCACGGATGTGGAACTGAATGCACTTGTTGAGTATGTGTCCGGACATGATAACGAGATGGTCATTGTTGCAGGATCCAAGACCACACCTGCACAACGCCAGGCACACTGGCAGACCATTGCGGACATCGTAAGTGCCCTTGGAATCGTGAGGCGCACAGCCAATGATTGCTACAAGCGCTGGAATGACCTAAAGCGCAGGACAAAGAAGAAGCTGGCCTCAAGTCATGCCGCAACTCTAGTGACTGGAGGTGGGTCTCCAGTAGAAGACATGGAACTCACTCCACATGAGTCAGTCGCTGGGACCTACGTCACGGAGGAACAGATCCAAGGCGTGGGAGATCTGCCTGATTACGAGGCATTGTCCGGTGAGTGCACATGCATGTGTGTGTCATCCATGTGCATGGTGTGTGTGTGAGGGCATCTGTTTGTGTGCCAGGTGAGAGTGTGTGCGCCTGAGTCGAATGGGTCAGCCATGTGCTTCATGCAACACATCCTGCGCAGCTGCATTTCGCCATTGCAGTATCCCTTCTGCCAACAGTAGACATCTAGCCCAACAGCACCCAAGTTGGCCTTGAAGTGTCACCTTGCCACTACATTGTTGATTATTTTCCTATGTTCAATCAGACAGATTGTATGCATTCCACCACTTATACTAGGCATTCCTCAGTCCTCTAGTCACATGTATGGCATGGCCATGGTAAAGTGGAGTTACTTTGTTACCTGGATATCATATGTTCACACATGTCCCTGTGCAATTGGACCATATTGGACTGGCAGCTCCAGGTGATAAAGCAGACCTGTCAGAATTAGAAAAGCTATTGCATGTGGGAACTGGACAGAATGAATAAGTGCTGCCCTCCTCTCCATCTACACTCAATAGCAATGGCACATGCCATCTGTGTGATGGCATGTGTGTGTCACCTGGCAATCACAGGGCAATGTGTGATGCCACTGCCAGGCAGCATGCATGAAATGTGTTCATCTTCCATCTTTGTGTAATGAGTGTGTGCCATTTGCCTGCCCTTCATACGCAGTGAGGGTGCATGCATGGGAGGGTCTTAGTCATGTGGGACATGTGTCAATCAAGTACTGGTTCTCTTGTTTCACAGCCCTCATTGTGTGCCATGGTGCTAATGCGGGTTTCCATTTCTTTGTCATTATGTCATTGCAGGGGAAGACGCACCTGATACTGCTGGGGTTGTGGAGATGGTGCAGAGCCAGGAGGGGTCCGAGGGCCGACCAACCACCAGTGAGGGACGTGGTGTGCTGGTGGGTGAAAACCCACAAGTGCTGCAGGTCGTGCTCTCAAGGGGTGTCTCTGGCTGCACCTCCCCCGAGCTGTACTCAGCTGTTGACTCGGATGATGAGACCTACGTGCCGTCGCAGGTGAGTGTTCCAGGGAGGGAATCTGTTCTGTCCCACCCACCTGCACCAGGGTCAGAACCCTCAATGGGGATGTCAGTGTTGGCAGCTAGGCCTTTGGTGGTTACGGATGCAGGGTCACACTCCGCGACATCTGATCCTGTTCCTGGGCCAGCAGATCAGAGGGGGAATGCAGTCCTGCAGCCTCAGGC
Organism: Ambystoma mexicanum; assembly: GCF_040938575.1. NCBI lineage: Eukaryota > Metazoa > Chordata > Amphibia > Caudata > Ambystomatidae > Ambystoma > Ambystoma mexicanum. The sequence continues at coordinate 786,124,808 of NC_090925.1, forward strand.
AGTGCCGGCACAGCAAGGCGCAGTCCGCCTTGCCCCAGACAGGTGTGGTGCCCGCCGACGTGGTGGCCGTACGCCACCTGGCAATACCGTATGGGAGCAATCCATTTACGGTATGGCTACCCAACAGGCAGCATCATCCGAGATGATGGCTCAGGCCATGGATAGGGTGGCCACTTCCATTGTCCCCCTGAAAGGCTGATGGAGCGACTAGAGCAGGCAACCGACTCCATCTGCCAGTCACACAGGGAGGACATGTTGGCGTCCAACAGGGACAGGCGGGCGGCACTGGCGACTCTGCAGGAGGCCATCTCCATAGAGTCCCAGGGCCACAGGGAAGCCCTGAGGCAGGAGCTACATCAACTCAGGACGACTCGTGTTGAGCTAGAGGCTTCAACACACCAAAGGACAGAACAGCAGCTGGAGCGTCTCACCCGTACGCTCTCAGCTGAGATGCAAGCAACGAGGGCGGAGGTCCGGGCATCCCGTGAGTTGTTGCATGGGGACCTCCGCACCCTCATCCTCCAGAACGAGACCTACCACACCCGCATGCTTGCAGCCATGGAGGAACAGAGTAGGGCCTTGCGTGGGCTGCCTCCCATAGTGCAACCACCTCCGGATGCAGCTGCACAGGGTGATAATAGCGACAGCAGTGATACTCCCACAATAGGGTAGCCGTGTGGGCCATGAGCCCATGGAGGTGTTTTTTTTCCCAGGATCCACACAGGTGGTTTCTGGTGTGCACCCTGACCTCGGACCTCCTGGGTGGCCTCCCCAACCCCCCCGGGCCCTTTAATGGCCATTTTTGATTTTCTTTTTATTTTTATTTTTTTTTAATTTTTATTTTTATTTTTATTTTTATATTTTTCCCAATTTTTTTGGGACAAATTGTTGGCTTCCGTGGTTTCTGTGGGCATACGCTGCATTGTGGCTGGCCACATGCAGGCTTGTCATGTATTAGGTTCAGATGCCTGGGTTTGAGTCACACACACCCCTCCTGCTTCCCGTTTCCATGGGCTTGCAAAGGGTGTGCCCAAGTGACATTGAAGTACATGGTGACATTGGACTCCCACTACATGTGTGGGTAGTCTAGTCAATACTGTGTATACATTCCTAGTGCATATTGCTGTTGTGTTGTACACTGCATGTTGCATTGATGTGTAACTCATCATCTGTGTCTGCCTCCCAATTTGCAGGTCCCTTCCTCATGTCTACACAAGGCCCTCTAGTCTGGAGATGGGGTCCTTGTTGGCAGCAGTGCACCTACAACTCTACATGGCACCAACACTGTTCAGTTGGAAGTGGTGGGAGTGCAGGCATATCCAGGTGGTGAGACAACTGATTTATTACATTACTGAAGTCATGTTTATGGTAGTACGTGCTCAAGTGTGTTGTTTGTCCTGCATTACAGTGAGCATTTCAGGTGTAGGAAGTTTCAATTGGGGACACTGTACATCGCAACACTTGTCACGTTGTGGGGATTACTTTGTTTACCTGCACATAGCATGACATGGCACGGTGTGTTGTGTGGCGGTGCTGGGGATGGGTTGGGTGACATGGCACTGTCCTCTTGTTGCATTTAGCAAGTGGGTATTAATTTTGGCTGCTTGAATGTGTTCCTTCACAAAACTGCATTGGTGTTGTGTGTGGGTAGGGATGCACACATTGTAACACTTCCAGGTGAACAATCTCAGGCTGATATGCTTTTCACGGTTGAATCTCCAGACATTCAGGATCAGTGTCAGGTTGAGTCATCATTGATTGTCAGATGGAATGTGCCCGGCCAGTGTGCACTCCACAGGGGAGTGAATACTATGTGAAGTAATTAGCCACTAGCTGTGTACGGGCTGCCTCCCCTCGTGCCCTTTCCCCTCCCATGCGCAGCGGCTGTGCATGTGGTTGGGGATGTGGGGCCACCACCATGTCCACGGGCAGGCCCCGGCGTGTTGCAACGTTGTGCAGGACACATGCTGCCACTATGATCCTGCACACTACTGGGGGAGCGTATAACAGCTGCCCGCCAGAACGGTCAAGGGAGCGAAAGCGTGACTTTAGCACTCCGAATGTGCGCTCCACTATGCCCCGGGTTGTAATGTGGGCTGTGTTATATCTTACCTCGGGTGGCGTGGTGGGGTTCCGAATTGGCGTCATCATGTGGGGGCTGAGAGGGTAGGCACTGTCCCCTGTGGAGGTGGTGATTGGTATCATTGGTGGGGTTGTGACCTTGCTCAGTATCCAACATGCATGCATGTGCAGTGGCATACATACTCACCGAGAAGCCATGTATCGCCATGCCGCCCAGCATCTATGTCCCGGCATAGGGTGGACATTCGGTAAATGAAGCTGTCGTGGATGGACCCGGTATAGTTGGCATATACAGAGGTGATGATTCCCTTGGCATTACATACTACCTGCACGTTGATGGAATGCCAGTGCTTGCGGTTCCTATAGATGTGCTCAGATGCCCTGGGGGGACGTAGAGCCACATGGGTGCAGTCGATGGCACCTAGCACTTTGGGGAATCGTGCCACTCCGTAAAAATCCAGGGCGGCAGCATGCCTTTCAGCAGGTGTTCTGGGCAGGTATATGTGCCTGCGGACTGATGGGCGTGCAGTGATGATGTCCAAGACCTGGTGTAGGCAGCGTGACTGGGTGGCCTGTGACACTCCACCCACTATGGCACTTGTCCGCTGAAATGATCCAGTGGCTAAGAAGTGCAGTACATTGAGGACCTTCTCCAGGGGGCTGAGTGCTTGAGAGCACAGGGTGGGTGATGTGAGGTCATCCTCCCACTCACTCACCAGGTCCAGTATTATGTGTGGTGGAAACCTGTACCTTCCATACACCTGGTCATCAGGCATCCCGAAAAGGCTGGTTCTGGGTGTGAATATTCTGGCCCTGACTCTCCTCCTCCTCCTCCTCCTTTGGTAGCCCACTGCCACTGCTGCTAGGAACGGTATGTTCATCCTGGCATCTGGCTTGTTATTTGAAAAGTGCGCAAATTAATGCTTTGCGCGTGTTCTAGGCGAGCGTGTGACCCGCGCACCCCTGGAATCTAGTTCCCACTCCAATAGCGTGTGGAAATTCCCACGCAGCAGGCATACAGGTGCGCTGACGTACTTGCGTGTGTAAGTGCCCGCGCACCCCTGAAATACACGTACATAGGCCAATCGCGTGTACGCGCACTTTTGTCCAATTACACGCGATGAAATACACGTACATAGGCCAATCGCGTGTACGCACACTTTTGTCCAATTACACGCAATGAAATACACGTACATAGGCCAATCACGCGATGACACTCTGACGTGCAGTATTTCCACGTGTGTTCCGTCATCACGTGCTGAGTGGGGAACGCCCGTGCGGGTCACGTCAGACGCGCTTACCCGCTGAGGGACTCTGGTCCAATAGAATCGCGTATGCGTGCTGACGCGCTTACGCGCTAAGGGCCTTTCCTCGGATTTCACGCTGACGTGCAGGATTTTCACGTGCCAAATCACTCCGTATCAAGCTGGCCACCCGAAAACACACGGAACACCACGCTCCTGCCCAGAAGGCCGAGTTACTGCCCCCCAGTGCCCCGAGCAGCCTCCCATGTGCTATCTGCTGCTGCCTGCCTGCCTGCCTGCCTGCCTGCTGCCACCGTGCCCTGCCATTTGGTGCCTGCACATCAGCCATCTGCAGGGGTCCAGTTGCTGTGTCCACCCCTGCTGGAACTGAAGACTCCCAACTGGGATTACATCGCTCCACAGCCCAGACCCAGGACCCAGTTGCCCACCCACACCTGCCTCTGGGGTTGCCATGTCGGGCACTTCCACATCTGGCACCAGTGGCAACCCCAGGCCAGAGGGGCAGAGGGGCACCAGCTTCACTGCCACCGAAGTTGGTGTCCTGGTGGAGCATGTCCTGGGGCAGTATGATGCCCTCTTTGGATCGTCCCGCGCCAGCAAGGAAGGACGGGAGAGGATCTGGGCCGACTGTGTGGTTGCCATCAACGCGGAGGGGGTGGCAACCCGCAACGTCCAGAAGATCAAGAAGCGCTGGGAGGACTTGAGGTCCAGGACCCTTGTGAAGGCCCGGCGCCTCGTGGAGGGGGGCCGGGGCCGCATGAGTTCCATCCAGAAGAGGGTCCTGGAACGCGTACGCCCAGCGCTCCACGCCCAGGTCCTTGAGAGGGAGGCCCGTCTGGAGTTGAGCGGTATGTGTCCAAGCATTACTGTGTGAGACAGGGCATGTTGCGGTGTGCTGGTTCTATGATACTTGCCTGTATGTGTGCCATGGGCCATGTATGCATGTATGTGTGCAGGGACATCATGGTAATGCATGTGCGACCAGTGATGTGTGACCCACATGGTTGTTGCATGTGTTGAAATGCGGCATGGGGAGCCCTATGCAGATTTTGGACATGAGAGCATGCCAGTCTCTGTACCTGGACATGGATGGGGTGAAGGATGGGTGCTGATGCCAGGTACATATATGGTAGCCATGTCTGTGTGCCTGACCTGCGTGTCTGTGACTTGTGCATGCCATGGATGCATGACACATGTGTGTGACAATGCACAGATTCAGTGACGCACCCAACTTACCCTTGTTTCGCCTGTGTTCGGTGTGTTTGGGGCCAGATGGATGTGACTGAGGTGAAGTGTGTGCATGTGATATGCATGAGCCATGATGCATGTGAGTTACATATCATTGAATGTTTCAAGAGTCCATTGGACATGCATGGAAATGTCCATTGCATGCACCATGCCTGTTACTGTGTGTGTTTTGCCTGGACTGACCCATGTGTTGTTGAGGGACATGATGGAAGTGTACTTTGACAGTGGTGCTCATCTGCTATTGCTTCCTGTCTAGGGGACCATTGTACAGTAGCCTGATGCTTGTGTCCTTTGTCTCCCTCTACGCAGCGGCTAGTGAAGAAGAGGGCGGAGACGGCGCTGTGGAGCAAGGCGGCGGGGATGCCCCCACGGCTGCAGCGGAAGGGGTGGGTGAGCCCCCACAGGGGCCTGCTACGGAGGGAGACGGTGAGGAGCGATCCAGGTTGGTGGTTTGCACAGAGAAGGAGGAGGCCGACACTGGTGCACACATGGGGCCTGGTGGGAGCATCCCTGCTGGTGCAAGTGGTGCAGTCCAGGGCCAGGGGCAGGAGGCAGCACAGGTCACCGTGGAGGTGCCTGTGCATGTCACTGTCCCTGACCCTGTGAGTGCACCACCATGCACCAGCAGGGATGCCCCGTCCCAGGCCCGTCCGCAGGTAGAGGGGATGTCCATGTCACCTGACTCCCCTCCACCTGCGGACGTGGTAACCCCTGGCCGCGTGGAGAAGGTCCTGATTGGGGTCGCGATGCGCACGGCTGTGATTCGTGATGACGTGCGTGCTTCCCGGGAGGAGCACGCACGTCATCACGAAGTGCACCGTGCCGACGTGGCCCAATTGGGATCGGCCATGTTCGGGGGTTTCCTGCATGTGTTGGCCAATCTGACGGCCCTCTCCTCCTCTGTGCAGGCTATCCACCGGTCGTTCTCCTTGCCGTCTTCCGGCCCAGATGCCACCAGGGCCCCCTGTGGACCTGCCCCGACCAATGCAGCCAGCTCGGTGGGGATCCCATCCCTGCCACAGTTGGGAGTCGGAGGTCCAGCAGGGGTGGACAACACAGCAAGTGGACCCCAGCATTTGGAAGATGTGACGGCATCATCGGGCAGGGCACGTGCACGACGGCGTCGGTGGTTTCCATCAGCCTGGATGCCGTCGTGCTGGCAGAGGCAGTGGTGTCAGAGGCAGCAGCGGGCTCGACGTGGGAGGCATCATGGCTCGGGGCCATCAAGATCAGAGGGGCAGGCATCGGCCGGAGGGCAGGGCAACCCTGGGATGGTGGTGTGTTCCGTGTGGGAGGAGTTTGGCCAGCGGATAGGTGCGGAGCGGCAGCGGGCGGAAGAGGAGCGGCTCGCCATGGTCAGGGCGGAGTTCTCCATGCGTCGGGCATTGAGGCGGGCTGAGTGCCTCGAGGAAGCTCGCAGGGAGTTTGAGGTGGACATGGGGTTGTCCCTGCGAGACCTCGGGGCCAGGACAGAGTCCCGCCTCCAGGACATCGACATGGAGTTCGATGATGCCCTGGCCAGCAACATCACCAAGTGAGCCGCAGGACTTGCCCGCTGCCTTTGTATATAGTTATTTAGTTAGTTAGTGCTAGGTTTCCTTTATTTATTTTTATTATTTTGGACCGCTCGGACAATGGCCACTTTTTTGTACATATATTTTTCATTAGTTAGTGGTAGGTTTCATTTTTGGTGTTGGGCTCATGGACCCCTGAACATTCCTGTATATAGTTTGTTTTTTTGGGAGATACATTTTTTAATTTGTTATTGTTTTCACCATGACGTAATGGTTTTTCATTAATTTCCTATGACATGATATTGCTTTGGACAAAATCATTTTTTTTTTTTATTCCTTTGTTTTTTTGTTTATCACTTTTGTTCTCGGACATGGACCATTTATTTACTTAGCCACATCGTTGTATGTTTGAAAAGTTCACTTATTTTTGGTATTTAATACATTTTTTATATTTTCTTACACTTGTGTTATTTTCTCATTGGTTTGTTACATGTCATGATATGGGTTTTGACATTCACTTGCACCCATTGTGTATGTGTGTGTGACGGACATGTGTTCTTTTGCATACTTGGCATTGGGGTTGTGTCATGTGATTGCATTCACTATGTGGGTGGATGCGATCCTTGCCTGGGTGTTTGTGCTGGGTATGCTGGCCATTACTGCCATGATTGTGTATCGTCAGGACCTGGGGCCAGGGGGACATGTGTGGGGGCCTGCTGGCAGGTTCCCCACAGTGCTGGGGGGTGGGGGTGGGGGTGGTGGGAGACATGAGTGGGGGCCTGGTGGAGGGTGCCCCTGGTGACTGGGGGGGTGGGGGTGGTGGGTGACATGAGTGGGGGCCTGGTGGAGGGTGCCCCTGGTGACTGGGGGGGTGGGGGTGGTGGGTGACATGAGTGGGGGCCTGGTGGAGGGTGCCCCTGGTGGCGGGGGGGTGGGGGTGGTGGGAGGCATGGGTGGGGACCTGGTGGAGGCTGCCCCTGGTAACTGGGGGGGTGGGGGTGGTGGGTGACATGAGTGGGGGCCTGGTGGAGGCTGCCCCTGGTGACTGGGGGGGTGGGGGTGGTGGGAGGCATGGGTGGGGGCCTGGTGGAGGCTGCCCCTGGTGGCGGGAGGGTGGGGGTGGTGGGAGACATGAGTGGGGGCCTGGTGGAGGGTGCCCCTGGTGACTGGGGGGGTGGGGGTGGTGGGTGACATAAGTGGGGGCCTGGTGGAGGGTGCCCCTGGTGGTGGGGGGGGTGGGGGTGGTGGGAGGCATGGGTGGGGGCCTGGTGGAGGCTGCCCCTGGTAACTGGGGGGGTGGGGGTGGTAGGTGACATGAGTGGGGACCTGGAGGAGGCTGCCCCTGGTGACTGGGGGGGTGGGGGTGGTGGGAGACATGGGTGGGGGCCTGGTGGAGGCTGCCCCTGCACTGCTGGGGGGTGGGGGTGGTGGGTGACATGAGTGGGGGCCTGGTGGAGGGTGCCCCTGGTGGCGGGGGGGTGGGGGTGATAGGGGACATGAGTGGGGGCCTGGTGGAGGGTGCCCCTGGTGACTGGGGGGGTGGGGGTGGTGGGTGACATGAGTGGGGGCCTGGTGGAGGGTGCCCCTGGTGACTGGGGGGGTGGGGGTGGTGGGTGACATGAGTGGGGGCCTGGTGGAGGCTGCCCCTGCACTGCTGGGGGGTGGGGGTGGTGGGAGACATGGGTGGGGGCCTGGTGGAGGGTGCCCCTGGATGGTGGGGGGTGGGGGTGGTGGGAGACATGAGTGGGGGCCTGGTGGAGGGTGCCCCTGGATGGTGGGGGGGTGGGGGTGGTGGGAGACATGGGTGGGGGCCTGGTGGAGGCTGCCCCTGCACTGCTGGGGGGTGGGGGTGATAGGGGACATGAGTGGGGGCCTGGTGGAGGGTGCCCCTGGTGACTGGGGGGGTGGGGGTGGTGGGTGACATGAGTGGGGGCCTGGTGGAGGGTGCCCCTGGTGACTGGGGGGGTGGGGGTGGTGGGTGACATGAGTGGGGGCCTGGTGGAGGGTGCCCCTGGTGGCGGGGGGGGTGGGGATGGTGGGAGGCATGGGTGGGGGCCTGGTGGAGGCTGCCCCTGGTGACTGGGGGGGTGGGGGTGGTGGGTGACATGAGTGGGGGCCTGGTGGAGGCTGCCCCTGGTGACTGGGGGGGTGGGGGTGGTGGGAGGCATGGGTGGGGGCCTGGTGGAGGCTGCCCCTGGTGGCGGGAGGGTGGGGGTGGTGGGAGGCATGGGTGGGGGCCTGGTGGAGGCTGCCCCTGGTGGCGGGAGGGTGGGGGTGGTGGGAGACATGGGTGGGGGCCTGGTGGAGGCTGCCCCTGCACTGCTGGGGGGTGGGGGTGATAGGGGACATGAGTGGGGGCCTGGTGGAGGGTGCCCCTGGTGACTGGGGGGGTGGGGGTGGTGGGTGACATGAGTGGGGGCCTGGTGGAGGCTGCCCCTGCACTGCTGGGGGGTGGGGGTGGTGGGAGACATGTGTGGGGGCCTGGTGGAGGCTGCCCCTGGATGGTGGGGGGTGGGGGTGGTGGGAGACATGAGTGGGGGCCTGGTGGAGGCTGCCCCTGCACTGCTGGGGGGTGGGGGTGGTGGGAGACATGTGTGGGGGCCTGGTGGAGGCTGCCCCTGGTGATTGGGGGGGTGGGGGTGGTGGGAGACATGAGTGGGGGCCTGGTGGAGGGTGCCCCTGGTGGCGGGGGGGTGGGGGTGATAGGGGACATGAGTGGGGGCCTGGTGGAGGGTGCCCCTGGTGACTGGGGGGGTGGGGGTGGTGGGTGACATGAGTGGGGGCCTGGTGGAGGGTGCCCCTGGTGACTGGGGGGGTGGGGGTGGTGGGTGACATGAGTGGGGGCCTGGTGGAGGGTGCCCCTGGATGGTGGGGGGGGTGGGGGTGGTGGGAGGCATGAGTGGGGGCCTGGTGGAGGGTGCCCCTGGATGGTGGGGGGTGGGGGTGGTGGGAGACATGAGTGGGGGCCTGGTGGAGGCTGCCCCTGCACTGCTGGGGGGTGGGGGTGGTGGGAGACATGTGTGGGGGCCTGGTGGAGGCTGCCCCTGGATGGTGGGGGGTGGGGGTGGTGGGAGACATGAGTGGGGGCCTGGTGGAGGCTGCCCCTGCACTGCTGGGGGGTGGGGGTGGTGGGAGACATGTGTGGGGGCCTGGTGGAGGCTGCCCCTGGTGACTGGGGGGGGTGGGGGTGGTGGGAGACATGTGTGGGGGCCTGGTGGAGGGTACCCCTGGTGACTGGGGGGGTGGGGGTGGTGGGAGACATGAGCAGGTGTGCAGGGTAGTCCCCTGTTTTGTGGGCTGCCTGCAGGGGCCGTCGAGGGTGACAGGACCCACCCAGCCTAATCGCGTGTGTAACTTCGCACGCACCCCTGTAATACACGTACCAAGCCAAATCGCGTGTGATAATTCCCGCGCACCCCTGAAATACACGCGGCCAGGCTATTCGCGTGTGGAAATTCCCGCGCACCCCTGAAATACACGTACCCTGCTGTAATCGCGTGTGGGACTTCCCGCGCACCCCTGTAATACACGCGCCCAGCCTATTCGCGTGTGGAAATTCCCGCGCACCCCTGAAATACACGCGCCCAGGCTATTCGCGTGTGGAACTTCCCGCGCACCCCTGAAATACACGCGGCCAGGCTATTCGCGTGTGGAACTTCCCGCGCACCCCTGAAATACACCAGGCTATTCGCGTGTGGAAATTCCCGCGCACCCCTGAAATACACGTACCCTGCTGTAATCGCGTGTGGGACTTCCCGCGCACCCCTGTAATACACGCGCCCAGCCTATTCGCGTGTGGAAATTCCCGCGCACCCCTGAAATACACGCGCCCAGGCTATTCGCGTGTGGAACTTCCCGCGCACCCCTGAAATACACGCGGCCAGGCTATTCGCGTGTGGAACTTCCCGCGCACCCCTGAAATACACGTACCCTGCTGTAATCGCGTGTGGGACTTCCCGCGCACCCCTGAAATACACGCGGCCAGGCTATTCGCGTGTGGAAATTCCCGCGCACCCCTGAAATACACGTACCCTGCTGTAATCGCGTGTGGAACTTCCCGCGCACCCCTGAAATACACGCGGCCAGGCTATTCGCGTGTGGAAATTCCCGCGCACCCCTGAAATACACGTACCCTGCTGTAATCGCGTGTGGAACTTCCTGCGCACCCCTGAGATACACGCGGCCAGGCTATTCGCGTGTGGAACTTCCCGCGCACCCCTGAAATACACGCGCCCAGGCTATTCGCGTGTGGAACTTCCCGCGCACCCCTGAAATACACGTACCCTGCTGGAATCGCGTGTGGAACTTCCCGCGCACCCCTGAAATACACCTACCCTGATGGAATCGCGTGTGGACCTTCCCGCGCACCCCTGAAATCCACGTACCCGGCCAAATCGCGTGTGAGACTTCCCGAGCACACGTATTTTTTGTCAGCGTGTCCGTGTTTGTGGGTACCCCTTTGCACCTCATTTGTCCTGGAGGGCCACAGTATAGGACATTCATCATGGCAGTATATGGGTGCTATTTGTTGGCGCACCTTTTGGCGCACATTTCTTACAGCCGCTGAGACGCTACCGCCTGCTTTCTTGTGGCGGTCGTGTTTGTGCCTGTGCGCTGGTTTGAGCGTGCGCTTTTTTGACCTATTCTATTCCATGAATACGTGTTGTAGGCGAGCGTGTGGGCGTTCTGCGCACTTTTACCCTGTGCTTCCCCCGTGACGCCCACATTTTGGCAAGTTGTTCCCCATTCCGAGTGTTACGCCCCGTGTTCCGCCTACTTTTGTTGCGTGCGCCGCGCTATGTGCGATTTTCGCTGTGGACTGTGCGATTTTCGCTGTGACCTGGCGCATGCCGTTAGATGGCCTGTGCGCCAACGTGCGCCGCGCACTTTCTTATCGCACGTCCGATGGTTTTCTCGCGCACGGCCTTCCATGAATCGATGTGCGCTGCTTTTCGTGCGATTTTCGCTATTCCACTGCGATTTTCGCTATTCCACTGCGATTCGCACGTTTTTGGCCACTTGCGCCGCGCTAATTATTCCATGAATCGGCCTGTAAATATATAGGCGTCAACCTTTCTGAACTACTTACTTTTACTGTATGGGCCAGAGTTGTCCTCATAAAGTTAATGTAATTCAGTCTTCACGGTCAGTATGAGCATGGTGGCAAAGCTGCCATAGTGCTGTAAAAAGGTTTGAACACTTTGTCAGACTAACGTTGATCAACTATGTTACCAAATAAGATCATTCACAACGGGCCACAGAGTATGCTGTATCTGCGTTAACTTCCTGCATTTCGTGCTCTCAATGCTGGCGGTTAATTTGTGTCACACCCGGTAGAGTGAACACTGGAATACTAAGTATCTAGGCCATGAAATGCTCCCGTATTAAGTCGCTGCATTTCTTGCTCTCAATGGTAGCGGTCAATGTGCATAACACCAAATATTATGAACATTAAACCCCTTGCTCACTGTGCTCAGAGAGGCACAGCTCCACCTCACTGATGATGCCCAATAAGGCTGAAACACGTGTATGGGATATTTCCCATCTGTGAAAGGTACAGTGCGCGAAAGTGTGGCTGCAGACTCTCGAGTGGGTACCTTCCCATAGAACAGGTCAATGGGCCATGTTTGTTCTTGCAGAGGGGCGCCTATGGACTATTTCTTGATTATTTAAGGGACTTAGGTTTAGTCACCCTAAGTTTCCATATATCACCTTCTTATCTAGTGCTTATTTCAAGCCCCAGGGGAAGAACTTCTCTTACCTCTTAATGATGCCTTGAGTGCATCTGTCTGTGTCTAATTCCGGTTTGTGAAAACAGTCCATTGGTTTATCTCATACATTTATAGAACTCTATGCTCATTGGTATTATTCACCATATCACACTCTATGGTTCGTCATGTTTTTAAAGTCGGTCATTTTAGCCTAGTCACCATTCACTGGGGATGATATGATATGATGAGGCATTTGTAACGCGCCTATACACAAGTGTTTCAAGGCGCGACGAGGCAGGGAGGGAGGGGGGACAAAGGGAGACAGACAATGATCCTACTAGTCCAAGTGTCATCCAGATCGCGCAAGTGCAAGGTTAAGGGGACGGGAAAAGTGCAAGGGGGAAAGGGAGAGGGGAAAGTGCACTAGACGGTTAGTAACGAACAAGATAAATAATAAGGGCCAGCTGGTGGCAAGTGCAAGATAAGTGCAGACAAGTGCTGGGAAGAGGGGCTGTAGGGATACAGAGACAGCCCCGCAGTGCAGGGGTTGCCGGGAAGGCAGTGCAGGCGAGAGTGGCTGGGCCAAGGACCGAGATAGGTGAGTGGCCCAGTTGCTGATTTAGTACAATTTCAGTGATTTAGCAGGGGAGAGAGGGAGAGAAAGCAGAAGCAAAGAGGAGGGTTTTGAGGCGCTTCCGGAACCGGAGATGGTTCTCCTCAAGTTTTAGGGATGCATTTGCAACCGCCAATGTACTTGTTCTCATATCCGCAGCCGGTCATATTTGTCACCAAGGTGATAAATCCCAATGACCGTATTCCATCATAAAATAAGGGATCCTAATAATAATCTGGTATTTATATTGATTATAATTAATTACAGGAGATCATGTTCTGTTATCCCTGTCGATCCGACTGACATCGTTGGCACAATTAGTTCATCGTTAAGGAATTTCAGATAATGATCATCTGGCTTTTTCATTTATGAATTGAGTGGCAATCAATCATTTCATTCATCCCAATCTCATGGCTCTTAGTTAAGAAGATTAAGCATGTCTCCATCATTGAGATTGTTTTCTTGCTCTGATCTGAGTTCACTTTTAGTAGGATCGACCATTTAAGTTCCTCACAGTCATGTCTGCCTGATTTCAAATTCTCTACTAATGGGGCTGTCAATGTACCATATTCGGGTGCCTCTTAATTTCACTTTTCATTCTGTTTTCCCTATGTAAACTTTAGTACATGGGCACCAAATCCCATATACAACTCGGCTGGTGTTACAGTTTGTTAACTTGCATTGTCTCCATGGATTTTTCAGACCTATATCAACTTCTTGTGTCATACATGTCTGTGCACAACATTTACACTTACCACACGCGCTATGGCATGCCAGCCTGGGCATTCCCAATGTTTCTGTTAGTGTCAACTCCATTCTTGGTTTAAGGTAAACATCATTCTGAGTTACCATTTCCTTTAGGTTGTTACATCTTTTAAAAGCACATCTTGGTTGTGTTCAGAATTGTCTCCCATTGCTAGAATGTGCCAATCTTTCTGAATAATCTTTTGTGTCTGGTTAGATAACACATTATAGGCACTTACAAAAGTAATATTAATGTTAATATCTTTTGCTTCTTTATTTTAATCTAACATCGCTTCCCTATTGTTGTTAGCTGCTCATTTCCAGGCCCTTTTTACAATTTCTTTTGGGTACCCCCTTCTTATCAGATTGCTGTGCAAATGCATTTTTAAAATGCTCCTTATTAGTACTGTTCTGTTTTTAGACGTACACACTGTTAAACCTGGAGGTTCTCTCTAGTATACTTAGGGTGAAAATTGTCAAAACAGACGAGAGAGTTTTTATCAGTAAGCGTGTGAAATGGTTTAACTTTTAATATGCCACTCACATAATCAACAACAATCGTCAAATCAAAAAAGTTAATACTACTTTTACTATAATCTTTAGTACATTTAAGGTATGGATTTTGGTGATTTAACCATACAAAAAATGTTTCAAGTTCACTAGTATCGCCTTGCCAAAGCACTAAAACATCATCTATACACCTTTTCCACAGTCTAATCTGATGGTTAAACGGATTGTTGTCTGAAAGAATCACGTTCCTCTCATACTTTCAACATAAAGGTTTGCTAATGAAGAGGCTACAGCCAACCCCATAACCGTACCATGTATTTGGTGGAAAAAGGTATTATTAAAGATAAAGTCATTTTCAGTTAAAGCCATCTCCGTGCACCAGAGTATAAAAGAATTTGGTGTATGTCCTTCCTGTTTTTCACTCAGTAGTAATTCTTCTACCCTCTCCAGCGTCGCAGGCTGTGGTATCTTAATATACAATGAGACAATATCAAAACTCACAAGTAATTCTGATTGGGTATTGAATGGCAGACCTTCTATCAAATTAATCACGGCTGTGGTGTCCTGTATGAAAAACTGTATGAAAAATGGCATTTCCTTAACAAAAGGTTTCCAAAGAGTATAAGCAAACTTAGCTAAAGGTTCGAGGACTGATCCTGTAACTCATACGATTGGTCATCGTGGTGGTTCACTAGGGTTTTATGTACTTTTGGTAGCGTATAAAAACTTAGGTTTACTGGGATAGGTGGTCACCAGATATTCAGCTTCCGGTTCAGTCAACCACTTTCTACTTAAGACTTCTTCTACCTCCATTGTGATTTCATTTTGTAGTCATGCAGTCGGATCTGTTGTTAATACCTCATAAAAAGAGGTGTCCTCAAGCTGACGATTACATTCTGCAATGTCTGCTGTGCGGACTTGTAAGACTAGTGCACCTCCTTTGTCAGATTTTCTCAATATAACATCTTCATTTCTTTTCAAGAATTCAATTGCTGCCCTCTCTTTAGTAGACATATTTTGAAAAAGTTATTTTGTTTTTTTTTTGTTTCCAGGGTTGCAATATCAGCCAATACTCTTTTTCCAAATACAATAGATTCGAGAGTGTGACTAGTAGTTGGTGGACAAAACGTAGAGGGTTTTCTGAGACCACTCATTATCCTCTTGTTCATATAATCGGGGAAACCTGAAGGTGTCTCCCTTACTAGTCCCCGGGGATCTGTCATCCAGGTGGCCAGGACATGATCATCGCTATTGGATCCAGTTCCTGGGGGTGTACCAGTGAGGGAGGATCACCTGGAAGGGGGGTCCTTGGGGAGTGCAAGTGTGACACTGATGGGTGAGATGCGGTATCCCCATTCGTGTTACACCTTTTCCCCATCCTACCACGTAGGATACTCAAACACTCTACCCCACCCCCTTTTCCGACACAAACACTTTCACACACCACAAAAAACAACAGACAAACACCAGAGCCATTTACCTGACATGTCCAAACACATGGGTCAGGCAAAGTCAGGCTAATGACCAGAATCACACACACCTGACAGCCATTTCCCTTCCCCACATGGATAAAAGGTGGAGCACGAGAGCACAATACGAGCCAGGCAGATCGCACAACGAGACGGCTAAGCCAGCACAGCAGTTCAAGAGGAGGAGAAAGGTGCTGAGAACTGAAAGGGTAACAAGGAGAGAAGTGACCTTGCCCTTTCCGACCCAGACCAGTGAAACCTCCAAAGAAGAAATGGTAAGACTGCAAACAATAGCCTGCGTGTGTTGCAGCAGATGTCATTGGTACACAGGGCCTTCCTTCTGCTGATAACCAGAACTGGTGAGAGACGCTTGCCACCGTGGTACCGTCCTTGACTACAGACACAAGAAAAGCCAAGCGGTTCATCACAGCCGGTTAGTCGAGGGGAGAGCCAATAAGAAACCTAACTGTGTTGAACAAAAGTAGTGAATAGCAAATTGATGAAAGTACAAATAACTGTTAATTCGAAAAGGGAAAACCAGCTACAGAGGAGTCAGGCACCACGTGGGTGCTCACTCAGGAAACTCTGGGAGATTACCCTATTGTTGAAACTACCATTACCAGAAGGCCTTGGGGAAGGCACGTGAAAGGGGTCAAAGTGATCATACAGGGGTCTAGCAAAATCCTCAGTAGAGTCGAAAGTCTTTGACTGGCAGATGATTGTAAAGCTAAGGGAAGTGAATCCCGCATCGGAAGAAAGTATAAGAAACGTTGGCAAGAGTGAACCCGACGGAGGGATGCCGATGAAAAGGGGCGAAGTCTAAAGTCCCAATGAACATTCTGTTGACAAAGGTGAACCCAACGGAGGGATGTTCACAGTGAACTGTTTAAAAAGACATTAAGATTTGTGAATGCCAATAGTGAAATCGAGTTGAAAAGCTGTAGAGAACCCGACGGAGGGAAGCTAACCTTCGAGAAAGATCAGAGCCCTGAAGAGGAGGATGCAGGAGTGAAAAGACATCACCCCACATGTGATCAGAAAGGAACTTTTGTTTATTATTATTTTTGGAACACATCAGGTCCTCGGACGCAAGAGACTTTTTTGCAGAAAAGAGACAACCACTGAAAGTCTTGATACCTGAAAGAGGAACTGTACTCTCGTGCTGGGAAAGCTCAAGCACGTGCTGTGCTCCGAATCCCGCTTTGTTCCATGCTCGTAACATGGGGAAGGGAGAACCCGACTATCGCATCTTGACTTATTATTTGTGAACACTTCTTTCTTTCTTGTGAATCCTATCCCACACCCTTTGGTATTTAGTTGTAAGGACTGGCAATAGGTTTTTCTTAGTATAGGTCGTTTTATTTGACAAGATGTCACTAGGACTGCCTTATTATTATTTGATGGTCATAGCTTGCTCCCATCTTAGATTTAGGTTTAGATTAGGCATTTTTCCAACCTGCATGAACAGTTTAATAAACACCCTTGAACTGCGATCAATTGTGTCTGGCTTTACTGTTGCCACCATGAGTTCCTTACATATATATTCTCTGAAAAACACTATTTCAAGTGGATCTTTCTAAATAGTTGTTGTAACTCGGTCCTAGTCTGTAAACTATCATATTTTGCTGTTGGGACAAACCCAAACCCTTGTCTAATACTGCTGTTTCCTCAGCAGTGGGACTATACTTAGATAAATATATCACTAAGGGTCCGGCTCGTTGTTTGGTGTGGTTTGTAGTCCTACATTGTTTGGTCCCTGTCTAAAAAAGTTTGTTGGTTTTGACCCCTACTCCTCTGTCCTCGTTGCTGATAAGGTCTCTTTCTATTATTAGCGGTTTCTTTCTCCTCTCCCATATCTCTTTGTGCCTTGTTATCAGTTCCAGTTTCATCATTGGAGCTGTTTGTGCTAAACAAAGTATTTCCAATTCATACTTTTTTTCCTCAGGTCAATACTGTGTCATTATTGGAACTAAGTACACCGTTTTCTTGTGTATAGTAAAATGCTTTCTCCTGGTAGAAATTGGTTAGATCATTTTTAAGACATCTTATCCTATCCTTAGTTAGGTTAACTTGAACTCATTCATTTACAGAATTATTCCATCTAATCTTTTTTATACATTTCTAATGGTACATGTTTTTTAATCTCCTCTTCTAAGGTAGTGAGACCAATAGATAGTTGATCCACCATTTCTTTAGCTGTATCTATTATTACAATGATCCAATCTCTCCCATATTTGTTGACGATGTAATTCCATTGGATAATACATTCTTTACTATCCAAAAACAGACGGGGTTCATTACTGACCACCAGTCCCTGTGGTAAGATACCTTTCCGTAGATATTCCATCATGATGGTGCCATGCAACTCAGTTCTAATTATGCGGTATTTTAGTCGTAACAGTTCATCCCAATTTGTAATGTTTAATAACAAAGAATGTTCGCCATCTACTGCAAATAAGGATGTCCTTGCTAAAAACTCTGTCACGTATTGATCATTGTAACGTTTTGTTTTATCTGCTGCTATACTGACTCAGGCCCTTCAGCCGTGTTAAATACAAAAGGAAATAATATTACTGGATTATGACCAGTGGTTTTGGTACGTATGGAAAAATATCTATATAGTTTATCAAAATTGTCCCAGAACCATTTAACGAACTGTAACACCAGCTGGGTGGTATATATGATTTGATGCCCATGTAATAAAGTTTACATAGAGAAAACAGAACAAAGAGTGAAATTAAGCATTACGGAGCATAAGAGTTGGATCCGAAATTGTACATTGACAGCCCCATTAGTAGGTCATTTTAAATCTGCCGGACATGACTGTGAGGAACTTAAACGGTCGATCTTACTAAAAGTGAACTCAGATCAGAGCAAGAAAACACTCTCAATGATTGAGACACACTTAATCTTCTTAACTAAGAGCCATGAGATTGGGATGAATTAACTGATTGATTGGTACTGAAATTTATGAATGAAAAAGCAAGATGATCATCACCTGAAATTCCTTAATCATGAACTAATTGTGCAAACAATGTCAGTCGGATAGTCAGGGATAACACAACATGATCTCCTGTAATTAATTATAATCAATATAAATATCAGATTGTTATTAGCATCCCTTATTTTATGATGGAATACGGTCATTGGGAAGTCATTGGGAAGTACCACCATGGGGACAACTATGACCGTATGCGGATATGAGAACAAGTACATTGGCAGTTGCAAATGCATCATCCCCAGTGAATGGTCACTGGGCTAAAATGGCTGACTTTAAAAACATGACGAACCATAGAGTGTGATATTGTGAATAATACCAAAGAGCATAGAGTTCTTTAAATGTATGAGGTAAACCAATAGAATGTTTACACAAACTAGAATTAGACACAGACCGATGCACTCAAGGCATCATCGAGCGGTAAGAGAAGTTATACCCCTGGAGCTTGAATAAGCACTAGATAAGAAGGTTATAACAGCTGATGCTATATACATTTACTAATAATGTGAGCAAGAAATACGGCGAGGTAAGGCAGAAGCATCTTATGATGAGGCATCTCATGGCCTCAATACTTAGTATTCCAGTGTTCACGATACCGGGTGTGACATGGATTAACCGCCAGCATTGAAGAACGAAATGTGGGAAGTTAAAACGTAGATACAGCATACTCTGTGGCCAGTTGTGAATGATCTTATTTGGTGAACATAGTTGATCGACTTTAATCTGACGAAGTGTTCAAACCTTTTTACAGCACTATGGCAGCTTTGCCACCATGCTTATACCGGCTGTGAAGACTGAATGACATTACCTTTATGAGGACAACGCGGACCCATACAGTAATAGTAAATATTTCAGAAACGGTGACGCCTATATATTTTGTATTGGTGTGGGATATACATCTCGAGTGATCTAGTAGTGACAAACTGACATTATGTTACTATTGCAGGGTCCTTAACGCGCTCTTACAGTCATGTGTCAGAGAGACCAGTGCTACTAATTATTTATAGAGATACAGGGCGACGGCAACGTCAGTAAATTGTGGAGAATATGAAACGATTGTCAGATTATATTTCTCTCATGTTATTGTTCTAATCTTATTGAAAATTAAATAAGATGTGGAGTAATAACTGGTTCATTTATGCCACTGTGTGTTTGTTTGCAGGATGTTTTTTTGTGAAGGACTTTTCCTTCGCCGGTTTACCAGACTTATTCTTACCATATTCTGAGGTAAGCGTATATATTTACTAGGTTATTATTGACATATAGCCTCTCTATTAATTTGTTATTGAGGGTTACATTAACATGATTACTAATAGCTGTCTATTTTGTGTTCTTTGTTATGTAGGGAACTACACTGAACAAAGTGGTGCGTTCTACTAGAGATCAACAAAGTCTACTGATAAGTCTCTAATTGAGATGCGTCACAATATCATGTTTTTTTACTTGAACAGGTATTCGTCAGACTAGAAGACCACATCTAACCCCTGAAGAATTTCCCAAGAATGTATCTAATATTTCTGAGGAATGACACATGTTGGGTGTTGGATGATTGTTTGTGAAGTGTGACAATATGATTGACATTTATGTATTTTTGTAGGTTGCATTATCAATTTTGTGAGTCAGGAAGGCAGCCGAGTTTAGTGATTGACAGTGTTTCAGTTTATATATGTGTCCAAATGTGGTGTAGCTGATGTGGTTTTTTGGAATGTTTTTGAACATAATCTATTGTATTGAGTAACAGTATACATATGTAATCATTGTGGGGCTGATTCATGGAATTATTTGCGCCGAAAAATGGGGATTTGTGCGCCATTCTGCCCGCAAATCCCTGTTTAACAAATGGGGATTTGCGGGCAGAATGGTGCACAAATCCCCCTTTTTCGGCATAAATAATTCCATGAATCAGCCCCTGTATCTATTGTATTGAGTAACATTATATATATATGTAATCATTGTATTGAATTTTAAAAGTTGTACAAGTTACTTTATATGTTGATTTGGATGTATTATAACATGTACTCACTTATGGGTTGAAGTGAGTTGTTTGCAGACTATATCTGATACTTTATTAAAATTTTTATTTTTATACAAAATCAATAGGGCGAATGTATTCTTTACCGTAGCTACCTGGTTGTTGCTATCTACATCACAAAGTATTAACATAACACATATATGCCAAAGGTCTATTGTTGTTGAGTGATTTATATATTGTACCAGGAATTACTTTGTTGCAATGTTTCCTGGAGTCCCCCTTATGTTTTGTTTAAAGTTCTGTTAAGGGACACCGGGGTCAAAGCTGATTCAGCAGCAGACGTGGTGAGAGCAGGTCACGTGACCTTGCTATTTACACCTTCTGCCGCATTCCTCTGCTGACCATGTGTACCCTGGGCTTCAGTGAAGCAGTTTCACTGAGGTGTCCTCAGCAAAGTATGTAAGGCACAGCCAGTTTGTGCCCGTATGGGCCTAGCAGGGCCAAAGACCAGACCATATGCAGCTCAGTACTAGTAAGACATAAACATGCGTGTCTCACAAATACATCTCATTGGCACACTCTGCAGGGACTGCCCAGGCAAATGTATTTGTCCCACAGCACATCTAACCTGGCATACCTACTCCAAATCTAACTTGTTAATGATCGCCCTTCCCCCACAAACCATACACGGTGTTTAATGCCATCCTACAGAGAGCAGAGATTTCAGAATGTATCACTGCCAATATCTTCATTAATGAAAACTGACTCACATAAATGGCCTCCAACGCCTTTAGATGAATACATCATACAACATACTCACCTGTCAGGGAAAACTGAAGGTGGAGCAGCAGTCATCCACAAAATTGACGGACCTTAGTGATACAAAATCTGTCACCATTACAGTCCATGGAAACTCTCACTTGCCAATTCCTTCCATTACACAAGGACTCTGCCACTTTACAACACCTGTGAGGAGGACCTTCCTAGATAAGATCACAATTACACTTTTTACAGCTTTTTTACAGCTTCTGTCTCCCACGTGACCGACATCTTCCTTAGAGAATACAACCTCCCTGAGACCCAACCAACCAAAAACCAGAGGAAAGCATTCCTGTCCCCAGCAGAAATACTATACATACCTCAAAGCGTACAAACCCCAGGTATGTTAGGGGTAACACTGCAGACCTAATCTCATCTTATCCTCCGTCCTCCCCCTAAACTGTGTGGATTCCATTGCGCTTGAATGGACAGACCACACAGCCATCTCATTCTCCTTATTACTACCCCTGACAGTCTACACGCGTCAGGATAAACACCTCATAGTGGTAAGCCGCTCTTTGAAAATCTTTCCAGTAGAGGTGCAGAAAAACATTTTCTCCAATGTTCCCTTCTCTCCAAACCACAGCCCCTGGTATACTCAAGAGCTCTCAAGAAACAAACGGTCCATTAGAGTTCTTGAGAAATCGATGTACATGGTTCAAAGGACACAAACCAGAGGACTGTCTATCCCTCAAGGCCTACTTTCCAAATGGTAGACCCGGATATCCGAAGCAAAGGCTACTTATTACATCTCCATTAAGGCAGCCTCTAATAGGAGCAAAGTCATTTTCGCAGCAGTCAAACACTGCTCGAATCCCACACCAGAGACACAGGTAAAAAAAAAGGGTTAGGTTATCATTAAGTTCTTTAACAAGAACAATATCATCAGGCCCCACATCAAGGAAGGCCACAATCTAGGGGTAAAAAAAAACATCAATGGATAGTGTAGCCAAAAGTAGAACACAAGTTTGGGGAGAATTCGTCCAGGGGGAGCAGAGTTATAGGGGGGTCCCAAAACGTCTTTTCTTCCCATAGACTGAATGGGGGAAAAACTTTGCGCACGGCTACAGGTGAAACCGCTGGACGGATTTTGACGAAATCTGTGGCAGGTACAAGGGCTTGGTCCAGAAAGTGGTGCTTTTGTAAATTTTGTCACCATCCGTGCAGTACGTTTATTTATAATTATGAAAAAATAGGTCTGAAATAATTAGTGATATCTATGTTCGCTCCGCGGTCACACCTCCCTGTTCGGTCGACGAACAAGGAACCGTTTGGCTAAGGGGCTGCCCTCATGAGCGCGTACACACAACGTCTCTGCCCATTGGCTGCTGCGAGACGTGTTCTGCGTTAGATGGTTTGGATGCGCCCGATATCTTGGATCCGCGGAAAGCGAAGCAACAACCAGCATACACATGCTTTTTTCATTAACCTATTTTGCCGTGTCACAGAGCATTGGGAAAGGTTCAGATAGTAAGAAATGGGTGATCTATGCATTTGTTCTTCGGCCGTCATGATGTAATTTCTATAGACACTTTGTACGTACAGTAAATGTGGGGGGTAATAACGATAGCCCTGCAGTCCATGTAGTGGGTAGGAAATTTGCAACTCGTGAAAGCACACGAGTATAGGTAGGCAACATTGAAATTGACAACATGCCGTGAATGTATTATTTCTGCCAATGGCTATTTTTATGTTCATTAGCGCGCCGCCATGGGTGGCCCATGCTACGGTGGTAGTGGCCAGGGGCTACAGTCTTAACATATAGGTAATTAATGCACTTGTTCTGGGGGTCGGTCGTCATGATGTAATGTGTATGGACATCTTGTACGCACAGTACACTTATACCTACTTAATGATGTATGTTCTATGGCCTCCTTGTACGAACAGAAAAGGAGGGGTCCAATAAGGGCAGTATTTGAGCCTGTGCACTGCATGGGGGAGTTGTTACATTTGTAAGGGCACGTTTGGTGTTAGGGAACATTGAAAGTGCCTACATGCTGTGAATACATTACTGTTTCCAATGGCTATTATATTCATTAGTACACTCCCCTTGTTAGCACATGCTACGGTGGTTGTGGCCAGGGCCTAGAGTCATGAATGCGGGAGACTGTAGGCCCTGGCCACAACCACCGCTGCATGTGCCACCCATGCATACACCCGTAGTGTTGCATTTTGATTGCCAAGTTGTGGGGAGTGCGTGCAGTGTTGGGTGCATGGCCAAAGGCCATGCACCCAAGAACAAAGTGGTAAGTATTAGACGTGGAAGACACTGCCCATCCATCCCATGTAAGATCCACAGACATACAGCTAGGAGTGAAGCCTCTGGGCAGACGCACTGAAGGATAACACACCTACAGAATAACCCCCACTACCACACATCACTGAGGTGGTTGTGGGGAGACCCTGCACTCTTGGGTGCAGGGCCGACTGCCATGCACCTAATAATATACTTATACCTACTTTATGACGTATGTTATGTGGCCTCCTTGTACGCACAGAAAATGAGAGGTCCAATAAGGCCAGTATTTCAGCCCGTGCAGTGCACGGCGGAGTTGTTTGATTTGTAAGGACACGTGTGGTGTTAGGGAACATTGAATTTGACAACATGCCCTGAATGCATTTTTTGTAATGGTTATCATTATAATCGTTAGTACGCCGCCATGGGTGGCACATGCTACGGTGGTTGTGGCCAGGGCCTAGAGTCTTGGATGCATGGCCGTTGGCTGTAGGCCCTGGCCACAACCACCGCCACATGTGCCACTCATGCACACACCCGTAGTGTTGTGTTTTGATTGGAAAATTGTGTGGAGTGCGTGCAGTCTTGGGTGCATGGCCAAAGGCCATGCAACCAAGAACAAAGTGGTAAGTACTAGAGTTGGAAGACACTGCACAGCCATCCCATGTAAGATCTACAGACACACACCTAGGAGGGAAGCCTCTGGGCAGAGGTACTTAACGATAACACACATATAGAATAACCCCCACTACCACACATCACCGAGGTAGTTGTGGGGAGACCCTGCAGTCTTGGGTGTATGGCTAAAGCACATGCATGCAAGACTGAAGTCATAAGCAGTGGAGTTACAAGTTAATGTGGGTGTGGTGGATTGTGGTCGTTGTGTTCATGCCCTAGTTTCTTCACTTCATGGCTGCAGACGATGGTCCGCAAAGTACATTTATAAGCAGCTAATTTACAAGGACCATGTTTGACATATGCAGCGATGCTTGTGGATAGGGACTGTACTCCTTGAAACTTGGTTGTAAGGCGTAGGTGGTAGGTTACTTACAGCAGACGAAAGGCCAGCGTACAGGTACTGCAGCATATTACTACCATAGATTAAACAAGTTGATTCCCATGTGTAGAAAATGCCTGCCAATATACTTACTCCTTACTTTGTTCAGAATCCACATACTTTTTTTTAGTTGGATATCGTACTTGGCGGAAGTATCACTTTTTCCATTTCTGTGATGAAAGAAAAAGGTGTGTTAGTGTTTGCATTTTTTTAAAATGTACTACATTGCATAATAGACAGTTTGTTTTTGGGCCCTCATATTTAAATTACAAACCAGTGTTCTGTGCATTGCGCTCAGTTTCTGTGTTTGCTTTTCTAATCCTTGGGTCTGGGGGGAAAAAAATCATTGTCGGATTAAAAAAACCCTTCATTTCTTATGGTAGTAAGTACTTAATTTTTTCCTTTCAGTGTTTTCTTCATTTTTCTCATCAATGTTATGTTTGTTGCCTTCCTGCCCATTTTTAACAACAGTTAGATACCTGTAGGCGTATTCTAACTGAGCTTGTGTTCTTACAGATTTTTGATACTCATTTGTGTCGTTGTTACGTCCTGTTTCCTTCATCTTTCCCTTTAATGTTTTCGTTGTTGTCTTCCTGCCGATTTTTACCAACACTTAGATACCTATAGGCATATTCTACCTGTGCATTTGTTTCCAACGATCTGTGATTATCATTTATTTGTGTCATTCTAACATCCTGTTGGATAGTTAGATACCTGTAGGCATATTCTAACTGTGCATTTGTTCCTACAGATTTGTGGTACTCATTCATTTGTGTCGTTCACATATCCTGTTTCCTTTATCTTTCCCATTAATGTTAGGCTAAATAAATTAGGCTAAAGTCTGCCACATTCACTCTCATGCTTGCATTGTATCCACAGCATAGCATAACCTTTAAGCTCAATGTTTATTACCAATGTGAAATGTACTATGTAACTCGGTTACATCTGTAAACACATTCCTATGCTTGTGTTCATGACTAAGTCTGCTGTAACAGCGCCACGATGCCCCAGGGCAGTTCTGTGCGCTTTATAAATGCAAATAAATAAATAAATAAATAAATAATGTTTTCTTTGTTGCCTTTCTGACGATTTTTGACAAAAGTTAGATACGTTTAGGCGTATTCTGCCCGTGCATTTGTTTCCAACGATCTGCAATAATCATTTATTTGTGTCATTCTTCCATCCTGTTGGGTAGTTAGATACCTGTGGGCGTATTCTAACTGTTTGTAGTCTTTCACATACTTTGTTGACAATTTTGAAGTACATCTTATTACGTAAATTCTGGCTTCAAGAACATTAAATACGCATTTGTTAGGTTAGCTGGCAACCTCTGCTTTAGAGTAATGGTGCTATCATTACATTCAAACCATCCATAACTCTTTTTAATGTATGCAGTGTAGCGACCTGCATTGGTTGTAGCTCCTGCATGGTAGATTATTCCTACTGTTGTAAAGGTTTTCTTTCCAAGGGACACTTGACCGTGTGTAAATCCTGTTAGTTTGCAGTTGTTTTTGGTGCCATCTGCATTATAACATAGAAGCATAACTATTATGTAGGCACTATTTGATTGTATCAGTAAGGTAGAGCGATTGTCTGAATTGCAAATACTACATAATCTGCCGTGGTTTGCATTTTGTACAAGTTGCTGAAATGGAATGCTCTAACAATTTGGTATGGGAATATACACAAATCGCTCATTTGGAATTTCTTCATGTATCACTTTGTTACAGAGAGTGCATGTATGTTTCCACATGTACGAAATTTGAAAGATTTCTTTTACAGGTATGCTTTTGTTTTCCAATACTAATAGTATGTACATTAGAAATTCTTGTGGATCTTCTTGTGAGCTCATAGAGAATCTCACTATTCCAGCACAGTCGTCCAATTGTTGCCTTACTCCATAAACACTGTATGTGTTGTCAGGATTGCTTGTTGTGTTTCTATGCAGCACTAACGTTACATTTGGAAACACAATTGGTCTGTGCTGTGCAGGTAAATATTGTTAACAATTGGTGGCAATTGAAATAGAATATGCATTGCTACATTTGCATAGCAACTTACCCCACTTTCATTTGTAAATTTGAATGGGCCAGCAAGTTCTGTATCTGAGTGCATTTTTCGTTTTTTCTGTTGCTTCTTAGCCGATGTGCCTGGTTTACATTCCCTAATAGGTTCTTCTATGTTTGCGGAATTTCCGGTTGCATTTTGTTGCATATCTGTTTCATTTACTTTTCTTTTACTATGTTTCACTTTACCTGGAACAGGGTATTATTTCAGGTGAGGGGTGTACAGTGAACCCAATCTATTGTATTCTAGAATGCAAGGAATATCAGCTTTGAATTTACTTGAATCAAAGTTTATTAGCATTAGACCGTCAAGTGTACATAAGCGTGATAATGCTACGTAGCTCATGCCTTCTTTAAACACTGTCTTAACTATATC
The DNA here is from genome assembly GCF_040938575.1 of Ambystoma mexicanum. Lineage (NCBI taxonomy): Eukaryota > Metazoa > Chordata > Amphibia > Caudata > Ambystomatidae > Ambystoma > Ambystoma mexicanum. Next base: position 786,151,488 of record NC_090925.1, read on the forward strand.
TATCATTGCTTTCTCTAGGATAAGGCCTTGGGATTTATGAATGGTAACTGCATATGCAAGAGTTAGAGAAAATTGCTCTCTATGTACATACATGTCTTTGAAGAGAAGGAATCGAGCCATTGAGCGCCCTATCCTTTTTACTTCTGAAACTTTATCAAAGCGAATATTGACAAACTGAATGCTGCTATCACGTGGGTACGATTAAAAGCCAACAACTGTGCCCAGTGCTCCATTAACTTGCCCTTGCTCTACGTCAAGGTTACGTTTAAGCATACTCTACAATTCAATGATAATTTCAATACTTTTTCCAACACATCTGTGTTGGAGAATGAATTTTCTAAACTATTTAGTCTTGTTGTGGCTTGCTAACACATGGGTACTGTCAATCCATGTATGTCTAGTTTGTCTGTGGCACTAATTTCTATTATTGCTTGCATTTCTTTCTTTAACATTGTTTCATTGAATTTGAAACAGCTTGCAAGAGTTGGCATTTAGCCATACAATTGACATTTCTGTGCGCTATTTGTTTCATAACATCAGTTGCACATGCATTATCGCCATAAAGTACATGTATATGCCGCTTTTTCAATACAGCTTGTGCTTCTTGCGATAATACACCAACTCTAATACTTTTCAAGATGTTGGCATAAGTGAGATCTGCAGATTGCTGCATGTTCTCAGTTAATTCTCTGTATTGGAAATGTTGCCAAAGGTTAACATTACCTATGCTACCAACAGTTTTCCGGCAGAGTTTGTGGCCTAAGGTTTTAAAAATCGATTCACCTTTTACTGGAGTCAATTGTAGAAGATCTCTGAAAACGATGATTTGTTTCCCTGCAAAGAGTTCTTCGTTATTACTTTTAAGTACTTCTTGCAATCTGAGATGAATCAAAGCCAACATTAGATTGGAGACCATGCTCACTTCATCTATTAGTAGCATTTTCATTTGTTTCAATACTCTAAGTAATTCCATTGCAGCTACTGCAGAAAGTTTGTAGTAGTCTAATTTATTTTGATGCTCTACTGGAAGCAGTAGTAATCGGTGTAAAGTCACACCGCCTGTGTTTTAGGCAGTTAAACCTATGGGGGCTGTTACAACAGCTGACAGTTTGTTGTTTGTCAATTGTTGAAGGAACTTGCTGATAATTTTGATTAAGAATGTTTTCCCTGATCCAGCTTCACCACTGACGTACAGCAGTATAGGTTTGTAATTTTGCCAGGTACATTCTTTATGTTCATGTTGTACGCCACGCAAATTTTGTTTTGTTACCTTTTCAAAAATGGTGCGCTGATCGTTGTTAAGTTTTCCTTGTTGTACAGTTAAGTCCTCTGCATCTTCTTGATACTGATACATGGTGTTTTCTACTTCTGCCTTAGCAACTTCAGCCTCATTTGCTATTAGTGGTTGTTCTAACGGTTCTCGACTTCCTGTTACATAAGGTTGACTACTGTCGGAAGAGTCTTTCTAGTTGGACCTGAACTTCTCCTTCCTCTTGCTGCTCATTGTGTAACATTGTTTTGTACTGCGTAAAGTTAACATCGGTGATAGTGCTTTCATTTGCTTTAAAAGCATCTTCATAGCACTCATAATTATCTTGTATATCTTCCTCTTTTCTCCATGGTTTGAAAGGTTGTAACAGAGGCATGTAATATAGTTCTTTCTGTTGAGGAGTTTTTAATGACTGTTTCACATGATTAATTAAGCTCTGTTTGTTAAGTTTCACTAAGCTCCCTTCTCAATCGGTCACTCTGTATCGATGTTTGCTTTCATCGGGTTTGACATTATTTTTGTATGCAAAGTTTTGAGCTATGTGGTAAAGACACATGCTTTCCAGAGTGGTACTCCTGTTCGGATAGTGTGTGTCCAGTAAATAGTTTTTTAGAATGTCTTGGCTATTGGGATCATTTCTGGCAATTGTTTCTATGTCCTCATATGATTTTAGCACTCTTTTTCTAGATTTTGCAGGACCAAGACTGAGCCATACTATGTTGTCTGATTTTCCATACAAAGCAGTGCCGGTTAAACAATCTGCTGCTTCACCCACATTCTCTATGAGAGAGCATTTTTATGCCTAGGCTGTACAATTTCTGTGATAATCTTTTGTCTGGTGCTATGTCATCCCAGAGGTCTTGAAGTTCTATTTTTTCTGCTTTTGTTAAGTAGGCTGTAACATATCGTGCAACAGCAGTTGAATTGTCTGCAATGTACTGCACATCTATGTTTGCATTCCATAATAGGGCAATGATTGCATTGTAATCATTGATATATTTTGATTCTCCCCTTCTTTTTATGTAATACGTGTATTTAGGTGATTTACCTTTAACACTATGTCGAAAGAAGAAATGAAGTTGTTTACTTCACCTGTTTCTGTAACTGGTCTAGGGAAACCAAAGTGGCATTTGGTGTAGTATTTATCTTTCTTTTTGTATTTACGGCGACAATATTTGCCACATTTGTGTCTTTGAAATTGTAAAATCTGCCCATGCAGCTCACTATGTGTCTGTTGTGAAGGGATTTCACATGTGACATATTTTTGGATAAACTGCAAAACAGTGCTATCACTTTTGTGCCCAAATTTCAGAGCACCTTTGATCCATAAGAGCATGTGAATATGTGGTGCTCCTCTCGCTTGATATTCTTTTCTCCAAAAGAAGTGTTACACTTCTCCAAGGGGAGGAACAGTTTTATTACAAATAAAGTGTAGCATTGCAATTAAACGTTGATGGAAATATCTTGAGACATTAACTGGATGTAGAGAGCAAAGTCCTCCAGGTGTTAATATATCTATGTTGTATTTGTTGCTGTTTGCTATGCGTAGGAACTCATGTAAATCTTCCCATGCATATTCTGCACAACTTAGCGTAACAAACCAAGTTGGTGGTCCAAGGTTTCTGATCATGCAACGCACATCTCCCTGCCGTCTGAACCAGTATTCCTTTGTACCACGCATGTTTGCGAACACATTTGTTATACTTGATTGTAAAACCTCATCTTTTTCTTGTACTTTTTGTATTAACTACGTAGCTGACATATTTTGAAAGTGCGTTCCAGATTTAAGAATGTGTGCAACTCCATAACATAGTGTTTCTAATTCACTTTTTAAGAGTAGGTGGAATATGTATTCCACATTTTGCCTAAATCTGGGATCTTGCGAATACATTCATAATGAGCGGTATTCTGATGCCCCAATCTGAGTGGGTCTATAATCGTATCTCCCACCTTTGCCAGTAGGAAATAGCAGTGGAAAAGCACGTGCTTCTATACTTTTTTCCCAAATACTCATTGGTGACCCTTTGGTTTGTCGCATTTGGTAAGTTTCTAGTGCATCATCTATGCTTTCATTGGAATGCAATGGATGAATTGTGTAATGGTCCAAAAGAGTGGATACTGTAGCTGGATCCAGACGTTCGAATTTCCCAGTTTCTGATGGCTCTTGAATGATTTCAGTTGTTTTCCTTAAACTTTCATCAATATTTATTTCCTTGTAGTACTCATTGTTATCTTTTAGATATTGCAATGCTTGTGTAACTTTGTTTAAGTCTACTAATTGTTGCCAATTTTTTTATCCTTTGTTGGTACTCCATTTACCAAGACTATTAAATAATGGTCTATTGAACGTTCCACTCCTAAAGTGTGCACATTTTCCGCTAGATCTAATGGCAAGTAAACTACTTTGCCACGAATTCCTTTCACCAATTCAGAGGAAGGTAAATTTGCTGTTTTTAGATGAAGGCGTATAATTGCTTGAAATAGGTGAACTGTTTGAATTATTATGCTCTCATACAAATTGAGCTGTTGAAGGATTTTTCGTAATGGAAACAATTCCAAATTATTTGGAATTGCACGTGAAGGAGTGTGGTTTTTGTGTAATTTTGCATTAAAGTACCTGCAACATATTAGGCGTTCAGTTATTTCATATTTGCTTTCAGCTAAAAGATACAAAGCTAATTCAAACCATTTAGAGTCTTCATTGTTTTCTATTTTGTATGCTATGTCCACATTTTTGGTGTTCCTTTTGTAAAACGTTCTGCGGCAACATACACACACATGGTTTGGTACTTCAGCCGATGACCTTTTAAATGTTAGTATTTCTTTTCTGTATGTGTGTAATAGAAGGTTGCTATGTGCAGAATTGTCGCTACTACGCTCTAAAACTGTTGCATTTTCTATGTGGCTTTCACTTCCAAAATACTTTTTCTGAATACAGTCCATTTCTTCTTGTAAGTATTTGGGTGTACCATGCAGAAGAGTGGTATTTAAATTGCCTAATTCTGAAGCTGGACTTTTTGCACAGTATATTTTGTACACTAAATTTCTTACTTTGGAATGATGCACTGCTATTCTTTTGATATCATGGAAGGTACTTTTGCAAATAGGGCCAGAAATGCACGCTAATGAATGTCCTTTTAGTCCTATGACTTTCCGCACTACACAAATATCCATATTTTGCAGCACTTTCATTTTACTTTTGTCTTTACCTTTTACATATTGATTGAGGAACTGACGTAAAGATTTGAAAGCTTTGTTTGGAATGGCAAACATTGATCTGCACGGCCATTTGTATACTGGACGGTGTGGTTCTGCTGAATCAAGAGGTAATTCTGAGTTTTCAGAAGACAGTTTTGTAAGCAGTGTTTCTTGTTCCATGATGGTAGTATTGATTTTCTCATGCCCTCGTCCACTGCTATGGATGGCAATTGTGTTTGTTTGATTTTGTTTGTATGCTTCTTCATTAAAGTATGGCTCTGTTGTGTGACTCCATTCACCACCACAAACATGCAAAAAATTATTTTTGTTCACATTCCATTTATTGCTGAGTTTCATTTGTAGTTTGGTACTTATTTTTGTTTGTTAATGGATTAATCCTTTTCAACATTAATATGAACAACTTCCTTTTGAGAAGGATGGCACTGTCCACGAATGCTTGTAGGATTTGCTTTATACGGTATGTTTTAAGGGGTGAGGATGATTTTGGTCCTCTTCTTAGTAGATTCTAAAGGACTCTGTGATGAAACATTTTTGCTAAAATACTTTTTTTACTATGGGTTATTCTTACACTATCAGGATTATTAGGAACATTGTTAGCTGTACTGGCAGCCATTTTTTTTAACATTTCTGTATTTTGTGCACTTTTTGATAGAGGAGGTACAGTTTCGGTAGTTGAGACTTCTTTTATTATGTTACCCAACTGCATTAGGTGGTTTGTACCAAGATTCTCCACTAACTCTACAACAGGTGGATGCTTACATTGGGCACCTTTATTTTTATTTGCTCTAATTCTGTGTTCCTTTCTATGGAGCTGCTTTTTGGTAGGCATTCTCTGGTGTCTGTTGAGAAAAAAATATATACTTTGGTCTGTTGTCCAATGTATGTGTGCTGTGTGTATGTGTGCATAAGTGGGATGGGGAAGCTCTTTGGCATGGTGTGTCAATGCACAGTGACCTCTATCATTTGGTAAGGCTACTTTACTGTTTGTATACTAGTACAACGTGCTTTAGATGAGAGTATAAAGTGCCCTACTTGTGACGAGAACCATTATTAATAACCGAAATGCCAAAAACTTGCTACCACAACTTACTTCCACAATCTAACCTTCTAAGGATTCCCTATGTTATTTCAGTACCAAACACACAGGGATTTGTCAGCCATTCCACCTGTTATTCTTTGTTCAATAAATGGATATTTGTAGGTAGAATGGTTTACAAATAAATGCTTGCTTTGGTGCCCAAAATAAACAAATAGCCCACGCAGCCTCTTTAAGGAGTAGTTACAATATGAAGATTGTACTGTGCTTACTTTTTTGTACAAGATGACCAGGTTTCTTCGGATATGTCGTCTGCAGTGTAGATGCTGTTGATTCTCAGGACAGTAGTCTTCACTGTGAATTAAAAAAACAATATCAATTACTTTGTGTGTTTGCAGCGGTCATGATACTGCAGACTTTACTTGTACTTCTTTCGTCCGAGGATTTAACTTTCATATTTCAACCCAGTCCACGTGTACATTTCACTTCTCTCTATGCAGTCTTTCCATACTACTTTCAATATGGTACTTGAAAGTCCTTCAAAATAACTATTTTTTAAGGGTTTGGAAATGCCTTGTTCTTTACAAAATGTAGTATGCATAGGACAGAGGTTTCTAAGTGATAGGGCAAAGTACTAGATGGGCAAACATTTCGTACTTGTTAATGAAAAGCACGATGTCCAAAAATCGGGAGACCCTCCAAAGGACATGTGAGCAACACAATCGGGAGCGATTACTATTCTCATACGATCACATTGTAAGTAGCATTACTGTAGGCAGTACAGAGTACAGAACGCCAACATTTTCACATACAAAATTGAGGTCTGCCCTAAATTCTACTTCTCAACTCACACGCTTTTGGCGGGTGTTACCTGCCTTGTAAAGGGCAGATTTACCCGCCAAGCCTCCTGCACGGCCATTCAATCCAATGGACGTCTCACCCACCAAAAACAAAATCGGCTGATTTCACCTGCCTTTAAGATAAAAATGGTTGAGAGCTATGCCTAAATACGCATGCTTGCAACATATTTACAGGTTATGCAGAGGACAGTAAGCGGTCGTGCGATTTGTTAATGACAAATCGGCATTGTTGCACTTTAAAAGGGGGAGCGTTGTTATGTGTTCCCTATGGAAATTTACCGCCATTATTTTGTCCATTTTACATCATAAAGGTTCCACATGTACTCTGATTAAAATGTACATACCTGTACTCTATACTGATGCATGTGCACATGCATGGAGCTGTACGTACAAATTTGCAATCCTTGCACAGTCGCTTGTGAAGTAGGTGCTTTGCAATAGTATGCAATTTTCATTAAGAATCATCAACAGTAATTTTGAAGTGCGCAATGTTGATGACGGAGATAAAATTAGCGATGTTCTATGTGATTGGTGGATGATTGTTCGCCCGCTTAGTTGAGTCCAATGAGGGACTCGCTTTGGTACCGCTGTAGAAAGGGTGGAAGGACTGGGTAAGAGTTACGTATCGCACATAGGCAAATCCTGCATGGCAAGACGACTGTAGGCATCAGCATCAGCATCAGCCAATCAGATGTTCACATTAGTCTTTTATGTCGAAAGACGGTGCGCACACTGAAAATGGCAGAGGAGCAGAGGGTCAGGGTTTTGCTGCTTGGAGACATTTTTGTGCAAGGCTTACAACACTATCAGTTCATTTTTTGATATGGGTGATGTTTTTTTGTGGTATGTGGTGCAGAAATAATACTTTCTTTTTGTTGTTTTCACTCAGAAATGGCTAGTACTTTGGAGTGGCTGGAGGAGTACTTCAGGAAATGTCTGAAGACAGCGACAAGAAAGGTACACATTGCTCTGCATATGGAAAATGGTGACCAGTATTTTAGAGGCATTCAACTTATGTTTTTTTTTATAACAGACCAGGAAAGAAAAGAAGAAACGGCAACAAACGAGACAGAAGAAGACAGGATAAAAAGGATAGAGCAGAAAATGGACATATTGAACGACAATTTTCAAAGTTTACGGGAGTTTGTGGAGGACTGTGTGAGAAGAAAAGTTTGTTATCATTGCCCCACCTGCACCTGCCCTGCTTCTCCATTCCCTAGTGAACCATCCCCGAACAGGAAAGTAGACGTTTTGAAGAAATATCCATCTTGTCTTCCCCTCACAAATCTTCTCGTCATAACCAGCCCGTGTTGAATCCTAATTCCCCAATATTTGTTTCAGTGTCCGCTTCCACCGCTATTTCTTTAGATTTGGGGGGGGGGGATGTGTGTGTGTGTGTGTGTATAATATGTTTTTGTACACTAGTTGTAGAGAAAGAGTTTGTGTGTAGAATTTTTTTTTAAAAGACGTAAAATGTTCGCGAACAGCGCGCCTGTTCGACCTATCTGCAAGCAATGGAATGTGGGTGCGGTGTAATGTTAAGTAAGACGGATGTGATGTGTGACTGCACCATCTTTTGAAAGTGTGCTACATTAACAGAAAGGGGTGTCCAAAGGATATACTACCTCGGTGTACCGCTTGGAAACGAGATAATACATGTTCGTAGAGCACACCAGATGTCCGGAATGGGTGTAAATGAGGAAAATGGGAGTGTCTGAAGGACAGTATAGAGGTCTGTATCGGGTGCAGCCAAAATGGTGCCATCCGTAGAACAGGCTCGGTGGTCGGCAAGTTAGTAGGCAAACAAAATTGAGTTGTCCTAAGGACACTGGAACTGTCCGTACAGTGAACATAGCATGCATGAACATGCGCAGTAGAAACGTAAGTATTGCGAACATTGCGCCTGTTCCTAACTGTCCGTCTCACTTGTGTCGCACTTTGAATTAGTTTGAGAACCCGAACACTGTCCGTAGGACACTTGTGCGCATGCACATGTGCGATTCTTTGCATTTGCTGTCCAGGGGACTTTCATTACTGGGGCGGATGTGTTGAGGACGTCATCATGTGACCGCACCTATGCTGAGCGTGGGGACTAATTTCCGCAGTTGGTGTGCTTCCGCAACAATAAAAGTGAACTTGTAGACACAAGGCAAAGTATTGTAGAGTGTAAAATGTAATTGCACACATTCCAAACAATAGGCCACTTCAGGAGTTGCTGTGTAAAATTTGTGTACCGCTTTGTAGGGATGAAGACGGTCACAAGGCACACCCCTGCACCCTTACAAAAGGCCACACCTCCGAGCGCATCTTCATTGTCCTTGTAGCTATAGCAGATTGAGGTGTGTTGCCTTTACTGCTGTAGTGACAAAATGGAAACTAATCGGTATGGCTTCCATGGCTGCGGTTGGGTCATTAGCCTCTGCACCACCCCCAGACCTGCCACCACCACCACCACCTCACCAAGGGCCTGCAGAGAGATATATGGGTGAGGATGTATAGATTGAGGAAGAAAAGGAGGAAGAGAATGAAGTGGAGGAACTCCGCACTAGGAACACTCGGCGGGAGTCGTGGGTGTGACGGTTGTTTTCCATTTATGGGAACGTACCAAAACCACGTGCGAACCTGGTGAAGTGTAACCAGTGCGAGGTGGTATTGAGTCGCGGGGGATTTGGAGTGTACAGTTTTGGTACGACAACCATGAAGCAACACCTCACTTCATTCCACACTGCGGACATTTGAAATTTGGTGCCATGTGAAGAGCGTAGTCGTTTGAGTTCCTCCACAGCATCCTTGGTATCTGATCCTCGAACCACAAGAGACACTGCTGTGGGGGGAGAGCCTCCCTCCAGCTGCCTCACAAGCCATTCGCAATGCTGTTGACCCTTACCTTTCAAAGGTGACAGTAGTGTGCACGTATTGTGACGCAGTACTCTGCAGGGGGGAGAGTTTTCAAATTGCTTTTGAGGCTGCAGTCACCGAGCACCCGAAGAGCTGCTCCTTACCTAAATAAAGCTCACCCTAAGTATTTCTCTGTTCAGTTGCCCTTTCTTATCCCTGTGGCTGGTGTCCCTTCCTTACCCTCCTTTCGCCTCTTCTCCTAGTGTGTCGTGTGCTGTTAAACAATGAAATTAAAAACAACAAAAATTACAGAAAAGGCTCTTTTCAGAGTTGCCTTTCTCAGTATAACAATAGAACTATGAAGTGCCGGCCGTAGACCCGTGCGGAGTTCTGAAAAAGTTCACAGACAGTCGTGGAGGAAAAAAGTGAGGGTGCAAGTGAGGCAAATGCAAAAAAGTGTACGTTGGGAGTAAGTGGCGGCTCTGAAAAGAACCTCTCTTTGGTGTGTTGTGTTGGTCAAAAAAAGTGGATTGGGGAAAATGGATTGTCAGATATGTTAGTGTGATTGCAAAAGAGGTCACAATGCATTTTGGACATTGCGAAGAAAAATCTGATTGCCAGCATATGTGAGGTGGACTCCATCTCTGCGGAAAATGTAAGTGCTGCGAAATAAAATGTTTTCATTGTGGAAAGAGGACATGCCAACATCTCTTAAAAATGCACATACAGCCTTATTCACATTGTGTCTCGCTTTCTCCATTTTTGGACCAAATGCAGAAGAACGCAGCTATATTTGTCTTTCGGCAATACGGGAAAAAAGTATTTGACAACTTGGAAACATGTCCATGAGCTTCGCGAGTCCTTCCTTCATTGCAAATTGCAAAGAAATTCCAGACACATGGCCTAAACTGTTTCCTCCACAGTGAATGATCAGCATATCTGGAGGATGCTCTGTCAGTAAAGTAACACAAAGAGGTACCAAGTCCAGCCATCTCATGCCACGCACGCCATGCCAGTGCACTTCTGCATGTGGAAATCCAAGATTTGTAGTTAAACTGCAGCTTTCTGCATGCACCTTCAACCAATGTATCCATGAGTCTCCCAAAATGCAGATAATCTGTTTTCGATCATGGAAAGCCATGGCTGTGTGGTCTCCTGTGAGGGAAAAGACGGTCTTACTAAAGTACGTCGGTCAGAACACACCTACTGAACTTTATGGACCAATCCCTAGCTCCGCTCATTCTCATTGCTTTACTTTTGCAAACATTACAGGACCTTCTCTAAAGCAAGCCTTACGTTCCAAAAGAACATTGCATTTCCCAAAGAAGATACCGCAACACCATCTCCTTCAAAGTAAAGTGCATTGCTTGGAACAATGTTATCGTGGCTACAAAAAAACATACCAATGCGTAGCATGAATGCACGCATGCCGCGATTGATGATACACTTCCCGATGCGTTGATCTGGATAGAAAACAGAAGTGTTGTTCCATTGTACTCTCGAGTGTAAAGCAGAAAAAATTACTTTTGTTGTTGGGAAGATGGTCATGAGTGCCTCAACCAACTGTGCCAAATCTGCCAACAAAGTATGTGAAGTCAGGTATCCCAAATAGCAAGCACCGTAGTGCAAAGTTACCACATGAGGAGTGGTCATTCTACGCATATCTCTACAAACTTGCAGAATTGCCGCAGCATTGGCAACAGTGTCAGCGCTCCACACCACCTCCACTCCTCGCACATCGAAATGGTGCGCCACATGTTTACTCTCGGCACAGTGTTGTAAGCCTAGTACAAAAATGTCTCCAAGCATCAAAACCCTGACCCTCTCCACCTCTGCCATCTTCAGTATGCGCACCGTCTTTCGACACAAAAGAGTAATGTGAACATCTGATTGGCTGATGCCTACAGTCGCCTTTCCATGCAGGAGTTGCTGTAGAAAGCCGTATGTGACACGCTCTACCAGCGGACAAGCGTTGGCTACGTGCGACACATAACTCTTACCCAGTCCTTCCACCCTTTCTACAGCGGTACCAAAGCGAGTCCCTCATTGGACACAACTAAGCGGTCGCACAATCATCCACCAAATCACACAGAACATTGCTAATTTCAACTCCGTTATCAACATTGGCCCTTCAAAATTACTGTTGATGATATTTAAAGGAAATCGCATACGATTGCAAAGCACCTACTTTACAAGCTACTGTGCAAGAATTGCAAATTTCTACGTACAGCTCCATACATGTCCAGGTGCATCAGTATACAGTACAGGTATGTATATTTTAATCAGAGAACATGTGGAAGCCTTATGATTTAAAATAGACAAAATAATGCCGCTAAATGTCCATAGGGAATACATAACAATGCTCCCCCTTTAAAGTGCAAGATTGCAGATTTGTCATTCACAAATCGCACGACTGCTTACTGTCTTCCGCATAACCTGTACATACGTTGCAAGCATGCCTATTTAGGACAGACCTCAATTTTGTATATGAAAATTTCAGAATTCTGTACTCTGTACAGCCCACAGTAATGCTACTTGCAATGTGATAGTATGAGAATAGTAAGCGCTCCCAATTGTAGTGCTGACATGTCCTTCTGAGGGTCACCCGATTTTTTGACATTGTGCTTTTCATTAACACGTACAAAATGTTTCCTCATCTAGTACTTTGCCTTATCGCTTACAAACCTCTCTCCTATGCATAGTACACTTTGTAAAGAACAAGACATTTCCATACCCTTAAAAGATTTAGCTATTTTGAAGGACTTTGAAGTACCATATTGAAAGTACTAGGCAAAGACTGCACAGAGTGAAGTGAAATGTGCACGTGCACTGGGTTGAAATATGAAAGTTCAATCCTCTGATGAAAGAAGCACAAGTAATGTCTGCAGTATCATCACTGCTGCAAACATACAAAGTAATTGATATTGTTTTTTTAATTCGCAGTGAAAACTACTCTCCTGAGAATCAACAGCATCTACACTGCAGACGACATATCCGAAGAAACCTGGTCATCTTGCACAAAAAAGTAAGTACAGTACAACCTTTATATTGTTACTACTCCTTAAAGAGGCTGTGTAGGTTATTTCTTTATTTTGGGCACCAAAGCAAGCATTGATTTGTAAACCATTCTACCTACAAATATCCATTTATTGAACAAAGAATAACAGGCAGAATGGCTGACAAATCCCTGTGTGTTTGGTACTGAAATAACATAGGTAATCCTTAGAAGGATAGATTGTGAAAAGAAGTTATTGTATCAAGTTTTTGGCATTTCGGTTATTAATAATGGTTCTCGTCACATGTAGGCCACTTTGTACTCTCATCTGAAGCACATTGTAGTAGTATACGAACAGTAAAGTAGCCTTACCAAATAATTGTTACAGTTCACTGTACATTTATACACCATGCCAAAGAGCTTCCCCATCAAATTTATGCACACATGCACACTGCACACATACATTGGACAACAGAGCAAAGTATATATTTTTTTCTCAACAGACACCAAAGAATGCGTACCAAAAAGCAACTCCATAGAAAGGAATGCAGAATTAGAGAAAATAAAAACAAAGGTGCCCAATGTAAGCATTCACCTGTTGTAGAGTTTGTAGCAAATCTTGGTACAAACCAGCTAATGCAGTTGGGTAACATAATAAAGGAAGTCTCAACTACCAAAACTGTACCTCCTCCATCAAAAAGTGTCATAAAACAAAGAAATGTTGTCAAGAAAACGCTGCCAGTGCAGCTAACAATGTTCCTAATAATCCTGTTAGTGTAAGAAGAACCCAAAAAAGTATTTTAGCAAAAATGTTTCATCACAGAGTCCTTCAGAATCTACTAAGAAGACCAAAATCATCCTCACCCCTTAAAACCTACCGTAGAAAGTTAATTCTACAAGCACTCGTGGACAGTGCAATCCTTCTCAAAAGGAAGTTGTTCATATTAGTGTTAAAGAGGATGAAAGCACTAACAAAACTATGTACCAAACTACAAATGAAACTCAGCAATAAACGGAATGTAAACAAAAATAATTTCTTGCAGGTTTGTGGTGGTGAATGGAGTCGCACAACAACCACAGAGCCATATTTTAATGAATAAGTATACAAACAAAATCAAACAAATACCATTGCCATCCATAGCAGTGGACGAGGGTATGAGAAAATCAATACTACCATCATGGAACAAGAAACACTGCTTACAAAACTATCTCCTGAAAACTCCTCGATTCAGCAGAACCACACCGTCCAGTATACAAATGGCCATGCACATCAATGTGTGCCATTCCAAACAAAGCTTTCAAATCTTTACGTCAGTTCCTCAATCAATATGTAAAAGGTAAAGACAAAAGTAAAATGAAAGTGCTGCAAAATATGATGATAGACCCACTCAGATTGGGGCATCAGAATACCGCTCATTACGAATGTATTCGGAAGATCCCAGATTTAGACAAAATGTTGAATACATATTCCGCCTACTCTATGAAAGTGAATTAGCAACACTATGTTATGGAGTTGTTATGGAGTTGCACACATTCTTAAATCTGGAACACACTTTCAAAATATGTCAGCTACGCAGTTAATACAAGAAGTACAAGAAAAAGATGAGGTGTTACAATCAAGAACTTTGCTCTCTAGATCCAGTTAATGTCTCAAGATATTTCCATCATCGTTTCATTGCAATGCTACACTTTATTTGCAATAAAACTGTTCCTCCACTTGGAGAAGTGCAACACTTCTTTTGGAGAAAAGAATATCAAGCGAGAGGAGCACCACATATTCACATGCTGTTATGGATCAAAGGTGCACCAAAATTTGGGCACTACAGTGATAGCACTGTTTTGCAGTTTATCCAAAAATATGTCACATGTGAAATCCCTTCACAACAGACACATAGTGAGCTGCATGGGCAGATTTTACAATTTCAAAGACACAAATGTGTCAAATATCGTCACCGCAAATACAAAAAGAAAGATAAATACTACACCAAATGCTGCTTTGTTTTCCCTAGACCAGTTACAGAAACAGGTGAAGTAAACAACTTCATGTCTTCCGTTCGACATAGTGTTAAAGGTAAATCACCTAAAAACACGTATTAGATAAAAGAAGGGAAGAATCAAAATATATCAATGATTACAATGCAATCTTTGCCCTATTATGGAATGCAAACATAGATGTGCAGTACATTGCAGACAATTCAACTGCTGTTGCACGATATGTTACAGCCTACTTAACAAAGGCAGAAAAAACAGAGCTTCAAGACCTCTGGGATGACCTAGCATCAGACAAAACATTATCACAGAAATTGTACAGCCTAGGCATAAAAATGCTCTCTCATAGAGAATGTGGGGCCTATGAAGCAGCAGATCGTTTAACCGGCACTGCTTTGTATGGAAAATCAGACAACATAGTATGGCTCAGTCTTGGTCCTGCAAAATCTAGAAAAAGAGTGCTAAAATCATTTGAGGACATAGAAACAATTGCCAAAAATGATCCCAACAGCCAAGACATTCTAAAAAACAATTTACTGGACACATACTATCCGAACAGGAGTACCACTCTGGAAAGCATGTGTCTATACCACATAGCGCAAAACTTTGTATACAAAGATAATGTAAAACCCGAGGAAAGCAAACGTAGATATTGAGTGACCGATTGTGAAGGGAGCTTAGTGAAACTTAAACGAAGCTTAATTAATCATGTGAAATTGTCATTAAAAACTCCTAAACAGAAAGAACTATATTACATGTCTCTGTTACAACTTTTCAAACCATGGAGAAAGAGGAAGACATACTAGATAATTATGAGTGCTATGAAGATGCTTTCAAAGCAAATGAAAGCACCATCACCGATGTGAACTTTACGCAGTACAAAACAATGTTACACAATGAGCAGCAACAGGAAGAACAACTTCAGGCCCAACTAGATAAAGACTCTTCCGACAGTAGTCAACCTTCTGTAACAGGAAGTCAAGAACCATTAGGACAACCACTAATAGCAAATGAGGCTGAGGTAGCTATAGCAGAAATAGAAAACACCATGTATCAGTATTAAGAAGATACAGAAGACTTAACTGTCCAACAAGCAAAACTTAACAATGATCAGCGCACCATTTTTGAAGACGTAACAAAACAAAGTGTACATGGTGTACAACACGAAAATAAAGAATGTACCTGCCAAAATTACAAACCAATACTGCTGTACGTCAGTGGTGAAGCTGGATCAAGGAAAAAATGTGTAATCAAAATCATCAGCAAGTTCCTTCAACAATTGACAAACAACAAACTGTCAGCTGTTGTAACAGCCCCCACAGGATTAGCTGCCTACAACATCGGCGGTGTAACTTTACACCGATTACGACTGCTTCCAGTGGACATCAAAATAAATTAGACTACTACAATCTTTCTGCAGAGGCTGCAATGGAATTACGTAGAGTATTGAAACAAATGAAAATGCTACTAATAGATGAAGTGAGCATGGTCTCCAACCTAATGTTGGCTTTGATTTATCTCAGATTGCAAGAAGTACTTAAAAAATAATAACGAAGAACTCTTTTCAGGGAAACACATTATCGTTTTCGGAGATCTTCTACAATTGACACCAGTGAAAGGTGAACCGATTTTTAAAATGTTAGGCCACAAATTCTGCCGGAAAACTGCTGGTAGCATAGGTAATGTTAACCTTTGGCAACATTTCCAATACAGAGAATTAACTGAGAAAATGCGGCAATCTGCAGATCTCACTTATGATAACATCTTAAAAAGTATTAGAGTTGGTGCATTATCGCAAGAAGCACAAGCTGTATTGAAAAAGCCATGCACTTTATGGCGATAATGCATGTGCAACTGATGTTATGGAGCAAATAGCGCACAAAAATATCAATTGTATGGCCTTAATGCCAACTCTTGCAAGCTGTTTCAAATTCATTGAAACAATGTTAAAGAAAGAAATGCAAGGAATAATAGAAATTAGCACCACAGACAAACTAGACATACATTGTATGACAGTACCCATGTGTGAACAAGCCACAACAAGACTAAATAGTTTAGAAAATTCAATCTCCAACACAGCTGGGTTGGAAAAAAATATTTAAATTATCATTAAATTGTAGAGTAATGCTTAAACGTAAACCTGACGAAGAGCAAGGGCTAGTTAATGGAGCACTGGGCACAGTTGTTGGCTTTTAATCATACCCACGTGATAGCAACATTCAGTTTGTAAATATTCGCTTTGATAAAATTTCAGAAGTGAAAAGGATAGGGCGCTCAATTGCTCGATTCCTTCTCTTCAAAGATATGTATGTACGTAGAGAGCAATTTTCTCTAACTCTTGCATATGCAGTTACCATTCATAAATCCCAAGGTCTTACCCTAGAGAAAGCATTGATAGATATAGGAAACACAGTGTTTAAGGAAGGCATGAGCTACGTAGCATTATCACGCTTACGTACACTGGACGGTCTATTGCTAATAAACTTTGATTCAAGTAAAGTCAAAGCTGATATTACTTGCATTCTAGAAGATTGCGTTCAGTGTACACCCCTCATCTGAAACTATACCCTGTTCCAGATAAAGTGAAACGTGGTAAAATAAAGTAAATGAAACAGAAATGCAACAGAATGCAATAGCAAATTCTGCAAAGAAAAGAAAAGAAGCTAAAGTTTCATCAATTGCCGCAAACATAGAAGAACCTATTAGGGAATGTAAACCAGGCACGTTGGCAAAGAAGCAACAGAAAAACCAAAAAATGCACTCAGATACAGAACTTGCTGGCCCATTCAAATTTACAAATGAAAGTGGGGTAAGTTGCTATGCAAATGTAGCAATGAATATTCTATTTCAAATGCCACCAATTGTTAACAATATTTACCTGCACAGTACAGACCAATTGTGTTTGCAAATGTTAATGCTGCATAGAAATGCAACAAGCAGTCCTGACAACACATACAGTGTTCATGGAGTAAGGCAACAATTGAACGACTGTGCTGGAATGGTGAGATTCACTATGAACTCACAAGAAGATCCACAAGAATTTCTAATGTACATACTATTAGTATTGGAAAACAAAAGCATACCTGTAAATGAAATCGTCCAAATATCGTACATGTGGAAACATACATGCACTCCCTGTAGAAAAGTGATACAGGAAGAAATCCCAAATGACTGATTTGTGTATGTTTCCATACCAAATAGTGACAGCATTCCATTTCAGCAGCTTGTACAAAATGCAAACCATAGAAGATTATGTAGTATTTGCAATTCAGACTATCGCTCCACCTTACTGATACAATCACATAGTGCCTACAAAATACATATGCTTCTACGTTATAATGCAGATGGCACCAAAAACAACTGCAAACTGACTGGATTCACACACAGTCAAGTGTCACTTGGAAAGAAAACCTTTACAACAGTAGGAATCATCTATCATGCAGGAGCTACAACCAATGCAGGTCACTACACTGCATACATTAAAAAGAATTCTGGATGATTTGAATGTAATGATAGCACCATTACTCTAAAGCAGAGGTTGCCAGCTAACCTAACAAATGCGTATTTAAAATTCTTGAAGCCAAAATGTACGAAATAATGTGTACTTCAAGATTGTCAACAAAGTATGTTAAAGACTGCAAACAGTTAGAATACACCCATAGGTATCTAAATACCCAACACGATGGAAGAATTACAGAAATAAATGATTATCACAGATCGTTGGAAACAAATTCACAGGTAGAATACGCCTACAGGTATCTAACTGTTAAAAATCGACAGGAAGGCAACAAAGAAAACATTAATGGGAAAGATGAAGGAAACAGGATACACCAACGACACAAATGAATGAGTATCACAAATCTGTAGGAACAAATGCACAGTCAGAATACGCCTACAGGTATCTAACTGTTGTTAAAAATGGGCAGGAAGGCAACAAACATAACATTGATCTGAAAAATACTTACTACCATTAGAAATGAAGGTTTTTTTTAATCCAAGAAGGATTTTTTTCCCCAGACCCAAATA
Organism: Ambystoma mexicanum; assembly: GCF_040938575.1. Taxonomy (NCBI): domain Eukaryota; kingdom Metazoa; phylum Chordata; class Amphibia; order Caudata; family Ambystomatidae; genus Ambystoma; species Ambystoma mexicanum. The sequence continues at coordinate 786,169,721 of NC_090925.1, forward strand.
TTAGAAAAGCTAACACCGAAACTGAGCGCAATGCACAGTACACTGGTTTGTAAACTAAATATGAGGGTCCAAAAAAAAAGTTAACTGTCTATTATGCAATGTAGTACATTTAAAAAAAATGCAAACACTAACACACCTTTTTCTTTCATCACAGAAATGGAAAAAGTGATACTTCCGCCAAGTACGATATCCAACTAAAAAAAAGTATGTGGATTCTGAACAAAGTAAGGAGGAAGTATATTGGCAGGCATTTTCTACACATGGGAATCAACTTGTTTAATCTATGGTACTAATATGCTGCAGTGCCTGTAGGCTGCCCTTCCATCTTCGGTGATTAACCTACCACCTACGCCTTACAACCAAGGCACAAGGAGCATAGTTCCTATCCACAACCATCGCTGCATATGGAAACCATGGTCTTTGTGAATTAGCTGCTTATAAATTTACTTTTTGGACCATCTTCTGCAGCCATGAAGTTAAGACACTAGGGCATCAACACAACTACCACATTCCACCACACCCATAGTTACTTGCAACTCCACTGCTTATGACTTCAGTCTTGCGTGCATGTGCTTTAGCCATGCACCCAAGAGTGCAGGGTCTTCCCACAACCACCTCGGTGATGTGTGGTAGTGGGGGTTATTCTATAGGTGTGTTATCCTTCAGTACCTCTGCCCAGAGGCTTCCTTCCTAGCTGTATGTCTGTAGATCTTACATGGGATGGGTGTGCAGTGTCTTCCAAGTCTAGTACTTATCACTTTGTTCTTGGTTGCATGGCCTTTGGCCATGCACCCAACACTGCACGCACTCCCCACAACTTGGCAATCAAAATGCAACACTACGGGTGTATGCATGGGTGGCACATGCAGTGGTGGTTGTGGCCAGGGCCTACAGTCTTGGAAGTAAGGCCTTCGGCCGACGGCCGCGGCCATGCATCCAAGACTCTAGGCCCTGGCCACAACCACCGTAGCATGTGCCACCCATGGCAGCATACTAATGAATATAATAATAGCCATTGGAAAAAATAATGCATTCACAGCATGTTGTCAATTTCAATGTTCCCTAACACCACATGTGTCCTTACAAATGTAACAACTCCCCCTGTGCACTGCACGGGCTCGAATACTGGCCTTATTCGACCCCTCATTTTCTGTGCGTACAAGGAGCCCATAGGACATATGTCATTAAGTAGGTATAAGTGTACTGTGCGTACAAGATGTCCATAGAAATTACATCATGAAGACCGACCCCCAGAACAAATGCATTGGTCACCCATATCTCAAGATTGTAGCCCCTGGCCACAACCACCATGGAGGCGTACTAATGAATATAATAATAGCCATTGGAAAAAATAATGCATTCACGGCATGTTGTAAATTTCAATGTTGCCTACCTACACAGGTGTGCTTTCAACAGTTACAAATTTCCTGCCCACTACATGGACTGAAGTTTTATCCTTATTACACCCATATTTACTGTACGTACAAGGTGTCCATAGAAATTACATCATGACGACCGAAGAACAAATGCATAGATCAACCATCTCTTACTGTCTGAACCTTTCCCAATGCTCTGTGACACAGCAAAATAGTTTAATGAAAAAAGCATGTGTACGCTGGTTGTTGCTCCGTTTCTGCGTATCCAAGATGTCGGGCGCATCCAAACCATCTGATGCAGAACACGTCTCACAGAAGCCAATGAGCAGAGACGTTGCTAGTCGGCGCTCATGACGCCAGCCCCTTAGCCAATCGGTATCTTGTTCGTCGACCAAACAGGGAAGTGTGTCCGCGGAGCGAACATAGATATCACTAATTATTTCAGACGTACTTTTTCATAACTATAAAGAAACATACTGCACGTATGGTGACCAAATTTACAAAAGCATGCTTTCTGGACCAAGCCCCTACACCTGCCGCAGATTTCGTCAAAATCCGTCCAGCGGTTTCACCTGTAGCCGTGCTCAAAGGTGTACACATAGATTCATTCATAGGATATTATAATGGTTAAATTGGCACAAATGTATGATTTCTGTGATGGAACGCCAAGGCTTCAACCTGAGTTGCAGAGGAAACAGTGGGGGGGAGGGGGATATTGAAAGCAAATTATACCCCAAGACCCTCCCTACTCCTCTTCCTTGTAGCTCTGCATTCATTGATTCATTGTCTACACAGGCCTGAACACTGTCACATTACCACCAGTAGGGTCACCATAAGCATTGACCACTATCAGGTTCTTTCTCCCTCCCCACTGTCCCTCCCCCTGTTCTTGTCTCTTCATGTAACTAAGTGTGCTGTTCTGTAACAGCGCCAGTATGGCTTTGGGCTGCTGCACGCTTTATAAATGTTAATAAATAAATAAATATACAGAATAGCCTCCATTTTGGAATTGTCACTTTTCTGTGATTTAACATGTTGAGTATTGAGTACTGCATGTGCTAGCATGTGAGCTTGTAGCATTTTACATGTTGTGCTGCAAAACCAAAGGACCACATGGCTTGTTTTCCTTTGTGAGGTATATCCCTCCCCTCGACCCTGCAAGCCGGTTCTGCTTAACTTCCAGGCTCACCACCCAGAGCCAGCAGGGTCTACCTTTGCTTCTTTGCAAGTATATTAACAGTTAGATATTCTGCATAATTTGCCTCCAACCCCCAGGTACAGTTTTCACTGCCACTCAATCCAATCCAAATGCATCATTCTTGTTGAAACATATGTACTCTTCAATAAGATCGAACATACGTACCACGATATCAGAAGAATATCATCGCTATAGAAGAGTCACATGATGAGAAGCTATGCATAATGTCTGCGATGGGCCCATGCCTGCATCAACTAGTCAACAGCCATTGATTTTTTCAGTATCAGATTCCATCACAAATGAGACATTATTTATCAAGTGAATGTTGGTAATTTCCAGAAGGACAGTAACATACCACAGCCAGCAAAAGCTTTCAAAATGTTCGAGCTTTTAGCTTAAATGTTTGGGAAATTCATTTGAAAATATCTTGATTCTTTGGTCAGAGCAAAGAAATGTTCTTCTACCTTTGAAGAAGGATTCGGGAAAGACATCAATACTGCGGCTCAAGCCTGCTGGCGGTTCTTGCTGACTGTCAGAATGTGTCCATCTAAAGAAGGAGCCTCCTTTCATTGTTTTGAATAAGCTGACAACGTCACATACCTTTATGGACAGGAATGCACCTACTAAGAGGCTAGCATCCATTGGATGCCTGGCCTCACTGCTGTCAGCCTTTGGGGTACTAAACACTAGCAAGTTATCCATGCTATGTTGAGGGCTAGGGGGTGAGTCAACCAGGCCCTTTGAAGTGAACTTTGGCATGCCCCTAATATGTGCTCTGCCCGGCAGTGTTCTTTGCCTCTTTAGTGATACTACCTGGCAAATATCTGCTTTTGCTTCAAATTAAAACGTGGCTTCCATTGGCATTTTTCTTTTTTCCAATAATGCAGCACTCATATTGAAGACCCCTGTGGGTCTTCAGACACCAATGGGCAGTCTTCAGGAGCACTGTAACCCCAAAGCTTTGAATGTGAACAAAAGTAAAACTATGTTCATGGCATGCAGCCTGCACAACTAATTTAAATATGGTATTAGATTGGTAGGAGCGAACATAGCACTTTTGACTGCCGAAGTAAATCCTTTCACTTTTTAATGTATGTTGCATCCCCAGGGTTAATAGCCTCATGCCCCCCTTTTGTGATGTGGGCCAGACTAAATTGGCTAACCTTGCAGGACCTGAACTGTAACCTGGCATCTCTCAACCACTGACTGATAATGCTGAGGGACACTATTTTGGGGATTATGTCTCTCAGTCTCCCTATGTATCCCTGGCTTCCTTTCCACCTCTCCCTTAATTTCTTATTCTTCCCCTCCTCCTCTTTTCCTAACTCGCTCAGCTCCCTTTTTTCTGCTTGCTTCACAACTGGTTCCTCCACCCCAACTTTCCACCACAAACTCCTTTCCTTTAAACTCCCCTTTACTTGTTCCCCTCCTATTTCCCACAACCGTGCTAGTCCTCTCGGTTTCCTTCCACTCTCTACTCTTCTATTGGCCGTAATTCTCTCTTCCACTTGCGGCCTTCTTTCTGCCATCTCTGCTCCTCTTACTCCTGCCTCTCTCTCTCTCTCTTCCTATCACCTCTGCTCAATGTATTCTCACCTCCTGCTCTTCTCTCTCTTTCAACCAAATGTGCTCCTTTCTCTATCCCCTCCCTCTTTCTCCGTTTCGCCTTATCACACTGTCTTGCTCCAAACTGCACCTCACACTCATACTCCTAATTGCACAGCTCAAGACATCCTCCCACCTCTTTTATTCCTTAGTGGAGCCAGGCTCAAGAAGCATGATGGTTTTAGGGGGATACAGCTGTGAGGATAGTGTAAAAGTGTACACTGTTTAGCAAACAACCTTGGGAAATGTGAATTCTCTGTGTACTTTTACTTGGCTGACTGTCAGCCAACGATACTGGACATCCGGCCACCCTCTTCTATTCAGTCGCTGCAATGCCAATGTCAACGAATTGCAAGTGTCAGTTTGAGGGTTCATCCAAAAACACTGAAGAAAAATCAGTGAATGCGTGATTTGGCCGAACTTCGGCCGTTCGAAAATTCTGAAGGGCTGAAAGGTTTGACCAAATCGCGTGCAGTGCTGGGTGCTGCGGGGGTGTCCCCCGCACCTTTGCTCACTAAATTGAAAAAGGAAAGGACCCTGCCGCACCGGTTCGCCATCACGGAAGTGAAAGAAACAGGCTTTGCAGGGACACAAGGTAAGTGGGGGAGTGGGGATGTGTTGGGAGGAGGCGTGTGGGTGGGGGTGTGGGCAGGGGTTTGGTCAAATCAGAATTGTTCAGGGAAGAAAAGACTGAGGATTATTTCGAAGAAAATTATTTTTGGTCTTTTCTCCCTCGAACATTTCTAATTTGGTCTATCAACCCCGATCCTCAGTTCGACAAACCACGAATATATCAAGTCCTCATTACACCTTGACCCTTGGAGCAATTAATCATTTCTTAGATCCAGTCATCCCTTTTCCTATTAAGAAGTTCATGGAGGTCCTTGATAGTGGGCCAGTGAACAAGATTCTCCATGAGCCTCACTCTAGTGTGTTCTCCCTAAAGAGGTCAATTTCCATACTGGTCAGAAGGGTTAGGGTGAGTGGTGTTTGACAGAACAAGGCTGGGATGGACAGGAGGGCATGGCAGATTCACGGCATGCATTCTATGGGGCTTACATTACTGAGTCTGTAGTGGTCTGCGGCCCACAGCGTTATCCAAGTCCCAACCTGTAGCCTCAGATATGGGACAACACCACAGATCTGATTGAGCTTCTGGCCCAGCTGCATCGGAATAGTAACCCTGCAAATAGATACCCTCCAGGCACAGCTGCACTTTATTTCTGTGTTCTAACACATACCTTCGTTATGCCACTGCTAGGAACGGCACAAATCTGGGAATGGATCTGCAGGCAAAAAAGCAATTTATTAACTCTCTGAAAGGAGATCCAGATCCAAACTTTAAACAACTTAAGTATGTTACCAATTTGCACAGTTTCAGTATGTCCCAAACTGGTGATACCATTATATTCCCAGTTGGGCAAACACAGTGGTCCTCATTACGAGTTTGGAGGTAGCCATGCTGCTTTTAGCGGCATGGCTACCCCCAAACTCGGGTCCGGGTCCTGCAAAATGGGAATTACCGGGCCATTCCGACTTTTGCAGGCCAGGTAATTCCCATTCGTCGGACCCAGACCTGGTATGTCCCCATTCCCATTTGAGCCACCATAGGGCTCAATGGGAAAAGGAAGGATGCTAACAACAGACCCGTTAATGACGTGTCCGTTGTTAGCATCCTGTTCTGCTACCGCGTGCCGCTCTGCACGTCTGGTCTGACCAGGCGTACAGAGCGGGACCCGCTGCAGAACTCGTAATGTTGTGGCCCGGTATGGCCAGTGCCGGTCCCTTACCGGCACCATTCATACTGTGGCTGCCACAGTCGTAATGACGCCCAGTATTTTGTTAAAGAGAGAATACTATAATTTGATAACCCTCGTAAATTCTGTTGTCACAGTTCCATCTATGCTTAGTTTGGTAATTCACATGTATGCCAAGTTTGGAAAATCCCAGTCTGGCATTTCCGCTTTGCATACAGACTCGGACTGGCCAATGCGGCAATGTCTGAGCCAAAAACGCTAAATGCTAGTGCGGGCCACTTTTTTGGCCAATGTGGGCCAGTTTGATGAGTGGCTACTAGTGTTGACAATTGTTGCTGAATAAATATTCTTTAAAGTGCACAATTTGCATAACAGTTGATCAAAGAACTCCCCCTTGGATACTATTCAGTCTGTCACAAAAGGAACGGTGGGCCACTGTTTCATTGGTGTCATACTGAATGTTTATTATGATTGTGATTACAAGGGTACTATCAAAAAGTGCATATAGTGGGATTTTCAAAATGGGAATATGTTGGGGTTGGATGAACACAGAACATAGTGGGGTGGGCAAAGAGAGGATTGTGAGGCGCCTGAGTAAGTAGTCAGACACAATTTGGCTTGGACTTCAATACTTTTATTTAAATAATAAAAATGGTGGGAAAAAATGCCTCAATAGCCCCAACTCTCTGAGCGGTTTCCCTGCCTCAACCAAACTAACTAATGAGGCAGTCGTCAGGATGTCCAAATGACTGTCCACAGTCCTGTGCCAAAACCCTAATATGACCCTCACATTCTAATCCAGGATCGGACTGGGACAAGAAATCAGCCCGGGGCAACAAAACACAAAGTAGCCCACAAGAAGAAATGTGGCCCACATTCATGAAATCCAGCTGTTCGCGACTTTCTGAAGCGCACTGTTTGTGATGACATTTTACCTTTATGGCCACTGCTGGTGAAAACAGTCTGGGGACCACTGTAACTGAGGTGCAAGTGCACTCTATTGTGCTGAAGGTTCATAACACGCAAGCTCCCCCGAAAATTGGCATGCAAGTTTCCTCATTACTGCTACTGTCAGGTCAGCAGAGGCAGCAGTAAAAACTCTCCTCATGTTAACAGAGACTATGTAAGGCATAGAGGTTCCATGTGTTAAAATCACAGCAAAAATGGCAGTGAACACAAAATATTGTGGCAAAAATGCTGTGGTTTTGACGCTGCAATCCATGAAAAGGATGCGGGGGGCACCCCCGCAACCCCCGGACACATAATACGAAAACCCCCACTCCACTTTAATGGTGTAATGGGGTACACCTTTAAGGGTTCAAACCACAGCGATTCTTTTTACAGGCAATATTTTTGCCGCAATTTTATCACTGCATACCGGCATAGACAGCCGCAGTATATACTTCCCTTATGGAAGTGATGAGCTCATGCATTAGCAGTGAAATCTTCCAGGCCTCACAGCAGGTAGAGCACATGAAGCAGCTACCTCCCCTCCTGCATTATAAATAGAAGATCCAGTGGCAATGCAAACCTCATGCACACCTTTAAGCCCGCACAAGCAACATTGCAGGTAGAGCAACTGCCCACATACAACAGCAGTATAAGCTTCCTTCCGACAAAAGGTCCAACACAGGCAACAACAGTGCGGTGCAAACATCAGACTTGCAAGGTAGGTGCACCGCCCTGCCAGCAGGAGGGGAAGTTTTTCTACTACATAGCATCAACAATACAGGTAGAATCATGTCAGGGTTTCCAACGACTGAGCAGTTGTGTCACATTTCTGAAGTGCAAGCTTCCATCACACCACATTATGGAGCAGGGGTCAAGTCCTAAAATATAAAGTGGGGGCACTCATCAACAAATGCAATGGGATGTGATGTCGCCAGAAAATAGCATATCAAGGTGAAATATGCACAATTCATTACAATGACTTTGCATAGCCTCCCAAATTGCACAGGACGAGTGGCATTTGCCTTTTGTAAAATCAACACACACACACAAAACCAAGAGAGGATATTTTCTTCTGATAGTATTTTTGAAAACGTTATAAGGTGTGCATGTTTTAAACTCCAAGAACCAATACAAATGTTTTCCCTGGGACTTGCAGTAATGAAATGAGAAAGTTCACCTTTAGTTGTTTGTTATTTTTCATCAGGTTATAGTGCAGTGGTGAAGTGTCTAGCCTGCAAACCTGGCGACTGAGGTTGGCTTTAATTCTTAAATTCAAAGAGGACATCCAATGTTTCTCATTTTAGCTTGGGGGGACTGAGTCCACCCTCTGAATAAAGTGGGTGGACTCCGTCCCACCGCGTGTACCCTCAACCTGAGCCCTGTGTTGGAGACATTGCTGCATGGCACTTCCACAAAAAAATTCTCCCTCAAGATGTATGTAAATGATTATGGAAACATTGTACTTAAAAGCAGTCCTATGATTGCTAAGCCACAGTCGCTCACTAACACAAACTGTCTTAACTCCCAGTGAGACTCTTCTGCTGACGCTTCACTGCGTGGAGATGAATAGGGTCCTCTTCCTTATCCTTCCAGGCACTCCTGGCATGCAAGTGCTAACCTCCCATACCGATTTCCATTGCTTAAAAATGTATGCATACAAAAAGCGCTGCTGCTAAAAATGAAGTGCTTTAGGTAAGTAATTGCAGCACAACACCAGGTGCGTCCTGACAGCTCTGTAAGTGACCGAGGGGTCAAGTCAACGTAAACAATTTTGTGGGGGGGAGCAAAAGCAGCATTTACCCACTGGTTTATATATTAAATGAAAAAACTTTGTTAAAGGACGTTATAGTTCCAAGTAAAACCGTAAAATCCCTGAAATTCGCCAGTTATGGTAAGCTAAGCAACCATAACTCGCGCCACCACCGTGCACTGCTAAGACTAACACCCACAACATCAAAGATGACATCACAAATGTCACTGATGACATCACATGTCTGTCTCCCTCTTTTTTCCGTTACTGACACATCTAGGCCACATGGTTTTTTTCAGTAACAGTCAGGAACTAAAAATTGTAAACGTATTATATTTGTAGACTTATCCTTCAAGTATGTTCTTACAGTAATTCTCTTAGGGTCCAGTCATATCATATGAAACATATAAATAGGGGAAGACACAAGCTTGAAAGACAGCAATCCTTTCTGTGCATGCAAATAATCAGTAGAGTTATCAGCACTTTCTGATAGTTCTGTTGTTTTTTTTATTACTATACTATACTTTCCCTGTATATGTTCATATTTGTAGACATTGCACTCAGACTATTTCCCTTAGGGTCCAGTCACATCATGGGATACATATACATAGGATAAATAGCAGCTTTGCAACAGAGCAATCATTTATTAGCATAAAGATAATCAGTTAGGTCATGAATTGTTTCTGCTACTACTTCTGCTTTTTTGCTTACTTCACTTTCCCTGTATATACACATATTTGTATGCGTTATTGTGTCTTTGTGTTTTGTCTGTAATAATGCAATTATGTAATATGTGGGTTTTATTAGCTACTTATTACATATTTCACAGTACACAAAACTCTAATAAGAAAAAAATTATCATTTCATTATTCAATATATCAACATTAAGAATATTATATCTTCATCATGTATGCTGCACACAATGCCTAGGTTTCTGCATAAGTAGCTTAGTATACTCGATAGAAATTCATAATATAATGCTATTTATATCAATACATTACTTAATGCACTAATTAGCTCATGATATTTATTCCAATGATCCGTGACACTTTTTTCTCAACATTATAATAAGAATGCCTTATACAGACATTTCATGAAAAGTAAATTCATATGTGATGACATCAGTGATGTCATCAATGACATTTGTGATGTCATCTTTGATGTCGTGGGTGTTAGTCTTAGCAGTGCACGGTGGTGGCGCGAGTTATGGTTGCTTAGCTTACCATAACTGGCGAATTTCAGGTGTTTTTTCGGTTTTACTTGGAACCATAACATCCCTTTACTGAATTTCATAGGTTTTTAGTAGCGCAACTTAACAATAATAACTCTGACTTTATGTACAAGTAACATAGATCATCCTGAACCCCCTCTACTGAATTTGATGTCCGCGAACTCTTTTAATGTCCGCGGACAACAGCACCACTACCCAAAAAGTCTGGGGGGTATGTTTAATTGTTATATTATAACATATGAACATTTTACAAATTCACAAACCAGCACACATACACATTATAGGTAGTAATAAATAAGAATTGTAACCCATATATATAACACCCTAACTATTCATTTAAATACAATGGGCCTCATTACGACCCTGGCGCTAATGGGTTAACGGCGCCGTAAAAGGCTGCAGGGCCGTTAACCCATTAGCGCCTTACTACGAGGTCCCTTTGCAGGACCCGACCTGAATGGCTGGTCTAGACCAGACGTTAAAGTAGGGACCCGCAAAGGGAACTTGGTGCCAAGTACGGTACCTCAATTTGCGGTACCGTACTTAGCGCCTTCCCCAATTCCGTTGAGCCGTATGGGGCAAAAATGGGAATGGGGAAGGGCCAATGTTCAATGGGGAATTACCGCCCCACCAAACTTGGAATGGGGTGGTAATTCCCCATTGAACATTGGCGGACTCGTTACGATACCGGCACCAACCATGGTGCTAATAGCGCCATGGTTTAGTGCCAGTATCGTAATGAGGGCCAATATCTTCTAAAATGGAATATACCAAAAGAAGAAAGATAGTCTTCGAACATGATTACCTCACAGAAACTGCACAACTAAGAGCAACAGCAGATCTACAGACCACTCAGAACACACCTTACCAGAAGCTAAGTGTACTGCATTTTACTCATATTTGTAAACTTTCTGTATTAGATACAAAAAAAAGTGATATGTTTTTTCTCACAGAAATGTCTAGTACTCTGGAGTGGCTAGAGGAGCATTTCCCACGTGAGGAAATGTCAGAAGATAGTGGACCTAATGGCAGACACTTTACTATATAAACCAATTAATAAATATTATTTTATATACATGAAACATATATATTTGTTTTTGTACAGACCATACAAAAATTGAAAATACTAAAGAAAAAGCAGTATTGGATAAGAGTCTTCAGACCTACTCATGGCAAATTTTAATAATTTAAAAAACTTTGTGGAGGATCACTTGAAACAAACAACTACATACCATTGTCCCACATGTACCTGTCCCCCCTCACCATATCCCACTCTGTCTCCAAACCCTCTCCATGAACCAAAACATTTTGATGATACTTCCATCCCTTCTTCACCTCAAATAAATCCTATTGAAACCCCCAATTCTCCTGTTTTTGTTTCAGTTTCTGTCTCACCTTCTCTGTCATAAATTTAACATCCATGTAAAATAAAGTAAAATTATTATATTGTGTCCTAATTAATTTCTTGTCTTTTTTAAAAAAGCAGTTCAGGTGTCCGCGGACAGCGCGGGCGTCCGGAATGTACGTAAAGAAACAAAAATGGGAGCATCCTAAGGACACTATATCTCTTCGTAATGTTTACATGCAAGTTGAAACTGTTCTAAGAACACATGCGGTGTCCTGAAATGTTCGTAAAGAAACAAAATGGGGTGTTCTGAGGACGCTATGACTGTCCGTATTGTTCGCAGGCAAGTTGAAACTGTTCTAAGAACACAGGCTGTGTCCTGAAATGTTCATAAATAAACGAAATGGGGGTGTCGTGAGGACGCTATGTCTGTCTGTATTGTTCGCAGGCAAGTTGAAACTGTTCTAAGAACAAACGCATGTCTGTAACTGTTAGTTTCACTTGTGACGCACATTTAATCACTTCAGGACCCGAACAGTGTCCGTAGAACACCAATGCGCATGCGCAAAACAGTTTCAGTGCATTTGGTGTCCTGTGGACACCCGCTCCCTTCGCGAACATGTTCGCGAACCTATCATGTGACCGCACCCCCGATGAGCGTATGTTCTGATTGCGAACACTGTTCGTGTCCCCGAACAATTTAAAACTACATTTTCAAGCAATCTACAATATTTTTCAATAAAAACTCACCATAGAACAAGTCCCACATAGTAATCCTGAGTTTCTACATACTTTTTGTGACTTTTTGACCCCTTTTTTTCTATTTGATCTGTCCGCGGACAGCGCGCATGTCCGTGAACCGCGCACAAGCACCCCTATAAAAGACCACGCCCTAGATCTCATTCTCATTGTGTTTCTGGCTATCCTACAGAACACAGCAAATTTTGCTGCCAATTTGCAGATTTTCATCTCGAAGCTGATGGCTTCCATGGCTCCACTCATGCCACCTGGTGCTGCAACTGCCTCAACACCACCCCCACCACCACCACCTTCCCAAGGGCCTGAAGAGGGGAACAGGAGTGAGGATGCACAGGAGGATGAAGAGGATGATGAGAATGAGGTAGCGGAAGTCCCTACTACCAGCACTCAGCGTGAGTCTTGGGTGTGACGGTTATTTACCATTCGTGGTAATGGTCCTAAGGCATGTGCAAACTAAGTCACCTGCAACGTGTGCAAAATGGTACTCAGTCGTGGGAGGCCTGGTTCATACAGCTTTGGGACAACTACCATGAAGCGATACCTAAGGTCATTCCACACTGGGGCCATTCGCAAGGTTGTACCTTGCGAGGAGTGTAGCAGGTTGATTTCCTCTACTTCATCCGCCATTTCCGATCCCGTCACCACAAGGAACACGTCTGTGGGACTGCGTATTCCTCAAGCTGCCTCACAGGCCATACGCAATATTGATGACCCTTACCTTTCGAGGGTCACAGTTGTGTGTATGTACTACGACGCAGTACTGTGCAGGGGGGAGAGACTTCTGTGCCATTCCCTCATTGGATATAGCTAAGAAGTCACATGAACATCCACCAATCACATTCAAGACCTCTACATCTAACTGCATCATCATAGATCAGCACTTCAAATGTACTGTTAATCTCTCTGAGTACAAGTGTCATATCATTGGAAAGCACCTTCTACCAGAAATACTGTACAAGTCTCCAAGATGTCTACTTGCAGCTGCATGCATATCCATATGCATAAACACAAACTACAGGTATGCATATGTTCTTTATAGTACATGTACAATTCTTATAGATTCATATAAACAGATTAACTGACTTTTAGTTTGTATAATCTATAAAAATGATTTTACTGTCATTTTTTACATCTACTAAAATCAACTGTCTTTGATTTCTTTTTACACACACATTTTCAAAGGATGTTGAACTAATATATTTAAAGTACAATATGAAGAGTTAACATGCTCAAACAAAATTGCATGCACACAGTATGTTCAAATATCAAACAACAATACTTGTACAAAAACATAAAAATGTATTTACTTATATGTATATAGTGCGCAAGCAGCCCATGGCATTGAGGCGCTGTTACTTAAAAGAGCTTAGTTACAGAAATAGTGGTATTCAGTGGTACATTATGAATTCCACAAGGCATAGAAATTATATTTTGGTTGGTACAGTTAGTCATTACAATACAGTTTATGCATTAAGAACATATGATATGTATTCAACTGGTGCAACGCATCTTATATGAATAAGATAGTTTTCATGATTTTGAGGAAGGTGCTGAGGGTCAATGTCAATTAAAAAAATGATTGTCTAAGTTAAAAACAGTGCTATATGCAAACAAAATTACTAATTTGTTTCCTTTACAATTGCAGTGAAGACCATTCTCCTGAAAAGAAGCAGCCGAATTTGAAGTACAAAGAACAACTAAGAAGAAACCTGCTCATTTCAGAAAAACAGTAAGTTGAATACCACCATATTATTTGTACTATTATTCAAACACACTGTAAGCTTAATTCATGCTATTTCTGTGCCTAAAAATAGAGATTGTGCACCATTCTGTCTACAAATCCCCATTTCTTAAACAGAGATTTACAGGCAGAATGGCGCACCGTTTGATATTTTTTGACAAACAAATAACCCAACTCAGCCCATAGAATTTTGATATTATAGAACAAACAACCGTTTTAATTGTATACCATTAGATTTACTATTTGTACTTCTCCACACCACTAGCTTACTTTCTACTGTCATCTGAACCCAGTCTAGTAGCACATAAATTCAAGAATACCCATCCCAAATAGTTGTAGTTGCCCAATGCACAATCACACACCATTACATACATCTTTATCATCTTACTCAGACACTCATCACACAGCACACATACATTAAGAACACCCCAACCCATACCTTCTTTATTTTTTCAACAGACCCTAAAGAATGCCTACCAAAAATCAAGTCAGTAGAAAGCAACAGAGAAGCAGAGCAAATGAAAATAGAAGTGTCCAAAACAAGCATCCATCTCTAGCAGAATTTGTAAAAAAAAGTTAAAACAAAACAGCTAATACAGTCATTTAGCGAAACAAAACAAGCTTCAACTACAGAAACTTTGCCTCCTCTATCAAAATGTAAAACAAACCACAAAACAATTAACACAAAATCAGCTACCACTACAGATAAAACTGCTCCTATAAATCTTGATATAGTGCAAAGTAAGCATACTAAAAAAAGTATTTTACAAAAATGTTCCATCACAGAGTCCTTCAAAATCTTATAAAAACAGGAGAGAAATCAGGCTCAATCCTTAAAACCTATTGTAGGAAATTAAATTTAGAAGCGTTGATAGACAGTGCAATCCTTCTCAAAAGAAAGTTATTTATTTTAGTGTTAAACAAAATGAAACCACTAACAAAACGAATGACTAAATTACAAAAAAGACTTCTCAATAAACAAAATGTCAACAGAAATAACTTCTGAAGTATCTGTGGGGGTGAATGGAGTCACACTACGAGCACAGAACCATACTTTAATGAAGAAGCATACAAACAAAAGCAAACAAATACAATTGCCATACATAGCAGTGGACTAGGTTATGAAAAAGTTAATAATACCATAATGGAACAAGAAATACTGCTTACAAAAATATCCACAGAAAACCTAGAATTACCTCTTCATTCAACTGAATCAGAAAGTCTAGTATACAAATGGCCAAGCACGTCAATGTGTAACATTCCCAAAAAATCTTTCAAGTCTTTACGCCAATTCCTCAATCAATATGTGAAAGGCAAAGACAAAATCAAAATTAAACTACTGCAAAATATGGACACCTGTCCAGCGCGCAAGTACACAGGACTACAAGGACATTCATTGGCCTGTATTTCAGGACCTACTTGCAAAACCAACTTACATTATATCAAAATGATATCAACACATCATTCAACTATAAGAAATCTAGTCTATAAACTGTACTATGCTAAAAGTCCTGCTTTAGCACTAGCCAATTTAAATAACATTCTTCTACATGGTACAGCAAAAGACCTACTTGAAGAAATTGACTCTATCCAGAAAAATATTTTGGAAGTGAAAGCCACTTACAGAATGAAATAGCTTTAAAGCAAATTAGCAACAATTCTATGCATGGCAACCATCTACTACACACATACAAAAAAGAAATACTGACATTTAAAAGTACATCTGCAGAAGTACCAAACCATGTGTGTGTATGTTGCCATAGAACTTTTTATAAAAGTAACACAAAAACTGTAGACCTAACATAAAATAAAATAGAAGACAATGAAGATTCTAAATGGTTTGAATTAGCTCTCTACCTTATAGCAGAAAACAAATACGAAATAACTGATCCCTTAATACTTTGCAGTTACTGCATTACAAAACTTGACAACAACCAAACTCCTTCACGTGCTATCACAAATAATTCGGAATTATTTCCACTACCAAAACCCCTACAACAACTCAATTTATATGAGAGCATCATAATTCAAACAGTGCACCTATTTCAAGCAATAATACGCCTTCAACCAAAAACAGCAAAATTGCCTCCCTCTGAATTAGTGAAAGGTATTCAGGGAAAAGTAGTGTATTTACCATTAGATCTAAAAGAAAATGTGCACACTCCAGGAGTGCAACGTCCAATGGAGCAATCTTTAATTATCTTAGTAAATGGTGTACCTACAGAAGACAAAACAAATTGGCAACAACTGGTAGATTTACATAAAGTTAGACAAGCCTTGCAATATCTAAAAGACAATAATGATCACTACAAAGAAATTAATATTGAAGAAAACTTGAAGGATACCACTGAAATAATTCAAGAGACACACGAAGCTTGTCAATTTGAGCTCCTAGATCCTGCTACAATGTCCAATACGTTAGACCATACAATTCACCCATTGCACTCTAATGACACCGTAGAATATGCACTAGAAACGTACCAAATGCGTCAAACAAAAGGATCACCAATCAGCATATGGGAAAAAAGTATAGAAGCACATGCTTTTCCTCTACTCTTTCCTACTGGCAAAGGAGGAAGGTACGATGATAGACCTATTCAAATACCAGCATCAGAATACCGCTCATTACGGATGTATTCTGAAGATTCCAGATTTAGACAAAATGTGGAATACATATTCCACCTATTCTTTGAAAGTGAACTAGCAACTTTATATTACGGAGTTGCACACAGAGGATCCCACTTTCAAAATATGTCAGCTACACAATTATTACAAAAAGTGCAACAAAAATATGAGGTTTTACAATCAAATATTACAAATCTATTAGCAAATATGCGTGGTACTAAAGAGTACTGGTTTCGACGTCATGGAGATGTACGTTGTATGATAAGAAACCTTGGCCCACCCACTTGGTTTGTTACATTAAGTTGTGCAGAATATGCACGGGAAGATTTACATTATTTCCTACGCATATCAAGCAAAAACAAAACATAGATATACTAACACCTGGAGAACTTTGTTCTCTAGATCCTGTTAATGTTTCAAGGTATTTTCACCGTCGCTTCATTGCTATGCTACATTTTATTTGTAATAAAACTGTTCCTCCCCTTGGAGAAGTGCAACACTTCTTTTGGAGAAAAGAATACCAAGCCAGAGGAGCACCACATATCCACATGCTTTTATGGATTAAACATGCTCCTAAATTTGGTCAAGACAGTGTTGCCACTGTTTTACAGTTTATTGAAAAATATGTCACTTGTGAAATTCCATCAGAATCCACAAATAGTGATCTTCATGCACACATTTTACAATTTCAAAGACACAAATGTGGCAAATATTGTTGTCGCAAATACAAAAACAAAGGGAAATACTACACCAAATGCCGATTTGGTTTCCCTAGACCAGTTACAAATACAAGTCAAGTGAACAACCTCACGTCTTCAGTTAGACATAGTGTTAAAGGTAAGTCACCTAAAAATACATATTACATAAAAAGAAAAGAAGAAGAAAAATATATCAATGATTACAATGCAATCATTGCCCACTTATGGAATGCAAACATAGATGTGCAGTACATTGCAGACAATTCTACTGCAGTTGCACAATATGTTACAGCATACTTAACCAAAGCAGA
Source organism: Ambystoma mexicanum (assembly GCF_040938575.1). Taxonomy (NCBI): domain Eukaryota; kingdom Metazoa; phylum Chordata; class Amphibia; order Caudata; family Ambystomatidae; genus Ambystoma; species Ambystoma mexicanum. Next base: position 786,187,068 of record NC_090925.1, read on the forward strand.
AAAGACAGAGCCCCAAGACCTCTGGAATGACCTGTCATCAGATAAAACAGTGTCTCAGAAATTATACACCTTGGGCATAAAAATGCTCTCCCATAGAGAATGTGGATCCTATGAAGCAGCTGATCGTTTAACTGGTACTGCATTGTATGGAAAATCTGAAAATATAGTATGGCTATAGAAACAATAGCCAAACATGAGCCCAACAGCCAAGACATTTTAAAAAAACAATTTACTGGACACATACTACCCAAACAGAAGTAACACTTTGGAAACCATGTGTTTATACCGCATAGCCCAAAACTTCACATATAAAAATAATATAAAACCCGATGAAAAAAAGGTAAATACAGAGTGACAAATTGTGAAGGCAGCTTAATAACACTCACCAAACGAAATTTAATTAATCATATCAAATTGTCATTAAAGACTCCTCAACATAAAGAACTATATTACATGTCCCTGCTACAACTCTTTAAACCATGGAGAAAAGAAGAAGATATACTAGATAGCTATGACTCATATGAAGACGCTTTCAAAGCAAATGAAAGCACTATAACTGATGTAAACTTTACACAGTACAAAACAATGTTGCACAATGAACAGCAACACGAAGAAGAACTCCAGGCCCAACTAGATAAGGACACTCCTGACAGTAGTCAACCTTCTGTAACAGGAAGCCAAGAACCACTGGGAGAGCCACTAATAACAAATGAGACAGAATTAGCTATGACAGAAGTAGAAAACACCATGTGTCAGTATGAAGATAAAGAAGACTTAACTATACTACAATCAAAACTAAACAATGAGCAACGTAGTATTTTTCAAGAAGTAACAAAAGAAATTGCACATGGTGTACAACATGAAAACAAAGAATGCTCCTGCCAAAATTACAAACCTATACTACTGTACGCCAGTGGTGAAGCTGGTTCTGGCAAAACATTCTTAATCAAAATCATCAGTAAGTTCCATCAACAATTGACAAACGACAAACTGTCAGCTGTTGTCACTGCCCCCACAGGTTTAGCTGCCTACAACATAGGCAGTGTCACTTTACACCGATTACTACTCCTGCCAGTAGAACACCAAAACAAATTAGACTATTACAAACTTACTACAGAAGCTGCAATGGAAATACGCAGAGCATTAAAACAAATGAAAATGCTACTAATAGATGAAGTGAGCATGGTCTCTAACCTAATGTTGGCTTTGATTCACCTCAGATTACAAGAAGTACTCAAAACAAACTATGAAGAGCTCTTTGCAGGAAAACACATTTGGCCTCATTACGAGTCCGGCGGTAACAGAGGCAGTAAAACCGCCTGGTTACCGCCGGACTCGTATAACCATTCCACCTCTCTGATTCCCAGAATTACCGGGGCATTACAACCCCGGTTTCCCAGGAATCACGGAGGCGCAATGGTGTTAATCCCCATTCCCATTGAGTCCTCTGGGACTCAATGGGAATGGGGATCATGGAAACACCGGCAGCATTACGAGATGCTGCCGGTGTTTCCTCGTCCGCCTGCAGACGGGCGGTGTTAAACCCGCCAGGTCTGAACATCAACATCACCTCACGGGTTTACCGCCACCGTTATTTCCATACCGGGCGATTTGTAATGAGGCCCATTATTGTTTTCAGAGATCTTCTTCAATTGACACCAGTGAATGGTGAGCCCATTTTTAAAACCTTAGGACACAAACTCTGCCGTAAAACTGTTGGCAGCATAGGAAATGTCAACCTTTGTCAACATTTCCAATACGGAGAATTAACAGAAAACATGTGGCAATCTGCAGATCTCACTTATGCCAACATCTTAAAACGTATTAGAGTTGGTATACTATCTCAAGAAGCACAATCAATATTGAAAACCCGGCATATTCATGCACTTTATGGCGATAATGCATGTGCTACAGATGTTATGGAACAATTAGCCCACAAAAATGTCAATTGTATGGCCTTAATGCCAACTCTTGCAAGCTGTTTCAAATTCAATGAAACAATGTTAAAATAAGAAATGCAACCAATAATGAAAATTAGCGCCACAGACAAACTAGACGTACATGGTATGGCACTACCCATGTGTGAACAAGCCACAACAAGACTAAATAGTTTAGAAAATTCAATCTCCAACACAGCTGGATTGGAAAAAATATTAAAATTATCCTTAAATTGCAGAGTAATGCTCAAACGTAACCTTGACGTCGACCAAAGACTAGTTAATGGAGCACTGGGTCCAGTTGCTGGCTTTCAAACATTCCCACGTCACAACAACATTCAGTTTGTCAATATTCTCTTTGACAAACTTTCAGAAGTAAAAAGGATAGGACGCTCAACAGCTTGATTCCTTCTCTTCAAAGACATGTATGTACGCAGAGAACAATTTTCTCTAACTCTTGCATATGCAGTCACCACTCAAAAATCACAAGGTCTTACCCTAGACACAGCATTAATAGACATTGCTAACACAGTCTTTAAAGAAGGCATGAGCTACGTAGCACTATCACGCTTACGTACACTTGACGGTCTATTTCTAATCAACTTTGATGCAAGTAAAGTAAATGCTGATATTCCTTGCATTTTAGAATAAAATAGACTTTGTTCACTATACACCCCCCATCTAAAAACATATCCTGTTCCACAAAAAGAACAACGTTGTAAAAGAAAACTAAATCAAACAGAAATACAACAGGATATCACTGCAAATCCTCCAAAGAGAGTAAAAGAAACTAATACTTCATCAAGTGCCACAAGCAAAAAAGAACCAATTAGGGAAAGTAAACCAGGTACTTCATCAAAGAAGGAAGACAAACTAAAAAAAAAATCACTCAGATACAGAATTACCTGGTCCATTTAAACTCTCAAATATAATTGGTGTAAGTTGCTACCCAAATGTAGCAATGAATATTCTATTTCAATTACCACCAATTGTTGACAACATATACTTACACAGTACAGACCAATTGTGTTTGCAAATGTTAGTACTTCATAGAAATGCAACAAACAATCCTAATAACACATATAGTGTTTATAGAATAAGACAACAATTGGACTACTGTGCTGGAATGGTGAAATTCACTATAAACTCACAGGAAGATCCACAAGAATTTCTAATGTACTTACTACAAGTACTGGAAAACAAAAACATACCTATAAATGAAATCTTCCAGATTTCATACATGTGGAAACATACATGCCCTCTCTGCAACAATGTGACACAAGAACAAATCCCCAATGAACGCTTCGTATATATATATATATATATATATATCAATACCTAATTGTGAATCCATTCCATTTCAGCAACTTGTACAACATGCAAACTATGGTAGATTATGTTCTACCTGCAATTCGGATATTCGCTCCACCTTACTAATACAAAAACATAGTAAATACATAATACTAATACTTTTATGTTTTGCAATGCAGATGGTACAAAAACAACTGCAAGCTGACTGGATTCACACATGGTCAAGTATCACTTGGTAAGAAAACCTTCACAACAATAGGTATAATCTACCACGCAGGAGCCACAACCAATTCAGGTCACTACACAGCATAAATAAAAAATAATTGTGGATGGTTCGAATGTAATGATAGTACCATTAATCTAAAGCAGAGATTACCAGCAAATCTTACAAACGCTTATTTAATCTTCTTAAAACCAAAATGTATTAACTAAACTATACTTAAACCTTAACTAAACTTCTATTAAAAAACTATAAACTGTTAGAATATGCCAACAGGTATCTAACTGCCCAAAGATTGTACAACAACTAAACAGATAAATGAATACTACTAAATTATATAAAAAATAGATAGTTATAATACGCCAACTGATATCTAACTGCCCCAAAGTTTTAAAATCTCCAAACAGATAAATCAATACCACTTCATTACAACTAAAAATAGACAGTTACAATATGTCAACAGGTATCTAACTGCTCCAAAAATCTGCAACAAGCCAATCCATAGAGCATTAGCCAGAAACAACAAGTGAACACTGAAAACAAACAAACAAATAGACTGTAGCATAACAAGAAAAAGGTTTTTTTGATCCAACATGGATTTTTTTTCTCCCACAGACCCAATGATTTTAGCAAGAAACACAAAAACTGAGCAAATTTCACAGTACACTGGTTTGTAATATACTAAATATGAGGGTCCAACAAAAAATGTTGATTATTCAATGTTATAAGTCATTACAAAATACCAATAATAACATGATCTTTTCTTTAATCACAGAAATGAAGAAATACATATACTCCAGTTACTAAACCAAACAGTAAGTATATTATAATAAGTACAACCATCGCAGCAAATCACACCCATAGTGACTTATAACTTCGGTGCTTATAAATGTGGTCTTATCCATGCTCCCAAGACTCTATGCCCTGGCCACAACCACCGCAGCATATCACACCCATAGAGTCAAACATTTTGACTATGCCATATGGGCACTTTTAATGTCCGCGGACATGATGAGTGTTCTTAGAACAGATTCAACTTGCCACCGAACAATACGGACAGTGTTCTCAGGACACTCCCATTTTGTTTATTTACGAACATTTCAGGACACCGCAAGTGTTCTTAGGACAGTTTCAGCTTGATTGCGAACAATACGGACAGATGTACCGTCCTCAGAACACTCCCCTTGTGTTTATTGACGAACATCCCAGGACACTTCATGTGTTCTTAGAACAGTTTCAACTTGCTTGCAAACATCCCAGGACACTTCATGTGTTCTTAGAACAGTTTCAACTTGCTTGCGAACAGTACGAACAGTCATACCATCCTCAGGACACCCCCATTTTGTTTACTGACGAACATCCACCATCCTCAGCACACCCTCATTTTGTTTATTGACGAACATCCCAGGACACGTGTATTCTTAGAACAGTTTCAACTTGCCTGCGAATGAAACGAACAGACATACCGTCCTCAGGACATCCCCATTTTATTTATTTACGAACATCCTAGGACACATCATCTGTTATTAGAACAATTTCAACTTGCCAGCGAACCGAACAGACATACCGTCCTCAGAACACTCATTTTGTTTATTGACGAACATCCCAGGACACTTCATGTGTTCTTAGAACAGTTTCAACTTGCTTGCGAACAGTACGGACAGACATACCGTCCTCAAGACACACCCATTTCGTTTATTTTCGAACATATCAGTACACCGCATGTGTTCTTAGAACAGTTTCAACTTGCCTATGAACCATACGTACGGACGTACTGTCCTCAGAACACCCCCATTTCATTTATTTAGAACATTTCAGGACATCCGTGTTGTACGCAGACAAATCAAACACAACAAGGAAATCTACCACCTAAAGTAATACAACATTTAACCCATCTCTTACTCCCCCATCCTCCCCAAACAGTCTTACACACCAACACACTCTACTAAATAGCATTTCTCCATCAAGTTTCACCGCGCTGTCCACGAACGTCCGTGAACTCAAGATGGCGGGCGTTCCCGAAAATCTGACGCGCTTCACGCTCTTCGCCGCCCAATCAGCGAACACGTTGCAGGTCCGCGGACATGACGCAAGTCAGTTAGCCAATCAGGACACTGACAGCGGAGCGAACAGGGAAGTGTGTCCACGGACCGAACATAGATATCACTAATTTTTTGTGACCTACTTTTTGGTCATTTTTAAAAAAAACTACTGGATGGATTTTCACCAAGCATGCTTTTGTAAATTTGGTGACCTTCCGTGTAGTACTTTTCATAAAAATGACCAAACAGTAGGTCTGAAAAAATTAGTGATATCTATGTCCGTTTCACGGTCACACTTCCCTGTTCAGTCCACGGACAAGATACCCATTGGCTAAGGGGCTGGTGTCATGACCACGGACACCCAACATCTCTCCACATTGGCTGCTGCGAGACGTGTTCTGCATCCGATTGTTTGGATGCGCCCAACATCTTGGATCCCCCGAAAGCGGAGCAACAACCAGCGTCCAAATGCTCCATTTATAAAACTCTTTTGCTGTGTCACAGAGCGTTGGGGAAGGTTCAGACAGTAAGACATAGGTGATCAATGCATTTGTTCTGGGGGTCAGTCTTCATGATGTACTTTCTATGGACACCTTGTGTGCACAGAAAATGTGGGGTGTTGTAATAACGATAGTACTTCAGTCCTTGAAAGCACATGCACAGTGGTAGCCAACATTGAAATTGACAACATGCTGTGATTGCATTACTTTTTCCAATGTCTATTATTATATTCATTAGTACGCCGCCATGGGTGTCGCATGGTACAGTGGTTGTGGCCAGGGCCTAGAGTCTTGGATGAATGGCCGTCGGCCGAAGGCCTTCCCTCCAAGACTGTAGGCCCTGGCCACAACTACCGCAGCATGTCATACCCATGGATACCCTCTTACTAAGGAGTATTGATTGCCTGATTTCGGGGAGTGTGTGCACTCTTGAGTGCAAGGCTGAAGGCCATGCCCCCAACAACAAAGCTATAACCTTTTCACTTACAAACCCACATGGGTTTCATGTAGTGCGGCGGTTGTGGAGAAGATGTGTACTTTTGGGTGCATGGTTGCAGGCTGTATGCCATACACCCAAGCATGCACCCAACAGGAAACTGGTAAGCACTGGAGTTATAAGCCACTTCACAACCATGGCGATACACCCTTAAATTTTAGGCACAAACAGTGCAGCATTTCAGACCTATAGAGACACCCCTAGTATTGAACATCAGTCAGGTGGCTGTGGGGAGAGTATGCAGTCATGTGTGCATGGCCGCAGGCCATACACCCAACTGTACAGTTATATGTAGTGTACTTACAAGGTACAATGGGTGCGATATGGTGTGGTAGTGCATTACTCTGGCGGCTGTGGGGAGGGGCTGCAATCATGGGTGCATGGCCCGAAGGCCATGCCCCCAAAAGTACATTTGTTCGCAGTGTAGTTCTATGCCACAATGGATGTCATATGGTGTGGTAGTAGTGGCCAGGATGCAGAGTACTTGAACTAAGTAATAAGCACTGCAGTTGTAAGTAACTATGCATTTGAAATACTGTGTACCCATACATTCATAATGCTATGGCCTCCAACTCACCTCTGTAGCCAGTGGCTACAAACTACTGCACCATATCAGAACTATTGGTACACTTGTACTATGCAGCATCATTAAGATGGTTGTGGGGAGGCCGTAGTGTTTTGGGAGCATGGCCAAAGGCCATGCTCCCAAAACCAAGTGTGTACATAGTAAATTGACAAGGCACCATGGTTCCGATATGCTGTGCTGTTTCTGGCCAGGACCCAGACTCTTGACTGCATGCCCAAAGGCCATGCACCCAAGACTGAAGTCATAAGCAGTGGAGTTACAAATCAATATGTGTGTGGTGTAATGCGCTAGTTGTGTTGATGCCCTAGTGTCTTAGCTTCATGGCTGCAGACGATGGTCCGAAAAGTAAATTTATAAGTAGCTAATTTACAAGGACCATGGTTTTGATATGCAGCGATGGTTGTGGATAGGAACTATACTCCTTGTACCTTGGGCGTAAGGCGTAGGTGGTAGGTTACACACCGAAGATGCAGGGGACAGCCTACAGGCACTGCAGCATATTAGTACCATAGATGAGACGTGTAGCTTCGATGTATAGAAAATGACTGCCAATATACATACTCCTTACTTTGTTCAGAATACACATACAATTTTTAAGTGCCTAGGCGGAAGTATCCCTTTTTCCATTTAGTGTTCCATTTTTTGAAAATGTACTACATTGCATAATAGACAGTTTACCTTTTTTTTTACCCTCATATTTAGTTTACAAACCAGTGTACTGTGCATTGCGCTCAGTTTCTGTGTTTGCTTTTCTAATCCTTGAGTCTGGGAAAAAGAAAATCCTTGTTGGATTAAAAAGACCCTTCATTTACTATGGTACTAACTACTTCCTTATTTCCTTTGAGTGTTTCGTCATCTTTAAGATCAATGTTATGTTTGTTGCCTTTCTGCCGATTTTTAACAACAGTTAGATACCTGTAGGCGTATTCTACCTGTGCATTTGTTTCCAACGATCTGTGATAATCATTTATTTGTGTCATTCCTCCATTCTGTTGGGTAGTTAGATATCTGTGGGCGTATTCTAACTGTTTGTAGTCTTTCACATACTTTGTTGACAATCTTGAAGTACACATTATTTCGTAAATTTTGGCTTTAAGAACATTAAATACGCATTTGTAAGATTAGCTGGCAATCTCTGCTTTAGAGTAATGGTGCTATCATTACATTCGAACCATCCACAATTCTTTTTAATGTATGCAGTGTAGTGACCTGCATTGGTTGTAGCTCCTGCATGATAGATGATTCCTACTGTTGTAAAGGTTTTCTTTCCAAGTGACTCTTGACCGTGTGTGAATCCAGTCAGTTTGCAGTTGGGTTTGGTGCCATCTGCATTATAACGTAGAAGCATAAGTATTATGTAGGCACTATGTGATTGTATCATAAGGTGGAGCGATTGTCTGAATTGTAAATAGTACATAATCTGCCATGATTTGCATTTTGTACAAGTTGCTGAAATGGAATGCTCTCACGATTTGGTATGGAAACATACACAGATCGCTCATTTGGGATTTCTTCCTGTATCACTTTACTACAGAGAGTGCATGTATGTTTCCACGTGTACGAAATTTGGAAGATTTCATTTACAGGTATGCTTTTGTTTTCCAATACTAATAGTATGCACATTAGAAATTCTTGTGGATCTTCTTGTGAGTTCATAGTGAATCTCACCATTCCAGCACAGTCGTCCAATTGTTGCCTTACTCCATGAACACTGTATGTGTTGTCAGGATTGCTTGTTGCATTTCTATGCAGCACTAACATTTGCAAACACAATTGGTCTGTACTGTGCAGGTAAATATTGTTAACAATTAGTGACAATTGAAATAGAATATTCATTGCTACATTTGCATAGCAACTTACCCCACTTTCATTTGCAAATTTGAATGGACCAGCAAGTTCTGTATCGGAGTGCATTTTTTGGTTTTTCTGTTGCTTCTTTGCCAACGTCCCTGGTTTACATTCCCTAATAGGTTCTTCTATGTTTGTGGTAATTGATGAAACGTTAGCTTCTTTTCTTTTCTTTGCAGAATTTGCTGTTGAATTCTGTTGCATTTCTGTTTCATTTACTTTTCTTTTACCACGTTTTACTTTATATGGAACAGGGTATTGTTTCAGATGAGGGTTGTACAGTGAACGCAATCTATTGTATTCTAGAATGCAAGGAATATCAGCTTTGACTTTACTTGAATCAAAGTTCATTAGCAATAGACCGTCAAGTGTACGTAAGCGTGATAATGCTACGGAGCTCATGCCTTCCTTAAAGACTGTGTTTCCTATATCTATCAATGGTTTGTCTAGGGTAAGACCTTGGGATTTATGAATGGTAACTGCATATGCAAGAGTTAGAGAAAATTGCTCTCTACGTACATACATGTCTTTGAAGAGAAGGAATCGAGCAATTGAGCGTCCTGTCCTTTTCACTTCTGAAACTTTATGAAAGAGAATATTTACACACTGAATGTTGCTATCACCTGGGTATGATTGAAAGCCAAAAACTGTGCCCAGTGCTCCATTAACTAGCCCTTGCTCTACGTCAAGGTTACGTTTAAGCATAACTCTTCAATGTAAGGATAATTTCAATATTTTTTCCAACCCAGCTGCGTTGGAGATTGAATTTTCTAAACTATTTAGTCTTGTTGTGGCTTGCTCACACATGGGTACTGTCATACCATGTACGTCTAGTTTGTCTGTGGAGATAATTTCTATTATTGGTTGCAGTTCTTTATTTAACATTGTTTCATTGAATTTGAAACAGATTGCAAGAGTTGGCATTAAGGCCATACAATTGACATTTTTGTGCGCTATTTGTTCCATAACATCAGTTGCACATGTATTATCGCCATAAAGTGCATGTATATGCCGGTTTTTCAATACAACTTGTGCTTCTTGCGATAATACACCAACTCTAATACTTTTTAAGATGTTGGCATAAGTGAGATCTGCAGATTGCCGCATGTTCTCAGTTAATTCTCTGTATTGGAAATGTTGCCAAAGATTAACATTACCTATGCTACCAACAGTTTTCCGGCAGAGTTTGTGGCCTAAGGTTTTAAAAATCGTTTCACCTTTCACTGGTTTCAATTGTAGAAGATCTCCAAAAACGAGAATGTGTTTCCCTGCGTTCATGAGTTCTTTGTTGTTATTTTTAAGTACTTCTTGCAATCTGAGATGAATCAAAGCCAACATTATGTTGGAGACCATGCTCACTTCATCTATTAGTAGCATTTTCATTTGTTTGAATACTCTGCGTAATTCCATTGCAGCTTCTGCAGAAAGTTTGTAGTAGTCTAACTTATTTTGATGCTCTACTGGAAGCAGTAGTAATCGGTGTAAAGTGACACCGCCTATGTTGTAGGAAGCTAAACCTGTGGGGGCCGTTACAACAGCTGACAGTTTGTTGTTTGTCAATTGTTGAAGGAACTTGCTGATTTTGATTAAGAATGTTTTCCCTGATCCAGCTTCACCACTGACGTACAGCAGTATAGGTTTGTAATTTTGGCAGGTACATTCTTTATTTTCATGTTGTACACCATGTACAATTTGTTTTGTTACGTCTTCAAAAATGGTGCACTGATCGTTGTTAAGTTTTGCTTGTTGTAGAGTTAAGTCTTCTGTATCTTCTTGATACTGATACATGGTGTTTTCTACTTCTGCCATAGCTACTTCAGCCTCACTTGCCATTAGTTGTTGTCCTAGTGGTTCTTGACTTCCTGTTACAGAAGGTTGACTACTGTCAGAAGAGTCCTTATCTAGTTGGGCCTGAAGTTCTTCTTCCTGTTGCTGCTCATTGTGTAACATTGTTTTGTACTGCGTAAAGTTCACATCGGTGATAGTGCTTTCATTTCCTTTGAACGCATCTTCATAGCAGTCATAGTTATCTAGTACGTCTTCCTCTTTTCTCCATGGTTTGAAAAGTTTTAACAGAAACATGTAATATAGTTCTTTCTGTTGAGGAGTCTTTAATGACAATTTTACATGATTAATTAAGCTTTGTTTGGTAAGTTTCACTAAGCTCCCTACACAATCGGTCACTCTATATCTACGTTTGCTTTCATCGGGTTTTATATTATTTTTGTATGCAAAGTTTTGAGCTATGTGGTATAGTCACATGCTTTCCAAAGTGCTACTCCTGTTTGGATAGTATGTTTCCAGTAAATTGTTTTTTGAATGTCTTGGCTGTTGGGATCATTTCTGGCAATTGTTTCTATGTCCTCATATGATTTTAGCACTCTTTTTCTAGATTTTGCAGGACCAATACTGAGCCATAGTATGTTGTTTAACTTTCCATTCAAAGCAGTGCCGGTTAAACGATCTGCTGCTTCATAGGTGCCACATTCTCCATGAGAAAGCATTTTTATGCCTAGGCTGTACAATTTCTGCGATAATGTTTGTCTGATGCTAGGTCATCCCAGAGGTCTTGAAGCTCTGTTTTTTCTGCTTTTGTTAAGTAGGCTGTAACATATTGTGCAACAGCAGTTGAATTGTCTGCAATGTACTGCACATCTATGTTTGTATTCCATAAGAGGGCAATGATTGCATTGTAATCATTGATATATTTTGATTCTTCCATTCTTTTTATTAATACGTGTTCTTAGGTGATTTACCTTTAACACTATGTCTAACTAAAGACATGAAGTTGTTTACTTCACCTGTTTCTGTAACTGGTCTAGGGAAACCAAAGCGGCATTTGGTGTAGTATTTACCTTTGTTTTTCTATTTGCGGCGACAATATTTGCCACATTTGTGTCTTTGAAATTGTAAAATCTGCCCATGCAGCTCACTATGTGTCTGTTGTGAAGGGACTTCACAAGTGACATATTTTTGGATAAACTGCAAAACAGTGCTCAAATTTTGGTGCACCTTTGATCCATAACAGCATGTGAATATGTGGTGCTCCTCTCGCTCGATATTCTTCTCTCCAAAAGAAGTGCTGCACTTTTCCAAGGGGAGGAACAGTTTTATTGCAAATAAAGTGTAGCATGGCAATGAAATAGTGATGGAAATATCTTGAGTAATTTACTGGATCTAGAGAGCAAAGTTCTCCAGGTTTTAATATGTCTATGTTGTTTTTGTTGCTGTTTGCTATGCGTAGGAACTCATGTAAATCTTCCTGTGCATATTCTGCACAACATAGCGTAACAAATCAAGTTGGTGGTCCAAGGTTTCTGATCATGATCATGATCCAATCTACCGTGCCGTCTGAACCAGTATTCCTTTGTACCACGCATGTTTGCAAACAAATTTGTTATACTTGATTGCAAAACCTCATCTTTTTCCTGTACTTTTTGTATTAACTGCATAGCTGACATATTTTGAAAGTGGGTTCCAGATTTAAGACTGTGTGCAACTCCGTAACATAGTGTTGCTAATTCACTTTCATAGAGTAGGTGAAATATGTATTCCACATTTTGTCTAAATCTGGGATCTTGCGAATACATTCGTAATGAGCGGTATTCTGATGCCCCAATAAGAGTGGGTCTATCATCGTATCTTCCACCTTTTCCAGTAGGAAATAGCAGTGGAAAAGCACGTGCTTCTATACTTTTTTCCCCAAATACTCATTGGTGACCCTTTGGTTTGTCACATTTGGTAAGTTTCTAGTGCTTTCATTGGAATGCAATGGATGAATTGTGTAATGGTCCAAAAGAGTGGATACTGTAGCAGGATCCAGAAGTTCGAATTGTCCAGTTTCTGATGGCTCTTGAATTATTTCAGTTGTTTGCATTAAGCTTTCATCAATATTTATTTCCTTCTAGTACTCATTATTGTCTTTTAGATATTGCAATGCTTGTCTAACTTTGTGTAAGTCCACTAATTGTTGCCAATTTTTTTTGTCCTTTGTTGGTACTCCATTTATCAAAACTATTAAAGAATGCTCTATTGAACGTTCCACTCCTAGAGTGTGTACATTTTCCGTTAGATCTAATGGCAAATAAACTACTTTGCCACGAATGCCTTTCACCAATTCAGAGGAAGGTAATTTTGCTGTTTTTGGATGAAGGCGTATAATTGCTTGAAATGGGTGAACTGTTTGAATTATTATGCTCTCATACAAATTGAGCTGTTGCAGGATTTTTGCTAATAGAAACAATTCCAAATTATTTGTAATAGCACGTGAAGGAGTGTGGTTGTTGGCTAATTTTGTAGTACAGTAACTGCAACATATTAGGCATTCAATTAGTTCATATTTGTTTTCAGCTAAAAGGTACAGAGCCAATTCAAACCATTTAGAGTCTTCATTGTCTTCTATTTTGTATGCTATGTCCACATGTTTTGTGTTCCTTTTGTAAAACGTTCTGCGGCAACACACACACACATGGTTTGGTACTTCAGCCGATGACCTTTTAAATTTTACTATTTCTTTTCTGTATGTGTGTAATAGAAGGTTGCTATGTGCAGAATTTTTTCTTCTATGTTCTAAAACTGTTGCATTTTGTAAGTGGCTCTCGCTTCCAAAATACTTTTTCTGAATACGGTCAATTTCTTCTTGTAAGTATTTGGGTGTACCATGCAGAAGAGTGGTATTTAAATTGCCTAATTCTGTAGCTGGACTTTTTGCATAGTATATTTTATACATTAGATTTCTTACATTGGAATGATGTATTGATATTCTTTTGATATCATGGAAGGTGCTTTTGCAAATAGGTCCAGAAATGCAGGCTAATGAATGTCCTTTTAGTCCTGTGTATTTCCGCACTGGACAAATATCCATATTTTTCAGCACTTTTTACATATTGATTGAGGAACTGACGTAAAGATTTGAAAGCTTTGTTTGGAATGGCACACCTTGATGTGCACGCCATTTGTATACTGGACGGTGTGGTTCTGCTGTATCGAGAGGTAATTCTGAGTTTTCAGGGGATACTTTTGTAAGCAGTGTTTCTTGTTCCATGATGGTAGTATTGATTTTCTCATACCCTCGTCCACTGCTATGGATGGCACTTGTGTTTGTTTGATTCTGTGGTTGTTGTGTGACTCCATTCACCTCCACCAATATGTAAGAAGTTATTTTTGTTCACATTCCGTTTATTTCTGAGTTTCTTTTGTAGTTTGGTACTTAGTTTTGTTAGTTTTGTTAGTGCTCATCCTATTTAACACTAATATAAACAACTTCCTTTTGAGAAGGATTGCACTGTCCACGAGAGCTTGTAGGATTTACTTTCTATGATAGGTTTTAAGGGGTGAAGATGATTTCGGTCCTCTTCTTAGTAGATTCTGAAGGACACTGTGATGAAACATTTTTGATAAAATACTTTTTTTACTATGGGTTTTTGTTACACTATCGGGATTATTAGAAGCATTGTTAGCTGTTCTGGTAGCCATTTTTTGACAACATTTTTGTGTTTTGTGACACATTTTGATGGAGGAGGTATAGTTTCGGTAGTTCAGACTTCCTTTGTTTTGCTAACCAACTGCATTAGCTGGTTTGTTCCAAGATTCTCTACAAACTGTACAACAGGTGGATTCTTACATTGGGCACTTTTATTTTTATTTGCTCTACTTCTGCATTCCTTTTTACGGAGTTGCTTTTTGGTAGGCATTCTTTAATGTCTGTTGAAAAAAAAGGTAAACTTTGGTCTGTTGTCCAATGTATATGTGCTGTGTGCATGAGTCTGATGGGGAAGTTCTTTGTCATGGTCTGTCATTGTGCATTGAACTATTGCAATGATTTGGTAAGGCTACTTTACTGTTCGTATACTACTACAATGTGCTTCAGATGAGAGTACAAAGTGGGCTACTGGTGACGAGAACCATTATTAATAAACAAAATGCCATAAACTTGCAACAGCAACTTCTTTTCTAAATATAACCTTCTAAGGATTACGCATGTTATTTGAGTTCCAAACACACAGGGATTTGTCAGCCATTCTGCCTGTTATTCTTTGTTCAATAAATGGATATTTGTAGGTAGAATGGTTTAGAAATCAATGTTTGCTTTGGTGCCCAAAATAACCAAATAACCCACGCAGCCTCTTTGAGGAGTAGTTACAATATAAAGGTAGTACTGTGCTTACTTTTTTTGCAAAATGACCAGGTTTCTTCGGATATGTCGTCTGCAGTGTAGATGCTGTTGATTCTCAGGAGAGTAGTCTTCACTGCGATTGAAAAAAACAAAATCAATTTCTTTGTGTTTACAGCAGTGATGATACTGCACACATTAATTGTGCTTCTTTCGTCAGAACATTTTACTTCCATATTTCACCCCAGTGCTTGTGTGCACTTCACTTCACCCTGTGCAGTCTTTGTATGGTATTTGCAATATGGTACTTGAAAGTCCTTCAAAATTGCTAACAATTTTAAGGTTATGGAAATACCTTGTTTTTTACAAGGTGCACTATGCATAGGAGAGAGGTTTGTAAGTGATAGTGCACAGTAGTAGATGGGGAAAAATGTTCTACTTGCAAACCAAATACACAATGCCGACACATCGGGAGACCCTCAGAGGGAGATGTCACCACAGCAATCGGGAGCGCTTACTTTTCTCATACGATTACATTGCAGGTAGCATTACTGTAGGCCGTACACAGTACACAACTCCGACATTTCCACATACACAATTGAGGTCCGCCCTAAATAGGCATGCTTGCAATGTATTTACAGGTTATGCGGAAGACAGTAAGCAGTCGTGCGGTTTGTCAATGACAAATCGGACATGCTGCACTTAAAACGGGGAGCGTTCGTATGTATTGCCTATGCACATTTAGCGGCATTATTTTGTCTAAATTAAATCATAAGGGTTGCACATGTTCTCTGATTAAAATATACATACCTGTACTCTATACTCATGCATGTGCGCATGCATGGAGCTGTACGTAGAAATTCGCAGTACTTGCACAGTAGCTTGTGAAGTAGGTGCTTTGCAATGATATGCGACTTCCATTCAGAATCATTGACAGTAATTTTGAAGTGCGCAATGTTGATGACAGAGTTAGAATTAGCGATTTGTAATGAGATTGGTGGATGGTTGTGTAACTGCTTAGTTGTGTCCAATGAGGGACTCGATTTGTTACCGCTGTGGAAAGGGTGGAAGGACTGGGTAAGAGTTACGTGCCGCACGTAGGTAACGCTTGTCCACAGGTAGGGCGTGTCACATACGGGTTTCTACAGTAAATCCTGCATTGAAAGGGGACTGTAGGCATCAGCCAATCAGATGTTCACATTACTCTTTTGTGTCGAAAGACGGTGCGCACACTGAAGATGGCAGAGATGGAGAGGGTCAGGGTTTTGGTGCTTGGAGACATTTTTGTGCATGGCCTACAACACTGTGCCGAGAGTAGGCATGTGGCACACCGTTTCGATGTCAGAGGAGTGGAGGTCGTGTGGAGCGCTGACACTGATGCCAATGCTGCGGCAATTCTGCAAGTTTGCAGAGACATGCGTACAATGACCACTCCTCATGTGGTAATTTTGCACTACGGTGCTTGCCATTTGGGATCAGTGAGTTCACGTACTTTGTTGGCACATTTGGCAGAGTTGGTTGAAGCACTCGTGACCATCTTCCCAACAACGAAAGTCATTTTTTCTGCTTTACTCCCTAGAGTAAAATGGGACAACAATTCTGTTTTCTGTCCAGATCAAACTATTGGTAGGTGTATCATCAATCGCGGCATGCGTGCATTCATGCTACGAGCTGGTATGTTTTTCTGCAGCCCCGATAACATTGCTCCAAGCAATGCGGATTATTATGAAGCAGATGGTGTTGCACTATCTTCTTTGGGAAATGCGATGTTCTCTAAAGCAAGCCTTACGTTCCAAAAGAAGGTTCTGTAATGGTTGTAGGAGTAAAGCAAGGACAAAAAATACCAAAAAATAAATAACATAACAGATGTCTGTACGGTATCTGGCCAAAAAAAAAAATAAATAAAAAATGGTTCTTTTCAGAGCCCACCTTAAAGGGGAAAAAGAGGAATATTACTTTAATGTACTGTCGTCACGCTCTGATCCTATACATGTCCGCGAACATGGCGGTAGTTTGCAGCCAGCGCATATCACCAATGCGGATTCAGGGGTGGAGACGCATGCAAATGAGAATGAGCGGAGCTAGGGATTGGTCATAAAGTTCAGTAGGTGTGTTCAGACCGGCGCACTTTAGTAAGACCGTCTTCTCCCTGACAGAAGACCACACAGCCATGGCTTTCCCCGCTCGAAAACAGATTATCTGGATTTTGGGAGACTCATGGCTACATTGGTTGAAGGTGCATGCAGAAATCTGCCGTTTATCTGCAGATCTCAGATTTCCTCATGTGGAAGTGCACTGGCATGGCGTGCGTGGTATGAGGTGGCTGGACTTGGAACCTCTCTGTGTTACATTACTGACAGAGCGTCCTCCAGATATACTGATCATTCATTGCAGAGGAAACAGTGTAGGCCATGTTTCTGGAATTTCTTTGCAATTTTCAATGAAGAAAGGACTTGCGAAGCTCATGGACATGTTTCCAAATTGTCAAATACTTTTTTTCCGTATTGCACAAAGACAAATATGGCTGCGTTCTTCTGCTTTTGGTCCACAAATGGAGAAAGCAAGATGCAATGTGAATAAGGCTGTTTGTGCCTTTTTAAGAGATGTTGGCATGTCCTCTTTCCACAATGAAAACATTTTGTTTCGCAGCTCTTTCATTTTCCGCAGAGATGGAGTCCACCTCACATATGCTGGCAAGCAGATTTTTCTTCGCAATGTACAAAATGCATTGTGACCTCTTTTGAAATCACACTAACCTATCTGACAATCCATTTTCTCTAATCCACAGTTTTTGACCCACACAACACACCACCCAAAGGCTCGTTTCAGAGCCACCACTTGCTCCCAGCATACACTTCATTGTGTTTGCTCCGCTTGCACCCTCCTTTTTTTTCCCCCTACGACTGTCCGTGAACTTTTCCGCATCTCCGCGGGGGTCTACGACCGTCACTTCATAGTTCTATTGTTAAACTGAGAAAGGCGGCTCTGAAAAGAGACTTTTCTGTTATTTTTGTTGTTTTCACGTTTATTGCTTCACAGCACACGACACACCAGGAGAAGAGGCCAAAGGAGGGTAAGGAAGGGACACCAGCCACGGGGATAAGAAAGGGCAGGTGAACAGAGAAAGATATAGGGTGAGCTTTATTTAGGTAAGGAGCAGATCTTCTGGTGCTCTGTGACTGCAGCCTTAAAAGCACTTCGAATACTCTCTCCCCTGCAGAGTACTGCATCACAATACATACACACTATTGTCACCTTTGAAAGGTAAGGGTCAACAGCATTGCAAATGGCTTGTGAGGCAGCTGGAGGGAGGTGCTCCCCCACAGGAGTGTCTCTTGTGGTGGGAGGATCGGACGTGGAGGATGCTGTGGAGGAACTCAATCGACTACGCTCTTCACATGGTACCACCTTGCGAATGTCTGCAGTGTGGAATGAAGTGAGGTGTCGCTTCATGGTTGTCGTACCAAAGCTGTACGAACCAAGTCTCCCGCGACTCAGCAGCACCTTGCACTGGTTACACTTCACCCCGGCGAGTTCTCCTAGTGCGGAGTTCCTCCACTTCATTCTCTTCCTCCTCTTCTTCCTCGCTCTCTACATCCTCACCCGTATCTCTCTCTGCAGGCCCTTGGGGAGGTGGTGGTGGGTTTGGGGGTGGTGCAGAGGCTAATGACCCAACAGCAGCCATGGAAGCCATACCGATTAGTTTACTTTTGGTCACTACAGCTATAAAGGCAGTACACCTCAATCTGCTATAGCTAGAAGGACAATGAAGATGCGCTCGGGTGTGTGGCCATTTGTAGGGGTGGAGGGGTGTGCCTCGTGACCGTCTTCTTCCCTGCAAAGCGGTACAAAAATTTTACACACCAAGTCCTTAGGTCTGCTGTTGTCTGGGATATGTGAAATAAAATTTTTACACTATACTATACTTTGCCTTGTGTTTACAAGTTCTTTTGTACTGTTGCAGAAGCACACAAAATGCGCAAATTAGTCCACATGCTCAGCGTGGGTGCGGTCACATGATGATGTCCTCAACACATCCGCGGCAGAAATGGGACTCCGCTGGACAGCAAATGTAGAGTACCGAACGTGCGCATGCACGCAAGTGTCCTACCGACAGTGTTCGGGTTCTCCAACTAATTCAAAGTGCGACACAAGTGAGACAGACAGTTAGGGACAGGCACGATGTTCGCTATACTTACGGTTGTACTGCGCATGTGCACACATGAGATGTTCACTGTATGGACAGTTCCAGTGTCCTTAGGACAACTCCATTTTATTTGCCTACGAACTTGCCGGCCACCACGCCTGTTCTATGGACGGCACCATTTTGGCTGTGCCCGATACGGACAGGTATATTGTCCTTCACATACTCCCATTTTGCTCATTTACACCCATTCCGGACATCTGGTGTGTTCTACGAACATGTTTCATCTCATTTGCATGCGGTATGGCGAGGTATAATGTCCTTAGGACGCCCCTTTCTGTTTATGTACGCACACCTTCAACAGATGGCGCAGTCAACCATCAAATCCATCTTCCTTGACATTAGTAAGGGTGGGTGTACTGCTTTCACAGCACCCACATTCCGTTCCTTGCGGATAGGTCGAACAGACGCGCTGTTCGTGAACATTTTACGTCTTTTTTAAAAAAAACTTTTTACTCAAACTCTTTCACTACAACTACTGTACAAAAACATTCCAAACACACACACACATACACTTCAGTCCAAAGAAATAGCGGGGGAAGCGGACACTGACACAAATATGGGGGGGATTAGGATTCAACACGGGCTGGTTATGAGGAGAAGATTTGCGAGGGGAAGAAGGGATGGATATTTCTTCAAAACGTCTATTTTCCTCTTGAAGATTTGGGGAAGGTTCACTAGGGAATGGAGAAGCAGGGCAGGTACAGGTTGGGCAATGGTAACAAATTTTTCATGTCACACAGTCCTCCACAAACTTCCATAAACTTTTAACATTTCCGTTCAACATGTCCATTTTCTGCTCAATCCTTTTTATCCTGTCTTCTTCTGTCTCGTTTGTTGCCCTTTCTTCTTTTCTTTCCTGGTCTGTTAAAAAAAAATATACATATGTTAAATGCCTATAAAATACTGGTCATTATTTTGCATATGCAGAGCAATGTGTACCATTATTGTCACTGTCTTCAGACATTTCCCCAATTCTCCTCCAGCCACTCCAAAGTACCAGCCATTTCTGAGTCAAAACAACAGAAAGAAATTATTATTTCTGCACCACATACCAAGAAAAACACACATACGAAAAAATGACCTCCACTCACTCTTTTGATGTAATCTCCCTACGTCCTACTGCGTCCGTCCACTATCGTTCCAGGCTGCCGAGTTTCTGTGAAGTGATCACGCTGGAGGCATCCTTTTTTTTTTGTTGGTACCATCCACTTCATTGTACATGGTTATTAAATGTGTTGTTTTCTTTTCCCCATCTTCAGGTTTCCATATTTACTTATTACTACTTATAATATCTTTATGCCCTTCTTCTACATTGCACACTTTTTGTGTAAGACAATAGTATATTTTCAGATATCCCCCGCCTCTTTGGGTAATGTTGATCCTGTCCGCTCCCGTCCGCAAACAGGTGCTCGGTCCGTCCCTTTCTAATATCAATAGGGATATGGGTTCTGTATGTTCTATGTTAAATGTATATCAAGTACGGAGATTACACTACATATCTCCCAAAATCACATAATGACAATGCATATTCTGCACAACTACTTGATGACATCTTTCATGGTCTGGGTGTTAGTGTTAGCAGTGCACAGGGGTGGTGGCAGGTTTGGGGGCTTAGTTTACCATAACTGTCAAATTTCAGGGGTTTTTCGGTTTTAAGTTGAAGCATAAAGGGGAGGATGAAATAATTTTTTTGTGAAGAGCAGAGGTTTTTGGTAGGACAACTTAACCATAACGTCCCTTCAATAACGTTTTTTTTGTAATATGTATATATATATTACATGGCCACGGTAGTGGCCATGTAGTTATGGTTAAGTTGCTGTTTCCATAGGAAGAGCACTTTTTGGGTGGCTTATAACTTTGCTCTTCCTGGACGTATACTCACCAAACTTTGCAAAAAAAAGTATGTGGGTCACTCTGAATTTTTTTGCAAAGTTTGGTGAGGATTCGTCCAGGGGGGGCAAAGTTATAGGGGGGGTCCCAAAACTTATTTTTTCCCATAGACTGAATGGGAAAAAAATGTTGCTCGTGCCTACAGCCCAAACCGCTAGACGGATTTCCACCAAATTTGGACCAGGAGCAGCGGCTTGGTCCCGAAAGCGTGCTTTTGCAAATTTGGTGAAAATCCGTCCAGTAGTTTTTTTTTAAATGACCAAAAAGTAGGTAAAAAAAAATTAGTGATATCTGTGTTCGGTTCGCGGACACACTTCCCTGTTCGCTCCACGGACAGTGTCCTGATTGGCCAATCGTCTTGCGTGATGTTCGCGGACATGCAACGTGTTCGCTGATTGGACGGCGTGGAGCGTGAAGCGCGTCAGATTTTTCGGTAGCGCCCGCCATCTTGGATTCGCGGACAGCGCGGTGAAACTTTGTTCAAAATGTGTATTTAGTAGAGTGTGTTGGTGTGTAGGAGTGTTTGGGGAGGGTGGGAGTGTATGAGATAGGATGAAAGTTGTGTTTTTTATGTGTTAGACGTTCTTTTTGTGTTCGATTTGTTTGCGGACATCACAGGTGTTCTGAAATGTTCTAAATAAACTGACTGGGGGGTGTTTTAAGGACTCAATATGTGTCCGTTTTGTTTGCAAGCAAAGTGAAACTGTTCTAAGAACACTTGCGGTGTCCGGGGAGTGTTCGTAGGGGGTGTCCTGAGGACGCTGTCCGTATTGTTCTCTGTCAAGTTGAATGTGTTCTAACACCCCCCGCGGTTTACTGAAATGTTCACAAATAAACAAAATGGGGGTGTTCTGAAGACGTTTTTGAGAACACTCCCGGTGTCCTGAAATGTTCGTAGGGGGTGTCCTGAGGACGCTGTCCATATTGTTCTCTGTCAAGTTGAATGTGTTCTAAGAACACCCGCGGTGTCCTGAAATGTTCGCAAATAAACAAAATGGGGGTGTTCTGAAGACGCTTCTGAGAACACTCGCGGTGTCCGGGGAGTGTTCGTAGGGGGTGTCCTGAGGACGCTGTCCGTATTGTTCTCTGTCAAGTTGAATGCGTCCTAAGAACACTTGCGGTGTCCTGAAATGTTCGCAAATAAAGAAGATGGTGGTGTTCTGAAGACACTTCTAAGAACACTCGCGGTGTCCGGGGAGTGTTCGTAGGGGGTGTCCTGAGGACGCTGTCCGTATTGTTCTCTGTCAAGTTGAATGTGTCCTAAGAACACTTGCGGTGTCCTGAAATGTTCGCAAATAAACAAGATGGTGCTGTTCTGAAGACGCTTCTAAGAACACTCGCGGTGTCCGGGGAGTGTTCGTAGGGGGTGTCCTGAGGACGCTGTCCGGATTGTTCTCTGTCAAGTTGAATGTGTTCTAAGAACACCCGCGGTGTCCTGAAATGTTCGCAAATAAACAAAATGGGGGTGTTCTGAAGACGTTTTTGAGAACACTCCCGGTGTCCTGGAATGTTCGTAGGGGGTGTCCTTAGGACGCTGTCTGTATTGTTCGTTGTTAAGTTGAAAGTGTTCTAAGAACTATCGCGTTGTTCTGAAATGTTCGTAGGGGGTGTCCTGAAAACGGTGTCCGTATTGTTCGCTGGCAAGTTCAAAGTGTTCTAAGAACACTCACATTGTTCGCGGACATTAAAAGTTTCCCATAGATCATAGTTGAAATGTTTCACTCTATGGATGTGATATGCTGCGGTGGTTGTTGCCAGGGCATAGAGTCTTGGGTGCATGGCCATTTGGCCATGCACCCAAGACTCTATGCCCTGGCAACAACCACCGCAGCATATCACATTCATATTTGCTTATAACTTTGGGTGAAAAACAAATGTATAAGGAACAAAGATATTAGATACTATGGATGTGATATGCTGCTATGGTTGTCCTTATTATTGTATACTTACTGTTTGGTCTAGTAATGGGAGTCCATGTTTTTCTTCTTCATTTCTGTGATAAAAGAAAATAGCATGTTAGTATTAGTATTTTGTAATGACTTATTACATTGGATAAGCAATATACTTTTATTTTTTTTCGACCCTCATATTTAGTAGAGTACAAATCAGAGTACTGTGCAATTTGCTCAGTTTCTGTATTTGTTGCTAAAATCATTGGGTCTGTGGGAGAAAAAAAAATCCATGTTGGATTAAAAAAAAACTTTTTCTGTTATGCTACAGTTTATTTGTTTGTTTTCAGTGTTCACTTGTTGTTTCTGGCTAATGCTTTATACTTTGCTTTGTTGTATTTTTTTTGGAGCAGTAACAGATTCTTCATTTGTTTTGATATTATAAAATTTTGGAGCAGTTAGATACCAATTGGCGTATTCTAACTGTCTATTTCTTTAACATATTTTAGTGGTTTTGATTTATCTATTTGGATATTGTTAAATTTTGGGAAAGTTAGATACCAATTGGCGTATTCTAACTGTCTATTTCTTTAACATATTTTAGTGGTTTTGATTTATCTATTTGGATATTGTTAAATTTTGGGACAGTTAGATACCAATTGGCGTATTCTAACTGTGTATTTTTTGGTCTAATTTAGTGGTATTCATTTATCTGATTAGTTGTTGTAGAATCTTTGAGCAGTTAGATAGCTTTTAGAGTATTCTAACAGTTTATATTTTTTTAACACAAATTTACTTAAAGGTTTAAATACAGTTTATTTATCAAATTTTGGTTTTAAGAACATCAAATAAGCGTTTGTAAGATTTGCTGGTAATCTCTGCTTTAGAGTAATGGTACTATCATTACATTCAAACCATCCACATTTCTTTTTTATATATGCCGTGTAGTGCCCTGAATTGGTTGTGGCTCCTGCGTGGTAGATTATACCTATTATTGTGAAGGTTTTCTTACCAAGTGATATTTGACTATGTGTGAATCCAGTCAGCTTGCAGTTGTTTTTGGTACCATATGCATTGTAACGTAGAAGCATTAGTATTACGTATTTACTATGTGTTTGTATTACTAACGTGGAACAATTATCTGAATTGCAGGTAGAGCATAATCTACCATGGTTTGCATTTTGTACAAGTTGCTGAAATGGAATGGATTCACAATTTGGTATTGATATATAATTTATGACAGAGAAGGTGAGGCAGAAACAGAAACAAAAACAGGAGAATTTGGGGTTTCAACATGATTGGTATTAGGTGAAGAAGGGATGGAAGTCTCATCAAAACGTTTTGGATTATGGAGAGGGTTTGGGGATAATTGACTGGGATATGGTGAGGAGGGACAAGTACATGTGGGGCAATGGTACGAGGTTTTTGGTTTGAAATTATTTTCTACAAAAGTTTTTAAATTATTAAAATTAGCCAACAATACATCCATTTTTTCTTCTATATTGTGAAGACTGTTATCCATAACAGGGTTTTCTGAAGTTTTTTCTATTTTGGTATGCTCTGTACAAAAAATAATATGTATGTTAAATGTATATAAAAAACTAATAAATAAATGGTTTATATTATAAAGTGTTTACCATTAGTTTCACTATCTTGTGACATTTCTTCATGTGGGAAATTGTCCTCTAGCCATTCCAGAGTACTAGACATTTCTGTGAGAAAATAAAAGATAATATATTTTTTAATCTAATACAGAAAGTTTATAAATATATGAGTAAAATGAAGTACACTTACTATTTCTGGTAAGATAAGTCCTATGTATTCAGTGGGTCTGGTCTTGTTCTCAGTTCTGTTGTGTCTGTGAGGTAATTATGTTGGAAGCCAATTTATCTTCTTGTGGTATATTCCATTTCAGAACATATTGTATTTAAATGAATGGTTAGTGTGTTACATATATGGGTTACATTTCTTATGTATTACTATATATAATGTGTTTGTGTGCTGCTTTTTGAATTTGTTAAATGTTCCTATATTATGATATAACAATCAAACATACCCCACCACCTCCCCCACAGTTTTTAGGTAGTGGTACTGTTCTCCGAACATGTCCGCGAATATTAAATAAGTTCACGGACATCAAGTTCATAAGAAGAGATCTAGTCAGTTCCATATGACATGTATACAAAGTCAAAGTCATTATTGTTAAGTTGTGCTACTAAAAAACTATGAAATTCAGTGAAAAAACTTTGTTAAAGGGACGTTATGGTTAAATTGCGCTACTAAAAACCTATGAAATTCAGTGAAAAAACGTTGTTAAAGGGACGTTATGGTTAAGTTGCGCTACTAAAAACCTATGAAATTCAGTGAAAAAACTTTGTTAAAGGGACGTTATGGTTCCAAGTAAAACCGAAAAACCCTTGAAATTCGCCAGTTATGGTAAGCTAAGCAACCATAACTCGCGCCACCACCGTGCACTGCTAAGACTAACTCCCAGGCCATCAAAGATGACATCACAAATGTCATTGATGACATCACTGATGACATCACATGTGTATGTACTTCTCATGAAATATGTGTAGAAGGGATTCTTATTATGTTGCGAAAAAAGTGTCAAGAATCATTGCAAGAAATATACCCTAATAAGTGCATTGAACGATGCATTGATATAAATAGCATTCTATTATGGGGTTCTATCTAGTATACTAAGCTACTCATACAGAAACATAACATTGTGTGCAGCGTACAAGATGAAGGTATGATATTCGTAATGTTAATATGTTGAATAATGAAATGATAATTGTTTTCTTAATAGATTTTTGTGTACTGTGAAATATGTAATAAGTAGCTAATAAAACCCATGTATTACATAATTGCATTACTATAGACAAAACACAAAGACACAAGAACACATACCAATATGGGTATATACAGGGAAAGTGAAGTTAGCAAAAAAGCACAAGTAGTAGCAGAAACAATTCATAACTTAACTGATTAGTTTCATGCAAATAAATGATTGCTCTGTTTCAAAGCTGCTATTTACCCTAGGTATATGTATCACTTGATGTGATTGGACCCTAAGGAAAGTAGTGTGAGTACAATGTATACAAATATGACCATATACAGGGAAAGTACAGCCATAAAAAAAACAGAACTATCAGAAAGTGCTTATAAGTCTAGTGATTATCTTTATGCACAAAAACGATCGCTGTCTTTCAAGCTTGTGTTTTCCCATATGTATATGTTTCATATGATGTGACTGTACTCTAAGGGATTTACTGTAAGAACCTACTAGAAGGATATGTCTACAAATAAAATAAAATTCTTAGTTTCTGACTGTTACTGAAGAAAACCATGTGGCCTAGATATGTCAGCAAAAGAAAAAATAGTGAGCCAGACATGTGATGTCATCAGTGATGTCAACAATGACATTTGTGATGTCATCTTTGATGTCCTGGGTGTTCGTCTTAGCAGTGCACGGTGGTGGCGCGAGTTATGGTTGCTTAGCTTACCATAACTGGCGAATTTCAAGGGTTTTTCGGTTTTACTTGGAACCATAACGTCCCTTTAACAACGTTTCTTTCACTGAATTTCATAGGTTTTTAGTAGCGCAACTTAACCATAACGTCCCTTTAACAAAGTTTTTTCACTGAATATATATATATATATATATATATATATATATATATATATATATATATATATATATATATAATGCATCAGGCATTCAATTATCACAATCCTGTGCAGTACTGTATGACACACGTGTGCACAGACAGGGCACACCAGTTCAGACACACCAATCAAAGTAGCTAAAACAGCATCCATCTGTTGTACGTGTGACTTGTTGACATAGATTTTAAGAACTGAAAATTCGCTATCTGCTGTCATGTAATAAAATGACCCCGCGGAATGACAGTGCCTGTGCTGATGTTGTTGCCCGCTCATCTGGTATTTTCACAAGAAATCAATGTAGGTTGAGGCAGACCAATCAATCAGAGTTCCACGATGCATGACAATGGGCATTACTTAATGGGTGAGTGGTAAGCGCACAGGCCTGTCTCTGTAAATGCATTACGTTATTGCTGCGTAAGCATTGTGCAGATAGCTGAACGTGTGTTCAGACACTTTCCACAGAAAACAAACAGAAACACCCCCTCGTCATTAGCCCCTTTCTGAAGAAAATCGCATGCCTCAAAAACATACATACCAACTTGGTCTATAATCTATTCCATTCGGGACATGACAGCCCAAACCTGTGCTTTCTTTGCATTCTGGGATTTGTAGTACTGGATTTATAATGGGGAAAAGCAGTCCATCTAATGCCATTGCATCTAATGCCATTCCATTGAATTTTTCCATCTAAAAACCTTGCATCTAATGCATTTTTTTGGGGGGGTAAAGGGTTAATTTGTGTTTAGGTGCAATATAAAGTGTAAAAAACGGGGTTGAGGGGACCCCCAACATAATAAATAAATAAATAAATGCTTCAGATGCAAGGTTGTTAGATGGAAAAAATTCGATGCAATGGCATTAGATGGAAAGACCATAAACCCCCAGAATATAAAGAAAAAGATAGCAATAATATAGAATCATCTTAATGGAATGGGTCCCCCTGTTGAGTGTGCAATTTATATCTATGATTCTAAATCTGCTGAAAAGAGATTTGTATTCGGAGTGGGCATCACATTAACAAATGCTCAAACACGAATCCACAGTCACGTGTATGCCTTACTTTACGTTTGTAATACAATCCCAGTGCCACCCATAAACCTTTCATGAACTTGACATGTATGCCAACATGCCTGCTCATTCCATTCAGGGGATCATAGTCCTGGCCTGCATTTATTTTTGCATTCTTAATCATAGAGACCTGGATTTCTCCATTATAAACCTAGGACCGCAAGTCCCAGAATGCAAATATTAAATTAGGACTGCACTAGCATCTCACCAATGGGACAGGCTGGCTATTTGCTTGTCCCGTTTGCACAAGAACAAGCAGATTTGTTTGAACTATGGGAAACGTGACCACAGGTTATGTACATTGGACTTTGTGTCGCACTCTTTTCCGAATAGTGTTTCACTGTGAGCTTATCCAGAGCTTTTAGACGAAGGCATGTGAGTGTGATATGATATGATAGGTTATTTATAACGTGCTTAATACCCACAGTTTTCTAAGCGCAGACCCGGAGATCAAACCTGTGTTGCTTCATGTCGTCTTGCTTCCAAGGGGAGCACGTTGCCACTGAGCTATTTTACAGGACTCTCTGGACGTGGTTGAAACATGCTCTTTGAAACTCATGTTGGGTGTTGTGCTGATGTTCAAAGATTTACATTTATGCTACATTCTTGTCGCTGTATCTAATTCAGTGCTGGTGCAGATGTGGGCAGCGTCACACTCAAAATGAAGCCCTCATTTGGGGGGAGGGTGCTGTTGCGCACAATGAAGATGGCCGTCTTATTGTGAGCTCCCGCTCCAACCAAAAATCCTGGGTCTAGATATCCTTTTAGACGCCGCCCGGTGAGCTGAAAATCGAGGCACTAACGGCCAAGACACCTGTCCACACCTCGAAAAAATCCTGGGCAGTTCTGTTGGTGCTGCCTGAAGTTATACCCGTTTGCTCCTGGACCGGACCCTGCGGTGGGCGCAATCCGCCTAAGGAAACCGTGGCAAAGTAACCAGCGGCCGCGGATGCGAGGAAGACATTAGGCCACGGTGGGCGGGGCTTGCGCTGCTGTAATCGCTGAGCCCACGCACACGATGGAAGGCTGTCCCGAAGACCGAGAGGGTGCGAGGCATCGGCGCTGAACTGGGCGCCAACTTAAGGCTGCCGGTAGCTGGAGCGGAGCTGCGCTGTGTCATTCGGGGCGCGAGTGAGCGATCGGCTCACGGCTGCAGGCGCGTGTACCAGGAGGGATGCGCAGACACACAAGTAAGGAGCCGGCTGAGGGGGAAGGAGCCCATCCATTGAAGGCCATACGTTGTGAGCGGTTTCGGACCCCCACCCCCTCTTTGGCCGGGTGGCAGATCGCGGCTACCCGGCCTGAGTTGCTGCATCCAGAGCTGTGTGTTTCACGGATATGGCGGGCTCCGGTCTTCGTATTGTGGACCCACCCGGACAAGCTGGGCTGGGCCCTTCCCGAATCGCCGCCAAAACAACTTGCATACTAGGCCCCTGGATCTGCCCCGGAGCAGCAACACCCACCGAAAAATTACCTGTGGGGTTGTGGGGGTGAGGGCCCAGCTGGATCCACTGGCCGCAACGGGCACGGCCTTGTTCCCTCTTCTAACCTAAAGTGCTGGGGTTCCCGATTCGGCTGGCCTACGATGCACGCGCGCCTTAACGAATAATTGAGGGTTGATAAACCCCAAACTCGCCCAGCAAGGAGCCAGGCTTGATCCTTGTTTAGGAACATAGTCCTAGAGGCATACCGTCTATGCCTACCTGGTGGCCGCGCGGGAGTGCACCACATTTACATCCCTTGGCGAGCCTACGTGGGAGGGCACAGTCCATTGGCAACAAACACCCCCTAGCCCCCTGTAACCCTCCTCTCGCTTCGCTGGACTCCCTCTGCCAGTATCCGTATCCACATACGACATGGTCGTGGGCAAGAGAGGAGGGGAGGATAACACCATTGGGCAGCGCACATCCGAATATACTATGAGTGAGCCACAGAGATCTGGGAGAGGGAGCAAGACACTCGGCAACAACAAAAAGGGCCCAATGGATGCCTATACGGGAGGCCAGATCCAGCACACAGCTGCAGAGGTAAACACCAACGCTAAAGAGACCCTATGTGCCGAGGGTGAGGAACAAGAGGACAGGCTATCAACCATTGTCCTGAACGGGTTCCGTGCAGTGAACATTAAATTGGACGACATAGTATCCACTATAGGCTCTCTTAAAGCAAAGGTTGAAAAAGAGAGCGCACGTATCACGGAAACGCAGAGCAGAATAAGTACTAACAAGGATACCCTAGTACACCATAGCAGAGACATCAACCAACTCAAGGAGGCCATGCCCAAAATGCAAAACAAGTGCGAGGACCTCGAATCGTGATCTAGGCGTAACAGAATCTGTGTGGTGGGAATGGCAGAATCATTCGGCAAAGGCCTGATGGAAAAGCAGCTGGAAGCTCTCCTTAAATCCTTATTCAGCCCGGAGGCATTCTCGGATCATTTCCTGGTGGAAAGGGCGCATCGCACTTTGGCCCCAGCCCCCAAACCTGGTGCGCCGCCGCGCACGATAATTGCGAGGCTCCTAAATTATAGGGACAGGGACACAATCCTACGGATGGCAAGAGAGGCTGGAGCACTCCATCATGATGGTAACCGTATCCACATATACCCTGATTTTTCTGCCGGGGTAAAGGCCAGTAGAAGATCCTATGAACC
Organism: Ambystoma mexicanum; assembly: GCF_040938575.1. Classification (NCBI taxonomy): domain Eukaryota; kingdom Metazoa; phylum Chordata; class Amphibia; order Caudata; family Ambystomatidae; genus Ambystoma; species Ambystoma mexicanum. The sequence continues at coordinate 786,217,499 of NC_090925.1, forward strand.
GGTTAAAAGACTCCTCAGGGACCGCCAGGTCCCATATGCCTTGATGTTTCCGGCCAAGATGAGGATTCAGCATGCGGGAAGGGTACACTTCTTCGAGTCCCCGGCTAAGGGCACACAATATGTTGAGACTTCTATACCTCTCCCTCCTAGAGAGGGCAGACCGGTTCAAAACAACAGGCCAAGGCCAGAAGACTAAGATACACGTGCTGTTTGCATATCAATAAGGCTGAAATGTCGTATGAAACTCAGATTAGCGGATAAATGGCCTGGGCGGCTCCATTTAAGTTTATCATTGGAGTTGTGGGGACAAGTCGGCGGTCATGTGTTGCGACAGGTCCACCCTGGAAAGCTCCATCAGTTAATTGGTAATGTCATCAAGTTGGGGGTGATGATGTGGGAGGGAAGGAGGGGGGAGAAGACGGGACTGTTTTTGTTGACGGGAGGAGTTTAGGTCACAAATTGAAGAGTGGCCCAGGTTCTAGCTTGGCTATGGTTAACTGTTCGTTTCAAGTTTAAAAAGTGGTGGCACGGGGAATGACGCTGTTCGGCTGGTACATATGGCATGGTTTTATCGGTCATGGCTCTGGGAAGATTGGTTACTGCATAATGCTGGTGATGGAATGAAAGTAAAACTGCTTACATGGAGTGTAAGGGGTCTGAACAACCAGGTGAAAGTCAAGGAAATTGCTAACTATGTTGCCAGGCATGGCCCCCAGATACTGATGTTGCAAGAGGCACATGTAATGGGAAACTGTAATTTACACATGTTGCCTAAATGGGGAACCCAGCGCTACTATACAGATTACTCTACGCAGGCTAGGGGGGCAATTACTCTTATCCATCCCAGCCTGGGGTTCGGGCCCGAGGGCCATAAGGTGGACCAGCAGGGAATTTACGTGGTCGTGTGGGGCAGGCTCGCTGGTCAACAAATACTTCTGGTAAATACTTATGGGCCAAATATAGACGACCCTGCATTTTATGTAAATATGTACCAGATGATCATGGCCTGTGGTTTGTCTAATGTGATATGGGGTGGGGACTTCAATGTAGCACTGGACCCTAGGCTTGATAGGGCCTCCAGGGTCAACAGAACCCCTAGTAAAACAGCCTCCACCCTGAGCAGTATCCTAGTTCAATTGTCAATGGTAGATGCCTGGCGCATGTTGCACCCCGGGGACAGAAAATACACGTATTACTCCTCGGTGCACGACTCTGAGTCCAGGATAGACTACTGGTTTGTTACATCGGCTATGTCCTCTATGCTGCAGAAATGTGAAATTTTGCCCCATATTTTTTCGGATCACTCCCCAGTACAGATAGAATTGAAGATTCAGGGTTCCCCATGTCCTGCTGCGAGGTGGATGATGCCGAGTGGAATGTTGAGAGACCCAGGGGTAGTGGAAACACTACATGAGGAGATAGCAGAATTCTTCACAAATAATGTGGGAATGGTAAACAGATATTCCACGGTATGGGAATCTTTTAAAGTGTGGGTCAGAGGTGTACTACTGTCTAAATCCGTGGGTATGCTAAAAGCTGTGCGTGCTGAACTGACGAATATTGAAAGCAAACTGGCTGCACTGGAGAGCGACTACACTCGGACACAGAATAGGGACCTGTTGGCTAACATACCCACACATTTGCAGGAATTTGATAAACTGGCCGCTAGGGAGGGGCATTATGCTGTGGCCCCATGCGTGCACGCAGATATGGGGAGGGCAACAAGGCTGGGAGGACACTCTGCAATCTACTCAAGGGTAATAGACAATCTAACCAAATTAGCAGTATACAAACTGAACAGGGGGAGGTACTTCTGAGGGAAGATGAGATAAATAAAGAATTTGTCCAATTTTATAACAACCTATACTCTAACCAAGATAAGAAATCACCCGGCGACATAAAGAACTATCTTGCGACTCCAGACCTGCCCCAACTCTCAGAGGCTAACCGTGCAGCGTTGGATCAACCAATAACGGTAGATGAGATCACTGAGGCTATCAAAATGTTGACATCAGGTAAAGCGCCAGGGTCTGATGGGATAGGGGCAGAATTTTATAAAGAATTCCAGGAAGAGCTTGTCCCGGTGCTTCTTCAGGTGTTGGAGGAATCCCTTGACTGCAATATACTACCACAGTCTATTAGAGAAGCAGTGATCACAGTGCTCCCCAAGCCACGGCGGCCACCACAGGATGTATCATCCTACAGGCCCCTGTCACTTATTAATACAGATGCTAAAATATTTGCAAAAGTGATGGCCAATAGACTTTTGCCGGCGGTTCCTGGGATGGTCCACCCTGACCAATATGGGTTTATTCTCACCAGGTCCACATCCCTAAATCTCCGAAGGCTCTTCGGGCTAATGGCACAAATAGACCCTAGGAGAAATGCGGTTGCTATATCCTTAGACGCTGAGAAAGTCTTTGATACGGTTTCCTGGGTTTACCTTCTAGCGGTACTCGAGGCATTCGGAATAGGCCCTAACTTCATTTGATATGTAAAACCTCTATATACTGAACCCGGGGCTCGAGTTCTGACCAATAGGTCCATTTCAGACCTGTTCTTGTTGGGCAGGGGCACCAGACAGGGCTGTCCTTTTTCGCCCCTGCTGTTTGCACTGACTATAGAACCCATGGCAGCGGCGGTACGGCTGAGACACGCTGACAAGGGCATAAACATAAAATGTTCAATCCAGTTAATCTCACTGTATGCTGATGACACGCTATTATACATCCGTGAAACCAAAACAAATATAGCGCCCATAATGGAGGAAATACAAAATTATGCGGCTTACTCTGGGTACAGGGTGAACAGAGCCAAGTCTGAAATATTCCCACTCACACCTTCCACTGAGTGCCCCGGTGTGCTACACGGACTCAAATGGTCTGATGAACACATTAGATATCTGGGGATCCTGGTATCCAGGTCTAGAAACACGCTATACCGGGTCAATGATGAGACTACAGTGCAGGCCATCACCATGAAACTCCAGATATGGGGGCAGCTGCCGATATCCTTACATGGCAGGGTGGCGGTTCTTAAAATGATAATCTTTCCTAAGCTCCTCTATCTGTTTGTCAACATTCCAATATGGCCTAGTAGACCCTTTTTGCTAAACTCCGTTCCATAGTGGTGACGTTCCTCTGGAGTGGGAAAACTGCTAGGATTAGTTGGGAGAAGATGGCTGAGTCATACTCTACGGGCGGTATTGCAGCTCCCGACTTTGAACTATACTACCATGTGGCTCAAGCACAATTTGCAAAATATTGGTATGACACCACTCAGGAGACACCCCATGCACTAATAGAGGAATACACCACACACCCCACAAATATACAATCAGTCATCTTTGATACACAATACAGGGACACGTGTGAATACAACCCAGTTGGCTGCACGGTTAAAGCATGGGAGGCCATATACAGAAGACTAAGAATAGAAACACCCTACAATCCAGGGGTCCCCCTCTGGAACTATCCAGGTATACCCCCTACACATGACAGCACTATACAGGAGGCATGGGACCCTAAAATGGAAATGAAAATTGGAGACATGTTCGTAAATGGTAAATTTGTGTCCCTGAAAGAAATATTGAGAGCCTTTGGACGTGGCCAACTTAGGACACTCCAATATTACCGCATGCGGTCTGCATTTCAAAAGAAATGGCCTCTGTTCCCAGACGAACCACAGCCACAACCATGTTTCCAGTTGGTGACTGCAGAAGGTGACCTGGGAATTTCTAAACTGTACACAGCGGTGCAGGGCCAAACCCCCACAATTAACAGTGTAAAAGAAAAATGGGAAAGGGACTTACATGGGCCCATCGAGGACGAAGCATGAAATAGATATTGTTCCTTGACTAAGAAGGTCTCCCTGAATGCAGGCCTGTGGTTAATTCAATTCAAGATTCTGAATAGATCACATTACACCCCAATTAAAAGAGCAAAATTTACCCCAGGTGCCTCGGATGCATGCCCCAAATGTAATATGCCACAGGCAGGAGACTATCATATGTATTGGGAATGTCGGGGAGTGAGGAGTTTCTGGGGGGAGGTCGCTGAAATGTTGGAAGAGGTCACACAGATCCCCCTGACCTGAAGCCCCAAAAGTACCTCTTTGGGGACATAGGCAAATGTTCCGAGAAAAGTATAAGATTGTTTAATGTTGCTTGCGCAGTTGCCAAGAAATGTATTCTATTAAAATGGAAAAATGCGAGCCCACCCACATGAACCAATTTCTGCATGAATTAACGTATGTAAATGAGTCAGAGGAACAATATGTTGTGACCCGACCCACTACCTGCAGGTCCAAGGACATATGGGGCCCATTCAGAACTTACTTATGCAACTTGGTCTCTGATGGCGAGGACCCTGTGTGATGTTACTTGATTGTCATGATCATGATGTAAACAATTGGTTTTGTATATCTATGGCCCAGGTGGAGGAGTGTCATGTATCTCTGTGTTGCCACTAATAAAAAGAGTTTTTTTTAAAAAAATGAAGCCCTCATTTGCACTAGAATTTGTTTAGACTAGATTAAACGTTTGCTTTTATTAGGAAGCTAATTCTACTAAATCGGTGCACAAAAAAGCGAAGCAAGTCATTAAGCGGAGCTGTAACTTCTGTCCTTTGTCATGTTTGCAAAAGGGTCTCTAGAATGAGGCACACCTGGTTGAGAAATCCGTAAACCTTTGCAACATTAAAAGTACACTTGGCTTTCTTATACTGTATGTTGCAGAGTAGGGCTGCTGCAGTAATCCAGGAAGGAGCATGCAGGTTCAACCCTGGGACTAAAGTGTGGGATTCTCTCAGTTAAAAGGAGCTTTGATTGGTCACATAGCAGAACGTGTTGAGCAGGCACGGCACGCGACCTACACTTGGTTGCTCAGTTTGAAACCATGCCTGTGCGAACAGAAGGATGGGACGTTTTCAGTCACGACTGTGAAAATGATGGCTATTTTTCTTAATTTTCTAAAAATTATGTTTGCAGGTATTCAGTGTCTCAGACTAAAATAAGACACTGGCCCTCATTACGACCCTGGCGGAAATCAACTGACATGACCGCCATAGCGTAAATAGCGTTTCCGCCACTGCACGATGGAGGAAAGTGCGGCTAATTCTGACCCATCGGGCACGAGCATTACGCCATGGCGGAAGTGCAAAGTCCGCGATGGCGGAAATGACCCCAAAACGCCCCTTACCGCCGTCGTACGTCGCCCTAGGTGCAATTCCGCCACCCATCTTAGCGGTCACCGTAATGAGCGGTCAGCGCAAAATACGGTCACCGTAAATATACGGAAACGGAAGTAAAAACATGGGGCCGGAACGGGAAACAGCACACCGTACACCTATAAAAGCAGAATCCCAACACAACCATTAAAAATCCGACCCTGAGACACATCCCAACCCGTTAGCCACCCCAGTCCAAAAAATCAATATGGGAAAAGTTGCTAAGAAAGCGTGCGACCGCAAGCGGCAGGTCCACTTCTCCCACGAGGAACTCACCGTGCTCACAGAGACCCTCCAGGAGAATGCTGCCGTCGTCTTCTCCACGCAAATGACCAGGACGGCACTTGCGAACAAGAAGGCCATATGGGCGCTGGTGGCACAGCGGGTAAGTGCGGTGGGGACCGCACCCCGCAACCCACAGCAATGCAGAAAGCGATGGGACGACCTACGGATACGCGTCCGGAGCATACTCTCTGCCAACCGGAACATTGCCACAGCTACCGGGGGAGGATCGGAATCACCCATCAAGTTGACCCCCTGGGAAGAAATCTGTGCCTCCACCATTGGAATGGAGAGCATAGAGGGAGTCGGAGGGATGGAGAAAGGAGTGCAGACATCAGAAGAATCAGGTAGGTGGCCCAAATAAAACTATGGCAAATCCCCAATCACGAACCATGTGAAGTACCATGTGTCCCCATAGTGCAATAGAAACACATGTTCAGGAGAACGACCACATACAATGCCATGACAGCGCCCCTTAAAAGTCAGATCAAATAAATAAATATTCAAAAAACCAAAAAACACACTCTACATGTGCAGCATGCACACCCTAACTGCAGACTGCAAAATAACTGCATCCCCAATGCACACAAAAATGAGACCACCTCCAAGGCCCTGACCCAAATCACCCCCAGGTACCACCCCAATGCATGTGATACAATTGCCATTACAATTACCACAGACCCATGAATAACGCTCGCCCTCCTTTACTCCACCACAGGGTCCGATTCCAACGACGAGCTTCAGGACACCCCTACCAGCACACCTGCAAAGAGGGCCAAGACCAATGGCCAAAGACCCTCCACCTCAGCTGCACGGATCAAGGCACGGCAGCTGCACAAATCGAGTGGCAGCACACTGGAGGGGACATCAACAGGCACCCCAGCAGCCAGCATGTCCACAACAGCAGCACCACAGGTCCCCCCAATGGATGCCACAGAAGGCACTGCTTCTGGTGGCAGCAGCACCCTAGGTGACACTGCATTCATGCCAGCATGCTCCGACACAGAAAACGGTGCTGCCGAAGTAGGACACATCCATGACCTGTCCCAATCCCCCTGCATGTTTCATCCCGTACACCATGAGGAAACCACGCAGGGGCACCCACAAGACGACGACTGGCCAACCCCCACAAGGCCTGTTGCAAGACAACATGAGGCGTCCAGCCCCTCTGTGACACCACCGCAAATGGGCATGGCCCAGCAGAGGCAACAGTCCCTCGAGCAGATGATAGTGCAACAGCAGCAACTAGCCACGCTCCTCAAGGAGCATGCTGATGAATGTGGGGGTTCTAAGGCAGCCATTGAAACATCTACTGAGACACTTAGGGCAGAAATCGAGCGAAGTACAGAGACACTAAGGGCACAAATGGAGAGAAGTACCGAGAGCCTGAGGGGTGAACTGCATGCGACGTCCAAAGACGTATGTGGTGAACTTGCCGCTGTGCGCCGTGTGCTCACTGAGCTCTCACAAACCCTTAGGGACATGCATGGACGTGAGCAGGCAGAGACATCATCCGTTGCAAGTTCCGTCCAGGGCAGCCCCCAACGTAGATCTGGGAGGACCCGGTGCTCCACAGGCAGGGGTGCCCCTGATACCCGGAGAGGGGGCTTGCAATAGCGTCTGCCCACTGACAATGAGCGTCATTGGACACTGGTGTTCGGGGGGGAGGTAGGAGGGTGGAGGGGGTGTGTTGGGCTTCTTTGGGTGGCGGGTCGATTGGGTGTGTAATGTCTTTTCACATCTGCAATACAATTCTTCATATTCATCCTATGAGATGTGTGGACATTGATCTCTGTGTACGAGGCCTATCCTGGCGTACAGTCCATATTGTGCATGTCCCAGACACACACAGTGCCACAAGTCCCGTGTCCATGTAACAGCCACCAGGCGTGAGTGCTAGAAGCATGCATCTATGAGATTCTGCCGTAATTCACGGGCCTCCTGTGCCTCGCGGACCCCTTGAGGTGCTGCCACATCCCCACCCTCATCATGACCATCTTCAGGTGCTAGCAGTTCTGCGTCGGGGGGCATGGCCACATTCCTACGTACGCACATGTTGTGTAGCATGACACATGCCATGACCATCTTTGCCACCTTCTCATGGCGGTACAGGAGTGCCCCGCCAGACCTGCTGAGGCAGCGGAAACGAGCCTTCAGTAGGCCGAATGCCTGTTCTATGACCACACGGGTACGTGAGTGGGCATGGTTGTAGTCCTCCTCATGCTGGTCCTGTGGGTTCCGGATTGGTGTAAGGAGCCATTTCTTCAGTGGATACCCGCAATCACCTGTATGTGGACAAGAAAGGATGTTTGTGGAATGTCATTGCTACGTACGCACCCCCCCCTTCCTGCCAGGTCATTCACGCATCACCTACCCCACATACTCATGCATTAAATGAGACTCACCGAGTAGCCAGGATCGGCGCCCTGCGTGTCGCTCCATGTCGCGTGGTATTCTAGAGTTCCGCAAGACCATAGAATCATGTGTTGATCCCGGAAATCGGGAAGAACAATGTGTAAAGATCCTGTTGGAGTCACACACCATTTGCACATTGATAGAATGATATTGTTTCCGGTTGCGGTACTGGGCCTCCATGGCATGTGGGACAACCAATTCCACATGGGTGCAGTCGATGGCACCAATGCAACCCGGTATGCCGCCAAGTGCATGGAATCCCACTTTTGTGTTTGTTAGCTCCTGCTCCGAGCGTGGTAAAGTGATGTAGTCGTCTGAGTGCTTCAGGAGGGCATCAAGCACTTGGAATAGTGTCCGTGAGAATAGTGGCTGTGAAATGCCATGCAACTGTCCGACTGTGTGCTGGTAGGTGCCTGTGGCCAGGAAGTGGAGTACAGACACCACCTTCAGTAGGGGTGGGATGGCGGTTGGGCTATCTATCATGCTGACAAGGTCAGCGTGTGTCATGTCGACAATGGCGGTTATGGTGTCCCGGTCCAAACGGTAGAGGGTGTGGATCTGCTCAGCTGTGAGGTTGAACGGATTAGCTCGGAGGCGTGGGATTGCGGGCTGCCTGCGTGGTGGTAGTGGCTGTGCTGGTGGGGCTTGCTGGCCATGCCTTGCCCTCCTCCTCCTCCTCCTCCTCCTGCGTCTCCTCTGTGCGGCCGGTTGTTGTAGTAGTTGGCGTTCGTCTTCTTCTTGAAGTTGGAGTACTTGCAGTGCAATCAGGTCCCCCAGGCCCAACATCGCTAGTCCTGCCGGTAGCATTCTGGAGTGGGTGTGGTTGGGGGCGGGGGTTGGGTGTGCAATTTATGTGTTTTCAGGCTGTATAGCCTTCACCTGTGGTGATTCATTCCACCTGTGTCAGCTGCAATGCCTTTCGTGCGAGCACGTCCCGCACACGACGCTGCAATTCGACGCATGGCATCTTGCATTTGCAATCATGTTCTTAATCCCGATGGCTGTGGAATATTGGTTGTTAATTCTGCTATGGTCCCATTGTTGCACATACTATATTTGCATTCGCGAGCAGACTTGTGAAGGGTCAGTGGAATGTAGTGCTCGATCAACGGTGGACCCTCATGCAGCACTGTACCGACGTTCACCGACGGCGGGGAGTACCATCAGTGATTGAGGCCAGTTACCATTTTCACACACAGCCGCACTGCATACATGTATTTGTGAATACAAGCGTTCACAGATGCCTTTTCAACGTGATGTTGCAAATGAGGAATTCGAAGGACAGCGCTTTCGGTTTTCAACTAGCGGCGTGGAGACGCCCACAGGTCTGACTGGAAATGTAACGTTCTATTGTTGAATGTCCTTGGGACAGGGCCCATGACGGGAATGCAATGATTGATATGGTCTGAATGGGATGCGCCATGGCGTAGTGGACGATAAGGCAGGACGTTCCCAAATACATGTGACTTCACTACACAAGGAATCCGGGCAGGAGCACAGTGGATTTTGAAGGCTGCATTACGCACAGACTCTATGGAAATTTCGAATGTTATGTGAGTGAATATTCAGGTGTTTTCATTACGAGATGAGGGAATGATGAATGGATGCATGGAAAGATGATTTAATTGGGAGTCTGCCATGTACATGCCCATTTGGAATCTGTCCCCTTCCCCTGCGCTATGTGATGCAAGGCTGCCATAGTGGGACCATCGTCTGTCTGCCCTTGTTGAACCCTCCCTGTCTCGACGTGCCTTCAATCACTTGTGTCTATGCACGTTGATGATCCCATCTGATGGATCCTGTTCTGACAGGCGCATGCACACAGACACTCGTTTGAAATAGTGTATTCACCTCGATTTGTGTCGTAATGAATCGCAAGTGATTTTTGGGTGCAATTGATCCTTATGAGTGGGCTAGCATTCATATGGTTGTAGGTTTGGTGTGTTGAATGAAGTGAGTAATGCATATGGAGTTCGGATGCCCATACTATCATTTTTTTCATTTGGGTGACAGGTATCTCCTCCCCTTCTGCCGCTGCCATCTGTACGCCACTCCTGCAGATGGCTTCTACAGTCGACACCTGCAGCTTCGAGTTAATCAGTGGAGCACCATTACGATCTTATGGGACGATCGTCAATGGCCCACATGTCCTTACGCAGTACTAGTGGCTAGGTGCAGCATACCTAGCTTCCAGCTGGACTAGTGCCTACTTCATGGGACGGCCCTGCGGTCCTAGGCGCTTCCATGTTGCCTTTTTGGACGTTGATGTAGCCCCTGTGTGCCATGAAGGTACAGGGCGTCACACATGGGGAAGCTGGTCATTTATTGCGGATGCAGCCCACAGTAATGCTGATCATTTGTGAGTTTATGTTCAAATGGCTGTATGGGCTTGGTGATTTTGATGTGCATTAAATTTATATTCAGATATTAACCGTGTAGCGTTATTCTTTGCTAGTAATGTGGCATATTCCGATTTGTGGCGCAATGTATTGTGAGGTGTTCTGCATTGGGTTCCGGCTTCTGGGTACAGTTGTGTGGTACGTCCTTATGCTGATGGTTGGTTTGACTACTGGCATGTGTACAGGGCTGGTGCAGTCTCCCTCAGGTTACTGCTTTGGATGTTGATTTGCACTGGTGGCAAGCGATGGGGGACTGTTGTTGTTTTGTGTCATGGAATTTTCTGTTCGTTTTGGTGTACTTGCACCTTCAGATGCCTGTGCTGCATCAGTACGGCAATGGTGTGTTGCCAATTGTGGATGGCCACTCACAGGGCACTTGGGGCCCCTGCATGCATTTGTTCGTTGGCATGCATGGGTGACTTGTACATTTCGCTGGTTGCATGGTGTGACTGCATTGCGCCTACGAGGAGTTGTGCAATGTGGCCAGGGAGTGGAGTACAGGCACTCAGTAGGGCCATTACGGTTGGTTCGCGATGCCGTAGTTCTCGCCATGGCGGAATGGTACTTTCCGCCATGCTTGATGGCGTTAGGTGAATGTCCGCTGGGGTCAGCATTCGCGTACCGTTGCGCCATGGCGGATATTGCGGTTTTGCAGGGCGCGCGTGCGCGTACTTGGTGCAGTTAGCGTTGGCGTTCGCTACGGTGTCGCTAATGGCATCGTACTTTACGGTGACGGGTCATGATCGCAACGGGCGGTATTCGATGGCGGTATTACATTTCCGCCATCGTTTTTCGTATTCCGCCAGGGTCGTAATGAGGGCCACTTTCTTTTAATTGAGCAGCTTTCCCATATGTGAGCACACAAAGGTACACTGGCACACAGACACATGCAGAGACATGCACACAAACACATGCGCAGGCAAACACCACCGGCAGTAGATATTGAAGGAAGGAAACCACACAGCAACACAGCATCTGTCTCCAAACGGCAACACGCCCTTCCAATTCAGCTAACTAAACCATTAATTTATAGAAGTTTTAACACACTCACAATGCTTAGGATTTAAGCTGTTTACAAATACAGTGTTTCCCATAAAATCCATCTGGTCTACCAGGGCTGCCAGAGCTAAAATTATCTTGTTAGGGCCGTGCGCTCTGAGGGTGATAGAATGTGCAGACATGCTGTGATAAAGAGCTGTACCTCATGGACTCAACAAATGGGCCAGGGTTCCAGCCCGTTCCTAGGCAGGCTGCTGCCACCTGAGCTTGAATAAGGATGGTGCCACGGCGACTGGCAGCAGGAAGCACAGAGAGCACAGAGGGCGGGCCTGTTTTCTTTGTCTAACTCCAGTGTTAATTGTAACATGTTGGCCCCTTGGAAACAGTCAGAGTTGAGGGAGCATGGAGCAGAGCTCAGGCTGTGCTGCTGCCAGGAAGAACTTTTATTTTAACACACACGTAAAACTGTGTGTTTAATACAGTTTAATTTCGGCTCAATGGTATGGCTTGGAAAATCGACCCACATAAACAAGAATTTCATTTGGTCCCTGGCCGAAAGCCGATGGTCCTGTCCACCACTGCTCTAATCCTACAAAAACTACTACCAGGGAAAACCAAAGATAAGGGTCTGCCTTTTTGCAGCCTTTCTTCTACTAACTTTGCCTCGCTGCCTATTAGGCTTAGTGATCCCTGTTTGTTCTTCTTTATCCTTTACATGCCGAAGGAACAATGCCTTCCCTGGTCTTTGAGTGCCAGGGGAATAAACCATTCCCTGGTCTTCGTTTGCCAGGGGAACAAACCCCTCCCGGGTATTGGTATGCCAGGGGAACAAGCCCCTCTCCGGTCTTGGCATGCCAGGGGAACAAACCCCTCCTGGGTCTTGGTATGCCAGGGGAACAATCCCCTCCCTGGTCTTGCATTCCAGGGGAACTAACCCCTCCCTGGTCTTGGCATGCCAGGGGAACAATCCCCTCCCTGGTCTTGCATTCCAAGGGAACTAACCCCTCCCTGGTCTTGGCATGCCAGGGGAACTAACCCCTCCCCTGGTCTTGGCATGCCAGGGGACCAAGCCCCTCCCTGGTCTTGGCATGCCAGGGGAACAATCCCCTCCCTGGTCTTGCATTCCAGGGGAACTAACCCCTCCCTGGTCTTGGCATGCCAGGGGAACTAACCCCTCCCTGGTCTTGGCATGCCAGGGGACCAAGCCCCTCCCTGGTCTTGGCATGCCAGGGGAACAATCCCCTCCCTGGTCTTGGCATGCCAGGGGACCAAGCCCCTCCCTGGTCTTGGCATGCCAGGGGAACAATCCCCTCCCTGGTCTTGGCATGCCAGGGGACCAAGCCCCTCCCTGGTCTTGGCATGCCAGTGGAAACAAACCCCTCCCGGGTCTTGGTATGCCAGGGGAACAAACCCCTCCCGGGTCTTGGTATGCCAGGGGAACAAACCCCTCCCGGGTCTTGGTATGCCAGGGGAACAAACCCCTCCCCGGTCTTGGTATGCCAGGGTAAAAATGCCTTTCCTGGTCTTCCTTTGAAGTTTACAATAGTTCATATTTTGTTAGTCCTCCTGTTTCTACGCTTCTTTTATACCATTCGGTCTGAATCTGTTCTTTACTCAGATTCCTTACGGTGCTTATTTGCCTCACTGCCTTGTTCTACATAAACAATTGTGTGTCAATGTTTCTTATATCTAGCATTATTTTATTACTTTTACATTTTCCTGTTTATTTCCTTATGTAAAGTGGGTTTTGCCCTTCCACCCACTTTTCTATTAATATCCCTAGCTCCTTAAGTGATCGTTATGGATTACAACTGTTCCTGTTGAGCTGAATTCACTCTTCGGCCCAGTAATGTCATTTTAAAGCTTTATTGTGTTCTTTATTATCAGGGAGCTTGGTCTCCCTCTTCTCTCCGCCCCACTGCCCCTTTCCAACTCTTTTCATCAAGTGCAAATCCTCACATTCCCAGAACCGGGTCTCCCAGACAAGTACCTCTTTCATTCCTTCTTTGGTGTGGGTTGTCTGGTCCCCCCGGGATTTTGTGTCTTTGTCCACGGGACGCTGTTCTGCACGCCTCTGCCGTCTACAACACCAGGTAGCAAAGCTTTCCAAGCTACTCCTCGCTGATGAGGGCCAACAAGGGCGAGATATGTCTGGGGATGCTTGTAGTCTCATGCAGAAGGGATGTGACCTAGCAGTTCGGGCTGGACTGCCCCTTTGGGTGTGGGACCAAGCCTGATGTCCATACAGTCTTTCCTCTTCTGTAATGGCTTGGCAGGCGAAAAACGATGGTCTGGAGGGTTGCCCAGAACAATGCCAGAGGTTAAGATTTATTCTAAACCTTCCAGCCATCACCTCTTGTGTTTTGCATGAGATTTTCATGCAGCTGTAAAATGAACGGATTCCCCTGGAATACGCCTCACATGAGCACCAGCTAATGAGCAAGTGGATTCCACTGGAATCCATTATTAAACACCGCCTGCAAAGCATATTTACAGGTGGTTTTTAAGATCTCTCAATGTGGAGAGTGAAACTGAAGATGATAGGCTATTTCGCCTTGTTTTACTCAATAGCTTTGTTTGAAAGTGACAAATATTGCATGCAGGGGACCACACAGCACTTAAGTCCACACTTAGACGGTCCCCTGCATGCAATTTACATTTCTTTTTAATTAACCCCTTGCTCACTTACAGAACAACTCCTTCCCTTTGCCCCAGGTGCCACACTGGCTCCTCACATCGACTCTTCATGCCAAAATATGAAAGTGCAGCAACGCAGAAAGCTGTGCCATTAGTTTTGCTTGTCTCCGAGTAGACCAGTGAAGAGAGTAAATAGCAGGAATGTGGCATCATTGCATTATGGGGGATTTATTTAGGGGGGCCCATAGTGGCGGTCACAGTTTATGAATGCAAGATGGGTTGGCGGAGAAAGGGATGGGGTTATCAACTTGGAGAGATATCAGATGGATTTTAAATCATTTTAATAAAAGTGGATATCTCTTGCATTTGATGAACCTTTGTTCAGCTAAAGGCGCTTTGAAGCAATTCACTTGTGTATAACTGCTTTACAAATAAACAATTACAATAGCAGCACATAAAACACTTCAAATGTTTTTTCTTAAATGTGCAAAAGGATTTTTAGGTTATTGTAGTTTTCACTGTCATTTTTTATTTGTATTGGAAATTCAGAACACCACAAGTATATGTCCAAGCTGCAGAATCCAAGTACACCAGCAGATTGCCAATCTCAGTTTGCATGTAATTTGACATTCCCAGTTTACAAAACACCAATATAGTGCAAAGTTCTTCTTTAGTTTGACAATGCCACGGTATTTCAGTTTGGCAATCTGAGTGTAAGACATGTTTGCAAAATTCCTATATGTGCCCAGTTATACAATGCCAGAGTATTGCCATATTCTCAAAACTTAGCAAAACCATGTACAAACTGTGGTGAGCTGTCCAAACTCTTCATCCTTTCATGCAAGACTGGGCTGCTCCAGCTGCTACCCAATGTGCCTCCAAAAGGGGGCGGAGGTGGGACCCCCGACGGCTTGCTTTCCCACAGAAGCACGATAATGACCCAAGAGATGTCCAACTGAAGAGTTTAAATCTGTGGAAATCTCTCCCAGGGTATAACACAAAACACTGAGATCAGCTCCCGGATCAACCTGAATGTTTGATCAAAAAGGTCTATCCAGAACCTGTGGAGTTCGCAATCCCTGAAGAAAAAGACTACGAAGCATGCCATCAGGTGAGTGAGCAAACAGCGCCTCACAGAGATCCGCAGTGCTGAAGCACCTGATGTTTGCAGATTCCCCAAGGAGCAGAGAAGCTGTGGGGCAATGCAGACCTGCTCTCATCAGGGAGAAATCCAAGATGGTGCCACCCGCTGCAAGTATATTCAAAACCTCACAGGCCCAAGTTAGAGGTTTGCAAAGACCATCAAACAATAAGCCAAAACTAAGACACCACTAATCTAAGAATAACAAGGGGTAGCAGAGCCTATTCCGCAATTAGCCAATTGGCTTTAAGAATTCAATGGTCAATGAAGATCAAATTGTCAGGAAAGAGACTGAAGTCCAAGCCGTGCTTAGGGAGTATAAGCATGACCAAGGATAGACAGATGAAGAGAACCTCCTGAAGGTGGTGGACATACCTACCTGCATTCACTTGATGAAAGGGGAGATTCTGGAGGACCAGGCAGAGGAAAGACACACCATGGAGGATGGTGAAAGCATGGAGTCAGCTTGAATAAACCAGAGTAAAAGATATCCACGGGGTATACTAGATTGTTTCCATACCTGCAAGGAATTGGAAGGTTGAAGCTGGAGGTCATCCACCAGCAACCTGGAGATACAACGGAAGAACCCATGGAAGGGGGTACAAATATTTCAGCTGCCTGACAAGGACCTAATGAGAGGGGAGAAATGCACATTGCCGATTGTTGTGAAGTCATGGTCCAGGAGGGATCCAGTGTGAAACTTAAGTCCAAAATACACCTTATAAATCAAGCTCCAGGGATTCCCACTCTGAAGAAAAGGTCCAGGCGGAGCCTGTGTGAAGTAAAGATCCAGGAGGTACCTATGATGAGGTTAAGGGGCTAGTTGAAGTCCAGAAGTGATGGCGGTAATCCTGAAGAACGCCTAACAAGACAATACATTGTGAGAACCAGAAGTTCGGGTGGAAGCACACAAGTGCAAGTGAGAGAATGGAAAAAGAAGCCATACTGTAACAGCTACAGACTTTAACCTGAAGGATGCTTCTGATTTTCTCTCTCTACCTTAGGGAATGTGTTTTGAAGAATATGTTTAAGACTTCTGCTTTGGACAAATCCTTGGAACATTTAAGTTGTTTGCGTAAACGCAGGCAGGTGGCTGCAGGACTCTAAGATTAGAAGTTTAACTGTCTTTGTTGGTCCTATTCTTTGGAATGTTCAGTTGCAGACTAGCTTGTCTCAAGAGAGACAAGAACTGTGAATTTGAGGATCAAGGTGTTGAACACCTGAAAGAAAAAAAACACATTTATTGTCAGATCCCCTGTATACAGTTCACTTAGGCTACATCCATGTTAAGTTATAGTTTTCCCCATAGAACCATTAGGAGTTTTTTTTAACCCAATCATCTAATTGGAATAATATGTATCTTTTGTTTGATATCTGTGTGTACTCCCCTTTCTAATCACAGTTTTCGCAATACACCATAGTACATATTTCACAATTCCATTAACCTTATAATTGAACAACTCAACTACATTTCCAGATTAACATCCCATGTACACTCCACTTTGCAGAATCCCAGTATGTTGCCAGTTTTCACCTTACTTGTATAAATTCCATTTCAACAATTGAAGCACATTCATAGTTTTACATTCCAGTTTTTCGAAAACCCCAAGGTTAATTTTACACAATTGTAATAGTCACCCAGTTGGAAAAATCCTAGTACATTTCATGTTTAATTGATCACACAAGTTACTGCTTTCTCCAAATCCATTTTGGACAATCCCACCTGTTAAATAGTCCCAGTTTACACAATCACAGTAAACATCCAGTCTGACCAAATTCAGGATAGCAATCCAGGAAGCAAGGGTCTTGCCAGGGTACTCAATGGACTCCCAAATACACTGAGGTTCTTGTTCTCTAGTCACCTACTCCAGTCTCTCTCGCTCTCTTGTCGCATGTCTTGTTCCTACACTGTCCTGTCTTAGAACTTCACTCTCACTCTGAGCATCTCCTGTCCCTCATGCACTCCTTGCCATACCTCATTCCTCCACCCTTTCTAGGCAAACACCCCTCCTTTTCCTTAATTTCTTTTAATGTATTTATTTTTATTGTGCTTTTAGCTAAACAGTTTTTTGCATCTCAGAGAACAATACAAAAAGAATACATAAAAAGCATAAAAGCAACACACTTAAAAAACATATATACCTCTATTATTCAATCTCATTTAAAGCATTTGTCTCAGGTCCGCGCTTAGAAACCTCTGGGCATTAAGCGCGTTATAAATAACCAATCATATCATATCAGGGACACAGTTACTACATCTTTAGTCTCTACAAAAAACAAATGCCAACATTTTCAATTAGATTTGCGTCCATGTTAGCCCAATAATACAAATAGTTTTTGAACGATTATGAGCCGTAATGCTGCAGCCGTAATAACTATTGACTCTGCTGTGTATATTACTGACCACAGTTGATCAGTTTCCAAACCAGTACCAATTGTACAAAAGTCTCCAGTAGTGTTCCTTTAACTCAGGGCAGTTTGTCAAAATATTTCTTGATGTCTCCACCTCTAACTTACAGAGATGACATTTGCGTTTTTCTAATTCCCACTTCCTGCCATGCCACAATATATTCAAGGACCGGCTGTCATGCACCAGCCCTGGAAGTTCATGCATAGATGGAAATACCACTAACATGGTTCTGATAGTTCCAGGTTGACGGTCTAGTTTTTATCCAACATGGCCGCCGGAACCTATAAACAACAATGCATTCTGGCGCTCGGCGCGTTGTATCAACTTTGTTACGTGCGCTGCCAGTTCTTTCCCTAAGGCGACTTGCAGTTCAGAGCCTCTTCTCTGTTTAACCTCTCCTACTCTCCTTTCTGTATGTATTTCACCTTTATCTCCTCACGTGGGTGTCTACAGGTTAAGGTAAGGTAGCGGTTGGTTCTGTTTCGCTGTTCGTTCGTACACGTAGCGCTAACCACCTTTGGTGTCTGCCGCTATTTCCATTTAAGTGTCTATCTCGGCTATCTCTCTCAGCCTTTCTCTCTATATTTACTGCCTTCCTGAGTATCGGAAGTCTTTACATTTTTCTATTTCTTTCTCGCTATCTTCTATTCTTACCTGTTTCTTTCTTTCTTTGCCGGTGTTCCGGTTCCTTTCCGTTTTTTTTGTGAGAACAACTGGAGTCTGTTTTCCTCTATTCAGCCCCTCCTTAATCTATCAGAGGAATCTTTGGAGACTTTTCTGGTACCTTTCCCAAAGGACAATTGAAAGGTACTACCAAACACTCACCACATCTGAAGACGGACGGTTACCATCTCTCAGGGTTTTTTGCCTTTGGGCTTTTTCCCAGCACGAAGGGCGTGTGCCTCGGGTTTCCCCAAGATCTGTAAAACATCCAGATCAAGGTGGCCACCGAGGGAGCGCCTCCTTACTTACGTCAGAAAAAGGAGAAGAGGCCAGTGGAAAGCATAAGAACCAGGAAGAAGACAGAAGCATTAAAGTTGGAGGAGATACAAGAAGAAACAGGTGAGGAGGAGATAGGGGAAGAGGAGTCAAGTTTTGACAGTATACAACGCCCAATTACACCCATGGCGTCTCCGGAACAGATACAGGAGATGTGCAACGCCATACAAGGACTCATAGTGGAGATGCAAACCCTGCATGCTGAGAACCTTCTGCTTCGTCAACAGGCTGCGGCCAGAACAGAGAGTAGAGATGATTTACCACTTATGCCATTTTCGTATGGTAAATATGAAGGAAACCCTAAGACGATAAAGGAGTTCCTAGATGCCTGTGCGGTATATTTCTCCTTCAGGCCTAGAGCCTTCGAGTCTGGAAGGGCTCGGATAGGATTTATCATTTCTAACTTAGCTGGAAGTGCTGTGGCCTGGGCAACCCCCCTGGTCACTAACCAGGATCCTTTGGTTAATGATTATGCTGTCTTCATACAGGGGTTCAAGGACCGTTTTGAACATCCAGAGGTCCAGTGTACCAAATACGAAGGTTTCCTCGATGTAAAGCAGGGAAATCAGGACCTACAAGCTTACATTGCGCAATTCCAGAGTCTAGCAGTATCCGCTGGTTGGCCAGATACAGCGCAACAGACAATCTTCAGAAGGGGGTTAAACGAGGAAATGAAGGACGAACTGGCCCGGGTAGCTCGTCCCAACAGCTTTCGTGAGCTAGTTACCCTCTCCCTCCAGATCGAATTTCATATCCAGGAGAGACGTTTGGAGAGAAGAAGAGGAAGAGGCTATGTACAACGGTACAGTCCCCCGCAAGGAAGAAGAGAACGCCCAACCCTAGAGGAACCGATGCAGATAGGATCTACCAGAGGACCCTTAACCAAGACTGAAAGGAAGAGAAGACAAGAACTGAACCTCTGTATGTACTGTGGATCCTCTAGACACAGCCTCAAGGACTGTTCTGAAATTCCCTCCAGAAGACAAGGAAACGACAGACCCCAGGTCTATGCAAGGGAGACCGTGGGGACAACTGCTCAAACCCTTGCAACCTTACCAGATTCAGCCAGGAAGGAATAGAAGACAACCGTTTAATGGTATTTCAGGTCTCGTTTTCCTACAGTTTGAAGCAGAACATCCCTATACTAGCCATGCTAGATTGTGGAGCTGCGGGAAATTTCATAGACGTCAAATGGGCCCAAGAGAACCAAATCCCGCTCCAGAAGAAGACAACACCTCTCCCAGTCGAAGGGGTGGATGGACATCCTTTATCTTCCGGATTTATTACTATGGAAACGGTTCCTATCTCATTGGGAATGGGACACCACACAAGACCCTTAGCTTTGATGTCATCAGGGCGGCACATTTCCCTCTGATACTAGGTATCTCCTGGTTACGACGTCATAACCCCAGAATAGATTGGACGGCTAACAAACTCAGCTTTGATTCAGACTATTGCGGAGAACATTGCATGAAGGGACTCCAGGTTGAAGTCCAATCCAGCATTACCGAAAGACTATCCAACATCTCAGTTTCCTCTATCCCAGTACAGTACCAGACTTTTTCAAAGGTGTTTGAAGATGTAAACCCTAGACTCCTCCTACCTCACCGTAATGAAGACTGTAGCATAGACCTCAAGGAGGAGGTTTCTCTTCCATTTGGATGGATGTATCCCTTGTCCTTAGCAGAGAAGGCAGCTCTGAAGGATTATCTAGATGCCAACTTGGAGAATGGACTGATCCGACCGTCAAAGTCTTCAGGAGGGGCATCATTGTTCTTTATATCTAAGAAGGACTCAAAGGAATTACGCCCATGTATCGATTACAGGGGTTTAAATAGCCTGACTGTCCGTGACAGATACCCAATGCCCCTTATTCGAGACATTCTCGAGGCTGTCCGGAACTCAAGGGTATTCACCAAACTCGACCTACGAGGGGCCTACCATTTGTTAAGGATTAAGAGAGGGGATGAGTGGAAGACTGCATTTAGAACACCAATGGGGTTGTTCGAGTACTGTGTGATGCCATTCGGATTAGTGAACGCCCCGGCGATATTTCAGAGATTTGTGGACAAGATCTTTGCAGATCTTCTATATACATCCGCCGTGGTATATCTGGATGATATACTGATCTTCTCACCTTCCTTGGAAGAACATCGAGTCCATGTAAGTGTGGTTCTACAGAGACTACTAGAGAATCATCTCTTTGCCAAGCCGGAGAAGTGCATCTTCGAAGCTTCAGAGGTCTCATACCTCAGGTTTATCTTGTCTGCTAAAGGGGTGCGAATGGATCCTAACAAGATTCAGGCAATAGACCGATGGCCAAATCCTTCTTCTGTTAAGGAGGTGCAACGCTTCCTAGGTCTGGCAAATTTCTATCGCCGATTTATCCCGAAATTTTCAGACCTGGTTTTGCCCAAACCACGCTCCTCAAAAAGGGAGTGGTTTTTCACTGGGATACTGAAGCACAGGAGGCATTCAAGAACCTTAAGAAACATTTCACCTCTGCTCCGGTTCTACTACAACCTGATCAGACCAAACCTTTTGTCCTGGAGACAGACGCCTCCGGAGGTGCCTTGGGGGCAGTCTTATTACAAGAGGATCGTAAAGGGGAAGAACACCCCATAGCTTACTATTCCCGCACCTTGACGGGAAGTGAAAGAAATTATTCTGTGCTCGAGAGAGAGCTATTGGCTATGCGAGCTGCCTGTCAAGAATGGAGACACCTTTTGCAAGGGGCAGCGCAACAGTTCACGATCCGTACGGATCATAGAAACTTGAAGGTACTCCAACAGATGGAGTGTAGAAATTCGAGACATGCTCGCTGGGCATACTACTTTTCCAATTTTGACTTCCAAATCACCTATATACCTGGATCTCAGAACAGTGTTGCTGACGCATTATCCCAAAGCTGGGTAGATGAGGAGAAGCCAGAATTACAGAAGGAAAGAATCCTACCGAAGCATCATTTTTACATGATAGCAAATCTTTTTCTACAGGAGGTTCATAGTGAATTGGAGGAATATACACAAGAAGAAAGAGAAGCCTATCAATTACAAGAGATCGACGGACTATGGTTTCACCAGTCTGCACTATTTCTACCTACCTCGACTCTTCGGAACCAAGCCATCAGCTTTTGTCATGATCTACCCTTGGCGGGACATAAGGGAGAAAGGGCAACTTATGAGCTGATATCCAGAGGTTTTTGGTGGCCATCTATGCGAAAAGATATCACCTCCTATGTATCTACTTGCCCCATCTGTGCCATCAATAAGATACCTCGTCAAAGACCATTAGGACTCTTACATCAATCCAAGGCACCCACACGTCCTTGGGAAGACCTTTCGATGGACTTTGTAGTAGAGCTACCAACTTCAAATGGTAGAAAAGCGATCTTGGTAACGATAGATTCTTATACAAAGCTAGCCCACTTTGTAGCATTACAAGGAGTACCCTCTGCCTCTGCGACGGCTACCATATTCCTCAGGGAGGTAATAAGACTACACGGCTTTCCCCGAACCATAATCTCTGACAGTGGAACCCAATTTACCTCCAAGTTTTGGGACTCCCTTTGTCAACAACTTGGAGTTCAACGAGCTCTCTCCTCGGGGTATCATCCTCAATCAAACGGACAGACGGAGAGACTGAACGCCAATTTAGAGCAGTACATTCGTTGCTTTTGCAATAGAGAGCAAGATAATTGGGCTTCTTTGCTACCAATGGCAGAATTTGCCTATAATAATACGTATCATACAGCAATCAAGATGAGTCCTTTCAAATGTACCTATGGGTACCATCCGCACCACTTACCAGGAGTCCTAGCTCCAAGGTCTAAGATCTCCACGCCAGCCATAGAAGAGATGCTAATGGATCTCAGAGTCTCACACAAAGAAGCATTGCGAGCATTGGAAGACAGCAGGAGGAGATACAAGGTGTCCGCCGACACCAAAAGAGGTCCTACTCCGTTATGGAAGCCAGGAGATCGAGTCTGGCTCTCTACTCGGTATTTACCTCATTGGACCCATATGGGTAAATTTGCAGCCAGATTTATAGGTCCATATCGCATTCTATCCAGGATCAATCCAGTTGCATTCAAATTACAACTCCCCAGCGCCTTAAGAAGAATTCATCCGGTCTTTCATTCGTCGCTTCTAAAGGCTCATAAGGAAGATCCTTACAAAAGAACAAGAAGAAGCCCGATCACTGCCCCTCGCGATGAACCAAAGGAGTATGAGGTGGCCAGATTGGTGGATTCTCGTTACAGAAGGGGAACTCTTCAATACCTAGTCCATTGGAAGGGTTATCCGATTGCTGAAAGAACATGGGAACCAAGATCCCATGTACATGCCCCACGACTTGTTCAACAGTTCCACCGACGGAATCCGGGAAAGCCTGGAGGAAGCAAGTATCGAAGGGGGCATACTGTCATGCACCAGCCCTGGAAGTTCATGCATAGATGGAAATACCACTAACATGGTTCTGATAGTTCCAGGTTGACGGTCTAGTTTTTATCCAACATGGCCGCCGGAACCTATAAACAACAATGCATTCTGGCGCTCGGCGCGTTGTATCAACTTTGTTACGTGCGCTGCCAGTTCTTTCCCTAAGGCGACTTGCAGTTCAGAGCCTCTTCTCTGTTTAACCCCTCCTACTCTCCTTTCTGTATGTATTTCACCTTTATCTCCTCACGTGGGTGTCTACAGGTTAAGGTAAGGTAGCGGTTGGTTCTGTTTCGCTGTTCGTTCGTACACGTAGCGCTAACCACCTTTGGTGTCTGCCGCTATTTCCATTTAAGTGTCTATCTCGGCTATCTCTCTCAGCCTTTCTCTCTATATTTACTGCCTTCCTGAGTATCGGAAGTCTTTACATTTTTCTATTTCTTTCTCGCTATCTTCTATCTTTTATTCTTACCTGTTTCTTTCTTTCTTTGCCGGTGTTCCGGTTCCTTTCCGTTTTTTTTGTGAGAACAACTGGAGTCTGTTTTCCTCTATTCAGCCCCTCCTTAATCTATCAGAGGAATCTTTGGAGACTTTTCTGGTACCCTTCCCAAAGGACAATTGAAAGGTACTACCAAACACTCACCACATCTGAAGACGGACGGTTAACATCTCTCAGGGTGTTTTGCCTTTGGGCTTTTTCCCAGCATGAAGGGCGTGCGCCTCGGGTTTCCCCAAGATCTGTAAAACATCCAGATCAAGGTGGCCACCGAGGGAGCGCGTCCTTACTTACGTCAGAAAAAGGAGAAGAGGCCAGTGGAAAGCATAAGAACCAGGAAGAAGACAGAAGCATTAAAGTTGGAGGAGATACAAGAAGAAACCGGTGAGGAGGAGATAGGGGAAGAGGAGTCAAGTTTTGACACCGGCAGGATATTCAAGCGGAGACACGTAATGAAGCGGCAGAGCAACAAAGTTGTGTTGAATATGTTCATGGAGATCCCGTCATGTGGCCATGTGTGGAGTATTCCAAATATCGTCTTTTTGGGTAAGGCATCCATGTTGTTAATTCTATCCCAGAATTTCTTCTTCTTAAGTAAATACAAAGTTGTTTCAAGGAAATCAATGCCCAATTCAATTAAGTGCTGAAGGGCAACCCTTTTAAATTCTTCATAGGCTAAATATAATCCCCTCTCTCAACTACCATCTTCCATATAATACATATGATATGACATGATGGACATTAGGGTACCACCATACTCCCACCCATGCATACGATTGATGTATATAGCTTGCTACATGCAATCTTCCAATACATGTGAAATGAAGTTAGGCCCAGCTCTAAGCAAATTCCCCCTACCAGGACTGATTTAGGCAGGCCCAATAAAGACCGGAGCTATTTCCCCTCCAAAGCTTTACGACAGCTGATGTTCTTCTCTGGAGAAGTTTCGAGAGCATACAATATGCAAGGTACTGTGCTTGTGTATATGCGTCTATTAAGGCTTCCACAGAACCCCCACATTTTGATTTAACATAATTTTTCATCACCTGCCAGCGCCCAATGACCTTTGTATACATCATTTCTTTAAACAAGGACACTGAGATAAGTGTGGATCGGTCATCCTAAATAGAGGTACCAGCCAACAACCTCCAGTTTGTCTCCATCAACATGCCAGGCAAAGGGAAGACTGCAATGTTTCCTATCAGCAATAATCATTACCTTTGTCTTCTTACAATTTACCCTAAGCCCATTTTGTTGCGCATATTCATACAATCTCATAATTGATCTTTGGAGACCTACTAGAGTAAGATATATCAGGACGGTACCGTCCGCATAGCACAACAAGACTATGCTCTTAGCAGTCAGCTTAGGGGGAAAATTTAGGCAATTCTCAAACTCTTTGCCCAAGTCACACACGCACAAATTGTAGAGAGCGGGTGCAAGGACACAGCCTTGTTTCAGTCCCACATTTGTCCTGTTAAGGCCGGTTGTCACTCCATCCTGTGATGTTCTAACTACCACATTATTATCCGTATATAGGGCCTGAATGAAAAATAAAAGATTTGGGTCAATACCCCATTTTTGTAGTTTTTTTCCACAGACTCCTGCAATTTACACTATCAAAGGCATATGAATAAACCACAAAGCATAGATATAGGCAGCTGTTCCTTCTACGACTTGCTTCTGCCATCATCAATCATAGTGCCCACATACTATGCGCCGCGTCACACCCAGTTATAAAGCTTGTTTGTTGAGGATTAAGACCTTTATTTCTGCAACCCATTTATTCAACTGTATTAACAGTATTTTAGCAAAGATTGTACTGCTAACATCTAGCATTGCTAGTAATCAGGATGGAGTGACGCCAGCTATCAGGTATTCGACTCTCCACGACCTGCCTAAATACAGCATAAACCTTTTTCGCCCAGACTCCGGGGCTCTGTTTCATTACCATGTTTTGGGAGATTATCAGGGCCAGGTGCCCTAGATGATTATTTGGTATTTGTTTTATCCATTGAACGGTAGATATCTCAATTTGATTCCTTCACGTGTCTGCAATTAAAATTTCAATTTGATATATTCCAATACAGAATTTGTATGTATTCGCACCAGCTTTTCTCCGAGACAGAACTGATTTGCTCAGGTACAAGAGCGAAAATATGGGACCTACATTTTTGCATCATGTGCTCTTATTAAACAATAATACTCAGTTTATATTTGACTTTACACTTATTTTTTTCTCTCTTTTTCTTGTCGAATTTTTCTCCTTTGAAAGTCTTATGGTGCCAAACTTCGCTGTTCTCGTTTGGCCTTCTGTATGGTTATATCAAGGGAATCGGAATAGAATACTTGCCCTCTATCTTTTGTGAGGGTCTGTCCTGATTTAAGGAGGCAATAATGTTACTCACGAATACTCACAATTGTTATTATTATTATTATTATTATATAGATAGATAACAGGGAATCCTGGCTTTTTTGATCCATTTGCATTACATATCTAGACAAAACATGGTTTACCCAACTAATACTCCACTTCCCTTACCTGTTAGCCCTATTATGTAACACCTTGCCACCACCCCTGAGAGCAGAAGACTCTCTCTCTTAGCATTCCGCAAAGCCGTGAAAACATTAGTCTTTACATAAGCACAGACTAGTTGTACCTGTCCTGCAATGTATTATGTATCTCACGATAGTTGTCACTTGAAATGTCTAACTGAATTACATGTATAAGTCTGCCCTGTAACCAAGCCACCCACAAGTAACAGTGCTACGATGTCCTTGGGCTGTATGTGCGCTATATAAATGTAAAAATAAATAAATAATAAATATCTGCCACAGATCATCTAATTCTGTTGCCCTTTATATTACTGATGGCTAACGCAGAGTAGCTGCGTTAAGCCGCCTTCAGTTCTGAAGACAGGGTAGCTACCAGTGTAGCATGGTCACTCAGGTCATTGAAAGTGGCCCTATAGGACTAAATACACTCACGTACATGATGTGAAGTAAACATTGCGTTCAAGCATGGAGAGCTATTCTGCGCCACCAGGTCTTTAAATTCAACAGTAATGGACAGTCTGTGGATGTCAATGTGAGGAACCCAAAGTCCAAAAGAAAGCTTGACCAGATCTTTCCTTTTTTCAGAAGTTTATTTTGATTTAAACTATATTGCTTCCTTTTTCCTTTTCTCAGCTCACAGCTACTTTCTTCTGATTCAAGGACTTCAATGGCAACACAATGAGTATTGCACTCTACAGGTATAATGACTGCCCCGGCAGGGACTTCCATGCTTCAAGAATTTTCCCAAGACTGTCTTTTAATGCTTCAACGCATGAGCCATCTGATGGATCATATATTGATATTATCAACATTTTGTTTCAATCTAGGAAAATCCAGAATTAAGGCGCATAACAGGTTCCTATTTGAGTTGTCCAGATGGCATTTAATCATATAAAGATTACTTCTAGCCCCAATGCATAGACCACCACAAGGATGCCCCACTTTTCCTTTACTTTCCGCCCATGTAAATATGGTGTATCCATCAATAGCCAACTTGCCAGTTATCCAGGTCTCTTGCAGCAAAAACAGATCTGAAGAATTCAATAACCTCTTGACATCTTTCCGGGAGACACAAGAATGGAATCCCCTTGTATTCCATGACAATATTATTAGGGGTCCCTTCTTCTGAGATATTCAATTTTGCCACCCCTGGTTTGGTTCTACCATTCAATCTAACACTCAAGCCTGTAACATAAAAAACTAAGAATTTGAGACGTTTCAGGCGCGATAGACTGTTGGACATACCACTGTGATTGATTATCACCTCCTCTATGGTCAATTCTGTATTCAGGCACAATAACATTTGTTTTTGTTTTGTGTTGTATTTCAAAACCCATCTTTTGTAGGCGATTTACCGATGCACAGATGCGATCCATTAGAAAAGGAGACACAAATGTAGCATCTACCCAATTACTTCTGCTACGCATTTCCACATTAAGCAAGTCTCTCGTAGAGATTATTTTCAGATCCGGTACTACATGTAGTGACCATAGAAGTTGTAAGCAATTAATATAGTGGCTATCACAAGTGGTATACTTCTCCCATATTCGGATGGTGTTTACAGGAGGCAAATTACCCATACAATCATTTACTGATGAAGAAACAGGTTGGCTTTGTCCATTTTGATATCAACCTCCGACACCAGTGCTTACAGTACCTAATTGATGGCTAACTTGCGATCTACCATCTGCTTCAGTTCTGTTTGGCACTGGTATCCAGACAAAAGCAGAAGTTTGATGAACCACTTGATATGATATGATATGGCATTTATAACGCGCCTATTTATTTATTTATAATAATATGTACACAGCCAAAGATGGCTTTACATATACAAATTTAAAAACACATTATCACACATTGTTCAAGGTTTAAAATTTACATACAAAAATATCCTCTGATAGATCCTTTAAAATTATTAAAATGAATTCATAAAATGTCATCATGTGGTATATCAAATTCATGTCATTCCCTTCCATCAGTCTTTTCCAACTAATTTCTATATCCTCTAATAGACTGGAGTTTTTGTAACGTAAAAAATACTTTACACGAATGTTCACAAGACTCTCGCAGTGACATAACAGATGTTTAGCAGTTTCAATAATTTCCATACCACAATCTACAAAACCTTATGGTTTTCTCTATTCCCAATTTAGCACCAAGGATCTCCATCGTATCACAACGATTGAATTTAAACATAAAATACTGTCTAACAATGGAAGCAGATGGAAAGGCATACAAATATTTTGGTTTCGTAGAATCTAGAGACCAATGTTCTAAAAATAGGCTGCTTGTTGATTTAGTGGCCAAGGAGATCATATCACATTCCTTGGCATGGCTATATATTACTCCTTGTAATAGTTTTTTGATCTTAGCTTTTTTTAAGAGTAACCAGCTCTTTTCATTAGTAGTTGCCCATTTTGCGTATACCATATGTAATCTGTTCAAAGATTTAAAATGTTTTTTAAGACCACTCTTAGTAAAATTATTCATCAGTACAACTACAAAGGTGCTAATGGATAACATACTTAGCTTTGCATAAAGCATTGCAGATTTATATTCTAATATGTCCTTATCAAATCTAAAATCACCCTCTAATAAGATATATTCACATGATATTGTATTTGGTAATCTAAACAGTAATTTTAAAATTTTTCCTTCAAATTTACACATTTCATTCTCAAATTCACCTCCCCAAATCTCAGCTCCATAAAGTAGACAACTTATTATTTTACTAGTATATAGTAGTAAGATGGTGTTTACGGATATGCTACCTTGTTTCCCAATAAATTTACTGATTGCACCAGTATTTTTTAAACATAAAAGTTTAGTTGCCTCCCAATGCTGTTTCCACAACAACTTTGCGTCTATTATGACTCCTAAATATCGATAGTATTCAACTTTTTCAAGTTTCTCTGCATTCACCATCCATATAAATTTATTAGACCATTATTGTTTCGTTTTTCCCAGAAAGGACATTACCTTAGTTTTAGCAATATTAATCTTTAATCCATTCTTTTCTGAGAATTGCAAAAGACAATTTATCCTTATTTGTAGCCCTAACGGTGTGTAGTCTAACAAGACCAGATCATCAGCGTATCCTAGCCAAGGAAGGTTTATCGTACCCAGCTTCACTGAATTGACCATTCTTTCGTCTAGCTCATTCATACAATCGGCCAAATAAAGGTTAAACAATGTCGCTGCAAGCCGACAACCTTGCTTTACTCCATATACTGTGGGGATAGATTGCGAGAGCCGTCCTTCTCCGTCAAGGCGTACTCTAACTGAAGTGTCAGAGTACAATAATTGTATCATATATAATAGCCCTTCTGGTATCCCCCATAACTTCAGTTTGTCCCATAGTTTTTCTCTTATGACCGTATCAAATGCGGCAGAAAAATCAATAAACGCCACATATACTGGCAAATTACGCACATTCCACGAATATTCTACTGCTGAAACTAGGTTGACTATATTATGGGTGGTGGAAGATTTTGCTCGAAACCCAGCTTGATATATAGGCAGGATCTTATTAGCCTCTTTTCCATATGTTTAGTTCATCCAGTAATACTTTTGCAAATATTTTAGCCGGGATGTCCAGCATCGCTAGCATTCGGTAATTTTTAGGGTCTTTCCATTCACCCTTTTTATAGATCGGGAGTATTACACTCTCCTGCCACGTTTTAGGAATGGACCCATTCATGCCAATCCATCGGAACAGTAGATTAAGTACTTTTGCCCATATTTCCGGGGCTAAGCGTAAAAGGGGATTGCAAATCCCATCAGGGCCAGTGGCTCTAGAGATGTGTAGTTTCTCAATCATATTAACTAGAGAGAATTCTGAGAAATTTCCCATCCATATTGCCCGCTTTGACATCAGCCCAGTTTTTACGATCTCACCAGAGCCAAGGGTGTTTTTACATGCTTAATCCACTCTTTTTCTGGAACACTATTAATTGGGAGATTTTGTTTTTTTGTCTCATTTATTACTCTCCACATCCCTTGTTGATTGTTACTTTTCGCTTGGGCAGCAATGTTTAACCATGTTTCGCATAGTTTATTTCTTTTATGATAGCGCATCCACTTCTTATGTTGTTTTTTTAACCATTTTATCTGTATGGAGGCATCACTACCATTGGTTTCGGCAGCATGTTTGATGGCTTTTCTCAGAGCAGATTTCACTTTGTTGATTACCGGATCATATGCATTATGTTTGCCGTGCGAAAGATTCCATTTTTCACAATTGCTGGAATACTTCC
Organism: Ambystoma mexicanum; assembly: GCF_040938575.1. NCBI lineage: Eukaryota > Metazoa > Chordata > Amphibia > Caudata > Ambystomatidae > Ambystoma > Ambystoma mexicanum. Next base: position 786,247,750 of record NC_090925.1, read on the forward strand.
GTTTTTGGGAGGCAGCTTCTTTGATTTTACTTATAACATCTTCATATTCGCCAATAATTTCACTATTGGTAACTATTTGTCTATCCACTATGGTATCCCACCACTTTTGTAGCTCAATAACGGCTATTACATTAACTTTTTCAAGTTTAGTGGGATTCCATGAGATCCGATTAGCGGCATTATTTACTTTTATGTTACCTGCCATATGATATTCTGCCTCCACGTTCGGATATTCCAACATTACAATAAGTGGAAAGTGGTCACTTTCTTCTCGAATTCCTACCGCCATATCTATGATAAAGCTATTAGCCTTTTCATTTACAATGATGTAGTCAATTGTAGATAAGCTGCCCCAACCTGCTCTAGTGATACCTCTCTTAGCATCTCCGTTAGTGTATCCATTAAGCATAATCAGCTGATGGTTCAGTATTAATTTACACCAAGTTTCTCCATATTTATTGCAGGTTTCCAATGTTATAGGACCAGAACTCTTGCCTACGCCCATTGGGTCCTCAGGTAATATTATCTTTGCGTTGAGATCTCCCGCAATTATGATGGGGAGCACAGTGTTTTGTTCTGTCAAAATCTTTATTAGCATCTCTGCATTCTCTTTATTCTTTGTACCATTTGGGGGGTTGTATATATTTATTAATAGGATACTCGGAAATTGCTGGATATTAGTTTTTACAATAACTCCCAGGACCATCTCATTGGACCAGCTAGATTTAACACCAGTCCAAGGGTGTTTAATAGCTGTTAACAGTCCACCTTTTGGGGGCCTTGCGGGCCTTTACATGCCAAACTTTGTAGGGTGCACCAACCATCTATATCACACATTTCATATAGCCAGGTCTCTTGCAGTGTGATTAAGCAAAAGGCATCTAGATTATTGAGGAGTCCATCTTTTTTCTCATAGTGCATGTTCCCCCTAGTGTTCCATGAGATCATCATATTGATGTCATCAGGAAGTTTGTTCTATTTTAGATTTAAACTCTATTGGTAACCATTGCCAATAACCAGCAGTCTCTACAGCACTGTTAGTCTCACCAAACTTTTTTAGATCACCAGATTTTCCTGGTTGGCTAACATTACCATTGTTGGACTGTTTTATAGAGGCTTTTACACATATTGCTGATGTAGCTATATTCCTTTCTTTTGGTGTCTCATTAAGATTTGCCATTCTTATGTTCTCACTTCTTTTTACTTCAGTAGCCCCCCTTTGATATTTCACTTTTCGCATTGAAGTTTCTGTGCATGTGTATCCAAGTTTAGTAAAATACTCTTGATGGCTTAATATGAATTCTAGAATGGTGTCATCTGTACACCACACATTAGTGGTGACTAATTTTGGAGTAACTAGTTGGTCAACTATCTTAAAGTCACTCGATTTCACTGTCCGCAACGGGACTACCAACGCACAGAGTTCTACAATTCACTGTTTATTTAATATCTCTATTGGTCCTGATTTGTCAATTGCTTGAAATTGTAGGGCTTTGACAAAGTTTAATGCACCTCTCTTGTAGGTAGGCTCGAAAGTGTTTTCATTATTATGTTCGCTGAAATGTACACCCTTACGAGTCTGTTTCTCATCCGTATACCCTTCTTGGGGGGATTCAGAGTCATGAACCGAGACTGGACATTGCTGATATTCAGTACTTTCCTCTAGGAAGAGAGTTTTAATAGCTTTCAATACCTTTGTTGAGATTTCTTTATTGTTGAACCTCTCTTTTTCTTTCTTTACTTTTTTCTTTGAGGGGACTACCCACTCATCCAGTGTGGGGACAGCTAGTTTATTGGATTTTGTAATCTTGTGCACTTTACTTAACCCTTTACTCTTATTATGCACGTCATTGGTATTCATCTCCCGTGGAGCATGGATTGATACTATATGTTTACCTGAGAAGTTAGGTTTGTTAGTTATATGAATCACTTTAGGTCTCACAACTGCTAAGGAGTCCTCACTTACCAGTGTAGGGATACATTTTTCAACAATATCAGGCATAGATTCTTCGCTAACAATACAGCCATTATTCATCACTCTCCCATGTTCATTATAAGGCACACATTTTTTTGTTTTTTTCCCCATTTCTTTGTTTCTTTAGCTTTTTCCCATTTCTCAAATTTTTTCTTATACCAGCATACCTTAGCATTAGAATCAATAGAGTATCCTGGCACCTGGGGATTCTGGTCTTTGAATGGTTTGGCCATATTAGCTTCAGTATCAGAGCCATCCGGGTCTTTTGCTTTCGAGAAAATTTCAGTATTGGTGCCAACTTCTCTAAACGTCATAAACTCTTTGATAGAACCAGAATGTAGAAGGACAGTATGGCTATCTACTTTACGTTCTATCATATCACATCTATCAACAATTTCTGTTAACACCCGTTCTAGGGCTTCCCAAAGGTCTTCATTTTTTAATGGACTGAAGCTCTCATTTTCTTCAGAAAGTCTACTATTAATAGAGATCATGCTGGTATTCATTCTAGAGTTAGGAATAGGCACTTTACTGTTTGTCACCTTAGATGAGGTGACGGCATATGTTATTAGGCCAGAAATCGGGTCAACTATAACTCGTTCTTTTTCTTCCTCACCCAATTTACTCGCCTGCTCAACATTATGACTACCACCCTCAATAAGATCACCGTCAGGATAACTGACTTCAATTACTGATTTAGGTGTCATAACCTCTAATTCATGCCAACTAGTTGAGTTACTGGGAATAGACATTTTAGGCTGATGTATCTCTGTGCCACTCCATATGGCCATGTCAGTACAAGCATTACCAGTATTAATGGTATTTATTCCCCTATGGGCATATATTCCCTCTTTACCATTTTGAGTATCCAACAGTTCAGAGAGTAATTTGGCGCTGATACACGGTAATCTGTTTGAGAGATCCTCCACAAGTTCAGCACTTATATCTGTTATTACACTCTCTGCTAGATTGTTATGACTCGACTTTGTGGACTCAATACGATCAAAAAATGTTGTCATTTTAGCTAGCTTAGGGTAATAGACCATGCTTCCTTTTGCATGCGCGATTAGGTCGTTGTATCATGTCAGTTATTTTTTTTATTTCAGTGTCTAGACTGGCGTGAGATCTGAGATTCATCATTGATTGGAGTTTATTATGATATCACCAGGTATATGTTGAATAACAAAGCAAAGCCCACTCACCTTATACTAGCGGTCACTATTTCAGATATTTTGTATTCAATGATGTAAACAGTCTTGCAATCCTTATATTTCTTTCCCCAAGTGTAGCTATTTGCTGACTATTATTATCCTTAGACAGAAAATCCCACACCATTCACCTCGCACCACGCACAGCGAACAGCAAACAGCACACTTCCGTGCACTTACTGGTGTGCGCGCGTGGTGCGCTGCATGATGGGTATTTCACACGACACAGGGGAAATGGAAAGGAGGGGCCAGTTCGAGCGGGCCAATCCTAGGCTCTAGAGAGATCAAAGGAGAGAAAAAGCTGCAATAAGTAGTGCGTGGGATATGGGACGTATCAACTCTAGGGGGGGTGTGGAGGTTTAATATAGAGATGGGCGTATCCAATCTAACACACAGCAATAGGATGACGGAGAGGGTGGGCGTATCTAATCTAACACAGGTCGGGGGGCAGACTAGTGAAAAAGCTAAAACACGTGTCCGAAAAGAACGTGGAAGCGTTCATCAGTAATTACTTCAGGGTCAGGCAGTCCGGGTGTAGCTGCGAAGGACTTCCTCCTTAGACTCGCGGAACGCGAGTAGAATCCTCACGGGCTGAGCAAACAGAAGCAGTCCAGAGTCCAGGCGAAGTCGATCACAGCAAACAGCACACTTCCGTGCACTTACTTATGCATAAGTGTTTCAAGGCGCGACGAGGCATGGGAGGGGAAACAGAGGGAGACAAAAACAGCGATCCTACTTGGCCAGGTGACATTGAGATCGCGCAAGTGTAGGGGAGGGGGGGGAAGGTGAAAGGTGTGGAGGGAAAGGGGAGGGGATAGTGCAGTACATAGGAGAACAGTAAGATAAATAAATAGTAAGATAAATAAATAAAGACAATAAATACATAAATAGTGCGGCCAGCAGGTGACAAGTGCAAGGGTAAGTGCAGCCATCAGGTGTCTGCATTAATCGTTTGTGTAGGCTTGAGCCTCTGAATTTAACTGAAGGTTGGGTTTGTGTTTGCTCTGTGATGTCACTGTGTGCCACTTCCTGGCCCAATAACCAGTTATCTCTAGTCCTGGTAGCTTGTGTCACTGTTTTTTCCTAGATAACACATTTGTTTCCTTTTAGTGTTTTCATTCATAGCACACTCACATTCTACACATACAATATCTGCTTGGTTAGACAGAGCCAAGGTCTGTTAATTTTTCCTCCGTACAACCTCTCTTGTATGTTCCCCCATGTTCTTTCTTTTCAGCCTAGTTCAGCATTTCTTAGCATTTACCATTTGTTTCTTTTGTTTTGACTTCTTGGTCTTCCCAGATTTTATTTCTTCTATATGCAAGCAGGATGCTTCACCTCTACAGGATTCCAAATCCAGGCAAACTGTTCCACTTTTTTGTCAGACTAGTAGACGCAATTGGTAGGATTGTACCATAATTCTCATCATCAAAGAAGTGAAACTTTTGTAAACCTGCATTTGTATCAAACATGGAATGGTCCACCTGGCTCTGCGATAGAATTAGGGCCACCACTTTTGCCAGTATGTTTTTGGTATCATGCTGGTCTTGTGCTAATGAGGAGCAGAGAGAAAATATAGCTTCCACTGTGGCAGCGATACCATCTAGAATGGTCTTCATAGAAGTATCATTTTGAAATGTGTATGTTCTGGATTTATTTTCCCTCAGAGCGGTGGGACAAGAATCTAAATCGGAATCATCCGACGAGATGGAAGCACGTCCATTTAGATCTGGAGTGACTGACAAGTTTGTACTAGGTGCCAGCATTGGGTAATTTATGCATGTTGGTAACGTTATTAATGATAATGGCTCCACGGCACCCTCCCGTAAATGTAAGCATACGTTAAGAAGAGAATTATCATTTTCTGTTGCAATTGAAGTAGAGAGAGATACCACCAAAGTTGTTTTGTTTGTACCTTGTGTTGTCTTCTCTGTAACTTTATTTGGCAATGCCAAAAAAAAGCCTGTGATTTTTGTACTGGATGTTTTTTTGGTTTTTATTTATTTATTTTATTTTATTCTTTAATGTGATTTAGTTTGAAATAAAATTCTAGCTTTACACATAATATATGAATGTACACTTAAAAGAAACAAATAAGCAAATAATATCAAAGAGAAAAAAGGAAAATATTTTTAAATAAACTAATAATGATATAGCAAAATAATACTATGCATAAAATCTTAAGCCGTTAGAATATTCCAAAAATAACCCAAAGAAGTAAGCAATAGTGTCTTTTCCCAAAGTTATGTACAAGCTTAGACACTTAGTAGTGGAGTTTGCATTTCTTAGCATTGCAGTTCTCATATTGCTCAGATAGAGTGCCCAACTTTGATTCAATTTTTAGCCATATATTATAAAGAGCAATGAACAGATGCATGTTACAGGTGTTTGTGCAATATAACCAGAATGACATTTCACCAATGGTTTCAGGGGTTATGTACAAATTTACCAAGATGTAATACAATTGTACTAGTCAATCTGGCATTCCGTTTATAGATGTTTGGCTGTCTCCAAGCATTCAGATGTGTGTACAGAGGCGACAAACTCGCTCTTAGACAGGAATATTTTCCCTGGTTCCCAGATTCATCCTAGTAGGTAGTTGTTCCAATCTAAACAAGGTGATGAAACGTCTGAGTCTTTTGGTAGGACAGAGATTCAAATACGCTTGGGGCTTCATGAAGGTGTATAGTCTATATTTGATAAACTGATAGCTCTTTACTAAAAGGGGCTTCCCTGAATGGAGCTACTTCACACTACAAAATCCCAAGTGGGAACTTATTGCTGTTTGTCAAGTTTATATCGCTGGTTTGCAATTGGTTAATGAAATGTATACATGTCCCTTTGAACATTTACAGGATGTAAATAGTTATGCTAGGCTTTGGGCTACTTGCTTACTGCTTTTGTTGCTTTTATGTACCTTCAGGAACCAGGATATACCCTGTTTGTAAATTGGAATAAGAATTCCTGGATGCTTTACCATTGTCTGTGAATAATTCTTTTGTACATTGTTCTTTTGTTTACAAAAAACAGACCCGGAGAGGTCTACTAAAAAGTATTAAAAAGTATTAAAAAGTACTAGATCTGTATATTTGGTTACAAAAGTGATCTTACATGCTCGGTTTACCCTTTATTGATGCTATTTATTTTTCTATTTTGCAATTTGTTAAAGTCAAGACTCAATTAACACTCTTTTCACATGAGAGTATTAATTGATCAACTAAGAGTCAACTTTTAACTCCCGAATGAAGATTCGGTAGGAGTGCATTTGGGCTTTCTGCCTAGCAATAGGTAGTTTAGGTTGTTAGCTCTTTAAAGTACTCAGATGGGCAATGTTCTCAAGCCAGACCCAAAGGTCCACCCGTTTCCCAAGTGCATTTTGGACTTCCTTCGTATAGGCCACCCCTCTGTGTCCAGCCTATGTCTGCTAGGAATTTTGTCATTGATTTAAGTAGGGGTGAAGTAGTATGTTTTTTGGCCACTTCCTGGTGAATCACGGACAATAATGGATTAGTACAGAAACTAGTCATCTTAAGGTAGAACCCAGCCCTCTTTTTAAGTACTATTGCTTTTAGTGATGGAGGTCCCAGTTCTAATCTTATCAAGGCCATCGGCACCCCTGGGGCAACCCCAGTATCTGACGCCAAAATTTACCTTCCATCACCTGGAGCCAAGTTAAGTCGAAAGAGAGGAGGGCCTCAAGGCCGTAAGTGATCATAGGTGTAAACACTTGCATATATAGGTGTCATGTCCCCCAAAGTGTAAAGCCACCCTGCTTACTCAAAAATGTGGAAATCAGTGTAATAACTTGCGCCGCTCTTATTTTACGTCCTTGTCTACAGTAGCAATAGTCACCGTTGGGCTCAATTTCTACTCCGAGGTAACGGTAGGAGAGTCCATAAGGTATATTTATTTTACCCACCATCAGGTTAACTCGCGATGCTCTTTTCCCGGTGAATCTAAGCACTTTAGTCTTATCTAAATTGATAGTCAGGACATTAGAGCTAGCATATTCCCATAAAGCGGTAGCGGATCGTCGAAGCCCGCTAATGGTGTTATCTAACACTACCAAATCATCGGCATATGCTCGCACTGCACAAGGTGCCTCACCAATTTTTGGCGTGCAATTATCTACTTCTGCTAGAGCTGCGGTATGTCACAGACGTACAGGTTGTAGATGGGGGGTGCAGTAACACATCCCTGTTTTACCCCCCAGTTTTGAATCACCTTTTTAGTCATGTTGCTTTCTTGATTTAATCTGAGTCGAACCATGGTGTTCTGATGCAAGAGTCTCAGGTAGTACAAGAGACCTTGCGGGCAGCCCATAGCTTCAGGTTTTGACCACAATCTGTCTCTTGGGATGGAGTCGAAGGCAGCCTTAAAATCAATGTATAAAGCATACAGCGGAGGCTGCCCCCTACTAAGTGCCCAAGTACGAAATATGTCCATCGCTATGAGGTTGTGTGAAGTAGAGTAGTCCCGCCGAAACCCACACTGAAATTTGCTTAGTATCTTGGTCTCATCTACCCATTTCTGCACTTCACTTAACAGCAGTGAAGCAAAATGTTTTCCTGTTATGTCCAGCATAGAGAGAATCCTATAGTTATTGGGATTTGAACGGTTGCCCTTTTTAAAAATTGGAATGAGAATTGCTGTTTGCCAGCATTGGGGGATTCTCCCCTGTGCTAGGATCTTTTCAAAAAGCACATAGAATAAATCTGCCCAAAATTCAGGGCAATTCTTAATTACTACATTAGCCAGCCCATTTGGGCCAGGGGTTCTCGAGGATTTAAGGGCTTTTATTTTATTCAAGATAACCACAGAGGATACTTCAAAGGGAGGATAGATTGGGGCCTTATGCAGGGATGTGTTAAGGGACTCAACGTCCCCTGAGTTTCGTCCTTCTAAGAATTTTACCCAATCCTCTCCGCTAATAGGGTTGGCCAGTTGACCTTTGCCATTATCTCTAGTCTCGTTTAAGAGTGACCAAATACTACGAGAGTTCCTAGAGCAGATAGTCTGCACTAGCCTTTGCTAGGCACTATTTCTAACTGCCTTTTTTATATTCTTGATGCTGGTTCTATATCTATGATTAGCTTTTCTTACTCTCTCTCAGTATTGAACTACTGGCAGGTTCAAGGTTTTAATTCTGCGAATTTCAACTCTCAACCCTCTCTTGGCATTTCTAATTTCTTTATTGTAGGGAGGAATAATGCCCTCTGTTCTTAACATATAACCCATTTTAGCCGCAGCGCGTTTGCCCGAAAATGCCAGAATCCATTCTTCAATAGCATTAATGGTCATGATATTAAAGTCCGAAAAGCTAGCAGAGGAAATGGGTTTGAGGGCTTCCGTAGCCAATCTAATGTTCTTCTCTGACCAGATGATTCTTAACCCTGCGCTGTTAGTGTTTATTCTGCTGATATTCATTGTCAGAATGGCAGTACTTGGTAGGCGGAGAGAACATTGGAGTATCGCATGGTGCCTCTAGTTGCTATAAATCACTTTCATATCAGCGACTTTCGACTGCATATCAGGACACACATATGTAATCCAAGGTGCTGGAAGCTGTCCCATTTGTCCAGGTATGATTCCCCGGCCTATCACTGGGCGTATAGCCATTAATCTCTAGTTCCCAGGATTCAAGCAGTTGTAACCAACCTAACCCCTCTACCTCCCTTTTCTCAAGGGTCATCAGACATTTTCGGTTAAGATTAGGGTTAGACGAGATATACCCCTCGCCTGTCATATGGCAGTTAAAGTCCCCCATAACAACTGCTGCTGCATTACCAGGTTTCATTGTCCAAGATGACATTAAATCCTGGAATGCTTCTTGTAAGGATTCTCTAACCATTGCTCCTGGTGGATTATAAAGGCTTATAAGGAGGAGTCTAAGGGGACAGCTTTCCTCATCATACTCCACCTCCACTGCCATGAGGTAATCCTCTAAGTGACAATGAATCCTTCGCGAGATCAAAGTGTTTACCACCCCCATGAGTAGTCCCCCGAAGGGGCGGCACCTTACTCTCCTTTTTGCAAATGATTGATACACAACAAATCTGTCTAATAACAGAGGGTCCATTGCCCAAATCTCTTGCAAACAAATACAGCTGTGTTTAGCCAAAAAGTCGATGGAACCCTCAGATCTCAATAGGTGGGCAAAGCCTCTACAATTCCAAGTAAGAAATGAAAAGGCTCAATGGTTGTGTAAGGCCCCCGGGAGAGATTCCATCAACCATTTTAGTACTTGTTGCACTTCAGCGAGTTCAAGGTTTTTCACTTCGAGTGGCTTAAGACAATTAGGATCAAGAACTGGAGTTACAATGTCTTCTGGGACGATGCTTGGATCAATCTCATTCAGATCCACGTCGATGTCAACGTCAACTGCCCTAAGTTCCTCTTTGTATTTCCTAATCATCCGCGCTGTCGACAGAAAAGTACAATGTAGGGCGGAGACATTGGGATTAGGGCCTTTCAATGGTTCAACAAACAAGAAGTCATCCGATTTCAATACTCGAAGTTGGGGAACACAATTAAGTCTGACTAATAGCTCAGATCTCGCTAGCCAGCTGTTTTTGCCACTCTGATATAAGTTCTTGATGAGGCAAATACGATTCTCATTGATGTCCTGAGGATCGTTCCCTGGTTTAGGCGATGAAGACACCGGAATATTTCCCGCGTCTACAGGTACTAATGATTGCTCAGGGCGTAATGGAGAGCTTAGTTCTGGCCCCTGATCCATTACATCCAATAGGTCCTCATCTTCGACCGGACAGATCTGTTTCTCTTCCGGCAACAGCCAGCTGGTTAGGCGGCCCTTGGTCATTGAAGCCTGTGCTTCCGCTCTAGCTAGTCTTTACTTGGCTTTTTTTGAGCAGGTGTCCAATGCTATCCGGGGATCAGCAATCGTGGGTGGGGCACTTATTTTAGATTTTTTATTTTTTAGTGCCTTCTTTGCCAGTCTAGGTTGCTTCGGTGAGAAGATAACTTGAGGGCTTTGTTCAGTATCTGAATCAACTGCATTTTCCTGGGGTGCACCGTTGACTTCAACGCTGATAATGGATTCTGATGGGTTAACTTCCACTTCTTCCATATTTTCCTGTTCTTCACTTCCTTCCACTATGTGTAAGGCGTCAGATAGATTAACTTCCGCCTCCTCACAGAGGGGGTCATTCTGATCTTGTGCCATAGTGAGGGTGTTAGTAATTGTCAAAATACGGCCAGACATTTGTAATAAGATCTTAAGCGCAAATTGTAATTCAGCAACTGCTGACTGAAGCTCAGCAATCTCAATTGAGCCAGGGTATTGACATTCAAAGTCATGATCCTCTTTATCGGGTACATCCTCCATAGAAGTCGTTACTAAATTAGGGGAAGCAGACAGTCGTCCACTGCTTCCAATGGAGTTATGCAGACCATGTGGGATGATTGTGTTACTTTCGTTATGGGGTAGTGTACCACTTACTACTGTCAATGGTGTTTGTGATGACATCCCTCTCTGTATATTTAAACACAGGTCCAATAGGGAGTTGTTATCGATTTCATCAAAATTGGTGGTATTCAATAGGTTACTGCCACCAGGGCCTGGAACTGCAGTTTCCTCGATTGGGATTGAGTCTATTTCCGGGGGTGGGTTCACTGGAAAAAACTCAGTAATAGCGCCTTGGTCCGCCGGCTTGGAGTACTTCGTTTTCTTCTTCGGTTTGGCATCCTTTGTATGAGTCTCCCTGTTCTCATTTGAGGGTTGGGTCTTGATTTTACGCAGGTTATATTTAGAATGGGAGGACCTTTTCCCCTGCTGCATTTCAGCTGGAAAGTAAAAATCGGGGTCAACCAAGGTCCTCTGTTCATCAAAGGGGAGCTCTCCACTACTTAATTTAGTGGTTGACACAAGGGTTATGTAGAGTGGGTTGATGAGCCCTTTAACCTCGAAAAAATGAAGGAATAATTTGCCACAGTCCTCTGTAGATATCCAACCAATTCCTCTCACTCGGAGGCCGTAAGGGCGATGCAGTTGAATTAGTTGCCCTGAAGTCGATGTATCTGGGTGCCCAGGATCAAAGGCCTAAGCCTGCAGTCTCCTGGACGTGTCTCCTTGGCAACTAGTTAAGTGTCAAAAGCAACAGCATCCAACCTGCTTCTAGTACAGCAAGATGGTACAATAGAGCTGATACTATGCCCTTATTTACTCCAGCGGGAGCGGGAGCTAATGTGGCTTTCAGGCAGCAAAGAATCAATGGGAGGCCAGTGCTTCAGCAGTATGCAATATTATATAACTATGCTCTGCATAGTTGTGCAATATGGCAATGCACAAGACCAATGGGCCACAGTAAGCTCACAGTGAAAGCCAGTAAAATGAAGAGATGCCCTGCAGGTACCACTCCCAGCTCCCCACTCACCTCCGAGGCTTCACCAGAAAGCCCCTATTGTGGAAGAGCCGACTGAAAAAAGCACTCACACGGCCTGCCGCAGACTCGCAGCCAGCCCAAGAGTGCTCTACCGTCCTGTAAAAGCCATGCGTGGGGCCAAGCAGGTCAGGTTCTCAGCCACACCAGCGCCTGCTCCGCATGGCACCAACCCCGGCGACACCTCCAGGGGGCACGGGGGTAGAGAGGGGCTTGTTGGGTCTGCGCTACATTGGAGCCGCGTTCGGGCCGTTTGAGGAAAGGACCCTGCGGCGTGAGTGCACGTGAATAGGAAGCCATGTCAAGCCGCACCTCGATGCACCGCGTAAGAAACTGCGTTGCGTGAGGCCACCTCCGACACAATCATTGCTCCCAACTAATAGTGCAGTAGCTGTTTTTTTGTTTTGAGCGACTGCATTAGGGAGTATTTTCTGAAACAAAGCCTGAGCCTGGGAGCATGGCAAAGAGCTAAGGAGATATGCATTAGGCAATATATGATTTTTTGTTGTGCCTCGTTGTAAATACTTCCCTGATCTTATTGTAGCAGTAGGTCTCCCGACCCCGCTGCACAGTGTAATAGTCCTGGGCAAAGGAGGCTCGGCAGGTCTTTTCTTGTCTTAATTTGTTATCGTTATTGCCAACTTTTTGCTTTTCATTTTTTAGATGTTCGGTTTTGATACATGATTAAACAAAAATTAAAAAAATCAAAAAACACCTCACCAGCTCTTCCCGCTTAGACTGTGTTGGCTGCAGGGCAACTCTCTGCAATTCCCTCGCCACGGACGTGCCTTTTCCTTAATAGTTTTTCCACCTCTGTGCTGAGGTGAAGACTCCCTTTTCTGCTTCATCAATAGTCAACTCATTCTCCACAATTCGCTCTACATTCTCCTGGAAGTTTCTCAATGTCTCCTCTTGGCTTTCTTCTACCAACTGCTCCTTCACCACCTTGCTGTTCCACCCTTTCTTTTCATTGTCTCCTTCTACTGCTTCTTCCTTCCAGCTTTTTCTTCACTCCTCCACCAAAGTCATCAACTCTTCCATTTTATTTTTCCATTATCTCCTTTTTTCTTCCCACCTCTCCTCGTCTGAAAACACTACCATTCTCTCCACCTTCAATAGCCTCTTTCTGCGCCCCACTGGGTCTTTCTCCTCCAAGCTCTCCAGGTCTCCCCCCTCAGCCCCATCACGCCAGCCCTCATATCAGGAATCAAACAGTGTTGAGGAATGAGTCTGCTCTGCTAAGAGAATGGGTAATGAAGAAGGGCGGAAAGAGGGGGCAACAGGCCAGTAGCAATGTTAGAGCAGAGGGACATTGTTAGAGAGAAGAGTTACTAAAGTTTTTGTGATAAGAACTGTAAAAGGAGCATTTTTATTCTGAAAACACACGCAAAGCACCAGTTACCCATCGAAATATATGCCCTCTTCGAAGACTATTAAAATATGTCGCACAACATTGTTTCAAACAAACCCTTATTTTCATGTGTTCAGATCTGACACACTAAAACACTTTCTTAGTAGATTGATACTTATTCCTCAAATCATATATGAATCATGCCTTTTCTCGACAAAGAACAACATTAAGATTTTCTTTTGTTGTTAGTCTGAGACTTCAAAAGTGCGCTTACAGGGCATTCCTGTAGCCTTCTGCTGAATTGCATTCTGGTATTTGTAGTTTTCCATTCAAGATGGAGGGGAAAAAATGGTATGATTGCACTCTTTGCTTAACATAGTGCTATACAGATTTACATATTGGAAAGCACTTTGCTATAATGTGTACTTTTTATCTTTATAAAAAAGTATTTTTGAAAGCAAATATGGTGATGGGGAGGGGAAAGGAGGTCCGGCTTGTGAGTCATGCTGGTTTGCCAAGGATGTGGGAAGAGACAGTTGCTGGCCTGGGAACATTGTTTTCCTTGGACCTATGCTCAGTTTGTTAACATTTGAAGACCTGCGAATTTGCTTAGCCTTGCTGCGTCACAACCTAACCGGTGTATAGGCTCCACTTCAATCGCACAATAAGGCAATCCTGCATTAGCAGCACTTTGCTCTGTATGTCCCAGGCCCAATCCATGCGGTACGACGTCCTTTCATCGCCTGCATTTCCATCCCCTGGCATTTTAACGTGCATATCACAACGAATATGCTCACAGAATTTTTGGGGGGGGTGGCAAAGGGCAGATAAGGGTTTGGCGGGCAGGCAATAGCCAAAAATAAGTGTGGGTGGGGGACGTGGGGGGGGACCCCCCCAAAAATAAAATAAACGATGAGCATTTTCATTGGAATGTACACGTTAAAATGACAGGGGATGAAATTGCAGGCGATGAAATGACATGGAACCATCCATGCCCAGCCAGCTTTGGAACCTGCAGCCACAGCAGGAGACATAGGTAGGTAGCTCACCTTATGTTTTGGCAAAAATGAAAAGCAGTGCTTGGATATTCCCGTCGATTGACAAATAGGAAAAATAATCCTCTCTAACTTGTGAAAGCATATTGCTAGTTTGGTCAAAATGGAAAAAATCTATACGGCACAAAAAAGCAATCATGAAATTGCTGAAAAAAGCAACTTGAGTGATAAAAATAAAATCACATTTTTTGCACTGCTTTCCACGGGTTGTTTTCAAGCCAAAGTTGCAAAAAGACCTATCACAAAACAAAAATACAACTGGGAAGAGGGGCTCAAGTGCCTGAGTTGCAGACGGTTCTCAGAGGCTGGCGTTGCCAATTAACCAAAGCGTCTGCTCCCGGGTAAACCGTTTTATCTCACCAAGGCTTTGCTGACAAAATTAAAAGTCCCCAAACAGTTACAGCTCACGCTGCCTGCTACTCCAAAAATGCCTCCCTCATGATACCGCCATATATGTAACAATCTTGTTCGTGTATGTATGTGTTTATGGTTGAAAGAAAAAACTTAACAGTTATTACATCACAAAATACGTTCATAGAAAATATTTAGCTCATCGAATGTATAAAAAGAAAGAAAAGAAAACACACAGAACAGAGAAAGATAATCCACAGAAATAAAATACAGTACATTCTACAGGCACCCTTAATTCATCATCAAATGCTGAGGATCCAGGTCTCTCTTTCATCTGAGCACCCACACTTCTTCCTTCCAATTCTGACCAGGGTGTACACTCCAGGCTCAATGTGAATACCGTGGCTGTCAGTGGGAAAATGTGCATTACCTCCACGTCCACTCTTCCTCATCCCAGCACTTATCAATGAGGTGTCTCACCTCTATCCAGGAACCCTCTTTCTGCTTTTAGTTTCCTCAGGCCCAGGCCCCTCCACCTCCGGCCTACGGGCATAATAGCCCACCTTCCCCAAGACCCAACAGTTCATTTTTTTCCTGCCTGTGGGCAGGGACTCGTTTTCTTCTGCCTCCACACCCCTCGGCATAGGCAGGGGAGGGATTTGTTGTGTCCCTGCTGCATTGATGGTACCTTGCGGGACAGGGACCTCCTCGGTTTGGCGGATGTTCTCCGGGGGTCCATGCTGAGCAGGCCCCCCCAGTTGAGTATGGGCAGGGTGCCTGGTCCCTCCTACTGCCGCTGGCATAGCCGGGGTGGTGGTCGAGGTCACCCACCCGTCGGGGGCGGAGCCTGTGGGGCTTTGCGGAGCGACTCGCCCTCCGGATCTGCCTAGCCCCGGGTGCTCCTCACCCCAGGCGGAGGTAAGCGGGAGCAGGGGGTGTGCTCTGTGTGATTGTGTGCACCTGGCCTCCCGGGCTGGATTTGTGGTTGCTTAGTGACCTGGTTTTTCCTGTTGCTGTGTTCTCATTCTGTTCAGGGACCTTGGGTTGGCTCTGTTGCTTCCTCCTCTGTGGCTGCTCCACTCTGCTTGTGGGCCTCAGCTTCTGGTTGTTGGCGCTGGCGCCAAGGGGAAGCGCTCCTCCAAATTTTGCCATGTGGAGCCCCGCTCTCCTTCACCTTCCTATACCCCAAGGTCAGCTGAATTCAAGGGCAAGTACCCGGACAAAGAAGCCACAGCAGATGTTCTTCTTTAGGTGTCTCATTATTTGGGGTTTCTGGATTCTGAGCCCCAGTTTGCTCTGGCGGGAGGTGTTCGACCCTCTCTGTCCCAGTTTAAACGCACTCTCAAGAAGGGTCTCCAGCGTATCTCTGAAATGAAGA
Source organism: Ambystoma mexicanum (assembly GCF_040938575.1). Classification (NCBI taxonomy): domain Eukaryota; kingdom Metazoa; phylum Chordata; class Amphibia; order Caudata; family Ambystomatidae; genus Ambystoma; species Ambystoma mexicanum. The sequence continues at coordinate 786,263,470 of NC_090925.1, forward strand.
CTGTGATTTTGAGGGGGTGGGTTGATCTAGACAAGTCAGCCAACCCCTGGTTCATTGCCAAGCTATATCCCTTGCAGGAGATTCTGGTGGATGACATCATCCCCAGTCTGGTGGGGAGGTCATCATTGGCCTCAGACAATTCTCTTCAGAACCCCACGGATCATAAATTGGATGCCTACTTGAGGAAGGCTTATGGTGGGGCCATTCTGGCTTTACGGGCTGCCACTTATGCCTCATACACGGCGGAAGCTGCCCATGGGAGTCTGAAGTCTGCCCTGAAGGTGGCAGAAGAGGGCTCGGATCCTGCCTCCCTTCTGCAGGCCGCCAAGTCTCAGGTGGAGTTTTTGTCAGACTTGGCATATGATGGTGTGAAGGTGGCCGCCATGTCCATGGGTTCCAACGTAGGGGGACGTTGACATGTTCTTACCAGGGATTGGAAGACGACACCTGACAGAAGTCTACTGCCATGAAGATTCCATTTGAAGGATGAATGCTGTTTGGGGATTCCCTGGATGACAAGGTCCATAAGGTCTTCAAGGCGGACAAACATGGTGGCCTGCTGTGTGGGAAGTCTTTTCCCTGCTCACAGGGGTTCTGCGGGGCTGGCTGTCCCTCCCTAGCAGGCTCACCCCCACCCTCAGAGTCAGCCTGTGCTTGGGCGGAAGTGGCACTCGGGTCCGGTCTCCCCCCCCCTCGCCAGCAGAAGTCTTGACGCCGGGCCTGGGGAGGGCCTCCTGACATTCATTTGGAAGCAATGGTCCCGGCTCTCGGGGGATGCCTCGGTCAATCGTCTGGTGAGATGGGGGGACAAGTTGGAACTGGGCTCCCTTCCTGTTCTGTCTGGTTTGGTCCAGACGCCTCTGGCCAGGTGCCCTGTCAAGAGGTTGGCGATGCAGCAGGGGAGCTTTTGGTCTCTGGCATCTCTTGCTGTTCCGAATACAAGCTGCTTTCCCATCGTTCTGCTCATCACCAAGGTTGCCACTATCTGAGAGGTCACCAAAACCTCTAACTTTCCTGGCAAAAGTGGCCACTGACACAAATTGATAAAGTACTTCATCGGCAGCAGGGTCCAGGCTCTACTGGAGCCCTTAAAAGGGCACTGCCACTTAATATCCATCTAGCGTCCCCAGTGCAGGCAATCCACTTCCTGACTCTGAAAGCGAGTTGGATGGGGCTGCTCTTACTGCTAACATCACCTAGGAGTGTCCGGTTACTCACGTCGCCTGGAGAGAGAGCTGGACCAAACGTTGCATTATGCATGACACCAGCAGTGGAGATGGGGGGATCCATGCCCCTATAGAAGGCCCAGACGCCCCTTCAATCACGTCTTACCTGATTGTCCCCATGCAGCTCCAGCAGCAGACCCACCACTCAAGCCCGGGCAGGCTGTGCTGAGAAAGTTGTCAAGAAACAGGCTATTGTTAGGGTTAACTTGATTTTCCTGTCAAGAGTCACAAGTGTGGACGGTGAATAGAAGAGGGCAGCTGATTTGAGAGTTTCCAGGCAAACAACCCACCTAAGCAGGGGCGGCTCATCCATAATGGACTCGGGGGCCTCAGCCCACCGGTTCTTGGCCCCCTCTCACCCATAATGGAGGAGCCAGCCCAGTGTAAAACGAGCACTCCCTCAGCTGTTTTTTTTTTTCAGGTCAGCTGAGGGAGCGCTCTTAACTGTCAAAGGGAAACATGGTTTCCCTTTGAAAGTTACAGTTCCCTGGCCGTTCAAGCTCAATGAGCCATGCAAAACTGAGGGCGTTTTACTTCCCCAGCCTTGCATGGCTCATTGGAAATGCTGGCTAGGGAAATACATGTCTATATGTGCAAGGGGGCACTCCTGCGCCTCCTCTGACATACAGAGAGAGCAGGCTGGACTGGGGTGTCTCGTCACCCATGCTCAGGCCCCTGCAAGCATGTGCAGAAACCAGGAAGCTTCCCGATTCCTGTTCATGCTAGCCGGGGCCTGAGCACTGCAGAAGGAAGACCTGTGGCCGAAGGTACATTTGTTTATGTTCATGTTTTTTAAATTTAAATGATGTGTATGGATGCATGCATGTCAGTCTAGAAAAATTAGATGCCCCTCGAACGGAAGGCAATGTAGGATACTTGGTTGGCCGAAGACCAACCGCCTCATTTTCAGTGTTAAGAAGATATAGTTATTAGTCATTATATAGTCATTAGCTTAACTAGAGTGGAGCCATTTTAAGATGACCAGAATCGCCATTTTGTTTTCTCTTCATTTTCTCTAATGCTGCCTCTTTGCCTCATGTAAAACTGCTTTGCTGAGATATTATTCTGCTTCAATGGTCCAAGGTTGTTAAAAGGCATGTTGAAACATAACGCTGTAAGCCAGACAGAAATGCCCGGTTCCCTCCCTCACGTATCCTTGGAGGCGAGGAGCAAGGCATTCTAATCAGTACACAGATGCTAGCGAGTCTCCCTAGAAGAATAGCAATGTACGAAACTAATATTAAAAGGTTTAAATTATGTTCTTCTTTGCGGCCCCCCTTCTTGAGCACTGTGAGGCCCCAGAGAGTAAGCTGACCTCTAGAGCGTGAATAGAAACCAGGAGATAGCAAGGCCTGGAATGTGCCATCCCCTACGCACAGCTTGTCCACGAAAACAGAAGCGTTGTGTTCTTTAAAATAAAGACTTGTGTCTGTAGGTCCGAGATTATAAACTGTTGCTAAATATAATGGTCTAAGGTGTCATATTCGTCACTATGGTCAATCATCGCCTCCAATTCAAAGGGAATGAATTAGGGGCGGCATTGAATGTGCTATTGCTGATTGCAAGATGCAAATTTTGTATATATGTAACTGATGCTCTCTCGCGTCCCCCGAGGTCTGTTAGACACACGTCGCGGGATGTGGGACCATTTGGCCAACTGGGACTATTTACTTTGCAATAAACCCTAGATTTTGGGAATACAACCTTGTGTCTGGGTATCAGTTTGTGTGTGGTGATTGTGCCTTGTTTCCACATTCGAGGGTCCCTCAGGGGCCCCTTCAAGATGGCGCCAGAATAGGGTCCCTCCCCCACTTGTTCCATCATGTACGTTGCAAAATAAGGAAGGCGGTAGGAATGGCGAGGATGGGAGCGATCGAGCCGGCGGCGCCCCTGCGTAAGCGATGAGATTCCTTTCTGCAGATCTGCACACAGCTGATCCCTGATCGACATGCCCAGCAAGTGAAGGAGGAGGCGAGGGTCCCGAAACGAGGCAGAGCCGAGATACGCAGACACAACGTCATTGGTTGCGTTAGTATAAGAACAAATTGTGTCTTGGAAAGACAAATTGACTAATCAGGCGAGTCGTGCCCCGATTCGTAAGTAATAATAAGTGATATTGGTTGAGTTGATTTTGCAAAATCAAACACCCAGAGTAAGTTTGATTAGCCAAGGGTAAGGTTAAAACATGCCTGGGGTATTGTCCACCCTAGCAGGGCTTTTCCACTGCGGCGGACAATCTTTGGAAACTGGCCAGGTTGCAACTCCGGGGGGAACGCCGGCTTATGATATGTATGTGAAGTATGGTGTGGGAGCGATAATGTTTTGTGAAATTTGGCATAAGCAAACCAGATAGCAGGAAGATCTTCAATGGCCGAGGAATGGGAGTTTTGAGATGGACCGAATAGATAACCTGGAAAAGGTTTTGATAAGTAAGAAAACACGCCCTGCGGCACTTGATATCCTTAGGGACTGTAGAAGGGAAGCAATGCTCCGATTTAGAAGTAGAGAGAAACATGTGCACAGGCATAAGTCAAAAGCGGAGAAAGCGGAGGAAAAGGAGGAGGAGGAGTGGAGTAATAGTTTGAGGAAGACAAATAGACGCGACCAGTTGAATATTGAAAAAATATATCCACAAAGAGAGCTACACTCATCAGACGAGTTGATAAATGAAATATTAACTGAAACAAAACAAGGCCCGAGAGTAGTAACTAAAAAGACTATGGGCCTCATTACGAGGTATGCCGGTAAGTGAAAAACGATGCTGGTATGCTAATACCGGCATCATCATCCGTTCAGTTGCATTCCGACCCCCAAACCCGGAATGAACGGCACCCTAAACCACGGTTCCGTTAACTGCGGCATAGGCGCGTACACGCGCCCCTCCATTGAGTAAATACCGGCATGCCGGTATAAGGGAGGAATCACAACCTACGCATACATGGAAATACCGGCATCGTGAACCCGGTAATCACGTGCTGCACGATGCCGGCCACACAGGCATCTCAGACCACCCGCAAACAGTAATCAGGATACAAGACAGCTGCCACAGGAGCACAGAATCAGTCAATGTAGGCTGAGCCAGTATAAACTGAGCACACCTACACACAACAACCCTTCCCACACCAAAATGCCCCAAGTATCAGTTGCAACCATGGCACTGTTGGACATGCCTATACTGCTCCAACAACAGCAACTACAGCAACAACTGACACAGCAGCAACAATAGGCAGCACAGAGGAGACGCAGGAGGAGAAGGAGGGTGAGAAAGGGCCAGCAATTACCACCAGCGCAGACACCAGTGCCTTGTAGGCAGCCACCAATCCCTCGCACCAGACCCAGCACATCCAACCAAACCCCTGGCACATCAACACCCTATACCGGTTGGACTGTGACACCATCACCACCATAGTGTACATGATACATTTTCATCCAAGTATAAATACGCACTGCCATCCCCCCACCACCAAGGGTGCTGTCTGTGCTACACTACCTGTCCGCAGGCACCTACGGGCCAGCTGCATGGCAGTTCACAACCACCATCTACACGTATGCTGAACCAAGTGCACAATTCCCTCGTGAAGCACACAGGCAGCCATGAATGCCCATCACGGACTGGCCAGGATATACCCAAAACCAAAGTATGCTTCCATGCACTGCCATGCATGCCCAAATTCGTAGGTGCCATCAACTGCACCCATGTAGAATAGTAATATTCCCATAACATAGAGGCTGTGTCCCGCAATCGCAAGCAATACCACTCCCTCAATGTGCAAATGGCATTTGACTCAAGCAAGATCATCACCCATTGCTGTCCCCAAATCCCCGGATCCACACATGATGCCATGGTACTGCGCAAGTCAACCCTACACCATCACATGCCGCAACATGCTGGACCACGTGCCTGGCAGCTTGCTGAGTCGAACCACAAGGCCATGGCCATGCTGTGGGGTACTGATGTGTGCGGATGCAGTAGGGGGGTTGGCCCAGTGCACCAGGGTGGGAAAGGTGTGTGTGTGCGAAAGCACACCAGTGCGCCAATAGCCACTGACTTGGGAATGCATGCAGAGGCAAACACTCCTCTCCTGAACCAGCCGCCGGAACTGGACACATCATTGTGCCACACATCCCAAATGATGCATACGGATGAAAATATGTAAGAGGCACAACCAGGGCAGCATGGTGTTGGCAAGCAATGCATGACTGAATGGGATGGCAACTACGGCAATGCGGCTAGTCTGACCATGCATAGCAAACAATATCCCTTATGAATCTCCAGACTACACATTGTCTCAATACCGCAGCACATGACCCTCAGCATGCAGGAATAGACCCTTTCTCTTCCATTCAATCCCATCCAGTGTACCACATCCCATTACAGTACATTGCATCTAGGTGACCATTTCCTACACGTACTGGGACATGTGCATGCCCACATCAAGTAGCTGCTGACATGACTGTGCTCCCTGAAGGTGGTAGTTCTGAGCAACACATACCGATTTGTCTCCACCTGCAGGTGATGGAGGACATCCCTTGAGGCCTTGGATACTTACCCCTGTGCGTAACCCGCAGAACTACCATGAAGAGGAGTACAGTTGTGTGCACACTCGTACCCGTGTAGACATTGAGCCGGCCTTTGGCCTGCTGAAGGTGCGTTTCCGCAGCATAACCAGGCCTGGTGGGGCACTCCCATGTAGGCCGGAGAAGGTGGCACAGATCACCATGGCCTGTGTCATGCTGCACAACATGTGCGTCTGAAGGAATGTAACACTGCCACCTCACATTCACAGGCATGGCCTGGGTGAGGATGAAGGGGATGGAGACAGAGGCGAAGGAGTCCCCTGCCAGTACGTGCTGCACGGGATAGACATGCTGTACGCCAATGCAAAATATACACAATCCATAGAAACGCATGGACGATGTGAGTAATGTGTCTACGACACACTGAATCAGGACATGCACACCTTGATGTTCCCAATTGGCCCACTGTACACCAAACAAAATGAATGCACATGTCTGAAAAGAATGAAGTCCAAACAATGATATGCTTGCACACTACGGTGTATTTCAATCAAACGTGATGTGGCGGACATAATACCCTCAAAACACCCCTGTGAACTCCCTCTCCCACCCCACAAACCCTCAAAACACCCCTGTGAACTCCCTCTTCCACCCCACAGATGCAAAGTGTCCCCATATGTGCAATGAACAGTGCTCCCTTCCCCAATGTGGTTCTCCACAATGTCATTGTCCGTGCATTCACTTCTTTGGAAGTTTTGGTTCGGGGGGTGCCATGGCCGACTGTCGTGCGCTCCTCCTCATCAGACGCACTGGATTGGATTGCGACGAGGTGGTAGGGGTAGTTGTTGCGGAGGTATCTATTGTCAATCCACTGTCTGTGGCAAGGTGTGGCCGCTGCATCTGAGCGTCACCTGCAAGGAGGGCCTCTGTCAGTGACCCCATGCACTCCCTGAAGGCACGCGTATGTGCCTCCACTGCAGCAGTATTGGCTGCAGTAGCCGTTACAATGGCACTCTTGGACTCTTTCCCTGCTTCTACCTGCTGGTGCATGATTTGGAGCATGGACTCCTGCCGAGCCTCTACCCTTGTCAGGCGGGACTCCAACAAGGTGTCGTCCGCAGGTGTGCTGGTTGCTGGCCAGGTGGAGGAATGCAGAGTGGTGGCTGGCAGAGTGGTGGCTGGCAGGGTGGTGGCTGGCCGGGTGGAGGAAGGCAGAGTCGTGGCTTGCAGAGTGGTGGCTGGCAAGGTGGTTGCTGGCAAGGTGGTGGCTGGCAAGGTGGTGGCTGGCAGGGTGGTGGAAGGCGCCTGCGCGGAGCCCTCATCCGGGGCACTGTCCTCAAACAACTCATAGTCTGATTCCCCGAGGTTGGAGTCATGTAGACATGGATCATTGAGGCACTCAGACTCCGCAAGAGGTTGGGGGCTGGCAATGTGGCTTGTGGTGGGTGTGCCAGACATCAAATCTGCATCATCTTCCACCTCTGTGGACACAACGTCCCTGGTGGCTGGCGGCACGGCTCCCACTGTTGTGGTTCTCTGTTGTTGTACAGTGGGTGCAGGTGTCCCCTGCAGGGTTGGTGCCTTGCGTGGCACACTGGTTTTGGCAGATGTCATTTCCTTGGCTTGGTGGGTTGCGGTGGCCCTGGTCCCCTTGCATGCAGTGGACGTGCTTGCACCCCTGTCCAGTGGTCCACCTTCATCATCGGTGCCTGGGGGATAGAAGAGATGCAGGTCATCAGTGATGTTGTCAAATGGCAGCTATGATGAATTGCGGTGGGATATGTTCATGCATTCAGCCATCATTTCATTTCTGGGTTGTTGCTTTAGGTGTACTGAGGGGGTATGTGGGGAATCAATGCATGGCTGGTGGGGTAGCATTAGTTTGGTCTCTGTGTGGTGGGTGCATGGGCATGGTTGGGTCATGTGGCACCTCTGTTGGGATTGGGGTCGTCACTCAGCGTCCATGTGGGGCAGGGAGTGACAATGATTATTCTATGGATATGTTGATGCGTCACCTTGCCCACTCTAACTTCCCCATCAGTTGGGCCACATCATGTGTCGTAATACGTGGTTGTGATGGTACACTCACCTTCCTCTGTGGTGATTGCTGCGCCGGCCTCCTGATCTCCGATCCCCTCAATGGATTCAGGGTCGATGAAACCACTTGCCGTCTCCTCCCATGGCATCAATTTGACTGGGGAGTGTGGGCCACCGCCTGTTGCCATTGCGGCATTCCGGTTCTCCGACAGGATCCTCCGGACACGGAGGCGGAGGTCGTCCCAGCGCTTCTGGCAGTCACGCACACTCCTTAGGGCGCTCCCCACTGCTGACACTCTCTGAGCGACCTCAAGCCAGACCTCTTTTTTGCGAGTTTGGGCCGCATGCTTTAGGTCTGTGCTGCGAATTATGTCAGCATGCTCTTCCAGGGTGTTGGCGAGCATGGTGAGCTCAGTGTCCGAGAAACGCTGCTTCCTCTTCCTCTGGGTGGATTTCCTGCTGGCCTTGGACATGATGATGCTATTCTGACACACGACGACACGGGAGGAGTGGTGGTTGTGAAGGATTGCAATGGATTGTGTTGGCCGCCGGCCCATTTCCCGTTCCTACGCTATGACGTAATTTCCGGGTCCGGTTTTGCGAACACAGTGATTCCGTGCCGGAGTTACCGTGCCGGTTTTTAGTAGTTCATTGAAGGCGGTTATGGAGTGGACGCAAGCCACAATTACGGTATAAGGGGGTTGGTGGGCCGTTACCGGGATGGCGGTTTTTCCACTACCGGCATGGGGGGACGCGCGTGCTCGCGCACTCGTGATCGGCCGCTGTTAGCGGGTTCTTGAGTGCACGGACACACACTTCCCGCCATGCCGGTAATTGAGCCGGATTTTCCGGCCAACTCGTAATGAGGCCCTATGTCAGAAGCTGCTGCTCCGCCCCTCCCAACCCCAGCACAGCAACAGGCTGCATCAGTAACCGCGCTGCTCACTAGTCAGCCCGCCCCGAGTGTTTCGCAATTACCACAGCCCCAACAGACATCTCTCGCTCTCACTGTCCCCTCCGCACCTCCTGCTCAAGAGGGTGCCTCTGTCCCGACTGCTCCCCCAATAAGTGAACTAGAACAAAGTGAATGTGTGAGAGTGACCCGCAGTGCGATCAGCTAGGAGAGCAAGAGAGAGCTGCAAGAGCAGGCGGAAATGTATATAGACGAGAATGATGAGGCGGCCACGTTAGCGTCGATGTATGATTTTAGGAGGAGCAATGAAAGACAGGTATTGTTGGAATGCATAGGGGAATATCTGTCGGCACAATGGAAAAAGTTAATTGGGAGGTTACCGCCACAATGATTGTTGGATTTGAATGCATTCGCCCGTTGTAGAGAGAGAGATGAAGAAATAAAAGAGCATGTGGACCGACTTTTTGAACTTAAGAATGAACTTGATGAATATTCTGAAATACTTGCCACACCGGGGTATAGGAGGAAGGATATTGAGAGGGGTAGAAAAGAAGCAGTACCCACTAGACAGCAGCGATTCTTGCCGCCACCAGGGCAAATAGGTGATACACAAAGACTACGAGTGTGTATACGAGAAACAATGAGATGGATGTCGAGCCCTAGGACTTCCGTGGGGGAGATAAATGAGATATGCAATGAGTATCCTTTGCAAATGAGAATAGAAGCCCTGCGAACGATAGTAGGGGTGTTACTCCAGCAAGTAACAGGACACAACAGGGGGAGGGGAAATGTACAGGGCAGAAGTAATTTGAACATGCATGAAGGGCCCTTGGGATTAAATCAATGTGCGTATTGCAGAGAAGAAGGACACTGGCAAGCGCAATGTCCACACTTGCAAAATAGAGGTGGGTACGGTCAGAGAAGACAGCACAGAGGGCACCCAGGAACAAATGGCCACAACAGAAACCATATGCAGCAGCACCAGAATAGTCAAGGGAATGGAGCACAGGATCAAGGTCAGGCTCTGAATCAAGCTACTTTTACCCAGAATCAAAATCATCAGGGTATGCAGAATGGAAATAGAGGAAGAAGCAGGAACATTTTTGATACTCACACGGGTGCATACTACAATAATAGCAGTAACTACACTTCGGATGATGTGTTGTTACCCCAATAGGACAGCCCAAGACAGGGGTCGGAACAAGTATCTATTCCCGTGAATCAGAAAGGACCCTACGTAGAAATGAAAGTTGGGAATGAAGAGCATAGATTCCTCGTAGATACGGGGGCGCAAAAGTGCTCGATAGACCATCACTTAGTTCCAGATATACCACTGTCAGGGTGACAAAATATTTCAGTAGGGTTCGCAGGTACCCCAGTAATAAATCCTGAGTCCAAGCCAGTAGCAGTAACAATAGGCCCTTTTACTGAGCATTGTCCATTTCTTTTAACAGAGAATTGTGGGGGAAATCTCCTGGGATTTAATCTATTGAAAAAACTAAGCGCAGTTATCCACTGTACACCAGATGGGGTATTCTGGACTATTTCTCCACAGAATGTGCCAATATCTGAATTTGTGTCTAAACCATTAACAGGGGAATTGAGTGAGGTGCCAACTTGCATTTGGGCTATGAATGGCAATGATGTGGGATGTCTGAAAATAGAGCCAGTGAAAATTGTTTTAAAAGGAGTAACGCTACCGCGTATTCCACAGTATAAAATTTCAGCAGAGGGAGAGAAAGGATGATTGAAAAGTATTGTTTCTGACTTGGTGAAATTGGGAGTGATTGAAGAGATTAGAGGCAGTACATGTAACAGCCCCATTCTTCCAGTGTATAAGAAAGGAGGTAATGAAGTACCGTACTGTTTCATAATTGATCTGCGTGCACTAAACAAGGTAGTAGATCCTCAATTCTCGTTGGTTCCAGATGTTACCACAATTTTGACAATGATTCCTGTCTCTGCAGAATACTTTAGCGTTATCGATCTGAAGAATGCTTTCTTCAGCATTCCGGTACACAAAGAAAGCAGATATTTGTTCGCCTTCACTTTAGGAGGACGATCATTCACATTCACACGCATTCCACAGGGCTACACAGAAAGTCAGAGTATATACAGTAGAGTATTAAAAGAACAGCTAGATATGTTAGAACTACCGGCGGCTGTGTATTGCTACAGTATATTGACGACCTATTCATCGCTGCTGACACTGAAGAGATTTGTAAAAAAAAGTACAGTTCTGTTATTGACTCATCTAGCTGCGCATGGCCATAAACCAAGCTTAAAGAAATTCCAGTACTGCCAGAAAGAAGTAGCTTATTTGGGTTATCTACTTTCAAAATAAGGGAGAAGACTAACGCCAGAGAGAATAGAGAGCATTGCTGGTATGCCTATTCCAAAGACACAGAAAGGAGTCCGAGCTATAATAGGCATGACTTCTTATTGCCGTCAGTGGATTGTGAATTTTGCTTTAATTGTAAAACCAATGGTGGAGTTGATGAAGAAGGATGTTGTGATGCCTTTACAGTGGAATGAAGAATGTCAGAAAGCATTTGATTTGCTCAAAACTGTACTATGTTCTGCTCCAGTACTGGGCACACCAAATTATGAAAAAGTTTTTAGGTTGTTTGTGCATGAGAGTGAAGGCTGTGCATTATCTGTTTTAACACAGGAACAAGGTGGAAGAAATAGGCTGTGCGGTTATTTTTCTTCTGCGCTGGACCCTGTAGCGCGCGCACTACCACGATGTTTGCGAGCTGTTGCAGCGGCTGCTGCGTCAGTGAAACGAACAGAAGGGATGGTATTGGGGCACACTTTAATTTTTTTTTTTTTTAAACTTTATTTTATTAACATTTTCATAATATAACAAACAGGCTGGAAGCATTACCATAGATTCAACATGTCGTCAGCCCCCAAAATAAGAGGAGCCCCCCCCCCGCCCACCCAGATAAGAAAAAGGAAGAAAAGAAGAGAAAAAGGGAAAAAACAAACCCTCCCCCCCATTAACTTGGATCCAGTAGAACCCCCTTTGCAGGGAGATGCGTTGCAACCTTTGTGTGACCGGAGTTCGGGAAAAAAGCAAGAAAATTCCAACTGCGTGATAGGCTGTATGTCGTCCATTCTCCCCCGGGACGTGGGTCCTCATTTCCATCCACCTTCCCTCCTCGAGCCTCAGTGGACCTCCCATCCCCAGATCTGCTGTACTCCGTACCAGTTAGTCTGAAAGGAGGTCATATCATTGTTCATCATCGCTGTTAATTTGTCCATCAAGAACATGTTTTTAACCTTGTGTGTCCAATCCTCCTTCGTGGGCATCTCCCTGCTCTTCCATTTCTGGGCCAATGCCACCCTCCCGGCCCTCAGCATTGTTTCCCACATCCTCGGGTATCTGTGTATCTCCGTATCCTCTGGGGGGAGGCCCAGCAGTACTGTTAGGGGATTGTGGGGAAGCGATTCCTCCGTGACTTCGGCGATCCAGCCCCTTACCCTCTCCCAGTATGTTTGCGCTTTCGGACAGTGCCACCACATGTGGCCCCTCGTGCCTGCTTGGTCACATCCCCTCGGGCAGGCGGGGGAAGTTCCCGTGAACATTTTTGACAGTTTGACGGGATCTCTGTGCCACCCCTGTAGAATTTTAAAGTTGTGCTCCATGTCTGCAGTGAACAGGTTCCCGTGGAATGCTATTTTGAATATCCTCGACCAGGAGTCCTCAGATATTTCTTCCCCGGCCAGCTCGTTCCAGAAAGTGCGGAACCCCCTCCTTTTCTCCAGGTCAACCGTGTTGAGGATTCTGTACATTGCAGATACCGCCCCCTTCCTGGAGGTTGCAGTATCGAGTAGTTTCTCGAAGGGGTTCATCTGCCTCTTGAGCCGCTGGCCCCATGCTTGATCGCACAGGATACCCTTCAATCGGAGGTACTCGAATATGGAGATTGTCTCCGGGCCGAGGGCGGCCTGCAAGTCCTCGTATGGTAGGAAATCTCCCTCTTTGAACAATTGTCCAGCCCATTCCAACCCTGAGTCCGACCAGGACTGTGCATTACGGAACCCCTTGTTTCCCAGTCTGAGTGGGTGACCCCAAAGGGAGGACATCGGGGACGGCCATGATGTCAGATGTGCCGTTTGGGGGCCCTCCCTCCATATTGCCCAGAGAACACCCAGTGTTGGGTGGGATTTGAGTCTGTTCGGGATGAATTTTGGTGGGGCCCATAAGAGGTCGCGTACCTTGAGTGGGTGCGCATCCATATCCTCCAGATACGACCAGTATGTGCCCATCCCTTCCCTCATGTGTTCCAAGAGGACGCGCAATTGAGCGGCGCGGAAATAGAGGTGAAAATCAGGGAGCCCGAACCCCCCCTCCTCTCTAGGTAAGGTAAGAACGGCCTTCGCGGTTCTCGGGGTCCTGCCCTGCCATACAAACTCGCGCACCGCGTTCTGGAGGACCCTGAATGTTTGGTCGGGGACGATGGTGGGGAGGGCGGTGAAAAGGTATAGTAGGCGCGGGAGTATATTCATCTTCACTGCCGTCATGCGGCCATACCAGGACAGGATCGTGGAGCCCCATCTCCGTAAATCAGCGGTGATCTGTGACATAACAGGGTCGTAGTTGGCAGGGGCGAGTTTGTGCAGGTCCCTGGTCAGGAGGATCCCCAGATATCGGATTGAGGTCTTCCCCACCGCTATTCCCCCCAGACTGTCCCGGGAGTCTAGCCCTGGGTCCTGAGTTCTCATGGGGAGGAGGACTGATTTAGATGTGTTGATCTTTAGGCCTGAGAATCTCCCAAATGCGGACAACAGGGACAGGAGAGGTGGGAGTGAGGATCTTGGGTCCACCAGATAGGCCAGAATGTCATCTGCAAACAGGGAGAGCTTGAATTCTACGTCGCCTCTCCTGATCCCCTTGATGTCTGGGTGTGATCTGATTGCTATTGCCAGGGGTTCCATAGTTAGGACATAGATCAACGGGGATAGTGGGCATCCCTGTCTTGTTCCTCGCGATAGAGGGAGTGGGGCCGACAGTCTACCATTCACTTGGACTCTGGCCTTAGGGGCCCTGTACAGTGCGGCCACCCAGTCCCTAATGTGGGTCCCGAAGCCCATCTTCCGGAGAGTGAGCTCCATGAACCTCCATTCGACCCTGTCGAATGCCTTTTCTGAGTCTAGGGAGAGGACGCTCGCGTCTAGGTCTGACACCTGGGCATAATGAAACAAGTCTATGGACTTGCGAATATTGTCCGAGCCCTGTCTCCCCCTAACGAATCCCACCTGGTCCCCATGGACCAGCTTCGGTAGGACCCCCTCCACCCGGCTCCCGATGACCTTGGCCAGGATCTTAACATCAATATTCAGCAAGGAGATCGGGCGGTAGGAGGAGCACTCCGAGGGGTCTCTACCGTCCTTGGGGAGAACTACGATGATTGCCTCCATCATGGAGTCCGGGAGAGGACCACCCTCCAGGACCGCATTGAACACCCTGACCAGGTGGGGGGCGAGGGCCGACCGAAACCTTTTATAAAAGTACACTGAGTATCCATCTTCGCCCGGGGAAGTGCCCACCTTCATGCCGCTGATCGCGTGTTCCACCTCCTCCTCAGTCACCGGACCCTCCAACCCCTCTGCCATCTCCCTGGTCAGAGACGGGACCTGTATGGAGTTTAGGAATTCCTCAATCTCCCCCCCGTCCCCTCTGTACTCAGACGAGTATAGCCTTTCGTAGTATCGGCGGAAGGCCTCTCCAATGTGAGAAGTATCGTGTCCCAGCTCCCCCACCTCATTCTTTACCGCCTTCACCATTCTACTCTTCTGTACTTCCCTCAGCCTCCAAGCTAGAATCCTGTCCGCCCTGTCCCCCTTTTCATAGTACTTTTGTTTGACCAGGTGGAGGCTTCTCTCTGTTTTGTGGAGGAGAAGGTCTTTTAGTTGGAGCCTATAGTCGTCCAGGGCAGCCACCCGGTCCCGGTCTAAGGGCTCCGTGGGGGAGCCTCCCGGCTGAAGTTGGGCAATTTTTCCCCTCAGATGCCTCTCCTGGGCTTCCCTTTCTCTTTTCCTCCGGGTTCCCAGTCGGATCAGGACTCCCCGCAGGGTTGCTTTGAACGCGTCCCACAAGGTGTGTGTACGCACCTCACCGTTGTCATTGAATTCAAAAAATTCTGTAATGGCGTCAAGGACTTCCTGGGCTAGGACCTCGTCCTTCAGGAGGGCATCGTTACACTTCCATCTTCCCCTGTGTTCATTAAAGCCCCCTCTCGCTATGGTGACTCGCACCAGGTCGTGGTCGGACCAGGGGACTGGATCCACCCTATGGCCAGAGATAAATGGGTGCAAGGTTTCATCCACCAAGACATAGTCTATCCGGGAAAATGATGTGTGCACGGACGAGTAGTAAGTGAATATGGGGGTGTCCGTTCTAGGGGACGGGACCGTGTCCACCAGGCCCAGCTCCGAGTTGACCCTCTGGAAGCCCCGTGCCATGGTCTCATCGAGTGCCCTGGGGGCCTGGGGACCGACCCGTTTCCTGTCCCGTATTGGGTCCAGGACCATGTTGAAATCCCCCCCCACCACCACCGTCCCATGGACAAAGCCTTTAAGTTTATCCCTCACCTCTTCCCAAAACTGGATTTGGCCCTCATTTGGGCCGTAGACGACGGCTAGGGTGAGTGGGGCACCCTGTAGGGTTCCCCGCACCATCAGGTAGCGCCCCTCAGGGTCCTTCAGCACTGCCTCTTTCTCTAGCCCCACGTTCCTCGCTACCAGGATGGCCACCCCTCTCTTTTTGTTCTTATGGGATGCACTGAAGACCTCCCCGATACCTCCTCCCCGGATTTTGGGTTCCTTCCCCCGTGGCCAGTGGGTTTCCTGCAGGAAGAGGATGTCGAGGTTGGCCCTTCTGAACTCTCTACAGACCAGGGATCTCTTTGTGGGTGTGTTCAAGCCTCGTACATTGAGGGATCCCACTCCCAGGGCAGGTAGACTGTCAGCCATAGTCCCAGATTCCCTCCCTCTCGGTCATTACCCACGCATCTCTCTCCTTCGCATGCTCCCTTGGTTCTACTTTACGGATCTCTTCCCCTCCCCCCCGGTGGGCCTGAAACTCCCCAACTGCCCACCGTGTCCCAACAGTGTCTGAACAACCCCTGCTCCCGAATATTCCCCCACCCCCCTCCCCGGCGTCCAGCCAATTAGTTCTGCCATTGCTGGCTTTTGGCCGAACCACCAGCCTGCCCACCTCGGCCAGGCATTTCACCCATAAAGCTCATCCCCTCGAGCCCCTAACGTTCCCCCCCCGGTCGTAACCCGACCGTGTGACCCCTGTACTTGCTGTTCGTGAAGACGGTGGTAGTGGTAGACTCCAAATCTGCGCATCTCCGTCTCGGATTCAGTGGGGCACCCCCGTTCTCAGTCCTCGGAGTCGTGCCGTTCTCCCTCTTTTGCTGGAGATGGAGTGTTCATTTTCCGAAATTTCCTTGCGCCGGTGCGCCTTCTCCTCTCCCCGGATGGACCGGGGCTGTTCGTTCTGAGGTTTTCTGGTCCCACTGGGCCCCTCCGGGGGTGCGGTTCCGCTGTATATTCTTGAATTGCGTTCCGGATGTCTTCTTCCGTGATCAGGGTTGAGCGTCGGCCCATATATTCAAAGCTCAGGGAGAAGGGGTAGCCCCATCTATAGCGCACGCCCTGCTCCTTGAATAGTAGTGTGAGGGGTCGGCATGATCTGCGCTTGGCCAGCGTGTAGGAGGAAAGATCCTGATATATGGAGACCTGGGCGTTGTTGTAGGTAATTTCTCTGGTCTTTCGGGCCTCCTCCAGCACCTTTGTCTTCTCGGAGTAATAGTGGAATCGGACCAAGATCGACCGGGGGGCCCCCGCTCTGCCCCCTGCCCTATGCACTCTGTCAAATGTTGGCTCGGTTGTCATTGCCTCTGCGAATAGGAGGGTGATAATGTCTTTCACTATTCGAATGACGTCCCTCTCCGTCTCCCCCTCCGCTTCAGGCACGCCGAAAATTCTGAGGTTGTTCCGCCTCTCTCTGTTTTCAAAGTCATCCATCTGTCGAGCCCTTTCCTCGTCCCTCTTCTCCAGGGCTTCCAACCTCATGCATAGTTGTATGTCCTGGGCTGCTGTCGATGATTGGTTGGCCTCCACTTGTAATAGTCTATCTTCGACCTTGTCCACCCTCTGGTCCATTTTTTCGAATTTCTGGGCTATGTCTGAACGCATGTCCCTGATTTCCTGCAATATCGAGGCAAAGCCTCTTTCCATTGCTGCCGACGAGGGGGCTGCGTCTTCCTGTCGGGCCATGGTTTCCCTGGGGTCCGCGCTCATGTTGCCTCTGGGGGTCTCCTGGAAACGGTATCCCTGTAGGGCTTCCCGCCAATTCATCCGATAATCTCCTGCGACTTGTGGTGTCGAAGCCCCCCCGCTCCGGGTCAGTGTCCGACCTCCCTCAGCGGTTCAGCTGGGGGTTTGGCTCTTTCCTGGGGGTTACCCTTTGCCTGGGGGGGCGGGCACACGCCCCACCCGTTCCTGGGTGGGGGCCTCACACCCCTCTCGATGTCGTTCCCCGTGCTCCGGGGCTTCTTCCGGCCCGTGCGGCCTGGTCCAGTGGGCGCGGAGGGCACCTCTGCCTCGGCGCCGCGCCCGAGGGCTTCTGTGGCTAGTATAGGGAGGTGGGGGAGGGCACACGCCCCGGTTTCTCCTTTCCACGAGGGGGCATGGCGGAATCGGTGCGTCCCGGGGGTCTTCCCCGTGGTGTTCTTGGGGGGGGGGGGGCGGGCCCCTCCGCGTTGCTACTGCTCACTTTTCTCGCCCCCCTCCTCCGGGGCCCAGCGGTCCGCTTCTTCTGGCCCGTGCGGCCTGGGCCCGTGGTCTTGTGGTGTGTGGGGGGGGGTGGGGGCGGGCACACGCCCCGCCAACGGCGGGCGGGGGCCTCTCACCCCGTCCGCCCCGAGGTCTTCCTTCCGCAGGGGGGGAGGGGGAGGGCGGAATCAATGCTCCCCGGGGGTCCTCCCCGCGGTGTTCTTGGTGCGCGGGTGTTTCCACTCGCGCCGGCGGGGGGGGGGCAGGCCCGGACCCCTCCGCGTCGCTGCCGATCACTCCTCTTGTCCCCCTCCTCCGGGACCCCGCGGACCGCGGCAGCCCGATGGGGGCGGGGGGAGGCCGAGCGCCGGTCCTCTCCGTTCGAGCGGGACCGGCCACGGGGGCCCCCGGCCGGTCGCTGTGCCTCCGTACCTCTGTTCCGTGTGGTGGGGCGGGAGGGGAGCCCGTCTCCCAGGCCGCCGCCGGGCTTCCGGACCTCCGGTTCCTCGTCGCGGCGAAGGGGCCTCAGCTGCGGCGCCCGCCCGGACGCGATCACGTGTCCGGGCCGCGTCCTCCTCCGCAGTGGCCTTTCTCGGGAACCCCGGGGTCTGCGGACTCCGTTCTTTTTCCTGCGGAGTGCCCCGGGGGTTCACCCGCTTCGTCCGCCGTGCCGGGCCCGCCGGGGGGGTCTCGGGGGGGCTCGAATCCCGCTGGACGCCTGGCTTCGGGGAGAGCAGCACGTTCAGGCAGCCATTGCCTGCGCGCCCCCTGGTGGCCTCCCACACTTTAATTTTAATGGTGCCACATGCCATAGACCTTTTACTCAATAGAACGCAGACGCAACACCTCACCTCTGCTAGATTGACTATATATGAAATTGTGCTGCGGATTATGTCAGCATGCTCTTCCATCCAAATTATGAGGTGTAGCGCTTTGAATACAGCAGAATTAATGCCAATGCCCGGGGAAAAAGTTGGTGGAAATGAATCACCCCCCCCCATGATTGCTTAATGGTTACTGAGGAAGAAACAAAAGGGAGAATTGATTTAAGTGATACCCCACTAAAAGAACGAGATGTAGAACGGTTTTGTGATGGTTCCTGCTTTAAATTACCTGACGGCACTTCAACTGCAGCATATGCCATCACCACATTAAAGAGCATTGTAGAGAGTAAAAGAATTCCTTACAACTCCACCCAACAGCGGAGATAATTGCTTTAACGAGAGCCTGTGAAATTTCTGAAAACCTAAGTGTAAATATATATACTGACAGCCAATACGCCTTTGGCGTAGTTCATAACTTTGGCCGACTGTGGGCCGAGAGAGGGTTTTTAACATCACACGGGGCTAGAATCCAACATGGTCCTTTGATTGTACGATTGCTGTCTGCACTTATGTGTCCAAAGCACTTGGCAATAGTGAAATGTGAAGCACATAAAAAGGTGACATGCAAGGTGGGAGAGGGAAACGCATTTGCAGACAGAATTGCGAAACAAACTGCCACTGATTTGAATAAAAGAATGTTAACAGTACAGTCGGAGGAAGTGCCCTGTATGATAGAAAATGGAACTGTCACTGTCAAAGAGATGCAGGCAGAAGCCACTGTCGATGAAATCCAAGGGTGGGCTGAGGGCTCTGCAGAATTAGATCTGGATGGTTGTTGGGTAGACAAGAAGAGCGGGAATTGGATGTTGGCAAATGCCTATGTAAATGCAATGTTCACAATGGCTCACAGCCCCACTCATATTTGTGCAAAGAAAATAATTCAACATCTAGCCACAGTTTGGGAAAATCCACTCATAAGAAAGAATGCCGAGAGGCTGGTGCAGAATTGTATCACGTGCCTACAACACAATGGGGGGAAGGGAACGGTGACTCCAACAGGCAGTTTTGGCCCTCCCTCTATGCTGTTTGAGGTGATCTATTTTGATTTCATAGAAATGGAGAGATGCCAAAACTTGAAGTATGTTCTGGTGGTTACATGTGCATTTAGCAAGTGGGTGGAAGCGTATCAATTAAAAGACTGCCCTGCCATGAGTACGGCAAAAGTAATGTTGAAGGAGTACTTCTCCCGTTTTGGTCTGCCCCGTGTCATATGGTCGGACAATGGTCCGCATTTTGTAGGTGCAGTAATACTGCAGATTTGTGCAGGCCTCCAAATCGATAAGCGATTCCATTGCTCCAGACACCCCATGAGTGCCGGACTTATTGAACGTCACAACGGCATCAGAAATCCAAAATAAGAAAGATCTGTGCAGGTAGCAAGCTAAGTTGGGTAGATGCATTGCCAATAGCGCTACTGTGCATGCGAACATCTGTGCAGGAGAGAACTGGGCTCTCCCCATGTGAGATTGTCATGGGAAGACCGGCAAATGTTTGGTGTTCACCTCAGCCGAAAAGGTTGAGGGAGGTGGAACACCCTGTACTCAGAATTTATTGTAATCTGTTAATGCAAAAATTGCGTTTGATTCATCAGCAGGTGCAGGAGGCGTTGCCCATAAGATACACCGGCCCAGGACACGCATTGGAGCCAGGAAACTGGGTGCTAATAAAAAACTTTGAGCGAAAAACATCATTAGCACCCAGGTGGCGTGGGCACTACCAGATCCTCCTGACTACACAGACGGCAATACGGGTGGATGGGAGAAAGGCGTGGATACATGCCAAGTCCCGCCGCAACTTGACACTTTGACTGATCGGGACGACGAACAGAAAGAAACAGTGGTTCAAGGAACGAAAGAAACAATTGCCAGTTCTTTGCCACAGAAACCGCCTGATCCTGAAACAAAGCCTGATGAGATTGCCATAAAAGAGGAAGGGCAAAGAATGCCCCATGTTGTCCAGCAGATTCTGCATCACTGCTGGCCGACACCAACCGTATACCTCTGTGGCGGCCACCAGTCTCTGTTGCGCCACAGCCTGCATCGTCGCCTGGGTGCTCATCATCATCTGTCATTACGCCCCAGGCTGACTCCAAGCCTCAGTCTGGAAGTGCACCCGCACTATTTGTCGATCACACGATACCGGGAGCAAATCGGTTTAACCTGTGAAGCAGAAAAAAGGAGTGATCACGCTCTTCATCTTTTTGTGATTGTGTTGCCTTTGTTTCCTATTCTCGGAAGAAGAAGGAACCGGAGGCCTAGAGGAGAGTGGGGTGAGGGTTGTGCGAATCAGACAGCTCAACAAACGCGGCTCCTCGGTGCTAAATCCATGTGTCCTGAACCCGAGCAGACAAGCGGGGCGCACATGGTACAAAGACAACTGCTCTGAAACTTTAGAGCGGTGTGCAGATGCACGGATAATTTGCCAAACGAATGAACAATCGAGGCTGATAAGAACTGGTATAGAAAGACTGTGGACATTTATCGAACTTTCTGCCATTCCAACGAGTGCATCGACAGGAGATATTCACGACGAACAAAGTGGAAGAAGAAGAACCGTGAGAAAAGATGCCGGAATCAGCTTTCGCCCCCTCCTGCACCAATGCTGATAATGAGTTAAATGCAACATGTAGAAGGTTACAAAAAGGGAATAGTCGGAAGAATTGTATGTTGGGCTTAACGATAATAATGTGTATAATGAGTATACTGGCCCCCAATATTGTACTTTTGCCTGTTATGAACATTTCCACGACAGAAAGCCCAGCTCATGTGATTTCCTATACCTTGTCCCCAATGGAAGAGAGACATAGGGAAGGGTATAGGAACAATACATGACTATTTATAATGAACATGACACACTCAATACTAAGAAAAAACAATTGTTGGGTGTGTTCCCACTTGCCACAGCATGGTGGACCTCTGCATGCTATGCCTCTCTGAGTGCCTTGTATTATGGGAAATGGAATGAGAGTGAAACTGGTCAATTAGACAAGACAAACATGAATGAATTTGAGGAAGTGATTATGAAACCTGTGGGTTGTTCCATATTCCATAAAGCACGATTGATTACACCAGCGATGATGCCACAGGATAGATTGTCTCTGCCTTATAAATCATCTGTGATCACATTTCATATGAACCCAGAAGGAAATAAGGATGCAGAACCCCCTTCCTATACAGTAAATTATAATCCACGTTCTGGCCCCTTTTGTTTAAGGAAAAAAGGCTCTTTTCGGGTGGGGACATTCAGTAGATGCAAGAACATAGCATTCCTTGATAAAGAAGTAGAGCCTATATATGTGGGATGCCCTGTGTACTTTATATGTGGAGAAAAAGCATATCCTTGGTTACCTAGAAATTGAGGAGGTACATGTTATTTAGGTTTCCTGTTCCCTGGGGTGTTCCTTTCAATAACAGCAGACATAGCCAAATTGACCAGGTCACGACCTCGCCGGAATATTGAAGACGGGTTGATTGTAGAGGACATAGCAAAATCATTTATGCCATTTTGGGGCCAAGCAATAAACTCTTATATTATAAGACGACTGTCCAGAATATTAGATGAAACAATAAATAGAACAACCGACATATTATATAATATGACCCTTGAGGAAAAGGGAATTAGATTAATGTCACTGCAAAATAGAATGGCCCTCGATATAATCTTACTTGATCGCGGCGGTGTTTGCAAAATCGTGGGATCAGCGTGTTGCGTATTTGAATGCGACTCCTCCCCCACGATTTTCGAGGCGATAAGAAAGTTACATGTTTTGAGCTCTGATCTTCACCCCCCTGACGGAGGATGCGAATTGAACATAAGCTCCTGGTTTTTGGAGGTGTTACGATCCTGGCGATGGAAGCTATTTGCAATCTTAGTAGCAATTCTAGGAATATTCATGACATGTTGTTGTTGCATACGTTGTCTCCCTATAGTATGCACAGAGATTAGTGAGAATTGTGTACAGATGATGGAGAAAAAAACACTACTAAAGCAAACACACACAGTGGTGATGAATCCAAAACAATCAAAGAATGTATGGCAATCGATGTTGATGATAAAGAATGGGAGACGACGAGTGTGCAGAATTCAGAATCAGAATCGGATTCAGACACTTGGTTGAAGGAAGATGTAATGTATGGATGAGGCGTTTGGCATACGGCCAAGAGGAGGGTTTGTCAGTCTAGAAAAATTAGATGCCCCTCGAACGGAAGGCAATGTAGGATACTTGGTTGGCCGAAGACCAACCGCCTCATTTTCAGTGTTAAGAAGATATAGTCATTATATAGTCATTAGCTTAACTAGAGTGGAGCCATTTTAAGATGACCAGAATCGCCATTTCATTTTCTCTTCGTTTCTCTAACGCTGCCTCTTTGCCTCATGTAAAACTGCTTTGCTGAGATATTATTCTGCTTCAATGGTCCAAGGTTGTTAAAAGGCATGTTGAAACATAACGCTGTAAGCCAGACAGAAATGCCCGGTTCCCTCCCTCACGTATCCTTGGAGGCGAGGAGCAAGGCATTCTAATCAGTACACAGATGCTAGCGAGTCTCCCTAGAAGAATAGCAATGTACGAAACTAATATTAAAAGGTTTAAATTATGTTCTTCTTTGCGGCCTCCCTTCTTGAGCACTGTGAGGCCCCAGAGAGTAAGCTGACCTCTAGAGCGTGAATAGAAACCAGGAGATAGCAAGGCCTGGAATGTGCCATCCCCTACGCACAGCTTGTCCACGAAAACAGAAGCGTTGTGTTCTTTCAAATAAAGACTTGTGTCTGTAGGTCCAAGATTATAAACTGTTGCTAAATATAATGGTCTAAGGTGTCATATTCGTCAATATGGTCAATCATCGCCTCCAATTCAAAGGGAATGAATTAGGGGCGGCATCGAATGTGTCATTACTGATTGTAAGATGCTCATTTTGTATATATGTAACTGATGTACGATTCTTGCTCTCTCAAGTTCTCCGAGGTCTGTTAGACGCACGTCGCGGGATGTGGGACCATTTTGCCAACTGGGACTATTTACTTTGCAATAAACCCTAGATTTTGGGAATACAACTTTGTGTCTGGCGTATCAGTTCATGTGTGGTGATTGTGCCTTGTTTCCACATTCGAGAGCCCCTCAGGGGCCTCTTCATGCATGCTTGTGTTGTTAGGTAAATTAATGTATGATGATGGATGCTGGTGTGAATGAGAGTGGGATTGCTGTGTGTATGTTGTTTGAATATGTGTGTGTTGTATGTTCATTTATTTATTATTTAAATATGTGTATGGATATGGTTGTGTTATGAGTGAGTGTGTGATGGGCGTTTGTGTGAATGAGACGGACTGATTGCTGTGTGTATGTTGTGTAAATGTGTGTGTTTGTATGCTCATTTATTTTTTATTTAAATGTGTGTATGGATGCATGTATGCTTGTGTTATGAGTGAGGGCATGATGGGTGCTTGTGTGAATGAGACAGCAAGGGCTTGCTGTGTGTATGTTGTGTGTGTGGGTGTGTGTGCTGGTCTGAGCTGATTTTGGCAAGTGGTGTAGGAGGTTTGTACAACAAAGGCATTTTAAAAATGCCTTTGTTGCACAATCCCCCTCCCCACCGGCCAAAATAAGCTCTCCGTCTGAAGTGCTGTAGGGCCCAGGGGACACGGATGGTATTTTTTTTACTGCCCATCTATGATAGATGTATAGTAAAAAATACCATACCTTCCCCTCAGTCCCCCAGCCCCTTCCATGCACACATAATCACTTTGATTGTGTGTGTGTGTGTGTGTGTGTGTTTGTGGCTGTGGCTGTGGGCCACAGTGGACAGGGATGGACATCTATCATATATGTGTAGTCAAAAATACCATCCCCGCCCTCTGGACCCCGAGTGCCTGGCATACACACATAACCACACTGATTGTGTGCATGTGTGAAGAGCTCAGGACACAGGGGATAGCTGTGCCATTTTTTTTAACTGGACATCTATGACAGATGTACAGTAAAAAAAAAAAATACACACCTGACCCTAGTGCCCCCCAGCACCTCGCATACACACAATCTCATTCATCGTGTGCACGTGAGGCACTGGGGCCCAGGGGTAAGGCATTGCATTTTGTAACTAGTATGCTCAGTAAATCATGCCAGCCCAGTTCGCTAAGATTCCGCGCCGCACATGCAATGTCAAGCCTGACCCTTAAGCCCCCCAGCACCTCGCATGGACACACAATTGATTATCTGTGCATTTGAGGAACTGGAGGGCTATGAGGGAAGGAATGCCATTTATTAATGGGCATATGATGGATACAGAGTAAAAAATACCATGACCGGGCCCCCCAGCACCTCGCACGTGCGCAATTACTGTGTGCCTGCGAGGTGCTCGGGGCCTCAGGGGGCGGGCATGGCAGTTTTTCCTTGGCATCTAAACCCAATAAAAAATGCCATGGCTGTACCCTGGGACGCCAGCTCCTGACAAGCATCTGCCCCCTGGACTCCCCAGCACCTTGCAATCACACAATCACATTCATAATTAATATGATTATGTCTGAGTGCAAGCCGCTGGTGCACCATGGAGCAGGCATGGCATTTTTTACTGCCCATGGTTGATAAAGCAAGCATGAGAAATGTTATTATGTAGATAGACTTGCATTTTAATGCAGCCAGTCTAGCCATTTCTTATTGTGGCATGACATTTTGTATTGGGCATCTTTGGTAAAGCAAGCATGATAAGTGTTATTACGAAGCAAGACTGGCATTTCGTATGCATCCAGTCTAGCCATGTCTTAGTGAGGTATGACATTTTGTTTTGGACATTTTTGAAAAAGCAAGCATGATCAGTGGTATTATTCTTACTGTGGCGTGGCATTTTGTATTAGGCATCTTTGGTAAAACAAGCATACGTGTTATTATGTAGCCGGATTGGCATTTCAATGCAGCCAGTCTTATCATTTCTTATTGTGGTATGGCATTTTGTATTGGCCATCTTTGGTAAAAAGAAGCATGATAAGTGTCATTATGTAGCTCAACTGGCATTTTAGTACAACCAGTTTGGACATGTCTTCATACTTTGGCATGCATTTTTATGGTAAAGCCAACTGGAGTATGTTCTTATGTGGGGATAATGCCATATATTGACAGAACAAACATGGACATTTTTTTTTTTATAGTATCATTACTGGAATTATGCGCAAGACAAACTGAGTATGATCTTATATGGGAATACTAGGGTATATTGGTTCAGTCAGCATGAAAATGTATGGGCACAGCCAGTGTGAAAATGTTTTACACTGGCACATATTGTGTAAAAAGGCAGCATGAAAGTCTGTTGGAGAAGGGCTCCTATGCACTGTTGGTGACTTGTATCTATTGGATTTTTTCATGAGTTACCGTACAAAACCAATTGCAAACTGTTTGACTTTAACCCAATTTTTCTAAAATGTGTGCTCTAATTGCACCATTTTAAACCATTATTTTAAAAGAATTGTCGGGGGTGGGGGAAAAATCCCCATTTCTACCCCCAAACATCCGTTTATTGGTGCGGACTGCCTTGCTACGCCCGGTTGCTGTGGCATAACTGGGACATATATTTACACCCCTCCAGTTAAAAAATTCACCAGCTGCCACTGCACCTAAGCACACCCCATGGGCCGTGAAGTGCATGCATCAGGGTCGTGAGGAGCTGGTATCAGGCCCTATTGGGGGATCCCGGGTTGACAACTCCAACTAGAGACCCACTCGGTGGCTCTGAGAAGCTGGCGTTGCTGGCCTCGTCTCACCAACTAGGTCTGGACAAGTTCCGGGGCTGTGCTAATGTTGGGGCTGTCGGTTGTCGGGGCTATCTTGCCTTTTGATTTTAGCCCCCAAGCTTCTATACGGGGCTACAACCAAAAGACCCGAGGCTATAGCCCCCTCAACCCCCCCACCCCAGCAACGCCTCTGCTCACCAATGTTTTCAACTGCAAATTGCATCCGTCAGAGGCCCGTCCCGGCTACAACCTCATACTTGCCAACCCTACTGATTTAGGCAGAAGGCTACTGCTTTTTAAGCAGTCCTACCACCTACAGATTTGTGTGACAGATCCTGCTGCTTTTTACAGTGGCAGGTCATTTATGTGTCTCTAAGGCAGGCTGCAGGACATAGCATGCAACACATTAATTAGTCTGTCTGTACAGTGGGCTGGCAGGTGATACTTTGGGCTCAGACCAATACACTGACCTGACAGCTACACATCTCTGTCCTGTACTTTTGCCTGTACAAACTTTAGGTGAACCACCAGTGAAAGCAAGTGGCAGAGCGTAACACTGCTCACACAGCATCTGCCTATCAGACTGAGGGGGGTATCAGTCTCCATGTCATTCAGTGTTCAACTTTCACTGCCGGAATACATATGTATTGCCCAGGCTGCTGCTGCCAGAGAGCAGTGGCAAACGTTGCCTGCCAGCTCTGTGGGATTACCTTCTGTGTAATTGCATTTGGTGTTAACTTACCATTTAGAATTATACATTTTTAACATTTGAACATCTTTCCATGTTGTGCTGTTTGATGGGTTGTGTATTTTAGATTGCTTCAATGGTGCCAACAATGTATGTTTTGTATTTTCCTGTGATGCTATTGTTATGCAACTTATTATTTTTGAAACTTGAAAAATCCTACATCTTTTTGGTCACATAATGTTGGCAAGTATGAAACCTGCAAGTTCACAAGCCTATTCTACATGGCTAACTTAACCGTGTGGTCTTCGTTATACCCAACTATTTGTGTCCTTGCTTGTTTGAGTTCTGGAAACGGTGCCAACCTGTCACAAATCTGGTCGCATTGCATCCCTGCAGTACGCAGACTGAATACACTGCTACACGGTCTCGCACCACGGGTGTTTATCTACCTACCCCACCCACACTTTTGTGGCACACGATTTTTTCGCACTCATTTTGAAGGGCCCCTTTTCATTTACATGTCAGATCCCCACCAATATTTTCAGGAAAGTTCCTCCTCCACTGCGCACCAATTTACTGCACCCAAATAAAAGGCACCTCAGAAGTGCGCACTAACTGTCAAAACTCCGTCTCTGACAGAAGGGTCGCACGAGGCCAACCGCCCTGCCTGCTGCCACACGCGCCAACACTTCAGAACCGCAACCCACGGGGCTAGGAAGAAAGGAACTGCAGGGAGATTACCCCTATCTCCTGCTGGGACTGTTATTCGTGGAAGTTGGAACAATTGAATTATCAGGGTGATGGGGACAGTCATCACTATTTACAGAAATAAAACAAAAACAGGCTTCCATAAACATGCTGGCATTTTGTGAGCGTGTGCATTTCTCTGGAGACCAGCGACCCTTACTTGACCAGCGTCCTGCCACTTCGCTGGTAAAAACGGTCAAACATTAGATTCCACAACTAACCCCACTTCAGCCAAGCACACGAGCCGCCCCCACCCTCTTCATGTTTCCCGTCAAAGAGACACTCCTCACTCCCACTGTAGCTCCCCACTGCTATGTCCCCTAGCAGGGGCGGGGGCTTCATTTCTCAAAACAACTTTGCCTGCCAATTGCACACTGGACTAAAACAGAAATATGTTGCGCGTTTGCGTCGCACTTTTGGAAGGGTGGGGTGGGGGGGGGGGGGGTTTGATGAGAAACATGTGACAGCCCCAGCTGTGGTTCTCATGCAACTTGTCAACATATTAAACCGCAGAGAAAAACATTGTAACACCATAGACAAGGTAGATTCGGTTGAGGTCTCTGTCATTTATGTTGACTTCTCACGCACTCGGCCGAGTGGCAAGGGTGAAGTGTGGCGGGTGCTTTCATCAATGAATAGCGCCCACCGCGGTGCGATGTAGGCGCTTGAACTGAGGGCACCAAACCTAGGGGATAAACGGGGCAATGGGGACTCCTTCCATTCGCCACCAGAAGTTGTAAACGCACCTTCCCCAACCCCCATCCACACAGCATACAGCCGTACCTCCTCTTTGGAGAGCAACGTCTTTTGCCCCAGGCCCCGGGCCGTGCAAAGTACGGCCCGATAGAGGGCCTGGGGGGTTAGGCGCGGGGTGGGGGCGAGATGGCGCGAAGAAACATGGGGAGGGGCAGCCAGTTGGCGCCACTGCCCCAGCGTTGCCAGGCAACAGCCCCTAACAACAGGCAAGGTGTGAGGGGAAACCTGCAGGGGGGCCCAGCCCCCAGGATAATAACAAAAGGACAGAGGGGGTATAAGTATGGCCAAAGGACAAGGGAGAAAAACCTCGGTATCCAAAAAATCACCGCTGATGGATAAAAATCTATCAGCAAGAAGAAGAACAAGCGCGGGAGAAAAACAAACCAGGCAAGACGCTCACCTCGTACGGGTAGGCGTCTTGGGACCTGGGCAAAGGAGAAGGAAGCGTTTTGCCTCTGCAGGCTTTTCGTGTCTTTTTTCTTTCTTTCCCACTACATCTGAGAGGACTGCAGCGGCGTCTGGAGCAACGGGCGGAGGGTCTGGAAGGAAGGAGCTGCGGGCGGCACCCACGAAACAGCCCGTTTGGCGTGGCACTGGCTTGACAGGAGCGGCAGGAGAAGCACGGGAAAGCAAATGCTACCAAAACACTTTCGCAAGCTTTGGAGGAGTATGGAGTATTTTCGCGCCAAGCTTAGACACTAAGTAGTAACAAGCGGATCTAGACCGAGTGCGCCTATGTCATTCATTCACCATTCCTGGCTCCTAGGAGGCCAGACATGAAGCAGGCAGCAGCTTGGCCAGACCTCGTGACCCCTGTCCCTGAACTCTGTGTGCCATCTGCTGACTGATGGGACCCGACACTTGCCGCTTTCTCCCGGCCCCTGGAGCACGCTAAGCACCAGCTCTCTGCTACTGAAGACCGGCAGATGGGAACTGAACAGCCCCTCTTTAGCTTTCACGCTTGTGTGGTGTAAAACAAACCTTGGATAGTTCTCGAAAGACCGATGCCACTGAAAGGTGGATAGCGTGGGGAGGAGTGTGGACGGCTGACATGGGAATGACTCTCCCCAGCCCCTGCAACCCTAAAGGCGTTCTGCTGCAGCTCAAACGTCAACTTCCTGCCCCTTCCTAGAGCACCCTTTAATTGCAAACCACCGAAAAAAAAAAAAAAAACCATGGCATCTCAACGTAAAGGAACAGCGAGAAGAATGGGGCGAGACTCGAGCCAGGACCTCAGTCCAATGTCCGGAATCTCCTGTGCGTGGTTTTGGTCTTTAGTCAATATTCACAAAATAGGAACTGCAAGTCCCAGGATGCACCGGGATGCCAGCTGTAAGTGTCACTCCTGGGGTATAGTGGGCTGAGCAGGGTGGAAGTATTTATTGAACTCATTTCTTGTTCGCCTCTGAGAATGTTTGCAAAGTCACAAATACTCGTTTTCGTGCGTGGTAGCCACATTTGGAAAAAAACAGTAGTTTTAATGAAGCTGAATTGCAAAAGGATGTCCACTCCCTAATAACAACCTGGTATTACACTATCGTCTATTTCGTTTATACAGCTTTTTGGGTAAAAACAAACCATTAAATATATACATACAGACCGGGAGACAAAACGCGCACACGAGCAAGAAAGGAAGGCGGGTCCACAACATTACACCAGGAAATCGGCGGATCTGCGAACACAGAGCCCTCGTAGCGCAGCAAGCAGCGCGTCAGTCTCATAAACTAAAGGTCATAAGTTCGAGCCTCAGAGAGGGCACAAAAAAAAAAAAAATAAAATAAAATAATTTTTTCCCTAGCTACGGCTCAGAACAAACGTAAAACAGGAGGCGCGGGGAAAACCCGATAAGGATTTTGCCCGGACCAATAGCACAGGGAGTGGAGTGCTTGCCTTGCCATCTGTGCAAAGCCTGCTGATACAGGTTCGAATCCTGCCAGGACCAAACTCAGCCTTTCATACTTCCGAGGTCGATAAAATGCACGCCACACGCTCTGGGTAGTAATAAGCAGCGCTCAGATGCCTGAGGGTTCGTAGCGCTATATACATGCTAAATTATTATTCACAGGCTGGCCGGCAAGGTTACTACTCAAAATACAGGCGACCCGAGTTCAGATCCCACGATAGGTGTGTCGTTAGTGTTTTTGACCACTTTTGTCACTTTGGAATTATTTCCGCAGAAACATGAGATTAGACCTAAAAAAAAAAAAAGCCCTCGGAAGAGCATAAAACAAAAGAAGAGCAACATAGAGAGGAAGATCCCAGAGCAAAAGAGTGTATAGCAATGGCTGAAACAAGGGCAAGAAGAGCGCAGGAATTTAGCGCATGGGATAAAAAAAAAAAATTTAAAAAAAGCACAAAGGGAATATGGAGCACAATGGGTACTGGACCTGATGCAGAAGGAGGAGAAGGCAAGGGCAATGTCGCCTTTGCTACTAGAGGAGTCCAGCCGCAGCGAAGATGAGGCAATAATACCACAAGGCCAGAAACGGGCGAGGGAAGTAGCAGAGGGGCCACAGGAACAGCCGGAGGAGCCCAAGACGAAGCAAAAGAAGACCAACAAAAAAGTAAGGAAACAATTGATAATAACATTGGGGAAAAAATTGTCAAAATGTTGAAAGAATGCATAACGGTTCAGGGTAAGTCGCCCAGAGCTAAAGAGGGTAAAGAGAAAAGATGAAAAAACCGCAGGGCCCAGCAAACGGCAGTAACATCCGACGAGGAGGTGAGTAGCGAAGATGAGGAAAGAGAACATTTAAAGATTTGGGTGAGATGGAAGGGGGTAATACGCAAAGATGGACAGAAGAAGAACAGGGCAGAAGGGGCTGGAGGTGGTCAGGGAGCTGTTGGTTCAGGCACGACAGGCAGCAGGGTACCCATCACGCAGGGGGATGGGCAAGGGGTGCTACTAGGAGCTAAAAAGCAGAAAAGGAATATGGAGCACTGTGGGTGCTAGAGCTGATGCAGAAGGAGGAGAAAGCAAGGGCAATGTCGCCTTTGCTAATAGAGGAGTCCAACAGCAGCGAAGAGGAGGCAACTATACCGCAAGGCCAGAAAGGCCAGAAGGGGGCGAGAGAGGTGGCAGGTGGGCCACAAGAACAGCCGGAGGAGCCTAAGAAGAGGCAAAAGAAAACCAACAGAAAAGGTAATTAAAAAAAAAAAAAAAAAAAAAATTGTTAAAATGTTGAAAGAATGCATCACGGTTCAGGGTAAGTCGCCCAGAACTCAGGAGGGAAAAACCACAGGGCCGAGCAAAACGGCAGTAACATCCGACGAGGAGGAGAGTAGCGAGGATGGGGAAAGGCAACAGTAGGCAATCGTACGGCAGAGAACGCCCACACCAGGGAAGGCATGGGTTCCACGAGTAAGCACCAGAAATAATGAAAAGGTTAGCCATAAGGCTGACTAGGGGAAGGAAAATATGGCCACGCATATAGCAGGGGAAAATAACGCCCATACCGGGAAAGGCATGGGTTTCACGAAGAAGCACCGGAAAGAGTGAAAAGGTTAGCCATAAGGCTGACTGGGAAAGGAAAATATGGCCACCTGTATGGCAGGAAAATAACGCCCATACCGGAAAAGGCATGGGTCCCAAGAATAAGCACCGTAAAGAATGAAAAGGTTAGCTATAAAGGCTGACTGGAAAAGGAAAAGATGGCCACGTGTATGGCAGGAAAAAAAAAAACGCCCATACCGGAAAAGGCATGGGTCCCAAGAATAAGCACCGGAAAGAATGAAAAGGTTAGCCATAAAGGCCGACTGGAAAAGGAAAAGATGGCCACGTGTATGGCAGGAAAATAACGCCCATACCGGAAATGGCATGGGTCCCAAGAGTAAGCACCGGAAAGAATGAAAAGGTTAGCCATAAAGGCTGACTGGAAAAGGAAAAAATGGCCACGTGTATGGCAGGAAAATAACGCCCATACCGGAAAAGGCATGGCTCCCAAGAGTAAGCACCGGAAAGAATGAAAAGGTTAGCCATAAGGCCGTCTGGAAAAGGAAAATATTGCCACGTGTATGGCAGAGGAAAACAACGCCCATACCGAAAAAAGGCATGGGTCCCAAGAATAAGCACCGGAAAGAATGAAAAGGTTAGCCAGAAAGGATGACTGGAAAAGAAAATATGGCCACGTGTATGGCAAGAAAATAAACGCCCATACCAGGAAAATCATGGGTTCCACGAATAAGCACCGGAATTAATGAAAAGGTTAGCCATAAGATTGACTGAAAAAGGAGATTATGGCCACAGGTATGGCTGGAAAATAAACACCCACATCGGTAAAGGCATGGGTTCCACTGGAGGAGAAGGGAAGGTTAGCAACAAAAAGATATCCGAGAAATAAGTAAAACTAAAGGAAACCGGGCGAGTCAAGGGAAACCTGGGCAGGAATGCACAAAAATGTTACGAAACAGGTAAGCAACACAGAAAGCATGTGCAGAATGTAAATTTTTAGACGGGTGTAAAAAAAAAAAAAAAAAAAACAATTACAAAATAATAATAGACGCAGCTACATGCACCGCGAAAATAGCAGGGGTAATAGACCCAACAAGCAGCCTGCTAATAATAGTATGAGTTGAAGTGTCGGGGCAAGGTTGAAGGGGCAGATAAAAAAAAAAAAAAAAAAAAAAAGATGCGATAGCATACTAAAAGGGCCTGTAGAATAAGGGAGCCAGTTAACATTTGAACATCTTTCCATGTTGTGCTGTTTGATGGGTTGTGTATTTTAGATTGCTTCAATGGTGCCAACAATGTATGTTTTGTATTTTCCTGTGATGCTATTGTTATGCAACTTATTATTTTTGAAACTTGAAAAATCCTACATCTTTTTGGTCACATAATGTTGGCAAGTATGAAACCTGCAAGTTCACAAGCCTATTCTACATGGCTAACTTAACCGTGTGGTCTTCGTTATACCCAACTATTTGTGTCCTTGCTTGTTTGAGTTCTGGAAACGGTGCCAACCTGTCACAAATCTGGTCGCATTGCATCCCTGCAGTACGCAGACTGAATACACTGCTACACGGTCTCGCACCACGGGTGTTTATCTACCTACCCCACCCACACTTTTGTGTCACACGATTTTTTCGCACTCATTTTGAAGGGCCCCTTTTCATTTACATGTCAGATCCCCACCAATATTTTCAGGAAAGTTCCTCCTCCACTGCGCACCAATTTACTGCACCCAAATAAAAGGCACCTCAGAAGTGCGCACTAACTGTCAAAACTCCGTCTCTGACAGAAGGGTCGCACGAGGCCAACCGCCCTGCCTGCTGCCACACGCGCCTACGCTTCAGAACCGCAACCCACGGGGCTAGGAAGGAAGGAACTGCAGGGAGATTACCCCTATCTCCTGCTGGGACTGTTTTTCGTGGAAGTTGGAACAATTGAATTATCAGGGTGATGGGGACAGTCATCACTATGTACAGAAATAAAACAAAAACAGGCTTCCATAAACATGCTGGCATTTTGTGAGCGTGTGCATTTCTCTGGAGACCAGCGACCCTTACTTGACCAGCGTCCTGCCACTTCGCTGGTAAAAACGGTCAAACATTTGATTCCACAACTAACCCCACTTCAGCCAAGCACACGAGCCGCCCCCACCCTCTTCATGTTTCCCGTCAAAGAGACACTCCTCCTCACTCGCACTGTAGCTCCCCACTGCCGTGTCCCCTAGCAGGGGCGGGGGCTTCATTTCTCAAAACAACTTTGCCTGCCAATTGCACACTGGACTAAAACAGAAATATGTTGCGCGTTTGCGTCGCACTTTTGGAAGGGTGGGGAGGGGGGGGTTTGATGAGAAACATGTGACAGCCCCAGCTGTGGTTCTCATGCAACTTGTCAACATATTAAACCGCAGAGAAAAACATTGTAACACCATAGACAAGGTAGATTCGGTTGAGGTCTCTGTCATTTATGTTGACTTCTCACGCACTCGGCCGAGTGCCAAGGGTGAAGTGTGGCGGGTGCTTTCATCAATGAATAGCGCCCACCGCGGTGCGATGTAGGCGCTTGAACTGAGGGCACCAAACCTAGGGGATAAACGGGGCAATGGGGACTCCTTCCATTCGCCACCAGAAGTTGTAAACGCACCTTCCCCAACCCCCATCCCCACAGCATACAGCCGTACCTCCTCTTTGGAGAGCAACGTCTTTTCTGGCTTCGGTTGTTGTTGATGCTTCTTTTGGGGGCCTCGCCGCTGATGAAGCGCCTTTCTTGAAAAGTGCACAGAGCGAAACGCCCAACAAACCGACCGTTCACTGCGCAGCAACCCCCCGAGCTGGAACCAGCTGCTGCCCTCTAGAGCAGGAAGGATATGCGGGATCCTGACGGTCAGCGGGCGACCAGATCAGAACAGAGCTGGGCTGCACCGAGGAGGAGAGACTGTGGAACCCCAGCATCCCTACCTACAGCAACATGTCTCAGCTCAGGACAGCAGGGGGCGGGGCCCGGGCAGGCATCTCCGCCAGGGAGGAGCAACAGATGATACTCAGCTCAGCTGGTAGCAATGTATACAGATTTGGCGGTCACAATAAGTATAGTCTGTGTGCCAGGAGATGTGTCACAGCCTGTAGGGTGGCCAGAAGTCCGGGTTTTGCTGGAACCGTCCGGTGTTGTATAATATCCTGCACCCCCATGGCAGCCTGATGGGGGGGGAGTTCGGCAATCTTCGGAGCCAGGCTCACCCTGTAGCCCGCCCTCAGAGCTACCGGGTGGGCGTGGCTTCAGGACCTTTGGGATGTCGAATATCGTAGTGTGTGGTATAATTCGGCTTCCTTTGTTAAAGTGAGGGAACAGATGACTGCTTTTTATGCATGCCGTTGTTGTTTCAGAGTTACTTAAACTCTGCAAACTGGTCTTGGAGGAAAGATGGGGTCACCAAGCAAGCTCTGCAACAAACAATCTACTGCCAAAAACGTCAACACCCAGGTCAACGGAAGAGTTGTATTTAGCTCAATTTGTACATGTTTATTTATAAACCATATGAATTTATCGTTTTATGTTAACAGGAGTCTATGGTTGTATAGCCCTGGTGCTTAGCTGCTATGGGTCTTCACAGCCAGTACGTTGGCCGAGAATCAGGGACGGCGGCAGGACCTTTTAACTCTTTCAAATGAAAGGGGCCTCGAGCCTATGGGGGCCCCCCAGCAACAGCCCCCATTTTGCCACTCAGCAGTGTACAGCAATATATTCCTTTATACTGGGGTCAAGTCCTAGAAATAAAAGTGGGGGGACTCGTCAGCAAATGCAATGGGATGTGAAGTCACCAGAAATTAGCCTAGCATGTTGAAATATGCACATTTCATTAAATTGGCTTTGCATAATCACCCAAATTGCACAGGACGAATGGCATTTGTCTTTCATAAAATCAGCACACACAAAAAACCAAGAGAGGATATTTTCTTTTAATAGTGTTTTTGAAAACGTTAAAAAGGGTGTGCATGTTTTAAACCCCAAGAATCAATACAAATATTTTCCCTGGGACTTGCAGTACCGAAATGGAACATTTTACCTTTAGTTGTTTGTTACTTTTTTTATCAGGTTAAATAGTGCAGTGGTGAAGCGTCAGGCCTACAACCCTGACTACTGTGGTTCTATCCCTGTGGTTGGCTTTAATGCATAAATTCAAAGAAGACATACAATGTTTCTCATTTTAGCTGGGGGACTGAGTCCACCCTCTGAAAAAGTGGGGGGACTCTGTCCCCCCGTGTGAGCCCTTCCTTTATGTATTGTTTACTTTCTGGATCCTACAGTGTGCGCTTTGCAGTGCTCGCCTTACAAGCTGCTGCTGGAGCCCATCCTGCCGACACTTCCATTGAGGAAAGCAGGAGTATTATCACCTACTTTCAACACTGTTTCATCCACATCAGCCACTTCCTTATGAAGACAGATCATTCACAACTATTCAGTGGTCATTCAGTGTTCCAGCTCCCTGCTGGCTCGTGATAACTGACAGCTATTAACCTTATCTTTATCTCCATTATAATGTATGCCCTCACCCCCACAGGAACCTCATACTGCTTTCCGCTCTAAGGGGAGCCCCCAAGCATCATGTTGAAATGGTCCCCCACACATCTTCACCCGGGCCTGCAGAGTATATTCCATTATGTTTAGAGAGGACATTTTTTCGGAACTATATGTACCACTACATCGAAACAATGGTGCCCTGGCAAATCATGGACCATACGAAACGTCACAGCATTGAATACTATGCACACGTGCCAGAGGTGCAGCATTCATACAGTTACAAGAACAGTGATAGTGGGGGTGCAAGATATCATGGCCTGAACGCACCTCTGGTAATTCACATACTTTACTTTTACTTTACTAATTCATTTATACTGTGCAGTCCATGGACCCGAAGGCTTGAGGGTGTCAATACATAGAAACAAAAAAACACAAACATCATACAGAAAACAGGTGCAACCAAAAAGAGGGGACGAGGGAGATGAAGAGGAATTAGTTAAAAAGCCATGTTTTTAATTTAAAAAAAAAACTTTGGTCGATTTGATGCCCCTCAGTTCTGGTGGGAGTCCATTCCAGGCTCTGGGGGCTGCATTCAGAAATGCACCTTTGCCCTGATTTTCCGGTGTCAACTCACACTGACAGAAGTGGTCACAAAACATCTAGCCCCTCCCTGGACACCCCAATACCTTTTAATTGTGGGGTGCAAGATGTTGCGGTTTATTATTCAAGGGTAATGTCTCTCAGGATATTTCTTGCACACTTTTTTGCATGTTTTACTGTGCGTTCAAGGTATCCCCGGCTCATCAATTTCAGTGCTAGATCTAACATGGGAGAAGAATCAATGTTACTTGTCACTTGTAACCCCGCCGGGGTTTTAGCTTGTACAGTTTGTATGTTTTTCTTTTTGCACGGAAAATGAATTACAAGTAAATGTTCTTTACCCTCAATCCATCCTAATGCAGCATTGTAATGTATTTAGGCTGCATGTACTTTCTCGAAGAGGCAAAACTCCCCAAGAGGGCTGTGGTATGACCTGGGACTGCACATTGGGGTAAGGATGCATACACAGCGCCTTGGAAAATGATTGAATAATTTCATGTAGAAATCTTTGATGGGGGGAAGTAATGATGACACCTATGTTCTCTCCCCAGTTTTCTTCCACTACTGGTGCAGTCACCATCTCTTACCCATCATTTGTTTGTTGTGCCCACTATGGTACCATAGGCCCTGAAGAAAGTGGTAGCACTTCTATATACCAGTGAAACCGGTCGGCCCATGTTGTTGCTCTTGCGGTCCTACCAGTAATTTAGGGGTTGCCCCTTTAGGAACATTTGTGTGTATAAAATGTTGCACACATCTCTCCAATCTTCGAGCCTTGTTTTTAGGAATCATTTTTACTTCATTTGAGGTGAGAAAACAGGAACATTAAAAGTATCTATTTTTCTCCTGTCTGACCGCATTCACAGTGGCGCCCCCAGACATTTTTCATAGGGGTGGCCTGATGAGACCACAGGAAATCTTGGGGTGGCACACAGGGTGCCACACAGGGGCAGTTCCAGTCTCAACATTTTGGCAGGGCTGGATGACAGTTTTGAAAACTGTTAGTCAGACGGGACACTAAACCTATTGTGCTACTGAACCCCTCTCATCCTAACACCCCCTCCCCAAGCCCATGGTGCTGAGTAGATATCACACCTTCCTTTGAGCCATTAAATCCAACTCACTAGAGGCGTAGCCATTATTCTGTAACATGTGGGGCCTGGAGCTAATGTAGTAGA
Source organism: Ambystoma mexicanum (assembly GCF_040938575.1). Classification (NCBI taxonomy): domain Eukaryota; kingdom Metazoa; phylum Chordata; class Amphibia; order Caudata; family Ambystomatidae; genus Ambystoma; species Ambystoma mexicanum. The sequence goes on from NC_090925.1 coordinate 786,301,489, forward strand.
GCCCAGATTAAGACGAGCCTGCGGAAGGAAGGGCACTTGTTCTGCCCCCAGCCAAATACATAAGAGTGACAGAGAGTAGTGAGGGAGGGCGAACCAATCAAGGGGGGTGTAAGAAAAGGTTTAAAATAATGGGTCCAAATAGTGCATTTTACAGTACACTCTGTGATAAATTAGGTAAAAAGCCACACAGTTTACGATCGGTTTTGTAGGGTAGGTAAGACATCAAAATTATGTTAGAAGCCAAGCCACCAACAATGCAAGGAGCATTTTCGAACACATTTTCATAATGCCTTTGCCCGCTATATGCCAGTACTTTGCAAGTGTACAAAAAGCATTTTCATATTGATTGTGCTCACACGTGTCCATTCTGGTGCACCCATATATGCCTCTATTCCCACATAGGAAAATACTCATGTTTGCTTTGTCCATAATGCCAGTAACGATACAATAACAAAGCATGTTTATGCTAGCTCTCCCAGTACATGCCAGTATCCCCATTTTGCCTTTGCCTTAATGCCAGTGAAAAAAGCCATGCCACAGTAAGAAAATATATCCTTGCTGGCTACACAAATCCCCCACTCCACATATAAGAACACTCATCATGTTGTATTTGCTCCCTAACGGCAGTAAAAAATGTCATGCCACAGTAAAAAAACATAGCCTTGCAGGCAGCACGAAAGCCCCCACCCCAACGTAAGGATACTTATGTTGCCTTTGGTCTTAACACCAGCAATAAACTGCAATGCCACAGAAAGAAAACATGCTCTTGCTGGCTAGCCGGTAAGATAGCTCAGCGGGTTGGGCACATGCTTTTGTAATCCGAGTGTGATTCGCAGGTTCAAATCCTGGCAAGGCCAACTCTGCCTTTCATACTTCAAAGTGACAACCATCCTCTACGGATCTCATACTATTATGTTGCTTTTGCCCCTTGTTGCCTCTCTCTTACTCTGTACTGTACTGTTTTCCCTGCTCACCAAGTTGTACCACCGCCGTGATACTTACGGGTTTGGGCGATGTCAATAAATTCAATAAATAAATAAAGCTCATTAAATTAGTGCAAACTTCAGCTGGGTGATACATTTGATGTAAATATGTTCTCTGTACATCGCTTTGGCGAAAGCGCTATATAAATAGCATATCATCACACAAATCCCCACCATATAAGAACACTTATGTTGCACGCATCATGTTATAGTCCCCCCAAGTAAGGATATGTATGTTGCCTTTGACCTTAAACACCAGTAAAATAAAGACCCAAGACAAAATAAGGAAACATGTGATCCCCATGTGAGAACACTCATCATGTTGCTTTTTACCTCAATGCGAGTACAACATTCCGTGCCACAGTAAGACCAAGCCAGGCCAGCCCCACTGTAGTATTATCCCTCCCACCCCCACTCCAAACCAACCATCACATAAAAACACTTCAGTTGGCTTTCCTTTGCCCAAAACGGCAGTAAAACATGCCATGCTCTTGTCAAAAAATGTTCATTCTCCAATGCCCCTCGCCAGATACACAGAGATTTGGAGACATTCAGACACATGCACCCACACAGCTGATATGTCATTCACACGAGCACCCAGAACATTTAGACTGGGCACTCATTAACTCACGCAGTCACACCATTCACACAGTCACACTGTATTCATTCATAGGTGTGCTCTTGCAAACACTGCTTAGCATACAAACATACAACCATTCACACACTCCTCGCATGCATCCACACATACATTCATGCATACATACAATCCCTGCATGCACACAAATATACCATTTTTTTTGTTAATTGTAATTGTTGAGAGCTTCGGCCATGTAAAAGCTGAGCCAACAGTTAATCATTTAGGTGCAACATGGGAGTGGAGGGAGTCCTATTGATGGGCTGGCAGGCTTTTGTCCTCAGCCTCTAGCTTTCACTTCAATGCCTGTTTTCTCACCTCGGAGAGCAGTGTATTTGTTTAAGTAAATACACCACTTTCCCAGGTGAGAAATGTGACAGGTTCTTGCCGGCTGGGCATCACAGCACTGATGCCTGCTGCTAGTGATAGCACTGGAACTGGCAGATCCTATTCTAAGTTTCTAAATGTGATTTGAAATACGACTGTAGTGTAGTGTTTGTTTATGACATCAGAACTGGCCGATGGCATGGCTCTCCTTGAATCTTGATATCACATGTAATTCTTAAAGTGTGAACACTCACGGACACATGGGAGAAGCTTGTAGCCCCCATGGGTCCTTTATGTAGTGTTTGGCTCCGAATTTCACCCGCTCTGTATTCTAAGGGCCTAATTCACAGAAGCATTTTATAATAGGAAAACCCCATTGGAAAACGCTCTGTGAAGGATATAATAACCCAGCTCACGTACTCATTTTATGGACATTGGAGCATGCTTGGCGGGCCCTGTTGGGATTTAAACCAATGGCTGCAAGTTGCAATCGGATCTCTGAGGCGAGTTGGCTGAACACGTTTAGGATAGCCATAGGGGACATCTTGCCCCCCTCCTCTGGAGTTTCTGAGCAATGTTTTTAAAAGCAACATGTGCATCCATCAAGAGGAAACCCTCAGAAGGTGTGCTCTTCATGTGCATATATATGGACTACATCATATACACGCGTCATTTTTCCGTGTCCACTGTTGTAAAACAGTCAATTGACTTTGTTCGTGCAACATATTAATAACAGAATCCTTTAATATATCTATATATGCCCATACAAAAATCCACTCACTCCTGGGCTATTGCTACCCCTAGGGAATAGGCTGGGAGCGGCATAGGGGATAAGGCACGCCCTCTGTGTGCTATATAGGCAGTGTATGAGACAGAGGTATGAAAATCCAGGGTGCTGGATACATGTGGGCATTATTCTTTATAAAGCCAAACTACACATTGCTATTCATTTGATGCAGTCAGTGATAGCAATGAAGTTAGGGACATGGAGAAGCTCATTACACTATACCTGCAGGTAGTAAGGTGGTTTGTATAGTTTTCTCACCAGCCACAAAACCCCCGCCAATCGCTGCTAAGAAGCCTTTGCTTCTCTGCAAACTTCCACAATGTTACTGTTTGGCACAGCTCATCTGCAATCTCAGTAATACATACCATGTCCCAACAGTTGTTAGGGTTATGTAAAAAAATCCCGATTTGAAAACCAGTTTGTAATCTTGCTCGGAGATAGAATTCATGCAAAATCCAGTGTCCTGTGCACTGCCGGCGCCTGGATGGAACACAGCCTGAGCCAGCGCGAGCCAAGCAGAAATGCACGTGCTCAGGCTGTGTTTATTTCCGATATATGTGATCATCAATGGGGGGCGGGGCCACCGTGGCTCTCTGACTCTCCAGTCCAGTCCATTGCTGGCCGGACCAGCGGCAAGAAAAAAGCACCAAAAAAAATGGTATTTTTCTTGTGCTTTTTCGCAGGGTGGCTGATGGGGGGGGGGGGCAGCATTTCTATAAGGGTGGCCATGGCCCCCAAAGGCCACCCCTTGGAGGCGCCCCTGCACATTCACTCTGGGCACAGCACGAAGTGTCTTGAAAGTGTCTTTAGCCTTGCTGTCTTTTGCCGTATTTAGGTAGGGCAAGCCTCCATCTGTCCCCTCGCCCTAGATAAGCGGCACACCACCGAGATCTAGGGCTCAGCCACCACAGGGGGGCACCGTTAGTACGGTTGGAGAGCAACGCAGGTTGTATAAAACGACACAATTGAACTAAAATCAGTAATTTTGACCTGCACATTTTTGTGTGTGAAATTAATCAGGTCCACCCTGACTCCCACGCATTGTTATTTTGGCCTTGCTACTGAAATTAACAACCATTTGCAATCTCTCTTTTTACCACCACTAAAGGAGTTGTCCAGCTCACACTGCTAGGCCTGAACCATACACCCGGACACCCAGGTTTTGGCATCATTCATTAGGTGTACTCTCAACCTGTAAGCTTAGGACCCACCTCTGGGCTTACACAGCTCATTTAGGGTGACTGATGCAGAACTAGTGAGTGGGATAGAGGCACATTTCTGAATACATCAGATCCCCACTGAGCTGCTCTGGGCAGCTCTTCTTCGCTCTCCTTCCTTGGCTGGCTTCCCTTTCACTCCCAACTTAAATTTTATTTCCTCTGTCTAGTCTTTAAATCCCTCCACAATCTTGCTCCCCCTTATCTCTCCTCTCTCCTCTCTTTCTACGCTCCTTCCCGCTCCCTTCGTTCAGCTGACCACTTCCTTCTCACCGTCCCTCCTTCCCCATGTGCCTCCTCCCGCTTCCGCTCCTTTCAGCTCCTAGCCCCCCTGCACTGGAACTCCTTACCTCTCTGAATCCGCTCTATACCTACCTTTTCCTCCTTCCGCACTTCCCTGAAATCTCTCCTTCTTCATTCCCCGCCATGAATCGTTCCCCACCTCTCATTCTCTCCCCTTCACTTGAATCTTCCCTATGGTCATCTCTCCCTTCCCCCTTCCCCTTATCTTCCCTCATTTTGCCCTTATACCCCTTCCGCTTCCTTCCTCCTTCCCTTCCTCACCCCTTCCCTACTCCCCCACAGATTAATTGCTCTACCTACTGTTTTATTGGTTCGATTCCTGTTTGTTTGTTGCTTCTACTGTTATAATGTTCTATGTATTTTGTTGTTATAATGTAAAGCGCTTTGGATGAAAGCGCTATATAAACAAATAGATACAAACCCTACAAACCACCTTTTCCAGCCTTCCATGTCATTATAGAAGGGAAAGACCATATGCAAATCAGGCTGTAGTTTTACATACGTTAGGGTTTCATGTGCATTCCACCCTCCATAACAGAACGTCCTTCTTAAAGGCAGTGGTTTAAAGGGGTGCCCACAATAATGCCTAATGGTTGATCCCCCCCCCACACTTTCCATGCACCCCTCTTCAGCTTTGTTGTCTGCTCCTGCCTATTGCCTAATAATGGCATTTGGCTGGACGAAAAACATGGCAGATTTATGTACAAACATCAAAAGCAATTCTGTGCAGGGCTGCCCCTTGCTCCGACCAAAAGTTCCATTTTATTACAGTGTTCCTACTCAAAAAGAAGTACATTTGTTCATGCCATTTTAAAGCTGCTTGCTGAGTCCATCGAGGTTATACGTTGCAGATATCACCACTTATGAATGGCACTGGTATATTGAAAGGTTAGCAAAGAAAAGCTGCACGTCCTGGGAATGATTGGGAATGCAGTCGCAGAACCGTCCATCCGGTTTCCGTGGCAAATTACGAAGCCAGGCGGCATAGGCGTGCCCAGGGAGTGGCCTGGGCTGGCACCTGCTACCCCTGGCATCAGACTGGCCCCCGCATTATCATCACATGTTACCACTACACCCCATTATCCTCGTACTTCATGCCACTCCTGCATAAGTCCGTGCCCCACTTGGGCCACCCCAGTCAAGAGTCTGGCCACGCCCCTGCCATGCGGGACAGCGTATGTTTATTCACCGGGATCCGCTTAAAGGATGGGGGTACATGTCTTTCACTGGTATGTGAACCGCTCACAACTTGCTGAGCGTGATATCCCTGCCTTAAGTGTAAAGTGCTCCTCCAACAGGAACCTTTCATTTGAATGCATTGGGCCAGATTAGTATTTCTGAGGGTTGTTGGATTGTATCTGCTAAAATGTTAATTTATCAGAGTAACAGTGGAGTCTGACCCTCCATATTAGGATAACGTGAGAGCTATGTGACGCTAACGTGTCTTGACTCTAGAACAGGGGTCCGAAAGTACGCCCCCGCCCAAAGAAAATGCATGAAATGTAGGGAAACTTAACAGGAGTCGCTTCTCCGTGGCCATCTTGAACACCGGTGTGACCCCCACCCTAGGGGATCGCACTGAAGACCCCTACACTGTCAAGATCCTAATTCTCTTGGTTGCCTCTTCACCTGCAATGTGGATAACTGAGAAACAGGTCTGCTTTTGGTAGTCACGTGCTTTGAAAAAGAGAGGCCTTGGGTGAATTCACCTTCTACCTTACCTTTCCATGAATTCACCCAAACAGATGTTTTCATGCATGCCGACATTATACATTCCATTTGTGAGATGCTAGTCCAGTGCTGTTTTCTTCACTTTGCATTCCGAGACTTGTATACCTGGATTTCCGCAGTATAAATTCAGGACTACAAGTCCCAGAATGCAAAGTTAAAACCGGGACTGGGCTAATGTCTCCTGAATGGAAGCTATAATGTTGGCATGTATGTATTTGTTGCAGGACGTGCTACCAAAATGGAATCTATTTATGAATGCACTTTGCATAGACCACATCTTGAGAGCAAGCATCATTTGCACGTTTCAGCAATTTCAAAACATTCTTCAGGGCGTTCAGTGGCCTAATTCAAAGTAAGCAGGAATGCAAAAAGCAGTGAAGGGCCCCTGATACTCCTGCCAGACACACATACACAGGGCTAGGGCCAAAGTTAGGTGTCCTGAAGCAACAGGGTCCCCACCACACAGGTATGACTATTAGACCCCTGGGGTCTGTATTCACAGGGCTCAGCATTGTGCAGCATTGTTTGGAAAGTTACAGGGCCCAGCACTGTGCAGCATTGTTTGGAAAGTTACAGAGCCCAGCACTGTGTAGCATTGTTTGGAAAGTTACAGGGCCCAGCACTGTGCAGCATTGTTTGGAAAGTTACAGGGCCCAGCACAGTGCAGCATTGTTTGGAATGTTACAGGGCCCAGCACTGTGTAGCATTGTTTGGAATGTTACAGGGCCCAGTACTGTGTAGCATTGTTTGGAAAGTTAAAGACACTTCCTAAACAGACTTCCTTCTCTATTTTCCATATGGCTGAGCAGCACCCCTAAATATGCAGCACTTGCATTCGAAATGAAGCCCCTATATTGATAGTCACTTGGTGAGAGAGAGGACCTGGGTGCCAAACCGTCAGTCACATCGTGAGAGGGGGAACCTCACCCTCGGACATTCAAGGAACCCTTTGAGACCAATTTATGAACAATCAGTTCTCTCGGTGGATAGATCTTTGTGCCCGAGCAGCAGATTCCCTGTGAGAGATCTCCAACCTGATCAGGCAGACACACGATGACAGATACCCTCACCCATTGCACCCACATGCAAATTATTTTCCTCAGACAGAGGCCCGGGCCCTAGGTAGGCTGTGGTGGAGGGGGCAGGGGGAAAGAGAGGGGGGCGGCCACACCCGTGGGTCCCTCCTGGTGCCCAGGGCGTCCCCCAGCCTCCCACTGGGACCCAATTACCTACCCTCCCAAACCAAAAGCTTCCCCCGCCACTGAGGTAGGCAACCTTTGTCTCTCCTGAGGTTTTGGACTACAACTCCCATCAGCCCTAAACAGCCAAATCAATGAGAAGGGATCATGGGAGTAGAAGTACACAGACAATCATACTGTAAATGAAATCCACCCAAAGGAGCAAGTAGATACACCGTGAAAGTGATCAGTCTCGGGCAGGATCTAACTCGTGTGTCTGAACCCTAATTCAGGGTAGGCGATCTTGCTGTGAGAGAGAGCCCAGCCCTGGGCAAGAAAGTCTGACTGTACTAAAGAGACCCACCTGTGAGACCGCCCATGCCGTGTGAGGGAGACGCTTGGTGCTGAGTGGGCTGTGCAGGTGCAGTGCATGGGAGGCGTGTGACGCACGAGGCCTGTTTCACACAAGCAGTAAGTTATCCGGTAAGGGAGGGGGATGGGAACTCTTTGTTTGACTAGTGCTTGTACCAATACTTCCTGCAACAAACAAGGGTGCTATGTATGGTGTCCCCTACCAGGCCCCAGCTGTCCTAGATGTCGCCTGGGGCCCTTCCACAGTCAGGGGTCTTCTTGCCCAGGCTTGAATGTGGAACTCCAGCTTAAATGCCTGGTCCCTGGAGTCGCCATGTTTATAGGTATTTGTAAGGGATTCCTATAGCTTGAGCACAAAATCCAGTGTTTTCTGATGGGCTGCAGAATCACATTGTTTTACTTCGGATGTTCCCTTAAGGAATGTGTAAGAATTTGTATGCATCTGTTACAAAGAACAGACAACTCCACACAGGATTTGTTTTAGTTGGACTACACCTTTCTTACTTGTTCATATTTTTCTATATGCACATAAGATAAAATAACATGGGCTGCCAGATGAAACGGACTAACTTTCTAGACTTTATATACTTTTGAAATGTGATATGTACACATACTGCACACTCATGTATATATCTCTCATGTCGCCAAAATAAAAAACTGTAATTAAAAAGCACGGCTGCGTGCACCTATATGACTCCTGAGGCTGCAAGTGATGCGTGGTGCTGTGTTCGGAGCTGTCGTGAGAAGATGCAGAGGGTGAGAAGTGCTCCGGGGCCAGGAGTGATGACACAGCGGCTGATGTTGCACAGGACTCTGGGATGGTGGCATCTGTTGGCAGGCAGAGATGCAGAGCCCACGAGCTTGAGTGGCAGCGGCAGGAGGACAGTTCTGACCGGGAACCATCCCCTGAACTGAAGTGTGGTGGGCAGTTGGGTACAGCTTGACTGATGGAAATGACTTGCAAGAGAGGAGCTGCTCTGTGTTGGATGGCACAGGCCAAAGTAAGTGGGAGAGGCGGAGGCCCCAGTCCATCACGAAGCATACAGGGATCAGACATGGGACAGACATGGGAAATGTTTCCAAGCAGGCCGTCATTGGGGTTATAAGGACCAATAAGAACAACCCCCATAGAGGCAAAGAATGTGCATAGAAGTAACTCAACCCTACTCAGGATGGTCATTGCAATAAAGTACGTGTAAGGGTGGTTCAAAAGGTCCAATCAACAGTTCTTTCAGTTCTTGTTAGTGTTGGGTCCTAGCCCCTCACAGCAGTTTGAGCACAAACCCCTTCATTTGGTTTTTTTACCTTAGTATCCCAAACGAAACAACACAGGTTTCCCAGGAAAATGTCTCTCCCAATCGGGTCACTTCAGTCAGAGCAAAGTCTTGCTCCCCGGTACGCTCCTTGTGGATGTTCTTGCGTTGCTAGCATACATTGGGGAGTCCTTCTGCCAGGTCTCCTGTCTGTACTGGAGCCCAGTAGTTCATTGTGTAGGGGGGGTCATGCTGCAGTTGGCCTTAAACTAAGGCCCAAACGCATAGGTAGTCAGAAAGCTACCCTAACCTCTCCAGGCCTCTCACCACCTAAGTCTTCAGAGTTCCTGGTTCTGTGGCCTTAAACTCCAGCCTCTTTCCTCTTCAATGTTCTGCCATTACCTGGGGAACTTCTCTTGTTCCTTCCTTCTAACTTTGTCCTTGTGTTTCTCCTGCACTTCCTTGACACTTCGCCTTGGGCTTGTTCCTGCGCCTGTCTTGGCTTGCCATTGCATCTCATTTTAGTCTCCTCCCCCTGCTCTTCTATACTTCCCAATCTTACTTTCCCCCTCCTTCTCTGTGCTTCTCCTGATTATTCTCTACGTCACCTCTGCAATATTTCCACCCTACTCTTAAATCTTCCCCATATTGTTCACCATCTTCTCATTAGGTACTTCATTCTCTTTAGGCACCTCAATATTAAGGTCAGGAATAATCACTGTCTCCTATGCAGTTCCTCTCACCATCTCCTCCTTCTCTCGCCACCTCCTCCTTACCCAACTGTTTAACCATAGCTAACTTAGAAGTCTCCCTCTTACAGCTTACTGGCTATTTCCTCTCCCCGCCTTCTGGTTTTATCTCCCCAAAACGTTTGGGTCTTTCCCTGCCTAGATCTCCGAATCTCCCTTTTCCCATCCTCCGGGTCTCTCTACCCAAGTTCCTGGGTCCCTTTCTTTCCCTAGCATCCTGATCTTCTCTCTCCCCAACCTCCTCAGTAAATCTCTCCCCAGCTTCCTGGGATTGTCTTTCCCTCCAACCTCTTGGGTCTCACTTCCCATATTCCCTGATCTCTCTGTCACTCTCACTCTCTCTCGCTACAGCCTCCTGGATCTCACTTTATCCCAAAACTCTTGGGTCTCTCTTCCCATCATTCTGGGTCTCTTTCTCTCTCCCACCTTTCTGGGTCTTTCCCAAAATTACTTCCTGTGTATTTCTCTCCTCACATTTCTGGGCCTTTCCCTCCCCAAATTGGTCAGCCTCCATTTCCACAGCCTCCTCTGACTTTCTCTCCTCAGCCCCCTAGGTATTTCTCTCTCCAGCCCCTTGCATCTTTCTCTCCCTAGGACCCGCTCTCCTACATAGAGCTTCCTTTCTGCTCCTTATCCAAGTCCCCTGGGTCCTCCTCTCTCTTGCCGCCTGGGTCTCTCCTTTGAATTTCTGTCCCCTGCTCCTTTTTCACTCTTCAACAGCTATCTATAAATGAGCTCCTTCTCCAGACTCCCACAGCCTTCCGCATCAGGTCCTTCCTTTAATGAGACCTTGACCCTGCATTCCAGCCTTTCTCTGGCCTGAAAAAACTTTGGTGTGTCTCCCTGTTCAATTGGTATGGAGATTGGCTGATGGTCCTGCCTCTTAGGATGGATTACGGTTTTGATGTGGGACTTGGTGTTGGTTAATCCCTCATCATGGTCCGTCTGCTGCTCTTACCACACACTGCCCCAGCCCTCAGAGAGGTCTCAGCCTTACACAATGGTCTGCAACCTTAGATGTTTTGGACTACAACTCCATGATCACTCAGTATTAACTATGCAGCATAGTGCTGAAAGCAGCTGTAGTCAAAAACATCTGGGGAGCAAAGGTTGCAGACCATTGCCCTAACAGGTCTTATGTGAATGTATATTGTGACCTTGTGAGGTTACTGGTTCCCTGCTTGAGTTCTCAGTCTTTGTTCAGGCTCCACTCCCCCCCTGTTGTTTTGGGTATAATGTCTGCACCTGCACCAGGGGAGCTGGGCATGCCGGTGCTACTGCTCAGTGGAATAACCCCTTATCAATTCCCTTAAAGGACAGAAGCTTCAAATATGGAATTGTGATAAGACCCTGCCTCCCGCACATGGCATGGCAAGCGCACCCAGGGGAGCCTCCCCGAGTCACCCACAGACCAAGTACCACCTGACTTGTGGCAGGCCCCCACCCCCCTGGTGCACCACCCACCAGTTAGGTAAGGCACGCTACCGCTTCACTCCCTGGTTAATTGACTTCATTGCTGCTTTATTTTTTATGCTTAGTAAAGTACTACATTTAGAATTGTAGGTGAGCAATAGGTACAGGAATACATTCACACAGGGATTCTGAGTGGCATTTGATAGCCAACGAGAGTGCAGCCCCAGTTATCGATGTTGCTTGGAGGCCTGAGGTGAAGTTACCCTCATTGATATGCCCATCTACAATGTTATGTCAGCTATGCCCCCCTCAGCGTGTCTTTGCTGCTCTCCGCAGTGCCCCCATTGTAGAGCAGTGCAGGGTATTCAAAAGGGGGCAATCAGGGGAAGTATAGATAACGTGGCCCGAATTACCCGGAGTCCTGCCATACTGGACACCCCCCTTTACTGTTCCCTTCCCTCTGCACACCCCCAGAGACCTGGGAGGCATAGAACATGCAGTATGCTTCTACCGTGGGATCAGCAGTCCAATATGGCTCCATATTGCACTGTCGTGGTGCCTTAGTGGGAGGATTCTGCTGTTAGAAACCTCTCTATGCGCTAATGGCTTCCAATTAAAGCCATAGACAGCCACCTCGGAGTGCTTTGTGTGGTTGCGTTAGGGAAGGGTAGATCAGTGAGCAGCAAAGTCTGGGTCGAAGTTCAGTGTTTTCAGCCTTTGTGAATTTACCTGTGTTGTTACATAGGATAATACATCCTTGATGAGTCTTCAATGGCTCCCTTGAAGGGGAAGGCTGATGGGCAATTGGGCAGTGTCCAAGCCTAGCACGGCAGAACATCGCTGCATCTGATCTGGGTAAAGCCTTTAAAAAGGTATTTGAGATTAGTACCATTTCGCAAAGCCTTCAAGCTCTGGGCAACCCTTTATTAGACAGCAAATCAACTCTGGCTTGATGGGGTCGTCCTGTCCTCACGTCCAGTGGTGCAAATGGCCAATCCCCAAAAGCCATTCTTGTTTCCCTGGGATCATCTACCCTTGGCATGGGGTGAAAGGGTATCAAACAGGATCACCGACTCTGAAGGCATCTGCAAGCCACCGGGATGTCTGTCTACAGGATGTTGGAACATATAGTGGCAGCCTTCCAACGGCAGGCCAGCAGCACACAGCCCCCTTATTAGTCCCTCACTCACAAAACAACTTGAGCATTGCAGTTACAAAGAATTGTGGAAAATAATTGTCGGCCCAGCACAACCAAATTGATTGGTAGCTTTGTAATCCTTCCCTTCCAGGACTGCACAGTCCATTGGCAATGTACTGAGCAGTTATAGCCTCATTACAGACATGTGCAAACACAGCAGCAGTTTAAGATGGCCTGCTGGGCTGCCAAAAGCAAGGCATATCTTCTAAAATTTTCTGGGGCAGGATATTTACTATTGTAACGCTACTGCTTGAATAATTTTGGGACGGAGTTGCCCCAGGGATGCAATTCTAGCATAGGGTAGTGTTGCCATTGATACCGTTTTCTGTCTGAAGTTCACCAGCAGGTCCCAAACGTTCTCGTCACCAAATAGCGTCAATTCCCCGGATTCTGCCTCTTCGAATCCCACCTTCCCTTCACAACATTTCCAAATGTGACAGTGTCTTGGTCAAATGTCCTGACATTCCGAACCATACCCCGCTTGCAAGCACCGCCTCCCTCTACTCACCAAACAATGCCCTAGCCCACAGTCTTGACCATTGAGTTCTGCAAGCCTTCCCTGCTCTCCATCTACCATGCCCCTTCCTTGCTTGCTTTTGTTTATTACCGCAAGCCCACCCCCCTTTCTCGTGATGTTTGTTTCCAGTAGTTACCCCAAAGCTGTACTGCCACTCTTCCAGCCCTGGATAACCTTATCACCCTTGTATCAGAAGACTCTGGTTTTGTAACAGCTTCAACAACTTCAAAACAACAGTTTCCAGATCTTAATTGGGCTGGTTGCAACTTGGAAAGGCTCTGTCTACTGGTTTAGGTAATGCTTGTTCTTCTTGTGACTTCAGCAACTTCTACACCTACTAAATAATTGGTCTGGATGTTAGTCAGATTCAGTCAGGTTTCTCTATAGAAACAAATGTAGGAACATACAATCTCTCTTTGATGATAAACTTCCACTTAAAGACCTGCATTCCATTTGGTTTGTGCGGTGTTTTGCTTTACTTAAAAGCAGTATACACGCAACCTCTCTTTGAGGTTAAACAGTCTTGTAACTCTTCGGGAAAGTCGGCTGATACTTCTTGAATGATTACCGACAACGTTCTCCTTCTTAATAGGAGACACGCAACCACTCTGGTAATAGTTTAAATGTAACAATGGGAATAAGAAAGGCTTTCTTTCTATGCGAGCACTTCAACTTGTGCGGAATACGTGCGTGATACAATTGCCTTTGTTATAATGACTTCCCACAACTGCGAACAACTTTACTCCCTTCTACTTACACGCACGCATACATTCAGCCGGTTATAGTTGCTGGCAAGGAGTTTCTTGTGATTTGGAGTAAGGAGGGCGGGGAGCAGCAGCACCATAAAGATATGGGTTGCCATTAACTCAGAATGAAAGACGTGATGGGGATGTAAAGCAAAATAAAAAGCATACTTGTGTGGGGCATCGACCTTCTTTACAAACTAGTATATTCTAGTGCAGCATCAATGTTACAAGCAGTTAATGTTCTCCTTACATCTTAGTGCTCGGCAAATTACCAGGACATTGGTGCTACCAAAGGTCTAAGTGAGGGCTATCACTACTATGAGCATTGTTTCTTGTTGTTGCCCTTTTTCTATATCTCACAACTCAGCCCATCAGATCGAAAGAGAGCAAACTCGTATCTTCCCTTCTAGGTGCTGAGTGCTCGCTGTTAACATTTATACACATTGACTGCCCCTGCCCAGTGGCAGAGCTGCTGCTTGAGCATGCCAGTCTTGAGTGCCAGGAGAACAGTCAGGTGAACAGATGTGCCTGTTCTACATCAATGCCTGTGTGAAACCCTTCCAGGCTGGATTCGGGACCACCACCCTGCCTCTAGGTATGCCGACTGCAGCAGGGCTACATGGATGTAATGATATTTTATGCTTATCCAAGGGAGCCCTGTATGCTGCAGATATTATTGCGCATTCTTACTTCTAAATGTAAAATGCAATGTACAACTTCAAATGCCAAATGTATTGGATTCACTTACCGATTCCTGGCCAGGTACTCCCACCATTGTACAGCTGCTACCATAATTTGCCATTTAATACCACTACTGCAGTGCTGTTGCTCTTTCTCTCTACCTGCGCATGCTGTCACTATCTCTCTCTCCCTGCACACGCTGTCGATCTCTCTCTCTCTCTCTCTCTCTCTCTGCGCACTCTGTTGCTCTCTCTCCCTGCAAACGCTGTTGCTCTCCGACTCTAAGGGCACTGATGCTCTCTCTCTCCCTGTGCACGCTGTCACTCTCTCTCCCCCGTGCATGCTGTCGCTCACTCTCTCTCCATGCGTGCGCTGTCAGTCTCTGTCACTCTCCATCGCACATGCTATCGCTCTCTCTCTCTCCCAGTGCATGCTGCCGCTCTCGCTACCTGTGTGCACTGTCGCTGTCTCTCTCCCCACGTGTGCTGCCACTCCCTCTTTCCCAGTACGTGCTGTTGCTCTCTCCCTGTGCACACTGTCAGTCTCTCGCTCTCTCCCCATGCGCACTGAAGATATCCCCATATTACATCTTCTCCAATTCTCCAACTTTCAGCCCTTGCTTTTTCTCTCATCCTTCCTCTCACACTCACTTTTTCTCTTTCTCTCTCACCCATTCTCGCTCATATGTCCTCTTGCTCCTCATCGCCACCCACTATCAATGGCTTCCTCTCTTGCTCTATTCCCCTTCTCATTCCATTGCACACCTGCACCCTTTATAATAAGGTTGTCCAACATACGGCCCGCGGGCCACAATGCGGCCCTCCGAGCCATTTCATGCGGCCCGCGAGGCTGAACAGACAAAGAAAGGAAATCCAAAAGAACAAGCCGGCATGGGTTGTGATTTCCATTTGCTGAAAAACAGCCGATGGAAATACTGTTGCCATGCAAGGTACGTCATAGTAAAAAAAAAGAAAACCTTGCATGGTCCCAGTATTTCCATTGGCTGTTTCTCAGCCAATGTAAATCACATACGTAATGTTTATGGGTGAAGTGAAGGTAAGGTATACCGCGCAAGCGGCACCACCTTCACACTTCTGTTCCAGCCAGCAGCCCAGCCCAGCCCAGCCCAGCATCACGCCGGTGACCGAGGCCTGGTAAGTTTTTCTTTCTTTGTTTTTTTTTTTGCAGGCCACGGCCCAGTTTATTTATTTATTTGTTCAATGTTTGTCGGGTCCATGGACCCGATTAATTTATTTATTTCTGCAATGTTGGGTCCGACCAACATTGTGGAAATAAATAAATGAATCAGGTCCATGGACCCGACAAACATTGAATAAATAAATAAATAAACCGGCCATGTGTGGCCGAGCACTGTTACTGCCTCTGGTACCCCCCTGGAAGGGGGCACCAGAGGCAGTTACAGGCCCGGTTTTTGTTTTCCCAGAATGTTTGTCGGGTCCGTGGACCTGAATTCTATGCTGTGGCGGGGGGACTGTTACTGCCTGTGATGTCCCCATCCGGGGGGCACCAGAGGCAGTAACAGGCCATCGCCTGGTTTATTTATTTGTTTGTTCGATGTTTGTCAGGTCCGTACACCCGATTAATTTATTTATTTTCGCAATGTTGGGTCCGACCAACATTGCAGAAATAAATAAATTAATCGGGTACACGGAACCGGCAAACATTGAATAAATAAATAAATAAACAACACTGTGCGTGGCGGAGCACTGTTACTGCCTGGTTTATTTATTTATTTATTTATTTGATTGTCGGGTCCGTGGACCTGATTAATTTATTTATTTCTGCAATGTTGCTCGGACACAACATTGCGGGAATAAATAAATTAATCTGGTCCGCGGATCCAACAAATATCGAACAAATACATAAATAAACCTGTTACTGCATCTGGTGCCCCTTGGAAGGTGACACCAGAGGCAGTAACAGTCCCCCTCCACGGCACAGAATTCTGGTCCACGGACCCAACAAACATTCTGGGAAAACAAAAACGGGCCTGTAACTGCCTCTGGTGCCCCCTTTAAGGGGGCACCAGAGGCAGTAACAGTGCTCTGTCACGCACGGCCCCCCTGGAAGGGGGCACCAGAGGCAGTTATAGGCCTGGTTTTTGTTTTCCCACTATGTTTGTCGCGTCCGTGGACCAGAATTCTCTGTCGTGGCGGGGGACTGTTACTGCCTCAGTAACAGGCCACGCCCTGGTTAATTTATTTATTTGTTCAATGTTTGTCGGGTCGATTAATTTATTTATTTCTGCAATGTTGGGTCCGACCAACATTGCTGAAATAAATAAATTAATCGGGTCCACGGACCCGACAAACATTGAATAAATAAACCGGGCCGTGCATGGCGGAGCACTGTTACTGCCTATGGTGCCCCCTGGAAGGGGGAACCAGAGGCAGTTACAGACCCACTGTATTTTTTTTTGAAGGATGTTTGTCTGTATCCACTACACTACAGAATAATTGCTCATTTTACTATAGCCAATACAACAGCTCAGTGGGTTGAGCACTCCCTGCTGCGATGTGTTTGTGATCTGCATGTTTGAATCCCAGCAAGGCCATCTCACCTGTCATCCTTCTTAGGTCGATAAATGAGTACCAAAATAGGTTGGGTGATATTGTATGCATATTTGTTCCATAAAAAAGAGTTTTAGTGTAAGTGCTATACAATAGCATATTATCATTTGGCCTTGGACGTCTGCTTCCACTCATAGTAAATTGACAATATTGATCTATACACAAAGATATTAATGATACATATGGTGATCCATTCTTGTATGAGATGTGTTCAATGTTTGTCGGGTCCGTGGACCCGAGTAATTTTATTTATGGGCCGTGGTGGAGGACTGTTACTGCGTCTGGTGCCCCCTGGACCAGTCACCTATGGTAGCAGACATACAGGCTGCAATGGATCTAGTTGCAGCTCACTAATTGTGCCCCCTGCTCCTCATGAACCCCCAAAGATGGTCAATCTAGTGGTGCCATCAGGAATCAAAGTTAGGAGGGGCACAGAGGGGGCTAAAGGCAAAAGTAGGGGACATGGTCAACATAGATACAGAATATTTACTTGGCATCACTGGTCAAAACTATTATCTGCATAGTGAAGTACCTAATCACCAGTGCCATGGAGTTGGTTCGAAGTGGAATTGATATATACTTTGGGAAAGAAGCATTGTGAAAGAAATTGCACCTCCCCACTTATATAATGACATTATGTGTACTGGTTAATAGCCTTGCCTTTAATTTGCAGCACTACAAAGCTGGAAGACTCTGGCCAGAAGCACGACGTAACAAATAAAACATGTTGTTGTTCTCCTCAACAGGCATAACTTGTTGGCCACCTCCAACTCTATCAGCTCGCCGCAGCAACAACTTTTCCGGTTTACCTGATACTATCGCTGACCTCCCTCTCTGGCCTCCACCAGGTAAGAACACTATCCTCTGAGTTTATCCGCATTAGAACAAAGCTGACAGAGAAATTACTAATTTTTCAGTGGCATTTTAGTGTTTCATCTCCCTCTGGCTTCCTGCCACGTGGGAATAAGAGCATTCCTTTGCATTAATTTGTATTTAAGTAGCATCACAAGGGTGCCACAGCCTGTGCCCGCACCCACCCCCACTAACTTGTATATCACATGCTAAACACTGCTTCTCTACAGGCATTGTTATAGATTTGTGGCACAATACTATGAGTGAGGCATAGGCAGTGTGGCCCAATGTTCTGCCTATATTAAAACCACACCATTATTACTTAGTAATACAAGTAAGTTTGAATTGTTTTTAATGTAATGGACCTGGGACAACGTAGCTTTCATATGACTAAAACCTACCCAACTCTCAATAGATGGCGAATCAGAAGAAAAGAAAGACTGATGCTGAATGTCGTGTTTTCAAGGATAGTTGGGCCAAGGATTTCTTTGTGTTTGAACAAAAGGGGAACATCCTGTGTCTGATTCGCCAGGAAAAAGAAGCTGTCTGCAGGGAATTCAATGTTAAGCGGCATTATACTACAAAACATGCCACTGAATTTGACAACCTGATTGGCCAGATTAGGATTGATCGGGCGAATTTGCTGAAGCAGACCCTGATCGGGCAACAATCGTTCTTCAAAGCTGGCAGACAGACCTCTGAGGCAGCAACCAAGATAAGTTACTTGATATCCGAGGCCATAACGAGGAGAGGGAAACCATTGTCTGATGGAGAATTTGTCAAAGATTGCTTGGGTATTCTGACATCTGTGGCATTCCCTGACAAACAAGCAATAGTGGAGAAAATCAGTCTCTCACATCAGACAATTGCTAGACAAGTAGATGACCTATCATCAAACATTGTAGACACACTGACAAAAAGATTGGGTGCCTGTCAGTTTTACAGCTTGGGGGTGGATGAAAGCACAGATGTGAGTGATACCGCCCAACTGGTGATCTTTGTACGAGGAGTGACCAAAGAATTCCAAATGGTTGAGGAGCTACTCAACCTATGTTCAATGAAAGGCAAAACAACAGGACAAGGCATTTTCAATGAAGTGAAACGTGTCTTGTTAAATTCACTCTGCCAGAGGACAAACTCTGTGGTCTGACAACTGATGGGGCCCCTGCTATGATTGGCAAGCACAATGGATTTGTCAGTTTAATGGCAAAGTCAGTTCCCCAGAATGTCGTCACGCATCACTGCATCATTCACCAGGAACAACTCTGCGCAAAGGCCTTGGAGATGACGCATGTGATGGAAAAGGTTGTTTCTACAGTGAATTTCATAAGGTCAAAAGGGCTTAATCATAGACAGTTCCAAGCTTTTCTTGCGGAGATGGGAGCAGACCATGATGATGTTATCTACTTTTGCCAAGTTTGTTGGCTTAGCAGGGCAGCCACACTATCCAGATTCTGGTCACTGCTTAATGAAATTAAAACATTCATGACGAACAAAGGGAAATATGCCAGCTTCTGGGATGATGTGAGCTGGTTGAATGACTTGGCATTCCTTGTTGACATAACAAAATATCTTTTGGACCTGAATATAAAACTGCAAGGGAAGGACCAGTTTGTGAAGAGGCTGTATGAGCACATCCAATATTTCGTTCATAAGCTGGAATTGTTTCAGAAACAGCTGAATGAAAAAATGCAACTCATTTCACAGTACTGATGACTAGTTCTGCTCACAGCATCAACCATGACACGTATTCTGCACTGAATGGGAATCTTTTGAATGAATTTAAAAACCAATTTTCAGATTTCAGGGAGCACAGTGATGAGCTGAAGATGTTTGCAGATCCATTTGGTACTAATGTCACCAATGCTCCTGACATGTTTCAAATCAAATTAATTGCCATGCAAAGTAACGTTGACCTGAAGAGAGCCTTTTCCGAACATTCCCTGCATACATTTTATAGTAAATACATTATATGGGACTCTTTCCCAAATCTGTCTCATCATGCACTTTGGTTCATTGCATTTTTTGGCAGCACGTACTGCTGTGAACAGCTTTTCCCGAGATTGAATAACAGAAAAACAAAATCAAGGTCACTTTTGACAGATCGACTGCACATCAAGTGTGCCAACAGATATTGAGAATTTGTGCAAGCAAAAACAATGGCAAGTGTTACACTGAAAACATGTGCAGTGTTAGTAGAATTATTGGACTGCTTCTTAACTGTGCTGAATGCTTTACAAGTTACTAATCATGCAATAAAAAAGTCCTTCATACCTTTAGATTGGGCTCGCATTGCGTTTCTTCAATTGGGTTCACCTTTGGGTGATCAATTTTCCACATTTGATCTTTTGAATGGGATTATGCTTCTTTCATTACCACAGAAGTAATGAATGTGTATTACAGAGATAAGCTGCCATATGTTTTGGGGACACTACACAAGCTCAGTGGTGGTCACTTTGTCGGACCCGACAAACACTGAACAAATCAATAGCATCAATCATGCTTTGTACAGGACAAAGCTGTCCTACATTGGGAACAACCAGCATAAACATGTTGCTACAGAGGCATATTTTGGGCACAACCAGCATCCCTATGTGTTACATCAGTGACAGTGCTGTCTTACACTGGGGACACATTGATCATTAAAATGTGTTGTGTTCTACAATGTTGTCTGCTGTTGGTGACATGGAATGTACATGTTCCCCTTTAGAACTGATTGTAAACTTATGGCTTTTTGACCACTTTTCCTGCTCTAAAAGGCGCCATTTCAGCCCCATATTTGGAAAAAAATCTTGGGGGGGGGAGCCCCCACAAATCCCCCCTACATTGTTATAGCCCCCTTGCTACGCTCGGTTGCCCCCACTGTTTCAGAGAAATATCAGCACATACACACTGGTGGAAGAAATCACAAGAAACTAACCTTTGATCACTGTACCTGACACCAAAAGCTATCTTTGGGACTGCATGGCTATCACTGCCTGTGATGCTATTGTGTCAAAGGTCACACACCATCGATTTTGAATATGCTGCTTTGGGTGAGGGTGGTGACTTTTGGCTCGCCGGCCCACCGGGTGACAAAAAGTTCATGCTTCAGCCCCACATTTAAAAAGGTTGGACAAACCTGCTTTATAGCATCCTCCTTTAAAATGTTGCACTCTCCTCCTACCACCTTGGTGCCTATAAATGAAAAATTCAAAGAACAACAATAAACAGCAAAACTATTGGCATTGTCAATGCTTGTTTATTTACTGTCTTAGTGAATAGGCCTTAATACAGAACACAGTGTAATTTACAAGCTCAATTTTCGTAAAAGGGAATACAAAGCAATGATCGAGGTAAAAATGCTCCCAGAGTAAATCCCAAGGCTGAAGTCTAAGTCCCTCAATAAAGTGTCCAGAACTGTTATTCCTAAGGAAAGTCAGACCAGGACATTGACACATCAGGTGTTTTAAGGACTCAACAGAATTCCAGCAGCGACTGTAGGTAGGATTGTATACATCTTTCTCTTTGGGAATATGTTTTCCTTGGTCGATAGGAAATTTAAACGTAAGCGTAACAGACATCTAGAATAATCGCTGCATGGTTACAATAACAGGTATGGAGCACGACATCCTTGTTTCCCATGCACCCCACCTGCATCTCTGTTGCTCTTACAGTCTTAGATTGTTCACAGATGTTCATGCAATCATGTTGACAAATCTTCTTCCTGGCTAGCATGTCATTTATAGCCGCCTCTTACAAATGTTGGGATACCAAGCTCAAAATCCTGCTACATGATTGGATCAAGACACTCTCACTTAGGGCTTTGGTAGTGTCCATCTGCTCAGAAATTGCATTTGCAGGTGGTTGGCCGACCTTCAGGCACAATAGGGTCCTTTTCCAGCGTATTTTATAATTCAACAGATTCAGGAACAATTCCGCTCCAATGACCGCCAGTGGAACTGATCTTGGGAAGCCAAGGGTGCTTTCCCAGACTAGCTCTTCCACATAGTCAAAGTCATACTCTGTTAACTGGTAATATACCTCTAGCCCATAACACACCATTGGAACTCCTTTTGATTCATAATACTTAAGCAGAGACTTAAGTGAGAATTTTCAAAACTGCAGTGCAATGACTTCATTTGGCAAGGCATGGGCTTGGTCTTGGCAATCACCTGCTCAATTAGGAGTGTGTTCCCTTCCACTGTGTAGATGTTCAGACCCAGATATTTCAAGTATCGAAACATCTTCGATTTTGAAAGAATTTAGGATCCAGTTTGCGGAAACCTTCCTGTGCCCTGCATGGAACACCAACATTTTGGATTTTGGGATGTTAGCAGTCAAGGCGTTTTTCATTGCGTATGACGCAAATGCCCAAAGAAGTCACTGGATACCAACCTTGGAGTGGTCCAAAAGCAGAACTTCATCTGCATAGATGACCCAGAAAATTTTGCACCCTAGCACGATGGGGGAGATAAACACTGCTTCTACAAGATCTACTCCAATGTCCACTCCAATGTCTGATTGAAAAAGATTAAATGGTAATGGCGCCAGGACACAGCCCTGGTGCAGTGCATTAGAGGTTTGAATAACTGAGGATGTGCTGCCCTCCCTTCCCCAACTTAATCTCACTCAAAGTGATGCACCAGAGGGCGACTTCACCAGGACAGACACCAGGTTGGTAGGGGTAACCCAGTTTCTTACCTTGATCCAGAGCAAGTTTCTTTCGATTTTATCGAAAGCCATTGGCAAGACAATGGACACCGCCTAAATGTCAGGGACTCGCTTTTAGCAAAACTTCTGCTATAAGTGGTTGATGATGAAGCCCACCGTAGAGGTCCCAATCCCTTTACGGAAACCAATCTGGTTAGGCTTTAGAATGCCAGTGTTAGCTGCCCATAGAGAGAGATCAGCCAGCACTAAGGAAGCAAAGCTTTTTGACTCAGAGTCTAGTAGAACGATAGGTGTATAGTTGAGGGGACTATATTTGTCCCCCTTCTTGTAGATGGGCACCACAACGGCGGTGTGCCATGAGTCCGGGAACATTTGATGTACAAGGCAGGTTTGAAGACAGATTTATAAGATTGCTGCCCAGAACTTGGGATCAGCCTTAAGGACTGCATTACAAAGCTCATTCGGACCTGGGGCTCTCCAGCGGCTAAACTTTATCTATAATGACTTTGATATCCTCAAAAGTCAAAGTCCCATGAAGCCCGACCTCCCAACCTCCTGCCCTCCAGATCATGCAATGGGAGGCATGGGCTATGCAGCTGGAAAAAATGAGTCACCCATGATTCCTCTGAGAGGGAACAAGCCTGAAGGATCACCTGGTTATTCTCCCTCTCTTTTATAATCTGCCAACAATTCTTGCCTGACTTATTCAAGATGGCAGACAGAATACTCTCCCCTGCTCTCTGATGTCTCATTTTTTAATCTGTACCTAATGTTCTTCTTTTCCTCTCTTATACCTAACGAGCGATCAGGTGAGCTCAAGTTTAAGTTTTTAATGTTGCGGATATTCCTTCTCATCTTGCGCTTTAGTTTTTGAATTTCGGAGATGTAAATATCCTTTCTAATAGCTGAGTGAAAACCCGGAATTTTGATGCTCGCTATGGTATCATGCACCACTTTAACAAATAGGGTATCGAGGGGTACCGCATCCCTAGCCACATTTCCCGTTCTATACCACGCTTCTGCACATTTTTGGCTTTGTTTACTGCAAGACTCGCCACCTAGCCTATCATTTTGTCCTGCTGTGGACATACAAACCTGCCCCATAGCACTGAATGATCACTAGGCTTGGCCTCTAGAACACAAAATTGCTCAGAACGTTGGAACAACCCCAGGGAGACAAAAATAAAATCGATTCTAGAGGCTTGTGCTCCCGCCCAGATCACCCTTTACGTTTGCATTTAATGTATTTAATGGAGCAAGATCCCTTCTCTCATGAAAATGTCCCACTTCCTACCAGTTACACTTAGGGTGTCATTTGTGTAAGAGTCTCCCCTGAGGCAATCTGTGATAAAATCGCCAGCCCAGAACACGTGATTTTTCCATAATTCGTTCTGATTATGCATTAGAATAGATTCCAGTCGTTCAATAATAGCGTCCCAATTCATTTCATTGTAGTTGGCATATAGATTGATAATCAACAGCGAGCCAGATCATTGAGTGGGGAGTCTCACAACCTGAAAGTAAGGAGCAAAGGAAAATGGGGGATCTAGTGAACTCACCCGTTGTTGCTTTGCTGCTACCAATAGTCCCTCACAAGGCCTACCAAGCGGGTTTACCATAGCCATTTGTTGACATACTGGATAACCCTTGATTATAACCTCATCTGTCAGGAAAGATTACTGTAATGGGATCAATTCAACTTCGCCAAGTTTCATGATGGTGATACCCTGACAGGATAGGTGCTTGAAGCCTTGTGAGTTACAGCTAGCAACGTTAAAAACGTGTTCTTCCAAAACGGGCCTCTGGGTCGCTATTCATTAGCAATTCAGGGACCCACACCCAGTTCCCCGCCCCATCCCCTTTCACGTTTAGATGGTCAGTAGAGGCTCTTGTGCTATGTGGGATACTACGGAATAGGACAAAATGACCGAGGGCAAAAAGTCTGACCCCCATTTTTCTGTAGATATATGTGCGGTGGGGGTGAAGTTAATACAAATGTATAGGGGTAAGGTGGAGTGGCTGTGGGGGCCTCCCCCCATATATATATTTCTGGGGAAAAAGTCAGACTTTTGGTAATCAGACTTTTGAATTCAGTCATTTCATGCAGATCCGGATACTACTGCTCCCTGGGGGATCAATATACTCTGAAAGCAAGGAATCAGGACATTAACTAATGTAATCAGGCACATCAATGCCCCTCAGTCTAAGGTTGTCTGAATATGAAAAAAAATGGTTTTGAACCAGGGTAGATGGCATATCAATAACAGCTGTGTGCAAGTTAGGGTAAAAAAAGAGCTCCACTCTAGAGATGTCCCTTGAGGTAGTTCCGGGATATCATGCAAAAGGGACACAATGGTGCTACGATTCATAATTAGAGCTTCTTCATCGTGAAACACATACTCAATTATGAACCGGTTATTCTTTTCCAAGTCATATTTAGTACCGTTAAGTTGGGCAAAATCATGGGCCATCATCCCCCCAAGAACTAAGCCTGTGTTGCCCCCACTCTCTCCAGTTCTCCATCTAGTATATCCATGTGTGTAGTTGCCATCTTAGTAGTATAGCTATTACCATGGGCATTATAGCTCAGTAGCAACGCGCGCTTGTCACGTTATAAATACCAATTATAATATGATCTTGGGTACATACATTAGTCTTAGAGGTTCGAGGGCACCCAGGATGGCCTTGAGGTTCCTCTGCAGAATTGTTATTAACCTTCAAGCCTTCGTTTAGATCAATAGTATCTATTGTGGGAATTTCCACCTCCCTTTTGTTATTCCTTCTGGTAGGTCTCCCTTGAAGGACGGTGTGCAGCAAAAACGGCTCAGTTTGGCAAGCTGCTTCTTTAGGGCCCAAAATGAGATTGCTGTTTGCATTTATAGGTTGCGTAGTTGTCTGTTATTTCTGACTCTTCCTCCTGAAGATAGAGGCAATTTTTGTCACTTTCGTCACAGGGCTCACTCTTTCAGGGGGGCTTGAATCAACCTGATTAATCCTGTGTTACTTGGGTGTAGTTGGCTCGTGTAACAATTTAAATTTAGTGCCATTATTGATGTTGCGTCTCTTCTGATTTGGGGATTTTTGTTCTAGAGGTTTCCTTCCTTGACGGACGGCATCCCGACATTTCTTCTTCTCTTTCCCTTTTGATTTTTATAATTAAAGCTCCTGTGTGGAACTCCTTCGTAGATGCAGGCACATCTCTTTCCTCCCTTTCACCATTTTTTCCCATGCCACTGGGGAGGTGGGCCAACCTTGCAAACTCTTCCACGGTAGACTGGGAGAGAGGCGTATCATCAAAGACGTTATGAGCAAGTTCTGCCTCCATCAAAACAATTTCTTGCTCGCTTTGGTCGTTGTTAGCCTGATTGCCACTTACCAGAATGGACAGGTTGGCTGTAAGGTACCTAGATGAGTACTCGAAGTGATCAAGTTCAATTTCATGTCATTTAAAAGAAGAGCATGTTGGCTCAGGTCTGCTTCGATTTGTTCCAGTTATCCTGTGGCGTTTGTGTTCATTACGGTCTTTAGGCCCACTAAAGATGAATCACAGTATTCTACTTTCCTAGTCATTTCTAGGAGAATACCAGAGTGGACCTGAACTTCCCCTTTTAATAACTCAAAAACATTCACAAGGGAATTTAACACAAAGTTCAGCGCAGTTAAGGTGATTTCACTGGGGCCCTTAGGGGACTTTCTATACAAAGTATGTTTGTTGTGTTAGATGTGGTTGTTCAATGGCACCATTAACCATGTTTAGTCAATCCTGTGCTTCGTTTGTCCCTTACCACTGGTGTCACTGAAATAGAGCTCAAATTAAGCTCACTCGCCGACTCAGTATTGGTTATATTGTTTACACCTTGAATAAGCCCCAGTTGTACAGCATCAATAATGCCTGCCCCCAGATTTTCTTCCATCAAATGAGTGAAGGTAAATGCCTCACCCTGACGTAGATCCCGAACACGTAGGCTATGCCCCTTTTTGGAAGAAGTCAGTGAACTTCTGCTTCATCGATGATGTTGATAAGGTGAAATAATTTGCTGCCAATGGCACCTGCTCAGGCAATCCGCTGTTAAATAGAGGACTCGAGGTTACATTAGACAAAAGTACCCTGATGTCACAAGTAAGTGCAGAGCCATAGGTTCAGTTTGTTTTGCCTGTCGGGTCATCGCAGAGGCAGCCTCTCCGCAGGTTATAGATAGAATGCACTTGAAAGTATGTTCATAAAGGAAAACCCTGGCAGGAGAGTGTACCTGGTGGATACAAGTTATGAGCATGTGTATGTGTCAATGCCTTGGCAGGAAGGCAAAAACAGCATAGTCAAGAGGAACAGTGTCTAAGAGCAAACAAGCCAAGAAGTCCTGGTAAAGGTACATCAGAAGAAGGTTGTGAAAATACAAGAGAGGACAGGAAAACCCTGTCAGGAGAGTACACCAGGTGTCCTAACAAGACGAAGATTAAAACCAAGTTGTTTTGTTCTAGTTGTGTTATTGAACAAGAGAGATTCATGGAGACAAACAAGGAAGAAGATGAGAAGAGGTGTGGCCGTCCCAAGAGACGGCAAAAGTACGGTTAGATAGGTAGGACGAAAACCAGGATAGAACAGATCCCCAAAAGCCAAAGGAAGAGAGAGAGTCCAGTAGCAGGGAATAATCCACTGTGTCAAAGACAGCAGATAGGTCAAGAAGAATGAGAACGGGTGAGTGTTTTGAATAACAAGCTGTAAGGAGAGAGTTAAGTACAGAGGTCAAGGCCCCTCGAGACTTGTAGCAACTTTGCGATTGTACGCGCTTATTCTGAACAGCAGGGATTTACCCTTTTGATATATGGAAGCTCATTTTTCACATTATGTGACAGGGGCATCTTACATGACTACAAGACTAATCAATAGCCCTGATTTGAAAAAGGTCCTTGGAGGACCGAAACACGTGTCATCAACTATAAGGGCAATTTTCTGAGAAATAAAACTAATTTGCAAAAATTAGGCGCAGTCTCTTTCCAGGTTACTTATACCTTACACTATTTTGCAAGGGGTCTTGTACTTGGCTAAACCCCAGACCTGGTGAGACGCGACTCCATGGACTTAATGTATTGATTGTACCAACTACTTTCTTTGTTCACTACTATAAGATGTCGCCAAGTTAGACCAAACCTTCCAAGCCAAGGTTTTTGAGGAACATCCTTTAATACTAGCCATCACTCCCTGGTAGTTACCACTCGTAATACTCAGGATCTTCATTATGGGGGTTAAGCAATACGTGTCTCCACTTGCCTTCACGTGCATCATCGAACCCTGATTTCATAGTGCATCCTCTATCACGCGCCACCACTCCCTGGCAGCCACCAGTATCGAAACCCAGGTTCTTGACTTATGGGGGTAATTAACCCATATCTCTACTTCTCCACAGTACAATGGTTGAATTTCTACTATCAACTTTGACCCACTATCTCCGACTTCACAGGAGCAGTGGTCATTATTTAAGTACGGGTAAGAGCTTATTCACTCATTCCTGTCACCCAGTGTCTCATACTCCGACACCCGTGATGCACTCTTGACACCCTTCTCCTTCTTACAGCGATCAGTCATACACGTAATTACTCCGGAATCAACCGGCCATTACCTGATGATTTGGACACTCAGAATGTTAGCCTTCGTGCAACTCATTACGGTAAGATCTGTAATTCATAGAGTCTCTCTCCGAGAGATTAGCATTTGATGCATTAAAATTGTTTTTAATTTTTGGAACCCTACACACTCCTGACTTCCCTCTCTGTCTATTATCTTGACAGATCACATAGGATCTTTCTATACACCAATCTTCTCCATCCTGATGAAGGCCGATCAAGTTACAGCCATACAAGAACAGCTTTGAGGCCGAAACACAGTTGTGTAGACCTTTTCCCATGTCACAGCATCTTCACTGATTAATAGTCCAGTCTATCGACTCATACCTAATAAACTGCATTTGCATTATCCTCCTCATGGTATCCCCCATAAGGGATCATAGAGATTGTAATTGTTACTAAACTTGTCCAAAAGGAGTTATTTTGGCACATGTATTTGTATATTGTTTTATGTATGTTGTATATAATTTATTGAATGTCCTATGTTTCCTCCCTATATATATGCAACATATACTCTGATGCATTAAATTTGAATCACATGCAGTAGTCATTGTTACCATTTGTTCGTCTCCTGACTTTCAGGAGTAGTGTTTTCCTTCTTTTGTGGGTTCCCATGACCTTGCTAAATTGTATTATATAAAAGTTCACCCACCTGGGAAGAGCAGGGATGTAACCAGGTGCCCTTTCGTATAAAATTAGCCCTCTCCAAGGTCCAATCAAATGTGTCTTTACTCCCACATTGAATGACTGAATTAATTAATTAATTAATGAACTTGTAGAGCATGGCTTTGGCCCAAAGGTATCTTGGCACTAGGACAGCCAACAGTGAGGAGTACATGAGAGCAGATCTTCAGACAGGGATAGAAAACCATTCATTTTCTGAAAAAGAAATGTCTTCATAGCTCTCCTAAATGCTAGGTGATCCGGGATAGCGTGCAAGAAGAACGCTTGGGAATTCCACCAAGTGGGAGCAGCCACCAAGAAGACCCTCCCACCGACAGTGGGCCGGACAAAGCAGAGAACTGTTAACAACAACTGGTTGGTCGAACGCAGTTGTCTGGACGGTCATATTTGATCAATTTGTTGCGCAGGTAAAGAGCTCCCGTTCTGTAGAAGGCTCTGTGAACAATACACATAGATTTAAAAATGTGTTGCACCTCCGCAGGGAACCAGTGAAGATTCCAGAGTATCAAGGAGACATGTGAAAATTTGGGGAGACCCCCTTGCCAAACGTGCAGCAGAGTTCTGCAGCACTTGCAGCTGTTGGATCAAACAAATAACGCTGGGCCACGAGATTGGAATTACAGTAATCCAGCGTCCCCTAGATGGTTGCAGAAACCACAATACCCCGGAGGTTGGCTGGGATGAACAGAAACACTCTTCCTAGTGTTCTCAATTTTAGGTGGCACTCAGTTGCAGTTTAGCAGAAAGGGACTAGGCGCTCTTGATTCCTAGGTTCTTAACCAAGGAAACTGGAGTGGCCAGTGGGCCCAGTGAAGCGGCCCAAAAGTCAGATGTCCACAAAGATTGTATATCTGGAGAATGGCCCACCACCATGACCTCAGTCATTTCTGCATTGAGTTTCATCCAATTGGCATTCACCCAATGGCCTACCTCTGATAAGCAGGTGCTAAGGCGAGATGCCACAGAGTCATGTTCGCGATCAGTCCGCAACTCCAGTAGTATATCATCACAATAAGCATAGTAGAGATACCCATGAGAGTGAATTAATATAGCAAGTGGCAGGACATACATATTAAAGAGTAGAGGGGAAATAGCTGAGCTTTGAGGGACCCCACTGGTGAGGGTGGTAGGAGTGGAAGAGAAAGGGGCGAGAGGGAGAACCTGTGTTCTATTAGTGAGGAATGATCAAAACCAATCAAGAGCCAGACCACCAATGCCAATTTCATTCAGTCAGTGACACAAATTAAGATGGTCAATAGTGTTGACTACCACAGACAGGTCTAACAGGATGAGCGTGCCCACTTCTCCCCGGTCCACAACCATCGAAAGACCATCAATGACAGAGTCAACCACAGATTCTGTACTCATACCGGGATCGGGAGCCCCCGACTGGAAAGCTTCCTGGATTCTGGAATCTTCAAGAAAACCTCAGACCTGAAGTAGAACCACAGCATCCAATGACTTCATTAAACATATGGCACGAGAGAATGGGCTAAAGTTGCAAAGGACTTTCAAGTTCATTGTTAGCTTCTTCAAGATGGGGAGACTATGGCACGCTTCAGGTGAGATGGTATGGACCCAGTATCCAGGGAATGATACAAAGCTGCTGTCAGCACTAGAACAATATCAACACACAGTTTCTTAATCTTTTTTAGGGGAATGGGATCAATAGGGGAGGAGGACCTAAGTTGCACAATGATTTTTCAACCTTGGTCTTCTGTGGCCAGAGCAAAAGCCAAGAGTTGATCGTTCAACTTGATAGACATAGTTTCTAAAGAATTAGAGGAGCAAAACGAATCCTGTGTATCTCTGGAAATATCACCTCGAATTTTAGCTATTTTTTCCCCAAAGAAATAAGACAGAACATTGCACGGAACTTGAGATGTTACAATAGCTGAAATGCTGATTCTGCCATCAATAGTCCACGAATAGCTGAAAAGAGCTCTTCAGTTTGATTCTCAGCAGATAGTATTCAAAATGGAAAAAAGGAGGCCTTAGCCTCATTTATAGCCTTGTATTAGGCCAGATGGGCAGGTTACAAAAATATTCTATCTTGTCCAAGATACGCTCATCGTCACTGCCGCTCTGCCTGGTTATATTGTAGCTTAAGAGTCCTCAGATGAGGGGTGAACTATGGGGCGGAGCATCACACAGGCTTCTTTCCCTGTTTTTCAGGTGCTGACTCATTGGCGGCCCTACTGAAGGGCTCCTGCAAAGCAGAAAGAGGGTCTGCCCCAGGTGCAGGTAGTATTAGATTATAGTAAGTAGAAATAGAGGCGGCCAAAGTGTTCGGATTCACACACCTTCATTCATGGCTAGAATAAGACAGAGCCTGATGCCTACCTACTAGCAGCTGTCAAAATAAGACGAGTGAATGGGATAATATAATGATCGGATCATTCCACCGGAATAGCAGTATGCATCCTCATGCTGCCGGCTTCTTCAAAAGCAAGGTCCAGAGTATGTCACTGAAGATGAGTAGGTCCATAACAAAAGTGCTCCAGCTGAAGATATCATTGTACTCAGCAGATTGGAAGCCAAGATATCCGTACAAATCATCTACCCACAGAGTAAAGTTACCTACAATGAATAGGTAAGGGTATTTCAGCTGCAAGGTGGCTACAAAATCTGTGAAAGCTACTGAAAAGGAAGAATCATAAGAAGGAGGTCCGTAAATTATCAAAAAATAAACAGTCATGGTAGGAAAGTAGGATAACCTAACCAATAAGGTCTCCATTTTTATAGTGTGGGCGGCTGGAATGATTGTGTGTTGAAAACTATATTTAAACACAAAGGAGGGAAGTCTTCTCTTTGAACTATAAATATTAAGGAAAGGGGTCCGAACCTGGCAGAGGGAGACCCTAAAAGGCAAGACAAGCAAGGCGAATGCAGAAGATCACGGCAGAACCTCCCTCACATACAACGATGGAGCTTGAAAGGAGGTGAGCCGCGCCTGACTGAAAACCTTGATGAACAAATAGTATTCGATACAGAATATCAGACGCTGTCGGTGAGTGAGAGGAGAAGCCGGCTTGCATGAATGCATGGTGCGATAAGTGTTTGAAGTACTCGCTGAGTTTCGTGGAACCGCGAGTGAGAGACATTGTAACCAGAGTGAAGGATGCAGGGGCTGCATGTGTGGTGAGAAGCTGCGAGAGAAGCCTGAAGCAATTTTGGGATTAAACGAGAGAAGTAAATAAGCCTTGCAAGAGGGCACGATTAGTCAAAGTGGTCATACGAGAGACAAGGCATGAGTTTAAGTACCACTCGTACAGTCGAAAGTCTTTGATGAATGAGACACAAGGTATGAAGCTAACCTGAGGAAATATTGTGACACTAAAGTATCTAAAACTGCAAATACCAGAAGGCCTCGGAAGAGGAAGCAGAAGAAAGAGTCAACGTGGTCATACTGGGGTCAAGACAAATCCCTCATACAATCGAAGGTCTATGACAAGTGAAAGGAACTGAGTTAAAAGGGCAGAAGTGAACCCGACGGAGGGATGCCAAAGGAAAGCAAGGGATAGTAAATCCTGCAAGCGTTTAAAGTTGGGCGAACTGTGTTACATGGGCAGAAGTGAACCCGACAGACGGATGCCAAGTAAAAGCAAGGCAAAGGGAATCCCGTCTTGTGATAAAGATTGATTGAAACAAACAGTGCTATAAAGACAATGGTGAACCTGATGTAGGGGCCTCAGACAAAAGCAGGAAGAAGAGAACTCACCATTGTGAAGGACACTGCTCTCCAAGTCCCGCCTGCTTGGAACAGATTGCTTTCTGGTGCCTACAGACTCAAGGGGGTGCTCCCAGTCTTACCATTTGTCCCGTGATGCAACGTGGGGAAGGGAGCATGTCAGTTCAGCAGTCCTGAACTACGGAAACCATTTTGGGCCTTTCATTTTGCTTAACACTCTTTTGTTATTCACATCATTGTCCCACACTCCTTTTGTTGTTTAGAAGTGGGGATTAGCAATAGGTTTTTTAGTATAGGCCATCTTTCTTTGACACGACTCCACGGGGACAGCGTTTTCTTTATTTTGATGGTCGAAGCTTGCTACCATCTTAGATTTAGGTTTAGATTAGGCGTTTTCCTCACCCAAGTACTGTTCATTAAACACCCTTGAACTGTATTATATTGTGTTTGTCTTGATTATACCATGTCTTCATTACAAGTGTTAATCGGGAGGGATTGGAAGAACCTGGACTTTGTGCCTGGGTACGCATGGAGGCGTTTGTGGAATCGCAGTGTCTGGTGAGAACCACCTTGAGCATTTCTTGAGTTTCGTCTGTTTAGTATAAAGTATGAGGTTTTGTCGTGACCCAGTTGGAACGTATTGCTTGGAGATTGTGGTCAAGTGTGTTTGGTATGAAGTGTTTTAGTGTTATGGTGGTCAAAAGGGTTTTGTTGTCGTTCAGGATGAGAGGTTGAGAGGGTATTTAGAGGTTGTGGGTTTCAGTGAGGCAATGTCACGGGAGTAGCAGCAAGGGTGCCTTCCATCCACCTAGCTACTGGTGCATAATAAGTGGCACTGATTAAGAGGATTGCAGAATGGCAAACATTGGGCAAGTTTACACTTTGTGCAAATTAACATAACATTGCACGCTGAATAGCAAAACAAATCGGCGCAGTATAGCAGACTATCCTTTATTGCGAACTTTTCTGTGATGTGTCTTTGGCTATGTCAGCGGTCAATACGCGGTGTGCGATTGGCCATATTGTATCGTCGCTGCATGTAAGACTGAGCAGTGCTGCATTTGATATATCCGTGAAATGTCAGTAGGCCATGGGAAAGTGGTACCCAACTAATTGGCCTTAAAATGATATGATATGACAGGTTATTTCTAACGCGCTTAATACCCAGAGGTTTCTAAGCGCAGACCTGGGGATCGAACCTGTGGTGCTCAGTGTCGTCTTGCTTCCAAGGCGAGCACGTTGCCCCTGAGCTATCCTGCCGAGACCAAAATGATGGCTCGTGTTCACACACTGGCAGAGAGCAGCATAGCCTAACTAGCCTAACTAGGCTAGCAATTGGCAAGGGCTAGAAAGGCATGTCAGAGCCATGCCATACTTCATCCTATGTTGCACCAGCCCCTTATCCAATAGGGTCTGTTGGGGCATTGGCCCTTATGACTTTTTACTAGACTATCAGAAAGCTGAGCCCAACAGCATAATATTGATCCCTGGCACGAGACTCCAGGGTGAACAAACTGTTTTCTCTCGAATGGGACAAACCCTCTTTGCGACGCTATAAGGCAGCCTCAAGGAATTAGAAGGCTGCCAATGGCGTCAGTATTCAGCACCGGCAATGTGCCCTTATGCTTCCTCCAAAAATGTGGCTAAATACTAGCAACAGGTTCTATAAAGTGTCCCATGACGCAGAGATCCCGTCACCCGGCCTAGAGTGAACCAGTCCTCAAAGTTGTATTCAATGTCAAACAAGTGTGCTGTGTTTAGCCAATTTTAAGAGGCTGTCCATCTGTGAGTGTTTCAAGAGGGCAGGTGGGGGGCAGCAGGGTGGTAATAGAACCCAAAGTATACAGTAATCATAGTTTAATATTATTCGTATTCTCTTATTTCTGCCCAGTCTTCACATGGTGGCACTCTGAAGGGTCTTTCCGTATGATAAGAAATGGGAGGACTCAGGGTCTGCAGAGGGAGGGGGGGTGGGATGGTGTCGGCATGTATCTCCCACAAAAGGTGTGACTGGCCCCAGAGGGGTGTTCCTTGCCTCAAGAAGGAGCCTGCTGATGCATAAACAACTATTTCCAGTACAAATGATGGTCCTTATCCTTCAGGAGGAAGACACTTTGCAGGGCCTGGGCTCATCCCTTCTCACCACGGACACAGCACTTTCTGTGACTGGTTTCAGGCAATTTGTTCACTCACTCGAAACTCTCGCGGGCTTTACACTTATCCTCTTTCCCCCCTCCCAACTCCCCTTCTTTCCTCACGCCCACAACCTTGGTCTTCACATTGACCCCCAACTTTCTCTTTCTAACCACATCTCTCTCACTGCCAGATCTTGCCGCTTCCACCTCTACAACATCTGTAAAATTCGCCCTTTCCTAACCTTTCATGCCACTAAACTCCTAATCTCCTCCCTCATCTTCTCCAGACTCTTTTACTGCTCCACTCTTTTCCTCGGACTCCCCTCCTCTCGCCTCTCCCCCTCAAATCCATCTACCACTCTGTCATCCGCTCCCTCTGCCTTCTCTCACCTCACAACTCCATCTCCTCTTCTCTTAACTCTTTAGGATGGCTCCCATTTCACTCCCTGCTCAAATTCAACTTCCTCTGCCTAGTTTTGAAAGCCCTCTATTGTTTTGCCCCTCCCTACCTATCCTTCCTTCTTAATTTCTATACTCCTTCTTGCTCTCTCGGCTCTGCAGACCACTTCCTTCTCTCTTCTCCTCCTTCACCCTGTGCCCCTTCCCGCTTCCGCTCCTTCCAACTTCTCGCTCCTTTCCATTGGAACCGCCTTCCTCTCCCCATCCACTCTATTACCTCCTACCCTTCATTTCGCACTTCACTAAAATCCTGTCTCTTCCAATCACCCCATTAGCTTCTTTTTCTTCCTTTTCTCCTTTATAACCACCCCCACCTTCACCTCATACCCCCCCCTCTCTCGCCCTGGTCTCTCTCCATTTGTAATTAACCTCATAAATAATGTAAATTGTTCCTTCTACTGTTTTCTGGTTTAGATTTATGTATTGATTGTTGTATTTTCTTGTTCCTCATGTAAAGCGTCTTGGATTAAAGCGCTATATAAATTAAAATAAATACAAATAAATACAAATACAAAATACAGGCTTCACAGGCTCTGCCTCCCATAAGCACGGTCATTGTTTGGATCTAGTAATGTTCAGAGGCAATGCTTTATCTCATCAGGACAATAAAGCAGTTGTATGGTCTGATCATTACAGTGGTAGCGGGGGACACCGCCGCAACTCCTACTCAACTTGTACGGTATAAAGGGTATTAGCATTTTTGTTTCTGCCGAATGTGCAGTAAATGTGCATTCAACATTTTATTTCTCGCAATTATGGAGGGATACCATCATTATGTTGTACCTTTCCACATTCCACTAGACCTTGTAGACCCTCATACAGTTCCCCCAGCTACCATCACCCTATCGCATAGCAAAAACAATCTCACCACCATTGCAGGCTCACAATTAATTTCTGGATGACCCCTTTTTTACACATTTTAACTGTGTAGACTATTAAAAGTCTAATATGTTAATTTGGTTCCATGTGTTAATATCCCCGCAAAAATATTGCCATACAAAAATATCGCCATATTTTTGCGGTGATATTAAGGCATGGAACCTGCGGGGGACACCCCCACAACCCTTGCATTATTCTTAAAGGAGTGGGGGACACCCCTGTAACCCCTGCTCCCAAAACCCCCCAAAATTATCCCGCCCAAAAATATCGCCTAAGGCTGTTCCGGGCGACCATATATACAGCGATAATTTTGGTGGGGATAATATGTAGTGATACCGTTAATTCTACAGAAAATCTGCGATTTGATTGCACCCTTAAAAACCATCACAATATCTAAAAATAAAAACAAGCCAGGGTACCCCGAATCACTCAGGAATTTGAAGAAAGAATACTACAAGAAGTAAAATAACTAGTCCAAGTCTAGAGATCTCAATGAGCATCAGGCTACCAAAGCAACACAGAACATATATACAAAATAATTATTTCAGCTAAATCATAGTTTCTTCAAAACCAGATTGACCTTGCTAACAACAAACCGAAGGAACATTTTGCAGTAATACAACAGCTAGTTAATCCAGCATGTATGTCACTTATCTTACCTCCTCCGCTTAAATTGATGAATTAATTTAATTAATTTTTTTTATGGCTAAAGTCAATTCCATTCAATTAAACATTGATTCTCAGCTTACTAATCATCAAACTTCCATGTTAGCTACTGATGTTGCTATACTTTACGTTTAGTCCTGATTCCCCAGAGGAAATTGCTATGCTGATTTCAAAATTAAAACCTACTAAATACAACTATGATCCTATCCCGGCTTGCCTTACTAAACTGCACGCTCCTTTCCTAAGTGATCTTATCACTGCCATTGTTAATTCCTCTCTGGCCCGAGGTTGTGTGCCCTCTGATCTAAAAAAAAGATTATTTAATCCCTCTACTCAAAAAACCTTCATGTGACCTCAACTTCCTCTCCAACTATAAACTCATTGCGGGCCTGGTATGGCCTTCCAATATCCTCGAGAAAATTGTGAATGCGCAACTTCAGATTTTTCTGGAAGAACAATCCTCGATACCGACCAATCTGGTTTCAGGCCTGGTCATGGCATTGAAACTGATCTTGTGGCTGTCTGGGAGGATATTCTTAGGGCTGTTGACGAGGGGGACATGAGCATGCATGATTTATTGGCAGCATTTGACACAGTCGATTTTGACATTTTTATCTCCAGACTTTCCAAGCTGGCCTAGGTATCTGAGGAATCCCTGAAATGGTTTTCCTTTTTTTTTATAAAACTGGCCCAACAAGTCAAAATGGGACCCTTCTATTCCGACTCTTTACTTGTTCCTTGCGGGGTTTCACAAGGATCCTCTCTCCCCCTTATTGTTCAACAAGTATATTAGGACACTGTTAAATATTTTCTCTGAGTCCATTCTAAGCTATCACTCTTACGTGGGTGACACAAACATTTTTGTCAGGCTTATATCCCCATCGGAAGCAATTAACCAAATGCTAGCTTGTGCCCAAAAAATTAAAAGTTGGATGCTCAAATACCAAGGTCATAGTGTCTGGCCAAAAAAATCCTCTGGCCGATTTACAATGTTCTGTTTCCTGTCCAGCTTTTTTTGAACTCCCAAACTCTTTTTCTGCAAAAGTTAAAAATCTAGGCTACACCTGGCAGGACAAACTTAGCCTCTAATTCACATGTCAGTGAAAATGTTAAATCAATCTTTTTTGTATTCTTTATTATAATTCATCACAAAGGCATTTTATAATATATAATACATTAAAACACATTAATAAAAGAAAATAGTAGGAACACAATGACAATCACTTTCCAAATTAAATATATATAACTTCCTCATGTCTTAAACTAGATTTATAACCACCTCATGACTTACACTGAAGGACATTGTGTGGTGAACAATGCCTTCACATCTAAAATTAAATCATATAGGTTTTCATACAACCACAATCCATGAACCATATTGAACTTCTTCACCCCTTCAGAAAGGCATCGGGTGACACAGGGTTAAAACAGGTTGAAAAGCTACAAACAAACTCCAGACCACTTGCGACATACTCAATAATTAGAATCTTTGTTCCATATAAAATACAATATAGTCTGACAGATTGCAGTTTTGGTATATATTCTTTTACTGGTTTGTTGCCAACATGTGTTTTGACCTCCTATAGAGGTCCTCTTCAGGGCGGTCTCCATAATACTGCCAATTCCAAATCCTTGCTCAATCCAAATGGTGAGTCTTCACCATACTTGATATAGTTCCATGACCATTAGCAGAAACTTCCATTACCTCCTGATTGGATCTATCCCACCATGTACCTTCCCCGTACCTCAATGAAATGTTCATCCACATGCTGTCAATCTAAGGATGTGGTTCCCAGTTCACGGCTACCTAATTCTCTTGGGTTTCCCAACATGTCATTTGATTCCACCCAACTGGAATCTGTCAGACTATACTGTACTTTATATGGAACAAAGATACTAATTATAGGGTTAGGTGCAAGTGGTCTGGAGTTTTTATCTTTTCAATTTAGTGACATAGGGTTAGGGGTCAACTTTCTAGACCAGTGCTGGCCACCTTTCATACCAGGAAGTAGGAGAGGGCTGTAAATTCGTAAGAGGTAGCTCAGTGGAGGACTTACCCACTCTCTGAATAAAATGTTAAAACAGGTTGTGCCTGAAGGGATACTTGTCCAATATTAGTGTACAAAAACAAGGAATGCACTTTACTAGATCTAAACACGCTTAAACGTGTGTTAAGAAATCAAGACTACCTTTGATCAACAACCATAATTTAGTAAAGTGCAATATCCAGGGGTAATCACTTCCCTCTATACATTTGTACCATAACATATAATGGTCCTGAGCTTGTAGCTCGACTCCCCCTGCACTCCCAGAGCTTTAATATGTTCCCCTTGGAATTTCACACAATGGCATAACAGATAACAAGCCGTTTCTTCATCTCTGAGGCCACAGGCCTTACAATTCCGCCATGTTTTATCTAACTTGTATTCTGGTCTCAGAATAGAAAATCGTTCACCAAATTGAAGTTCAACCTAATATATTCATTACACACAAATGAGTTAGGGAATGAGGAGATGAAAGACACCATTTGGTGAAGTTCCAATTCCACTTTGATATAATCTTCACTATTGGACTCGGTGGACAGATCAGTTCATTCTTGTTCTCTATTAAGTTCCATTATGTGGGCTTACATTTCCCTAGTGTCATCTGGGCAGCTTGAACACCTAAAGTATGTTCCAAGTGAGTTCCCAGAGCTAGTATGTTAGTGCATGTAATGTGCTTTCCCAATGATGCCAACGTTCTGGCTTCCAGTGCAAGAAAAGTCTGCCGAGGTTTTTTACATGGATGGATTAAGTTCCATTAACACTTTGCATACTGGATAGCCAATAAGGTTAAAACTGAATTGATGTGAAATTCGTAGAACGGATATTCTATCGGCAAATTTACAGGAATATTTAACAGCCCCCTAATAGCACGATTTTCAAGACACTGGATGGTCTTCCAGTTTTCCCAGGCTAGCACTCCATAGATTAATTTAGGGAGCACTTTCATTTCATACACCTTTAATACAGAATCTAATGTAAAACCTTCATTTCTGTGCTTAATTCGGTTAACTGTTCCAATCTGTTGTTTTGTAAGTACCTCTAGCTTTTCCAATTGCTATTCCCCTCCCAGTTCGGAGTCAGTAGCTATACCCAAGTAGCTGTCGTATTCTACCTGTTCAAGTGGACTACCTTGTAGATTCCATCTATCTGTTTTTCAGGGCCTCGTCCTATTGCAATCAAATACCATGATTTTCATTTTAGAGGTATTGATATGAAGATCATGCTTTTTAGCGAATTCAGACTGCTGGTCAATAAGCCTTTAGGGACCCCCTGGGGGTAGGTTAAGAAGAATAAGGTCGTCTGCATATCCCAACTTGTGTATTTTTATCTTCTAATTTTGGCAGGCTAGAATCCACTGCTTCCAGATAAGCAGAAAGGTCTGCCAAATACAGATTAAATAGCATGGGTGCTAACATGCACCCATGCTTCAATCCCGTACTAATCTAAATATTGTCTGTTAATTCACCATTTTGGTTTAACCGAACCATCTGAGCGGTGGCTGTATATTACTTATCATAGTTAGTAAACCAGCCAGAATTCCCCATCCCGCTAATTTCTTCCATAGCACCATGCCGTTTACAGTATCAAATGCCAGACTAAGGTCGACAAATGCGACATTTCACGGTTTATTTCTAATGTTCCAGGCACTCTCAATGATTGTAGTTACTAATATGATCTTAGCTAATGTGGAACTGTATTTGCAGAAGCATAACTGGTTAGGTGGAAGGATATGATTTTGTACTCATGCAACCATCTCTATTGACAAAACATTTGCGAAAATATTAGACGGTGCATCAAGGATGCAATAACTATTGGGAACATTACTTGGTCCTTTCTTTTATACCAGGATTACTATATCCTGTGTCCAAGCTAGCGGTGTAATGCCAGATGTACTAATGCCTTTAAATAGCTTCTAGAGAGCTGTGCCACATTTTTCCGAATTCAGTCTAATAAGAGAATTGCAAATCCCGTCCGGGCCCGGCACATGTGACGCCTTACATTGCCTAATTTTTTTCATCAGTTTGATTGGAACTAACAGGAATTGCCATGGTTCCTCTGCCATATTTTCGAGATGATCTTCTGACAAATGATTTCCTAATCCGGACCGTATGCAAATCAATCTACTATCAACTTAAACTCCTGAGACCTGTTTTGCCTCTTATTGCAGAACCAGACAGTTCAACGGATGTCGGGACCCTGGTAAATTCCAGATTGGATTAATGTAATGCCCTGCTGCTGGGCACTCCGATTG
This sequence comes from Ambystoma mexicanum, assembly GCF_040938575.1. Lineage (NCBI taxonomy): Eukaryota > Metazoa > Chordata > Amphibia > Caudata > Ambystomatidae > Ambystoma > Ambystoma mexicanum. Next base: position 786,342,106 of record NC_090925.1, read on the forward strand.
GTCAGATACATTGCTTCCAGGTCATCCCCAGAATGCGTCAGTCAGGCTTCTTTACAGCCTTTGTAGATCCGCCCTGATTTCCTTGTTTCGTAGGAATCTTCATTGGGTGCCTGTTCAAAATAGGAGTCTTTTTAAGATCCTTTGTCTGATTTATGGCACTGCTTCCAGTTACCTTTCCTCACAAATCTCTCTTCACCGCGCATCCTGTTCACTTCGGTCTGCAGGCCAATACCTCCTGACTGTTCCCTTCCTCCCGCTTTCTGCATCGTAGAGATAGAAGCTTCTTAATCAGCTGTCTTCGAGCCTGGAACTTGCTGCCTCCCGATCTCTGGAAATTACATTCTCTCTCCTTATTCCGGAAGAAGCTAAAAAAGAATCTCTTTCAATAATTCTTTCTTCAAAATGACTGTTCCTCTTTCACTGTCCTTTCTACCCATCAAGCTTAGGCTGCCGGTGGTAGCGGCTCTGGTCGTGAGCCGCTTGGACTACTGTAACTCACTATATTTGGCCCAGCCCAAGGCCCTCGTCCAGCGACTACAGCGCCTACAAAAGCTGGCTGTGCGAGTGGCGACTGGATCCAACTATGGGGCACATATTTCAGCAGTCCTGCGATCCCTCCTTTGGTTGCCTGTGGCTCAGCACATTAAGTTCAAGGCACTTTGTATGGTTCATCGTGCCCTGCACGATCTAGGAGCAGAATACCTGCGGGCCAAATTCATACGTCATTGCCCTAATCAAACATTAAAATCGGCTTCCGCCGGCCTGCTCTGCGTGCCATCCTTTCATCAGTCCTGCTTTGGAGGCCAGGCCTTTTCTGTGGCCGCAGCCCAACTGTGGAACGACCTGCCGCTCCCATTAAAAAACTTGCCTATTCATCTTGTGTTTAGAAGATCCCTGAAGACCGACCAGTTCTAAATGGAATTGTCCAGTCTGCTCCTCCTTCCTCTCAGCGCCATGATACTTTTGGGTGACTGTGCGCTTTATACGTTTTCATAACATAAATCCCTACAATGCCTGTTTTTTGCCATCTTCGCCTAGATGCAGTCCCTGCTTGGTTCCTTATGGATTTGCGCATTAGAAATTAGAAAATCAATCAACACGTTTTGGTGTGATTTCTGAGCTGAATTAATTGAATTATGGATGGGTAACTATCAACTATGAGGATTTATTCCATTGAGGGGGTTCCAATTGATGTAATGTAATGTTAAAATAACGTATAAAGCACACCTACACCGGCTAGGGCATCATGGCACTGTAGGAGAAACCAAAACTGAAGGAAGCAACAAGCTAGACTGTGAAGAGGAACGTTTTGAGAGCACGCCCGAACTGATATCTGATGGCCGAGTGCGTAGCTCAAGTTGTCCATGATGTCGCTCCGAACTCTGATGTGGAATACTTTGCATAGTCTAAAGTCACCAATCTATGATTCCATATTGTGTAGGGCCGCATCCGTTTCCCCTTTCCCCTTTTGAGCTGTCCCTTTTGGAGCATCATTGGACGTGATGTGGAGCAGAAGATGCAAAAAATAAAACCAGGCTTCCTCTTCCCTAACCACACAGCACCCCAAGAAGGAAAGATACTGTATATTGTCCCTGTTGTGAGGGTCAGCAGTTGATTCCATAATTCTCTCCCTTGGTGTCAAAGCAGGAGGATACCGCAGTAAGGGCTAAAAATAGTTGCTAATGTCCTCTTATGGAAGATGTTAAAAACATCCACATTGTGTCTGCTGAAACTGGTGCCGTCACCTGCATAAGGACATATGTGTTGGCCATGTGGGCCAATTTGGATTTTAAGCTAGATTTTCAAATAGTTCGAACAATGGGGGCCATTACAAATTTTGAGGTAGTCATGGTGCTATTAGCGCCATGACTGCCTCCAAAGTCGTGTCTGGGTCCAGGTTGCTTGAATGGGGACTTACCGGGTCATTCCAACCTTGAAGGACCCGGTAAGTCCCCATTCAAAATACCCATCCCCATTCCCATTCGATCCCCCATAGGACTCAATGGGAATGGGGAGGGAGATAATAACGGACCCATTAATAACAGGCCCGTTATTAGCTCCCTGGTCCATTAGCGGGTCCCGCTAAGGGACCTCGTAATGCAGCGGTAAGGGGTTAACGGCACCAGCATCCTTACCGGCGCCATTATCCCCTTACCGCCGCACTCGTAATGACCCCCAATGACTTAAAATCGCAATTTGTCTAGGGACATCCTAAAAACGTGAGCCGTGGCCTTTCAAATTTGGCCTGTTTGGAACATGCCAACCCCAGCATGCCACAAGAAAGTCATTGCTGTGATGTATCTCTTCCCTCGATGGATGAAGCAATATGGGGTGCATTGACAGACACAGCAGTGCAATCACTACGAGAATATGCTTTATTCTACCTGCATAGAGGAAGCTTATGCCTTCATACCTCCTCATTAATGATGTCATAATCCCAAACTTCTCTGAACCATGCATTCTATGGGTCATTCCGCATAACCATGCTAAGCTGATGGTTGAGTACATCAAATGTCACCATATACTGTCTCATGTGCCTTCTAAACTTAAACCACATGACTCGTATTTTTTTTATTTCCTTATCCAAGCCCCTGCTGTGCCCCAATAGTAATAATGGCAGTGTGCAGTTTTTGTGGATTAATAACTCAATAGCATGCAATGCTAACAGCTCTTTTGGACTGGCTTTCCAGATCGGCACACTACTTTATGTCTCAAGCACACCCACTCTGCTGCATGTATGAAGCGCGGTACTCCGCTCGGCCGTGCTCCATCCAGAGTTCTGTGTGAATATCATGAGCAAAGGCAGGCCTACATTTCCCTTATAAAACATTTGTATTGCTCACTGTGTCTAAGTAGTGAGATAAAAGGGGTCCTTAACTAGTTTCAAACAATGGTTACGATTTACAAAAATAAGACATCAATTGACAAAGTGGAGCACTCCCCAAGCATTTTGGGTGAACAGCATACATAGAGGGTCCTCAATGGTTCCACCACCCTGTCCAAGATCAGCAATACATGGGCGTTGTCCTCCTTTTGAGCAATCGCAAACCAAGCCAGGTCTCTTTGTCGCCTCTGCCTATTGGCTTCCATGTTACCATTGCCCCGCAATCAGAGAGGTTCCCCCATTGATCAAGAGGAAGAAGTGGAAAGAGAATAGTCGAATAAAAAGCCAGGCATTGGGAAACGGTGTGAACTTTAGGGGTGCTTGACAGCTCTCTGCAAACACCAACAGAGCACAATCTCCACTTTTACAACACGTTTTTAATGAAAAAGGTGGTTTTTTGCTCTTGTGGTCGCCCGGCCAGAGCTGTCTCTGTGTGCTTGGTTGGCTCCAAAAGATGTCCGGTGGGGTCCTATACCACACATCATATGTCTTTGCCATCTGCCTTTTCCCTGAGTAGCATTCAATACTGTCTAATGATATGATAGGTTATTTATAGCGCCCTTAATACCCAGAGCGGGCCTGGGGATCCAACCTGTGTTGCTTGGTGTCTCTTGCTTCCAAGGCGAGCACGTTGGGGTTGAGCTATCCTCCGGAGACACCAGTGGACTCAAGAACATGACCAAAGCTGGTTCATATATGAGAGTGTTTGAGTGGCAGGATCAGTCACATTGTCAAAAGTCCACCAGCAGCACTGCCATGAGGGACAGTGCTGTGGTCAGAGTCCTGGGCAGACAGGTGGAGCCTTCTGCTGCGCTTTTAAGAACCACAGTGTTTTCTGCAAGAAACTTCATGTCCGGTATGTGCTGTGTGATCCAATCTGTGTATGCGTTGACACGAGTATAGACCCCTGGGCGATTAACGGCAGCACATCCATAGCCCCAGCTCACGATGCCAGCCAGCAGCCATGTGTCGTTCCATTTGCAGACCAGTGGGCCGCCGGAGTCCCCCTGCAGCATGAGAAAAAGCCGTCAGTGTGGAGCTACCACAAGCGTTTCTAGACATGACACATACAATGCTTGCAAATGCACTGATCAGAGTAGGATCATAGCCAGAACATTGCCAATGGCACAGAGAAGTAACCAGAAGAATGTGGTATACAGCCTAAATGACCAGTGCTGGTCATTGGGCTGGATTTAAGAAAATCCAGTCCAGTGACCAGCGCTGACTGATGCAAAGGTGTACATGCACCAGTTCAGACTTTTTTCAAATATGATTGGGGAAACTGCTCTATCGCAGAGTTAGATGAACTAGGACGGCTAAGGAACAGAGACACTGTAAATGTTGCCAGGTACAGGGACCCTCACCCCACCTCTTTATCATAGGTCATGGTGCCGTGTCCTCCCCTCACAGGACAGGGGTTACATGCCACGTGGGTGCTTTTTGCCCCTTACCTGGGAAACCTTTCCTTTGGCAATCCTCCTGCAGGACCCTCAGTGCTCTGTGTGGTCACTGGCCTGTCCGGAGGGACAATGCCCTGGGCTCCCATAGCCCAGGATGCAGAAAGTCAAGGAAGCATCTGCGCCGTGGGGCAGCCCAGCGGGCCTTCGCTTCACAAAGTCCTATCCTCTGGAGGTGTTAGGTGTAAATTCCATGCTGGATATTTCTCCCAGATTGGGGGATTCCATAGTCTACCAGTGTGGGTGTTTACTCCCCTACAACTCCGGATTTTCCTACTGTCTCCGCTCCCATCACACAGCTCTGTTCCCTTATTGAGGGATACATTTTCTCACTTCCACACTAGGGGGCAAAGGACCTGCAACACCAACAGATTGGCTGGAAAGAATGGGCAGGTGCAAGATTCTAATCTACTGCAATAGACACCTAGGGCCTCATTACGAGTTTGGAGGCAGCCATGCCCTTAATAAGGGTATGGCTGCCTCCAAACTCGGGTCCGGGTTCCCTGAATGGGGAATTACCGGGCCATTCCGACCTAGGAGGGCCCGGTATTTCCCCATTCAGGGAACCCGGACCCGGACCATCCCCATCCCCATTCGAGCCCCCATAGGGCTCAATGGGAATTGGGTTGATGCTAACAACGGACACGTTAGTAACGGTTCCGTTCTTAGCATGCTGGTCCCTCGCGGGACCCCCAAAGGACATCTGGTCTGACCAGACGTCCAGAGCGGGTCCCGCGGGGGAACCTAGTAAGGAGGCGGTATGGGTTTAACGGTGCCGGAACCTTTACCGGCGCCGTTAAACCCATACCACCAGGGTCGTAATGAGGCCCCTAGTCTTTTGCATTCCTATTCCTTTCAAGCATTACAGACACACATACACTGTCCTCCTGGCCGGCCCCAAATCTGTCAATATGCCCCCCCACCTTACATACCTTTTCTTTTCGTTCTCCTGTGGGGGTTGAGGGTGGGAGTGAGCACTTTTTGCTGACATCCTATGACCCGTCTCGTCTTGGCTTACATAATATATAAGGGAATAAAAGACACAGAGCCGGCCTTAGGGCAGGGCGGGCAGGGCACCGCTCGGGGTGCCATGCCGCCCCTAGGGCACCATTAGCCCCCGCCACGCCAGCTCGGGGGAGTCTTTTAAGGGCTCACCCGAGCCGGCGTAGTAGTAGAAGGCACGGCAGGTGCCCTCATGTTATTAAATGCGCCTGCGACAGCAGGGTGCATTTAATAACAAATGGTTGCTGATAACACCCTATTCATGTGATGATTACCTCCCTGCTCCGACGCATGAGCGTCCTATTCCAGTGATTAACCCCTTGCGAGGCATCGGAGCAGGGAGGGACAAAAGAAATGTGGGGATCCTGACCCCGTCCCTATCTCCCCCCTCCCCCCAATCCCCCAGTTGACCAGGGGCGCGTAGCAGGGGTGCCAATTCGCCCAGGGCCCTGTTGCCTCTAAGGCCGCCCTGAGAGGACCTGTACGCCTTGCGTATCAATTGTGATTTTACTGTATTGACTTGTTTTTTCTGCTTGTTTTTTCAGATGTTTTCACCCTGGTATCTTCCATCTTCCCAAAGATTTTCGTCTACTGCTCAGGATAGGCTGTGGTTCCTGTTTCTCTTTGCCAATCCTAGCCAGTCTTGGTAGAGCTTGGAGAAGTGAACCTGGTTCCTTGTTCATCCCCGAATCCTGGCGACTCAATCTCAGCCTTCCCTGCGGCCGACCCGAGAAGGAAGAGGGCTGGCAAAACCAGCCCTTAACATATACCCTTTCTATTCTGCAGAACCTATTGATAGGAAAGGTCTAGAGCAGGGGAGAATTGGACTAGAGACATTTTAGGGGCTGTTGTCTCTCATCTGACATTTTGAATAGCAGCTGATAATGTTAAACAATAAGGAGAGTGATTGCTTGCCAGATACACAGACACAACAGAGAGACAGGGGAACAAGTGACGCAACAGATATATAGAGCCACAGATACACAATTGTGAATGAAGGAGTAGCTATATTTTTAGATGGCCAAGATTCAGTGATTTAGCTGCATGTGAGCTGAGAATCACAACACTACCACGGTCATGGCTTATGGAATTCCATTGCGTTTTAAGACCACGCTAAGATCAGAGGTCGGAATAACGTGTCCAAGTTCACTTACCTGGCAGGCGTCCTTGTTCCCCTGTTGGTACCCAGCACAGATCATGTCTGGAAACACAATGGGGGTAGTTGGGCTTACAAGAGAGTCAATGTGGTACCACTCATCGCACGTCTTTGAGTCAATGATGGGAAGGTCGACCTTCTGCAGTGTCCTGGGGAATGGAAGACTCCCTGTTTGGAAAGAATTGCATCACTGTGAGTTTACTATGCGAGTCAAGCCACGAGAAGGGCAGCAAGCGATGAATAAAGCATGATCAGGAACATGCTTTCAAGCATACAGTATGGTAACATGCGGCGAGTGAATGCAGGCACACAATATGTGGGGTAGCAGTCTTATGAGCTTTGTGAATGGGGAAACATCACATAGACATGTACACATCTAATAGCCTCTATGGATATACATCCATTGTGCTTGGAGTAACAGCAGCATCGCCCATTTCATGTAGGTAACAGGGCCATAAACCATGATATAGGGAGCGGTGGGTGCATGGTCTGCATGAATGATCGGGTTATGGGAGAACAGAGAATGTGAACCGAAATGTTTAAACCAACACTTCGGTACGACTAAGAATACCGCAGGCAAGTATTTCCCACAATTTCTGAACCCTCATGCAGAGTTGAGGCCTAGGTCTAGTGATCCCCTTGCCGCTGATATTGTTGAGTGGAAAGACGGTTAACAGAATTCTATTCTATCTTGAATCTCACCGATCCCTAACTGCCGGGCGGAGAGTGCACCCAGAACATGTTCTGTGCTCGAGAAGATACCCTGCAGGGCTGGCTATGCAGCACCCAAAACCATCCCCCAAAAAACAAGATGACAGTGAACCCCGTGGAGGAATGGGAGGGATTTATTCCTACACAATGGGCCTCATAAGGAAGCTGCCGGCGGTATTTTTTTTTTCCAGTGCCTGGAATGGGCAATTACCAGGTCATTACGGCCTTGCCGGACCCAGTAATTGCCCATTCCGGGGCACTGGAAAATATTCTTCCCCATTCCCCTTTGAGCCCCAAAGGGCTCAATGGGAATGGGAAAGCCGGAAGCACTGGCACCGTTATAAAGAGTGCCGGTGCATCCGACATGCTCTGCTCGTGGCTGCCGATACGGCCGCCAGGTCAGAACTGGCGGCCGCAATGGCACCCATGAGCAGAACTCGTAGTTTGCTAGTCCGGGAACTACGGCACCGGCATGCTTATTGGTACCGTAGTTCCTGGGCCGGCAACCTTATAATGAGGCCCAAGGTTTCGAAATTGGCTCCAAACCAACTTGAAACCAGAGAAGCCCCTTTCAATAAATGTACCCACTGGTTCCGGGATGTAATGCGCTGCCTATCAGTAATTCTAAGTGGTACCAGGCTGCGTTGCCAAGGGGAATCTGCCTTCCATTTTATACGGATCAAATGGAGGGAGCTGAGGGTGGCCAATGGAATACTGGGAATTGATATGAGATGGCACCCCACACTTAAAAGCGCTACACAAATTAGTGCCCAGCCCTCACGCTGTATTGACTACCTCTCCAAAACCAGCCCACAATGTTTTGCGGTCCCTGGCACCAATGTAGCCCTACTCGAAACCAGTCTGCAAAGTTCTGTGCTCTCTGGCGCAAATACATTCCCACTGGGGAAAAGGTTACTGGGCAAGTCGGCTTGGCCGAAGTATTCTTCTCATGGGTATAATCGATGAGCCTGCTGTTCTCGAAAAACCCATTCGAAGAGACCCTAATTGGGTACTGAGCTCTTGGACTGCATCGGGCCCCAGGGTTACCGTGATCATCTGAACTATGAGGATGGAATGCAGAATCTATCTATTATCTCACTTTCCTTGTTGTTTATATGTGTCATGTTGTACTTTTATGGCCTCATGGGCGAAATAAAGTTACTGATGATGATGATGATGAGACTGTTAATTAATCATAACCGCTGGCAATTATTTAATTCTTTCATTTTTCAGCTTGCTCTACTATCAAAGCAGGGGGGAAGCAAGTGCTGCATTCTGCACCTCACTGATGGCCATTGAGGCTGAAACATGTCTGGGGCTGCGTATGGCTTTATGCAGAAGGAATGTGACCCAGTAGTCCAGCTCAACAGCTCTTTTTATGAGGGGACCAACCCTGATTTCCATACCATGGGCCTCATTACCGGTTTGGCTGTAGCCGTGCCTGTAACAAAAGCACGGCTGCCGCCGAACCCGTGATTTTACTGGCACCCACGAATGGGCAATTAACGGGTCATGCCGAGTTCGGCAGACCCGATAATTGCCCATTCGCGGGTGCCGGCAATGAGGGACTCTCCACCCCCTTTCGGCCCCATAGGGCTGAATGGGAATGGGGGAGCTTGGATGCACCGGCACCGTTCATAACGGTGCAGGTGTATCCACGAGTTGTGCTTGCGGGTGCCGCACTGCCCGCCAGGTCGGACCTGACGGGTACAGCGAGACCCGCGCACACCACTCATAGTATGGTGGTACCTAGCAACGGTGCCGGTAGCGATACCGGTGCCGTTGTTGCCTTACCGCCATACTTATAATGAGGCCCCATGTGTCTCCACCTGTAATGTTACAACTTACTGAAATACGATTTATTGGAAGACCACCAAAGTGTTATTGAAAACTAAAATAACTGTAATTGGGCCTCCATTATGAGGGGTGAATTTATACAGATGTGGAAAACTTCATAATACAATTTTCATTTCTGTTGGTATTATAGATAATTTTTCAGATAACATCTCCAGTATATTGCACAAATGTCATATGTTCATCTGTCACAGGTTGCGGGTAAACATCAACGTATAAGGCTATTTGTTAAATAATGCTGTTTCGATCAACAACTGCCTTCCTCAGTGAATCTGTGAGACGTTTGTACTTTTTTGGGGCCAGCTATAGTAATGGAAGCGTGCATGTTTGTTCTCAGATTTATGTAATCATATAATTGTTTGGGGACTTCCACATTATGTTTCACTTTCTCTTAAATGCTGTTTTGCACTGCCTTATCGTCTGTCTTGCTTTATAATTGGTGATGTATCCGGCAACACTGGACAATCAACAATGGACCGTCACTGAGCCAGAAACAAGCGCTGACAAGGACAACCTCTTTGGCTTGGCCTTGTATGTTTGTGGTGGGTCTGTATAGGGCAAATCTAGTTTCGAAGCACCATAGCCCTGTTCAATAAGGGGCTACAGTAATAACGCACGATACAATTAGAAGGATAGATTATTAGGTACAACATTCATTCATTGCCCGTTTTATTTTTTCCGTTGAGTTTTTTGCTGAAAAATCTTGTCTGAAAAATACTCATCGGAATATATGGGTGAGTGGGTAAGGGCATATAAGGGGTAGGGTGGTTGGAGGATAGAGAATAAATAACAGATAAGGAAGGTTTTTCTGTAAAATATTTTTGGCAAAAAACTCAGCGAAAAGCAATCCAGGGATGAATGATTATAGAACCGATTATTATGGGCACATTTATAAAATGGCAAGTGACCAGGCCAAGGGAGACGTCCTAATCGCCGGCTCCAGAGAATCTCTTCAACGGAAGTTTTAATGGTCCATTATGTGGTGTTATATAGTTTATTATGGTGAAATGTGTGTTGTGACTGATGTGATGGGGGTACCGTGATCATGCCTAGATATGCAAAGCTATTTACACCTCACACATACATACATGGTGTTAAAGGCCTTAGAATGGAAATGATTTGGGTTACAAATGCCATATAGCATCGGTTTATAGTGCCTGGCTTTTGACTTTCATTTCGGCTACTGTAGTTAGATGCGTGCAGCAAGTATTATTTTCCAAGCAGATTGTTTGGAAGCCATGAAAATGCCAGGGACACAGAATGATAGACTATGGTGTTCTTCACAATGCAGTGCAAAGTCTGTGCAGTTATTTTGTACTGCAAAAATGACTATGCACTGACTTTGCACAGACTTTGCACTGCAAAAATACACTTTGCCCCACTCCATGAATCAGGTTTTGTGTCGGCAGTGCAAACTCACTTTTCAGCAGTGCAAAGTCACTTTGAACCGTGCCAAAAATTCCATGAATTGGGCCCATAATCTATCCAAGCTGAAGCTACGCTTGGAATGAACAGCACATGGATCATTGTTGTATTGTTTGTATTGTTTATTTATTTACAGAGCGCACCGGGGCGTTAGGCAACTGGGCACTTCATACACATCATATGTACATTAGACACTGAAACATGAGCTAAAAAGGCTGGCACAATTAGATGAGGGCTGAAAGAAGAAATAAAAACACAGCAGTCTATGTAAATCTATTTACACCTGTACACAAGTAGTTGATGATTAAATATAGTGTTGTTAGGCTGCAATGTCTGCTTAGATACGAAAATGTACAAGCAGCAGCACTTGAATGATGCATTCAAAGCAATTGGCTTAAATACAGATGTTATGACACAACACTGCCTACCACTCTATTATAGGAGAAATTGTCATGCAGCCATATTGGGCTAGTTTGTTTCAGTGTAACAACATGTATCAGTTGTTAATGCCTGGCTGCAGCCCGAAAGTTCTGGAAAGCCCCACCTAGTTACACAGATCAGCACCTATCAAGTGTACTGTCCATACGTGTTTTGGGCTTTATGTCAGCTAATTAAACACTATAAAAACAGCCCGTAATTGGGAGAGGGGATTCAGGAGGGAGAGGCTGCTGAGACCACATGGTAATGCGAGAGATGTCAAAGAAAAGGAGATGTGAGTGGCCATAGACAGAGAGACAAGCAGGAAAAGGCACAAAACAGCCAAAGAGATGCCATCATACACAGTGAAGACAACACAGGTTAGTTCCATAATACTGTTTATATGAATGAATCAATGCAAGGATGTTTGTATATAATTTCACACAATGAAAGCGTCATTACTTTAATACTTTTAACTTAGCGCTGAAAGCAGATAGACTTATTTGGAATAACTGTGCTGTCCTTGAAGAGAGAGTGAGGCTTTTGCATAAATTTGCACCTAAAAGCACAGTATAATCATCAGTAAGAACTGTGACAATTGGTAACACGAAATGAAGGGAGGCTTTTAAAGCCTGAGAAATCCATTAAATTGGGTTCTAAAAATGTATGAATATTTGATTGCACATATTTTTTACAAAAAATGCAAAACACATAGTGATTCTTTATTCAAATTAAAGTGCCAGGTATACATATTGAGTGCATACAGCTGTCGAGTCATATTTATAAGGCTACAAGTGTTTCATCTATCCATGAAATGCATGCTTTCCTACAGAAGATAAGACAATAGTTATTCACCAAAATAAGTAAAATGCTTGCCTGTAAATTAAGACAAACATTACTTACCCAGTAATATTCTTTCTGTGGTTTGTACCCCATTAGAGTCACATTTCTTGTATAGGCCGCTGTCTAGTGGTTGTCTTGAAATATTTCATATTGTTTCGAGTTTGAAAAATAGGGCTTTGACATGGGCGTTCCTGTCTCATTATCCCTATCTTACGTGCACAGGAACCCATGATCCTTCATGTCTCAATGTCCTCAGATTGTTTATATTTCTGACATGGTGTTTGTGTGTGTTGCAAATGGAATTACGGATGTAGCTGATCATTGGTTCTGTTCTGTTACTTCCTTGTGGTGCACCAAGGCAGACACATGTGACTCTAAGCAGATACACCACCAAAGGTTTATTACTGGGAAAGTAATGTTTATTTTCTGAGGTTTGTGAATCTGCTTAGATTCACATGCTTTGCATAGATTAGCAAGAAGTACCTGTAGAAGGTGGTGGGTAAGGAGCAGGTACAGTGGAAAAAAGGTGTTTAAGTACTGCTTGCCCCACCTGTGAATCAGCAATTTCTTGTGCATCTACATAGAAGTGTTGTATAAACGTATCGTCTGAACTCCAAATTGCAACCTCAAAGTTCTCCTCCAATGGCACGTTAGCAATAAAAGCCAACGTTGTTCCTGTGCTACGTGTAGAATGGATCCTTGGTGTGAATTGTAAAGTTATATGCACTAATGTATAACAGAGTTAAATACACTTGACAAGCCACTGAGTAATGATGGATTTGGTTACTGCAGCACCTTCTCAGGAAATTGTAATAGATAGAAAGTATTGGCTTGACGTTCTTATTGCCTTTGTTTTATTCAATTTAAATATTACAGCTCTACACATGTCTAGTGTGTGCAGTGCTCTTCCCCCCAATTTTGTGGATTTTGGAAAAATGTTGGCAACTCTAGGGATTGGTTTATGTGGAATTTCAAAATGTATTTAGCAAAGAAACGAGGATGGGTTCCCATAACCACCTTGTGTTTGTGAATTGAGACACACGGCTTGGTAACAGAAAGAGCCTGTAGTGCACTTACTCCTTCTAATAGATGTGACTGTTATTAGAAAAGCAACCTTGTATACGAGTTCCTTTGATGTAGCTTAATGAATTGATTCAAAAGGAGCCACATGAGCCTGTGCAGAACCGTGTTGAAGTCTCACCCAGGAGGTGAATGAGCAACTGGTAGATGAGTTTGTTTGACACCTTCCTTGAAGGCCTTAACTACAGGAACCTTCCACCTAGATATTTTGTGTTGGGATGTTGTATAAACTGCTAATGCTGTCAGGTATACTTTAAGAGAGTTATAGATTAATCCAGCATCTAAGAGATTGAGGGCGGTAAATCACAATATCTGCTGGTGAATATTTAACTGGGTTGATATCTTTTTACGTGCATCATATGACAAACTGTTTCTACTTGTTGAAATAACAGTGTCTAGTATTTGGTTTCCTGAATACCCTCAATATCTCTGTACACCTTGTTGTTAAATTCAAGTGATAAAACTCTATGACTTTAGGAGACAAACTACCGAGTTTATTGTTTGAGGGCATGGGTGTGCTGGTTGTCTGTGCTGCTGTGTTAGTCAGTTGTGTACATGAATGGTGATTGAACTGCCATACTTAAGAGGGTAGGGTACAACATTTGATTTGCTTAAAATTGGTGCAATTAGGATTAGAGTCGGTTGTTCAAAGAATAGCTTATGTACCAACTTTCGGATTCGAGGTGTTGTAGGAAAAGCATATGCAAATATCCAGAACCAATTTAATGCGAGGAGTCAGAAATGAAACTTGGACTCAAGACAGCCATGATTCTGGTTAAAGACTTTTATTAAAAATAAAAGGGGTTGGGAAAATGCCTATCTGACTCTGCTCTAAGAGGAATTTCGGTCTGTGTCAGAATGCCCAAAAAAAAATGGTCCCATGTCCAAAGTTCTATTCTGACCCTCACACTATCAACTAAGTAACAGTGAAGATGAACATTTCTTTAACCTTGGGTGGTTTAGAAAAGTGTTCACAAAGAAAGAATAAATAGCTCCAACACAAAAGTTCTTCCAGCATAATTGCCCTTGCTCCAGAGCAAAACATTTCAGCCCGAGCAGCATTTAAATTGGCATATCTTACAAATGGACTCAGATATCTCAAGTTACTTAGATGAACAAGTCAACATTACTTTCAGGAAAGCCAAAATCTTACAAGATATCTTGAGCCACTCTCACTTTACCAGCAAAAAGCAAAACAAAGCACTATCACAACTATGGGATTCACAGACCCTACAAGGAAACTATAAATGTGGCAAATGTATCAGCTGCCCCTTGTTTGGCAATGGAAAACAAGACATAAGATTACCTAATGGCAAAATACACAAAATTAAAGATTTTATCAACTGTAACACCAAATCTGTAATTTACGCCATAGAATGTGTTTGCAACAGACTATATGTAGGCAGCACGACAAGGAAGCTCAAAACCAGGATACAAGAACCTTTTAGAGCTATAATCAAAGAAGATACAAGATACCCTCTAGGATACCACCATGCAACAGAACATAATAATGAACCTAAAAACACAATGAAATTCTATGGAATATAAAAAATCACCAGGCCACGGGGGGGGGGGGGGGAATTTGGAGAACATATTAAGATCCAGAGAAGCATTTTGGATCTGTACCTTTGACAATTGCCATAGTGGACTGAATGCAAACGCAGAGATGATTCATCTCCTTTGAACTATGTATGGACTAATTGGCTGTTCAGCCAGTGAGGATCAGCTTAACAATTTGTGAATTTTAAGTTGACCATTTACTGTGAAACTGTTTAATCAGGATATTATGTACTCGATAATTTTCTGCGTTTTATTTTTCCTATTCGCACACATACTGTTCTCCTTTATTCTCAGTCGCACATATGCCTATTGATTTAAGGACAATAAGACACAAGAACTGTACCAAAAAAAAACGAACCAAGATGGAGGATCGGCGATCATGTGATCGTATTAACACAGTGAGACTAACCAAATATTCAACATAACCAAAAAGGAAAGCAATTTAATGCCTATACCTTTCAAATAGATGTGATTGCTTGAATTTTTCACTATGACGTACTTTGTTCAATTTTCATCAAGCAGCTCTAATGCTGAGTCTTTCCTGATTCTAAATGGCGGCCTCGCGTTCACGTGACAGTATAGGACACGTGACCTTGAACCCAGCTTTTCTCTATCGTTTAGTGCTGCCGTGTATGGACTGTAGGTTATCACGTTGTGATCCGATAGAGCAACACGGAAGTCTGTTCCCAATTACAGATAAAATCTAACCAAGGTAAGAGGGAGAGTTCACCTTCGCACAAATACTGTTAGACTTTGTATCTCAAACAAGCAACCTTAAACAAATCTGTTCCAAAACTAAAACTTGGGTATCTCGTCGCTCTACACAGGCTTACTACAAAATCTTTGGCCAAAAACAATCACTTTAGCCAAACGACTTTATGCAACAACATATATACCTATTTGAGTACTTTCTTTCCTAACTTAAAAGTGCAAGTCCTTAAACCAATAAGCAACAAATATGTGCTTTTGTAGCACAATGTTTAAAATGATGCCAATTTGTATCTATTGTAAGGTATTTTAGTGAACTGTTCTGTTTACTTTTTATTTTCAGTTGTATTGGAAATATTTAAAGCCATATGTGAGGCTATTTGGTTTTCCTCCTGAAGAACGGTCAGACAACTCATGACAGAGAAACACGTGTCGAGGAATCTAACCTATGTTGCATCATTAGCAAAGAAGAACACAATTTAATTTTAACGAACAATTTCGAAATTAAACGCTTTGCCAAATCATTTAATCTTTTGGAGAGATTTTTTCCTCCTTTTTTCATAAACACCACGAAAAAAAACAAACCTACTCATTACTCAAAACCAAGTGACAATCAGGGATGGGCACAGTGTAACAGCATTCCACTTTTTCTTGACCCCTGCTCTAGAGAGTTGCCCCGTCCCCCTGGATTCCTCTTTACATTCTGATATTTTCACAAACAACAGTTCTTTTTTCCTTTGTTGGCCAGCAACAACACTGATACAGAAGACTGTATGGCTTTGTACTTTTGTCTCTTTCAGGATACCTGCAGGGTTTTGCTCCTTCTCTCCTGGTTAACACAATATTTTTCCAAGTCCTGATATTTCTTCT
This sequence comes from Ambystoma mexicanum, assembly GCF_040938575.1. Lineage (NCBI taxonomy): Eukaryota > Metazoa > Chordata > Amphibia > Caudata > Ambystomatidae > Ambystoma > Ambystoma mexicanum. The sequence continues at coordinate 786,358,073 of NC_090925.1, forward strand.
CAGGACTTCTTTAACTCTTGTACATTTCTTGTACCTGCCTGGTATTCTCTCCTGCCAGGCCTTTGTAATCATACACTTGTAATAGCCTGCTATACTCTCCTGCCAGGGCTTCTTGTTTTCTCACACTTGTAGTTGCCTGACATACTCTCCTGCCACTGCTTCTTGTACTCACACACTTGCAATTGCCTGGTATACACTCCTGCCAGGGCTTCTCGTATTCACACACTTGTAATTGCCTGGTAAACTCTCCCATCAGGATGTCTGTTCATACAGGCTATGTGCCCTCTGACAGTGTTGCACATATACGTTGTTTAATACTGTATCTTCTTGATAAATTATCCTGTCTGGGTTGCCCATGTACGTGCACTATATGCCTTCACAAACTTGTAAGGGTTTTGCTTGTAGTTCAATTGCCCCATTACCAATAAGCTCTCTTGCTCTCTCTCTTTCGGTTGCTTTATTTATAATTCCTTGCCTTTGGCATGGCCACCGCTACACCCCGGTGTCTCTGGGTGGACACACCGGTTCTTGTTGACATTCCTGGTTTCTCCTGTGGTCAGCCAGTGAAGGTTTTCCATCTGCTTCCTTCTCGTGACCGCTTCCTCTTGGATTTCCAGTCTCTTGCGGCTTCTGCTGGGTTGTTCTGTTTTGTTATGGCTCTGGTGAGCAAAAGTGCTGTTTTCTGTCACCTGCAAACACCCAGGTGTCTATTGTCGGCTCCTCGCATTCCTGCAGCCTGTCCTCCTTGTGCAGCACCTTCTTTCTCCTTGGTTCTTGAGCCGAACGGCTTCACCACTCAACCACAGCAGTCACAGCCTTTCAGTCTCTCGATCCTCATGCAGAGGCCAGCAGCAGACTTTGACTTTCTTCTTCTGCTCTGTACATTTCCCAGTCACAGGTGTGTGTCTGAAACAACTACAGCATTCATTGGCCTTGTGGCCTTCTTTGCTCTGCATTGTTCGGCCTTCTTCCTCGTCCAGGTATTTTGGTAAATCTGGCAAAGTAAGTCCATTCTTGACAATTTGCAAGATAAACTTGGATAAATATTCTTAATGGTTTTCAAGAGTAAGTCAGTCCGGGATGATTGATAGGTGGAACTGGAAAAGACAGTTTCATAAGTTTCACAACGCAGACCAGAGTTGGAAGGTTGGCCTATGGGTCTTGGGGAAAGGTTTTCTCTATTCTTCATAGGAGGATGAGTAGACTTATCACAATTGGCCATGAGGGTATTGGGTCTGTAAGGGTTATCTTCAAGGGAAAATGGGGGATGCTGCGTTCCATCTGGCGAGTCCACTTTACTCCCATTAGTATTGTCTCCGCCGACATAGTCCTCCTTCGGGCAAGCCATCCCCAGGGTCTGGATCAGGTAGCATCTGCCCTTCACCAGCCACATGGGGAGAGACTTTCCCACAGAAGATATGGTGACAACGCCAGATTCATCACAATAAACACAGAGCATTCACAGATCTTTTCTCTGGGTATTAGGATGCAAAGCTTGGGCGTTTTGCATTCTCGGCTGTTACAAACAGATCTACGGGAGGCATTCGGAAAATCTGTTTGAGTGTGTTTATGTTGATCTCACGCTGGTGGTTCTGTTCAAGCACCCTGCTTAGTTTGTTTGCAGGTAATTATGATCTCATGGGACGTGTTGTGTCCAGATGTCAATTCTCCTGGCACACCACTGCTATATGCCCTGTGATAGGAGTCAGAATGTAAATGAATGTGTCCCTACCTGTGTATGCACACCATGGCTGTTGTGTTGTCTGGATTGATTAATACGCTACAGTTGTATAGTCTTGTTTGAAAAGATAGTAAGGTCATCTTAATTGCTAGGAGTTCTAACACATTTATGTGTTTGCTTGCCCACTTTTGTGACCTTGCCCCCTTTGTAGTGAGCTCTTGACAATGGGCCTCCAGCCCAGTAGTGAGGTGCCTGGTGCCACTGTGGCCTGTACTGGTGTATCTCTGAATCTGTTACGCTCACCTGGCTCCCACAGAGGCATCGATCTGGACTGGACTGCTGCGATCTCCACCAATGTGATGCGTAGGGCCGAGATGACGGACTGGACTGGCCCACCTAGCTTCGTTTGCTTGGCCAGTAGGAATATTCTTCTGCAAGTGGAGAAAGGGAATTAACCACCCGTGGAGTTGAGCGTAAATCCCCCCACCCCGTTGTTCTCCCCAATGATCACCTTGGATGTCCCCTCTTATAGTCTTACTTGATGATTTGAAAAGATGAGCTCTCCATCCTGCATTGAGTGAAGGGGCGCGTAGATAACCAGTTGTTTCACTGGCTCGAAGGAATTGGTGAGTTCCAGGACAATATTGACTCTGATATTCCCGGCAAGACACCGTAAGTATGTAGTTCGTAAGAGTTCAAATGCCTGACTTTCACTCTTGTCCGATTCCTTGCAGGTTGCAGCTTGACCTTACTGAAGAGTTTCTTGTGATAACCGGTAATGTTCAGGTAAGGATTTGTATTATCCAACACAGTTCGATAAAATAATGTCCATATGTAACCTGTTGCTTTCTCCCTTATTCAGGCGCTGAGAGAAAGTATGAAGTCTCGGGGAATAATGCCTCCGGCGGTAAAATCAGGTAAGTCTTTTGTGGTGAGGCGGGTTCCCCTTGTTAGTCCCTTGTTTCACCTTGTTGTCCTTTTGTTTCCCCTTAGGGGCCGGGGTTCGGCTAGGATGCAGTGGAGGCTGCGCCGACCCATGAAGAAGAATAGTACCCCCGGTGGTAAAATCAGGTAAGTCTATGGGGGGTATTCCTCTATGTATTCCCTTGGCTCACCTTGCTGTTCTTGTCTTCTCCTTAGGTGCCGGCGTGCGGCGGGAACATGCAGGAGGATGCAGTGAAATGTGAAGATGCTGCAAAGGCCGGTGAGTTCAGTGCGGCGCTGCGGCAGGCGAGGCGGCGCGCATAAAATAACTTCTTTCTTCCAGCTCGAAGGCGCGATGGTTCGGGAATTCAGGTAAGGATCAAAGGTATTGCTCGTGTTCGAACCTTTTCTCCTTCTTTGTCCCTTTTTCTAGGAGCTCCAAACTCGAGGCGGGCGTGGCAGAAGACTGGATGCAGACTTGCAGGCACGGTGATCGTTACGCTGCTGGAAGCAGAATAACGCGAAGCGTGTGCTGCTCTTCGGGCGTGGTTTAAATAGCCTCCAAAGTAGTCCCAAGTAAGTATTCCTCCCCAGCCCCACCCGAGTAAAAAAATAGTCCCTAGGTAAAATAGTCCCTTCCAAGCCTCTTTTGGCTTGGAGCTCTTGCAGCATGGTCTGAATCAGGTAAGTTTGCAGCATGGTCTGCATCAGGTAAGTTTTAATCTATGAGCCTGGCGCCTATGGTGCCAGGACTGACTCTCCATATGAGCCTGGCGCAATAGGCACCAGGACTGCACCCAAATAGCCCCTAGCAGGGGTTGTTGGGCTTGCTTGGGGTAACTTGATGCCTGCTTCCGGGGTTGCTGGTCTGGGTCCCCGGGGGTAGGCATCATGACAGCACTCCCCCCCAAGGCCCCTCCTAAAGTTCTTCCCTGTGGTTTCAGTTTGTCTGGGAAATTTTGGTGGAATTTTTTCACCAATCGGGGTGCATGAACATGGCCACTAGGTTCCCATGACCTTTCCTGTGGTCCGTAACCTTTCCAGTCGATTAAATAAAAAAGTTTTGACTTTATCAGCTTGGAGTCCAAGATGTTCTTAACTTCAAATTTGGGTTCTGGGTCTACAAGGATGGGGTCTGGTGGCTTGGTTAGTCTTGTCCCTGGTTGTATGGGCTTCAAAAGTGACATATGAAAGACGGGATGAATTCGCATATTAGCAGGTAAGTCAAACTTGACAGCCACCGGGTTGATAATGGCCTTAATAGAGTAAGGTCCCAAATATCTGAGGTTAAAGGTCCGTGTCCCCTTTAGAGGTAAATGTTTTGTGGCTAACCATACTTGGTCCCCTATTTGGTATTGTGGAGAATCACTTCTATGCCGATCAGCATCTTTCTTGTATTTTTCTTTTCGCCTGTTTTAAATGTGTAGTTGCTTCCTTAAAGGCTTCTGTAATCGTAGAGTGCAGATGGTCCACTGCGGGCATTTAAGTGTTGGGGTGAGTCAAGGTCTGAGGTTCGGGGATGGTGCCCATATAAGGTATAAAAGGGGCTTTGTCCAGTTCCAGAGTGTACTGAATTATTGTATGCATATTCGGCGATCCAAAGAATGTCTTTCCAATTACTCTCCGTCAGATGTAACATACAACACAGATATTGTTCGGAGTCTGGTTGGTTCTATCCATTTGACCATCGGTCTGGGGGTGGTGACTGGTCGATAACCTCACATCAATTTGCACCAATTGACAGCATTTTTTCCAAAATTGTGAAATGAATTGACTGCCCCGGTCAGAGACCAATACGGACGGAAATCCGTGTATGCAAACAATGTTTTCGAGGAACTCCTTGGTCAGGATTGATGCAGAAGGTAATCCCTTTAAAGGAATAAAGTGGGCCATCTTGGAAAAAAGATCCACAATAACTAGAATGGTGTTAAATCCATTGCATGGTGGTAGATCAGTAATAAAGTCTAAAGATAAGGTGTGCCATGGTGTAGGCGGAATGTCTAAAGGTTGTAAGAGTCCAGCTGGTTTTTTCTTTTGACTTTTGTTTTGGGTGCAAATGCCAAAAGACATCACAAATGATTTAATATCCTTTCGCCAGGTGGGCCACCAGAATTGTCTTTTAATTTTAGCTTCAGTTTTTGCAATACCTGGGTGCCCCTCCATTAGGGTATCATGATAATGGGAAATGACTAGCTCTTGTGGTTCCTTGTGTGGCAGAAATAGCCGTCCTTGGTAATAAGGCAGATCATTGGTGACAGAGTAGTCCGGCCCTTTCTTTACCCAGTCCTGCAAGGCTGTAGAATCAAAGAGTTGCTGGATCTTTACCTGAATGTCCTCTAGTGTCTGTAGAGTAGTCATGCCAAGAATCCTTTGTTCGGGAATTGTAGGTACTAGTTCAGGGTTCACTTCTGCCTCTCCCATCCCTATTCGGGATAAGGGGTCTGCTTTACCATTCTTACAACCTGGTCGATAGGTTATCACGAAATACAACTCAGCAAAGAACAATGCCCATCGGAGTTGATGTGACGATTGGGCCTTGGCTGTCTTTAAATACTGTAAGTTCCAGTGATCGGTGATCACAGTAATGGTATGCCTGGCACCGAGAAGATAGTGCCGCCAAGCCTTAAAGGCAGATTTAATGGCTAATAACTCCTAATCGGTAACCGCATAGTTTAACTCAGGTGCCGAGAACTTTCTGGACCAAAACGCTACTGGGTGAAGCTGGCCAGCTTCAGGGTCCTTTTGAGACAGGACAGCTCCCATGGCTAGACTGGATGCATCAGTTTCCACTATGTATGGAAGTTCAGGGCATGGGTGCTTTAATACAGGTGCAGACGTGAATTTCGCCTTCAGCTCTTGGAGGGCATTTTCAGCTTCTTCAGTCCACATAAAGCGTTTATTTTTGCGCAAGAGTGCTGTGATGGGATGTACAACATGTGAAAAATCTGGGATGAATCTGCGGTAGAAATTGGCAAAGCCGAGCATACTTTGTACTCGTTTAACTGAACTTGGTGATGGCCACTTAAGGATTGCATCCACCTTTCGTGAGTCCATTCGGACTCCCTTTGGGGTCGGGATAAACCCAAGGAATTCCACTTCTGTGGCATGAAAAACGCATTTTTCCAGTTTTGCATATAGTTTGTGCTGGCGCAATTTCTCAAGGACTGCTCGGACGTGCTTCACATGGTCAGATTCTGGAGAGGAGTATACTAGAATATCATCGATATATACGACAACACAAATGTCAATGAGTTCACGAAGGACATCGTTCATGAAGTATTGGAGGCTGCAGGTGCATTGCACAACCCAAAAGGCATCACCTGGTATTCGAATAACCCATACTTAGTGCAGAATGCAGTCTTCCATTCGTCGCCCTCTTTTACACATACCAGATGGTATGCCCCCCGGAGATCTAATTTAGTGTATATGCAAGCGTCCTTCACTTGGTCTAGTAGTTCAGGGATCAGAGGCAATGGGTATCGGTTCTTAACAGTTATCTGGTTCAATGCGCAGTAGTCTATGCATGTTCTGAGGTCACCTTCCTTTTTGGGCACGAGGAACAAAGCTGAAGATGCAGGGGACTTAGATGGTGAATAAAGACATTGGCAAGGTATTGGTCTAAGTATTGTCGTAGGTGAAGGTTCTCAGGTTCCATAAGGGCATAGATCCTGCTACAAGGAGGTTGTGCACCGGTTATGAGATTGATTTGGCAATTGTACGATCTGTGAGGAGGTAAGGTGTTTGCCTGTTCTTTTTGGAAGACATCCTGGAATTCTTGGTATTCAGGAGGTAGCTGCATGACTACTGTGGTTACTGTGGCCAGGCCTGCGCTCAGATTTGTCTTTGGGTAACAGGTTTGCGCACAATCCGGGAAGGTTATTCTCTTCTCTCGCCAATCAATACAAGTATTATGTGTTTCCAACCAAGGTATCCCCAGTATTATTTGGAACTTTGGGGCCTTGATTAGATCAAACACAATAGCCTCTCGATGCCCATCATGTCCCAATAATGTCATCTCTGCGGTGGAATGAGTTACAGGCCCAGAGGCATTTTCAGTTCCATCAACTGTGGTGATGACATCTTAGGTGGTTTTTCGGCAGAGAGGCAGATTCATCCTGGAAGCCAATTCGTAGTCCAATTAGTTTCCTATGGCCCTGCTATCAATGTATGCCCTTACTGTGTGCATACGCGATGGCTGTCCTGGATCTACGAGGACCATTGGTATGATGAAATGCGAGGTCTGAGTATCCTTCTTCAAGCTCGGCAAGCCTACCTCTATGCTTGTTGGGCGTGGTCGTTTCCCGGGTATGACTCCATATGGATTTTATCAGCAGCTCCTACCACCTTCTTGTGTGGTTTTACAGGGCAATCCCGTAAAAAATGCCCAGAAGTTCCACAATATAGACACAATTGCATTTGCTGTCTCATTTCCCTTTCCTTCTGGGTTAAGGGTCCTTTAACCCCTCCAATTTGCATGGGTTCTGAAGCCTCTGTCCCTTTGGGGTTAGCGTGGGTTTTGACCAACACCCTGTTCTCAAACTTGGCTCAATCAGCCTTTCTGTTCTGAAGTCTATGATCTAACTGGACCACTAAGTCTATATATTCAGCACAGTCTTGAGGTGGGTTCACAACTTGAGCCAAGACATCCTTGAGTTCTCCTCGAAGCCCTCGATGAAATAACGTGATTCGTTTTACCTCAGGCCATCTAATTTCCACTATCAACCTATTAAAGGTTGCGATGTAAGATAAAAGATCCTGGTTACCCTGTCGTAGGGACAAAAGTTCGTTATCCAGGGCCTGTCCTTGGGAGTGCCGGGCAAATCGTCTTTCCATGCTCGTTTGAAAGCCCTGAAAATCCCGAAGAATTGGGTCATCCTGAGTAACTAGTGGAATTGACCAATCAGCTGCACTACCGCTGAGATATGACAATACAAAGGCTACCTTGGCTTGATCGTTTGGGAAGGCTCCAGGTCTGCATAAATAGTGCAAGCGGCATTGGTTCATAAACACAGCGAACCTTGTGGGATCTCCAGCAAAGCGTTCCGGTGGAGATAATGGAATATTTCCAGGTAGGTTTATTTGCTCAGGGTTACTCGATAACAGGAGCTGGATTTCCCCCGGAACCAGGTAGGGGTGCTTGGCCAGCCTGCCTTTGCAATAGTTGCCTAGCAAGGTCATCAGTTCGTTCCTTTGACAAAATCAGTTCACTCCTAAGGGCATTGGTTTCTTGACGGGCGGAATGCACTTCAGCCCTCAGTTCCCCTAGTAATTGGGCCAATTGGTCAGTCTCTGAGGTATCCATAACGCCCGGGTGGGAATTTGTAGGTAGGCTTTGCGTTCTGTTACGCTCACCTGGCTCCCACAGAGGCATTGATCTGGACTGGACTGCTGCGATCTCCACCAATGTGACGCGCAGGGCCGAGATGACGGACTGGACTGACCCACCTAGCTTCGTTTTCTTGGCCTGTAGGAATATTCTTCTGCAAGTGGAGAAAGGGAATTAACCACCCGTGGAGTTGAGCGTAAATCCCCCCACCCCGTTGTTCTCCCCACTGATCACCTTGGATGTCACCTCTTATAGTCTCACCTGATGATTTGAAAAGATGAGCTCTCCATCCTGCATTGAGCGCAGGGGCACATAGATAACCAGTTGCTTCACTGGCTCGAAGGAATTGGTGAGTTCCAGGACAATATTGACTCCGATATTCCCGGCAAGACGCCGTAAGTATGTAGTTCGTAAGAGTTCAAATGCCTGACTTTCACTCTTGTCCGATTATTTGCAGGTTGCAGCTTGACCTTACTGAACAGTTCCTCGTGGCAACCGGTAATGTTCAGGTAAGGATTTGGATAATCCAACACAGTTCGATAAAATAATGTCCATATGTAATCTGTTGCTTTCTCCCTTATTCAGGCACTGAGAGAAAGTATGAAGTCTCGGGGAATAATGCCTCCGGTGGTAAAATCAGGTAAGTCTTTTGTGGTGAGGAGGGTTCTCCTTGTTAGTCCCTTGTTTCACCTTGCTATCCTTTTGTTTCCGCTTATGGGCCGGGGTTCGGCTAGGATGCAGATGAGGCTGCGCCGACCCGTGCAGTGGAGGCTGCGCCAACCCGTGAAGAAGAATAGTACCCCCGGTGGTACAATCAGGTAAATCTATGCGGGGTATTCCTCTGTGTATTCCCTTGGCTCACCTTGCTGTTCTTGTCTTCTTCTTAGGTGCCGGAGTGTGGCGGGAACATGCAGGAGGATGCGGTGAAATGTGAAGATGCTGCGAAGGCCGGTGAGTTCAGCGCAGTGCTGCAGCAGGCGAGGCGTCTCGCATAAAATAACTTCTTTCTTCCAGCTAGAAGGCGTGATGGATCGGGAATTCAGGTAAGGATCAAAGGTATTCCTCTTGTTCTAACCTTTTCTCCTTCTTTCTCCCTTTTTCTAGGAGCTCCAAACTCGAGGCGGGCGTGGCAGAAGACTGGATGCAGACTTGCAGGCACGGTGAGCGTTACGCTGCTGGATGCAGAATAATGCAAAGCGTGTGCTGCTCTTCGGGCGTGGTTTAAATAGCCTCCAAAGTAGTCCCAGGTAAGTATTCCTCCCCAGCCCCACCCGAGTAAAAAAATAGTCCCTAGGTAAAATAGTCCCTTCCAAGCCTCTCCATATGAGCCTGGCGCCATAGGCGCCAGGACTGAACCCAAATAGCCCCTAGCAGGGGTTGTTGGGCTTGCTTGGGGTAACTTGATGCCTGCTTCCGGGGTTGCTGGACTTGGTCTGGGTCCCCGCGGGGTAGGCATCATGACAGAATGGTCTGACTTTTAAGAGGGTTGAATGTGTCCCTCAATTCAGAGCACTTACTACCTCTTTTTACACTACCACTAGATCGTTCCATTAGACATATCTGACCATTGCCATGAGAGCCACTGTTGAATGCAACACATGTCAAGGTGTGTGTGGGGGACTATGTAGGTGCAGAAAGCTATCATGCCTAGGAGTTTCATTGCTCTTCTTCCGGTTATCTGGACACTGGTCTGGGATTGGGGAATTTGTATTATAATTCTTTGTACTCTTTGTTGAGATGGGCATGCTATTGCCAGTTTTTTATCCAGTGTTGCCCCTAAAACTGTTTGCTTTCCCTGGGCAATAGTCTTGACTTGATCACGTTGGTCATAAAACACATCTTTTGTAAAAGGTGTACGGTCTTTTGTGTTTTGACCAAACAGCTTGCTTGTGTTCCTCCAGCTATGAGCCAGTAGTCCAAACATGGATAGATGGGAATGTTCTGGTAAACCAGGTGTGCTGTCACTAACACAAGCAGATTTGTGAACACATGAGGTGCCGATTACATTCCAAAAATAGCATCTTCCAATGGCAATGTTATGTTCTTATTTTGAACCTTAGTAATCACCTGTGAGCCGGGAACATTGAAATATGAAAGTATGCATCTTTCTTGTCTATTGTGGTGATATAAACTCCCTGTATGAGGAGTGTGACGACTTCCTGCATGGTGGTTATGCTGAATTTCTGTGGTTTTACATATTTGTTTCCATATTCTACCAACCAACACCATGGGATGCCATGAGGATCATGTGCAGTGTAGGAGAGAAAGGAAAAATCCCCAAATGGGTTGTCAGCCTTTTAAAGGCTTTACACAGCACCTTATCCAATTAGGCACAGCCTATCAGGCTGCTACACTCTCACAAGAACAAGTGCAGACCTTCACAGGAAGCCCAGCGCCAGTGCAGGGCCACAGGGTGTGTAAGTACTAAGTCTCAGTCAGACAGTGTGGTGTTTAGAGTAGGAGCTGATGGCAAGAGTTTAGGGTGAGTTGGAGAGGGAGGAAGGAGATTGGTGGAAGATTGAAGACAGGAGAAGGCTGGAGAAGAAAGGTGCAGATACATCATCAGAAGTAGAAGGTTGGATTGACAGTTGAGCAGGAGGTAGGGTTAAGTCGTCATGATGTAGGGAATTGATTCAGAGTAGAGAAGGTGGTCAGGTGAAGTCATCACGAGGAGGAGGTTGGATTGGATTGGAGTTAAGGAGGATGTGGGTTCGAAACATTGGCCGAAAGAGGCTACAGAGGTGAATTAGGAGGGGGGTACTGGAGACTAGCAAGGCAATATCTAGTAAGCTCGGGAAAGCATGAGGGGCACGCTTGAGAGAAGGAACACGCACTTGTCATGGTGTTGAGGAGGAGCAGGAACCGAGCAGGCGTAAACAGGCGTTAAAGAGGGAGTTCAGAACCCTAATAGAAGGAGGGAACAGAGACCTCTTAAGCTCACCTATGGAAGCTAAGGAAGGCAAACCAGGTTGTCTTTGTCATAAAATAGCATCAAATGTCTACTTTCCACAAATTATAGCAGAGACACAGCAATTGCTGCATGAGCAACACACTTAAACATTGGCAGACGTATCCCACTAACAACCTGAGACATACAGGAATAAGGTCTAGAGTACATCTGTGTAACTGTGAATGATGGGGCAGTACCATGAAACCTTGTGAACTTTAAATGCACCTGGAAACTGATGAAACTGTGGAAAACAGACTACTCTAACACTTTGTTTTCCCCAGAAGAGAACCTTTGTGTTCAAAATAATACAAAACATTTTCACCTAAGATTTGTGTTCAGTCTATTTGTGGAACCCACGCGGCTATATGATAGATGTGCCAGGAGTTGGGATGTTTCAGAAGCCTAGCCAGGCCCTCCAGGCGCTAGAGTCCTGGTGATTAGAATAGCTAGATGGTGCATGCACCTATAAAGGCTACGCCTGGCTCGGCAGCAATGGAATTGTAAAATATGGACCAGGTAAACATGGTAGCAAAGGGCTAGAAGATGCTGGCCTGGAGGTTTTAACTTACATCGCGCAGTTGTAATTGTGCTAGACCCTAGCAGTATCTAGCAGTATCTTCTAGCAATATATTATACCACACACAGTGGTGTAAGTCTCAGCCAAGGATGATATCACCCTCTGTTTTAATGTTAACTATTCATTATGCAAAAGGTGCTTTGTAACACGTTATTTCAATTATTACCTATAACTCTGGAGTGCAATAATGCTTGTTACAAAAACCTTGCTCGTGCGGTTTGTTTATAGCAGCTGAATCTCGTAAACTAGACAGCTTGCTGAGCCACTCATCCTTTCTCTGAGTACTATTAAAAAGGCTGCAAATGCCGGCATAAGTTGTAATATCTTTTTATTAAAAATGTTTCCTCAGAAGCAATGACACCTCAGGTGGCGTCACAAGCTCACAGTGAACTCTACGTTAAAGGTGATTTCATGGTCCCTGGTCCCATCTGTCAATCAGAGAGTGGTCAGACCGAATTCAGGGTAGAAGCAAGTGGGCCTTTGGTTGGCAGACTCCAGTGATAACGTGTTACTGCCAATCAACATACCCATCCATTCTTCACATTTCCCAGACTCAGGCTGCATGCACACTTATAAGGACATTGAGGGAGGGAATACAGGGGGCCATAGGCACTAGAAACAGGTTAGGCAAAGAAAAGGCAGAACCAATATTGGTATTTGCTTTGGTGGATCTGTGGCTGTGCGCCCTTCAAACTATTTTCCCGTGAGCTTCACCTTTGCCTCTCCTAACTGCCGAGTCTCTGGGTATGCATCAGCGATTCCCTCCCTTGTATTCTTCTGCTAAGAAGCAACGTGTGGTCCCTTTTAACCCCCTTCCTCTAGTCTAGATGATCCTAAAGGTGGCAAGTCATCAGTAGGGGTGAGCAAAATGTCCACACTGGAATCCGCTTCTGCCCGGTCTATGAAAACAGCATAACATTTCTGCCACCACAGAAAATGTGCCCGGTTTTGTGCAGTTTCATGCAGAGCGTGGTGTTTCATTCCCATGTTAGTTTCATGTAGCGCAATAAAACGTTGCACAAGTCTTTTTGTTTGATCCGTGCTAGTTTACTGCAGCCACACGAACAGAAGAAACTTTGTATGTGTTTTTTGGAACTGTGATAGTGCAGCGTGACGAGAAACTTTGTGCAATTTTGCGATTCGTGATAGGTTTCTGCAGCTACACGATAAAGTTTGTGCAGTTCTTTTTTTTGATCGGTGGTAGTTTCATGCAACGGCATGAGAAACTGTGCGCAGTTTTCCCCGATCCGTGCTAGTTTCGTGCAGCTACACGAGAAACTTTACACAGGCTTATTTCCTATCCTTACTATTTTCGTGTCACAGCATGAGAAACTTTGCATGTTTTTTTTAACCCTGCTAGTGTCGCACAGCGGCACGGTAAACTTTACACAAATTTTTGATCAATTTGTGCCTGGTTCATGCAGTGGCACAAGGAATTTTGTGCCACTCTTTTCGATCCGTGCTAGATTCACGCAGTGGCAGGGGAAACTTTGTGGGGATGTTGGAATGGCAGATTGAGACTAAACGGATCGAAATCTTACAGATTTCTATTCCAGGATGGCAGAACGGAATTTACAATTTCGCCCAGCCCTAATCATCAGTAACTCCTCTTCTGTAGGCATTAGACTGGGATTTTCCAGAAATTTAACATGCACTATCATTGTAAACCCAGGTACTCACCCATTTCCACCGCTGCGGCCATCTTGTACCACTATCATTTGCCAGGGCTTGCCATATGAGGTCTCTCTGAGTAAATCAAATGGGCATCTCTGTACATCAAATGGAATCAGTATCTGGGTAAATGATGGCACTACTTGTCAAATGTCCGAGTACTTATTGTAAGTAAGGAAGGAAAAACCTAAAATACACATCTGGTGCCATATTATGCAGAGTGCTGCCTCAAATCACCAAAAATGACATCATACATCATGTACAGTTCCCCATGTCCATGTTCTGCCTTCATATGCTATGTGCAGGCTCAAATAGTACCACCATAGGCCTGGAGTCACCATATGTGTTAAGACGGATTTCTGAACTCTGTCCTGGAGGCGCAGAGGTTCAGAAGGCCAGCCTAGTTTCTTGGAACAGGGTAACCTCTGGACAAGCCAGACCAATCAAGGTAGCGATTGCGGCAGTCAAGACTAGGTCTCAAGAGGGGTGAGGGTGACTGAAAGCCTGCAATGAGCTCACAAAGCAAGGACACTTACAAATTACTCCAAGCAGGTGTTATATTAAAAATATATACACATTTATTACAAGGCCTTTGTAACATTGACCGTAGCGAGAAATCACAATAAAACTCCGGTAAACCAACACATACCAAACCAATACAATATATATACAAATACAAACGAGTCTAACGAGTTAGACGCACAAAATGTGTAGACCACCTAGATGGGGAGGAAAACAGGCAGTGCGAATAATAATTAGACCCAGCCCGCCTTCAGAGGCACTTAACTAAAAGGAAGTCCAAGCGCTACGAAGAGTGGAGCCTTGTGTTCAAAATTACCTGCACACGCTGGTGCCAACAGGCAAAAAGGGGAGTCTCTTCGAGGGAATCAGGCAGTTTAGTTCGGTGAACAAATGAAGATGAACAGAGCTCCGCGACTCAAGCGCAGTCTCCACTGTGGGCAGAAGCAGAGCGTGAGTACGGAAAGGCGTGCTTTTAGACACAGTGGGGAAAAGCTATGGGCTCCTGCAGGAGGGCGACCAGTTCCTAGCGATGCTACTCACCGGTCCCCGATGCAAGCAGACCCAGGCTTCTCCATGTCAGTTTCAGTGCTGGCAGGTTCAGATAGGAGCTGGGGACGTCTCGTCATCATGTAGATTCCGCAGCAGCAGAAGTTGAGTTGAGGACGACCCAAACGCTGTGAACCTGCACAGTTTGTTACCACAGCAGGGCAACGGAGCGGCCGTGTGTATTTCAGCCAAATGTATACTACTCACTTCAGACCTGGGAATGCCAAGTGTACGAATCATGTGAGAGTGGCAAGGACTCGTAATACAACACAACCTGGCGGCGGTTACAGAGCAAGGCTCCTGGGTAGGCTGGTCAGTCTGCTGGATGGCCCAGAGACACTTCCGAAGGCTTACGTGCAGGAGATGGTGAAGATGCCAAGAATAGTTGTTCCCACTATTCCAAGGGTCGAAGTACCAGGACAGGCCTTCTCGTTCGATCCGAGGTAGAAAGGGTTTCACAAAGCGACAGCAGTGCAGAGGAGCAGTCCTTCAGCGGGTCACCAGCGATTCCTTGGTTCAGCCTCGTGGTTGCAGGATGCTTGGCTCCTGTATTCCTTTGTTCGTGAGAACTCAGGAGATCGACCTGGTCGTGGCGTTTCCAGCCCCCTCTTATCCACGGTTCCCTTTGCGCCAAAACGGAGAGGACCCAATGGGAGATCCGCTCATAAAACACTCACACCATATGTGGACCTTATCACGGACCACAGGGGTCCCAGGCATTCACAGCACCCTAGACTCTCTGGCGCCCAGGATGTGTATTGGGACCAGACATCCCAGCCCCCATCCTGGAGGCACACACCAGGCCTGTAGAAGCCCGCGAAAGCATCTGTGTTTCGAGGGAAAGTACATGCCCAAATAAGGAAGGCCCTGGGTCGGCTCGACCTGGGGGAGGTGAAGGGGGCACGACGGTCAGCGGACAGGACAAAGAGCCTCGTGGTCTGGCCATTTTGGGAGGCAGGCCACCATTTTGAGCTAAGCGTGAGAAACGCGCTTAAAACACCAAAAGGAGCTCAAAAACACAAGAAACGATCGCTGCCACCAATCCCGTCCGTGATTCACTTGCACCGTTCATTTACAATCCAAAGAGAATATCTAGGGGCTGTAGAAGACTAGAGACCCAAGAGAGCAGTAACTTAGCTTACAGTGCCCTCTTGTGCCATGTTGCGCGAAAGCTGCAACATGGTAAAGAAACTACGGAAAACAACGTTTCCCGGTACTGACTGTCTTAAGGGCATGTCAGTTTCCCCGTAAGAATGGAGCGAAAGCCCAGAGGAGTGCGGCAGAAGGCTGCACTTCTCTGGCGAAGTCTAGATCATGGTGAAAACAACAGCAAAACGTTTAGGGGTTGCCACATAGAAGGAAAATTACCCAGTATTAAGAAATCTTTCCTAACAATATGTAAACCCTGGATGTGCAGGTGGCGCCATCAATCATAAGGGCATGCCAAATGTCCCAGTGAGGCCATGACATGCCTTGTATAGTTATCATAGGAAAGGGTATAGCTTCACATGGCCAGATGCTAACACTACACCATCCTCCCCACTGCTTTACAGCACTAGCACTCTGCAGCAACTTTGAAATCCCCCCTACTGACTTGCCCCCAAAGGAGCCTGCATCATGCCAGGCCACAGCAAAAACACCCTGCTCCAACACAAATATAACCCACAAGGCACACATAGTTGCGAAGTGCAGACTATGGAATGAAGTCAGCGGGGCGCTGAACAACAAAGTTAAAAAGTAACAAAAAAAATAGTGTCAATGAAACAAAAATGAAGAAATAAAGTAAACCACCAATTAATTTAACCAAAATTAAAACTCATACATTTCTGGAGAATATAAACTAGGCTAAACAAATGGGTTTTCAAACGATTTCTAAACTCTACTGAGGCTGGAAGCAAATGAATTGAAGGGGTTGTGTGTTCCAGGCTGGAGGGGCAGCAGAAGAAAAGGCCTGGGCAAACTAACGGGAATGTTGAAACATGGAATTTCAGGGCATAGCAGATTTGGACTTTGAGGGTCTCTGGAATCACCAGAGGTAGACAGCATATCTGCCAGGTAGACTGACGGCTCTAATTTCATTGCTTTGTAGGTAATGCAGAAGAGCTTGAAAAGTGCTCTCCTGAGAATGGGGATTGAATGGAGGTAACTCAGTGTAGGAGTAATGTGTTAGCACTCACGTCTGAACTAAGGTAGGGGACAGCATGGAGAACCGGGGGGGGGGCAGAAAAGTAGTAGGAATGCCCATAAAGATGGCAGTGCCACGGTCAAGCAAGAAAGAACAAATCTTTCGAAGAATGAAAACTGCAAACAATAGGACTGTGACAAAGAGGAAATGTGTGATTTGAAATTAAGTTTAGAAACAAGAGTGAAAACAAGGGATTTACCAGGGATCCCTGGAAAGGTGAAATGCCAAAAGAGGAGAGTGGAACAAGCAGAGGAAGAATCAGAAGAAACCAAGGGAAATTCAGTCTTAGATGGATATAGTTCAAGCTTCCTGTAATGCTGTGATGTTTTTCAAATGCTTCATTTCATCCCTGCCTGAGGAAGTGGAGACATTCCAATAAAGCTTACACATATGCAAAATAAAGGACTTTGTTAGCCTAATTAGGGTATTGAATCATTTTCTTCTGGATCAACATTCTATCCTGACTACAGATAAATACACAATAACAATGACATCCAACATTTAAAACACATATAATACATTATATCACAATGGGGCTGACTGCTGCAGTAGCAACCCCTTTTTTCCAGTATATTTAATGCTGTCTCTGGTGGCCACTTCTGTCTGGATGGGGCATGAGCCCCCCTGATGACTTCCTAGCCCCACATCTTCATACTTGTGGGTGGCCCATCTCACTGTGCTTGGCCCACACTTTCAATGTTAGTCCTGGATGGTCCCCTGAAAGTGTGGGGTCCGCCCACAATCATTGCCACTCCTGTGGCCCTCTTCAATCCTCAGGGTGGGCACCTAAGGTTGGGGGTCCACCCGCAATCAACGCCCACACTTTCAATGTTAGTCCTGGATGGTCCCCTGAAAGTGTGGGGGTCCGCCCACAATCATTGCCACTCCTGTGGCCCTCTTCAATCCTCAGGGCAGGCACCTAAGGTTGGGGGTCCACCCGCAATCAACGCCCACACTTTCAATGTTAGTCCTGGATGGTCCCCTGAAAGTGTGGGGGTCCGCCCACAATCATTGCCACTCCTGTGGCCCTCTTCAATCCTCAGGGTGGGCACCTAAGGTTGGGGGTCCACCCGCAATCAACGCCCACACTTTCAATGTTAGTCCTGGATGGTCCCCTGAAAGTGTGGGGTTCCGCCCACAATCATTGCCACTCCTGTGGCCCTCTTCAATCCTCAGGGTGGGCACCTAAGGTTGGGGGTCCACCCACAATCAACGCCCACACTTTCAATGTTAGTCCTGGATGGTCCCCTGAAAGTGTGGGGGTCCGCCCACAATCATTGCCACTCCTGTGGCCCTCTTCAATCCTCAGGGTGGGCAACCTAAGGTTGGGGGCCCACCCGCAATCAACGCCACACCCACAGCTTATTTTGAAATCTTTGGGTTGGCCCCATTGGTGTGGGGGCCACACTGGATATCTACCAAAGACAAAATCTTCCTCAAATCTGTGTCCTTGACGCATAAGTGCCTCCACCAGGCAGCCCCTCAATACCTAATAACTAGATTTACCAGACCTATCTCCTCCTGACCATCCAGAAAGGCTAATTCCAACCTCCTCCTTGTGCCCAGATTCAAACGAATGATGTCTGCGGGGAATAGTTTCCCCGTCAAAGCAGCTCAATGTTGGAACTCACTACCACCATCACTCAGGGATGACCTGCCGTACCTACAATTTAGGTCCATGACTATCCACTGGCTCAAGGAACATGATTTTTAATACACTACCAGGCTATGCCTTACCACAAATCCCACAAATCTCGTACACTAATGCTTACCTTGGCCTATTAGAGGCTACTTGTTTGATTACCTGTATATATTGTATACCTTGTGTGTGTGTTACTTGATTGTCCATAAATGTCAAGGTGCTTCCAACAATGTAACCTCTGCTGGACCTACCTCTGTTGCTATGTAACTAAGTTTTTACAATCCTCTTGTCACTTTTTGCGCCTTGCTACCCTTTGGGTTAGGTGCGCACTATAAATAAACAAAACAAACAAACAACAAGCATCATCACCATGCCTCCAGGCACCATATTTTCTTCCGGCGGTGTCTCCGTTGCCATGGCGGATTCCAACGTTGTCACTGCTGCACCCAGCGCCATCTTGGAGTCAGGTGGCATCCCGTTGGCAACATCTTGGAGTCAAGCAGCCTTCTGTCTTCCCAGTCTGCCCCCTCTACATTGTGTCACAGAGACTCAGGGAAAGGGCCACTGTGACTTCACCTGGGCTGCCTCGCCCCTGCAACTTTTCTTCACCTGGGTGCCAATACGAAGCACCCTAGGACTTATTCTGTCCTGCTCTTCACCCGGGCCTAGGAGGCCTTTCAGAGGACCATGCCTCTCCTGCCACTGGGTGGGCCGACTGGGGGTATGGCCGGGCAGCCTGTTTCGGTCCACCCCCCTCACGTGGCCCGGATGGTTTATATTTGGCCCAGGCGGCCCTGCACACGCTGGCCATGCTGTATACACATCTGGATCTGTCTGGTCTGGCCCTTGAGTGGGCTGGCACCCACCAAGGGCCCACTGCCAAGCAGCTCAGCACGCAGCTATCTCTCCTTTCACCCGCTGCTTGGAGCTTCACTGCCAAGAGCTCATTGCCCTGGGATGACTTCTTTCTTTCTTCTTTTTCTAACTGTCCTCTTTAATTGTCACTTTCCTTTCCAAATCCCCTTTGGATTCTTTTCTCCCCTTCCCAGTCCATTCCTGGGCATGGAAGTTATATTCCTTTATTCTTCCCTTTTCTTTTTATTCACATTCTATCCAGCCCCATGTTGGGCTGGATGGTGTAACTCGAAACAGAATCACATACATGTACACACATAGTGAAATAACAACACACACTTCATTTAATAAAGCATGTTTATTAACCCTGGCCTCTCTGTCTTTATGCCTGGGGCCCCTTAGGGGACAAACATGTAGCCTATACTAGCTGGGATCCATGTGGGCTATGGCCTATATGTAACCTCAAGTGGGAAAACCTCTGAAAGTCCTCATAGTTGTTACTTCATAACGGACGAGACCAAAATGGACAACAATGCAGGGGGTTCACATTGTTTTGCCCATGCCACTGATTGCATATGCCTGTTCACCAAACAACAACCTAACATATGCGTTGCTCCTTGTACTTGACCTGCCCTTATCCCCTCCCTACCACCACTGGGGTCACAGTTCCAATTTCCACACACACAGTTCTTTTTTTATGACACTTCTTTCCCTGGGGTGAGTGCTTTTTGTGAGGTAATGAGTAGCTGACGGATTCAAAATAATAAGCAAAATGTGCCCATTACGGAATGTAACTTGGCAACGTCCTCATAGTCGATTCTCAATGACTGATATGTGTGATGTCACCTATGCAAAGATATGTTAGGGGGTTCCTGTGCAGTAAGGAGAGCAACAACTCTTCTGCACAGGCTTAAGCAGCTAAAGAGTGGAAGAGACTGATGGGTACATAGTAAATTAAAATGACAAAAAAGAAAACAGAATGTTGGATTAACGTCTTGCATCCCACACGTGAAAGGAAATTCAAACAAAGAAAACCCATAAAGCACGAGTCGGAATACATATCAAAAAGCAAAGGTCCAGGTCGCAAGAAGATCACCTTGTCATTCCCACCATGTCCCTTCATTGAGAGATAAAATGGTGAACAGCAACACGCACATCCATTGCAGGTTTTAGATGCGCAGAAAGATGGCAGACACGATTAACCAGCAATTATGCGGCAAGAGTGAGTTTGGCACGCACATAGAAATAGTTACAAGCAAGTAGGCCCAAGAGGCAGGGAGCATGATAGAGGATAGAGTGAACATTCCTTAGGTAAAGAAAACATTCATAGATTTAAGCCAGAACATGCCATCAGTAGTAGGGAGAGTTCTCTTCATGACATGACAGATTGCAGCCAGCAAAACACATACACATAAATGGAGGTATTCACAGATAAGCCAGATATGTGGTAAAAAAGTGTACATATATAAAGTGTATTTGATCAGAGGCGAGAGCGGGTCGGTGCGAGTGTGGAGATTTGGTGATAGAGCATGGGGAAAAAGGATTGACCTGGATACAAATTCTGTTGAAAATTGTATTGGTGCAAAGATGCACAATGAATTTAATTTTTTCTTTGTTTGGTGTTTTTTTTGTGGTGTGCGCTGTAGTGGGCGATCTCAGGAGATCAGTTGTATTACTTGTTGGTGTTTTGTTCATCGTGGTTATTAATCGGTGTTCAGTATTGTATTGTTACCCAGATCGTGTCAAAAAATGTGCACCCCAATGGAATACATGTGTAGAGAGCTCTCGACATATAGGGCAAGATAATGAAGTACAATATAGAATGGAAAATGTTTCCACCTTGGCCAGCAGAAGGTACACGCGATAAGAATGTCATTGAGCATCTGTATATGCACTTGTTACTGACTTATAAAAGCAAAATCAAAAGTTTGAAAAGGAGGCAGAGAATATTAGAGCTCTGGAAGCTCTACGAGATAGAAGGGCAGTCGGAGAGAGGGGAAGAAGTCAAAGGGGAAACACCTCTTCCAGCCTCCCCCCATCTATCATACAGAGACATCACAAGAACTAAAGTCGTCCACCCTGCCTCCAGGTCACGAGAACACACATAATTCTGTACCTGGGCAGCCGATATATCCACTCTTAGCTGGAACTTATCCAATAAAGCCCGCTGCAGGATATATACGAATTCCCAGTATAAGCCCTGAGCAGACCCCGAATCATCAACTTCACAGGAAGTCGCTTGGAACACTAAAGACAGAGATCTATTATAGCGAAGCTAGAAAACAAAGCGTGCAGGAATTTAGAGGCAACGATCCAGAAGATGGAGGAAGAATTACAAAGGCTGACAAAGCAAAGGGAACGAGGGGACCACACCACGTAGTAAATGCTGACAGATGTACAGCAGGGGGTTATTGTTAAAAAAATAACAGAGCAGTTATTAAGGATGTGAAAATGGAGACAGAGAATGACATACAGTCAGAAGGGACCATCTTCACCCATGTCCGATTATTGCCTATCCTGGCTTCCATGGCCAACGATGAGCCACCATTGCCTATTCTGGTTGACCATCGCCAATCATGGGCCACAATCACCTGCCCTGGTTGACCATTGCCAACCTTGTCTAAAGTTGATCAATGTTGTTCCTCACCAAGCGGGCCCTCTCGCTGGTCTTTCTGCCTATGAGAAATGTCAGCAGTGATGGATCCTCTCTACCTGCCACCAACCTCAGCCCAAAATGCCTTTATGAAAGGACAAGGCCACAGGATCACACAATGCTTATTGCAACTGTCCTTTGCTGTTATTTCCACGTGTTTAATGGCTTAGCAAAACAAGCATTGTCAATGCCAACAGTTTTAGCTTTTGTGTAGGCATGGGAAAGGCACTTCCAAGGCACAACCATAGCGGTATTAACCGCCCATTGATGGTAGCAGCTGGTGCGAGTATCTGGGCATCTATTAGCAGTGACTGGAAAATGCCTAATAGTTATATGCAAGCCAAAACTGTTGGCTTTGCCAATGCCTGGTTGTAACATGACTTCGGTATGGACATGCACAGTGCTTACAAATCGAGCGGCTGAAGGCTGGCCTGGTTAACCTGGTTAAGAAATGTTTATTACACCAGTAGTGGGTTTCCAACTCCAATTAAGTCATTAACTCTCAGAAGACCGCTTTGACAAAGCACTGCTGGCAGGCACATTTTAGCACACATTTTGATGGTTAGACTTGATTAAAGTAAGGTCAAAGAGTTCCCATGAGGAGATGTCTTGGGTGGGGAGGGGCAGGAGGAACTGTGTGGAATGGCCTTAGGCATTAGCAGGCAACGGGCGGGCAAATAACCAAATAACACCCACAAGCTTTGTGAGCCTACTCATATGCCATTTCCACCTATCTGTACTCTAATGCACATTCTTGGGTTTATAGGTGTAATAGCCCACACTAAAAAAGGTGCTACCAGAGGAGGACAGTGTCACACAGTCACTGAACTAATGTCTCTGTAACTATCCACGCTTCCGAGCTATAAAGCATGGACCATGTTTCATGCAACGAACCTCCACTTGTGGTGGGAAATTCATCTTTATTATTAGAAATAAGTGAGATGTGTTAGTGAAACTATCGTTGCACATATACACAGCACTGTTTTATTCTTTAACCAGCCTCAGAATCAGGTTGTTCGGATAAAGATTTTTTTTAAACTGCATGAAGTGTGAAGATTCTGGTAAATTACATTTCTCTGGGCTGCATGAGGTTTGAAGATTCATATTGCGCTGAGCCTATGTTGCCCTTTCTCAGATCAGTCTTTTGCTTTCTCTTTACAGACCATCGATATGATATGATATTTTATTTGTATCGCACTCGTACACAAGCATTTCAGAGCGCGACAAGGCAAGGGAGGGGGGCAGGGGAGAATCAAACAACCATCTTACTAGGCCCAGTGACATTGAGAACGGGCAAGTGCATGGGAAAGGGGAAAAAGTGCATGGGGTAGTGGAAAGTGCGGATAACACCTTGCTTGATCAAATTCAAGCAGTCCAGGTTAATTGTGAAACTTAAAACATCAGACTTCAACCTCTACACTGCATTCTCCAGAACTACAAGCCAGGAGAGCTAGGGTGAATGAGTCTTTTGTAGGGTTGGGTGCTCAGGGCACTCCAACTCTGTCTGTTTGGGTTCTTTAGTAAAGAAGTCACACAGCTATCTTGCTTTAAAAACACCTGAAAAGAAGCACATGTTTGTGAGGACCAAGGTGGTGGGGAAAATCAGATGGACGGTACAAACTAGAGAATAGCATCTATGGTTAGCTGAGAGGGTGGCATGTGAAAATGAAAAGTCAAAAGACATATCATTCTAAAAAACCTGCATATGGGTCAACATAAGCAAACTATTGTCTATTTGAAACTGTTTTTCAAAGGATAGGATTGGGGTGTCATGTGTTTTCCCACTTACTTCATGATGTCCTGGGGTCTTCCAGTTGAATGGTATACAGTAATTTCAGTTTTACAGCTGAGAAATATCACGACCTTTGAGACATCAGAATGCCTTCTTTCTTTACCAGTGCTGCAGTGCTTGGGAGAGGCAGGGGGGTTGATGCAGTTGGAAAAATCAAAGTGCATTTCTCCCCACATTGTAAACAATGTTGTTTTAGAATAGTATTAACAGAACAAACTTGCCTCATTTCTTCCATAAGCACTCATTTACCAAACAAGCTGCAATATGTAACGTGTGGCTGGTGTCGCAGTTGCTAATGAGCGTGTATGTGAACTCATGCACAGATAACATCTGCAATTATACCCAACTCATCTGTACTGATCATTGACAAGGACAGCAGAGTTGGGTACAATTGCAGATGTTATCTGTGTCTAGTACCAACAAATTAAACTTCGTTGTTATGAAAACGCATACCTTTGAACAATTACTACATGATCCCATATAAATATTTACATCATATTTTACTAATCAACAGGTGTGACTCTTGCTGAAAATGAATTCAGTGGATCAATTGCTCTCAAAAGCATTTTGTGTACTCGCACACAGTGAAACACTGGAGGTAAAACGGCTAGGGCCTGACCGGCCAGATTTTAAGATTGAACAGTACGCTAAAGATAGGGGAAAGGCCTACACATATACATTTTCCATGGTTTGGTTTGAAAACAAGACATGGCTCACTGGTAGTAATGCTAAGAGGTCTTTGTGCTGCTTTCCCTGCCTTCTGTTTTGTAGTGAAATGGCATGGACAAAAACAGGAGTCACTGACTTAAAGCATTTATCAGCAAATAGCAAGAAACACGGGGTGCTGTTGAGCAGCCAACAAGATGGCTGCTTTAACTGGGTGCTCCGGTTCCATAGAATCCTTCACTCTAATAAACCCTGTCAATCAACACCAATTCGGCATCTAAAGATTTCCACATATTGCCAAAAGTCCCTGGAACCTGTGGCTCCAAAATTGGCCAGTGCTGCTAACTGAAGACAAAGTGGTGCAGTGCTGAAGACTTCCCTGGTGGTGAGAGGAACTGAGCCCGGCTAGCGCTTCCAACGATCCTGCAGCACTGGTCATGCAGATTAGAGGAGGGGACCCTCTGAGACACTCAGCACGGCGGCCGTTGGGCTGGGCGTGAGACTGGAGCTCTACTCAACATGCCACTTGCGACGCCCCACCATCGGATTGCAGCAACTTATCCTGGTGAGCACCCTGCAAGACTGAGCCCATTGAACACACAAAAGCATATACCATGCAGCTGGTGGACAGCTAACAACCTCTGCCACATGGCACAGACCTCTGAATACCCTTAAACGAGCGCTGGCCATTGTGTGTGGTACATTACGGCCCTGCCTGGAACACTGCTCACCTTCAGTCGCCCACATTGAGGGCCCATCTAGGCCAGCTCGCGTCCTGGCTGCCGTCCCACTGCAGCGCTGCTCGGACTCTCCTGTGAGGCATGTGTGGCCTTGTATAGCCATCTGGCTCCAGCACTGGATTGGCGTGCTGGTGAGCCATTGATCCCCTGTTTCCCACCAGCACATATCCTTGCCTTCAACTGTGATTGGGCAACAACCCACGCCTCACCAACCTCAGCATTTATTTACCTC
This sequence comes from Ambystoma mexicanum, assembly GCF_040938575.1. Lineage (NCBI taxonomy): Eukaryota > Metazoa > Chordata > Amphibia > Caudata > Ambystomatidae > Ambystoma > Ambystoma mexicanum. The sequence goes on from NC_090925.1 coordinate 786,383,035, forward strand.
ATCTGGAATACACAAAGTTTGGCCATATCCCACCTGGCCCCATGGGTACTTTGAAGTCAGGTGTGCACTCCTCTGACCAAGGACCCTCTGTAACATCACTCTTCCTAACCTGACCCCTCTCCAGCCGTCCATTCATTCCGTCAGACATGTGCACCCACAAGGCACCACAAAACCCTGCTTTACTGGAAGAAACCATGCCAAAAGGTGCTGGTGGGAAGAAAAAGGGAGCAATGGACTCATTCACCAACACCCCCGCCAAGACCATGTGGGCAACAGATCCGATGACTAACAGTGAACCTGCTTCAACTTCTGGTGATGCCTGCGAAGACCATTTACTGGCGGCCATGCAGAGCGGCTTCATAGTGTTGAACATGAAGATGGATGATATTGTATCCACTATTGGCTCCCTTACATCTAAATTGGAGAAAGAATGCACCTGTATAAATGAGGCAGAAACCAGGACTGGCGACACTGGGGACAGGGTTGACAGGCACGACCATGACATATCGCAGTTGAAACAGGAGGTCAACAAAATCCATAACAAGTGCGAGGGCCTGGAGTCACACAAACTAAACCTGGGACTCCTCCACACACTACTTTGGCAAGATTGCTCAACTAAAGAGACAGAGATTTAATACTGCGATTGGCAAGGGAGAAAGGCACACTTCCTCATGAGTTTTCAGAAATCTACATTTACCAGGACTTCTCTGCAAATGTACAAGCCATCCAGAAATCTTATGACCCTGTGAAGAAACCACAGCGGTTCTGGAACATGGGCAGTTGGTGTGAGAGCTTGGACTGGGTGCCCACGTGAATAAAATAAATCCTCTTAATCGTACCTTTGGTGTGCGGTGCCATCATTATCACTGGCGACGAGGAAGTGGAGAGGAACTGCCCTCACAAGCGAGCAGACAGGAACCCAGAAGCAGCAGGCACCGTAGCGGGTTCAACGGAGGGTGGAGGAGGTGAAGTACCGCCTACAGTGAGGTGAGAGGCGCGCATGGCAACCAGCACCAGAGTGACGTGTAGGGGGGCGACCAAATTGCGGAAGAAACAAGAAATAAAAAAAGGAGAAAGGAAGTCATATGTGGAAGTGAAAGCTGGCAATGCGCACTGGCAAGTGCTTCCCCCACGGCAGGAACAACAAGCAACATCACGTGCAAGGCCTCCCTCTCCACAACCAAGCATTGTGACGTGCTGCTTGGCAACGCAGCACGTCACACATATACAAGGAAGTTTGTCGAGGTTGCCTGGGGCAAAGAAAAAAATACAAAAAAGGAATAAACTGAATGGCAATCTGCAACGCGGAGACAACGGGGGCTCCTTGTGCTACTGCAGTTTATGTAGGATACGGGCAACACTACAGAAATCTAAACCACAAGCACATATCAATAAATGGTATACACCATGCATAAAGTCTCTTAGAAAAGTGAAACGTACAGCAGAAACTAGCTGGAAAAAATCCCCGTCCGCACAAAATAAGGATATTTTAATTGCGGCCTCACTTAACTATAAGACAGACATTGTCCAAGCTAAAAAAGATAACTTTAATGAACGTATAGTCAAAGTCAATTCAAGTACCAAAGAACTGTTTAACATACAAGGAACGTGAGTCACCGGCCCCTATGCCTGACCTTTGTATCAAGGATACCCAATGGTGTACCAATATACAAAACGCCCTTCAAGACAAAATCAACATGTTACTCAATAAAATAAATATGAAAAAAGACCTCATCAACAACGACCTTACCTCAGAATTTGCCATCTTCACCTACCATCGTATCACCACAATTCAACTTTAAACCTTTTCTATCAAAGAAGTAGAGCTGATCATACTCAAGCTCAAACCATCCAACTGCAAAGGTGATGTCTGTCCCGCTACCCTAATCAAAGAAGCTGCAACTCTACTAGCTACTTTCATTACTGCATTCATTAATGCATCATTTGTCTCTAGTACTGTGCCCACTAGCCTGAAAGATGCTTGGGTACTCTCCCCCCTAAAATAAACCACGTTGGACCCTAAAAACCCATCCAACTACAGTCCAATCACTACTGTCCCCTTCCTGCTGAAAATATTGGATGGGGCAGCCAATCTCCAAATTCAGCAACACCTTGAAACAAACAAACTACTAGGTCTAAGACAGTCAGGTTTTAGACCTAGACACAGGACGGAGACAGCACTTATTGGGCCTCATTACGAGTCAGGCGTTACGGGTTTTACGGCGCCGTAAACGGCGCCGACCCTTAACGCCTGATTACAAGGTCCCTTTGCGGGATGGTGATTTTAACGCCTGCTTTTTGCAGGCGTTAAAAACCATGCCGCAAAGGGACCTTGGTGCTAAGTACGGTGCCGCAATTTGCGGCACCGTACTTAGCGCCTTCCCCATTCCCATTATGCCCTATGGGGCAAAAATGGGAATGGGGAAGGGCCATGGCGGAAGGGGGAAATACCACTCCGCCAACCTCGGAATGGGGTGGTAATTCCCCATTCCGCCATGGCGGAGTCGGAGAGTTACCGGCATGGACCATGGTGCTATTAGCACCATGGTCCATCCGCCAGGGTCGTAATGAGGTCCATTGACTTAAAGAACCAGATCCAGGCTGTAAAAGACAAAGGTAAATCCGCCATGCTTTTACTACTTGACTTATCTGCGGCATTTGACTTGGTGAATCATGATATTCTATGCAAGCACCTCTCATCTGCTGCACATTTCTCCGACCGACCGAGCTAACTCATGGATCAAATCGTTCCTTAGCAATAGATCCATGAGGGTCTTTGCTCCATCTGCTTCAGCCCTACCATCGCCAGTCTCTTGTGGTGTCCCACAAGGATCATGCGTGTCACCGACACTCTACAACGTTTTCACCAAACCTTTATTTGATATACTTGACTATCTGGGTGTCACCTACACAGATTACGCAGATGACACCCAGATACTCAACCCTATCACGAGTGATTACGCTGTAGATAGCAAAACACTGAATGACATTTACAGCATTATTCAAATATGGATGGCAAAACATGATTTATGTCTTAACGACGACAAAACCAAAATACTCTTGCTTGGCTCCCCAACCAAACTGAATAAATTAGACGCCTCTTTTAAAACTTTCATTATTGATGGAAACATAATTAAGGTAGGAAATGACGTGAAAACAATAGGGATTTACATTGACTCCTCACTATCACTCACAAGACAAACTAATGGCCTAGCATCGGCTACAGCATACACGTGTAAGCTCATTTCAGCCTGCCGCCCATACCTGTCCACAACCAATTGCATATCAGTAGCTAGAGCCTTGGTGCTATCTAAGTTAGACTACTGTAATGCTCTTTATTTAGAAACATCCCAACAGAACATAAACAAATTGCAAGTCATGCAGAATAATGCGGTTAGATCTGCCTGCAACATCCCAAGGAAACAACATATATCTACAGTCAGACAAAACTTAAACTGGCTTAATGTCAAGCAAAGAATCTAACTCAAAACACTTTCACTAACACACAAGTGCTTATGCAATCAGGCACCATTATGCCTATGTAACACATTTACACGCCATACCTCACTACGGCACAGCAGAACAGCTCAAACCCACTGTATCATCATGCCACGCTTCAACCAACAGCGAGCGGGCGGAGTTAGTTTCCCAGTCCTTGCTGCTAAAAAATGGAATGCACTGCCTCTAACCATCAGAGCAAAACCTTTGTTCATGATATTCCGGAACAACGTTAAAGTTTGGCTTCGTGATCAGGACCATAACTAAATATATATCCACCATCTGTTAGGTCAGTAATGTACATATCTCTGCATTTACATATTCTGTATATTCTATGCTTTCACTTGTGTATCCTTCTATGTACATTATTGTAAAAATGTGCCTTCGTGCACATATCTGTCTGTAACCTGTGTACCTTATAACATGTAAGAAAAGCACTCAGTTGCCTCGAAATCTTGATGCGCTATACAAATAAATAAATACTAAATACTAAATAACTTAGGTCCAGAAGGGTGCAGTGTCTTTGATGGACATCCAGAGCCGCAAGATGAAGGCACAGGGGACCTGAATGAATTCACATTGACAGTAAGAAAAATACTGACTTTCGAAAGACACAAATTCTTCCAAAGGGATCAAGACACAACGCAGCCTGTTGAAGGGTATGTGGCTGTACTAAGAACATTGAGCCACACTTGTGAGTTTGGTGCTTTGACAAATTCATTGATTCACGATCAGCTGGTGAGATGTACTAATAATCCCAGGGTACAAGAGAAACTGTTGGCAAAGGATATGATGTTAGAACAAGCAGTGGAACTGACTAGAAGTATTGAACAAACAACACAATATATGAAAGACATGAAACTGGAAAGGAATGGTCAAGAAGTGTGTGCAGTGAATCAAAAGAAGGAAGGAGTGGATAGGACACAAGTGCTTCAAGTGTGTGGTAACCCCAGGCATGCAGCAGCCAGCGTGTTTTGTCCAGAGAGAAATGCAGAATGCATCAGATGCAGACGCAAGGGGCATATTGCATGCATATGCAAGGAGACTACCATCAGTGCTGTAGAGCACAAACAAAGCCATGGTGAACAGGAAAGCCAAAATGGAGAAGCCAAGCCTCGACATATTTTTGGAATTTAATTTCAGAAATGTCAGGGGTGGCTGAGGGCCCAGTGGATGTGTTTCAAATTGGGAGAGTGAGATACAATTGCTGGGAAAATTTCAAGGACTTGTAGCTTACAAAGGCAGGAAATGTGAGTCGAATATTTTAGTTGCTAAGAAAGGTTCATCTCTATTGGGATGGGAAGAGCAGAGAAATGTGGGGGTTCAGATTCAGGCCAATGCACCTGCCCCAGTGTCAATAGCAGAAGTGGATGACAAATGGGTCACAGAGTTCCCCAAGGTGTTTTCGGAAGATCTGGGAAAGTTAAAGGACTGTGAACATTGCATCAAAGTAAAGTACAGTTCTCGACCAGTGGTGCACAAGGTGTGGCCAGTTCCCCATAATATGAAACTTCAAATACTAGAGGAGTTAGAAGGTCTCCAATAAATGGGTGTGATAGAATGAGTACATGGCACGGAATGGTTGTCTCCAGTTGTTCTAGTGCCGAAGGACAATGGAAAGATTCATTTGTGTGTGGATTTAAGGGAGCTAAACAAGAACATTTTAGTGGAAAGGCATACATTACCGGTCATATCGGAAGCTCTATCTGTATTGGGGGATGTCAGTTGGTTCACGGTCATAGACTTGTCAGCAGCATATCACCAAGTGCCATTGTCCCAGGAGTGTCAAGACCTCACGGCATTCATCACCCCAGAGGGAACTTTTAAATATCTTAGGATGCCGTTTGGTCTGGTATCGGCTGAAGTCTTTTTCCAGCGGGTGATGGAGAAAGTGCTGCAGGGGGTCAACAATGTAATTGTGTTCCAAGATGGCATTTTAATTTTTGCTGATCACATGGAACAGCATGATAGAGTTTTAAGATGTGCTGTGGAAATTGAGTGAGTTCGGTTTGACAGTTCAGCAAAGTAAGTGCAAAATTGATGTGCGTGAGGTGGAATATTTGGGGCACAGGGTCTCGGCTCAAGGAATTTCTCCCAAACACAGTTTGGTGGAGAGTATTAATAAAGCTAATATCCCCCACAAGACAAGGATCAATTGAGTTCGTTTATTGGAATGGCAGAGTTCTATCATACATTTTTTGACAATTTTGTGGTCATTTTAACACCATTAAGGGAATTGTTAAAGAAGGGGGTTGCCTTCCTGTGGACAGTGACGTGCGAGGAAGCGTTTCAGAAGATTAAGGAAGGAATTACTAAGGCACCGTCTTTGGGGGGCTTTAAGTGGTCGGAGGATGGTTTTGACAGTGGATGGCGTCTTTGTCGCAATTTGATTGCAGGAAGGAGGAAAACATTATTGTATTTGCTTCTAGACCATTAAAGGGTGCAGAGAATAATTACTCAGTGGTGGAAAGAGAGGCATTAGTAGTGTTTTCAGCCATTATGAACTTATCATTTTTCTTGTGGGGCCAACGGTTTATGGTTTAGACAGATCACAGACCATTGATGTGAAAGGTTAACTGGAGGAAATTGGGCCAGGGGGTCACCCAGAATTTCGAAATGCATGTTAGGTTTATAAAACTATGATTTCCAGTTATGTTGTGTCCTTGGCAAGGAAAATGTGGTGGCGGACTGTCTCTCCAGGCTGCCAATGGATGGGGGCGATAGTTTTGTGGAGAAGGTGCAGGAAGAGGAGATGGTCGTGGCCAATATTGAACAAGGGGCTTTAAGTGGGGAGGCCTGGTTGGAGACTGAGAGAGGGGACTCGGTACTAGGTAAGGTGAAAGAGTGGACTTTGGCAGGTTGGCCCCGCAAAGATGTAATAGAAAGGAATAGAATAGAAAGGAAATTTGATCAATTCCATGAGATAAGGGATGAGTTTTGTTTGTCAAGGGCTGGAGGTCAACTCAAAAGGGGACAGAAGGTGATTCCCACTGAGGGCATCAGGGACAAGCTTGTTGAGATTGCTCATCAGGGGCATTGTGATATGAATGGTACTAAAAGAGTGTTAAGACTAAGTTACTGGTGGCCAGCTATGAACAGCAAGGTAGTCAGGGAATGTGATGTTTGCTTAGCGAGTGACAAAAGTAAGGTGGTGAGGGAGACACAAGTGCGTGTTCCTGAGGAGCCGTGGCAAAAGGTGGCTGTGGATTTGATGGGTCCTACCTAGAGATTGGGGGATGACATCAGATTTGTCGTGGTTTTGGTGGACTGTCATTCGAAGTAGGTGGAGTAGAAAGAGATGCCACGACGGCAGAGTTAGTGACATTTTTTTAGGAAGTATTTTTCCGGGAAGGGTTTCCCACTGAAATTGTGATGGATAATGCAATAGAGTTTTGTTCTGATACCATGTGGACATTTTTGTTACGGTTTGGCATTAAGCACTCATGCACTGCGTTGCATCATCCCAGGGCCAATGGTCTAGTAGAGTGAGTTAATAGATTCCTTAAGGGGGGTATTCAACTGGCTTTGCTTTCAGGGCTGTCATGGTGTCGAAAGAGAAAGTATATTGTGCCTCCTATCATAATAAATATATTAATATTGGCCTACTCCAAGCTGCTTGAAAGTCGCTTGCGAAAGAAATCCGTGTTGCAAGGTCCTGACCTTAAATCTATGTAAACCGCCATTTTAGGTCAAACTGCCATTTTAGGATTCGCTTTGTAAATGTCACCCTGTGAGTTAAAATGGTGGACGATGTCATTCCAGAATACAACATGGCCGTCTTGACCTCTGTACATAGCTAATATGTAACTTGCCTGCAGGCCACTTGTTGAGGTCGTGAACTGAGACCTTGTCCTTCGTTGACCTGTGTGTAAAAGGATTACTCGTGCAATGAAACATATCCACGAGCATATGTTGAAACAATGTATTCAAATACTAAACGTAGAACATCTGTTTAGTTACATTGTATTCATGTTTGAGAAGGCCTGCATGGAAAATCTTAGAATACACAGTTAGTGCATAGGCTTGTTGATACATGTATTAAAGGCAAACCAGTTATATGCGGTTGTTCGGGACTTGGCACAAACCCTAGATCGGTGATGTATTAAAAGGAATATTAACGCAAAGTGGGGCTGGACATCGTGCCCACCGAATGTATAAAAAGCGAATGGATTCTAATGTACAACGTCTCTCACTGAACACACTGAACCACGCTGGAGTTCGTTGTGTTGTACTGAGGGCTGATAGCTATCTGATTTTGCTCTGTTTTTGTAACTAGATTCAGTATAAAATAAAGTACTTTGTAACCCGTGTTTGGTGTATTTCCTTTTGGGGTACTTGGCCTCGATATTTTGATTTTGTTTTCACAGTTGGTGTCCAAATAGGGACCCTCAAGATCGATGCCGGATTGTTGAAGGTTGATGCACGCTATTGGACCGGGATCAGATGGTGTGACATAAGGGGCCCCCTGAATGAGACGCGACACCTCAGCAGCGCTGCACGACCCGATCCTTGGACGAGAAGCGTGTGGTCCGAGACGCCATCTTGACGAGGGTCCACTTATCGAGGCGGGCCGATTTGCCGAAATCACCATACACGAGGTAAGATTAGTTAGGTAAGATTCTTAGAAATCCGATCGGACCTCCTTAGGTATGGTTGTCATACACTCCGGGAAGAATCCTTCCTCACTCATAGCTTTGCATGCCCCTTCTGGAGATAGGGACGCCCAGACACCTAGCATAGCCCAAATGCCCTCTATTCAATCGCCTCCTCATTATGCCCTGTTACCTGTGGTGCGTAGGAAACGTCGGCCTCCATGGTCTATTGTTAGCCACAGGAAGCGGCTTGGTTCGTTTCCTCGTTTTCCTCATTTTCGATGGAGAATACGAACGGGCTGGGGCAGCCAATCGCGCCCGCTTCCTGGTTTTGCGTCGGCATCCCGATCAAGTGTCACAAAACCAAATCACGTGATCGGATGTCGACGGACATAAAAGCCGGGCGATTCAAACGCTCCTCGCTTCACAGCTGTTTTCTACACTGTTAGGCGTTTGCGTTACGGATATTCTTGTTCAAGACCTCGGCTCACGACATTCGCACTGGTTTTCTTGCTCCTCGAACTTTTCCTTGGATTTGCTCGAACTTTGCTACTTGGACTTTGGCTAAACGGAAACGGACTGGTTTTGGATCTTCCCTTTCTGATTTGTTTAACCTGGATCTTGATCTTCGGAACATTTTTGCTTACTGCTTTTGGATTCCTTGAACTACGTTGTGTCACAGTACTTCGAAAGACTCTAGTCTCTCAGGTGGTTCTTCCAGAGTCGGTGTTTTTTCATCTGGCTTTCAGGATCGCTGGCATTCCCTCGCACCACAGCTTTGAACACCACAGCCCTTGACTTTGAGTTTAGGTGAGCCTTATTCTAGTACATGGGTGAATATAACTAGACTCGATGGGGAAAGGCCAGCTGGTGAAAGACCGCCTCAGGTGATATTAACTTTGCCTGACAGAATCGCTGCTAAATTAAAAACCATAATTCCCACAAAGAGAATTTTTTGGGACAAGCTTACGGCCTGTGTCCATTGAAAGTCTGAGGGTGCTACCGAGTTCTTTAATCGGTTCGAACAGGTATTCTCGGATTTCAGTGGACAAGACTTAGGCACAGAGTCTGGGAAAAGATTATTTGTGGACAAATTTGTACGTGGATTGCTGCCTGACATCCAGTCACAAATTATGTCTTCTGAGAGCGCTTGGCAGGCGAAATCACAATCAGAAGTACTGCATATGGCTCAGTACTACGAGAACCGTGTCAATAATGAAAAGGATAGGATTGAAAAACCGAAAGGCGATTTAAAAACTAAAGTGCTATTGCAGCAAATTGTTAGGGGCCCCAGACGGGGTAGTTGTCAGGTTAGAGGTAAGTATGTCCCACAGGGGAATGTGCCTTTGGGTCCTGTGAACATTAACCAGTGCGCTTATTGTCGCTGAGAGGGTCATTGGCGAGCACAATGCCCCGTCCTTCAACAAAGGTCAAATAATACATTCGGTAATATGGGTAGGCGATCCAGAGGTCGCCCGGGTGTAGGTGGGCCTGGTAGAGGTCAGTTTACACAGGACCCTCAGCAACCTTTTTCGCAGGACAATCAGACTCCGAGTGTGGACACCAGGAACATATTTGATCATCCTTCCGCTGCATATTTATCTGAAGAGCTTCCTTTTGATAATATTCTGTTTCGTTAGGATTGCCCAAAGCAGGGTTTGGAACCTACACCTATTCCCGTCAATCAGAAAGGTCCCTATGTTGAAATGGTGGTGGGAAATAGGAAACATCAGTTTTTGATAGACACTGGAGCACAGAAGTGTTCCATTGATCATTCACGGGTTCCAAACATTCCACTGTCAGGGCAAACCAAAGTTTCTGTAGGGTTTTCTGGTACACCAGTTGTTTGTCCGGTTTCTATGCCGGTACCTATTTCTTTGGGTCCCTTTACGGACCATTGTCCATTTCTGTTGACTTCGGATTGCGGAGAGAACTTGCTTGGGTTGAATCTGTTAAAAGAACTAAATGCAGTAATTTATTGTTCTTCTGATGGAGTGCGCTTGACGATTTTACCACAGCAATTTTCTGCCTCGCAATTCTTGACTAGACCTTTGCCTCCAGAATTCATTAATATACCAGAGAGGTTGTGGGCTGTCGACAACAATGATGTCGGTGTTTTACAGATTGAGCCTGTCAAGATAGTTTTGAAACATGGAATTGAGCTGCCACGCATTCCTCAGTATAAGATTTCAGTTGGGGATGAGCGAGCTTTGAAATGCATTGTTTCCGATTTTGTGCATCACGGGGTGATTGAAGAAATTTCAGGAAGTTTGTGTAACAGTCCGATTTTACCCATGTACAAGAAAGGCGATGATGCAATTCCATTCGGTTTCATAATTGATTTTCGTGCCATTAATAAAGTTGTGGCACCACAATTTCCAATTGTGCCTGATGTAACGACAATCCTAACCATGATTCCAGCTACAGCTACTTACTTTAGTGTTGTGGACCTGAAGAATGCTTTCTTTAGTATTCCTATACACAAGGATTGTAGATATTTGTTCGCGTTCACCTAAGGGGGACGCTCGTTCACATTTACTCGTGCACCTCAAGGGTACTCAGAGAGTCCTAGCATTTACAGTAGGGCTTTGAAAGAACAGCTTGATACCCTTGAATTGCCCTTTACCTGTACTTTGCTTCAGTACGTTGATGATTTGCTTCTAGCTGCTGACTCTGAGAGTGCCTGTAAGGAGGGCACTGTGTTATTACTTATCCATCTAGCTAAGCATGGTCACAAAGCTTCGCTTAAAAAATGTCAATATTGTTGTCAGGAGGTCGCCTATTTAGGCTATCTCCTGTCAAAGGAGGGAAGAAGATTGACACCTGAAAGAATAAAAGACATTTCTGGCATGTCTGTCCCAAATACACAGAAGGAAGTTAGGGCCTTGATAGGTATGGCTTCTTACTGTAGGTTGTGGATCCCAAATTTTTCACTAGTGATCAAACCGATGTTGGCTTTGACGAAGAAGGGCATTTCTTCGCCATTGCCATGGAACGCGGTACACCAGCAGTCGTTTGACTTGCTTAAGAATGCATTATGCTCTGCACCAGTTTTGGGCACACCAAACTATGAAAAGGCCTTTGTGTTGTTTGTGCATGAATGTGATGGATGTGCTTTGGCTGTATTAACGCAGGAACATGGAGGGAAGAATAGGCCGTGCGGTTACTTTTCTTCCGCCCTTGATCCTGTAGCATGCGCTTTGCCAAGATGTTTGCGAGCTGTCGCTGCTGCTGCCGCGTCTGTAAAACAGAGTGAGGGAATGGTCCTAGGCCATGATCTAACCCTGATGGTGCCTCACTCTGTAGATGTTCTACTGAACCGGACTCAAACGCAACACCTCACTTCTGCACGGTTGACAAGATATGAATTGATCTTGTTTGCTCCTCACATTCAAATTAAGAGGTGTTGTGTTCTTAATCCGGCTGAACTCCCACCTTTCCCGCAAGATACTACTTGCGGCGATGAAGTGCCACATGATTGTTTGTATACGACCGAATAAGAGACAAAGGGTAGAATTGATTTGAAAGATACTCCCTTGGATAATCCGCAAGGAGAACTGTTTTGTGACGACTCCTGCTTCAAACTTCCAGATGGTACATCCACAGCTGCTTATGCGATCACTACATTGAGCACGGTTGTGGAAACTAAGAGAATCACGCATAATTCTGCGCAGGCCGCAGAGATTATAGCATTGACCCGAGTTTGTGAACTTTCCGAAGGGCTTGCAGTAAATATATATACTGATAGTCAGTATGCCTTTAGGGTGGTCCACAACTTTGGGAGACTTTGGTCAGAGAGAGGGTTCCTAACTTTGCATGGCACCAAAATTAAACATGGCTCCCTAATAATACACCTACTCTCAGCGCTTGCGCTCCCTACTCAGTTAGCAGTTATGAAATGTGCAGCACATCGCAAGATTAGAGATGATACATGGAAAGGGAATGCTTTCGCTGATCAGATAGCTAGGCAAACTGCTCCCGATCTCCTTACGGAGACGTATGTTTCAAGGGAATCTGTAGATGCTTATGCAATAGATGAGGGTGTTGGGTCTGTATGGGATATCCAAGCTGATGCCACATTAGAAGAATCCAAAAGGTGGGATGAAGGCTTGGGGAAACTTGATGATGACAGGTGTTGGGTGGACATAGTCGAAGAGAAATGGCTACTCCCTGACGCGTATGTCATGATGATGGTCATCATGGCCCATGGTCCTACGCATGTATGTGCCTAGAAAATGACAAAAATGTTAGCAAAAGTTTGGGTAAATGACAAAATTTCGGAAATTGCCCAGTGCTACGTCCGGGAGTGCATGATTTGCCTGCAACACAATGTGGGAAAGGGGACAGTAACTCCAACGGGTAGTATTGGGCCACCCTCTGTCCCCTTTGAAGTGATCCACTTTGATTTCATTGAAATGGAACGATGCGATAATAAGAAATATGTACTAGTGGTTATCTGTGGTTTTAGTAAATGGGTTGATGCTTTCCCTGTTAAAGATGCTACAGCTATGACTACTGCAAAAATCATGTTAAAAGAATACTTCCCGCGGTTCGGTTTGCCAAGAGTTATCTGGTCGGACAATGGTCCACATTTTGTCGCCGCTGTAATTCTACAGATATGTACAGCATTTCGAATTGACAAACGGTTCCATTCGGCCAGACATGCTCAGAGCGCCAGACTAGTAGAAAGACACAACAGTACAGTGGCGGCTGCTATCATAGGGCGGCCGGGCGCCGCCCCCCCAGAAAGAAAGAGAGAAGCTAAAAGAGATTCAATCAGAGAAGTTCTCTGATTGAATCTCTTTTAGGTTCTAGAAGGTGCATTTCCTTTGCCAACAGCGCGGGGGCGCTGTGGCAAGGCTAGGCTATGTGTATGTCTGTGACTGTGTAGGGCTGGGCCCGGCTTTCATAGCGGGGCGCGTCCCAATTTACTCTTCTTTTTTAATAGTAGAGTGCGTGGAGCTCGTAGCTCCACGCACTCTACGTAGCCCCTTTAATTAGCAGGCTGGCGGGGCGCTTCAGGGGTGGCCCCGCCAGAATAAAATGTGCGCAAACAGCGCACTGAAGATTCCTTCCCCCTAGCTACAGTAATGTCATTGGCTGTTTTCCAGCCAATGACAAACGTTGCATTGGCTGGCAAACAGCCAATGACATTACTGTATCTATGCAGGTGGCGCAGGGTGTGTACGTGCGCCTGCGCCACCTTCACACTTCTCTTCCCGACGAGAGCGACGAGTGGACAAGACCTGCTGAGACCAGAGAGAGACAGCTCTGAGCCCTTGCCTGCGGTAAGTTACTAGTACCCCCTGTTTCGGGCGTGTGTGTAACACGGCCCCTGCACAGTCAGCACTGAAAGACATGCAAGCCAGGGCCTACACGTCTTTCAGTGCTGACTGGCGGGACCGTGTAGGCAGGGGCCTTGTGTCACTAAGGTTGCCTGCATTAGAAGCCAGGCTTCTTTCTGAGTCGGGCAGGGCCCTTCTCTCGTCTTTGACAAGAGAGGTGCCCAGCCCGACTCAGAAAGAAGCCTGTTGTGCTGTGCATGGTGTGACCGTGCCAGAGAGGTGCCCGACTGCTTGCGGACCCCAAGGTGTCTTCAGCAATGTCCGGTGCTGGAAACACCTTGGGGCCTGTGGGGCAGTTGGCAGACCTGGGCCCTGATTCAGGGATGGGCCCTGATTCAGGGATAGGCCTGACTGGGCCTGTCCTGCTGCATCAGACCCTGGCAGGCCTGGCAGGCCTGGGCGGCCTGCCCTGCCTGCCCTGCTGCATCGGCGCTTGCACAGAATAAAAAATGATTTTTTTATTCAGTTACTTAACTGAATAACAATCATCTATTTGTGTGTGCGCGTCGCGTGCACTGCAGCGGCATGCACGCAGCCAGGCCAGGCAGCAGGCCAGCTTTCCCATACGCTTCAGCATAGCATGGTGCTTTGTTTGCGATAAGTGTAGGATTCCCAGGGCTGAGCAATTTCTTTGTTTTTATGGCACTGTGCATTGTTGCCAAATAACTGTGATAATAATTTCGAAGTGGGTTTTGTGAATTTTTTTGATGCCTGGATTCGATTAAATATGGTTGTCAATAAAGGTTGCAATTGGTTTACATTCGGATTTCATAATGGCGTGTGGAGTTAATATTTTGTGTAAACATGCTTTGTTGGTAACTGAAATGTACATCCCGCCTGAACGGGACTGATCCCGTCCGGTTTTGGAGCTCGTAGCTTTTATTTACGGCAGGTAAAGGGAGTGAATTTCGTAAGACAAGCACACATTTTTATTTCTTGAAAGCATTCTGTTTCTGTGCAGCATATTGAGAAGGAATGCAATGTTATATGTGGCGAACAAACGTACTGCTTGCTATGTATTATTAATGAAGGTTGGTTATTAATAAAGGTACATTCCCAGTGACCTTGTGTGTATATTATTCTTAAATTATATGTACATATAATAATGGGAAAATTAGGTGTTTGGGTGAATACACGCAGAGTTTAGTATTAGACTACATTAATATAAGTGTGGAAATTATTTTGCTTTAAATCTATGAAGTTTGACTAACCTACAGGTCTGTAAAATGACAATAAGGATAACAATGTGAGGACGATTAGGAAAGGTTTGATTGTCATGCGGCCACGTAGGAAGCGAAGCTGGGTCTGTTTGGGTTGTTCATTGGATGGGACACTGCACAGTTCTTGGCACGTTATGGGTTGAGCTCCTTTAAAGTCAGGGCTGTTGCACGGGCATAACTCCCCCGTGCTTTGGATGTACTGGTGCATTACCGGCACCCCTCGTTATCACACAGGCACTGTACATGTGTAGGACACTCGTGTCACGAGAGTTGGAGAACTTTTTCAACTCTCAATTAAGGGTCACCCGGGGCACAATGGCAATATCAATGGAAAGGGTGAGTTGCGCATATAAAGGTGCTGGCAAGCACAAGCAGAGAGGGAGCATAGGAGTAAAAGCTTACTGTGGTGATATTTGTAACCAACAGTTATTGTCTTTCCTGAGGAGTTTCATCTCTTTGCATGGAAGCTCCTCACACAAGTAAATACACACAAAGTACATGTTTCCAGAGTCAGTGTCAGTCCCATCCTCTCTCCATAAATTCCTATCCCAATTAAACATGAGACATCTGTTTAACAGTCGCCACACAAACTTGCTAAAATATGCTTTAAAATGTCTTTCCAAATTGTGCAATTATCAGGAGAGCGCAGTTGCCCTGTAAAGAATTATAGTTGCATTCAGAGAGTGAGGAGATTTCCTTCTGTGCCCCTGTACCTGCATCCATTCCAGTTTTCAAATTCACTTTAACCTCTGACACGACACCACAGGGGTGTTGCTAGGTCTGGCAAAGATCCAGGGCTACACTGATGTCGGGATTGTCAGGACTCGGGGCTAGATAGCCTTTTGGTTGAAGCCCCTGAGATTCTATCTGGGGCTACAACCAAAAGACACGGGGCTATAGCTCCCCCCACCCCCCAGCAATGCCTCTGGTGCCCAAGGGTCCAATGCTATCCAAGGGAGTTGTGCAGGGCTGCTTTGCCTTTGATTGTCCTCATTAATGTATTCACCAGTCACTGACTATGAGTGCCAGAACCTAATTTACAAAAGTGTTTTACAATTGCACAATTCCATTGGAAAACGTTTTGTAAATCAGGCCTTCAGTTTCTCTTCATATGTCGCTCTTTTCCCGTGTGCTGAAAGAGCCATCTTTCCTCTATCTTGAGAACATTTCTCAAGAGTGACAAGCAGAGCTAACGCTCACAATGGGTAACTGAGCCAGCACCATTTTCCCTTTTTCTCTCATCGTCACCGTGAGAGAGATGGAAAACTCGCCACTGCTCGCTATCTACCATGCGTGAAGTGCTGGTGCGTGCTATAAAAATAAACAAAGATGATTTAAGTAACTTACTTTCTTATATCACTGCCCCCAGAACTATGCACTCTCCGAGAGCTGCTTTCATGCGTTCCTCCTCTACCATCCGGCCCCTCCCTGAATATGCTCCACATTGTCTTCAAATCCATCTATGGGCGCACACCTCTGAGCACAGTCCATCTCCTAGCCCCTAATCCTGCCTGAGCCCATTCGCGAAACCACTTCTAGCACCTTTGCTAGACAAACAATTATGTACTATCCATCCCCAATCTCCTCTGAGCACGTGGCATCTACTACCATAAATGTATGTCAACAACGTAAGTATAAACTGGGTGGAGGGGTGGCGAGTGGCGATGAATGTAGGAAGGAGATCACGCTGCAATAGCAAAGGACCTTCATGGGCATATGCATGGCAGGGCACCCAGCCCGATTACACTATAATGTTGGACATTGGACTTTATCGTTTGAACTTGCAGTACCATTTCGGTACTGCAAGTTCCAGAGAAAACATTTGTGTAGGTTTGTGGAGTTTAAAATATGCACACCTTTTAACGTTTTCAAAAACACTATTAGAAGCAAATATCTTCTCTTGGTTTTGTGTGTGTATTGATTTTATGAAAGACAAATGCCATTCGTCATGTGCAATTTGGATGGTTATGCAAAGCCAATTTAATGAAATGTGCATATTTCACCTTGATCTGGTCATTTCTGGCGACAGCACAACCCATTGCATTTGCTGATGAGTCCGCCCACTTCTATTTTTAGGACTTGACCCCTTCTATCATGTCTTGTACACGGGGATCAAAAGCCACACCACTCTGCCGAGAGGTGGGTCACTGCCAGCTCCCGGGACTGGGAGGCATGCATTGCAGAGGAATTTGCTGAGACTCTCATCCATCTTGTTACAGTACACGGGAAACCCCTACAGGTAAGAGACCTCCTTTATGCAGAACATAATTCAGCCATACTTAGACAATGACTGAGTGACGTCACGTTTGCATGGCATTTGTGGCATAATCCGCATTGTATGAACTGGTGGCCTTATTCGTTTGGGCTATTTGCACCACCTATTAGGCAAAACGTGTGCATTAGCGTACATATAGGGAGAAATGGCACATGTGGAGGGACACACAGCTTGTTGGTGCTGTTTGGTTATTTGCCCTCCCATTGATTTCCCATGGCCATGCTAATCTCTATGGCCATTTCCTCGTAGTACCTTCCCTTCCCCGCCCATAACTCCTCTTCATGGGAATTCTATGAGCTCGAGTCGATTCATTCATTCAAGCCTTACCATTAACCTTCGTACTTTAGGGCCTGCCTGTGTTTTTAAAGCAGTCTTGTTAATGACTTGATGGAGCTGTAGACCTGGTGTAATAAAAATGTCTTAACCAGGTTCGCCTTCCGCCACTTGATTTGTAAGCGCTATACATGTCTTTCACTAAAGGACTGTTAAAAACAAGCATTGGCAAAGCCAACAGCTTTGGCCTGTGTATAATTATTAGGCATTTGCCAGGCACTGCTATTATATGCCCAGGCACTTGCACCATTTTGCAGCTGCTACCATTAATGATGAATTTCTTTATGTATACACCATAGTACCTACTATTCTCAAATTTACAAGCTGCTGTAAAATACACCACCACACTTGCACACGTAAGAATAATGCCCACCATTAGTATGTAAAACCTAATGCTTTTTATGTCATATTTCGGTGGGTTTTGGACAGTAAATAGCATATTTTGGAGGCCAGTTTCAAAAAAATGTGCGGGGGGAGAACCACCCCACCTGGGTGGTGTGGGCTTGCACGCTGCGCGCGCTCGCTCCGAAAATTCGCCCGGGGATCTTTACGCCCCACCAGCTTTCAAACTCACCAGCCGCCACTGCAACAGTATCATCAAGAACAAGCTCGCTAAGACGTGTGCCGGCACTAAACTAAAATGGCTGGATGCCTTACCGATCATGATGTTATCTATGCGCACAACCCCTCAAATTAAGACTAGGCTCTCTCCATATTAGGTGGTAATGGGGAGACCTGCCAAAATCTGGAACCTTCCTAAATGTAACTCGTTAAGAAATGATGAAAATGTACTACTTTCAGATTATTGTAGCCAATTGACTAAAAACCTGTATTTGATTTATCACCAGGTACGAGAAACTTTACCTGTGTGATACGAGGGTCCGGGCCACAGCATACGGCCTGGAAGTTGGGTGCTCGTCAAATCTTTTGAGCGCACCTCTTGCCTCGCGCCTCGCTGGCGTGGCCCATTCCAAGTCCTGTTGGTCACCCAGACAGCGGTGCGGGTCGCTGGGAGAAAGAACTGGATCCACGCGTCCCACATCAAGAAACTTCCTCACCCTGTGCCACACGTTACAGAAGAAACAGAACCCCTCGCTGACACTGCAACCAATGATCCCAAAGCAGTAAGTGTCACTGAGAGTGTGTCAGAGAAGCTCTCTGAGCCCGTGAGGCTTGGGGAAGCTGCCATTTCGTCTCTGCACTCTCTACAAATTTTGCATCCGGAAACTGCTATTTCGAATTTAGCACCTTCACTTGCTTCCGACGCATTGCTTCCAGCAGGAAGTGACGACATATTGTTTCTGGATCAATCAGTACCGGGAAAAGTAAGATATAATCTACGACCACGAAGATAGACTTACGGCACGGTTTTGCTGTGCATTTGATAGACTTACGGCACGGTTTTGCTGTGCATCTGATAGATTTACGGTATGGTTTGGCTGTGCATTCGGAGAAGGAAAAGAGTCATTGAGGGCTTGCTTTTTGCCCAAATTTGAGAAAGGGGATTCTGTTGGCTAGGGTTGTGGAAGGACTAAGAAGTCGCTTGACCGGGAGGCCGCCAGCAACAAACTTTGGAGTGTCCGTTTGAAGACTACGATGCCCGCCACCGCTACCGCTCGTATGGGACTTGTAAATAAGAGGGTGACCAACCGCGACAATGGACAAAATGCCTGGGCCCCGAAAATGTATTGCTGTATTTTTATAATGATATTTGGGTTTTTTAATAGTCGCTGCCTTAGGATTGTGGTACCTCGAGGAAACGCACTCTTTAGAACTTTTGTTGCCTACTGAAAGTGCACCCATTGTTCTTACTCTCTTTGTACATTTGCATACTCTATCCTCTAGGGATTCTCAGCACAGACAAAGGTACCACAATAACACTTTACTGCTTATCATGAATGCTACACATGCCATTTTTAATAAATCTAACTGTTGGGTCTGCTCACATTTACCGCAACACAGGGATAAGGGGCTAGGTTGGTGTATTCATCCTTTACCGTTGACAACTGCTTGCTATGCTTCTCTTAGAGCACTGTTCTTTGGCCGATGGAATGATAGTATCTCAGGGAACTTTGATGGCACCAATTTGAATAGTTTTGAGAAACGTGTTTTGACTCCCCTGGGATGCTTGCTTTTTGCAAATAGGAGTAAACCGAATGTTGCTTCTATTAGGCCTTCTGATAAACTGTATCGTCCTTTCCAATCTTTGATTTCCTTTAAGATGGCTTCAATAGGCAATAAGGATGCCATGCCTCCTTCTTACACTGTTAACCATACCCCCGATTCAGTTTCTTTTTGCATACAGAGGAATGAAACTCAGTCAATGGGAAATTTTCTAGGTTGTGCCAACATTGCAAATTTCAGACCTTTGTATGTAGGCGAACCTGTCTACTTTGTCTGTGGTAATGTAGCATTCCCATGGTTGCCCAGGGATTGGCAGGGAACCTGTTATTTAGGGATCCTATTACCTCGGGCGTTTATAGCTAGTACAAAAGAAGTTTGAAGGCTCGTCCACGTCGGGACGAGAATGGTGACACCCCAGCCCAAATCTTGGGAGATATAGCTAAATCAGTTGTGCCATTTTGGGGGCAGATAGCGAATTCAGAAGATATCAGAAAACTAGTGAGAGTACTGGAGAGAACCATCAACCGGACCATGACATACTCTATAATATGACGTTAGAACAAAAGGCAATAAGATTAGTAGCACTTCAAAACCGAATGGCGTTAGATGTCATTCTAGCTGAGCGTGGTGGAGTGTGCAAATTAGTGGGGGCCGCTTGCTGTGTTTTCGTACCAGATTCCTCCCCAACTATCTTCAAGGCAATAAAGAATCTGCACATCCTTAGTTCCAAAGTGCATGTTCCCGAGGGAAACTGGGACCTAAGCGCTTGGTTCTGGGACTTCTTGCGATCTTGGCGTGGGAAGGTACTTTCGGTCTTACTAATTATTTTGGGAATCTTGTTGTTTCTTTGTTGCTGTATTCAGTGTCTACCTGGTATGTGTTCGATGCTAGGGGGATGTTGCGCTCAAGCGATAGGTTCGATAGGACATAAAGTGTATGCCCCGGATAAAACCTCCAAAGAATATGTGTTGAAAGATATTGTAGCAAATGACCTAATGGCAATAGATATTTCCGATAGTGATTCAGGGTGCATGGACGATGATGCATGGAGTTATTTGAAAGGAGATCCAAAGTAGTTTTTAGCACTTGGCATAGGCCAAAAGGAGGGTTTGTCGAAAGAAAAAGTATATCGTGCCTCCTATTATAATAAATATATTAATATTGGCCTACGCCAAGCTGCTCGAAAGTCGCTTGCGAAAGAAATCCGTGTTGCAAGGTCCTGACCTTAAATCTTTGTAAACCGCCATTTTAGGTCAAACCGCCATTTTAGGATTCGCTTTGTAAAAGTGACCCTGTGATTTAAAATGGTGGACGATGTCATTCCAGAATACAACATGGCCGTCTTGACCTCTGTACATAGCTAATATGTAACTTGCCTGCAGGCCACTTGTTGAGGTCGTGAACTGAGACCTTGTCCTTCGTTGACCTGTGTGTAAAAGGATTACTCGTGCAATGAAACGAATCCACGAGCATATGTTGAAACAATGCATTCAAATACTGAAGCAGAACATCTGTTTAATTACATTGGGCCTCATTACGACCCAGGCGGTAAGTTACCGCCTGGGTCGTACCCTTACCACCATGGTGTAAACTACGTTTACACCATGGTGGATGGCGGATTTACCGCCCCATTCCAAGGTGAGTGGGGCGGTAAATCCCCATTTCCCATTTTACCCTTCCCCATTCCCATTTTTGCCCCATAGGGCATAATGGGAGTGGGGAAGGCGCTAATTACGCCACCGTAAATTACGGTGGTATAATTAGCACCATGGTCCCTTAGCGCCATGGATTTTAACGCCTGCAAAAAGCAGGCGTTAAACTCACTATGGCGCAAAGGGACCTCGGAATCAGGCGTTAAGGGCCGGCGCCGTTTACGGCGCCGTTAACCCCTTAACGCCTGATTCGTAATGAGGCCCATTGTATTAATTTTTGAGAAGGCCTGCATGGAAAATCTAAGAATACACAGTTAGTGCATAGGCTTGTTGATACATGTATTAAAGGCAAACCAGTTATATGCGGTTGTTCGAGACTTGGCACGAACCCTAAATCGGTGATGTATTAAAAGGAATATTAACCCAAAGTGGGGCTGGACATCATGCCCACCGAATGTATAAAAAGCAAATGCATTCTAATGTACAACGTCTCTCACTGAGCACACTGAACCACGCTGGAGTTTGTTGTGTTGTACTGAGGGCCGATAGCTATCTGATTTTGCTCTGTTTTTGTAACTGGATTCAGTATAAAATAAAGTACTTTGTATGTTCCTTTGTAACCTGTGTTCGGTGTATTTCCTTTTGGGGTACTCGGCCTCGATATTTTTATTTTTGTTTTCACAATGGGGGTAGTGTTTTGACGGAGATGGTCTGGAGTTATTGGGCCTCATTACAGGTCTGGCAGTAGGCGTGATGGTAAAACCGGCAGGCTGCTACCGGACTCATGATGATTTCCCACCGCCTGACCTGCCAGAATAATCAATGCATTACTGCCACGGCGGTCCGGTAAGTCAGGCGGCGGCATTCGTAAATCCCCATTTCCCATTGAGTCCAATGGGAATGGGGACCACTGAAACACTGGCACCGTGTAATAACAGTGCCAGTGTTTCATTGAAAGTCTGGGGGCTGAAAGGCAACCTGCCCGCAGACTTGTACTTTGCTGGTCCGGAAACAAAAGTGCCGGTAAGCTTACCGGCGCTGTTGTTTCCGGACTGGAAAAGTCGCAATGAGGGCCATTGTGTTACACCCCACTCAGTTATGGGTGTGTCTCTTTTTCATCTTGTTAAAGGGAAGGCAACCTGGTACTATATTATGCCCAGGTTGGGTGAGGTTGGCTTGGAGTGTGAATGAAGATTGCAAAGCAGTGATGAGATTGGTGGAGGAAGCTCAGTGTAAATACAAGAAGACATTTGATGAATCATCTAGGGTGAAGGAACGGGATTGGTTGTTGGTGATTGGGTGTTTATAAAGAATCCCAGACCCATCCCTCTGCACCTCCCCCTGCCACTCCGGGTTAAGTATCCGATGATACAGACGATGAACAGGGAATGTATCCAATGAGGGAACTAAGGGCAGTAGAGGGGTGTTCAATTCCAACATATAAGCCACCACCACACACTAAGAAGGATAAGCCTAAAGGCGCAGGGCAGCCAGCTGTTGACACAGGGGCAAGCAGTGAGTCGCAGCAACACGCGAAGGAGGAGTTCGAGGGCATAGGCATGAACGAATGGATAGCAGCGCACGTTTTTTGAAACTTCAAGGGAAGACAAATGGAGAGACAGAAGGGGCGACTGAGACAATAGAAAGCTTGAGAAAGGACCGCGACACAACAGACTGGCCAGAACTAATGGATGAGGAGGACAGGAGGGAGACGGAAAGGGAGGTGAGATTGGAGCGCGAGGACAGAGAGAGAAAGACAGAGGAGAAATTGGAGCAGGAAGACAAGGAACGAAGAAGAGGGAAAGAGAGGGAACATTTGGAAAGGGAGCGGGAAGAAAGAATCGAGAGGGATCTCAAGGAAATGAAGAGAGTGGAAAGGGAGATGATGGAGAAAAGGGAGAGAGAACTGGAGAAGGCAAAGAGATGGGGGAGATAGCAGAGCAAGAAAAATGTAAGCTAGCAGAGAGGGAACAGAGGAAGTTACAGTTGGGCAGACTGGCAAGGGAGCGAGCGCGCAGGGAGTACGAGCGATCAATAAGGGCAGTGAGGACGCAGGCAGTGCTGGAAAGGGATAAGAATAGACAAGAGGAGGACAAATGAGCTGAGCCAGATAGCGCAAACTCACAAGGCAGGAGTGCAACAGAGGGAGGAGGAGCAACAGAGGGAGGAGGAGCAGGCCTAGGGGCCTGGGTAGGAGTTAGCAAGTATGATTTAGTGGACATTGA
This sequence comes from Ambystoma mexicanum, assembly GCF_040938575.1. Taxonomy (NCBI): domain Eukaryota; kingdom Metazoa; phylum Chordata; class Amphibia; order Caudata; family Ambystomatidae; genus Ambystoma; species Ambystoma mexicanum. Next base: position 786,406,299 of record NC_090925.1, read on the forward strand.
TCTAAGAATGAAACCTAACACAGACCTGACATCGAGGAGACTATGCTTTGCTGATGATTTCTGTAGCAACATGGACACAGGATCCCACAATGACAAAAAATACAGCGAGAACGAGACGGGAACAGGGCTGGTCACAGTCCACAGGGACAGACAAGTGGGCGTCATGGGAATTTAGGACCCACAGATAAGGAGGGGCCAATTTAGAAGAGCAGGCACAGCAGACGAAAGGCCTTTGCACCACACCCATCACATATGTTAATAGATTAAGGGATCTCCAAGGACGAAGGAGGGAGGAGGCAGCCATAGCTTGCTCGAGCGGACGATTGTCTACAGCTTAAGACGATAACAGGAGGGTACCAAAATTAGAACCAGTAGATGCATGCACAGACATTGAGGATGAGAGAGGGCCTCGACAAATCACACTGACCAGAAGGACACCTGAGGAGGTGACGGCATACTCACAGATGCTTCTATTAGAAAGAGGAGGGGTGAGACCTCAGTATGTGCCATGGAAGCCCACAGATACGGAGAATGTGAAGTGTAGGTTACCATCATTGAGCGCGGGAGCAGGGAAATGGATTTATGAGATGGAGACGATGACAGATGGCCACAGGCTAACACTGGGTGACATAAAGGTACTGTTACTATTGATATTAGGAGACACAGCTAATGACATATGGAAAAGGGTGAGGCTCACAGGGGTGACTACACAGAACACAGCACACAATAGGGTGCCATTTGCCAACTGCAGGGCAGCAGTATGGCAAGCATTATGAACACAATACCCAGATACATCAGACACTGGGGCGATTGCGTCACATAAGATGAGGGAAGATGAAGATCCTGTGCAGTACATTTCAGGAGATTCAAGAGCTTTGGCGCCTCAAAACTCGAAAGCCTTGGGACACAACAATAGCAATATTTTATCACATATTAGTGCAGGGGCTACCAGAGAAAGTTCAGAAGAGTTTGAATAAATTGGTAGTAATGGGAGCGAAAGGATGGCCAGAGATACAGCTCATGATAGTGCATCATTGTAGACTATGGCAGGAGAAGGTTAAGCAAAAAGCGGAAGACGGGAAGGTAGATGAAGCTAAATTAGTACAGAGAAACCTATCAAAGTATGCAATGGAAGGGGCGGTTATAACAAGCCATACCCCACCGACATAGCAGCAGCACCAGCAGCCACAACAGTTCGCACCGCCCAAGGGGGGAGGATACATGGGGCGGGGCAGCCCACAGCAGGGGTTTCGAATAAGGGGAGGCCTTCAAATGGGGCCTGGCTTCGGCCACAGATGCGTCACAACCAAGGGGGTTTTCAGGAGGGTTTCGGGGCATGGACAACAGTTGCAGCAGAACCCAGGAGAGATTTCAGGGAGTTTTCAGGGACAAGGGAGGGAGCCACTACAGTGCTGGACCTGCGGGCAGCTAGGGCACATCTCAAGGGTGTGTCGATTTAGAGGGGTGAACAGAATTGGGGAGAGCAGGGCAAGCAGCTATATGGGACAAGATTATTATGCACAAGATCAACAGCCACAAGGGCAGATGCAGGGTACATATCAACAGATGCCACAAGCACAACCACAGGCACAAGTACAGGTACAAGTATAGATGCAGGTACCACACATATCAGCACCGATAACGCAGTATCTACAAGCCCCACAGATTAGAGGAAGCACACAACAACTAACACAGATACAGGATGATGATGATGCACCAGCACCCATGGACACAGTGGTAACAGTACCCGTCCGATGACTGGGAGGAGTTTCCATGGTTTGGAAAAAAACCTTTAGAGGGAATGGGTTATCCATGTACCCCCAATAGGACAGCCCACAGATGAACTTGAAGCCCCATCCTGTCAATTACACCCAACCCTGAAGAGGAACCTCACATAGGGGTGGCGATAGGCGACACAACCTTTTCCTTTCTTGTTGACACTGCGGCGACTAGGTCATGCATAAGGGAAGGAACATTTATGTTGTCAGGCAATGCCATGAACACTCAAGGATTCTCTGGGGCTCTAATAGTGGTTCCTTTAACTGCTAATATCTCACTATCTATAGGAGATCATGTCTTATCACTACCTTTGCTTTACTCTTGACAGACACCGGTAAACATATTGGGGTGAGACATCATGAGCAAACTAAACATGACCATCTCATTCACAAAGACATAGTGTGCTCAACATCAGGCATATGCATGTTTAATGTCAAACAGATTGTTCAAGCATATTGTGGACGTGCATTACAGAGGGGGGTGCCAGTGGACCCAGAGATGTTTTACTATGGGACTGACATTGCTATTTCATGGATACCAGGCAGATGGGTTATGCTCCACCGTCACCATCTCGACGCATAACCAGTCCCCAATAGTAGAGTTTCTGCAAAAACTTGGTGAGAGAAAAGGGATTTCCGCTGAAAAGCCTGATGAGGGATTTTCTACCCCGAAAAACAATCTAGGCTGGGAGTTCCTTAAGGATCAGTTAATGCAAGACCTGGGGTCTTGCTCAGGCTTCGAGGAGTTCCGATGCTGGGTGTTATCAGTGAGTCCCGAGGTCTTCAATTTCCCCCCGCCTTTACTACAAGACTCAGTCATAACTAAAGTGAAAAGAAATGATAAATGCTCTAAAACCCCACGTGGCCAGTATGAGATTCATGAAGCCTGCCAAACTAACCCGACGCCATCTAACAACCCTCTCCCAGCAGTACAAGATAAAATAGTGGCGCCTGTTGTTTGGCCTGAGGTTGAGGCTCCACAAGGGGGGTCGTCATCTTCTGCCAAATGTCTTAATCCATCTGCCACTTATCAGAAGGACTTACGACTAAACAAATCAACAATGCCTAAAATGAAAGACCCTAATCTCAGAAGTTTCGTCCTGGACAAAAGAAACTTTATCATTACCAATGTGGAGAAACCAGATCACTTTGAATCTGAGAAGACTCTAAAAAACAAAATTCTTTCTTGGTTAAATTTAAAAGTAGCCCCCAATTGTATTAGATCACAGGATTTTAGAGTGCTCCAAAGAACTCATATTGTGAACTGGTGCACTTTAGAAAACACTGATTGCATTGTGGTGGGATGTGGTTCTAGCAGTCTCCCCCAGTTCCTGCATCGATTAACCAACCTGAATCTAACATCAATGCATTCAAAGTTAAACATTGTCCTCAACCAATAGGACTTTCTTGTTTCTGATCTCCTTTTCTCTTCAGTTCCCAGATCTAGAATTCTTATGTTTCTCCTTCCTCTTCCGATGCCCATTCTATGTCTTTGAACAGTTTTCTACATGCAAATGTCTCTGCCACTAAGCTCAGCATTGCCCCAAACTAATTTACGTCTCCCCTTGGAAGAGGGCTGTATACCGTATTGCATTACTGTACTCCCTTCTTTTTAGATGTCTCAATATTTTTTCTTTCTTTTTTTTTGTTGAATTATTGATGATGTGCTCAGTTTTGAGCTATTGACTGCTGTGCAATTGTTTGTATGTCGGCGCCCTTAAGCCTTCGGGTCAGTGGATCGCAATATAAATACATTTCATTCATTCAATGCAGGAAAGGTGTGGCGAGTCCCAAATGAATACCTGTTCAGGCCAGAAACACCATTGGATGAGCCAGAAGGAACGATAGTGCCATAGAAATAGAGGCAATGTTGGCAAGGGAGGATTGGATACTAGGAGGGCATGCAGAGCAATAATTGCAGTTGCAGAGAGGTGAAAGCTGACCACAGTGACAGATGAAGGTCTATTTCAGGAAGAGAGACAGGAATTGGAGATGGTGTTCGAAATGAGTATAACCTATTGGGTATAGATACACTACAGAGAGGTTCCACAGAGAATAGCTATGGCGCTGGAGGTGCCACCCTCATTTTGGGAGGAGGACATGGCCAAAGTGCCCACAAGTCCTTATGAAATGGGCTGCATAAAGAGCATAGGGGATTGAAGATTAAACTGAAACCAGGAGCAATTTTGCCAAGAGTAAAGCAGTATCCGCTAACCAAGGAAGCAGATGAAGGCATTAACAAAACAATCACAACCTTGATTGACAGAGGAATTGTGGTACCATCAGAATCTCCATGCAACACTGCAGTGTACCCCATGCACAAGACCAATGGGGGTCATGGCATTTTATTCAGGATTTAAGAGCTCTTAACCATATTGTAGAAGCATAGTATCCTCGAGCAGCAAACCCAGTGACAATTTTGTGTGGCATTCGAATGGAAGCTGTCTGTTCTATGGTCATTGATTTGAAGAATGCATTCTTTTCAGTGTCACTACACTCAGACTCACAAGACTTGACTAGTTTTATTTACCAAAACCAGAAGTGGAAACATCTTCATTTGCCACAAGGGTATTGTAAATCACCATCTATCTTTAAAAGAGTGATACAGATGGATTTCAGTAACATACAAAAAGAAAGCCCAGTTTTACAGTGACAACATTTTGATTTGCAGTGAGAGGACAAGTGCAGGAGGGACTGAGTGCACATGCTGACAGTGTTAGCTGACAAGGGGTATAAAGTGGACAAGGCCAAACTACAGTATTGCCAGAAAGAGTGATGTGCATTGGACAGGTGATATCCAAGGATGGCCGACAGATTGCCCCAACGAGAGCAGAGATGATACGCAAAACACCCCATCCCACGAGACTAAGGTAATGCAACCGTTTTTGGGGTTGTGCAATTACTGCAGAGCATGGGTCTTATATTACAGCACATGCACAAGGCCACTACTGGGCACTTTGAAAGAGGGACAAAGGGGAACAAAGACACTGGGCCTCATTACAAGGTTGGAGGTAGCCATGGAGCTACTAGCTCCATGGCTGTCTCCAAAACCCTACCGACTCCACCCTGGTGAATGGAGCAATTACCGGTCCATTCCAAGGTTGGCGGGACCGGTAATTCCCCATTCACCAGGGCCCTTCCCTATTCCCATTTGAGCCCCCATAAGGCTCAATGGGAATGGGGAAGGCGCGAATAACGGTACCGCAAATTGTGGTACCGTTATTAGCTCCAGAGTCCCTTTGCGGGTCCCATCCTTAACGCCTGGAAAAACCAGGCATTAAGGGAAGACCCGCAAAGGGAACTTGTAGTAGGGTGGTAAGGGATTACTGGCACAGGTGCCCTTGCCGGTGCCGGTAATCCCTTACCGCCCACCTCGTAATGAGGCCCACTGACATGGACCACAGAGATGACCGAGGCCTTTGAGGAATGGAAGGAAGCCATAAGTCTGCCACGAACCCCAGGCTATAAAATTGAATTCTTCTTATTCTCACACACTGATGGTATAGTAATGAAGGTGGCACTGACACAGAAAACGAGCATGGGCCCTAAGCCAATTGCTTACTACAGTGGAGAACTCAACCCAGTGATGAGAGGACATTATCCGTGTGAACAATGCTTGGCAGCTGAGGACTTCACTTTGGAGAAGTCATCAGCAGTGACAATGGGGTGCACCACCATTTTATATGTGGAGCACACCCTCTTTGCGATACTGCATAAGCCAAAGAGCACACTGACCACACAGAGAGCATTAGGGTATGAGGTGATACTATCGAATGTAAGACTGAAGATAGTGAGATGCAAAACTGTAAATCCAGTGACATTCTTGGCAGATGTTCTCAAGGCAGCAGACTATGCACATGATGCACAAAGAACATAGAGATGTTCAGTGAGACACGCAAAGTGGAGGAGGGTGCACTTGAGTGGGGAGACGTGCTGTATATTGATGGTTTGTCAACAATTGATCAAACTGATGGGATAAGATGTACTAGGACTACAGTTGTAAGACTGAAGGAGGACGGGACAAGCGAGGTGGTTGTAAGTCAGTGACTACCATCTCATTATTCAGCACAAGCAGCAGAACTAGTGGCTCTCATATTGGCACTGGAAAACAGTGTGGCGGAAGTGACAATTTATTCTGACTCCACCTACGCTCAGGACTGGCGCAATGGCTTAGGAGAGGGTTCAGGAGAGCAGATGGTACCCCAGTGCAGCATGCGCTATTATTGGGCAAATTGATCGAGGAGATTGCATATCCAAAATAGGTAGCACTAGTGAAGTGCCAGGCCCAGTTTACAGCAGGGCATACTTGAGAGTTGTGAGAGGAGCCATACCAAAACCAGTGGGCCCATTCCTGCATCTCCACGTGGATTATGTGGACATGATTCAGGTTTGCCAAGGATACCGCTACATGATAGTTGTTGCCTGCCCATTTTCTAGGTGGATAGAGGCAGGGCCCTGTTCACATGCTGACGCCATTAGAGCGGGCAAGTTTCTGGTCAGGGAAGTTTTCCCAAGATGGGGGGTGTGTGAGGTCCTGCGGTCTGACAACGGCCCTCACTTCGCCAATAAGCTGTTTCAACACATCACAACCCTGCTAGGCATTAAGCATACATTTGCCAGTGTATACCACCCAAAAGCAAATGTGGTGTGTGAACACATGAATGTCCTCCTAAAGGAGTGCATAGCTAAAACCCAGCAGAGCACCAAGAAAAACTGGCTGCATTGTTTACCTTTAGCCTTGTTTGAATTGCGCAATAAGGCAGGGTCCGACCACCATTTAACACCCCATGAGGTGGTGAAAGGACGGCGCATGCATCTTCCCCTGGCTCCTCCCACAAGAGTACTGAAAGACTGTGAGAATAGTGTGGACGTGTTAGGACAGGAGATGTAGGATTACATTACTTCTTTGGTTACTAGTGCCTCTTTTATCTCTTGCCAGATACAGCAGATCCAGTAAGGCCCAGAAGACGGAGAAGAGATCAACTGCGATGATACACCACAAGATTATGAACTAAAGCATTCTGTGAAAGTTGGAGATATTGTTCTCCTGCGTAATTTTGGGAGGCGCTGGACTGCGCCTAGATTCATAGGACCTCACGTTATAGTGGAGGTAGCAGACCGTGCTGTTAGGCTAGTTGGTAAGACTGTATGTAATCATCTCCACAATGTCAAGTCCTACAAAGCAGTGGCCTCACCTCGCAACAGACTCTCAGTGACCAACAGGGCCAACGTTCAGGACCACGGTGAACCACAAGTGTGTGCGGACATTATCCAATTAGGAAAACCCAGACACCCTATGGTGACACAATCGCAAGCAGCAGAACCAGCAACTGGAATACTTGTCCAAATTGAATAAGGATCTGTTTATTTTTCGCACACGCAGGTCTACGTGAATGTCGTGGGGGAATGTATAGGTTGTTGTCCTGATGCTACCTTCCACCCATCACCACAAAGATTTCTCGAACCAGTTTGTAAATTATATAAGGAGACCCAGACGATTCAGAGCACAACCCTCTGCAGTATATTATCTTGTTTTTGTAGAGTATTTGGCCCAAACCTACCCACAACTTGAGCACGGTGAACCCCTAGTATTGGCCATATTAAGAGATGCCTCAGTAAGAAAGATCTGGCATGAGGTATTTGCCTTTGCAATTAGCGATTACTTGGTTTACAGGGTTTACGGGTACTGACAAATACTAACACAGTAAAGCCTTATTTTGTGAACTTTATCACCAGACTGCGAGGATCAAGCAGAGTAAGTGGATATGAGAGAAACAATAAAGAAAATTATTATTATGTTGTGTCTATTAAAACCCAGTGGCATGATGGGATTTGTATTTTGGCAATTATATGTTGTTGTTACCCTCACGCTGTACCCTATACTTGCATTCCTCCAACCCAAGCAGGAGGGACGCCCATGTAAAGTGGATGAGAAGTCACTGCTGATAAGGTAAGGAGAGGTAAGCGCAGTGTTGACACAGACATGAAGGGAGTACACATGTATCTCACTGACACTTCTCGCGTATCTAAGATGTGGTACAAACACATGACAAAAGTAGGTAAGGAAACCACCGGGGAGAACTGTTATGTTTGCTCTTTATCCCTTATGCTATGAGTGCCTCTAGAACGTTCATGGCAACTTGAATACCAGCAGCAAAGGCACAGTGCCTGATGTATCTCGCAATGGTGCAAACACGAGGAAGATTCCAAGGGAAGACAGCAACATAGAGATGGATGTCCAAAGGGACATTAACATATGAAGATAATTACATAAAGACCTTAGACATGATGAACAATTATTGGCAGCTACATGAAGGTTTGAAGTACATAACAGACGGACCTGAAAAGGGAGACATGAAGACTATCACATTGAAGGAATTGCCATGTCCCTGGATAAGAGTCAAGGAGAATGGAGGAGAACCTGGATGCTGGGAAAGGCTACAGATATTAGTGTATGGGCGAGTGTACACCAACAATGGATGGCAAGAAGGAGTGGTCGGAAGCAAGGCACTGACACTAGCCCAGTCATCAGTGAATAAGGTACAAGAAGAAAATGACAAATGCCTAAACTTGGGACGCAAGTGCAAAGTTACTGACGTGGGTGGAGAACGAAGCTGGACCGATACCAATAATCCCCCTGAAGACACCAGCCCTATGCTATCAGAACAATGGCAATGTTGAAGTTGGCGAGAACTCAGGATGCAAAACAATCGAACAACTTGCAGCAATGAGAGCAGGGACGGCAGTGTTGATGGATAACTACTGGCCGTGTGGATCGAAGCTGTATGAGAAACTGCCACCTGAATGGTTGGGAGTTTGCTGTTTGGTACACATCAATATGCCCTCATTGGTTGTACCCAAGAAGGATGTAAAGCTCAAGTGACGTCCCAAAAATGAACAACAATAAGAGAATGAAGAGATCAGTCAAGGTGGCACCAACAGCCCAGATAGAGAAGGGGGAAAAGCTAGAAGGAATGAGCAGAGTGAAAAGAGGGGGGTATTACTTCTTAGAGGCATCAGAGAGAGCATTGGACGAGAGTCACACAGAGCAGAGACTATTCAGCAGAGCACAAATGTTCTTTGAATCAATAATGCCAGGGATACAGACGTACACAAATGCCAAGTGGTTACAGATCACTTGTTGGGAGCTTATGGTAACAATTAACTCTACAGTGAATGGATGTCATCTTTGATTTCCTTGGTGTTAATCTTAGCAGTGCACGGTGGTGGCGCGAGTTATGGTTGTTTAGATTACCCTAACTGGTGAATTTCTGGTGTTTTTTGGTTTTACTTCTAAACATAACGTCCCTTTAACAAAGTTTTTTCATTGAATTTCATAGGTTTTTGTTAGTGCAACTTAACCATAACTTCCCCTTAAGAAAGTTTTTTAATTGAATTTCATAGGTTTTTATTAGTGCAACTTAATCATAAAGTCCCTTAAACAAAGTTTTTTCATTGAATTTCTTAGATTTTTATTAGTGCAACTTAACCATAACGTTCCTTTAACAAGGTTTTTTCATTGAATTTTATAGGTTTTTATTAATCCAACTTAACCATAAACGTCCCTTTAACAAAGTCTTCTCAGTGAATTTCATGCGTTTTTACCAGTGCATGCTATTTTCCTACAATTTACTAATATCATACTTACCCAATATAGCAATATTTGTGTCCAATTTACACAGTGTCACCTTAAAACATTGCCATTTCCCACCTTCTAGAATCATTTTTAACACTTCTATACACTTTTTGCAACTATTTCAACTAGTTTTGCAACCGTAGACGTCTACGAACATCTGACTTCAATGCGGAACTTCCGGACAGTGCCACATGACCACACGCATGCGCGCGGGATGATGACATGTTCAAGAACCATCCGCACTTGACGATAAGATCTGTGCTTAGCATGACAGTTTGGAACTGCATCTTCTACTGATCTAGGAACTTTCAGCTTCAAAATGTCAGTTGCACAGCTTCAACACCTATTCCTACTCATTATACATTAAAAATCTAGTACACAGTACATACTTTTAGCAAAACTGCTATTTATTTTAAAATGGCATCAGCGAACGCCATCCCTCCTCCCCGAGAGCCATCACCACTGCTGTAATCAAGGAGCATGAGAAACTCTGCCCCCTACCTTAGAAATAACATATGTGCAACATTTTATCCTGTCCACCTACCCCTCCATATTAGTGTTTGGTGCCTCTTCCCTTATTTCCTTCCCCACCTTTCGTTCTTAGCTCTCCTGCCAAAAAAAAAATACATCCAAAAACAACAAAAGAAATGTTCATTTAGGAACTACCTTTCACAGTTGAAAAATAGAACTAAAAAAACGTCTAGACTCCATCCACTTTATAATTCTCAGTAAAGTACATAGACTCAATAAGATTTTCCAACATTTCCATTTGCATTTTGTCTTATGCTAATGGGAATATTGTGGCGTACATCCTCTCTTCCAGGGACTGGAACGGTGGATACCGGCCCGGCAGCTCAAGTTATCAGCCCAAGCGAAGCAAGGGTGGATAACGAGGTCTCTGGACCGTTATCCCCCATTCCAGCCCTTGTTTGTTTGTTTGTTTGTTTATTCATTTGTTATGCGCACCAGACTCGTAAGTAAAAGGGCGCAGCAGTATGAAAATGCAAAGTTTACAAAGTTACGAAATGAGCACAGGATACAGTATTTACATGCTTACAAGGTATACACAATGTACAAAATAATGGCAAAGAATAGAAATGGCCTATATAATTACAGAAGTAAACAATAAGCACTGTACAAAAATATATGTTACAAAGGTAAGGCCCTTCGTATATCACGTAGGCTCACAAGTAGATTAGATTAAGCACAGGAAGACTAGATTGCACATGGTCTTCAAATGTAATACACTATTAATGCCGGGTAAGAGGTCTCTTCAGATGTGGGCAGGTCCACAGCAGGTACATGGGGACTAGGAGTCAGTGGCGATAATGTATTTTATTACTTTCTTTCTGAAATTTAGGTTGAGTTGGTCAGCTCTCAGATCTTGAGGCAGTGAGTTCCAGAATTTAGTAGCTTTTACAGTAAAGCTGTTGCCACCAATAGTAGTGAGTTTGTATTTAGGTATGGTCAGACAGTTAGCATTCCCTGTTCTGGTAGGTCTGAGAGAAGTTCTTCTCTGGAATTTATCTGTGAGGTAGCTAGGGGCTGTGTTATTAAGGGCTTTGTAGGTCAAGGAGAGGGTTTTTAGTTGTATTTTATTGGACGTAGATAACCATTTGTGCTGGCGTCTCAGGGAGGAGATATGGGTTCTTTTATTTATGCCTAGGGCTGCTCTTAAGGCATTGTTCTGTAGTGTTTGGAGCTTTTGGATGGTAGATTTATTAGCACCACTGTGCAGGCCATTACAGTAGTCAATTACTGTAATGGGGGATGAAGGCCATTAGCATCCTAGGTTGCCAAAGCGGGAACCTGGGGTGCTAAAAAAAAGGATTTTGCTTCCTACACCGGTATGCCACATGAAGCAAAATCCTTTTCCAAGATGGCCACCATGGAACGGGGAGGCGGGGTTCCATACAGGGCCACTTTTCGCTTTCCATGGCAGCCTGCAGAAGGCGAAAAGAGAACCCTACGACCATATTACCATTCGCACATTTTTCTTCCCTTTCAAATATATCCCAATTTCGAATAACTTTACCACAAAGCCAGTCCCAGGTGGACATGGCCACTTTATCCCCATGTTTTGTCCCTCGTGGTCATGGCCAGTAGCCAGATTGTCCGGATTATGACCTTATTTCATGACCTAGACAATCTGGCCACTGCCCATGGCCACAGGCTACACTTCAGTCACCAAAGGTATATCAATATTTTTTGTACCTACATTATGACATTTGTAAAAAAATAAAACACAGGCACATTTTCAAAACCATGCTTTCAGGTCCTTGCCAATCCTCCTTACAAACGTTTGCTGGAAAGCCACCCATGTTTCATTTTTTCAAAAGTGTCAAATATATGCACATACAATCGTCATATAACCTAGCCTCCACTTGACAAAATCCATTCAGACTTTACGAAAACATTTATATCTAGAAGTGTAGATTCTTCAAATGGCACATCATTTATAAGCCTTTACATTATTTTGGGACCCCCCTCTAATGTTGCCCCCTTTTGACAAAATCCCCCCAAACGTTGCAAAAACATTTATATCTAGATCTATTATCAGTTTGCCAAATTAAGTGTAGATTCGTCAAATGGCCCTCATTTATAAAACCTTTAGATTATTTTGGGACCCCCCCTCTAATTTTGCCCCCTCTTGACAAAATCCCACCAAACTTTGCAAACACATTCGGAATCAGGTCAGGAATATAATTGCAGAATTTCATGCAGTTTCATTAAGTGGCGCCAAAGTTATAAGCCATCCAAGAACTGCTTTTCACCAACCATGCTGAGGTGTCCGCGAAATTCTCAGGACTGTCCGCGAACATCCAGACTGTTCACTGACTTTTACAGTGGAAAACATCTGTTTTTTTGCTTCTAGCAGCCATATCCCATCCCATCCTCATCACCCCTCACCTCCCCAGAGATTATTTGATAGGATTGACTAGTGCAATGTTGTGTTTTTTAATATGTTTTTACTGCGATGTCCACGGACACTGGCCGCTGTTCGCGAATCCAAAATGGCGGGCGTATCCAAAAATCCGACGCACTTCACGCTTTTTACCATCCAATCAGTGGGCGTGTCCGATGTCGGCGGACACCACGTTGCCTTCTAAGCCAATCGGAGTCCTGTCCGTGGACCAAACAGGGAAGTGTGTCTGCGGAGCGCAGCGAGATATCACACATTTTTTTAGACCTACTTTTTGGTTGTTTTAAAAAGAAATACCGGATGGAATTCTACCAAATTTACAAAAGCATGCTTTCGGGACCAAGCCGCCACTCCTGCCGCAAATTTGGTGAAAATCCGTCCAGCGGTTTGGGCTGTAGGAGTGAGCAAAGTTTTTTCTCAATTCAGTCTATGGGAAAAAAATACATTTTGGAAACCCCCCTATAACTTTGCCCCCCTTCACCAAACCTCACCAAACATTGCAAAATAATTCAGAGTGGACCATATACTTTATTTGAAAAGTTTGGTGAAGATTCATCTAGGGGGAGCAAAGTTATAAGCCGCCCAAAAAGTGTTCTTCCTATGGGTTTAGCAACTTTATTTTTTTTTTAACTTTATTTATTATAAAGCTTGGCAGCACAACAACAGAAACAAGCGGTACATAGCTGATCAGTGGACATATATCAGGTGAACATATACAATCACAAACCGTTCATGTGCAGTAGAACAACTTAATATTGTAAGATGACCAGGGGGATGGCATCAACACAAGCGACATGAATGAGGCAATACAAAGGGGCTAACCAGTATCAGAAGGAGGGGGGGATTGGGTTTCGCAACTTAACCATAACTAATTGGGTTTAGCAACTTAACCATAACTACCGTGGCCAAGTAATGTATATATGTGTATATATGCATACACATATACGCATTTGTATTAACACTGTTTAGGTACTTAACACTTAGAAGTCCTCAAGATGAAAGGCAAAGCATAGACCATTTGAATACCAGGCTTCAAAACATTAGAGATAATTTTACACAGCAGATGGCAGTCTGTTGAAGACATTGCAAGAGAAATGCATTGGCAAGTTCAGCAGCGCTAAGCGTGGCGTAAAGTCATGCAGCGATTAGTTAGAGGTATGAGGTGAAACGCTTTCCGAAGCGTAACACAGAAGAACATGGTTCTATTAGGTGTTGCTGGCAGAAGCAGGGTCTGAGAGGGCAAGGAGTAGAATGCTGTGTAGGGATTGCCTGCGAAGCAGAAAGCTCAATCCAGTCCCACACATCGCGCAAGTGAAAGATATAATTTATTAAAGTTCTGCCCATGGTCTTAAAACTAACAGATATAAGGTCTTAGCCCTGGTGAGAACAAGACTACGTGCAGAGACAGGCACAGGACAAAGTCATTTAGACAGAAGGGACACATCGCCCCTTGTAGGAAAATATCCATGAAGGAGCAGAGACACATACAATAGATATCGCAAACTCTCAGACCTGAGAGAATTTAGCATACAGAACTAAGGAAGATCCAAAGGCCATAGTTCAACACAAGGAATAGAATAAAGTTGTACATCGATTAGGACACACCAATGAATTACAAAAATGATTTTAGCCCTATACCACATTTTCATATAGAGGTGAAGCACACATAATCCTGACAAGTACGCAGTCCCAGAGCAGAAGGCCTGAGAGCATTACATGAGGTCATGCACACAAACCATGGCAAGGGGAAGGGAGAAGCTACATGTTTCCTATCAGAAGTTACAATAACATGCTGCCGATTGACGCAGGGGGTGAGAACAGTAAGGTGGTGCCAATGCTTAATTCCCATGAGACTAGGATATCAAGAATACTCCAGGATGGCCAGAAGAGCTCCCTCAATTAGACGCCCAGGACTGAAGGCAACAATATTAAACATTGACTGTGCAATAATAAGCCTAAGACAGTAGATGGTACCAGAGTGAAGTCATCATTATGAAGTAACTAGCAGAATGGTTACGAGGGACATGATAAGCCAATAGGGCTATGCATTGTATATATTCTCCTATAGAGAAACTATGATCAGTTAGAGGTATGAGGTGAATCAGCGAACGGTATTCTCAAAGTACTCTAAAACAATGTTTATGATGACACTTCACTTTCTACTATTAAACAACATTTTTTAATGTTCGTTGATTGATTTTTTTTAAATTATTCCCGATCGCAGCTGCATGTAATAAACATTTGTTTGTTCTTGCTCCTGTGCACTTTGTTGGCTCATTGGGATTGTTTTTTATTATTGATTTTTGGGTCTTACCCTCGAAGAATATACATATACTTATACTTTTACTTTTGAGGCATCCCTGTTAACACTAAAAGTGTTAACAGGGATGCCTCAAAAGTATAAGACTGGGACACATTGCCACGTATTTCCCTCTACACACACAGCTTGCAGGTACACCTACAACCTTGGTCACTGTAAAAACAGAATGAATGGAAACAGGTTTCATACCACGTAACGCACTCTGACAAAAGCAACAGCAATTAGCGAGGTGGAGCCACCTTGCCACACCGTACACATGGCCTGTCACCACCATTGAAGATTGAAGATGTGGATTGTGTAACACTGGCATTATCCTTATATTCCTTAAAGAAAAACTACTCGGCATACTAAGGGGAGGATAGCTCAGGGGCCAACGTGCAAGCACCACAGGTTCGATCCCCGGATCTGGTTTAGAAACCTCTGGGTATTAAGCGCGTTACAAATCAGTGTGGCTTACTTTACGGCAGAGAGGCAGATGAAAAGTCTCTCTCCATCATCTTTGTAGACTTGGAGAAAGCCTTGTCTCATGGGCCTTCTTGAAGCTCCTATTGGCCAAGATAGGAATTTAAAGTACAGGTTTTATTACCGACATATTATTTGTACTCACATTTGCTTGATTTGCACATTGGAACCATGTTTTTATGAGTTGGATGCTAACACATCGAAATATTCATGAATTTTAAGTATTTTTTTATTGTCAGATTGTTGATGATTTTATGATGTGTAACTTTGTATTTTTTGCTAAAATAAGGTAAAGTGAAATTAAAACTCAGGTGTATCATAGAGGCAATATTTGTTTACGCTCTGATGGCCACCCCTTGGAAGCAACTCCTTCCCCACTACTCCCCTATTCAAGAAGGGCAGCCCAGTTCTGATAGCATGGCGCCTCCCCAAACAGGCTGGGGGCCACAGCAGAATAAACTCTGTATCCCCCCCCTCTAACCGAGAGAACCCAAAGCTCTCCCTAAGCAGACCCAAATTCATAAGGTTGGTAAAAGGAGGTTTCCCCTTAAGGGGAAGGTTTCTAACACTTGCCAGTACTAGCAGGTGGTTATATTCTGTGGCCCTTTCAGCACATTGCAGAATTACTTTCGGACACCTCACGGGACCCGTGGGAAACTTTGTAAAATTTGTGGGAAATGTTATGAATTGGCAACACTGAGAATTCAGCGTGGGAAGGGCCGTTTCAGCTGCGCTGTTCCCTGGCAACAGATTCACCCACTGGTGTTAGAATATTGCTACTTTCCCACAAGCCAAGTGAAACAAAGTACCCCACAAGCTTACCCAGCGTGTATCCCACTAAGCAAACACACCCTGCAAACACCAAAGAGCGCAATAGAGCACAGGCAGCACATGGAAGGGTCAGAGAGCTGGAGTAAAAAAACTAAACCTAACATAGGCCAATTATAGACTTGGTCCAGCCCCTTTCACCCAAAGAAGCCACAGGTGCACAAAGAGAGGAGCGCCAAACATCACCTTCACTAAATTGCCAAATGGAGATGCAAAACCTCACCAAGGGACCAACTCGGGGGGGAGGAGGCAGCACACCACCAAAACAACCAACCCCAATGAGACAGCATGGGCTGTTGCAGGAGGTTATGGTGGGTGGTTAGACAATGGAGTAGGAAGAGTTAGAATTTGAGGAAGTAGGAGGAGGTGGTAAGAACAGAGGAGCTGGTAGCAGTATGTGAAGAAGAGGCGATAACAATTAAGGAGAAAGTGGTTGAATTTGAGTCAGAGGTGAAAAAGTTGAGGAGGAGGCGGTAGCATTTGAGGGGTTAACACCTCGGAGGCAGTTGTGACCGGCAGAAAGAACAAGACTAGAGAGGCAGTGAAAAGGCCGGCCCATGGACATCAAGTTCTGGTCCCCTCCCCCGCCAGTTGCACACCACACTGCCTCCCTGGCAACCCCTGACTTGTGGACTGTTTCTGTATCCCTACAGCCCACTACCTGCACTTGACACCTGATGTTCTGCACTCACCCTTGCACTTGTCACGAGCTAGCCGCACCTTTTACTTATGGCTTCTATTTATTCTATTTATTCTACTGTTGATCTCATGTACTGCACTGACCCCTCCCCCCAGCACTTTTCCCTTTCCCCTCCCCCTGCACTTGCGCGATCTCAATGTCACCTGGCCTAGTAAGATCGTTGTCTCTGTCTTCCCTCCTTTCCCCCTCCCTTGCCTCGTCGCGCCTTGAAACACTTGTGTATAGGCGCGTTATAAATGCCATATCATATTATATCACATCATGTCAAGTACAGAAAGGCACAAGAAGAACTGGTTGTTTCAAGGCAGACTGACAAAGTACAAGGGGGAACAGGTCGCTGACAGAAGGACAGAGAAGTAGTTGTTAGGGTGTCTGAGAGGGGGCCCCCAGATGAGAGGGAGACAGAGGCCAGGTGGTTAAGGGAGAAAGAAATACCAGCCAGTGCAGATGTTGACCCGAGGCATCCCCATCCAGACAGTGGTATTGAGGCTGCACCAACAACTGACCCAAGAGCCTCTATACAGGATTAAGAGGCCTCTCCTTCTTGAGGAACATGGTCATAAGAAAGAGGTCAGTAACCCCTGGCAAACCGTGATGCCACCATGAGGAGAGGCACACTCACACCCAGCGTGAGAGACTTGAGTTCTGGTTAAGTCATGTAAACACTTTTTACCGAGCCACTCTTCTGTGCATCCTTCATAGGCCTCCTGGCAATATGCAACCATTTGTGTATGAACCTAGAGTGTTCATAATTCCGATAGCTTAGGGGCAAAGTGCTCACCTTGGAAGCAAGACGACACGGAGCAACACAGGTTCGATCCCCGGATCTGCACTTAGAAACCTCTGGGTATTAAGCGTGTTATAATTAACATATCATATGATATCACCCTGCCAATATCAAGGGTCAGTGAAAGGCTGCTGTATTGTAACGCTCACCTGATTCCCGTAGAGGCGCCGGTCTTGACTGGGCGTATACGTATCTTCAAAGGTGATGTGTAACACACGGCTGGCTCTTTGGGCTGGACCTCTGTGCACTGTATGTCTGACTCGAAGAGTAAGATGTCTGCAGATAGAAAATATGGGATTAAGGAACTGGGTTATTGAATGTCTCTCTCTTCTTCCCTTTCTCTTCTCCTGTAGAACCCCAAAGGTTAACGCTCTCACCTTAGGTAAGTAAACGCCGTGCTCTCCATCTGCCTCGGGGCAGGGTGCTGTAACCAGTTTCTTCACTGGATAAGGGGAGCAGGCCTCTTGACTTCAGAGGACTGCTGTCCATCATTTACTGCACGAACGGTAAGTTTCGAGTAACTCTAATGTCTTTAAAGTCTTTAGTAATGATGTTTCTTGTTTTGCAGGGTTCCGGCGATGGCGGATGACGGGCTGAAGTGAGTTGAAGATGGAGCCCGTGTGATGAATAGAAGCGCCTGGAAGCACGTAAGTAAGTGCTTGTTGCCTGCTTCACGATGCGCTCTAACTGTCTTTTTATTTTGCAGGTACAAGTTCGGAGCGGCTGCAGGGTGCCGGAATACCCACTGGGTTAGATGTGGAAAGGAGTAATGGCACGTGAGTATTAAAGTTCCCCAATGTCTTTAAACGCACCTTGTTTTGTCTTTCAGATGCGGGATGCAGCGCCGAAGGCCTCCGGAGCGTGCGAAGAGTTGGTAAGCTTTTGTCTTTCAGATGTCGGAATGCAGTGTGAAGACCTCCGGAGCGCACGAAGAGTAGGTAAGCCTTTGTCTTTCAGATGCCGGAATGCAGCGCGAGGCGTTGGTGACAGCCGAGGACCAGGTAAGTGAAGAGCTGTCACTGAAGACCGTAATGCTAACCTGTTCTTTCTTGTCTTTATAGGTGTTGCTGAAGACTGGATTCAGGATGGTAAGCCTTTTTCCTTAGGCCCAGGATCAGATGCAGAAGACACGATGAGCGTTCTGCTGCAGAGGATGCAGAATAACGCAAAGCAAGATTCATCCATCGGGTGTGGTTTAAATAGCCTCCTGTAGTGCTTAGGTGTCTCCTTCCACAGCCACGCCTATGTAAGAAAAGAGTTCCTGCTTTCCAGAAGAGTTCCACTGTTCTGAATCTAGGGAGTGGCTCATGCCCCACCCAACAGGAAAAGTAGTTCCAAACAGAAGAGGATCAGAGGCTCAACTGGCAGGCAAGTAAGCAGCATGGTCTGCTGCAGGTAAGTCCACCCAAGCATTATGAGCCCGGCGCTTCCAGCGCTGGGACTGGGCATATTTATGAGCCTGGTGCCACTGGCGCCAGGACTGGGTCCAAAAGGTCCCAATTGGGACTGGTTGGCACTCGGAACCTGGGTTATGGATCTGCTTCCAAGGGAGTTGGGAAAACCCTGACCTTTTGGAAGGAGAGATCATGACAGTACCCCCCCTCAAGGCCCCTCCCAAACCGGGCTTCTCCAGGGGTTTTGGCTTGTCAGGAAATGTTCGGTGAAATCTTTTGATTAGGCGAGGAGCGTGGACATATTCAGCAGGTTCCCAGGATCTCTCTTGGGGGCCGTAGCCTTTCCAGTCAAATAAGTTAAATTAGTTTAGATTTGGAGATCTTAGAGTCCAGAATGCTTTTGACTTCAAACTCGAGTTCTCCATCAACTAGGATAGGTTTTGGAGATTTAGTTAGTCGGGTTTGAGGTTGCACGGGTTTTAATAGAGAGACGTGGAAGACCGGATGTATCTTCATGTGCGGGGGCAAGTCCAACTTGACCGCTACTGGGTTTACTATGGTAGTGATGGAATAGGGACCAAGGTATCTTGGGTTGAATGTGCATGGCCCTTTTAGAGGTAGATATTTGGTGGATAACCAGACTTGATCCCCTACTTGATATTGAGGGGCTTCCTTCCGATGTTGATCTGCTCCTTTCTTGTATTGTTCTTTAGCCCTTTGAAGGTGAGAAACAGCTTCCTTAAAGGCTTGCGTGATTGTAGAATGCAGGTAGTCTACTGTTGGTGTTTCAAGATCTTGGAGGGGATCCAACTCCGAGGTTCGAGGGTGACTGCCGTACAAAAGAAAAAACGGGGTTTTCCCAGTTCCCGAATGGACAGAGTTATTGTAGGCATATTCGGCTATACAAACGATGTCTTTCCAAGTTTTTTCAGTTTGTTGCAGCATACAGCGTAAATACTGTTCCAGAGTTTGATTGGTCCTCTCGGTTTGTCCGTCGGTCTGAGGGTGGTGACTGGTCGATAGTCTCACATCAATTTGAGCCGACCGACAGCAACTTCGCCAAAAATGAGAAATAAATTGACTACCTCGATCCGAAATTAGAACCGAAGGAAAACCGTGCAGTCGGACGATGTTTTCGAGAAATTCTCGGGCCAGAGTTGCTGCTGTTGGCAAGCCTTTGAGCGGAATGAAATGCGCCATCTTGGAGAATAAGTCCACGATTACTAGAATCGTATTGTATCCGGAGCATGGAGGTAGATCGGTGATGAAGTCCATAGAAAGCGTATGCCAAGGGCGAGGTGGGATGTCAATAGGGCGTAAGAGGCCTGCTGGTCTTTCCTTTTGACTCTTATTTTGGGTGCATACTCCACAGGACATTATAAAGTCTTTGATATCTTTTTTCCAAGACGGCCACCAGAAGTAGCGCTTGATTTTTTCTGAGGTCTTGGCCATACCGGGATGTCCTTCCATTAAAGAATCGTGATAACAAGAGATTACTTTTTTCTGTAAATCTGTGCTGGGTAGGTATAATCGTTCTTGGAAATACAATAAGTTGTCCTTTACTGCAAAGTCCTTTCCCTGCAGATGCCAATTCTGTATGTCTGCTGGAGTTACAAGTTGCCTGGCTTTATCCTTAACTTCCTCTATGGATTCTGTGCGATTACACCCAGAATTCTTTGTTCGGGAATGATTGGTACAGGTTTAGGGTTGATCAAGTGTTCTTCCACTCCCATCCGAGAAAGGGCATCAGCTTTACCGTTCTTTGTACCAGGTCGATAGGTAATTATGAAGTCAAACTCGGCAAAGAATAATGCCCAACGGAGTTGTCTAGAGGATTGGGCTTTTGCGGTTTTCAAATATTGCAGGTTTCGGTGATCCGTAATCACAGTAACGGTGTGTCGGGCCCCCAGCAGATAATGCCGCCAAGCCTTAAAGGCAGACTTGATAGCCAGAAGTTCCTTGTCAGTAATCGTGTAATTGATTTCAGGAGGCGAGAATTTGCGGGACCAAAATGCCACGGGATGCAACTGATTGGTTACTGGGTCCTTTTGTGATAGAACTGCCCCCATGGCAAGGCTTGAAGCATCATTTTCCACGATGTAGGGGAGTTCGGGGCGAGGGTGTTTTAAGATTGGTGCAGAGATAAATTTAGTCTTCAAATCCTGGAAAGCTTGTTCCGCCTCGGTAGACCATTCAAAACGTTTGTTTTTCTTTAACAAGGCAGTGATGGGCTGGACTATTCGAGAGAATTCGGGGATAAACCTGCGGTAAAAGTTAGCGAAGCCTAACATGCTTTGCACACCTTTTACGGAGGATGGTGATGGCCATTTGAGAACTGCATCGACCTTCTTTGAATCCATACGCACTCCGCCAGGTGATAATATGAATCCCAAGAATTCAACTTCAGTCACGTTGAAAACACATTTTTCCAACTTAGCGAAAAGTTTGTGTTGACGCAATCTTTCGAGGACCATTTTCACGTGTTTCCGATGTTCAGATTCCGATGAAGAATAAACGAGGATGTCGTCAATGTAAACAACAACACACACATCTATGAGCTCTCTGAGGACATCGTTCATAAAATATTGAAAGGCGGCCGGGGCATTGCAAAGTCCGAAGGGCATGACCTGATATTCAAATAGCCCATACTTGGTGCGGAAGGCCGTCTTCCATTCATCGCCCTCTTTTACTCGGACCAAGTGGTAAACTCCTCTAAGATCCAGCTTTGTATATATGCATGCTTTTCTGACTTGGTCCAGGAGTTCAGGGATCAAAGGTAATGGATATCTATTCTTAACGGTGATCTGGTTCAGGGAGCAATAATCTATACAAGTTCTAAGGTCTCCTTCCTTTTTTGGAACGAAGAACAAAGCTGAAGAAGCAGGGGACTTGGAAGGACGAATAAACCCATTTGCCAGGTATTGATCTAGGTATTGTCGAAGGTGAAGGTTCTCAGGCTCGGTGAGGGCATAAATTCTACTACAAGGAGGAGTAGATCCAGGTATCAGGTCTATCTGGCAGTCATAAGACCTATGAGGAGGTAGAGAGTTAGCCTGATCCTTCCGGAAAACATCTTGGTATTCTAGGTATTCGGGCGGTAACTGGGGAGTCTCTGAAGAAATTGCTGCCAGTGCAACACCAGGTGGAGGGTGACAAGTAGAGACACATTCTGGAAACTGGACCGTTCTTGCTCGCCAATCGATCAGAGGATTGTGTTTCTCTAACCAAGGTATTCCTAGAATAATCTGAAACTGAGGGGCCTTGATCACATCGAACACGATCTTCTCATGGTGTCCATCTTGACTTACTAGCGTCACCTCTTGAGTGGTATGCGTTACTGGCCCGGAGGCTATCTCTGTACCATCCACCGTAGTAATGACGTCCTTTACAGCCTTGGGACAAAGAGTTAGATTCATCCTCAAAACCATTTCATGATCCACATAATTGCCGGTGGCACCGCTGTCGACGTAAGCTTCAATTGCATGTAATCGATCCGGATTATCAGGGCTAATGAGGACCATAGGTATCACGAAATGCGAGGTCACGGAACTGGTTTTCACGCTCGGCAAGAGGACCTCTATTCTTGTCGGGCGAGGTCGTTTCCCTGCTCAGAGTTTGTAACTTTGGTAACTGCAGCTCCTACTGCCTTCTTGGCAGGTTTCACCGGACAGTCTCGAAGAAAGTGCCCTGAGTTTCCGCAATAGAGGCATAATTGCAACTGTTTTCTCCTTTCCCGCTCCTTTTGTGTTAGAGGACCTTTCAGACCCCCTATTTGCATGGGTTCCCCGGAGTCTACTCCTTTGGTAGGAGTTGGCGGTTTGGAAAATACTCGAGCATCAAACTTGGAACGATCGGCCTTCCTGTTCTGCAGTCTGTGATCTATTTGAACGACTAAGTATATAGTCCGAACAATCTTGTGGGGGATTCACTACTTGGGCTAACACATCTTTGAGCTCTCCACGTAGACCTCTATAAAACAGCGTAATCCTTTTGTCCTCAGGCCATTGAGTTTCCACTATCAGTCTGTTGAAAGACGCAATATAAGCCAAAAGGTCTTGATTACCTTGTCGCAACGAAAGAAGCTCATTGTCCAAGGCCTGCCCCTGTGAATGTCTTGCGAACAGTTTTTCCATACTGAGCTGAAAAGCTTGAAAATCATGGAGGACCGGATCATCTTGATTTACTAGAGGGATCGACCAGTCTGCCGCATTGCCACTAAGGTACGAAAGCATGAAAGCTACTTTAGCTTGATCAGTTGGAAAGGCTGCTGGCCGGCATAAGAAATGCAACCGGCACTGATTGATAAATACTGCAAACCTCTTTGGGTCACCAGAAAATCGTTCGGGCGGAGCCAGAGATACATTCCCAGGTAGGTTGATCTGCACTGGATTCATAGAGGATGTAGAAGGAAGATTTCCCCCAGATGCGGGTAACGGGGTCTGTCCGGCTTGTGACTGTAGCAATTGTCTAGCGAGATCATCTGTTCGCTCCTTGGAAATAATCAGTTCCCTTCTTAGAGCGTTCGTTTCCTGACGGGCTGCATGCACTTCTGCCCTTAGTTCCCCAAGTAACTGGGCTAGCTGGTCGGTATCCGAGGTTTCCATAGCGCCTGGACGGGAGTTTTGTGGTAGGCTTTGCGTTCTGTAACGCTCACCTGATTCCCGTAGAGGCGCCGGTCTTGACTGGGCGTATACCGTATCTTCAAAGGTGATGTGTAACACACGGCTGGCTCTTTGGGCTGGACCTCTGTGCACTGTATGTCTGACTCGAAGGGTAAGATGTCTGCAGATAGAAAATATGGGATTAAGGAACTGGGTTATTGAATGTCTCTCTCTTCTTCCCTTTCTCTTCTCCTGTAGAACCCCAAAGGTTAACGCTCTCACCTTAGGTAAGTGAACGCCATGCTCTCCATCTGCCTCGGGGCAGGGTGCTGTAACCAGTTTCTTCACTGGATAAGGGGAGCAGGCCTCTTGACTTCAGAGGACTGCTGTCCGTCGTTTACTGCACGAACGGTAAGTTTCGAGTAACTCTAATGTCTTTAAAGTCTTTAGTAATGATGTTTCTTGTTTTGCAGGGTTCCGGCGATGGCGGATGACGGGCTGAAGTGAGTTGAAGATGGAGCCCGTGTGATGAATAGAAGCGCCTGGAAGCACGTAAGTAAGCACTTGTTGCCTGCTTCCCGGTGCGCTCTAACTGTCTTTTTATTTTGCAGGTACAAGTTCGGAGCGGCTGCAGGGTGCCGGAATACCCACTGGGTTAGATGTGGAAAGGAGTAATGGCACGTGAGTATTAAAGTTCCCCAATGTCTTTAAACGCACCTTGTTTTGTCTTTCAGATGCGGGATGCAGCGCCGAAGGCCTCCGGAGCGTGCGAAGAGTTGGTAAGCTTTTGTCTTCCAGATGCCGGAATGCAGTGTGAAGACCTCCGGAGCGCACGAAGAGTAGGTAAGCCTTTGACTTTCAGATGCCGGAATGCAGCGCGAGGCGTTGGTGACAGCCGATGGACCAGGTAAGTGAAGAGCTGTCACTGAAGACCGTAATGCTAACCTGTTCTTTCTTGTCTTTATAGGTGTTGCTGAAGACTGGATTCAGGATGGTAAGCCTTTTTCCTTAGGCCCAGGATCAGATGCAGAAGACACGATGAGCGTTCTGCTGCAGAGGATGCAGAATAACGCAAAGCAAGATTCATCAATCGGGTGTGGTTTAAATAGCCTCCTGTAGTGCTTAGGTGTCTCCTTCCACAGCCACGCCTATGTAAGAAAAGAGTTCCTGCTTTCCAGAAGAGTTCCAGTGTTCTGAATCTAGGGAGTGGCTCCTGCCCCACCCAACAGGAAAAGTAGTTCCAAACAGAAGAGGATCAGAGGCTCAACTGGCAGGCAAGTAAGCAGCATGGTCTGCTGCAGGTAAGTCCATCCAAGCATTATGAGTCCAGCGCTTCCAGCGCTGGGACTGGGCATATTTATGAGCCTGGTGCCACTGGCGCCAGGACTGGGTCCAAAAGGTCCCAATTGGGACTGGTTGGCACTCGGAACCTGGGTTATGGATCTGCTTCCAAGGGAGTTGGGAAAACCCTGACCTTTTGGAAGCAGAGATCATGACATGTATGCTGATCGCGTGGCAATGCGAACGGAAGCTTGTGCCTCTGCTTTATGCAACAGTGGCGATTTATCCATCACATGTGGCGCACATTCTGGAAATACACTTATCCTAACCAACACTATGATCCTCCCTTCATCCAACCATACGTATAGTTCTAGCCTAAATGCTAGAAATGTAGATTATCAGGGAATAGTACTTTCAAAGCAGTAAAACAATATGTTCAATGAAAATGATATTATGCTGCTTAGCAGTACTTTCTGCTCCGACAGTCTCCCAGTTTCACTTGTTGAGAGATGCAATATTGTAAAGATAGCATGTCTCTTTTTCTATATTTGCTTTGATACCTCCCATAGTCAGTACTATTAGGGTGGTGCAGTGTGCACAAAGCAATAGTCAGCACTATTAGGGTGGAGCGGCATGTGGTGCGGCGTGCACAAAGCAATAGTCAACACTATTAGGGTGGAGCGGCATGCACAAAGCAATAGTCAGCACTATTAGGGTGGAGCGGCATGCACAAAGCAATTGTCTGCACTATTAGGGTGGTGTGGCGTGCACAAAGCAATAGTCAGAACTATTAGGGTGGTGCAGCGTGCAAAAAGCAATAGTCAGCACTATTAGGGTGGAGCGGCATGCACAAAGCTATTGTCTGCTCTATTAGGGTGGTGTGGCGTGTGGTGCGGCGTGCACAAAGCAACAGTCAGTACTATTAGGGCGGTGCGGCGTGCACAAATCAATTGTCAGCACTATTAGGATGGTGCGGCGTGCACAAAGAAGCAGTCAGTACTATTAGGGTGGTGCCGTGTGCACAAAGCAACAGTCAGTACTATTAGGGTGGTGCGGCATGCACCAAGTAAGAGTCAGTGACTTGAGTTTCACAATGCTGGCCATTGCCAGACTTATTTTAGCACCGCGGAGAGACCCTCTCTCTGTGCAACCATGGCAGCATGCGGCATGGGAGCGCCACTGTTTCCAGACAGGGCCCATATTGTGCGTTGGCTCAATATGGGGTGCATGAATAGGTTCTGGTCAGATATTTTCGTGTGTAGGGTTTACAGGGCATGCGGCTTTTCCAGGCTGCGTGTTAGGCCTTTTCCTTCAACTCTCTCTCTTGCCTTTCCTTCTTAATTCTTTTTTATCTCCTCTCTTTCCTATGTCAGCAAATACTGTAGGGTGAAGCGCACGATTATTCTGTCATGTGTTAATTCATCCCCGACAATAAAATTACTCATTTCAAAAGTACAAAGTTTTAAAAAATGGGAAACAAGTGACAACATGCGCTCTGATTTGATGTGTTAAGAAAGTGAAACGGTGCGGCCGTGCTATATCGTGCACCATTCAGACGCAGCAGTGTTTATATTCATTTGGGGAAATATCAGGGAATTAGCTGGTGCTTTTGGGGCATGTGACAGAACCAAACCTTGCAATCAATGCATATTATCAACTAACTAAAGAAATACATGTCATTACCCTAAGGGTGTCCCTTAATGTCCTATGCACTGCACTGCATCCGGCCACGTGGCGTGCCCGGTTCCGCAACACACATTACTTTGCTGCACATTGATTCCAGATTCCAGGCTCCCTGCCAAGGGGCGCCAGTCCACCTAAATGCCACGCATAAAAGTGAACATAAACACCTGATTGTGGGCCTCATCACGAGTTGGGCTGTATTCCTGGCTGTAATACCGCCGACTGTAATAGCCCTAGCACCGACCGGACTGGCTGTATTACCGCCGGATCACGAGTTGGGTGTTAACGGTAAATCTCCATTCCCCATTGGGTCCATTGGATTCAATGGGGTATTTTCAGTGCTAATTATGCGGGCTAATACAGCCGGCGGTAATACAGCCGAACACAGGGGATTTTCACCTCCAGAGAAGGGCTGGAGGTAAAACAGCCCATTTAGTGCCCAACTCGTGATAGAGCCAGCCCTTAAATGCGGCTGTAATACCGTTACTACCGCGTTTAAGGGCTACAGCCCAACTCGTGATGAGGCCCTATGTCATAGGAAGTGATCTTACTGAACTGTGACCCGGATGACATCTCAGGAACGTCCGGTTCCAACACACATTACTTTGCTGCACATTGATTCCAGATTCCAGGCTCCCTGCCAAGGGGCTCCAATCCACTTAAATACCACGCGTGGAAGGGAACGTACACACCTGATGATGTCATAGGAAGTGATCTCACTGAACTGTGACCCGGATGACATCTCAGGAATGCCTGGTTCCACAACACACATTACTTTGCTGCACAATGATTCCAGATCCCAGGCTCAGTGCCAAGGGGCGCCAGTCCACCTAAATGCCACGCGGAGAAGTGAACTTACACACCTGATGAAGTCATAGGAAGTGATCTCACTGAACTGTGACCCGGATGACATCTCAGGAACGATATTGCTTACATTAGTGGAACAGTAAACGCCTGAACCTGTTTGTTTAACAAATCTAACTCATCAAACCTCGGATGCTATGACTTTTGCTCATGCTACCGGATTGTCTACATGTATCTGACTGGGTTCGTGCGCCCTGATTCCCACGGGTTTAGGTGCTACACAAATGTAATAAATAAATAAAGGAATAGCAATTGAAGCAGAGATTTATTTACCAGTGATATTTTAACTCGGGCCCTGCTTTGATACCCCATGAGTATGTGCATCAAAACCAACACAGGACAAGGGCACCTCCTTCCTACACGCGCAAAGCTGTATATAGGCTTTGGGCCTCATTAGAAGGTTGGAGGTAACCATGCCGCTTTTAGCGGCATGATTGCCTCCATACCGCAATCTGGGCCCGGGTTCCTCGAATGAGGAATTACCTTGCCATCGTAACCTTGGCGGACCCGGTAATTTCCCGTCCGAGGAACCTGGACCCGGTCCATCCCCATGGGAATGGGGATGGAGCTAACAACGGGCCCATTAATGACGGGCCCGTTGTTAGCTCCCTGGTCCCCTTGCGGGACCCGGTAAGGACGCCTGGTTTTTCCAGGCGCCCATTGCGGGTCCCGCGAGGAGACCTCGTAATAGGGTGGAACGGGTTTACCGGTGCCGGTAAACCCATTCCGCCAACCTTATAGTGAGGGCCATTGACTGCCTTCTTATAAATCACATTTCTGGCACAGCCATCATCTGCTAAATATAGTCCTACATTTCCTGGTGCTGCCATTTTATGACAAACCTAGCCTCTATAAGAAGGTACTGCCATTGCACGCCAGTTTAGCCTCATGTGTCATATTTAGTCATGATATGTAAGGAACAGCCTCACATGCCCCAGTGCTGCCATTGTATGCCAGGTGCAGCCTCACATGTCCCAGTGCTGCCATTGTATACCAGGTGCAGGTGACATCTCACTCCAGTGGGCTCCTGGAACTCACTCCTTCTGCAGTCACACTGTCCTGGTAAGTGCCTTGTTAATTCTTGAATATACGAATTGTTGTACGTGGTCACTGCATGTGCACATGACATAATCAGGTAGGAAACGTTGCGTTTTTAACCCCTTATTGGGTATTTCTTATTATTACTGTCCAATAGCACTCTCTTCCCAGATAAATAGACCAATCCCATAAGCCCTCTGCTCCCTGTGTACATTGGTAAAGTGCAAAGGGCAGACTGGATGGCCATATAAGCAAATCCTTCAAGATAAGTGATCATAAAACTGGGAAAGGATGTCCAATAAAATTCTCTCCTCGCGGAGAGTGATCTCACCCCTGGCAACGAATACAGACAAGAACCACGTGCCTACCTCCTGGGCGGATGGATCCCCAGCCGGTGGCCCAGCACTTCAGGCCCGTGCGGAAGGTTGTGCTGGGAGACGGCAGGCAGACGGGCAGGATGTAGTTTGTGTACCCCACAGGTTTCTCTAGTTCGACAAGTGCCATGTCTCCACCAGAGCCGTGCCATCTGTAGACAGGGTTTATGTGGACAGCCTTTACTCCCACGGCGACCGCGCTGGAAATGGAGAGCTGGAAGGCACCAAGGAGCACCGTGAACTCATTTGTCCTGACCGGCCTGAAATGGAAAAATCAGAAGATGAGACGCCATGGTCCATGCAGAAGCTGAGGGCTCTGAGGCCCTGAAATATCAAGGAGAACACATCTGGTTTAAAGCGAAGGAAAGCAAGCCCCACGTCCATTGGAAAGTTTGAATGGTTTGGTTACTTACCAGTAGCGTTCATTATTTCTAGTCCGATTTCAGCTCATCACCGTTCTCTCAGGGCGAGTGACTCATCTGCACCTAGAGGCGGACACCCCTCCGCTTTTAGAGCCAAACAAATTGGATTTTCCAAAGGAAGGATTTTCTCAGTTGAATCCTTCATGTGAGGAGCGATGAGGAACACAGACGTGGTGACTAACACATCAGTATCATCTCCCCCAGCAAGCCAACCATTCATCCAGCAGAATACACCATGCACTACAGCAACGCGAGCTCCCTCGCGAAGAGCCACCACAGCCCGCTGGGGTAAGATTTCTAGGACGCCAGAGATCAGAAAGGCGAAGTAGAATAACTGGTTCAAGAGCCATTCTAGAGTCTTTCCAATCTGAAGCCCGTGTAGCCGTCACTGTTTTTGTCAGTCTATGAAGCCTACTCAACGCGAAACCTTTCAGAAGCCTAGAATAAAAGCACTCCGCGATGGGGTGCCCTCCCCAAGGGTCATGAGACTATTTTAACGAATACCCATTGCACTCCAAGGGGCTGTTGATGGGCCTAACTGATACCTCACCGGTTGGAAACCAGAACTTGGTATGCCTCACACTCCAATGGACAGTTCTCCTATTGTGAACCCCAAAAGTAGAAATGCTGTGGAAAGCCTTATAGAGCGAGGGCTAGGCCCCAGAAGTGGAAGAAAGGCCTGATTATATTATGAACAAAGCTTTAGAGAGTGGGGCATCCAGCTCCCTTGATCATTCCCGTCCTCTGAAGGCCCAGCTGCCCAACCCTTCACTTGCAAAATGGCAGGTCCTAGCAACAGAAGCTTGAAGCCAGGAGGACAAGGAGGACAGTGTGCTTAACCACTGAAAATCAATAAAGACAGTGTTGCCCTCTACAAGGAAGCAATCCTAAAACTTCTTTAAATTCACATAATAATGACATCAAGCAAAGACAAATGTTGCTAAAATGTGTTCATGTAATGCCACAATACGTATTTTATACCAAGAGAAACGTTACATATATCAATTGGAATAAACAAAAATAAATCTGCTTAATCACACATTCAACAGAATTTTGCTAAGAACATTTAACATAGATCATCAAGCAGTCACAATGTTGACATTTTGCCAGATCTGAAAATACCCATTTAAGTGATATTCAATGAAGGAAATATTAAAACATTTCTCTCAGCACGTTTTGTGCGATGCTATACCCTTCTTCAGGAGTATGAGGATCTAACTTGAACTGAGCAATTCTAAAATCGGGAGACAATATTGGGTATAGCTAAGGTAAATATGTTCAAAAGAGTCTAATGATTATTCATTTAGAGAAATTAAATTAAAAAAACTTTACTCACTAGAGTCCACGAGAGAAGTCCTGAATAATCCTTTATCAAATATTTCAAACTAGATGTTGCGCAGACTATGACCACAATATTGACATCACAGATCACATCACTGATGACATCGCTAATTACATGTTGTATGAGAACTCTGAAGACATTACAAATCCTATCACTGATGCCATCACTGGTGACAACACTAATTGCATTGTATGTAACTGATTACATCAATAATGGAATTAGACGTAACATTATTTATAAGTTAGGTCATCAAAACTTTGATTACCTTAATAATAATTTAGGTCATGGACTTGGCCGTGACAAAGGCTGCTGTCACTGGCCAGCACCAAAGGCCATAGCTAGTGGTCGGTTAGTGTTCAAAAATACCAATGTTCATGGTTAAAAGCCATGCCTGGTAGCCCATCACTGTTTTTAAATGTACAGTGGGCAACGTTGAAAGCTGTAGTCAGTGGCCATGGCTAGTGCCTATTAATATGTCAGAATATACAGTCAGCGCAGCCAAAGGCCGTGGCCAATGACTTGTATTGTGTTGAAAACCATGGCTAGCGGCTGGTTAGTTTATATAACATACAGTGGGCACGGTTGAAGGCCATAGCTAGTGGCTGTTTAGTGTTGTGTAATACACAGTGGGCACGGTCAAAGGTCATCGCTTATTGCATTTTATTATTATCAAGGCCAAAATCTATGGTTGGTAGCTTGTTAGTGTTTTAAAAATATTCAGTGCACATGAGTGAAGGTTGGGACCACTGTCCATAACTGAAGGCCATGACTAGTACCTATTCATGTGTTAAAATATATTTGGCCATGCACACTGACCATGGCTTAAGGCCATGTTTAATGCCAGTTACTGTTGTGATGTAATTAGTGATGTCATCAGTGATGTGATCTGTGATGTCATCATTGTGGTCATAGTCTGCGCAACAGGGGGCACAAAGTTAAGGTAGCTTTAGCTGAATTTCAGGGGTTTTGTTGCATTAAGTTCTCACCTTAACATCCCTGCAACAAACGTTCTTTCCTTGAATTTCAAGGGTTTTGTTATTCCATAGATTTTAGAACGCTTCCAGACCCCTAGCATCGTCTTCGGCCATAGTCAGTGGGCGTGGCCTTTGGCCATGTCCACTGTCCATTTTAAAACGCTACCAGACCGCTAGCCATGGCCTTCGTATTGCAGACTTTGAGAACTCACAATCTTTTTAGGCAATGCACAGTGAGATTAAATTATTTGCCATGGAGCACACACTTTGGTTCAGCAGGGTCCTCCAAGCGGTAAACCCCTTTTTGGCGCCATCATTTTGGCACGGGCCAATTTGGCATGGCCATTCGGCCGCAGCGCCCATTTCGGCCCACCCTTTTTGGCTCGAAAGCCATTCCGGCGCCATTATTTTGGTACAAGGGATGTTTGGACGTGGCTGACATTGCAACCAGGTCTAAATGCCCTCATGCTAAATAAGATCACAGGACTGCACTGCTACAAACCTCACCACCTCCCACTTGTGTTGCTTTTTTTATAATTAAATAAAATTAATTAAATTTAAGAAAAACATACAGCCTTGAACCCTCGTCTATCAGCGTTCGAGGCACAGCATTTAACCACTAGGCCACAATAGCTTGGTGCTTTATGGCGCTTACATTTATACTTGGCCAACAATTTAATGTTCAATGATAAAAGTCTAGGTATAAAACTTGTGACAATTCAAACAACATCATTGCAGCATAATGGTTAAGTGTTGCGTCTCAAACTCCTTAAGGCCAGGGTTCTCTTATAGCAGTGTTCAGCATAAATGTAATTTCATTTCTTCTGTTTTATAAAAATCTGGATGCCATGTTTTATGCGATATTTAAAACTAAGAAAACACACTGCTTTCAGGACCATGGATTGCCTGCCATCCATGCAGTAACCCGGGACCAACCCTGCTTAGTTTCAAAGCGAGGAAGGATCCAGCCCCCTTAGGCCAGGTTTCACTAAGTGTTCTTCTAAGGGGGGGGCACATATTAGGCAACATGGTCTTAGTGGGCTGATGCATTCCTCAGTTTGAAACTAAGCAGGGTTTGGCCCAGTCACTGTAGGGATGGGAAACCCACTGTTGCTGTAAAAATACCTATTTTTTATTATTGACTGGGAGACTACAAATACCAGAATGCAATGCAGCAAAAGGCAAAAAATGGCCTCTGAGTGGAAAACCTTCAAGGACTGACAGTAGTTTGGTTTAAAAAACAGTAAATATTTCAGATGTCCATTCGGTCGCCCATCCATGCACCCTATCCCGTAGGAGGGTGGTGTTGTACAGGTCGACCATTGAGGCAGTGTACTAGTCTGAATGAGTGTGCTCTAAGATAAGCTGCAATAGGGGAAGCATGTTGGTGCAGTTGATGTTGCGAGTGTTTCTTGCTTGAGTGGCTGGGGCCTGTTGTCTAGGGCCTTTGGTGGGATTTTGTTTTGGGATGGAAAAAAGGTGATGACGTTGTGATCAGACCTGGGGCAAAGAGAGTTAGCTGTGATGCTAGTCATCCGATTTATTTCCGGAAGCCTGTCCAAGATGCAGTCTTTGTCATGGGTAGAGAGGTTGATATATTGGAAGAATCCTAGTGAAGTAATCATATTGTGTATAGCTGTGACATTGGTGTCTGAGTTCTTTTGTGGAGGCCTAGGTCGATGTCTCTTAGGATGATAATTCTTGTAAATGACTTGGTATTGCTTGATAGGAGGAAGGATATATCCTTGTCGAAGGATTGGATAGGGCCAGGAGGTCTGTATATGATGTGGACTGTAAGTGAAGCGGTATTAGCTAGCAATAGTTTGGCCCAGAGTAACTCCCCAGGTTGGAAGGGTTGGCTCGGTATCTCTCTGATGGACATATTGGCTTTCACTATCATGGCCACCCCACCTCCCTTGGTGAGGGGCCTATCTTTCCTATATATATAGTGTATTCCTCTGGGATGGCTAGGGATAGAGATGAGATAGAGATGAGCCATCCGCACCATGCAGCCATGTTTCTGTGACTGCAGGTATGTCTAGTTGGTTCGACGTAATGAGGTCAGAGATGTCGAGGGCATGTGCTAAGAGTGACCTGGCATTGATGAGACAGCCTTTGATCATAGCTGGTTGTTGTGACTTGAAAATCCGCTCATCTCTGTCTGAGAACCATTTGCTCTGTGTTTCCTGCTGACAGGGAAGCAAAGCAGTGCATATGCCAGGCTAAGGGCATATACTGCTATGTCTGCTCAAAGTGTTCATCTATGCAGCAGACAGTTTCCAAATCACGTTAGTAACAGGGTGGGATACCTTTCATCAAGTGTTTCAAGTGACGGGTGTACACATCCTTTTACCACGCCCCTGAACCTCTATAAATTTGATTGAACACCTATAAATGTAATGATCTCCAAAAAAATTGTATGCATTTTATATGAATTTGAGAAGAACCTCACTGTAGTGTATATAACATTTGATAGAGATGTATTTGAACCATATACATTTAATTTAACCCCAATAAATGTGATGACCCCAAAAAAGAAATTATATAAATTGTAAATGAATTTCATGTACATTCGATAAGATTTCCAATGAGGTTGAAATAAAATTTGATATAGATTTACCCGAACCCCTATATATTTAATTGAACCCAATACATTCGATGAACCCCAATACATTTTGTATTCATTTTATATGAATGTTACAATAATTTTTTTATTAGAATCCCAATGGGCTTGATATCAAATACAACTTTAATAGCAGTGCTATGATTTGATTGGGTCTGTGTGTTAAATAGTCATGTGTCTATGAGTGGCTCTAAGGCTATGGTGCTATTGGGGGGGGTCTCAAAATATATATATATATAGCTGTTATTGTAGGCATTAAAAACACGTGCACTCTTCAGACTAGTCGGACCTACTCAGCATTGTGTTGATGACACCGTAATTATGAACAGCTACAGTTGCAACAAGGAGAAAACAGCCCCCAGTGCCCCAGCCATTCCAATTATAGTTGTTTACCTTATTGCCTTAGGAAAAGATACAACAGTCTTGATGTAATGAACGACTCACATGTTTTGATGGCGGACCGTGAAGATCTGAAGCTCAGTGAGAGCATGACTTCACTTTCTGTGGGCAGTCAGCCCCCTCTAATCGCCACTGTCATGGGGCAGTCTGTTGGAGATGTCAATCCAAACACACAGGCGAGTGCAGCTGAAGATATGGCTAATTTGCAAATGGCTTATGGTGCTGGCACCGGGGTTCACAAGCAGCCCTTGGTTGTAGAGCCCATGCTTTCATGTTTAGACATGTAGCATGCTGAAATGAAGTCTGAAGACAACAGACACAAGTCTATGACCATTCAGAATAAGGGAGTTGAGGTGGGAGAGAGTGACCCTGACCCCCTCCAAATTTGAGGAATACAGAAGGACATGCATCCTCGATATCGGACACCGTGCAGTCCAGTAGATATATTTTTAAAGCAAACATTTGTACCTTTTTGGGGGTGTGACACCTAACACAGTGTTAAAAGCATGCATTTCTGATTTTGCCTACAGCCTCCAGCTGACAATATGGATGGCAATGAGGAGAACCAAGATGTAGCAGGCACTGTCATATTTACTGTGTTTACTGCTCAAATTAAATTGAAACACTGGGGAATCTCAATAATAGACTGTGTAACCAATTTCTCTGGATAATGGAGACTGATAGTATTACACATGATGTGGTCATAACAGTTGTGACCTGGGTTAATATTCTAGCCATTCTGGACATAGCTGTGGGAACGTGTTTAAAACAACACTTTCCCATTTCATGCACCGGGCATAAAATTGATGATCTGCAGCAGGAGGCTCATGAATGTTTGCAAATAACCTATACAGATCAATCATTATGTAGAATATGCAACACGTTGAGCTGTAAACGTCTTGTAAAAATGATGCGTCTAATACAGCAGTCAACCCAGCTAAAGGTTGGGAAAGGGCAAGGCCATCTTATGCACGTTGGGGGCACGGACACCTCTGGGGCCCCCCTCCAACAGACCAAAGGAATGATGGGATATAGAATATCTAGTGCGCCCCATCCCGTCTCACTTTAACAACCCATAGCTTCATATGCTGTCTTGCAGAGATCAAAATAAGCATGTTAAACTTCCTTTCAGATACCTTAAACTCTTCTGTCATGTTGTAATCAGAGTCATTAACAAGTAGCATTTCAAGGGTAACATTAGCAGTCTACGCGAGGGTACTTGTGTTCAAGCATAGGTACAGCAAACATTTAATCAATAGCAGCCATGTGGAAGGTATACTGGACATAGTATACCTGCAGGGCACAGATTTTATGACAAAGGTACACAAAATCCAGAATAGTCTGAGATTAGCTGCCTCAGAGACAGCAAACGTGCTCAAGCATGGATACAGATGAAAAATGGGAAGCAGGATCAAACTACACATACCTTAGCATAGAGAGTGGGTGACGATTTGAAGATAACAGGAAGTTCTCTGTATCCAGACAAACTGAGATTAGAAGTGGGACATGGTTTTCAAGCAGTGTCGCCGTTCGAGAGCAAAGAAACAGGTGGCTCTGGTGTGCAATATATCAATGCTCACTATCATTATAGAGCAAGCAACACTATATATAGTCATTGAAACCATGAATGAGTCTTTTTTAAAGATCGTACCCTGAGAACGAAATCACTCTGAAGGGCTGAACATTTTGAAAGGTTTAGGGACTTTCCATTTTGACAAGTGAGGAAATACAAGATTAAATGAGATACCCAGCATCACACATGGATTAAGAGGTGAAGCTGGGATTCGTACACACAATTTCTGGTCTTACCAATTTATTTTCTAGTATTTACAGAACTGAATTGGAAAATATAAAAATCACATAACCCAATATAAACATTTAAAAAGCAAAAGATTATAGAAACATATTATTCAAAATGGGAATGATTCTAGCTTCATTGTCTCCATCATCAAGGAAAGTATATAAATCCCAGCATACTAATGGATGTGATCTTAAAAGATTTCAAATAGGTTTCTCTTTTGTACTGTTAAGCTTTAAATACACCCCAAACATGGGCATGTGCAATGGTATTTAAAAAGGTGCAGAAACAACGTTTTGTTGGCACATAAGCAAACCTTAAAATTTGCTGATAAGAAGCATGCAATATCTGGTCTGCTCTCTTCTGTCTAGAACTCCTTCCACTAAAATGGCCAACATGATAGGAAAGATCAGGTAATTGGCCAAACAATGCCACCAGTATGTGAGAAGAAAACCTTTTCATAGAAGGCAGTACAGTACTGTCAGTGATATAAGATGTGTCCAGGATCACTGTATCGTCTGCTGGCAAAGCCAGGATCCAAGCATGAATGCTTTGGTTCCACAGTCTGGAATTTGGATACTTAAACACCTCTAACACTTTATTGTCATCATTGGAGGTGCCTGCCTAGGTTTTACAACTCCCCATCTAAACAAACCAATTTCTAGACCATCACCATATTGATGGTATGTTAGTTTCTATAGCAACCACTATCTAGTGCAGGTACATTGGTGATGATAACACCTGGGGTGCTATAGAACAATGTACATTTACATGCAGGCTTAACAACTTCATACATTGGAAACGCTGAGTCGGCCTTGCTGGAATTTGGTATTGTAATCTTGCATGTAAACGCATATCTCTGCAATGAGTGCTTAACACACTGAGCTATCCTCTGAACCATCGGGACACTCAACTGTATCAGTATGTATTTCAACTTTGGCTATTGCACATGATCAATATAATACCCAAAGGAAGGTGAGAATGCTACAGTTGTTGTGCCACACAAACTATGTATACCACAGTGAACATAGCATTAAAGGATGAAAAGATCTGAACAAAATGTACTTGTCAACAACAGACCGAAAATAGGTTTAGCCTTAGCAACACACCATAGAAAATCATGATGTGGGATACAGAATTTTGTCGATTTAGGGAAACTGACTTTTTTTTATTTTTAATAAGACTCTTTCTTGGAGCCCCCTCCAAGGTGGGGGCCCAGGGCAAGTGCCCCTGTTGCCCTCCCATAAAGACATCTCTGGGAAAGGGTGGGGAACAATATGTGCCTAAATGTTGTCGGCTACACAAGTGCCGTATAATCACTTTTTGAAAATGAAGCCATTAAGAAGTGAATGTACACTGTGTGTTAGAAGTATAATTGAGAAAACTGTTCACAAGTGGGTGGATTAAGACTATTTAAGCCATTACAACAGAGAGATATGCATGGTGCCTCTAAACTGACCTATTAAGATTGAGAATGTAGATAATTTACATGTATTTACATTTATTTGCAGAAAATAAAAAATGAACCTCTGTTGGGAAGCGACCAATTTAATGTGAAAAATGCCATTGGATGTGTACAGCAATTAAAGTTGGCTTTACTTAAACAGCATCTAGACAGTATATCCCCAAGGATCTTGTGTTATCTGCAAACAGCACCGCAGGCATACAAACGTGAATGTGACAATGTTCTATGTATCACAAACATATGTTTCAACAGATGCAACCTTACTATGGACATCTACTGGCAAAACTGCTACAAAGGGGGTTTTGACAATTTAAGGATTCATGTGGAATGCTTATTGAAGCTGGCGGTATAAGACATGCAACATCATTTCTGAGCCCTTAAAGGATAGCAACTTTCTGATAGGGAGCTTTATGAATTTCTATCACTCACCGCTATACTGTGTATGTTTGCTTATGGATGCTGTGGACGGCAGAGTGTGTATGAAGTAATTGAGCATACTGCAGAATCTGTAGCCCGATTGACAACTGAACAGCAGCAGACAACCCCAGATATTCAATGCGAATAAACATCTGATGTTGTAAATGTCAATAAAATTCTGTTGTTTGTAAAAATGTAGTTGTGTCTTTATGGACCAGTAGATAGGGATGACACAGATGTTTTTTTCAAAATATAATATTACACATTTTAATCAATAAACACATCTTTCATTATTACATGCGATGTTTTAAAAAAAAAAATAATAGCAATTCATCATCATATATTTCATATATACTTCTCTCATCCTAAACTCACACATTCATTCACAATTTTGCTTAAAAAACAAACAAATTTGTCTCTTTCCAGAAAATGTATCATTCACTTAATACATATATTTCTACAGACAAAAATTCAGAAGTTTTCTGCCCAGTTTTGCTTTCAGGTGTCGTATTTTTCTTGGTCAAACAATCAGCCCAAGTATCTTTCTATAGTGGTCGACATGTGTTTCGGTCCAGATATAACACAATTTGCTGTTTTTGAATCTCAAGAACTTCTTCAGGACGTGAAGTGCAGACAAATGTGTCCCTGTTAGACGCTCCTCTGCACACCAGAACACTGCTAACATCTCCACAACACCTTCCCCGGGTTCCCACACTACTCCCTCCAGGGTTCGAGACTCACGTGATTTGGTTACCCCAAAGGATCGAAAGCTCCGTACCAGGTACAATGTACGTGCCCGGTTGCAGCCCTTCCTGCATTGGCAGTTGCCATGGAGAACATACAGCAGAAGGGGCGGCGGAACACCTCTGCATTGATCATTCATTTGCTCACGTGATTCAGAGCGGCGTTTCCCACGTGACCATGGTGGACGTCACATGACCCAGAAGCGCACAGTATATAAAGCTTGATGCACGGAGCACTCACCGCTTCTCAGCTGTCTTTCGACTCTGTTTGGCGCTACGTTTGATATACTCTGTTGGTTTACCTTGATCTTGGATCTTTCACCTGGACTCCCTCGGATTACCCTTTTGTACCTTTGCTTGGAACTGTTTACCCATTGCTGAACCTCGACTCGTCCCTTACCTGTCTTTGGATCATCCCTTGGTACTTTGTTGGACTTTTACGCCATTGCCCTTTGGGAACTCAAGCTACGTCTTCAGCTCTACAGGTGGCCTATCTTGTGTCCACGCTTGATTCAGTTCCCTGTTGTTCTGGGGACCGCCTCTCATTTGAGTCTCGAACCTCCTTCACTAGGTTTCCCGGATTTCCAACCACCGGATAGGTAAGATTATTCAGATCCTCTGATTCTTGTGTTATATTGTATTTGCCTGGTACTTAACCTCGTTCTTTCTGCAGCAGCATCGGTGTTCCAGAGGTTCTGTGGATCCGGGAAGTAACATCTCCCACCTGTGGCTCCAAAGGTCGCACAGCGGGGTTCTTTTGGTTCCCCTGTGCGTCACTTGGGGACGGAGGTCTCAACAGTCTACACGACACTCAAGTCAGAACAGACTGAGAAGCCGTATAGTCGTGTTGGATAATGCAGGGGTCCACGGAAGAACCCATAGCTGCTTTAGTTCAGGCAATTACAGTATTAAGGGCAGATATGGCCGCCGCTAACACAGTGATTCACCAAAGGTTAGATTCCATACAGAGTGTCCAGCATTCCCTCCCTGCAGACTCTGAATTCGGGGATGCTGCCACTCCAGCCACACCTCCTCCATTGGCAAGTACCCCAGCGCCAACCCCGGTGGTCCTTCCAGCCCCTTCTCCCTTGGCCGCTCCTGAATGTTATCAAGGCGACCCCAAGAAGTTCAGGACTTTCATCAATCAGTGAAAGTTACACTTCCTGTGTAGACCTCTGGCCTTTCCTAATTCCACTGCTAAAGCGGCTTTTAGCCTTTCCCACCTGGCCGGAACGGCTGCCGCTTGGGCTAATCCTTTACTGGAGAACAATAGCCCGGTTCTCTATGATTTTGATTTGTTAGTTACAGAGATGTCCCGAGTCTTCGACACCCGACACAAGGCACAATCTAGGGATCTGGAGTTGTTAGAACTAACCCAGTGTAGAGGGACCTTGATAGACTACATCACCCGCTTCAACCAATTGGTCGCCGAGACATCATGGCCAGAAAGCAAGCGGGCGGTCATATTCTATAGAGTGTTGAATAATCCAATGAAAGATGCCTTAGCCGTGATCCCTTCCCTGCCCACTCAGTATCAAGAACTAGTGGATCTTGCCCTGCAGGTAGATACACGTCGCTCAGAGCGCAGGGCTGAGTTGGGTTTTTCTCATCCTACAGCTGTCAGTACTCCCGCCTCCAGCACTGAGGAACCTATGCAAGTGGGAGGTTTACGTAGTCCTATCACGACATCCGAGAGAGAATGTAGGAGGGTGGATAATGCATGCTTTTATTGTGGCACCACGGGACATTATGTTAAAGAATGCCCTCGACGTCCCAAGAAGTCCCAGGTTTTTCGGACAGCTCGACCTTAGATCCGGAGACCAGGACGAGCTTCCAGTCCTCATCTCCGGGTGCCACTCTTGCTTTCGCTCGTGTCCAGCCCATCTTTGTACAGGCCACTCTTTGTCCCTCTGCGGGTATCTCTCACGCAGTCACGATCATCATTGACTCTGGTGCCACGAGGAACTACATAGACATTGCTTTAGCCCATTCTCTCAATCTACCTTTAGTGGTGAAAACCCGACCTGAACCGGTTCAGGCCGTAGATGGCACTGCCCTAGTCTCTGGTCCCGTTAGACACTAAACTGCTCCTCTATTATTGACTATACAAGACATTCACACAGAGACGCTAAATTTTGACTTGATCACCACACCCCAGTTCGGTATCATATTAGGAATCCCATGGTTGCGTGAACACAATCCTCTGATTAATTGGCAAACAGGCACGGTTCTCTTTGAGTCGGATATCTGCCATAACTTTTGTCTCCCAACCCATCAAGAAACAGATACTCCTTCACGGGCCTTGGGAGCTCTCGCTCAGCTCACATTGAATGATGGTGGATCAGCGTTTATGAATTCCCATACCGTCGGAGGGGTAGTTACCGGGATTCCCTCTGAGTACAAAGCATTCGAGTCAGTTTTCGATCGCGGTTCTTCCGAGGTGCTTCCTCCACACAGATCATATGACTGCCCGATTGAACTAATCCCGGATTCTACCGTTCCTTCGGGCAGGGTCTATTCTCTGTCCCCCTCGGAAGAACAAGCTCTGAAACAGTATGTCCAGAACACCCTACGACTAGGACATAACCTCCCCTCTACTTCACCAGCTGCAAGCCCTATTTTTTTTTGTACCCAAGAAAGAGGGGGACTTACGTCCTTGTGTGGATTACCGACGCCTTAACGCCATCACGAAAAAGGACAGGTATCCAATCCCTTTGATCACCCCCCTCCTGGACCGCTTATCCCATGCCTCCGTTTTTACCAAGCTGGACCTTCGCGGCGCATACAATCTAGTGCACGTCCGCGAGGGCGATGAGTGGAAAACTGCCTTTTGCACCCGTTACGGGTTGTATGAATATCTAGTCATGCCCTTCGGCCTATGCAACGCCCCGGCAACATTCCAGCGTTTTATGA
The DNA here is from genome assembly GCF_040938575.1 of Ambystoma mexicanum. Classification (NCBI taxonomy): domain Eukaryota; kingdom Metazoa; phylum Chordata; class Amphibia; order Caudata; family Ambystomatidae; genus Ambystoma; species Ambystoma mexicanum. The sequence continues at coordinate 786,448,064 of NC_090925.1, forward strand.
ATGACATATTCAGGGACATTCTGGACGTATACATGGTTGTTTATCTAGACGACACCTTGATCTTTTCACGGAATCTTGATGACCATGTACAGCATGTTCGGGAGGTCTTATCCTGTCTGAGGGAACATTCGCTGTTTGCCAAACCCGAGAAATGTCAGTTCCATAAAACGTCTGTTGAGTTTCTGGGCTTCCACATTACCCCTGGGGCACTATCCATGAACGAATCCAAGGTTAAAGCAGTCTTAGATTGGCCAGTTCCTCAGACACTCAAGGCCTTGCAGGCCTTTTTGGGCTTCGCCAACTTTTACAGGCGCTTTATTTCATCCTTTTCCGCAATTGTGGCCCCACTTACGGCTCTGACTAGCCCTCAAGTACCCTATCAGTGGCAAAAGGAACATCAGGAATCCTTTGAGGCTCTGAAGACCGCTTTCACCACCGCACCGATTATTCAGCACCCCAATCCTGAACTTCCATTCATAGTCGAGGCGGACGCCTCTTCTTTTGCCCTCGGTGCGGTGTTGTCTCAGACATGTCCTACGACGGGCAAGTTGCACCCGGTGGCATACCACTCCCGCAGGTTTTCCAGTACTGAGACCCGTTATACTGTAACGGAGAAGGAACTTCTGGCTGTCATGGACGCCTTTCGAGTCTGGCGCCATCATCTCCTGGGGGCTAAGCATCCAATCACTGTTTACTCCGATCATCAGAACCTACAGGATCTGGCCTCCCTAAAGTGCATCAACAGCAGACAGGTCCGGTGGCATCTCTTCTTTTCTACCTTTGATTTTCACATCACTCATCGTCCTGGGATCACTCATGGAAAAACGGACGCCTTGTCACGCTCTCCGGGTGGAGTCTCGTTGCCAACCTTCCCCGATACCGTTCTAGGTAAGAGTCACGTGATTTGTCTCTGCACTCCCTCTCTATCATTGTTGGATTCTGTGCGAGCATGGACGAGCAGTCATTCTGACCAACTGCGGGATTGGGATCCCGTGTATTGTGATGGTTTGCCTTTCGTGCATGATCGCTTGTTTCTCCCCACGCCAGAACACCCGTAACCTGGCCCTTGAATGGTCTCATGATGCCCCCTTTAATGCCCATCCCGGCCAGGAGCGCATCATGGATCTCCTAAAGCGCTGGTGCTGGTGGCCCTCTATGAAGCGCGACGTGGAATGCTATGTCAACTCTTGCTCTGTCTGCGCTCAGGCCAAACATCGAAGAGGTCGTCCAATCGGCCTGCTGCTTCCGCTACCTGTACCCCCAAGACCTTGGCACACACTGACTATGGATTTCGTGACCGATCTCCCCAAGGTGCGGGGTTTTGATACCATCTGGGTGGTGGTGGATACATTCACAAAAATGGCTCGCTTTCTTCCCTGTAAGGGGATCCCTTCGGCCCCGGTCCTGGCTGAGTTGTTTTTTGAATCTGTGTTCACGTTGTTTGGGCTTCCTTCTGTCATTATTTCCGATCGTGGGTCGCAGTTCACCTCTCGTTTTTGGAGAGCTTTGACTAAGCTGCTTGGCATCAATACCAGGTATTCCTCGGCCTATCACCCCGAGACTGATGGGCAGACTGAAAGGACGAATCAATCTATGGAGCAGTATTTCTGGTGCCTTATCTTGCAGCAGCAGTCCTCCTGGTTGAGTGCTTTACGGCTTGCCGAGTTCGCATACAATAACGCGGCTCACTCTGCTACAGGTTTTTCTCCTTTCTACGCCCTCTATGGCCAACACCCCAAGGTCTTGCCTGTCCCTGACGCCTCTGTCTCTTTGAATCCTTCGACCACGGCTTGTCTTAGGGATCTGTCTGCTGTTCATGCTCGTACTCTGGTCCACCTTACTGAAGCAAAGGCCTCTATGAAGTCCCGTGCTGACGGCAAGCGCTTGGCTGCTCCTCCCCTTGCGGTGGGTTCCAGGGTGTGGTTGTCTTCCCGTCACCTTCGCCTGGTTGGTTGTTGGAAACTTCTACCTCGCTTTGTTGGCACGTATGTAATCTCTCAGGTTGTGAATCCAGTGGCTTTTCGTCTGGTTCTCCCGAACTCCTGGCGAATCCATCCTGTTTTTCCATGTCTCTCTCCTCAAGCCCTGCCCTGATTCCTCCCGCCTTCGGGCCCCAGCAGCCCCGGTGTCCCTGGCCTCCCCTGATGTCTTTGAAGTGTCAGCTATTTTGGGTTCCCGTTGGTTTAGGGGTGGGCTCCAGTATTTGGCGGATTGGAAGGGTTATGGCCCAGAGGAGCGCTCTTGGGTTTCCGCCCTGGACGTTAACGCTCCTCGGTTGGTGGCCCGGTTCCATAGGGATCACCTGTCCTGCCCACTGGGTCATGGGCCGTTGGGGGGGGGCTATGTTAGACGCTCCTCTGCACACCAGAACACTGCTAACATCTCCACAACACCTTCCCCGGGTTCCCACACTACTCCCTCCAGGGTTCGAAACTCACGTGATTTGGTTACCCCAAAGCTCTGTACCAGGTACAATGTACGTGCCCGGTTGCAGCCCTTCCTGCATTGGCAGTTGCCATGGAGAACATACAGCAGAAGGGGCGGCGGAACACCTCCGCATCGATCATTCATTTGCTCATGTGATTCAGAGCGGCGTTTCCCACGTGACCATGGTGGACATCACATGACCCAGAAGCGCACAGTATATAAAGCTTGATGCACGGAGCACTCCCTGCTTCTCAGCTGTCTTTCGACTCTGTTTGGCGCTACGTTTGATATACTCTGTTGGTTTACCTCGATCTTGGATCTTTCACCTGGACTCCCTCGGATTACCCTTTTGTACCTTTGCTTGGAACTGTTTACACATTGCTGAACCTCGACTCGTCCCTCACCTGTCTTTGGATCATCCCTTGGTACTTTGTTGGACTTCTACGCCATTGCCCTTTGGGAACTCAAGCTACGTCTGCAGCTCTACAGGTGGCCTATCCTGTGTCCACGCTTGATTCAGTTCCCTGTTGTTCTGGGGACCGCCTCTCATTTGAGTCTCGAACCTCCTTCACTAGGTTTCCCGGGTTTTCCAACCACCGGATAGGTAAGATTATTCAGATCCTCTGATTCTTGTTTTATATTGTATTTGCCTGGTACTTAACCTCGTTCTTTCTGCAGCAGCATCGGTGTTCCAGAGGTTCCATGGATCCGGGAAGTAACATCTCCCACCTGTGGCTCCAAAGGTCGCACGGCGGGGTTCTTTTGGTTCCCCTGTGCGTCACTTGGGGACGGAGGTCTCAACGGTCTACACGACACTCAAGTCAGAACAGTCTGCCCTTGTGTTTTGGAAACGTATGCACCAAATGTCAATCTAAAAAACATACATAAAATACCATCAGTGTCCAGTGTCATCCCATATTTCATAGACTTTTGTGACTATTATTGTCATATGTATAGCGTCTCAACACAGAAACCTACTCACCACTATGTGTCAATTCACAAATGGGCAACTAGGAATACGGAATCAATCCTTCACAGTGTCAAAGATATAATCGAGACCTGTGAACCAAACAGAGACACGTCTTAGTTCTCTGTGCCAGTAAAAATTACCTACAGCAGTGAGTAATTATATGGACATAAAAAAATCTCTCACTTACAATTCTTCAATATTAATCAGCACCTCAGATAGATATTCAATGCTTCAAGAGTCTTGGAGCAAAGATAAGGTTTTTCCAAATCTTTTACTCGACAACCGCCTTCATCGGTTAAATACACGAGGCTGTTGGGGATAGTGTATAGTAGTCACAAAAAATGTTTCTCTCTGATTACGTAACAAAGTTTATTTATTCCATAGCCCCCATATTCAGTACGCCCTTATGGTTTTTTACAGGCTATAGGAGTAACCTTGTCCAATGCCCACAAATGTCTGATCAACATTGCCCCGAAGTACCTTGCTAACAAAATCACAGCAGCCCAAACCCACACACTCCTCCACGTCCCACCTCCTCACAGTGCCCAAATTTAAGCGAAGTCACGGGGCCGTAGCTTCCCAGTCGTGGCAGCCAAACACTGGAACGCCCTCCCCCTAACCATCAAATCTGACCCCTCCCGCTATTCCTTCCGCAAGAAACTTAAAATCTGGCTCCTCTCTCAAAATCTGTAGAAACACACCCCTCCACTTCTACCATCACTGTGCACTCAGTGTTTTGAATCAATCAATCTACATACTGTATGTATACACTCTATCTAACTGTATTCTTAATGTATATAATGGCATATATCCCATACCTTATACTTGAAACTGTTACTGCTTTACTTGTTTTCTGTACCCAGTGCCCAGATACCTACGGCTACGGGACCGGCTTGCTCTACAAATGATAAATAAATAAAAATAAATCTCCTGTGGCAGCAGTACCACCTTTCTTAGTCCCCTTTGTATCACAGGGCGAGCCTCAATATGAGTATGGCTGTAACTGTGAACACGTGATATTTTAAATACCACTTGTATTTGAAGTTTCACCTAATTATGAGTTGGTTTAGCATGGGATATTTTCGACATCGAGAGCATAGGAAGTCTTCATGGGTCTAAAAGGGGCTATTTACCGCATGCAGACGCAGTACCTTTTTATCCATACTATACTGTAAATATTCATTGCAATGCCAACTCATAAGTGGGTGGTATTTAAAAAATGTGAGGTATTTAAAAGAAGACTTACCGCACTCATGATGAGGGCCCACATGTTTCGCCATCCTGCGGAGTGAGCCTGCTCTGGCTGTTGCTGTCACTCCTTCAGCTGTGTGCATCCTTGTTCTGTTGTGCTAGCATTCTCTCATTAAGACGACTGATAACACAAACTGGATTGGGCCCTACCTAGCAGATTACATCAAAGCCTAGCCTCACTTAAAACAATGCATGAACTTCGATTCTGCAATCAAACAGGCATTTGCAAAGCCAATCGTTATGGTTTTTGCATAAGCATGGGCTAGGCGTCTGCAAGGTACTGCCATAATGGTACTTCCTGGACATGAGGTGGCAACAACTGGCAGATGGAGTGAGTACCTGGGCAGATGATGTTGGTGCCTGGCAAAAGCCTATGTAATACTTGTATACAAGCCAAAACTGGTGTTGGTCTTTAACAAGACTTCTCTGCAAGAACCTCGGCTTTTGGCTACCATCCAAAACGTATGTCTTGAAGTAGTGTCTGACCTCACACCGTTATGTAAAGAGGTCATTGGGCTGTGTTCGTGCTGGTAGAGAGATTCCCAGACCCCCCCCTTATTTTGCATAAATTAACTTTGGGTCTCACCCTAAGTTACCTGGGTGATCCAGACGTGGACCCCTTGCTCACTGTTCTTAGAGAGGCACAGCTTCACCTCACTGATGATGCCCAACAAGGCTGAAACACGTGTATGGGGTTGTTGTTGGTACTCTTGTTCAGAGGAGAATTGCCTAGTATTTCGGTGCTGGACTGCCCCTGGGCAGGACAAAGACTGATATGCAGGGACATTTCTTCTCTGTGAAAGGGACAGGGAGCTAAAGACTTGGTATAGTCTCTCCCAGGGGCTATTCACCCAAGAACAGGCCATTGGGCTGTGTTCGTGCTGGTAGAAAGATTCCCAGACCCCCCCTTGTTTTGCGTTATGTAAAGAGGTTTGGAAAAGTGCACCACTGCCATTTTGACTGCCTCATTGCGCAGTGTGCAAAATTGTAATGACACCAAATATGCACACCTGCATTCGTCAGCTGTGTGTAGTGATCAAGTGGGGGTTGCAGTGAGCATGAAAAGCGGTGCTCACTGTACCACCCAAATGCAATAAAATACAACTCCACCAGGTGCAAGGTGTTATCTAACTTTCATGCAGCACCCACCATACAACATGCACTCTCTTCACTTAACACACTGCTGCTTACTCATTAGGTTGCCCTCCAGATGTTTTGAACTTCAACTCCCATGATCCTTAGCACAAACTGACCCTTAGCAGATAGCTGTCTCATTGGAAGGCCAGATTAGGGCATACTGCCATTTCTTGGCGCAGGCAAAGAGCCCCAGTGCCAAACCTGGAGTGATTTGGCCAGAGGAGGAGATGATAGCAAGGGCTCTCAGTTACTGGAACAGCTGTGGGGGCTTCTACGCTTGATAACCATAACATCACGATGCCACTAGCTGCAGCCCAGTTTTGAAAGACAGACCCCCCCTCCTAAGTGCAAATACTTTCTCTTGGGCAGGAAGGTCTCATCCAAAGCAAAACAAATAAACAAGCTGTGACAAAGCCAATAGGTCTGGCTTTGCAAATGTAGTAGGCAAGACTTGTATGTCATGTTCCGGCTTCATAAACAAATGTTACTCTCTTCATCTACAAAGCTAGACCTATTGACTTTGCCAATGCTTATTTTTACAGACATCATTTTTCTCATCCCTCGCTAGCTTAATTCAATAAACGGGCACTGTGTAAATGCCACAATTACCACTCTCTGCCATTCTGCGTCTCCTGTCTGATTGTTCTCAAATCTTGACACGCGTTGTATGTGCCCATTTGTGATATATGACTTGAGGCCCCGCCCTTCCTTGACAACCTTCAAGCATAAGTCGAAAACTATTCTTTTCGAATGACTTCCCTCTGCCTGCTGCTGATCCCAGTCTCTCTATAGCTCTGTTTATGTTTCTTGTGAGTTAGTCTGTCCAAACGCATCTATGCCTATGGGCCATGTTTCAACGCTTTAGAAATAAATTAAGTGCATAAATAAAAAAAATATACATTTGCCAAGAAATATCTTCCTAAATGTCACTTTAAGCTCTTCGTGTACTCCATGTGGTGTGTGTTGCAGCAGTGGCAGAGGCAGCTTTAGGGGGCAGGGAGAGGGGCAGTTCCTGAATGGATACCAGGGTGGTAGCCAGTCGTGGGTGGTGAATACTTTCAGTGGAGGAGCCTAAATGTATGCCCATATTAGTATGACAGACCAAGCATTATGAGGGAGCCAAAAATAGTGTCAGAGGCTCTGTCGGGCACTCCCACCAAGAAAGCAATTAAAAAAATGTATTAAAAGGGTGGATTTTAGAGCACACTTTTTTTTTAAACAAAATGGGGTAGAAAGCCTTACAATTAGTTTTCTAGAGTAACATATGAACATATATGCTAAATGCCCTGCCAACAGTACACAAGAGCATTGTAAATCATTCAGATGAAGCTGCAGCCACAATCTTCCAATGGCAGTAATGGTCATTGTAAGTCACTTACGTGAGGCTGCGGACACATTCCACTTGTGCCAGTAATGGTCATTGTAAGTCACTTACGTGAGCCTGCGGACACATTCCGCTTATGCCAGTAATGGTCATTGTAAGTCACTTACGTGAGGCTGCGGACACATTCCGCTTATGCCAGTAATGGTCATTGTAAGTCACTTACTTGAGGCTGCGGACACATTCCACTTGTGCCAGTAATGGTCATTGTAAGTCACTTACGTGAGCCTGCGGACACATTCCACTTATGCCAGTAATGGTCATTGTAAGTCACTTACGTGAGGCTGCGGACACATTCCACTTGTGCCAGTAATGGTCATTGTAAGTCACTTACTTGAGGCTGCGGACACATTCCACTTGTGCCAGTAATGGTCATTGTAAGTCACTTACGTGAAGCTGCGGACACATTCCGCTTGTGCCAGTAATGGTCATTGTAAGTCACTTACGTGAGGCTGCGGACACATTCCGCTTATGCCAATAATGGTCATTGTAAGTCACTTACGTGAGCCTGCGGACACATTCTACTTATGCCAGTAATGGTCATTGTAAGTCACTTACGTCAGGCTGCGTACACATTCCACTTGTGCCAGTAATGGTCATTGTAAGTCACTTATGTGAGGCTGCGGACACATCTTATGCCAGTAATGGTCACTGTAAATCACTTGCATGAAGCTGTGGCTGATTTGCAGTGTCTTCTAGAGAGTTGATTGTAGCTGCAGCTTCATGAAAGTGATTCTCAATCAGAAAATGGCTCTCATGAAGCTCTGGCCGTAATAGATCTATGCCAGTAATGGTTGCTTTAAATAACTTTCATGAAGCTATGGCCAGAGCCCCACATCCTGTGCCAGTAATGGTCCCTTGAAATCACTTTCATGTGGCTGAGGCCATAATCTATGTATGCCAGTAATTTAACTTTTTTATTTTTTTTTATCCAATTTAACATTTTTAAACAATGGGCTTGAATGGCTCATTTGTCAACCCAATTTTTGAAAAATGGGGTAAAAGCCATACAATTGGCAATTGGTTCTCTAGTGTAACATGAGCAAAATCGAGTAAATACCCTGTTATTAATAGTACACTGGAGCAATTGTAATCACTATCATGAAGTCAGCAACACTAAGTACACACTGTAAATCATTTTCATGAAGCAGAGGCCACAATAAATATCACAATTGATTGCTACTACTGCCTGCATGACATTCAAACACACATTAATTAGTTTAGTTTATTATTTGATAATGTGCTCCAAACCCTGAGGTAGCAATTAATGCATTGCATTCCCTCTTACACTCACATCCAGACAACAACACACTCAGACACATGAGTGTACACAAACACACTCTCTCTGACACTAACATAGTCATACACACACATGTACATAGTTGCTGAAACTCTTACACACACACACACACACACACACACCACATGCATACACTTAAAAATGCAGACAAAAAAACACTATTTTAAAACAAATGTTAAATAATCTACTGAATTTACATCTTATATTCACTTGGTCAAGGAGGGGGGGCAGGATGAAATCTAAGCAGCACCAGCACATCCTGGAAGGATTTGAAAATGTGTGTGGTGGGCGGGGGAGGGTGTGGAGGCGATCACACTCTTTACAATTTAGTTGACAAAATAGAAACCAGCGAGGAACACTCATTTCAATTGAAGAATGACAGCACTGCGGGTGCAAGGGGGCATGCAGCGGGCACGGAGGAGGTGCCCAAGAGGCAGACCACCAAGCCTTCTCCCTGCCTGGCACTGCCACTGCGCATAATGGCTGCCCTTCCACTGTTACCGAAACAGAGAGTTTATGGTCCATGCGCTCACTGAAAAAACATATTATTTCCTGCATGTCCTGTGGCTGCTATAAAAAGGTTCTTTATACTTCCAGAATAGGCCTGAAAAATAAAGGTTGTGTTGTGCCTTGTGTGGCATTGGCGACACTGCTTTCCTCTGATTGGACCAGTCTCTGCTTTTCTCTCTGAGGGTCTCTAAGAGCCCCCCAGACTCCAGCAACGCCTCTGTGTGAGTGGTAGGCTTGAAGTTGCGCTGTGCTTGCCACAGCGTTGCAATGCTGAGCCTCGCACTGGATGGAGTTACGCTGTGTTTGTCACTGAATTCATCACCACTGCAGTGATCGAAGTGAGCAGGAATGGTCGGGAGCGGTCTTCCACAACTTTTTTTTTTTTTTTTTAATTTGTTTATTGGTTTAATAACATGAGGTAAACAAGAAAGAAAATGAATATCATTGGCGATTGGTCAAGCATATCAAGGAAATACCCAAAACACCCCCCACCCTCATCCCCCCCCAAGACCATGGTTAGTTCACTGTTCCTCTCTAGTCCGTGCCCGCATCCGGGCAACTCTCTCCACTCTGCTCTGTATTATCCGCCTCACGGTGGAGCAATGGCACCGTCAGGGTTCCTCGCTGGAATCTAGTCTTTGCACATGGATAGCCTTTTCCCATGCCGCGGTTTCAGCTATGATCCACTTCGTAAGGTCTCCCCACCATAGGGGCATATGTGGACCTCTGGGGCTTTTCCACCCCATGGCAATACGTCTTTTGGCTGTTATGTATATAAGGTCAGTGATCTTCGTTAGGGGTTTGTTCTTGCTGTTTCGCATATATCTGCCCAGGATACAGGCCGTAGGCTCGTCCACCTCAACTTCGATATCTGCGCCGGCCACTCTGTCCTTCACTTGTGACCAGAACTCCCTGATTACTGGGCAGCCCCAGAACATGTGAGTCATTCCTGCCCTGGGTTCACTGCATTTGGGGCATAATTGGGTTCCAACACCTGTGAATCTTGAAGGTACGCTCTATTGGTGATGTACAGCTGGATAAACTGCAAGCAGGCGTTCATAGAAACTTTCTTATGGTAGTGGGTTATGTCACCCGAATCTTTGTCTTCAAAAACAAGTCCCAGTTCAGTTTCCCACTTACTCCTGCATTTAAGGTCTCCCCTGGTCGTACCCCACAACAGGGCCTTGTAGATTCGTGAGGTTTTATGGCCCCTCTCAGCGGAGTTCAGTATCGTTTCGATGCATTCATTTTCCTCAGTCAGGTCGGCAGCGACCGGCCATCTCTTGTACAAGGCCTGTACGACCACCCTGTGCAACTGAACTGTCCTGCCGGGAGGCCCGTGGCCTCACAGAGTTCTGAGAAAGTTAGGATTTCCTGTTCTTGAATCAAGTCCCCAATCGTGGCCACCCCAAGAAGCTCCCATTGTGTGCGTGTTTCAAGTTGCCCCCAAGAGTGATTAACCAAAAGTGCAGCAATCGAGATCTGTGGGGAGAACGGGTCGTCCGACCCAACCAGCTTGCAGGCCCTTTTCCAAAGCCGGATCCCGAGCTTGGCGAGGTAAGGGCAGTGTCTCGTAGCACCCTCCCCGGCCCACAGTATGTCTCTTAGTAACAACTGGGGGAGGGCCGGTTGGAGGAGGCGAGTGTCCATCGTGCTCTCATCGGCCATCAATTGCTTGACATGTCTCAGCTGGCTGGCAAGGAAGTACAGCTCAAAGTTGGGGATCTTAAGTCTGCCCCTTTCGTATGGTCTTTGGAGAGTCTCCAACGCCACCCTATGCCTACCTCCCTGCCAGAGGAAGCCCCTACAGAGTTTGTTGAGATCTTTGAAGAATGAGGGGGGGATGTTGAAGGGGACGTTAGTGAAGTTATGTAGTAGGCGGGGAACGGCGACCATTTTAAGGAGACCATCCCTCCCGGCCATCAAAAGCGGGAACCGACCCCAGAATTCCATGGATTTCGTGAGAGAGTCTTTGGCCCTTACGGTATTAAGATTGTGTTCTGTGCCGGGGTTGCGGTGTATGGTTATCCCCAAGTATTTGAAAGAAGTTGCCTGCCATTTGAGATCTAGAGGGGGGAGGGATCTGTATTCATCAGTGTAAAGTGCTGCGAGGGGGTAAAGGCAAGATTTGCTCCTATTAATCTGGATCCCGGTGAGCTTGTGGAAGCAGTCCAGGGTTTCCAAGATGTAGGGTAGGATGTGCGCAGGGTCTTGAAGGTGCAAAATGGTGTCGTCAACGTACATAGAGATGAGGTGGGTCACCCCGTCTATCTTAATGCCTCCCTCCCCATATTTCTGTCTCAGGTAGGCCGCCACTGGTTCCGCGGCAAGAATGTATAACATGGGGGACAGAGGGCACCCCTGGTGGGTGCCCCTGTGTAAGGACCATTTAGCAGAATAGGTTTTGTTGGTGCGTACTCAGCAGTGGGGTTAGCATAAACTAGCTGGGTCCACTTTAGGAATATAGGGCCTATTCCCATTTTGGCCATGGTGGCATACAACCAGTCCCACCTCACGGAATCAAAAGCTTTGGTGGCATCTAGTGAAGGCACTGCAAGTTTCTGCGGCCTTCTCTCAGTGCTATAAATGACCTGATGTAACCTGCGCAGGTTCTCGGTGATGGAGCGCCCCGGGACGTATCCAGTTTGGTCTTGATGGATCAACAGAGGGATAACTCTGCGCAGTCTATTCACAAGCAGGGCAGTAAGGATCTTGCAGTCTACATTAAGCATAGAGAGGGGCCTGTATGAACCACAATCTGCCCCGTCCCTCCCCAGTTTAAGTAAGGGTATAATCACGGCTTCACTCATGGAGTCCGGGAGGGTACCACGCTCGAAGGCCTCATTAAAGACCTGGGCCAATATTGGGGCGAGTGTTTCCTTATAGGTCTTGTAAAATTCCCCCGGGAGCCAAGCCGAACCCGGGGTTTTCCCAGCTGGTAGTGATCTAATTACCACCTTGACCTCGTCGGGGATGACGGGCTCGTCAAGGGTCTCAGCCAATTGCGAGTCTAATTTAGGTAGGTCAATGACGTCAAGGGCGTCTTCGATCCTGGTGTCAGAGGGGGGCGGGGCTTCGGAGTACAGGCTACGGTAGAAGTCGGTAAAGACCAAATTGATTTCTTGTTGGGTATGCACGGTGGTGCCATCAGGTGTGAGTATGTGGCAGATGGGTGGCCTGGGGGTCTCCCTTTTATAGAGCCAAGCTAGGAGTTTCCCCGGCTTGTCTCCCAGAGCATGGATTCTCTCTGTGTGCTTGGCGTAACTCAGTTTACCGAGGGATTCCCAATGAGTTAGGCAGGTTTGTCTAAGTTCGGCCATTTTTTGTAATTGGTCAGGGGATGGGTCAGCCCTGCCTTCGAGCATACTCAGGTCCCTCTCTATGTGCTCAAGCGAGGATGTAATGGATCTCTGAGCTCCCCCAACTGCTGCAATCATCTCGCCCCTCATGACCACCTTGTATGCTTCCCAAGTTGTGCTCAAGTATCTAACGCTATGCAAGTTATTTTGCCAATATTCATCAGTACTATCTTTTATGCGTTCCTTGAATACAGAGTCAAGTAGGGCCTCAGCCCTCAGCCTCCATGTGGGTATAGGGGGTTTAGGCGGGAACACCTCCCAGGTTACCAGTAGGGGAGAGTGATCAGACAGCACCCTAGGCAGGTAGCGCGCATCAACAAATATGGAGTGTTGTGTTAGGCTGAGAAAAATTTAGTCCAGCCTGGTGTGTACGGCGTGAGGTGGGGAGTAGAAGGAATACTCACGTTGCTCAGGGTGCTGGACCCTCCATAGGTCACTGAGTTGCAACTGTTGGATTAGTTTGGAAAGTATTTTGGCTGGAGGGGAGGGTCAATCGTGTTTGTTATCTGATCTGTCTAGTAGAGGGTCAAGGGTACAGTTGTGGTCACCCCCCCATATCATAATTCTGTCCACATACGGGCTGAGTCGCGTATAAAGGGAATGGAAGAAGGCAGTCGCGTCATGGTTGGGTGCGTAAGTGCTAACCAGGCATACCTCTTTGCCCTCGATGGAGCCGCACACCACCACCATCCTACCTTCATTGTCTGTTTTAGTGGAAGTGAGTTTGAAAGGAACAGTGGGGGCAATCCAAACCAGAACCCCTCTGGCGTAGGAGGAGTAAGCTGAACCTATTAGGGTACCACGCCAAGTTTTGGGCAGGGCTTAAAGTTTCTTAGCAGTTAAGTGAGTTTCTTGCAGCATGGCGATTCCGACCTTGCATCTTTTCAGGTAGGTTTGGACACTCTGTTGTTTAACGAAGCTGTTCAAGCCTCTGACATTGCAAGTAACGACCCTTATTGTGTCAGCCATAGGCGTAGTGTGGTTTATTGTATGTAACTGGTGGAGCTTGAGGTCTTGATGGTGCTGCGTTGCAAGTGAATTGTTCCCGTGGTCTCGATATGTCCCAGTGTATGTCCTCAACTTGTGCAAAAACTCCCCTTTTCCCACCCCCCCCCTTAACTGTGAAATCCCCAAACATAGAACTGGCCCAGCGAGGTTACCCTCGTTATGACTGTCCCGTTTCTGCTCCGTCGGACCGTGCATTGGTCTCCAGGTGCCCTACGGATGGGTATATATACCCAAAAGGAAGAAACAATCAGGGGGTGGAGTGAACTTGGACTCCGGGTCTCCGCAAGGAGGATCCAGTCAGCTGTGTAGAGGTTCAAACAAAGTATAGTTCCCACCAGGATGACAGGAGGATCGTTATCTCGGTCTCTGCTTCCTTTCCTCAATATCAGGGATCTGTAAACCGTCCATCCAGTCCCTGGCCTGAGCCGGAGTGTCGAACAAGTGCACCTTTTTGTTATGCAGCACTTTAAGCCTAGAAGGATACAGGAGCATATAACGCAGCCCGGCAGCTTTCAATCTGGCCTTTGTGTGTATGAACTGCGCTCTGTTCATTTAGACCTGAATGGTGTAATCGGGGTACATGGCGATTTTAGCAGAGTCCCGTTGGATTTGGCCGCCAGCTCGGGAAAAGGCCAGAATAACTTCACGATCCCTGTAGTTGAGAACTTTCGCTATCACTGGCCCGGGTGGGGCCCCTGGAAGTGGCTTCGTAGCCAGGGATCTGTGGGCCCTCTCGATGGTGAAGCCCTGGGAGAGTTTGCCAGCTCCCACCTCGTGTAGCAGGAGGTTCTCTATGTAGTTAGTGGGGTTGGAGCCTTCAGAACCCTCTGGCAGCCTGAGGAGACGTATATTGTTCCGGCGAGCCCTCCCTTCCGCCTCCTTGGCTCTGTCCTCCAAGTTCTTCACCCTTTGCTGAAGCTCATCGACATCTCGAAGGAGGTGAGTTTTGGATTCAGTGTTTTCCCAGACTTGTGTTTCAAGCGCCTCGGTCCTGCCGGCCAGGGAACGGACATCTTGATGCAGGAGGCCTAGGTCTGTGGAAACGGCGTCGATTTTTTTTTCCATCGTTGCCTGGAAAAGCTTGATGGCTTCGAGTATCTGGGTGTTACTAGGCTCTGTAGCCCCAACTGCCGTGGGGTTAGATTGAGCGTCCGAGGCCGCCTTGTTTGTGCCCTCGGAATTTGGGGATTTGCAGGCTGCAAAGGTGTCCATCGTGGTCTGGCGCTGCTGCTTGGGCCTGCCGCACCTGCCAGACATATCGTCAACGCACGGCCTCACTGCACCAAGAATGCCAGGGGCGCAATCGGGAGGCCGCTAGCAGCAGCTGCGGAGGGGAGACTCTCGTTACCGCCGCAGGGCCGACAGGGCAATGATATAAAGCTGCGGGGCAGCAGGCCAATTTCGGGAAGCAAAGGGTGTCTCAGTTCCAGCGAGCACGCTGTGTGCCGGACACCCCCCCCTGTTGTCGGCTGTGGAGTGGTGGGGGCCCTAAGAGTGGGCCTCACGATCCGCCAGAGCGTCAGTCTGCAGGCAGTGGCCAGGTATTTTCGCCCACACCTCCCCCCGATGAAGGTTCATGCAGGCGGGGGAAAAAAGACAGCCGCGGTCTCAGCGCCTCAGGGAGGCAAGCCCAAGTTCTTGCGTTGCTACCAGTGGTGAAGTCAGGCGCAGGGGGGTAGAGTAATGGGCGGCCACGGGCCCCACGCACCCAGCCGCCAATGTGGATGTCCGGGCTGGTCCTCCGCCGCGCCCGCCTTCCTCTGCGGCACCAGTCGGCCACCGCTCATGCCGGGGGCCCTCGCGACTATCCAGGGCACACCTCAGCCCAGTCGCGCGCCGCGGGCAGGGTGCAGTCCGGCAGGAGCGTCAGGGTCGGTCCTCTCAATCGATGAGTGCAGCTGTTCAGCCCCCTCCTCCAGGCCCGGCACAGGTCGGCAGCCCAGGATCTTCTTCCCCCACCGGCGGGCAGCGTCGTCAGTGGTGATGGTGCGCTCCGGCCTTTCGAGGAATCAGGGCGTGGGAGCCGCCATTTTGAATCTGCTCATCGACACTTTTCGCACGCCGGGTAGAGGTGTTAGCCGTCTCTTCTCCGCCTGGGAGACGGTACGAAAGTTGCTGAAGAGATTCTGCGGCGAATGGAGCAACTTGTAGGGTTCTGGGGCACTTTAAAGTCACTTAGAACAGGTATCATGGCACATCAGCACGGAGCTCTCAGGAGTCATGTCTGCTCTACATGGAGGTTAGCCACACTCCCTCCTCCACTACTTTTATTTTATTCTGTTTATCATTCCTCTACTTTTTACAACCATGTTCACCACTCTATATAGAGGATTTGTCCATTCATGTCCTGTGCAAGAGTAAAGTTGTGATAGGAGCCTTGGTTACTAGTCACTTAGACTATTGCAATGCCCCGGCCGCACCATCTTTTCACATGCTGCACTATGCTTCCGCCTACCCTCTTTCCTGCCGAAACCACAGTTCCACTACTTTTTTCGGTACACTTCTACCACTGCACTACTGTCTCTTACTGACTGAAGCCCGTCAATGTCTGTCACCCCTTGGGATATCCCAATAAGGAACGGTGTATGGCTGACTCTCACTGAAGTGCATCAGACACCGTTAATGTGAGAAGGGATGCAGTGCCTGGCTGTAGTATCAATCAATGGGTCAGTTCCTGAAAGTCTGTAGCGTCTGTTAAGTGGTGAAAAGCTACAGTGCCTTCCACTGTGTGAAGGGTTATCGTGTCTGTCAAAGGTTGAAGGGCGGACCTGTCACAGTGAAAAGTAACCTTGTAGGAGTTCCTTTGATAAATCATCAAGCAGTTAATATTATCCTTTGCTGCCCTCTTGTGTTAATTTGACAAGAGACATGCTGAACAATACGAATCGCTTTTATTTACTGCTAAATAAACATGTATTTTTTTCATCTCTGGTGGCATTATCATATTCTTTCTGCATATGCCAATATTACATAACGGTTACGTTTAGTAAAATGAATATTTATTACGCGTTTAAGCATATTTTGCATAGTTAGGTATATTTACAAAATATGTTTCATTATCAATTGCATAGTGCAAGGATAATCTTTAGACATTCGAAAATACTTTTTTGCGAGTTTTTCATTGGATCCAGTCACTCTGTATGTATAAAAAGGTGGCACTTTATTTGTATGCCTTTACAGAGCTACACCGTGTTTTGGTTGAGCACTTCGGTTTCTCCTTGCCATGCGTGAATAGGCCAGTTTCTTTTCCTTTGAATTCTAGGTCTTGTAGTTGTTCTCCCCATTTTAAGTTTAGAAAACTGCAAGTCCCAGAGTTCCAAGAAAGAACATATCTGGCACGCATGGCAAAGGGCAACTTGAGTGCTCTGGATATATAATTCTGCAATCCCGAATGAAGTCCATCAGCTAGTCCCCTTCTGTTTTCAGGGAAGAGGGGTTCCATCCGGCTCCAGTGGTGAGACTGGACGAATCTGAGGTTTAGTCGGGCACTCGCATAACATCTACCTCTGCATTTGCCATTGTCTCTGAGGGAAGGTCTGCAATAAGAGCATGAGGGTGTCAGCCCACCCGCATCGTTATGCGTGGGCCGGCCGCCGTTGCGGCCGTTACGTTAAGACGTCCAGGACGGGACGTCGGGGGAAGGGGCGGGGCGGGGAGGGAGTTCGGCAGTTGCCGCCTTCACTTAAATAAAGAAGGTTCTCTGTTACCCCGGCTCCCGCGTATCATTCGCCGCGAGGCGCGCGCGCGAGGTGCGCACCTGATGTCCGTGGCCGCGTATAGGCCCGACAATGGCGACGAGGTAACACGGCCCACGTGTGCCGTAGGGAGGCCCGCAATCGTGCGGCTTGGCGCGTCGGCGCACCTCCACGACAGCTGGTAGCTGCAAATCGCCGACAGCGGCGCTGGACCACACGCACAGACGCCCCCACGACCACAGCAGGGGTGCTGCGCTGGATCACACGCAGAGACGCCCCCACGACCACAGCAGGGGTGCTGCTGAACCGGCAGACACTGCCCCACGGCCGCAAACTCTGCCCCACTGTCACGGCAGGGTCACGGGAACGGCTACCATAGCACCACAGCCTCATCAAGGGCAGGACCGGCAGGCACAGCTCCACAGCCACCAAAGAGGCGCTGGCACACCCCACCGGTAAAGGCGCACCGGTCGGCGGCAAGCGGGTAAGATGTCGGACATGGCTAGCACGCCCGCCTCTTCCACGGGAGGTGCAAGCACCGCAGCGGCCGCGCCAGGGATTGGTGACAATCAGCCCCCTCACACTGAAGCAGCGCAGGTGATTCACATGCCAAACCCCTTTGAAATCAGAGACACCTCGAACCTGGGGCCCCGCTGGACGATATGGCTCAGGGACTTCAAATTTTACACGGGGGCGATAGGACTTACCGATGACGCAAGACTAAAGAACACCCTCTTCATGGCGGTTGGGCCTGCAGTGAGAGACATAGCCGGAGAGTTACTCGACGTCGACACAGTAACCTATGGTCAACTCCACACCAAACTATCCGAATACTTCGCCCCACACACAAACGTCGACTACGAACGCCATGTATTTCACACAACCAGGCAGGAAAAGGGCGAATCCATCGACAATTTCGTGATGCGCCTGCGCATAAAACTAAAACACTGCAAATTCCATAGGTATTCAAACGAAGAAGCCCTCAGATCGCAAGTGATCGCAGGCTGCATCTCGCAACCTTTCCGCAAACAGCTCCTGCAAAAACAAAGGTCACTTGAAGAGATCCTAGCACTGGCTCGCATGGAGGCCGCCGTGGACTCACAACTAGACAACCTGGGGAAAGTCTCCATACAACAGCTAGGGGAACCCGCAGAATCCGTCAACAAACTATACACAAGCCCCAGCCAGAGCGGGAGACGCACAGAGGCCACCTGCTACAAGTGTAGGTATGAATATCCGCACGTCGGGGACTGCCCGGCCCTAGGACAACAGTGTGCGGCATGTGGTGGCATGGACCACTTCAGGGCCACGTGCAAGAACGCCCCCATGACTGCACTGGGGAGACCCCGAACTCTAGACAGACGCCGTTACAGCCGGCAAAGCCCGCCCAAACCCAGAGGAGAGAGCGACAGGAAGCCGACAAAAAGAGAGGACAGCAGCAGATCCGGCCACTACTCTAGGGACGACAGGCGCTCATCAGAGGACACGCGTCGCTCCCACAGAAGACGATACGTCCGATACATTGAAACGCGATCCCCCACCAGCAGCGACACTCCGTCATCAGGGGATGACCAAAGGAAAAAGGGCTATGTATGGGCTGTCAAGACTAATACGTCAGCCACACAGCACAGTCCCATACTCACTTTGATTGTAAATAACACGCCGGTGAAATTCCTTATAGACACCGGGGCCACGGTGAATATCATAAATGAACAAACCTATGAAGCACTAACTCCACCTCCAAAAATCATTAAGGCTGAAATAGACATCTATCCATATGGATCCACGACGCCCCTACCGTGCAAGGGCACCATAACAGCGTGGTGCTCTCACAAGCAGCACTCTGCGAGAATCCCACTGCACATCCTCAAAACGGAAGCAGACAGTGGCTGCATCCTAAGCTTCCGGACAGCGGTGGAGATGGGCCTAGTACACATCCTCTATCAGTTGATGGCCCACAAGTACTTTGCCAAGCCGGATATAATTGAACAGACATTCCCTAAACTATTTCATGGCCTAGGAAAACTAAAACACCGGAAAGTACACTTGCACAAAGACCCACTCGTCAAACCAGTAGCCCAACACTACCATGGCATTCCATTCAACATCCAAAGACAAGTGGAAGAAGAACTGGACAAACTGATCAAGATGGACGTTATTGAACCAGTGGCGGGGCCCACCCCCTGGGTCTCACCCATTGTCCCAGTCCCCAAAAAGTCGCCGGACGGGTCCATCCGCTTCTGCGTCGACATGCGACGAGCCAATACCGCCATCGAGAGAGAGAGGCACCAGGCGCCCAGGATCACTGACATGATCCACCTTCTACACGGATCAAGAGTCTTTTCAAAACTGGACCTAACCAAAGGATACCACCAGATCGAAATCGCAGCCGAATCCAGATACATCACCACGTTCGTCACCCACCTGGGATTATTTCAGTACAAACGACTCAGCTTCGGTATCTCGTCGGCGGCCGAGATCTTCCAGGAAGAGATCCACAAAGTAATTCGACACATACCAAACTGTCTGAACTATTCAGATGACGTCCTGGTATATGGCAAAACGCAAGAAGAACACGACAGGGCGCTACACAAAGTATGTCAAGCAATGGAAGAGGCCGGCCTCACGCTAAACAAGGCAAAGTGCGAATTCTCCAAGGGGTCGCTGAGGTTCTTCGGTCACATCTTCTCGGAGAAAGGCATGAGGCCGGACCCGGAAAAAGTTGAAGCGCTAAACTCCGCCACCCCCCCCCGACAAATACCACGGACCTACGCTCATTCCTGGGCCTAGCCAGCTATTGTTCTAGATATCTGAAGGACTATGCAACGGTCAGCAACCCCCTTCGACTGCTCACGCGAAAAGACACGCCGTTCGTATGGTCAAAGGAGTGTCAAGAGGCGTTCGAAGCCATCAGAAGCGCCATTTCACAGGCAGAAGACATGGCGTATTACGACGCTCGGCGCGACACCGAAGTGATTGTAGACGCCAGCCCGGTAGGCCTCGGCGCCATCCTGACACAAAAAGATCCGGAGGACTCGCAAAACGCTAACATAGTCGCATGCGCCAGCAGGAGCCTGACGACCACAGAGCAGGCATACTCCCAGGCGGAAAAGGAAAGCCTGGCGGTAGTATGGGCCTGCGAATATTTTCACCTGTTTCTCTTTGGCAAGAGATTCACAATAGTCACGGATCACCAGGCCCTCCTGACCATCTACGGAAATCCCAAAGCCGTCATGCCACCAAGGATAGCCAGATGGGGTCTGAGGCTACAAGACTACCAATTCAAGGTCAAGCACCAGCCCGGAAAGGACGACAATCCCGCCGACTATCTCTCTCGTCACCCCACGGCATCCACGACATCTCAACCCTCTATCGCAGATGCGTACATCAACTACGTCATTCACCACCTAGAGCCGCTACCCATAGGATGGGCAGAGATAACAGCGCAGTCGGAAGCCGACCCCGCATTACGCATCGTCAGACATTGCCTTCTAACGGACAAAAGGACCCTCATGAGACAGCAAGCGAAGACAGAAACAGACGCAGTCAAGGAAGAAGTCAAGGGACTACATCTAGTCCGGGACGAATTGACAGTGGTGGAAGGCATGGTACTGTTAAAAGGGTGCAAGGTCGTCATTCCGAGAGCACTCCGGGAAAGGACGATACACCTGGCCCATGAAGGACATCGCGGGATAGCAGCCACGAAGCGGCTTCTCCGACAGAAGGTGTGGTTCCCGCAGTTCGACAACCTAGTAGAAACAATCATAGGAGGATGCCACATATGTGCACAGGTAGCTCCGCCGCCACACCCAAATCCGCTACAAATGTCACCGCTGCCCACTAAAGTATGGGAGGAACTAGCTGTGGACCTGTTCGGACCATTGAATGACGGAACTCACGTCGTGGTACTCATGGATGAACACTCGAGATACCCCGACGCCCAGCTCGTGGACAGCAGTGCAACATCGAGCGTCATCCCCGCCCTCAACCGGATGCTGTCAGCATACGGAATCCCCAAAGTGATAAAATCAGACAATGGCCCCACCTTCATAAGCCACCAGTTCCAGAAGTTTGCACGATACATGGGATTCCAACACCAAAAGATAACTCCCCGATGGCCTCAGGCAAATGGCATGGTAGAAAGATTCATGACCAACATCAAAAGAACACTACAGATTGCTCACATCCAAAACAAACCGTTCGAGCAGGCCCTCAATCAACTGCTCAGGGAGTATCGTCACACCCCACACAGCACCACGGGCATATGCCCGGCAGACCTGCTAATCACCACAAGGCTACCAGAGGACCCAAGACCCAAGGGCACGACATGCCTCGAACGCGAGGCAAGAGTCAACGACGAGAGGAACAAGGCGCAAATGAAGGAAGCAACGGACAGAAAGAGAAGGGCGAGAGAAAATCCGATGCAGACAGGCGATGAGGTATGGGTCAGACAACCCAAACACAGGAAGGAAGAAGCGACATTCGCACCTGAACCCCTCATCATCACCCATAAGAAAGGAACAATGGTCACAGCACAAAGAAGTGACTGCACGTCCATCACCCGAAACAGCTCGCAATTCAAGCGGGTAAAACCCCACCATGGAGAGCGGTGGGAATGGGACAGAGACAGTGACGGAGATGGCCTCTCAGAGGAACCCTACCAGGGAGATGCCGAGGAATCAGAGACAGAAAAGGACGGCGCAACCCCGGCCAGAGACTGCTCGACACCGTGGGGGGCACGGCGCCCCCAGAGGAGTCGCATCAAGCCGCTCCGCCTGATAGAAGAAATGGGGTAAGGAGATGGGAGCACCCCTCAGGTTAAAAAGGGGGGAGATGTCAGCCCACCCGCATCGTTATGCGTGGGCCGGCCGCCGTTGCGGCCGTTACATTAAGACGTCCAGGACGGGACGTCGGGGGAAGGGGAGGGGCGGGGAGGGAGTTCGGCAGTTGCCGCCTTCACTTAAATAAAGAAGGTTCTCTGTTACCCCGGCTCCCGCGTATCATTCGCCGCGAGGCGCGCGCACGAGGTGCGCACCTGATGTCCGTGGCCGCGTATAGGCCCGACAGAGGGTTTCACTGAAGCCTGTCACTTCTGGGACACCTATGCCTGTCACTACGAGGAATTCCACAGACACTACCACTGGGTGAAGAGTTGCAGTATCTGTCCATGAAATGAAGCCCTGCAGTGTGTCACCGAGTGAAGTGCTGCAATGTCTGCAGTTAGTGCACTTATACCAGTCCGATAGCACAGCGAGTACAGCGCTCGCTCTAACATCTGTGCATCGCCTGCTGACGCAGGTTTGAATCCCGGCAGGGCCAAACTCTGCCTTTCACCCTTCCGAGGTCGATAAATGAACACCACCAACGTGGGTAATAATAAGCAGCGCTCAAATGCCTGAGGGTTCGTAGCGCTATATAAATGCTGAATTATCATTAGTGCACACCTGCAGAGTCTGTCATTGATGATAACGCTGAGGAGCTGGTCCTTCACTTTGCAGTGTGCTCACAGGGTGTAGGGCCATGAGAATTGTTAGCAGGAGCAGCAGTAATGCGGCAAGAGTGAGGAGCCAATGGGGGGGGGGGGTGTACATTTGGGAGTAACGTGCAGTATTGGCTAACACGAAAGTGCGAGTACTGAAGCCTTTGACGTGTATGGCAGGGAGCCATTACGTTACCACTGCAACGTAAACACCCCTCCCTCCACCCGCAGAAAGTTTGTCATTTGCACAGTGGAGTGCAAGCATGCAGGGCAAAAGGCAGCATACACGTGTGTACACCGCCGTTTGCCGTGCAAAGTGTTTAAACGCTGCTGGGCCTGCTGACATGGCAGGCAGTGTTTACTTTTAATTGTGAGCCGCATATGGCATGCTTGCACTGCAAGCAGTGTTCACAATCACAATTAAACGCATTTGCGTGGGCATGAAAATCCATGCCGCGCAAATGCTGGAGCATTGTATGGTGAAGAGGAAGGGTGGCAGCGGAAACGCAAGTTGCGTTCCGCCCCTCCTCTTCGCCATGCAAATGATTGAAACTGTTGCGTGGTGTGAACGGAAGACTTTAAAGCCTTACTCAAGGCTTTTGCGCCTTCCATTTAATTTACAGCACAATGCAACATGAGCTCGCAAGGGTCTCCCTAGTATGTACTGGTGAGCGCTCTAGCTGAGAGCTCAAGCTCTGTTTAGCCAGACCTAAAAAATAACTTTTCTGAAATACCTAATGATGACACCAAATCTACCCGAGGAAGGTTAACAGGCCTCAAGGATTTTTAGAGGGCAATTACATCATGCACACGCTGTTGCCATGATCTATAGATATCACACTTACCTCAAAAAACAGTGAGCTGCTGTCACCACCCAGGTGTCTTTGATCAAGCTTCCACCACAGTTGTGGGCCCCGTTTTTGCGCAAGCTGACTTGCCAGGGCCATTCTCCGTTAGTCGCATCCTCGCCACCCACAATGCGGTCCCAGCCAGGCTTGCCACATCCTGCGAAGCAAAAAGTAAATGTCAGTTTCAGCCAATCAGCTCAGCCTTTTGGCATCAAGTAATGTTATATAGCCGATGGATACCCAGGCCCAGCTCTGGTGACACTGTCACTGGCCAGAAGACTCCTCTCTAGCTGGGAAGGCGTGATAGCACTACAGGTGCAAATTAAACCACTACTGCTACAATGTGACGCCTCTAGGGGTGGCGGTTTGGACATGATTCATTTGTCAATGCACCCATGTTTTTAATTGTCGCTCTTCTAGTTTAGTGGAAGGTGCCCGGTGGTGGCACTCTCAGTCTAAAGTTGCACCGATGCACGACTCCATTTTTTTTAAACACTCCCTTTCCTTGTTTTCAACATTGATTTTAAACATCCCTCACTCCCAAAATCAAGGAGTCAGTAAAAGAAATGACAGAACCCTGATGCTTGAAACTTTGTAAGCTGCACAAGCCAACCAGACATCTGTGCATTCCCCTATGTGTTTGTTTTCACACCACAGAATCGTTTCACATGCCCATCTTTTAAATGCAATGTGCAAGTGTGTAAGCATTATTAACTCACAGTTTTCATGTCAATGCAGACACATCACAGACTAGCCAGAAACAAGCGTTGGCAATTCCAAAGGTTTTGGCGTTTACTTCGGTTCTTTGCATTTTGCATTTATAGGCACTGGGGTGCAAGGAGGAACGTGCAGAGTTTCAAAGGAGGATGCAATAAGGGGTGCAGGTGCGCAAGAGAATGGGAAGGGGAATAGAGCAAGGGAGGAGGCCATTGGTAGAGGGTGCCATTGATGATGATGAGCAAGAGGATATATGAGCGAGAAAGAGTGAGACGGTAGGTAAAGCGAGTGTGAGAGGAAGGATGAGAGATGGGGGGCAGGGGTAAGGTGGGTGGGGGAATGGAGGGGGCAGGGTGGGTTAGGGTGGGTGTGTTTGGGAATAAAGGGTGTAGGGTGGGTGAGGGTAGAGAGATGGGGTAGGGTGCATGGTGAGGGTAGAGAAGAGGTAGGGTAGAGTAGGGAAAGAGGGGGTAGGATAGGTGGCTGTAGTTGGGGGTAGGGCGAGTGGGGAGAGAGAGGTGGGTGGGATGGTTGGTGGTGAAGAGAGAGGGAGTAGGGCGCATTGGTGGGGGCAAGGAGAGTGGAGGTTGGGTGGGTTGGTGGGGGTAGAGAGAGTGGGGGTTGGGTGGATGGGGAGACAGAGTGGTGCTGAGGGTTGAGAGAGTGGGTGTAGGGTGTGTGGGTAATGATAGAGAGAGTGGGGGTAGGGTGGGTGAGGGTAGAGTGAGTGGGGGTTGGGTTCAGGTAGAGAGTGTATGGGGTAGAGAGAGTGTGGGTAGGGTGAGATGGGTTGGGTAGAGAGAGTGTGGTTAGGGTCGGTGACTGGGGGTAGAGAGAGTGTGGAAGGGTGGGTGGCATTGTAGAAAGAGTGGGGTTTGGGTGGGTGGCATTAGAGAGAGGGGGTTGGGTGGGTGACATTAGAGAGTGGGGGTTGGGTGGGTGGGGAAGCGAGATTGGGGGTAGGGTGGGTGAGTAGGGTATAGAGAGTTGGGGTATGTATAGAGAGTGAGGGAGTATTGTGGGTGTGGGCAGAAGAGAGAGTGGGGGTTGGTGGGAGTAGAGAGAGTGGGGGTAGAGAGTGGGGTAGGGTAGGTGGATTGGGGTTATAGAGAGAGTGGGGGTACAGAGAGTGGTGGTATGGTGGGTGGGAATAGAGAGAGTGGGGGTAGGGTGGGTGAGTAGGATAGGGTAGGTGGAGGTAGGGTGGTTGAGTGGTGGTAGGTTGCGTGGCTGGGGGTAGAGAGAGTAGGGGAAGAGAGAGTGTGGCTAAGGGCTCAGGGGAGATGGTGGGTGGGGTTAGGGTTAGAGGGGGTAGCAGTAGAGAGAATGGGACTAGGGTGGGTGGGCATACAGAGTGTGGTTAGGGTGTGTGGGTGGGTGTTGAGAGAGTGAGTGTAGGTTGGATGGCTGGGGTAGACAGAGTGGCAGTAGGTTGAGGGTAGAGAGAGTGGTGGTAGGTTGGGTGGGGGTAGAACAAGGGTGGGTAGGATGTTTGGGTATGGTAGAGAGAATATGGGTAGGGGTAGAGAGAGTGTGGATAGGGTGGGTGTGAGAAGTAGAGAGAGTGTGGGTAGGGTGGGTGTGGGTAGAGAGAGTGTGGGTAGGCTGGGTGGGTGTCTGTAGAGAGAGTCTGGGTCGGGTGGATGGGTGCAGGTAGCTGGAGTGTGTTTGGAGTGGGGTGGGTAGGGTTAGAGAGAGCCAGGGTATGGTGGGTGGATAGGGGTAGAAAGAATGGAGTAGGTTGGGTGAATAGGAGTAGGGAAAGTGGGGTACAGTGGGTGGGTGTGGGTAGAGAGAGTGGGGGTAGTGTTGGGGGTCGAGAGAGTGTTGGTAGAGTGGGTGAGGGTAGAGAGGGTGGTGTAGGGAGTCGGGTGTAGAGAGAGTGGGGGTAGTGAGGTGGGGTTGAGAGAGTGAGGCTAGGGCGGGTGGGTGAAGGTAGAGGGAATAGGGTTGGTGAGTGGGGGTAGAGACAGTGGGGGTAGGGTGTGTGAGTGGAAGTAGGGTGGCTCAGGGTGGAGATAGTGGGGGAAGGGTGAGTGAGTGGCGGTAGCGTGGGTGAGGGTGGAGAGAGTGTGGAGCGGGGGGCTAAAGAGAGTTGGGTACGGTGGGTGGGGGTACAGCGAACAGGGATAAAGTGGGTTATGGTAGAGAGAGTGGGGGGTTGGGTGGGGGCAGAAAGAGTGGTGGTTGGGTGGGAGTAGAAAGTGTGGGGGTAGGATGGGTGGGGGTAGAGAGAGTGGGGGTAGGGATGGGTGGGGGTAGAGAGATTGTGGAGTGTGGGCAGGGTGGAGGGGGGTAGAGAGAGTGTAGGTAGGTAGTGTGGAGCTAGAGAGAGTGGATAGAGTGGGTGGGGTTAGAGAGAGTGTGGGTAGGGTGCGTGTTGGGTGGCAGCAGAGAGAGTGGGTGTTGGGTGGGTGTTGTTAAAGAGAGAGGGGGTTGGGTGAGTGGTTGAGGATAAAGAGAGTTGGGGTAGGGTGGGTGACTATGGAGGACAGGTGGAACAGACTCCCTTAATGGTGGCATTAAAAGCACTTTTGAGAGGCCAAAAGAATGGCAATTTTTCTGGTAGGAAGCCTTGGGCTGGATTTCCAGTCACGGGGACTTACAAGAGAATGTTTGTTGGAAAGATGCGTATTGGAGGGTTTTTACCTGTGTGTTTAAGGTGAGGTTGAATACAAGATGAGGTTATGAAGTGACTTGTAATACGAGGTTGAATTCATTTTTTTAATCAGGTTTTAGGGGGCTGTTTACTGACAGCAACTGCACGTGTGTGTGATGTTGAATGACCCGAAGCTATTTTGCAATTGGCACGTTTGCGCTTCTAAGTAAAACCATACTTTGTAACAGCATTTTAATAAGCATTGTTTTATATTTACATACCAAATGAGTTCTTGGGATAACGTTTTTAGTAGAAAGAAGAGCTTGTACCGTTTTCTTCAAAGAAGCGCCTAGTTCCTCTTTCAGAAACTTCACACAAACCACAGAGGATGGAAAGAACAGCATTTGAGGCGTTCATGTGCCTTTAAGTCAGAGCTCGGCGGGTCTTGCTTTGTTCAGAGCAGTTTTTACACCATCAAACGTCCATGCGACACACTGGAATGCTCATGCAGACCAGAACCGTCGTGGTTTATAGTGATAGTTTCGAAACAAAAGATTCGAAAAACAAAAGTTTCGAAAAACAAAAGTTTCGAAAACAAAAGCTGTGACATGCTATAGTTAACATGCAAAGTGAATTTCTTTCGAAACCAATCCGTCGACAATAGTCATGGATTGGTTTCAATTGAAATGCACTTTTACATGTTAAAAGTAGCATTTCACTGCTTTTTTTTTTTTAACGTTGAAACGTTAGATGGAACTGCCCAGTGCTGTAATTTCAGCACTGTTCAGCTCCATGTAACGTTTCAAGGTTTTAATGTATTTTGGGGTGTGTCCCCCCAACTCCCCCAACCCCCACGCCACCCTCCCACCCCCCAACCCTAACCCAAGCCGCAACCCTAACCCTAACCCATGGCACTTTTGAATTTTTTTCAAAGAAATTGTCATTTCAAAGAATGGCATTTCGAAGAAAAAAAAAATTGAAAGTTTGCCTTTCGAAACTTTTGTATTCGAAAAAATGACTGAACATCAACTGTCGTACATCAGAGTATAAAATCAGCGAACTGAAACAATGGTTTTATTAGGTTGAAGCTGAAGTACGTACTTTGGGTGGGGGGGGGGTTAGAGAGAGAGCCTCTGTAGAAATAAAAAAAAGATTGCAGCCCAAACATAGCCCAATGGAAAATGGAAAGCTCGGCTGACATGTTTCTTACAAAGCTGCTGATTGAAGCAAATCTTGTTAGGCAGCTCCTCATTGGGTAGTACTGGGAGTTTGGAGCAAAAGAGATTTTAGTGAGTTGTCCATTTCATTCCATGGCATTGCTAGTTGCTATGCCAACGAGATTCAGAACCCCATTTCCCTCTCTCTTTTGTAACAATGGTTTTGGCAAATCCCTAAATATATTGTCCTTAAAGGCAGATTTTGTACACACAGCCTGAAAGCAACTTACAAAATTCTACAAAACACAAGTGTCGAACACAGTAAGCACGAGCATCATTTTTGCTCAAAATAAAGTATTACTACAGACCAAGGCATAATTATACCTAAAATGTCTTTTATCATATTGCTAACTTAGAATGGAGCAATATTAGAGGCGTGCCAGGAATAATGTTTCCACAGTGTCCCTGTGTGCCACTTTGGACATGCCCACCTACGGAACTTCGAACTGTCCCTCAGGCTGTGTGTGTCCTCACTTTGAACTTCAGGCTCACTGTCCTCAGTCTCTCTCCCAGCCAATCAGCCACCAGGGAACATAAAACAGCGCCTTCCCACAAAGAGTGAGCAGTGGAGGCCATATATCTGCCTGGCCTGCTACCATCCTATTCCCCCTCCCAGTCACCCTCCCACTCAGCCCATCATTCACATTCGGCTGTATCCCCATCTCCTTCTCTGGTTCGGGCGCCTCTCTCAGGGGCAGGGCGCTGTGGTAACAGTCAGTGGGCTAACTTGGCTGAAAATGTTGGGAAGGGCATGACATCTAAAGGAAGGGGGCCCCTGCCGAATGAGGGGGACACCATGGTGTGCCACGAAAGCTGCAGGGGACGACAAACACTCTTGCCCCCCGCCATAAAATGCCGCCCATGTTAAAGGTCCTGGTTGGTGGCCCGGGGCCCCACATAAGCAAGGTATTGAGACTTCTGGCGCGCTGGTGTTATATCTCCAAAGAATGTAGTGTGCCTGTCTTCCTGGCTAAGGTTGCGCTTTATAAAAACCAAATACATCCATACACATGCACACAGCCACAGGAGAGTCCTTACCTTGAAAAGCCCGAGTGCTGTGGAAACCTAGAGAGAAAAAGTAAACACAAATGAGAACCCAGTAGCAACCACAGTAAAGCAAACATCCCAGCGACTACAGAGCTGGGGGAGTCAAGAGGTGTGTGCGTGTGGGGGGAGGGGGGTATTTACTCCTCTGGTGTCCTGATATCTTCAATGGGGCCCTCAGTGGAGCAGGCCTGGGCAGCAACTGGCTGCTGTCCCTGCCACAAGAGTCTGCTGTCTGGGGAAGCGGGCGAGCCCCTGCCCTGCTTCTATGAACAAAGTGCCATGTGCTCTGACGAGTAGAACACATGACCCAGGCCAACAGCCGGGGGTGGGCGGGGGAGGAGCATGGGGGGTAGGGGGAATGTGTGTTTTCCGAAACCTCCACCTCAAGCTCTCTTGCACAAGCACTGGTACATTAACAGTGATTACAGACATTTGCACTTAAATGAAACACATTAACAGTGATTACAGGCATTTCAACTTAAATGAAACACATTAACAGTGATTACAGTCATTAATACCATGTGGAACTTTATAGCGGCGGGGAGGGAAAGACAGGGATAGGCAGTATAAACCTTTCTGCGTTTGATCCTAAAGTTGTATTTTTTACAGTACGCTTCATGCTGAACTCCAGCCTCTAAGCACAGAACTGGGTTTCGAATCCTGTGTTGCATGGCACTGTCCTGTTCCTAAGACACGCATGTTGCCCCTGACCTATACTCCCAGCCCAGAAGCCCTACTCAACAGCGTCCCTTCTCTCAGGGACAGTCCTTATTTAAAAATAAATAGAAATGTGCATTTTTTAATCCCACTTTTTAAAAAAACAACCTTTGAGTGTGCGAGCCAATAATGTGTGAAAAATATTCTGTATGTTGCATACTATGCTATAGTCTCTCTTCCTGAAAGCAGTCACAAGCGGGGGGGGGGGGGGGGGGGTGACTGATTGATTTATTATTTATTATGTGCTTATACACAAGTGCTTCAAGGCGCAACAAGGCAAGGGAGGGGGAACAAAGGGAGGACAAGATAACAATCTTACTAGGCCTTGTGTCATTGAGATTGTGCAAATGCGCAACAAGACGCACGGGGGGGGGGGGTTTACAGGGAGAAGTGCACCCAGAGCAGCAGGGCCCTGAGTTAAGTGCAAGGAAGGCTGGAACTACAGGCCGCAATCTCAGCCCGGTAGTGCAAGGTTAGTCAGGCAGCAGTACAAGTTGGGCCAGGCGGCCAGTGCAGTGGGACTGGTCAGGGACTGGGGGGTGTTGTCCTGTAAGACTGAGGGGACACTGGGCAGCCAGTCAGCAGATGGAGCAGGAGCAAGGGAAAATTAGCAGGGGAGAGGGAGCAAGAAAGAAGAGGAGAAAACTTAAGGAGAGCCGGCTCAAAGCGGAGGGAGGCAGGGAAGCCATATCAGAGGGAGGCACCTGCAGAGGAGAGAAATCTACCCACCATTCTCTGTTTGGAGGGAAGGTGGGAAAAGGGAGAATACCTCTGCTGGGGAAAATCTGTAAATGGGCCTTCTTGGCAAGGTCTGTGATGTGTGGAGAGAAGGAGAGAGTGGAGTCAGAGATGACCCCAAGGTTTTTTGCCTCACAAGAGGGTGAGGGCAGAGGGTCCAATGAGGGTGACCAGAGTGAGAGAGGAAAAGCGGGAGAATGGGTCCCAACGAGCAGGATCTCAGTCTTACTGATGTTAAGGCAGAGAACATTAGAGGTGCACCATGCCTGAATAGCGGATAGACAGTCAGGGATGAGCATGGAGGGGGCAAAGGGTAGCCTGAAAGAGAGCTGCTTGTCATCCGCAATACACTGAAAGTTAGAGGAAAAGGTAGAGATCAGGAGGGCCAAAGCGGCCGGACAGACATTGAAAAGCCAGCGGGAGAGGATAGAGCCCTGGGGAACACCACATGTGGAGAGTGAGGTGGTGGAGAGAAAGGGCCCAAGCTGAACCTGGGAAGGTCGGTCCAGGAGGAAGGAGGTCAGAGTCTGATCAGTGATGCCAAGGGTCTCGCGTAGATGAGTAATCAGGATATTGTGGTTGCCCATGTCAAAAGCGGAGGAAAGGTTGAGGAGAATGAGGACAGAGGGAGAGCTAGAGTCAAGATTAGAGAGCAGATCTTCACAGGTGTTCAGGGGTGCAGTTTCCGTGCCTCTGGCTGCTCCGAAGCCAGGCTGATGGTCATAGAGACAACCAACAGATTCAGTGTGGAGGATTAGCTGGGAGAAAACCAACTTTTCCAGGATTTTGTCCAGAAAAGGAGTGATAGAGATTGGGCGATAGTTTGCCAGAATGTTGGGTCGGCAGAAACCTTTTTTTAGTAAGGGGTGCACAAGGGAGTGCTTGAGAAGAGAGGGGAACGATCCAGTGGCAATGGAGTGATTACAGAAATCGGCCAAGGCTGGAGCAAGAGACCCAATGTTGCCCTTAATGTTTCTGGAGTAGCAGGGGGACACCTGTTTGGATGAGACTTTAATAGATAGGACTTGTCTGGAAACATCTTCAGGTGTTACAGGAGAGAGGGAGGAGAGAACGAGATGAGGGAGTGGTTAAAGAGGGCCTCCGAGAGGTGGAGGGAGAGAGAAGAGAAGAGGAGAGTGCAGACAGGATGTCCTGGGTTTTAGCTGTGAAATGAGAAGCCAGAGCCATGCAGAGGGCCTGGGCAGGTGAAGAAGAGGTAGATACTGCAGTACGATTGCCAGCTCCTTGCAGATTCTGAAGCTTGGCTGTGTTGTTATAAGCCCAGAGATGCAGGTTTGAATATGGACCCTCTTCTTAGAGAAGATGGAGAGTCTGTTTTACCATTGGAGCAGGTGGCAGGCTAGTTTGTCGTAGACTGCACCCGAAGCTCCCCACCTCCGTTCAGCTATTCTGCACTTGCATTTTAGAGCTGCCAGATCAGAGTCAAACCAAGAAATGCACTTGGTGGCAGGCTTCAGGCAGATCCCCATAACAAGGGCAAGGATATCCGGAGTGTTAGAGATGGAAAGGTGAAGGTTGGAAAGGGCTGTGTCAGGTTGGGGGTTAGCCACATGAGTTGGTGGGGAGAGAAAGTGGAGACAAAAGCGGCCACTGAAACTTGTTTCATAGGCCGAATGACCGCGCAGGAAACTGGCAGTGCTGGATGGGCCTTTGCCAAGGGAACAGGAAACTTCAAGTGAAAATAAAGAAGTAAGTGGTCAGTCCAGGACAGAGGATTAGTGAGAGTATTAGAGAGGGGGATGTCTGAAGAGATGAGAACATCCAAGGTGTGGCGGCAGAGTGAGTCGGACTAGAGGGTAGAATGGAGAGGGAAATAGAGTTGCATAGGTTGTGAAAAAGCCCAAAGGAGTCTGGGGAGTCCAGCTGGATGTTGAGATCTCAGAGTAGAAGCTGGGAGGTAGAGGGAAGGAGAGAGGAAGTGAGGTCAGCCCATTCAGAGAGGAAGAGGTGGACCTGGTCAGGTGGCCTGTAGATGGTAGCCACGGTCAGAGAGAGGCCAGGAGAAACAGAGAGCCTGCAGACCAGGCATTCTAAGGAGGAATAGATCTCAGTGGGGATGATGGAAGCAGGGATCCACTCAGGAAAGATCAGGGCCACTCCGGCTCTGGGCCTATTGGGTCTGGGCTAGAAGAGGATCTTGTAGCCCTCGGGGAGGAGTGTGTCAAAACTCTTGACAGAGCTGGCTTAGAACCATGTCTCGGTAAGAGTGAGAATATTCAGGTCCATGAGTTCAATGAGGTGGCAGATGTCAGAGGAGTGTTTGACAGCAGAGCGAGAGTTGAGAGTAGTCATGTGGAGCAGATTGCCACTTTTGAAAGACTTCTGGGGGTTGTATAGGGGAGAGGAGTAGCCATTAGAAGTGGACGAGGAGCCAGGGAGGTGGAAGGAGGAGGCATCAGAGGAGCCAGAGAAGTAGTGGATGGTAAGGGAGTCAGAGAGGTGGAGGACGGAGGTGATCGAGGAGCCAGAGCGGTAGTAGATGGCATAGGAGCCAGAGAAGTGGAAGAAGGAGGTGGCAGAGAAGCCAGAGAAGTGGTAGAAGGAATAGCAGGCGAAGGAAGGCAGTTGATGAGGTGAGGGAGGTGCCTATCAAATAGTAGGCAATTGAGCTGAGGGCCCTGGACCATGACAGTGCCATTTAGATAGACATTAATGATGACTCTGAAGGACTGGAAGGGGCCCAAGAAGACCTCTCACCGGGTGCCACCATTAATGGGCAAAGAGAAGGAAGGAGAAAGAAGTGCAACCATATGAAGGGTACAAAGGTCGGACGAAGGAATGACCACGCGGGTGTCGGTGAGAGACAGTCTGGTTAAAGCATTTAGGCCAAAATGTTTGCAATAAAATGTCTGAATGCGTGATTTGGACGATTTTCGGCTGTTTGAAAATTTTAAACGGCCGAAAAAGTTCGACCAGATCATGCATTCGGTGCTGGGAGCTGCAAGGGTGTCCCCCACACCCTTGCTCACTATATTGTGAGTGGGGATTGCGGGGGTGTCCCCTGCAGCCATCCCAAAAAAAAACAAAAAAAAGGCTGAGGCTTGTCCGCCGCAACATCCCGCTCAGTATACTGTACAGTATAGTGAGCAGGGGTTGCTGTGGACACCGCTGCAGCTGTCCCAGAGTCCTGAGAAAAAAAAGGGGCTGCAGTAAAGGACCCTGCAACACCCGTTACCGATCACAAAAGTGAAAGGGAACAGGCATTGCAGGGACACAACGTGTCAGAATGAAAGGTAAGTAGGGGGTTGGAGATATATTGGGGGTGTGGGTGGGGGTTTGGCTAAGTGTGAAATGTTCAGGGGAGAAAAGACCGAAGGTTATTTCGAACAAATAACCTTTGGTCATTTCTCCCTTGAACATGTTTACCTCGGTTATTCAACCCCAAATCTTTTAAAGCACTGACATAGGTGTCAGCGATGGGAAGGACAGGATTGGAGACCAGAGTGTCCTCCTTGAGCTTCTTCCTTCCAGTCTTAGTGAGAGGAGTAGGATAGGAGATAGGAAAGCAGTTAGAGAAGATGGGGGAACATTGAGACCAACATAGTGGGTGTGAATGAGGGCAGAGAAAGGGCAGGTGAGAGGAGGAAAAGAGAAGGAAGCACTGCACAGAGCTACGCCCCACAGGGTGCACAAGAAGGGGATATGTGAAAGATGGGTGGTAAACAGATGGAGCAACGGGCAACAGCAAAGCGCAGACACGAACAAGTAAGCAAGGGCAGCAACACGCAGTGAGTGGAGTAAGCTGTGGGTTCCGACTAGGCTCAGCTCATCCTAGAGAAGACAAAAGGCCTGGAGGGCAACAGTAGTGATCATAGCATTAGAGGGAACCTTGAAAAGAGGAGAAAGGCCTACGGGAAACAGCAAGCCATGTGTAAGCACACCCAGGAACATTAGCCTACAGGGGAGATGCAGAGAATGCTGAAGAAATGCAAGAACAATGTGTTAGGAAAGATTTCCCTTAAGTGCAATTTTCCCTCCATTTGTGAACCCCACACACGTTTTGCTTTTGTTTGGAGCACCTAACATGACTTTTTCCAGTGAAGCACAGCCTTCAGCCGCGCTCCTCTGGGCTTTCGCTCATTTGTTATGGGGAAACTGACACGTCCTTCAGGCTGTCAGTACTGTGAAACTATGTTTCCCTTAGTCTTCAACATTGTTGCATTTCTTGGTAACTTGTGCCAAGTACATTACAGTATCGCGCACAGGGGTCCTTTTGTTTTATGGCCCTAGCCGCCCGCTAAGGATTTTTTGGTGTGTGTACAAGTGTGCCTAGGATGAACTGGTGGCAGCAGTTTACTTTTAAACTATTTTTACTTTGCTTTTATGGACCATGCCGCATTTACTGCGTTTGGCCGAAGACTATGGCCAGTGCCAAAAAAAGAGCTGTGCCACGAAGTATTTTGTTCTGTCTTTTAGCCATTTTGTCACTTTGGCTTCCCCCAGGTCGAGAGACCCGGGTATACCTTATTTGGGCATGCAGCCTCCCACGAAAACCAAGAAGGGCTGCAAGTGTGCTTTGCCCCTTTGGAGTAGTGGGAACAACTACTCTCGGCTTCTCCTACTTACTTACCCTCGAAAAGACCCTCTTTGGAATTGTTCCGGAATTGTTCCTGGGTCATCCAGTGAACTGACCAGCTCGAACCTAGGGTATAGCACAGGAACGCCGCAGTTCCGAGTTGAGACTCAAGACTGTGGGAATTGCTGGCTTGTGGTCCTGGACCCTCTCCTGCCAAAACGTTTTGCACTAGTTTATCTGGGTCGCGATTAACTAAAGTGCGCCAAGCTGCAAGCATTTGTGGCCCCTATGTCGCCCCGCTGTGGCGACCATTTCTGAAAGTGCCTGAAGTTCTTGTCTACCATGTCCTGAGTCATGCTGCACTGGATCTATCCTTCTTCTTCCTCAAGGCCTGAGAAAAAACAAACATCCCATCACAGCTGATCGTCCCGTACCACAGTCGCTGGGAGCTGGAATGTCGTGAAACTACAGGGTTAACATCAACAGGCAAACTGGGCTAAACTGCCAAAGTTTGGTCCGGACTATTTCGAGGGTCGGTGAGTACTTTCCTAACTTAGCAGTGGCCCCCTGGCACATGCATACATTTTTACACACGAGTGTCCCTCAAAAGATACTCACCTTGGCTGGGATAGCTTGTGCATCCCAATTATTCCCGAACTCCAAATGTTGTTCTATCTGTAAGGGTAGAGCCTCTACTAGGAATAGGAACTTATTCTTCATCGCTTCAAGGCTCTTCCTGAGCAGCTACAGCCTACTGAAGAGAGCCCGCTTTTTCGTTTACGTAATACCTCGCGGTGTTAACGCACTACTGTACTTTGAGCACTGGGCTCCTCTCTTCGTAGGGCTGGACTACATAAGTTAGGGATTGTTGATGAAGGACTGCCTAAACTGATATCTGTGTTGATTTAACCCCTTTCTGTTACAGTTCATGGTTTCTTTCTCCCCCCTTCATCAGCCTTAGGCTAATGGCATTATTGTATAGATGTTGGATTGTGTATGATCGTGTGTGGTAATATTTGTTCATAACTATGGTTTAATTGTGTTTTAATTATAAAGGCCTATAATAAATGTATTTTTGATACATCTGTCTAAGTGTAATTTGTGTAGTTTTACTGTGTGCTCATTGTGCGCTTCTGTTCACTCTCACTCCTCCTGAGACTTAGGGCCTCATCACGAGTTGGGCGGTAATGCCGGCGGTATTAGCCCTACCGCCAAACCCCCTGGCGCTATTAGCGCTGGATCACGGGTTTGGCGGTAATGAAATTCCCCATACCCCACTGAGCCCATTCAGGAATGCCCCATTCCCCATTGGGCTCAATGGGGAATTTTCACGCTCTTACCGCCAGTGGATTTCCCGCCGGCGGTAATAGCGCAAATTTTCGGTGGATTTCCCCCCAGCTTAGAGCTGGGGAGCAATCCGCCAAAGCCCTGATTTGGCAGACCCTTAAATCTGGCGGTAATAGAGCAAACGCCAGATTTAAGGGTTACCGCCAAACTCGTGATGAGGCCCTTAGTGTTGACCATCTGCCAAGCAACAGTAAATTGGTCTGGTTTGTACAGAAGGTTCCCCTGTTCAACTAAAGTAGGGTGACCTCCTAAACTTCTGCCCACCAGGTCAGAGTTTAGAAATCCATCTTAACACAGTGTTAGAGGCCAATACATTCACAGAGACTGGAAAAATGCAGAACAAACAGAGGAAAACAGAGAAACAGTGAAGGAGGCCAAAACAATCACCTAGAGGGGAAATGCAGACGATGCAAAAGAAATGCAGAGAAACAGTTGCAAAGACACAGAAAACAAAGTATAGCTACCCGGGAACGGGACAGCCTAATGGATGAGTAGAGACAGTGCAGGGTAAGATTTGCATTGAAATGGAAGTAAGCAGGAGGTACAGCAGTTTAGTAGGATGGAGTAATGTCTGCATCCCCCTCCCGCACCTCTCTTACCTTGCGGTCGCTGCTGTTCGACGGCTGCACTGAATGCTCTCACTCTGTGTTCCAACCCCTTCATCGCCAATCACCTGCATCGCACAACACTCTGGCCTTATCCTGTGAGGGCTTTGCTGCAGAGGGTCGATCCTCGGTTCTTAAAGATTTGGATGCGGGGACGTAGTGCAACGTGCTACATTTCCACGGGCAGTGTCTCTTGTGGTCTTGTGTCATACAACACCGCAGCCTTGTCCTGGGAGGGCTTTAGTGGTAGTAGTAGTTAAAGCCTTTGTGGAAAATACCTGTTAAGGTGAATATTTGTGTATGTTTGCAACCTTTCCACCTTTCTGTTTGCCACAAGTATTGTCTGTTGAATTCCACACAGCCCTGTGTTTCCACTGTGGTAAATTTGGACGAGGAGACTTTACTAACCGAATCCTTCAGGGCATCCATGCTGAACAAAATGTTCCACTGAAATGACAACTGGGTGCATCCTTTACAATGGCACATGGACCGCTGTATTAGAAAGCCCTGCTGTGAGTGCCCATGGCATGCATTGGAATGTTTCTCAAGGTTGACTGTGTGTCTGCTTTTCTTAACCACTCCACAGTGGGGGTCACTAGGGAAGCATGAAGTAAAACCAGAGATTGTGTCAGCATTTAGTCTATATGCCTGGCCCTGTTCCAGAAAGGAGGGTTGGGAGTCCCTGTAATCTAATAGTAGATATTCGTCTGTTCCCCAGGAGCTTTCTGTTTCAGATCAGTACATTTCCACCAGCAACTGCCAGGAATGATAGGTACCAGAGAAGCTCTTCTAGAAGTTGAGAGGGGTGGCCCAGCCCCGGCGAGTGTCCTGAGATGATACCGGCCATTTCAGAGCAGAGTCCCAGGAAAATCAAAGGCTGTTTGCCTTCTGGTACATGCCTCTGTACCAGAAGGTGAGAGCAGAATGCAAAGCCTGGAACCGAGGGCCTTCTCCTTATGGAGTGCTTAGGGCCCCCTCTCTTATAGAGTAGGAAAGGGTGTCCCCAGGCTTTACCGAATCAGATAGTGAATGGCATGGCTCTGACCCCCTGGAGATCCACCTAACAGGGAGAGTCTCCAGAGTTAACCCTGGCAGAGCCTCTGGAGGGACTCTCATGCCCAGGGAAATTAGTTGACAATGACAGGGCAAATGATAAGGTGAGCCGATACTGGCCCTTCGGCATGGCAATAAGGCCCCCTCTGTATTGAACAGAGAGCATGGGTGGGATTTGTGATTAGCCCGCTCTGTCTGTATGAACCTATGCAGATCTGCTCTAGATCTCACCAGATACCCCAATGGCCCTGTGGTCAATGCTCTTCTGCATTGAGGTTAGGCTGCCGTGCATCCGACACTTGATCGAATGCTGCCAATCTTCCCAAATCACCTCTGAGATTCGGATACAGTTCATTTGGCCCTGAGAATAAACCAGTCTGTGTAAGCGTCCCACAGAGGTCTGAAAGCTGCTGACCATTCCCAGTCTACAAGGAACACCTGACCCCAAGATACAAAGTGCCCTTTACCTGTGACGCCTGTTTCCTGCATGTGTGTGCCGTGATAATGCAGATCTCTCCCAGAGAGGTAAGAGATGATACAATGCTCAGGGAGGTTTATTGACAAGAAGCCACATAAAAGACCCAAGTGCAAGTCTGTTCTTAAAAGTAGAAACACATTAGTATTAAAAGTTTGTATTATAGTTTCTGTGCTATTATTTAGTTAATGGATTACTTGTTCCTTATTAATGCATTTGAAGTAGATGGCTTGGAACCTATCCCTGGTCCAGCAATGTGAAGAGATCGCCCCACTTGACTCATATTCTTAAGTGCCGTTACCCACCCAATGGAAAAGGTGGAGGCACTAGAGCGTATGCACTTAAAATAAGGTGGGCTCCAGGTGGGAGAATAGACGGTTACAAGGGTGCCTAAGATACCCGAGGCGGGCGCAGCCTGCAACCCGGCTCCTGTGTTCTAAAGCAGGTAGCGCCTTTTTCCGAACTAAAGAAATGTAAAGGTTACTTTTTGTTACCAAAAGCTGAACATGGTTTGAGTACCTTGTCCTAGTAAAGCTATGCCTGGTATCTCAATTAACTGGAAATTGATAGGAGTACCAGAGCATGTTTTGCTGGTACTTGACACACAGTGGTACTCCCTGGGATTTTGAAGTAAGTATCTGACAAAATTCCAAACAATGAGTGCATAGCCAAAACTACAGTTTAGTAAATGCTTCTTTCTCACAACACCTCACGCCTGGGTCGGGCATGCCCCCTCTTTTTTGAAAGCGTGAACATTGAATGTTTGATAGTGAATTTTTTAGGGGGAGAAAATGAAAGCATCGAGATTTCACTGGGGATCATCCAGGGTTGGATTCAGGAGGGTAGATGGATCTCCCGTGCAACACACTGCATTGCGAGACAAGCTTATTCACGCACTTTCCCAGCCATCTGTAGTGGCAGTCGGCAAATGCACCACCCACACTAACAACACAGATGAGGTCTCACTCAGTAACGTCACCACAGATGCAGCAGTGAAAACAGCAGCATCCCTCCTAGTGCAACAAGTGGTGGAGTATCCCACATTGCTCCAAAACACAGGACAGTTGCCTACCCCATACAATGCCTTACCAATTGCACAGTTCATTGAATTGCAGGCACTGGAACCTCAGGAGGAGAAAGAGCTTGGGTAAAGAGGGGGTGCAAACAGTCTCAAACAGATGTCTTGCAGAGCCAGGAGATATCAGGGAAAGCAGTGATGCCCCATGAGTTGTTGCTAGTAGCGTTGGACCTACTACACCATCCAGCACATGTCTCCAAACAACACATTGCAGACGATATTCAGGAAGACTGTCTCATTCCCAACCTACAAGAACATTTGACAAACATGTCCACACATTGTACAATGTGTCAGAGGTACAAAACAAGCCTCACACTAAGGACTATCAGAGGCACCCTGCCCCACCCTATTGGGCCATTCTGTGAACTCCACATTGATTATGAGGACATTGGTGAACGTTGTGATGGATTCCATTACCTCATTGTGGTCATGTGTCCCTTCTCACGATGGGTGGAGGTGGGACCTTGTACACATCCAGATGCTAAGTGCGAGGCCGAATTTGTAGTGCAGGAGGTTTTTGCTCGATGGGGTGTGTACGATATATTAAGGTTGGTTAACGGCACAAATTTATTTAATGAGATTTCAACATTACTGGGCATCAGGCATCGGATGTGCACCATTTACCACCCCCAGGCCAACGGATTCATAGAACGGACCAACAGCCTGTTAAAAAGCAAGCTGTCTAAACTGTGCACCACGTTAAAATGAA
Source organism: Ambystoma mexicanum (assembly GCF_040938575.1). Taxonomy (NCBI): domain Eukaryota; kingdom Metazoa; phylum Chordata; class Amphibia; order Caudata; family Ambystomatidae; genus Ambystoma; species Ambystoma mexicanum. The sequence goes on from NC_090925.1 coordinate 786,488,268, forward strand.
ACTGAGTGCACTGTTTGCCACTCAAATTATTCAGTTTGTGCACATAGCCCTGTAAAGACCACCACTTATCACCCCACAAAGTGGTCACGGGGTGCCGCATGCATACGTTACTCTCTCCTGTCAGACGAGCATCAGACGCTCAGAGAGCAGCATCCATTTTGGGTGAGGAATTAAATAGCTACCTGTCCTACCTAACAGCAGCAATACAATGTGTCTCCCAGCAGATTGTGCCTCCCCAGACAGACAAAGCAACTGGTGCCAGAGCAGACAGGCCTGCAAGATCACCCCCTCTGCAGCTCTTCCTTGGTGATCTAATTTATGTTAGGAATGTTATTTGCTTATGGAACCATCCCAGGTATAACAGTCCATTTCGAGTTGTCTATGCCACTCCCCTCGCTGTCAAGGTGAACGAGCTACGTTACTGGGTGCACCTGTCTGATGTGTGAAAAGCACCACTGCCCCTACCTGCACCAATGGATTGAACTGCCCCTTGCCTATAATATCACCACCCCACCTTCAAATCCTGCCCGAACCCCTCTTGTAAGCACTAAAAAGGTGCTGCTGTGCATTGCATTTTCAAAGGGATCGTACTCTTGCAGTTCCCCATACTCTCACTCCCTCTTTCTCCAGCTCTCTACCTCTTCCTGTTACTACATCTATTTTCCTATTTTCTCATCTGCCTCGTATATTTGAACATTTCTTTTTATGTCCTCATCGCAATGGATCCAATGAGCTCCAACCGTTCAATTTATTTTAGGAAAAGTAATGTGTGTAGTACTGTGTCAAGATGTTCCTATTGGTATCTATGTGCGATGCATTACATTGCCGAAGTATTTATGATACTTATGTTTGGTTTAGTTATATATTTAGGGTGTACCTTTATATGGGGAGGGCATATAAAAGAGGGGGGTATATACAAGCAGCAATGGCTACCATCGATGGGTCCATTCAAGATGCCAAATTACCTGAAAGGGGAATGCAGGATGTAAATATGACTGAAAAACCTGAGACACATGACACTGTGGCCACAGACACCAATGTTGATGATCGAAAATACAAGTAACAGACCCACTTGTGATACTGCTGATGTTGGGGCCCCTCCCATGACACCTTATGATTTCACTAGGTCTCTTGAAAGTGTACATAACATAGCATGGACATGTAGGAAAAAGGCAACTTGGCAAATATAGATATGATAAGTATAATGGGCTGGGCCTAGATTCAGTAGAAGATGTGCATCACCCTGAACTTTCAAACAGTTGGTACGTGCACATGTTTTGTGGGAAAGAATAGAGTGAATGGAAGTTGCTTTGTTTGTTCGTTGATACCACATGTGTCAGGGGCATCCAAGGTATTAATATAGCAAGCACAACCAATTTTAGAGGCTCAATGTCTTATTCATCTGGCACTGTGAAGGCTGCGAGGCACAGCACGTACAACTAGACACTATGGATCCTGATCAGCTGCAATCAAACAAATCCCCAAACGCTCCCAGTGTTTGCGCAGGCCATACATGAACTTACGAAGAGTGAAATGCCTGGGCCGCAGACGGCAAGAAACATCAATCAGTTGTGCAGCAGGAAGTGTTACTGGGATTCGAGGATGAAGTATTGACTCAAGTGAACCAAGTAAGTGCACAATTCTGGAATTAACATGTCACAAAACTAACGTGGGTTGAAACAATGGAATAGACCGTAAGAGTGCAGCAGCAGAAACTCATGAACTATGCTTTTACAGCAAAGGAACTGTTTTAGTGGGGGCTAATCTGAAATGCAAAAAGGCACTGTTTATCCCAAGCCTAAAAAAAGGCACTGCTGCAATACTAGACTACTACTGGGTGTGTGGACAGCAGGCATTCTTGCACTTCCCACCATCATCGAGGGGCTATTGCTCAGTAGCCACGCTGCATTGAGCAATACTCGTGATCCCTGAAGAACATCTTGCAGTGGGGTCGAAGACTCTGCGTACCTCAACCCCCACTCCAGCCACGATTGGACCCACCAGAAATCCGTTACCACATCCCTCTTCCGTGTCTTGACTGAGAAAGGGAAAAATAGCAAACTGCGCAGAAGAAGAAGATCTAATTATCTGTCCCAAGACTCCTCCAAATTGCTTAAAGAAATATCCAATGAATATAGACTGTTCACCAAAGAAGACATTTTTTTGCATCTCTACTTCTGCCTGGGGTCCAAACAGCCACAGACGCAAAGTGGCTGTAAATCGTCAGATGGGAAGTGGTGCAGCTGGCTCACGACACAGAACAAGGTCTAAACACAATCAAGGTAGAGATGCGTGCCATAAGGGCGATGACCCTTCAGAACCGGTATGTGTTTGACTTGCTCACACCGATGGAAGGAGGGGTTTGCAGAACAAAATAGGCAATTCTTACTGCACGTCAGTGCCTCCAAACGACATAGAGAATGGCTCCCTGACGCAGATAATGGCAGCACTGCACAACCTCGGATCGCACATGCAAACTGAAGCTGGCATACAGGAAGGAGATTGGTTTGATGGACTTTTTGCTTGGGTGCCATCCTCGATGGGGGCGATTGTGAAGATTCTGGTGCCTGTTATTGTGTTCATATTGGTCCTTTTCTGTACTTGGCAATTGAGGCTTCAATGTTGTGCCAAAGCAGTACCTAGCAGTGCCATGATGATGATGGATTCAATTGGGGGATCAAATGCAGCTCGCGGTTCAAAAGATAGTGCTGTTCAAACAGACGACCCAAACAAACCATGCATGGTAGTGGTAGCGCAGAGTTTGCACCCTCCTGGTACAATCACTACACTCCCACCTGATCCTGAGCATTACACAGAACATTGGGTATATCTAGCAGGGGATGGGGATTGTATATACATGACTTGTAACCCTGAAGACTAAACCCAGTCTGGCCAGAATTTACGTCATGTATGCAGACCATAGGTTGCGAAGGATGGGTTATCACCTTAATTAGAGGCTGTACAGATGGAGGAGGAGCGTCGGAGAAGGGGAACTATAGGTGGGCTCATAGGGGAGTTTGTTAATGTAGAATTAACGAAAAGGGGTAATGTTGGGAATGGGAACTGTTCTTCCAGCATCCCAAAGTGCTTTAGAATAAGGCAAAGGCCATCATCAGCAATGTAAAAGACCCGGAGTAGGGGGTGCCCTTGCCGACTTCTACACAATCATATTATTGTACTTCTTGTAGGTATAATATGCATGCAGAAATAGCAGCCATCTTAGAAAATAGCAGCCATATTGCGGCACGGAGCTTAAACGTGGTGCAGCAGTCTGCATCCTAGGCCTAGGCCGGGAACATGTGGGCAGGAATAGGTTATATACCAAACACTGATGAGAAAGACCAGAGCTACACAGATCCATAAAACCCTTCATTGTCCTAAAATGTTGCCAACCTTCGTGCCCTGAGGAGAATGTGCCCTGCAAAGCCACGGGAAGAGGGCTGAGTGCATGTAAACAGCGCAATCCCATGAGAAGGAGGGCACAGCCTCCAACCCCCGCCAGCCCTAATCCTAAATTATGGAACCCAAAAGCTTTGGCTTTAGGACCCCTGAATTCCAGTGTGCCAGATAATCCCAGACCACTGACCATAAACCTTCTGGACCCCTGATCGATCAAAAGATCAGAAAGCAGGGCCTTCCTGTCTTCATTCCTGGGTCACGTGATTTGGGCTTGTATAGACCAAAATAAGTTCCCTATTTGGGAACTCCCGTCCCTTGCACACTATCAGTAGCCATAAAAGCCAAAATATTTTAGAGTGTATTTAGAATGTCTCATAAATATTTCAATAGAGAGTAATTGGAACAATCCTTATATTGCATGTTATTCCTAGAGTACACACATAATTCAATGCTAAATCATTAATTCTTGAAAACAGATATACATTTTTTACAAATAAATGTATTGGTCCATGCAGGTGTGCCCAACGTGTTTCGAGATAGATTCTCTTCTTCAGGGGCTGATAATCTATTCAAAACTTCGAATCTAGTTAAAAAATAAAATAAAAATCAAACATGTATTTCAATTAGATTCTCTGTATAAAAGTGACAATCTTATGAAAAGAATTTTAATTCAAAAGTAATCATTCTAACAATGAAGTCCTTGCTAACTTTTTAACCTAAATATCTTACTGAGTTTGACAATTATAGATCAACACTAGTAAGTCAAGAATACACCTTTAGTGAATTGAACCAAACTATCACTCTGGTAGTAAATAAAAGAGTGTCAGAGCAAAACAAATCATCATTGTACTGTACTACCAAACTGCTGCGTTCTATGTAAAGTATGCTTTCTCTGCACATTAACAATGGCTTATATTCCAACTATATACAGAAATCATACAGCAAAAGTACAGCAATCATAGTTATTAGAAATCTAACACGAATCATACCATTTGCAATGGTCTGTGGCTGTCTCAAAAAGGATAAACTGATCATTTGATGTGATCCAAACAAACTCGAGGGTATTCGAATTGAGTGTTATATCATCTTCACTCTGGGAAATGAAAAGATATGTTTTTGCCTATAAGTATGATCTGTTGGCTGATATCAAGAGGTTGAATGTTTTCTTTTTTTTAAAAAACAGGTAGTGTTATATGCCCAGGGCACTTACTTGTAAGTTGCAAAGAAATCGAAATCTCTTCTATTTGTAGGTCGATGGATAGGTTAATGCGGTAAACCACGTGTGATTTGGGCTGCAAGGTGAGGGGAGGGAGGAAATTATAGCCCAGAACGAGTGTGGGAGACCTTGGCGGAATGCCGGCCTGTCTGGGAGCAAGTGAAGTGTGTGTGAGTTAGTATGACCACAGCTTTCCCCCCAGGCCCCTATCTGTTTGTGCCTGGTGTCCTGTTACATAAAGAAAGATGTGTTTTTCTTAGTTATTAATATAATTATTACTTGACCATCGGCTGACCAATGACGACTGCAACTTCGCCCGGTGGAAGAAGATGGACAGATGAAGCGGAGACCAAAGGTCTGGCATCCCCTATGCAGCAGGCGACCTATGTGTATTTCTACTGTATGTGATGATGTCACTGATGATGCTGTGTACCTTCTTAATGTACTGCTTGTGCACATTTTGGCAGAACATTCTACGGCAGCAGAGTTCTTTGTTATTAGGAAAGATTTCCATTTTGTGGGTAATTTTCCGTCCAGTTATGTACCCCCCAACTTTTTGCTGATTTTGCACAGCATAGCCTGACTTTGCCAGAGGAGCACAGCCTTCTGTTGCACTCCTCTGGGCTTTTCGCTCACTTCTTATGGGGAAACTGACATGCTCTTAAGACAGTCAGTACTGGGAGACTTTGTTTCCCTTAGTCCTTTCCAATATTGCAACTTTTCTGCAACATGTAACAAGTGTACAATGTACCTTCCAGTATAGTACACGTGGGTCTAATAGTCATTTTCAAAGGCCCTAGATACTCTCGAATGATTTTTTAGGAGATGTGCAGATGTGGTACGGACAGGGCTGATGGCAGTTTATCTTTTCAAGTATTTTTACCCCGCTCCTGCCAGGTAAACCGCGATTACTGCGTTTGGCACAAATAGGTGGCCTGGCTCCAAAATGGCCATGCCACAAGGTTCTGTGTCCTGTCCTTTGGCCATCTTGCCCCTTGCCCTTCCCCAGGTCAAGCCGACCCGGGTCAGTCCTTATTTGGGCATGCATTCTCCCACTAAATCCAAAGCTTTCACAGTCTTCTGCATGCCTTGTGTGTGTGCCCCCAGGATGTGGGCTGGAATGTCTAGTTCCAATACACATCCTGGTTGCCAGAGAGTCTGGAGTGATGTGAATGCCTGGGACCTCCGTGGTCTGTGATTGGTCCACATATGATATGCTGTATGTGAGCATATCTCCCATTGGGTCCTCTTTGTTTTGGTGCAAAGGAGATTCTGGACAAGAGAAGACCCCAAGCACCCATACCATGTCGATCTCTGGAGTTCTCACTGAACGAAGGATAGGATCCAAGTATCCTGAAACTAACAAGCAGAGTTGACAAACTGCTGGTGACCCGCTGGAAGGTTTGGCACCCTGAGCCCACTGTCGTCCTGTGGGACCCCTCTGCATCTGGTCATCCTAGAAGGTCTGCGAAGATGCTTCAACCCATTAGAATAGTGAGACCAACTATTCTCGGCACCTTCATCAAAACCTGCAAGTAAGCCTACTCGGAAGTGTCCCTGGGCCAACCAGTGGGCTGACCAGCATACGCCGGACCTTTGCTGTGTCTCTGCCGCCGTTATGAGAAGGCCCTTGAAACTTGGTATATCGCTAGCTCTGTGTTCACAGCACCCTCACACCGAGTTTCCTATACTTGGCATTCCCAGGTCTGAAGTGAGATGAGTGCGTACAAACCGGAGCATCCGCGGTTACTGTGTCGCCCAGCCATGGTGACGATCTTTGCAGGTAAGCTGCATTTGTGACCCTCTTGCCCCTGAAGCCTGCTGCAGTGAAACTGGCCTGATCCATCCACCAGGAGCGGAGAAATCACCACTGTCCCATTTGGGAATCATCGATGTATCTTCGTCGCTGAAAGCCGCAGAGCCGTCAAATTCGACTGCCGAACTTTGGTCTGGAGTGCGCCAGGGGTCGGTGAGTGATCGTAACCCTATCCGGTGGCCCCTAGCACCAATATCCATTTTTGAGCACGAGTGGCCCCTGGTGGCCGCTCTCCTTTCCACTGCTAGTGCGAACTAGCAAACTATTCCCAACTCTTGGAATCGACTCTGCCCTCAAGTGGAGGCCCTCCTCCAATAGTGGGAACTTATTCCTCAATGCCTTACCCACCTTCCTGAGCTGCTACAGCCCCTACAAAAGACCCTACTTTGCCCATTTGAACTACTGCGTGCATAATGCTTGCAAGTACATTTGAGCATTAGGCTCCTCTCATTTTAGGGACTGGACTGCCTTTCAATTAGACGAGTATTTGATGCAGAAGGGTCTGAAGAATATTTGCACTGCCTGTTTCCTTCCCTGTCTAGGTGGTGGACCCATTGGTGCAATTCATCCATCAGGCCCCATTGGTCTCGTATATATTTATATTGATAAGATTGTGTTGGTTTGATAGTATTGCTGTGATTTTTCTACGGTGTGTGGAAGTTACAAAGGCCTTGTAATAAATGTGTTTATATTTTTCATATATACACCTGCCTGGGAGTAATTTGTAAGTGCCCTTTGCTCTGTGTGCTCATTGAGGTCTTTCAGTCACCCCCCCCCTCCTGAGGCCTAGTCTTGACTGCCGCCATAGCTACCTTGATTGGTCTGGCTTGTCCAGAAGGTTACCCTGTTCCAAGAAACTAGGATGGTCTTCTGAACCTCTACCCACCGAGTCAGAGTTCAGAAATCCATCTTAACATATGTTGGCCCTTTTTCCTTTTGTATGGAATCAAATACTTGTTATCCTTGCAAGAGGTATACTGGGCCTTTTTCCCTAGTTGGTTGTATTTTTTCTGGTGTGAGCATCTAGGGGATTTCCTACCTTTTCTGCGCAGGAGAGTGCAGCAGACTAGGGTCCACCGTGGAGAGATGGAGTACAGGGCAGGGCATTGTTTCTGTGCAAGAGGGTGCAGCAGACTGTGGTGCATCGTGGACAGGCTGAGCACTGGGCAGGGCATAGGTTCTGTGCAGGAGAGTGCAGCAGACTGGAGTGTGCTATGGACAGATGGAGTACAGGGCAGGGCATTGTTTCTGTGCAAGAGGGTGCAGCAGACTGTGGTGTACCGTGGACAGGCTGAGCACTGGGCAGGGCATAGGTTCTGTGCAGGAGGGGGCAGCAGACCAGGGCTGAGCACAGGTGTGGGGTACATTTACCAACGCAGCAGAATTCCCCTCCATCACCAAGCTGCAATTCAGCAGTTCCAGCAGAAGGGCTGCACTGGCTCTATTGAGCACCATTGCCTTGCATCAAAACTGTGTTTTGCAGCTACAAAAATGATGGCTACGCTGTCTTTGCAAGCACATATTGGGCAAGAGGGAACATGGAACACCCCAAGAATGGCTGCCAGTGTTTTCCTTATGTGCACCAAAGAAAATAATTGAAAGGGAGCTCTGCTTTGCTGCTAGCTCAAGATTTCCCATTGAAAAAAGGAAATATTTTACATTTAAAATGACTTCGCCCTGATGCTCTTTTCCACCGCTTTCAACAGTACACAGTTCTGATCCAGTGAGTCCCAGCTATGTTTATCCACTTTTAGGTTGTGCTCCAGCAAAAAGGGGTATTTCTCATTGAAAGGCAGACTGTGTCAGGCAAGGTGTGTGAAATAACAAAGAAACTTCACTTCAAGCCGTACAGAAAAATTCTTTACTTTGCAACAAAATATCACAGCTGAACTCTTCACAAGAAGCCCTATTTCTCTGTGCTTATGTTAGTGTCAGCGGACCCTTACTTTGAACAGATTTCTGTGTATGGGAAATTGGCTAGGGCTGCAAATAAGGTTTAGAATCTAGATGTCAGAGAAAACCGCACTGGATGTGACAGCAAAAGGAAAATTCACCATGTGTAAGAATGGTTGCTTTTTGCAAACAAGAAAATGTCGGTTTAAAAGTAAATTGTTGAATTAAGGCCCTGTCCTTGCATAGAAAGGTGAGGGGGGTTTGTTGTGAAATATATGTAGGATATTTATTCCCAACAGACTTGATTCTGGTTCAGGAAAGAAAAAAAAGAAATAGACAATGGAGGTGGACCTCGCACGACCATCAGACTTTATGGCTGTGCTCCTGCCTGGTGCAATGGATTTCTGGGACACATAGGTGTGACATTTTGAGCAGCACCGCCCCTTAACCCAAACTGGGGAGCTTCAAAGGCAACTCCAGAGCAACATTTGAAAGTATGCCCTTATATGGGAGACAAAAGCTAGCCCATCTGGGGCAAAAGACTGTTCGGAATTAATAAACTTTGGACTTTTATTTCTGCAACCGGACAACGCAGTAATGCGAAAATTTAACACTTTAAATATGATTTTGGGGGCGTTAAAACAAGGCATTGTAGCTTTCCCTAGGATGCAGGACACGCAAACAGCAGAAAAAGGTAAATCATGGGAAAAGCATCCATGGTGGAATATTAAAAATTAATTCAAACATGCTCTATGATAATATGTACCAATAGTTATAGAATTTTAGGTGAAATATTTCCCACCAAAAATGCCGAAAGATTATTAGAGGGATGAAACAATGTTGTACATACCTGGGAGTTGGAATGTTATGCTCTGTGTGGAATATGTCATTTGCCTACGTGATTTGCAAAAGTGCCACAACTGTAAAAATGTGCGATTTATGTCCTGAATGGTTTTTGGCAAAAATGACTTTGAGGTGGCTCTGTACCTCATAAAAACACAACCCCATAAAACTGAGTCCCCTCCTTCAGTCCCATCCGCTTCTAATGCGGAAGCGACATAGCTTAGTTCTGCCCAACAATATCATGTGGTGTCACCAGCCTTATAAAAGGGGGAAGCTCACAGAGACAAGACACACACTCTTCTGAATTTTCCAGCTCCTGTGTATCCTGATATTCCATATTCATCCTGCCATATTCCAGATCCCACTGCCAGGCCAGAGCATAGCTGACCCTATCCAGGCAGGACCACTGACCAAAAAGAAATCCCACTGAAAATCCCAATAACTCAGGGGGAAAGGGGGAAAAGCTGTGGTACCCTTTTTGAGAGTATCCTGTGACCAGACCGGCTTCTTGCCCCACTACCTGCATGCCAGCTGTACCCTCGCTATCCAGTGACCAGACAGGCCCAGCTCTTTTCTGCCAGGAGAGTCCGCCGCTGTGACCAATGACCAGATATTGCCTCGCTGTCCAGAAACTCGGTTGGCTGTCCCAAATCCCAAACTCAAGTGCTGATGTGAGTATCTTCCCATCCCATAGCAATACATAGCATACCCCATCTTGATACCTTGTCTTTGTTCCACTCTCTAAGTAATCCCATTAATACCCTGATAACTTGTTTAAAACGGTCAGAATTCTCTGTGCATCCTGTCCTTGATTTCCTAGTGTTAGTGCCATTCTTCCACTCATTTCTGTCATTTGCAAGTCCTTAGTAATATTTTGATTAAATAAATTAATTCTCCCTAAAAAGAGGCACTATGTAAAGGGTTACAACTGCAGCGTAACTTTTCTATTCACGGGTGGCGTTCCTCTTTTCTAGCCACTAAATCTAGTTTAAGTGAAACTTGTTCTTTCCTTTCCAAACCGATTTTCTCTGTTAACTGATTTTATTTTTAAAACAGAATTTACTTTCCTCTTGAGAATCCCATCCTGTAATTAAGTTAGAGTCACTCTTTCACTTGCATCTTATATCTATGATGTGCATCTGTCATCCAGCATCAAAACCGCATTCCAATTCTGTCTATTTCACCCGTTTTTCAAACCGTTTGGACATTTAAACCTGTGAAAGTAAGAAGGTGCATTTTCTATGCGTGTGATTTTGGCTGCACTGTGTTGTCACTTCAAAGTTGATTTTTGAACTGTATTCCCTTGTTAGTACCTTGCCTTTTAGTTGCTAGTGTTCCTGTATGCCTGATACTGTTATAACTCATATTAACCTCATTTATTCAACCGCACATGTAAATTAATTATTTACCAATTCCGAGTGTTATTTATGCAATTGCAAAGGATTTTGAATCCGATTTTGCCTCTCATTTTGTGGGGGAAGGTCAGATTTTAATTCTGTTTGCTGCCTAATATACCTACCTCCTTGCTGCTCCTTTCTATTCTCTGTATTGCAGGGGGAAATCTGAACCTCGGGGGCTATCTACCCGAACAGTAAAATTGCTCCCTTTCATTTGTGCTTTGGATATGTTATAGTAGAAGGTCTAACTAAGTGTATTGCATCATTTTACCTTGTAATTATCAGCCCATTGGTGATTGCTGCCGAATATTAAATTTGGGTGACTTTCTTTGAATTTAAAATAAATAAATATTGTATTACCACCCACCGGCCTGGTTCATGGTCCGTTGTGACCTGGGGTATTTGTAAAAGGGGGTGTGAGACGGGTTGGCTGCCAGCTCAATCCGAATTCTAGGAAATAAAGAAAAAGTATTTTAATTGTGGGCTATCTCCTAGGATAAGGGCAAGAGTCCTGGTCTGGTGTGTGACGCCCGATTAGAATCATTAACAGATTGGGGCTTGTGGCGGGAATTGAGACAAGTGATGCTGCCCGTGGCAGCTTAACACAGCAGGCTAACCTTCAAGATAGTGATATGTTGTGTGGCTAGAAAGCTGTATTTGTATTTCTTTATTTGTAAAGCGTGCCTGGCCATGGGGCATCTGGGCGCATATCTTAGGTTAGGTTACTTATACCTGAGTAGAAAGTAGACGTACAATGCAATAGAGTGCAAATATAGGCAACAATAGTTACAGTTAAAGTAGGGGGTATATACAGTTCATATACAATCACATTTACAAAGCAGGTATATACAGATGTGAGCCTGATTACAATTGAAGGTGACTGAGGTGGTGCCTCCATAGCGGGTAAAACGGCTACTTGGTGGGGTTGTCGCAATCATGTAACCATAGTTTAGTTTTTCATTTGAAGGTGTGGAAAGAGGGTTCAAGACTAAGTGGGTTGGGCAGTGTGTTCCAAAGTTTGGTAGCTAGCACCGGGAAACTGCTACCACCCGCTTTCTGCTGTTTGCACCTGGGGAGGGTGAGACAGTTGATTTGGGCAGTTCTCTGCGGTCGACTAGAAGTGAGGTGTAAAAAACGTGTGGCAAGGTAGGTGGGAGCCTGGTTAGAAAGGCACTTATGGGTGAGGGTAAGTGTTTTCAGTGCGATTCTCTGGGCTACTGAAAGCCAACCCAGATTCTGTCCGCTGTCTGATATGTGGTTATCTCTAGGTATGTTAAGGGCTGCCCTGATGGCGTTATTCTGGGTGACCTGCAATTTGTTAAGGCTCCGTTGGCTGGTCCCCAGATAGAGAGTGCTGCAATAATCGAACTTGGACATGACAAGTATTCTGGCAAAGATGATGCAATTAGCCGTGGAGAGAAAGGGGCGACATGCGGTGATGAGTTTGCATGTGTAGGCCGCGGCTGAAGTAACAGAGTTAGTTTGTCTAGCAAGTGACAGGGTGGCATCAAGGTAGATACCAAGGGTTTTGGTATCGTTGGAGACCTTGATGGTGTTGCCGTCGATGATGAAAGTCTTAAATGCTGGGTCAAGTTTGCTAAGTTGAAGTTGCGAGCCAAGGATGAGGAGCTCTGTTTTGTCATCATTAAGACAAAGCTCATGTTGAGCCATCCAGGCCTGCATAACCAGGTAAACGTCATTCAATGAGTTATTGTCCACAAGACGGTCTCCAGTGATAGGGATGAGTATCTGGGTGTCGTCAGCATCATTCGTGTAGGTGACACCCACATAATCAAGAATATCAAAGAGAGGTTTATTGAACACGTTATATAGTTTAGGCGACACACAGGAACCCTGGGGGTCCGCTGCAGCGAACAGGAGAGGGCTCGGCGGCTGCAGAGGGATAGAAGACCCGCATAGATCTGTTGTCAAGGAAGGATCTAATCCGAGATGTGGCAGAGTCAGCAAAATTGGCCGCTGAACTGAGGTGTTGGCAGAGGATGCGGTGGTTGACCAGATCAAAGGCTGCCGAGAGGTCCAATAGGAGCAGCAGAACTAGTTTCCCTTTGTCTTTCAAATCCTCAATTTGTGTTTTCAAATCAATGAGGGCAGTTCAGTTCCGTGCCTAGGCTGGAAGCCTGATTGCCTGAGACCAAGAAGTTTATTAGATTCCAGATACTCCTGTATCTGAAGGTAAGCAGCGCAATCCAGAATTGTAAGCAGGAACGGGACCTGTAGTTGGTAGGTATACCAGGGTCGAGGGATGGCCCACGCATCTTTTAAGTTGTCGGGGACAATCCCTGTTTTAAAGGATCTATTGATGAAGGAGGTGATAAAAGGGGCTAATTCATGTGCAGCATCCTTGATAGTGAGTGCAGGGCACAGGTCGCCTTGGCAGTTTGACGGTTTGAGCTTGTTAATGATGTTCTCAACCTCTATTGTACCAAGAGGCGTGAAGCTGAAAGGCTTGCAAGTGGGGAGGGCGGAAGTAGTGGTGCGAGTGGGAGGAGGTGGCCGGTCGTCGGTCCGGATACAGGTTTGTTTAGCATTTATTTTGGCCTGGAGTGTAGCGATTTTGCCCACTAGAGCGGATTGTATGTTTGTACACCAGGTCCTGTTTTTGCTGCAGGTGTCAGGGGGGGTTGCAGGAAATTCAAGCTCTTTGAGAATCTAGAAGAGCTCTTTGGTGTTGGATTTATCTTCCATAATGCGATTGTTGTAAGTGTCTTTTTTAGCCTGAAAGATCGCCTATTTGTCGTTGAGGGACGCAATGAGCAAGGAGTCTTTGTTAGCGTCAGAAGGAAGGCTTTTCCAGCGACATTCAGCCATACGTTTTAGTTTGCTGAATTCTCTTAGGTGAGGGGTGAACCCTGAGTTAATGTGAGCTCGGGGTTTAGGATTTCTAAGTTTGATTGGGGCAATGGTGTTCAGTGCTTTGAGCATGGACTGGTTAAAGGCATCAACTAATATTGTGGTATCCATGCAATATGATGCAATGTTGTTCAATAATGGGAGAATGAGAGGGAGCAACTTTTCCTTAGTAATGTCTTTTGTTTCTGGTTTGAATGGCAGGGGCAATGTCGGGTTTGGGGCATTGGTCTGTGGCTTTAATGTTAAAGGTAATTGTGTGATGGTCAGACCGTGCACATGATAGGTTGGCTTGTAAATTGATACAGCAGTTGGTGTCAGCTAGCCAATTGAGGGTTCTCCCTTTGGAATGGATGGGTTCCATGATATGGTGAATGAAGCCTAGGACCGTTAAGGTATTAGCCAGATCAAGAGCCGCGGGGTCGTTGGGGTCTTGGAAACCAAGATTGAAGTCGCCAAGTAAAATGATTTGTGATTTAGTTTTGGCTTTGTCAGCTAGGATGGACATGATGTCATCTGGGAAGGTGGAGACGGGTCCAGGTGGACGGTATACTAGATGACGAGTGGCAGTTTGATTAGGTGAAATGGGAAATTTGATCAATAGTATTTCTGCAGATGGGATTTGTTGGTTACTAATGTTAAGAAAGATTTCATAATTGTATGTAATTTTCCCTCCATGTGGCAACCCCCAATCTTTTTGCTGCTGTTTTACACCCGGATCTAGACTTTGCCAGAGAAGCGCAGGAAACTGTCATGCCCTTAAAACAGTCAGTACTGGGAGACTTCGTTTCCCTTAGTCCTTTCCTCATGTTGCAGCTTTTTTGCAACATGAGACAAGAGTGCACTGTAACTTACTTTACCGCGTTCTTGGGTCTCTAATCATTCCAAAGGCCCTAGAACCTCTCGCTGGACTTATTATGAACTGTGCAAGTGGGTCACAGACAGGACTGGTGGCTATCCCTTCTCTTGTGTTTTGAACCCTTTTTTGCCATGTTATCCACGCTTACCGCGTTTGGCACGAATAGGTGGACTGGCTCCCAAAATGGCCATGCCACGAGATTCCATGTCCTGTCCGCTGACCGTCTTGCCCCTTCACCTTTCCCAGGTCGAGCCGACCCGGGTCCGTCCATATTTGGTCATGCACAATCCCGCAAAACGCAAAGCTTTTGCGGGCTTCTGCATGCCTTGTGTGTATGCCTCCAGGATGTGGGCTGGGATGTCTGTTCCCAATACACATCCTGGGTGCCAGAGAGTCTGGAGTGTCCTGAATGCATCGGACCACCATGGTCCGTGATAGGTCCACGTATGGTGTGAATGTTTGTGAGCAGATCTCCCATTGGGTCCTCTCCATTTTGGCGCATTTTGGATAAGAGGAGGCTGAAAACACCACTACCATGTCAATCTCCTGAGTTCACACCGAACAAGGGATAAGGAGCCAAGTATCCTGCAACAAGAAGCTGAGTCGAGGAACTGCTGGTGACCCGCTGAAGGTTTGGCACCCTAAACTGCTGTCGTCCTGTGAGACCCCTCTGCATCTGATCGTCCTAGAAGGTCTGCGAAGGCGCTTCAACCCATTGGAATAGTGGGATCAACTATTCCCAGCACCTTCATCAAACTCTTCAAGTAAGCCTCTTCGGAAGTGTGCCTGGGCTAACCAGTGGGCTGACCAGTTTATGCAGGACGCTTTGCTCTGTCATTGCCGCCGTTTTGGGGAAGCCCACGAAACTTGGTCTACTGCCTGCTCTGCGTCCACGGCACCCTCACAACGAATTTCGTACACTGGGCATTCCCAGGTCTGAAGTGAGACAAGTGCGCCCGGACCAGAGTAAAAGCAGTTGCCGTGTTGCCCTGCTGCGGTAACAACCTGTGTAAGTCCGCTGCATTTGGGACACCCTGCATCCTGCTACACAGAATCTACACGGTGTTGAGACATCCTGATCATCGCAGCTGAACCTGCCAGCAAAGTGAACTGAACTGGAGAAGTCTGGGACTGCCTGTGTCGGGGACTGGTGAGTAGTCCATACCCCAACCAGTGGCCCCTCGCGCAGGAGCCCGTTTCTTTTCTACCACTGTTGCGAAATAGCGACTCTATCCCGCACTCTCACCCTGACTCTGCCCAAAAGTGGAGGCCTTGCTTGAGTAGTGGGGACTTGTTCTGCATTGCTTCATTTACCTTCCTGAACTGCCTGACACCCTTGAAGAGACTCTACTTTATCCATTGGCACCAGCGCGTGCAGGTACTTTTGAGCATAAGGCTCCTCTCTTCGTAGGGCTCGGACTTCCTCCTAGTTAGGTGTATTTCTGATGTCGCTGGGTCTAATGATTACTTGCACTTCCTGTTTTCCTCCCCATCTAGGTGGTTTACATATTACGTGCTCATAACTTCTTCGACCCCTCGGTCTTGTATATATATATTGTGCATATATATTGTATTGATTGTGATGTGTTGGTTTACTTTAGTATTATTGGGATTCTTTGCTATGGTCGATGTTACAAAGGCCTTGTAATAAATGTGTCTATATTTTCAATATAACACCTGTCTGGAGTAATTTGTAAGTGTCCTTGCTTTGTGTGCTCATTGAGGTCTTTCAGTCACCCTCACCCCTCTTGAGGCTACCCTGTTCCAAGAAACTAGACTGGCCTTCTGAACCTCTGCCCCTCCAGGTCCGAGTTCAGAAATCCATCTTAACAACTAATACTTCTGATGCCAATGGAGATTTTGTGGATGAAGGCGATGCCACTGCCTTTGTTTTGATTGGTGTTACGGTCACATCTAATAATAGTGTAACCGGAAGGAATGGGGAGTGCTAGTAAAGGCCCAGAGGCAGCATGTAGCCAGGTCTCCGCTATAGCCAAGAAGTCAAGGTCTTGTGTTGGAATGAAATTAGCAATGTGTAAGGCATGCGCAGAGAGTGACCTGGCATTAATTAGGGCATCTTTAATCAAAGTTTTTTTGGGGAGGTCGTTAGGCTGCGAGGTTGAGGTGTTCCTAGGAGGTTGTGTGTGTGAAGGTGTTTTGAGTACAGTGGCTGACTTCTGTGACAGGGATTGCCTCTGGGGTTGGACGGTTGGGCGGAGAAATCTTGAGCCAAGTCTATGATTCCTTAGGTGCAAGGTGCAAGGTTGATTAGGTGTTGGTTTAGTGGCGAAGTGTTCCAACCATAGTGTAGGTGAGTCCAAATATGGATTATAGGGAGAGTGCATCGTCATAGTGTTAGAGATGTTGTGCCTCAGGGTGGCAAGGACAGGGGTGGAAGCCATCTGACCCGAGGAGCGGATGCAGTTCAAGTTGCTAGCTATGCGGGGAAAATTATGTTCACTATAGATAATGGTACAGACAGAGGAGATGAAAAAGGGGGGTAGCCAGCAGGCGATTAGCATGAGGTAGTGCCAATGCATAATGAACTGCAATTTAGCGCAGTAGGTACAAGAGTGCTAGGGTGGAGAGACAATAGGGCATGTAGACTAGTAGCCTTATATCCAGTGGTACCTAGGGTAGAGTGCTGGGAGAGCTTGATTACAGGCTACAGCCAGTCAAGGAAAGGAGAACAAGGACAAGGTTGGAGAGGGCGTGTACAGAATGCTGCATGTGGGGTGCAGTCCAGTCCAGTAATGGTTAACGTGCTGACAAGGGGAGCATGTGCAGGGAGGGGGAACAGTAGTAGCAAGGAGGAAACTCAAAGGCAACATCATACATGATGCGAGATTAAACACGCAGCGATACAAATGAAATGCTATGAACTCAAAAGCAACAGCATACGTGATGCGAGATTAAACGTGCACAAATACAAATGAAATGCTATGAACTCAAAGGCAACACCACACGTGCAGGTATTTTTGAGCATAAGGCTCCTCTCTTCGTAGGGCTCGGTCTTCCTCCTAGTTAGGTGGAAACGTGCACAAATACAAATAAAATGCTATGAACTCAAAGGCAACCACATGCGTGATGGGAGACACATGGGCACAGGAATATGCTAAACAGTGGGAGTGCAATCAGGGTAAATACTAATAAAGCAGGCTACGGGGCAATAATGTCGGTATAAGATCACAGTGGTACAATGATGAGGGGTATGCAGAGACTAAAATGCAGTTATGATGGCACATTTTAAGCATTGAGAGGGAGCGGTAAAACAAGGTCATGGGTCAAACAGGTAGTGAGACAAACTGGAATGGTCGTGAATTGTGGTGTGGAGTGCGGCGAACCTTCAAGGGGTGGAATACTCTCTATAGAAAGCGCCTCCTTTAACATAAACCCTAAGTACGAGGCCTGTGTGTAAAACGAAAGCAAAATCAATCCCAAATTAGACAAAAAGCAACAGAATACAGGTTACCCTTATACAAATATATATATAAAGTAAGAAAACTTTCAAAAATTACCACAGTAGAGATCAACAAGGCTAGACAGCACCTTCTGCACAGGTTATTTGTCAGGGGGGAATGGGCAGAGCAAGATGAGGAAGTCTGTCTAGAAGAGATGATGCAACAAGTCACCTCCATGGACATGGATATGTGGCAGGATGGTGGCCTATTACATCAAGCGTTGAGCAAGTTGTTCATGACTCCGAAAATTAAAGAGGCGCAGATTAAAATTGTCACAATCACAGCCTACATGTATCTCCATATGGGAGTGATGCAGGCAAAATATGAAGAAAACAGAACCCTTTGCACAAAATCAATCCAGGCTCTTAAACCAAATCCAGACTGAAGAAAAATTAGCGGAAGAAAAATTGCAAAAGAGCCAAGATTCTGGGGTTGGGTTGGAAAATTACATTAAACAGCTAAAAGAGGACTTGGCCCTACAACAACAGAATCATTCAGAACAAGAGACTCAATTAGATGCACTCAAAGAGGAGTGTCAAGAGAGTCAACAGAAACTAAATCAACAACTAAAATATAATAAAGTTTGCTCAGAACAAATAACCATGTTACAAAACCAGATTGAAAAAGTGGAAGAGGAAAGTAATAAATTAATTATTAAAGAACTCTACTCGCAAGCAGATTTGATCAAGAACGCCAGAAATTAAATGCTATCAAGCAACAAAGGGACGACCTGGCTGAACAGAGGGGCACCCTAAATCAGGAGAAAGATGCCCTATGTCAGGAAGTGTGCAACCTAAAAACAGAACTACAGAAAAGAGAGTTAGGCCTCCAGAAACTATATGAACTAAAAGTAGAATATGAAAAGTTATTGGAGCACACCAGACGAGTAAAAGGTGCTCTGGAAGAGAACACCCAAACTAAAAATGCGCAAACTCAGGAGGTGAATCTCTTGCAACAAAAATTGTCTCAGTGTTCCCAAACCATACAGGCAGCACAAAAACATAATGAGGCCCTCTGTGAGGAGAACAATAGACTCCACAAGCAAGTGGCAGCTCAAGAGCAGGTAATAGAAGCCAGTCAACCTTGATAGCGGAGCAAAAGGTTCAGACCTTTGCCTACTATCAAGAGGTAGGGACTGAGAAGGAGAAACTAGGGAGGTTGGAGAAAAAGTATGCCAGGCTAAATCCAAACTTGAGGGACCCTGAACAAGTAGAGAGGGACAGGGCAACCCCTGATCACAGTGTGATGCCCTCTGTACTAAGGGCCTCAAGCCCATTTACCAATTTGTATACCGAGGGCACTGCTGAATTCATGTCCGCCGGTCCACAAGAACTGGGTGTCATGGGGCAGCCAGACTTAAATAGGCCTAGCATGATGGAGCTGACAGGTCAGCGCCACTCAGAAGTTGTTGGACGGGCATCCCTGCATAAATACAAAAATAATATAGCTGATGTCTCTGACCAGGAAGCCTCCTATGAGGAGAAAGTCAGGGAAATAGATCTACAGAAGCACTATCTCCAAAGGGACCATTTGGTTCGATTTGCAGAAAAACAGCATGAAATGAGGCCCAAAAAAAGAATTCTGAAGACCTCCACCCAATCAGGGCAGTGGGGGGGATCCTCCGCCAACCCTGGAAGCAGCGAGGAGTCAGAAGACTGATCTCCTGTGTGAGACAGGGGAGAAGAAATTATGCCCCATCATTCTGCAGGCCCCTCACAAGCTCACAGAATCAGGGTTGCGCCTAGAAGATCATGAGGGGACCTTAAACAGTAGCTGCTCTGAGTCTGAGGGCGAGTGGACTCAGGTGACACGGCAAAAGAAGGCAAATAAACTAAAGAGAATTCTGGTGAAAGACCCCATCAGGCAGATCATGGCCATTAGGAATTTCATAACACTGTCTCACAAAAACGCTAAATATTCTGTCTGGGAGCATCTGGGACTCTATGAACAAATGATGGGCACTTTTCACATCAAGGATAGCCAGAACTGGATAGATTATGCTAAATGGACATTCTCTGCGGAGTACTCCAGCTTCTTTGCTGGAGTGGAATATCAAAACCATTCAAGATGGTCCACCTATAAGGCGGCCATCTTGAAGAACTTTTCTGCACATAGAAACCCCCAGGAGGTGCGCAAAGCAGCCTACAATTTGCATTGCGGAGAAGATCAGGCCCAAGAGAATTTGGGCAGGAGCTAAAACGCGCCTTTGCACAAACCACCAGGCGGGTGGGCACTAATTCCAGAGAATTCATAACCACTTATTTTCATGCGCTCCCAAAATACATAATGACCCAGCTGGTGAGAGATTTTCATGACAAAAGATCCTTGGACTGGGTAATAGAGCAGGCAACCCGGATCTATGAGGTCCAAAAAGCTGCAGAAAATAAAAACCAGATTAAAAAAAACAACCAACACCCCCACGGCTGGTAAGGTGGCGGAGGTGAAGGTTGCCCCCATTTTAGACCTCGAAATGGGGGGCCTAAAAACCAAAATAGCCAAATCAGAGGCAAAGAAGGCCATCTGATCACTCAGCAACAGGTGGCAGTCAGGGATGTAACCCCACCAATGAGACCCCTAACTCTCCTGATTACATAACTCCCAGATACAAGGGCAACCAACCTATCTTGGGGTATATATGGACTCCCCCAGCCCAAGGGGGGGAGGGGGTCCAACCAGGTGAGTACAGCTCCAAGAGACTTCCCTCCTAACTTCCCTCAGGAGGGTAGTAATCCCTCAAATCCAGGGTTAGGTTTCTTTCCCAGGTACCTACCGAACCCCTACCTACAGGACAACCCTCCTTTCTTTCCCCAGTTTCAGGAGTACTGTTATCTGTATACCGATTAGATATTTAAAGAGGAATGCACTAACCTGCACATCCAGCGGTAACCAGGAAAGGCAAAGGTACTGATGATTGTGAAGGCTTCCCTTTAAGCCCAATCCTCCTCACCCGGATTGAACAACCAGGAGCAGGAAGGACTGTGCCCCCAGGGAAACCCTCTATGGGAAAAAAACCCTGCGCGGCACTGAAGATTCTGGTTCTGGGCTGGGTTCAATATCCTGGAATCTTGCGGGAACTGTGATGCAGAGGTACGAGTTCGGAAGGATGGGTTCTGTAGAAATGAGAAAGAGCTGATGAGAGAGGTAAAGGTCGGAGAAAGAGAGTTCCCCAGAATCCCTGCGCCTACCTATATCTGCCTTGAATGTTATAGTGCAGATAAATTGCACTTCAGGAACTCGGAAGACGGGAGAGATGAAAGGAGCTCTCCTGGAAGGTAGGGAAGAGGAGGAAGGTGGAAGGTAGTAGAATGACGGGGTTAGGAAAAGAGGAGAGGAAAGGTTCTTAAAGTAAATATCATAGAATGAAAGTGCTTGGGCTGAATGCGGATAGAGGTCCGAAGATACACGGCAGGAGGTCTTGGCAGTTGAAGTCAAAGATTCCCTGAATTCTGGAAGAGTAAATACAAAAGCACACAAGAGGGAAAGGATGTAACGCTCACCTGGCTCCCACGGAGGCGCTGACCTGGTCTGGATTGCTGTGACCTCTTCAAGCGTGATGCGCAGGATTCGAAACACCGACTGAACTGGACCCCCAAATCTGGCTTGTCTGGCCCATAGAAAAATCTTTCTGTAGGTGGAGAAAGGGGATTAACTGTCTGCAGAGTATTGTGATTGCTTCCCACCTCCCCTTTGCTCTTCTCTGACCACCTCCGAAATCCCCAATCAAGGCTCACCTTAATGTTTGAATGGATGAGCTCTCCATCCTGCTTCTGGTGCAGGGGCGCGTATTTGACCAGTTACTTCACTGGTTTCGGAAGGCGAAATGCCGTAAGTATGCAGTTTACAAAGTTCCAGAGTAGAGTCTTCTCTTTGTTTGCTTTTCTTAACCTGCGATCTGTCCTTATTTTCAGGTGCTGAGTGGAAGTGATGCTTCGAGGGGTATTGCCGGAGATAAACTCAGGTGAGTTCGTGATAAAATGATCCCTTTAAATGTCTTTGAATCCCTCTAGTAATGTCTTTCTTTTTTCCCCTTAGGGGCCGGGGTGCGGTACCAGGCCAAGAAGTGGCACCGACCCGAAATGAGGAGTGGTTGCATCAAATATGGCCAGGTAAGTCTTGTGACGGAAAATCAGGCTTTCCTCATTTGTTCCTCCTGCTCACCTTTTGTCTCTTCTTCTACCCTGCAGGTGCAGAGATGTGGCGGAATGCCCAGAAGGTCGCGGTGGATAGTGAGGAGCCCACGAGGCAGGTGAGTGATGCGTGGTGCTGCAACAAGTAGCGAAATGCTTTTAAAGAATGTCTATCTTCAGGATCGCTGGCGTGATGGTTCCGGACACAGGTAGGAAGTTAGATTAAGTTCTTGGTTTTCACCTTTTCTCTTCCCTTCCTTCCTTTCAGGTATCCCAAGATCGAGGCGGGTGTGGCTGGAGGCAAGATGCAGGAGCAGGCACGGTGAGCGTTCAGCTGCTAGATGCAGAGCAACGCGAAGCACGTGTGGCAGTCCGGGCGTGGTTTAAATAGCCTTGGAAGAAGTTCCAGGTAAGTATTCTTCCACGGTCCCCACCCAAGTAAAATAGTTCCTTTGATAAAATAGTCCCTCCCAAGCCTCATTTGGCTTGAGGCTTCATGCAGCATGGTCTGCGTCAGGTAAGTGCACCAAACACCCTCTTTTATGAGCCTGGCGCCTATGGCGCCAGGACTGATGTCCAACATGAGCCTGGCGCCAAAGGCACCAGGACAAAGTCCAAAGAGCCCCTATTAGGGGCTGCTGGGCTTTTACCCGAGTGCATGATGCCTGCTCCCGGGGGTGCTGGGCCTGTCCTGGTGCTCCGGGGGTAGGCATCATGACAGCACTCCCCCCCCAAGGCCCCTCCCAAGGTCGTTCCCTCTGGAGGTTTCGGTTTGTTTGGGAAATCCCGATGGAACTTTTTTACCAGCCGAGGTGCATGTACGTGGTCGCTGGGTTCCCAAGACCTTTCCTGAGGCCCGCACACTTTCCAATCAATTAGATAGAAAAGGTTTGATTTTGAAATTTTAGAATCCAAAATGTTCTTCACCTCGAATTCAGGCTCCCCATCTATCTGAATTGGTTCTGGTGGCTTTATTAATCTGGTTCCTGGTTGCACAGGTTTCAAAAGTGACACATGAAAAACGGGATGAATCCGCATGTTTGCTGGCAGATCGAGCTTGACTGCCACTGGATTAATGATAGCTTTGATCGAATAAGGGCCCAAATACCTTGGATTAAAAGTTTGAGGTCCCTTGAGCAATAAATGTTTGGTAGCCAACCATACTTGGTCTCCTATTTGGTATGAAGGCGCCTCCTTCCGATGCAGATCTGCATTTTTCTTGTATTTCTCTTTCGCTTGTTGCAAATGGGCAGTTGCATTCTTGAATGCTTGAGTTATAGTGGAATGCAAATGGTCTACTGCGGGCATTTCAAGGCTCAGAGGAGAGTCCAGGTCTGAAGTACGAGGGTGATGTCCATATAGGGTGTAAAAGGGGCTTTGTCCAGTTCCATAGTGCACCGAGTTATTGTATGCATATTCGGCCACCCATAACAAATCCTTCCAATTACCCTCCGATTGGTGCAACATACACCGTAGGTATTGGTCAAGGGTCTGGTTCGTTCTCTCCGTCTGACCATCGTTCTGTGGGTGATAGCTGGTTGAGAGTCTTACATCGATTTGTGCCAGTTGACAACACCTTTTCCAAAAATGTGAAATAAACTGGCTTCCCCGGTCGGAGACTAATATGGACGGGAATCCATGCAAGCGGATGATATTTTCGAGGAATTCCTTAGCAAGGACAGAAGCTGAAGGTAATCCTTTCAACGGAATAAAATGAGCCATTTTAGAAAATAGATCCACCACAACCAGAATAGTATTGTATCCATTACAAGGGGGCAGGTCCGTGATAAAATCTAGTGACAAGGTGTGCCAAGGCGCTGGTGGAATGTTTAAAGGCTGAAGAAGACCGGCGGGTTTTGTCTTTTGGCCTTTGTTTTGGGCGCAAACTCCACAGGACATCACGAAAGATTTAATATCCTTTCGCCAGGAAGGCCACCAGAATTGTCGTTTAATCTTTTCCTCAGTTTTGGCAATGCCAGGATGCCCTTCCATCAGGGTATCATTATGATGGGAAATAACCAGTTCTTGTAATAACTTTTCTGGCAGAAATAAGCATCCTTGGAAGTAAGGTAGGCCATCGTTGACCGAAAAGTAAGACCCCCTTTGGATCCAATCCTGCAAGGCGGTAGAGTCCAGGAGTTGTTTTACTCATGCTTGAATGTCTTCAAAGGTTTGTAAGGAGGTTAATCCCAAAATTCTTTGTTCAGGAATGATCGGCACAGGTTCTGAATTAGTGTCTATTTCTCCCATTCCTATTCTAGATAGTGTGTCTGCTTTGCCATTCTTACAGCCGGGACGGTAAGTGATTACGAAATCAAACTCAGCAAAGAACAAAGCCCATCGTAGCTGACGTGATGATTGAGCCTTGGCAGTCTTTAAATATTGTAAATTTCGGTGATCAGTGATCACGGTGATGGTGTGTCTGGCACCAAGAAGATAATGCCGCCAAGCCTTAAAGGCGGACTTAATGGCTAATAATTCCTTATCGGTAATTGCATAATTTACCTCAGGGGGTGAGAACTTTCTGGACCAAAATGCTACAGGATGCAGTTGGTTGGTTTCACGGTCTCTCTGAGACAGGACAGCTCCCATGGCTAAACTGGACGCGTCAGTTTCGACTATGTATGGGAGATCGGGACGCGGGTGCTTCAAAATAGGTGCAGACGTGAATTTAGCTTTCAATTCCTGAAAGGCCTGTTCGGCTTCCTTGGTCCATTCGAAACGTTTATTTTTCCGCAAGAGTGCAGTGATGGGTTGTACTACACGTGAAAATTCCGGAATAAATCTGCGATAAAAATTGGCAAAACCAAGCATGCTTTGGACCCCTTTTACCGAGCTAGAAGATGGCCATTTGAGGATGGCCTCCACTTTCCGTGAGTCCATTCGGACCCCATTAGGTGTCAGGATGAATCCAAGAAACTCCACCACGGTGGTATGGAAAACACACTTTTCCAGCTTAGCAAACAGTTTGTGCTGGCGCAATTTCTCAAGGACGGCACGGACATGCTTTCTGTGATCAGATTCCGAAGAGGAGTACACAAGAATGTCATCGATATATACGACAACACAAACATCGATAAGTTCCCGAAGGACATCGTTCATGAAGAATTGGAAGGCAGCAGGCACGTTGCACAACGCAAAAGGCATCACCTGGTATTCGAATAAACCATATTTTGTACGGAAGGCCGTTTTCCATTTGTCGCCTTCTTTTACTCGCACCAGATGATAAGCCCCCCGGAGATCTAACTTGGTGTATACGCAAGCGTCCTTCACCTGGTCAAGGAGTTCAGGGATCAAAGGCAGAGGGTAACGGTTTTTAACCGTTATCTGGTTCAATGCGCGGTAGTCGATACAAGTTCTAAGGTCGCCTTCTTTTTTGGGCACGAAGAACAAAGCTGAGGATGCCGGGGACTTTGACGGGCGAATGAAACCATTGGCTAGGTATTGATCGAAATGTTGTCTCAAATGCCGGTTCTCAGGTTCAGTAAGGGCATAAATCCTGCTACAAGGGGGTTGTGCACCGGGCACCAGATCGATTTGGCAATCGTACGATCTGTGGGGGGGTAACGTGTTGGCCTGTTCCTTTTGGAAGACGTCCTGAAAGTCTTGGTATTCCGGAGGTAGTTGCATGGAGACAGAGGTTACAGATGCTAGACTAATCTTCAGATTTTCTCGGTAGCAGGTTTGTGCACAATCCGGGAAGGTTATTCTTTTTGCTTGCCAATCAATTCGAGGATTATGTGTCTGTAACCAAGGAATTCCAAGAATAACCTGAAACTGTGGGGCCTTGATTACGTCAAACACAACTGCCACCCGATGGCCGACCGGACCAATAAGAGTCACCTCAATAGTGGAATGTGTTACCGGTCCTGAGGCAATTTCAGTTCCATCGACTGTGGTGTTGACATCTTTGCTGGTTTTTGGACGCAGAGGGAGGTTAATCCTAGAGACCAATTCACAATCAACATAGTTTCCTATAGCACCACTATCGATGTATGCCTTTATTGTATGCAACCTCTTAGGCTGTTCCGGATCTACGAGAACCATTGGCACAATGAAATGCGAGGTCTGAGAGTTAGTTTTCAAGCTCGGCAAGCGGACCCCTACGCTTGTCGGGCGGAGTCGTTTCCCGAAACAGAGTCTTCATGGTTTTTATCAGTGGCTCCTTCCACCTTCTTGGGCGGTTTTGCCAGGCAATCTCGTAGAAAGTGTCCAGAGTTCCCACAATAAAGACATAATTTTAACTGCCGCCTCCTTTCACGTTCCTTTTGGGTTAAAGGTCCTCTAACCCCTCCAATTTGCATAGGCTCGGAGACATCGGCACCCTTGGGAGTGACGTGGGTCTTTCACCACACCCGGGTTTCAAACTTGGACCGATCCGCTTTTCGGTTTTGGAGCCTGTGATCCAATTGGACCACCAAGTCTATATATTCTGTGCATTCTTGGGGCGGATTTACAACTTGGGCCAAGACATCTTTAAGTTCTCCGTGTAGACCCCGATAGAATAATGTGATTCTTTTATCCTCTGGCCACCCAGTTTCCACGATTAGTCTGTTAAAGGTTGCTATGTAGGAGAGGAGGTCTTGGTTGCCCTATCGCAGGGATAGAAGTTCATCATCCAGAGCTTGTCCCTGAGAATGTCGAGCAAATAATCTCTCCATGCTTGCTTGAAATCCTTGGAAATCCCGGAGGATTGGGTCATCTTGAGTAACCAGTGGTACTGACCAATCGGCAGAACACACGCTAAGGTCTGACAACACAAAAGCTACCTTGGTCTGGTCATTAGGGAAGGCCCCAGGTCTGCATAGGAAGAGCAAACGACATTGATTCATGAATACGGCGAACCGTTTGGGGTCCCCAGCAAAGCGTTCAGGTGGGGCCAACGGCATATTTCCAGGTAGATTGATTTGCACATGGTTACTTGAAGCCACAGGAACAGAATTCCCCCCGGAACCAGGTAGAGGGGTTTGCCCAGCTTGACCTTGCAATACCTGCTTAGCCAGGTCATCAGTTTGTTCCTTAGATACGATTATTTCCCTCCTGAGGGCATTAGTCTCTTGACGAGCGGCATGTACTTCGGCCCGTAATTCCCCCAGTAATTGGGCTAACATATCAGTCT
Source organism: Ambystoma mexicanum (assembly GCF_040938575.1). Taxonomy (NCBI): domain Eukaryota; kingdom Metazoa; phylum Chordata; class Amphibia; order Caudata; family Ambystomatidae; genus Ambystoma; species Ambystoma mexicanum. Next base: position 786,515,266 of record NC_090925.1, read on the forward strand.
CAGAAGTTTCCATAGCGCCTGGGTGGGAATTTGTGGGATGGCTTTGCGTTCTGTAACGCTCACCTGGCTCCCACAGAGGCGCTGACCTGGTCTGGATTGCTGTGACCTCTTCAAGCGTGATGCGCAGGATTCGAAACACTGACTGAACTGGACCCCCAAATCTGGCTTGTCTGGCCCGTAGAAAAATCTTTCTGTAGGTGGGGAAAGGGGATTAACTGTCTGCAGAGTATTGTGATTGCTTCCCACCTCCCCTTTGCTCTTCTCTGACCACCTCCGAAATCCCCAATCAAGGCTCACCTTAATGTTTGAATGGATGAGCTCTCCATCCTGCTTCTGGTGCAGGGGTGCGTATTTGACCAGTTACTTCACTGGTTTCAGAAGGTGGGGTTCGGTACCAGGCCAAGAAGTAGCGCCGACCCGAAATGAGGAGTGGTTCCGTCAAATATGGCCAGGTAAGTCTTGTGACGGAAAATCAGGCTTTCCTCATTTGTTCCTCCTGCTCACCTTTTGTCTCTTCTTCTCCCCTGCAGGTGCAGAGATGTGGCGGAATGCCCAGAAGGTCGCGGTGGATAGTGAAGAGCCCACGAGGCAGGTGAGTGATGCGTGGCGCAGCAACAAGTAGCGCAATGCTTTTAAACAATGTCTATCTTCAGGATCGCTGGCGTGATGGTTCCGGACACAGGTAGGAAGTTAGATTAAGTTCTTGGTTTTCACCTTTTCTCTTCCCTTCCTTCCTTTCAGGTATCCCAAGATCAAGGCGGGCGTGGCTGGAGGCAAGATGCAGGAGCAGGCACCGTGAGCGTTCAGCTGCTAGATGCAGAGCAACGCGAAGCACGTGTGGCAGTCCGGGCGTGGTTTAAATACCCTTGGAAGAAGTTCCAGGTAAGTATTCTTCCACGGTCCCCACCCAAGTAAAATAGTTTCTTTGATAAAATAGTCCCTCCTAAGCCTCATTTGGCTTGAGGCTTCATGCAGCATGGTCTGCGTCAGGTAAGTGCACCAAACACCCTCTTTTATGAGCCTGGTGCCTATGGCGCCAGGACTGATGTCCAACATGAGCCTGGCGCCAAAGGCGCCAGGACAAAGTCCAAAGAGCCCCTATTAGGGGCCGCTGGGCTTTTACCCGAGGGCATGATGCCTGCTCCCGGGGGTGCTGGGCCTGTCCTGGTGCTCCGGGGGTAGGCATCATGACAAAGGATTAGCAATATGACACAAGTCTGAGAGTAAAGATCCCTAGAAGGCGATCACTTACGAAGCGTCTGGGCTACAGGAGTAGCGACGCGCAGAGGCAAAGCGCTCGGTTCCTTATATCCGGTCACATGACCCGCTGGCGACGTCTTAGAAGTGTGTGAAACAACTAGACCGGCACTCACAGGATAGCAAGAAAGATACGTCACCATGCTGGGGGAATTCACGAATGCCGAACGGCACGTCCTGCCGCGATGCCTCAAAGACCAATGGTTATAGCAGGTTGTAACAATATGCCCCCTCCGCAAAGGCGGGGAACCCGGCTTTCCGGGATGCAGTTTGAAGAACTTGCGAACCAAACGGGGGGCATGAACCCCCGTTGCTGGTTCCCAGGACCTCTCAGCTGGAGAAAAAACCCTTCCAATCAATCAAGAATTGAAGACGCCCCCTGTAGTAACGGGAATCACAAATAGCAGCTACCTCGAATTCAGGTCCTGTAGCAGTAGATACCGGGGGAGGACGAGAATCAGGGGAGCATAGAAAACGATCAGGCACTTCCAACTTAATCTGGGAGAGGTGAAACACAGGATGAATCCGAGACCAAGAAGGAGGCAGTGAGAGTTTGAGTGCTGCTGTACCCACCAGAGATACCACCCTGAAGGGACCAAAGAACCGGGGAGACAGCTTACAAGGAACCAAATGGCGAGGAAGAAACCTAGAAGATAGCGATACATTGTCGCCAATCGATATCTTGGGAGCTGACCTTCGATGGCGATCCGCAATCTACTTAGCCCGATCCTGAGCCGAGCGAAGAGCCCTTTGGGCAACAAGATGACCCTGTTGAATGTCTGCAACAAGCTGGTCCACTCCTGGACAACGGGAAGGAGTGGGTGAAATGGTTGGAATGTAAGCTGGATGGTAACCATAAGTGCAATAGAAAGGGCTGGCTTTCAACGCTGAATGCTGGCGTTATTATAAGCGAATTCCGCCAATGGCAAGAGTTCAACCCAGTCGTCTTGGGTCGCTGATACGAAACAACGTAAATAGCATTCCAGCGTTTGATTTAAGCGTTCTGTTTGCCCGTTAGTCTGTGGGTGATACCCTGAGCTCAGGGCCCTTCTGATTCCCAAAAAAGAACACAACTTCTGCCAAAAAATGGAAATGTACTGGGGTCCTCGGTCCGACACGATCGTGTCTGGGACTCCATGACGTGAGAAGATATCAGAAATGAAGACTCTGGCCATCTGGTCTGCAGTAGGAAGTTTAGACAATGGGGTGAAGTGCGCCATCTTAGTGAAATAGTCTATCGTAACCATAATCACAGAGTGATGAGAGGATTGGGGAAGATCCACTATGAAATCCGTAGAAATCTGCTGCCAGGGTCATTCGGGGATAGGCATTCGGGTAAGTAATCCCAACGGAAGCTGTCTAGGTGATTTGGACTGCAGACAGGTGACACACGCAGAAACATAGTCATGCACGTCTGAGAGAAGGTCAGGCCACCAGAAATGGCATAGGACAAGATCTAATGTGGACTGATATCCACGATGACCAGCTGCTTTAGAATCATGGCACATATATAATACCTCCTTCTGAAGGGTGGTGGAAGGTACTAGAACTTGCTCCTTATGAAAGAAGTTTCCATTGCTCCTTGTTAAGTGGTATCTCCGCTCAAGATCTTCACAGGATTGAAGATGTAGAATAGGTGTCCTGCTTAAGGGTCTGGAGAAAATCAGATAGAACCGAAATGAATCGAGCCCTGGGAAACAGACTTTCTGGGCAAAACCTAGCCGTAGGATGGTCCTTCCTAGATAGAGCATCTGCTCTAAGATTTTGGCTTCCTGGTAAGAAGGTGAATTTGATACGATAGGAAGAAATGTGCCCATCGTGCTTGACGACTATTAGTAGTCTGGGCCTGTTGAAGCACTTTCAGGTTTTGATGGTCAGTACGGACTTCCACAGGGAATGGAGACCCCAAAAACAAATGCCTCCACTCCTCAAATGATCTCTTGATGGCCAGTAGTTCTTTTTCCAGTACTGAGTAGTTTACTTCTGATGGATTAAAGGTCTTGGATAAATAGGCAACTGGTAACTCCACCCCTTGGCTGGACTTCTGCAGGAGGACTGCTCCCAAAGCGTAGTGAGAGGCGTCAGTCTCTTGAATAAATTGCTTGGACTGGTCAGGGGTTGACAGTATCGGTGCAGAGGAAAACAATCCTTTCAGATTATCAAAGGCCTCTTCTGTCTTTGAATCCCAAGAAAAAGGTACATCTTTTTTCAACAATCTTGTGATGGGAAGAATGATGTCGGAAAAACGGAAAAACATGGGATGAATTTACAATAGAATTTTGCAAAGCACAAAAACCGTTGTATCTCCTTTATGTTTGAAGGAGATGGCCATTCCAAAACGGCCGATACCTTTATGGGGTCCATCGAAACTCCCTGAGCCGATAGCACGAACCCCAGATAATTAACTTGGGTCTTGTGGAATTCGCATTTCTTCGCTTTGCAATATAAATGGTTAGCTTGAAGCCGGTCTAGGACTTCCTTCACATGTCGGGTGTGATCCGTTTCATTTGCTGAGAAAACCAATATGTCATCCAAATATACAATCACATAGTGCAGTAAGATGTCCGCAAACAAATGGTCCATGAATCTTTGGAATATGGCTGGGGCATTTGAGAGCCCGAAAGGCATTACCTGATACTCATAATGCCCAAAGGGTGTTCGGAAGGCTGTCTTCCATTCATCTCCGGGAGCGATGCGGATGAGATGGTAAGCCCCTCGGAGATCCAGCTTTGTGTAAATGGAAGCCCCTTGCAATGCTTCAAGGATGCCTGGAATTAGAGGCATCGGATATTTGTCTGGTACAGTGATTCTATTGAGGCCTCTATAGTCAATACAAGGCCGGAGCTCCTCAGTATCTTTCTTTGGAATAAAGAACAGAGATGCCCCTGCCGAGGAGGTGGATTCAGTAATTAGGCCGTTTTGTAAGTTGGTATGAAGGTACTCCTTGAGAGCCTCTTTCTCTCGCTCGGACAAAACATACATTCTTCCAAATGGAACTGGTTGATCGGGAAGCAACTCAATAAGACAGTCATCTCTCCGATGTGGAGGTAAGGTAGGAAATTGCGGTGTGGAAAATACCAATAAGTATTTCTGATAGCAAACAGAGACGTTTCCTAACTGAGAAATCTTTGTGATCGGAGTGTGACTGGGCTCCTGTTGAGGGATATGAAGTCCCACAGATTCATGGGAGAGACAGTGAGTCACACAAAATTCTGACCCCAGAAATAGAGTACCAGCGGACCAATTAATATACGGATTGTGTAACCGCAACCAGGGCAAGCCTAGTATGATGGGAAAATGTGCTGCCTTGATCAAATCAAAGGTAAGGGTTTCCTTATGAGACGCTATTAAACAAGTTAAGGGTTTAGTTTGCTCCCGAATAGGCCCAGAGCTTAAAGGGCTCCCATCCACCCCTTGTATGGGCGTAATGCAGGTCTTAGCGATCCGGGCAATTCCTTTGCTTTCGGCCCATTTATCATCAATGAAATTTCCTGCGGCCCCGCAATCCACTAAAGATGGGGCCCTCTGAATTACTTGGTCTTGGAACATCAGAGTCATTGACACCACCACCATAGTAAGATCTTGTGATTGGGACGTGTGTGAAACATCTATCTGGGTTGAGAAACCTCTTTCTTTTTTCCCAGCCGTGGTTCCTCCTACGACTGGGATTTGGAGTTTCCCGAGGCTGGTGCTCCTGTTCTGCGGGGTGGTACAGTCGGACAATCTCGTAACACATGAGTGGAGGAACCGCAATACATGCATAGACCTAATGTTTTACGTTGTTCCTTTTCATTCAACGACAATGGACCTCTGGCTGTTCCAATCTGCATTGGCTCTTCTGTCTGTGGGGTCTTGCTAAGTGGATGGTAGAGCTCGGATCGTGGACGAAACCCCTTTCCTTTCTTTCTTTCAGCTAATCTCTCATGGAAACGATAGTCCATCTGCATGGTGATAGTGATCATGTCAGCTAAATTGGCAGGACGGGGAACTCTGGACACTTCATCCTTTAGCTCCTCAGAGAGTCCTCTTCGGAATAGCGTTAGAAGAGTGTCGTCCGTCCAATTAGTTTCAGAGGATAACTGTTTAAGGGCCTCATCACGACCTCGGCGGTAACCCTTAAATCCGGCGGTAGCGCTATTACTGCCGGTTTTAAGGGTCCGCCGAATCAGGGCTTCGGCGGATTTTGCCCCAGCTCTTAGCTGGGGGGGAAATCCGCCAAAAATTCGCGCTATTACCGCCGGCGGGAAATCCGCCGGCGGTAAGAGCGTGAAAATTCCCCATTGAGCCCAATGGGGAATGGGGCATTCCCGAATGGGCTCAATGGGGAATGGGAACTTCCAAGTCCGCCCAAGTTGTGATCGCGCGCTATTAGCGCCGGGGGCTATGGCGGTCGCGCTAATAGCCCCCGCGCTAATAGCGTTACCGTTACCGCCGAGGTCGTGATGAGGCCCTAAATAAGGTAATGTAGGCCAGGAGATACTCTTTCCCTGGCCTAAGATCTAGGAGTTTCTCCTGGGAGGCCACTGATATCTCTTCCCTGTTAAACATGGACTTAAGGCTGTTAGTAAAGGCTGGATACGAATCCAGAATCGCATTTCCCGAGGTAACTAAAGGGGTTGCCCATGCTAATGCAGGGCCGGCAAGTTGAGAAATCAAAAAACCCACTTTATCCTTATCAGTAGGGACATATCTTGGTTTGAATGTAAACTGTACAGTGCAACTGTCCAAAAACTATTTTAACTTATGAGGACTTCCATCAAATTTGCCCGAGGGCAGAGAGGACGGAGGGTTCTCAGGGGCTACTCGAGCTATTTGTTGGCGGAGCTGCGCATTATCTTGCTTGACACTTTGCAGTTCCATAGACATGGACTGCATGGCGGCCATGAGTTGTTGCATTTGCTGTTCCATGGTCACTTGCCAGAAGTACAAAAAGAAGTTTTTATGGCGTCACTATCTGTTATCTGTATAGCGATTAGATATTTAAAGAGGAATGCACTAACCTGCACATCCAGCGGTAACCAGGAAAGGCAAAGGTACTGATGATTGTGAAGGCTTCCCTTTAAGCCCAATCCTCCTCACCCGGATTCAACAACCAGGAGCAGGAAGGACTGTGCCCCCAGGGAAACCCTCTATGGGAAAGAAAACCTGCGCGGCACTGAAGACTCTGGTTCTGGGCTGGGTTCAATGTCCTGGAATCTTGCGGGAACTGTGATGCAGAGGTACGATGGGTTCTGTAGAAATGAGAAAGAGCTGATGAGAGAGGGAATGGTCGGAGAAAGAGAGTTCCCCAGAATCCCTGCGCTTACCTATATCTGCCTTGAATGTTATAGTGCAGATAAATTGCACTTCAGGAACTCGGAAGACGGGAGAGATGGAAGGAACACTCCTGGAAGGTAGGGAAGAGGAGGAAGGTTAGTAGAATGACGGGGTTAGGAAAAGAGAAGAGGAAAGGTTCTTAAAGTAAATACCATAGAATGAAAGTGCTTGGGCTGAATGCGGATAGAGGTCCGAAGATACACGGCAGGAGGTCTTGGCAGTTGAAGTCAAAGAATCCCTGAATTCTGGAAAAGTAAATACTAAAGCACACAAGAGGGAAAGGATTAGCAATATGACACAAGTCTGAGAGTAAAGATCCCTAGAAGGCGATCACTTACGAAGCATCTGGGCTAAAGGAGTAGCGACACGCAGAGGCAAAGCGCTCGGTTCCTTATATCCAGTCACATGACCCACTGGCGACGTCTTAGAAGTGCGTGAAACAACTAGACCGGCACTCACAGGATAGCAAGAAAGATACGTCACCATGCTGGGGGAATTCACGAATGCCGAATGGCACGTCCTGCCGCGATGCCTCAAAGACCAACGTTTATAGCAGGTTGTAACAAGTACAGACCACCCAATCCAGGACAGGGGAGGCTAAGGGTGGAGGGTTACCAAAATCCCCAATACCCAGGGCACTCCGGGAGAAGGGATAGTCACCCTTTCCGAGAACCACCTAGGTATGAACAGAGACCCCCGTACCATCTGGAACGGGTGTCCCAACTGGAGCGCCAGGTCCAGAACCTCACACATGATCTGAGTTGCATGTTGAGGGCTCAGCAGAACCTTCAGATGAACACAGCGACTCAGAACCCCTCAAACCAAGGTTCTGGCACCCCAGAACAATGACGGGGAGGGAACCCCGACAACTCACCAGTTCCAGAGGAGGAGACACATGAGGAAGGGGGGTGTAAAGCCTTAAAGGAAGCTTCCATCCTCACCTGTGAAAAGCCCCTGGACACCCCGGAACCGGAACTAAAATCTCCTGCCCCCGAAAAACTGTAACCCAGGGAACAGAGGGTGGGTAGGAGAAATAAAGACATCAAAAAGGCCCATTTTGTGGAGGAAGTTAGTGTCCTCCAGTTTGAAGGGGAAGAATCCTTGGAGGACTCTGGGAAGATAATCTTCTCCTTCAGGGACGGGGGAATTCCTCCCAAGGAAAAATGGGTCCCAAGAGATCTGAATGAAGAGAGGGTGGGTGTGGGGACTGATTCAGAGTCACCCATCCCTGAATGCCAGAATTGTCATCCTGAGAAAAAAATATTAATGGAGGGATCCTCCCCACAAATTGGTGCTAGTGACTGCCACCAGGTAAGAGGGGGCAGCACAGAGCTAAGGGAAAAAGGGGACCGCAAAATCCCATCTATTTCAGGATGGCACATTTTTATTACAAATTCCCAGACTATGGCACAGAAAATTGTCCAAAACTCCACCGTGCCGGAGTCAAAATAAAGAAATTGACCACCCAACTTGCCAAAATGGCCATTACCTTTGCCCACTTGAGGAGAAGGAGGGGAGAATCTATGCCCCCATTCAAGTGCAAGGGCAATGTGCATATTCAGCATTGGTGGACACTGGATCCCAAGCCACTCTTCTGTCAAAAAGGGCTTTTGAGCAGCTAAATTCAGGAAGGGGGGAGAGACACCAGATCCCTCTCACCCCTCTTCCTGGACAACTCCGGAACTTCGACAGGAATGAAATTCCTGTCGAGGGGACTGCAGATCTGGAAATTAAAATTGAGCGACATAAGGTGAAACACCCAGTCATAATCATGACTCCAGAGGGAACCCCCTGTCTATTAGGGAATGACATCCTTCGCAGGTTGTCTCCCCTAATAGACTGTGTGAACAGGGTCCTCTGGACTCAGACTAACAGGCCAATAAAATTATAACAAAGTGTCAACCATGTTAGCTTAAATGGCACATGCCACATGGTTGAACAAAAGTTTGATCATATTGAGTTTAATTTCCAAAATTATCAAATACCTGACCTTACAGTAATTGCTGTAGGACAACAAACTGGTGATCAGAACTCCTCTCCATTCCTGAAAATCAACTTTCCTTCCAGTTGTAAGTGGCATTCCACACGGAAGGAAATAATTTGAAATGTTCTACTGATTCACAATCAGAAAATTCCAATTATATAGTAAAAAGTGATGAGAAACCAGCTCAAAGTTTAGCTGACATTCAGAAAATTCGAGAACAGCTGTTCCTCCCTATTCAGTCAAATGAGGGGAAGGAGTCTGTTCTCACCCGAGTATCCTTGAACAACGGAAAGTGCTTCATCAGCGAAGCCATGTTCAGAAAGCTCCCAAAAGATCCAACCATTCCCACATTTAAATTGATCGATAAGTGGGAAATGGGCCTGGAGACTCCCAATTCAAAACATCTTTTGATAGGTGACAAAAGTATAAAACATAATTGTTGGGTCGTGCAACATGTCCCTGCTGCATTCTATTTAGGCAGTGACATTCTCAATCGGTTTGCAATTAATTTGGACCTTATAAATTATAAGGCCTGGTCCTGTCTAGGGGGAAATCCCATGGGCTTTGAAGATTCTGAAAAAGCATTTTTGTCAGCCCAATTGCTGCTGTATGTGGATGAAGTTCAAATTGGAGTGGAGGTCACCATCCCAGGACGGACCCGACAATTTCCACTTGAATTAAAAATTAAAAAAGGACAGAAATTACAAAATCCTGATGCATATGTACGTCTCAATGCCCATCTTCAACAGCAGGGATTGGGGTTAAACCCAACCCCATTAGTCAAGGTAGAACACAACATCATTCCAATAGTGATGGATAACAGTGACCTCAGGAGTATCACTCTGGGCGTGGTCACCATTATTGGAATGGCAGTTGATGACCAACATTTTTCCATGGATCTAGGAAATTAACTGATAGGACCAATCCCCAATGACTGTTATGATAATAACAATGACAATGACATGCCACCAGACAGGATATTCACCGGGCAAGGGGGGAATTTCCTGGTGTACACTTCCTGCCCTTACGGGGGGAAGAGGTGACCTGTGACATCAGGCCGGATGAGGTGATATTCCAGGTCCACAATGACTGCCTCTCCTACCTGAAACCCTCTGTCTAGGTCAACACCCTAACCAGAGACCTCTCCACCCAGCTGGAGGAGGCCGATGAGATAGCAAAACCTGAGGTCTTTCCAGGGTTCAGGCAAATGGTTGAAGAGCGGACCTAGCTGATGCCTGTGAGACTGAGGATCAAAAGCAAAAGTTCAACCAGGTTTTCTTAGATCTCCAAGATATCTTTGCTGTGGACTCGTACGACTGTGGTCGCACCAAGATACATACTACCACAATTCCCACGGACCCTGGAATGACTCCAGTATTCGTGAAGCAATATAGCTTTCCTCTTGCATCTATGGAGTCCCTGACACAAATTATCACAAATCTAGAGTCCCATGGGATAATTTGTCCAGTTCACAGCACCTTTAATAATCCGGTGCTGGGGATTTTAAAACCAAAGGGCAAATGGAGACTATGTGCAGACCTTAGAGAGCTGAACAAATGGGTCCACATGTCCCAATGGCCTCTTCCCTTCATTGACCAAGGGCTGGCCCAGATACAGGAGTCAAAGGTATACACTGCCATTGACCTGACAAATGGATAATGGACCGTGCCGGTCAATAGGGAGGACCAATCAAGCTGGCCTTTTCCTTCGGGGGGCAGCAGTACACGTGGATCCAGACTCCCTTCAGCTACATAAACTCTGGCAATTAATTCAACATCTTCTTACATAAGGCCATACCCGACTTGGGTGAAAGGGGTAACCTGGCCTATGTGGATGATGCCTTGATAAAAAGCTCAACTGTGAAGGAACACATCGTGGAAATCCGTTATGTTCTGACCCATTTGAGGGTTGCCGGAGCAAAACTTTCCTTCCAGAAGGCACAGTGGTGCAGGACCTGTGTCAACTTCTTGGGACATGAAATAACTCCTGAGGGCCTCTCTCCCAAGGAGAAGAAAGTGGAAGCACTCTTAAAACTAAAATACCCCACAACTCTGCGTGAGCTAAGAGGCCTCCTTGGACTCACTAATTACAGCAGGAAGTTCATTGAGGATTACGCAGAGATCACAAGACCCCTGATCCATCAGGTGAAGGGGGGGGTCAAATGGGAGTGGGTTTCAGAACAAGCTGAGGCAGTAAAATAACTCAAAAGATGTCTCTCACAAGCGCCTTGTTTAGCTTACCTGTCAAAAACAACGAATTCTTCTTGGAGACAGGGTTCTCGAATATATGCCTGACAGCGGTATTATATCAAAAGCATGACAAGGTCAATAAAGTCATCTCCTGTGCAAGCAAGACTTTATCCTCTGTGGAGGAAAAATTCAACGATTTTGAGAAGCCACTCCTGGCGACGGTGTGGGCATTGAAAAAATACCGCCCGTTCATCCAGGGGGAACACGTCATAGTGGAGACTCCACACCAGCCATTGCAACACCTCCAAAGCGACAGAATTCGGGCTGGAAATGTGAGTAATTCCAGAATTACTTCCTGGATTCTGTCCATTTAAGGCTTTCCTGTGGAGGTCAGATATGGCCAAAACAAGAAGAGTCCCCTCGCCCAAGGTCTAGCTGACTTGCATGATTGTGCAAAAGTCTATGAAGAAGACCAGTGCGAGGGAATACCCACAGTTTACGTGGACGGGTGCTCCTACCATGTTGATCACAATGGGGAAAAAGAACTGGTGGCCGGCGTTCGGAATGCCTGGGTGAATTATGCCCCAGAGCCCTCCGCTGGGTACAAAATTGGTCCCCGCAATAGTCAGGTGGCAGAGTTGATGGCAGTTCATCAGGCCATCCTCATGGCCGTCCAACACAAAAACAAACCACTTAAACAAGGCAAGCTAATACAGAATATTGATGATCTGGTCACCTCTAATGGGATGACCATCTATTGGAAGAAGATTAATGGTCATTCCAGAATAGAGGGGCCAGACAAGACTGGAAACGACCTAGCTGATCAGCTGGCCAAAACCAGAGCCATCCAGGGGGACCTCCTCGAGATCGAGTCCCTATTGGGGGAAATCCAGGTCACTGCTGTCAGTAGATCCCAGATGAAGGCTCACAATTAACTCTCAACTGCCCAGTGGAGTAAGGAGACCTCAGGTGCTGATTTAATCATGGCACAAAAAGGGGATCCGATTATTGGAAAATGTTATCAACACATTTAGCACCCTGAGAACATTCCTCTGACGGATACTGATTACATTGGGAAAGAGGACCTCAGGGTGTTAATGAAGTCTCCCAAAATGTTCCGAACTCAAGACGGTTTGTTGGTAAGGAGATCCATCTCTGGTTGTGACCAGTGGGTGGTACCTACCTCATTCCGAAGCCTGATGCTAAATCACACCAATGATGCAGCCACAGCCGGTCATCAGGGGTTTCACACTACTCTAGAAATCTTGCGGGAGGCTGCATACTGGCTACACATGGGACAGGAACTCAACCAATATTTGAATGGGTGTCTGGTGTGTGCACAATTTCAGCCGAGTTCACTCACACACCGAGCTCCCCTCCAGAAGAATGTGATGACACTGCCTTGGTCAGATTTACAAGTAGATTTCATCAGGCCTGTGATTTGCTCCTTTAGGGGGAACAAGTACATGTTAACAGTAACAAGCTTGTTTACCAAATGGGTCGAATGTCTCCCGGCCCCAAATGGCAAGGCAGAAACAGCAGCTGCCCTGATGATCAACCACATCTTCTCGCGTTTTGGCCCAACCCAAATGGTTGAGTCAGACTGAGGAAGTCACTTCACCAGCGAAGTGATGACAAAGATGTGGGAGATACTTGGGGTAAAAAGGAAACTTCATATTGCATACTGGCTAGCCTCTTGTGGGGGAGTTAAGAGGTACAATAAAATGATTGTGACCATTCTAAAAAAGTTTGTGGCAGATTCTGGGCCAAGTTGGGATATCCGATTACCGCAAGTCCTGATGTCCATCAGATCTACCCCCTCTTCTGCGACCAAGATGTCTCCATTTGAGCTAATACTGGAAGAAGGATGGTGCTACCGCAACATCTGCTCTATAGAACACAAGAGCAGTCACTTATAAATGCCTCCACAACACATGAGTATGTTGAGAATCTAAGCAAACACCTTCAGCATGCTTTTGCGTATGCTCAGCGGAATCTGGAAAAATCAGCAGAGGGGATGAAGACTCAATATGACTTAAAAACAACCAAAAAGGAATACCAAGTAGGAGACAGGGTCTACTTGTACAATTTTCAAAGGGACCAGACCAAAGAGCAGGGCACGGTCCTTTTGAAATTGTAGATAAAATGTCACCTGTCGCCTACAGGATCCGCATCCCCAAAGGAGAGTTGGCAGAAGAGAAATGGGTCCACATTAGTCAGCTACATAGTTGTCATCCCAGGCACACTTTGCAGCTGCTTGAGCAGCCAAGAGAAAGACAAATAGAGGCGACATCTGGAGAAGGAGAACAAGAAAAAGAAGAACCAGAAGGGAACAGGTAGGTCCATAGGTATATCTATCTAACAGGGAGTACTTTTCTTTATTGTCAGTGCAAAAAGATATCACAAAAACCTGGTGTAGTTATCGATAGTTACCTGTGTCTTGTAAGGAATGATCTGCTGTTATTGTCCGAGTGCTTTAATGATTGTAATGTATGTGTGTCCCACTGCTGTCAACCTTCCGGGAAGACAGTCAGTGGGAAAATGTTGTAACCTGTCTTTATTTATTCACTAGATTAGTACTGATTCTGCTCCTTCATAGACCAAGGAAGACTTCCACTGGGACCTGGAAAGGAAAGACTGAAGGAAAATCTGGGGGTGTCGCTCCACACGCCAACGAAAGACAACGGGATGATTGTGGCGTACTGCTCACTGATGGAAGAAAAACACCTGATAAACCCCACTTTGCCCTACTCTCCCTCAACAAGAAGCCTCGGGAGAGTTGGGGGGGGGAATTTGTGGGGTACATTTACCAACCCAGCAGAATTTCCCTCCATCACAAGCTGCAATTCAGCAGTACCAGCAGAAAGGCTGCACTGGCTCTATTGAGCACCATTGCCTCGCATCAAAACTGTGGTTTGCACCTACAATTATTATTGCTGCACTGTCTTTGCCAAGCACATATGGGGCAAGAGGGAACATGGAACACCACAAGAATGACTGCCAGTGTTTTCCTTATGTGCACCAAAGAAAAGAATTGAAAGGCAGCGCTGCTTTGCTGCTAGCTCAAAATTTCCCATTGAAGCAAAAGGAAATATTTTACATTTAAAATGACTGCGCCCTGACTCCACCGCTTTCAACAGGACACAGTTCTGATCCAGTGAGACCCAGCTATGTGTATCCACTTTCAGGTTGTGCTCCAGCAAAAAAGGGGCATTTCTCATTGAATGACAGGCTTTGTCAGGCAAGATCTGTGAAATAACAAAGAAACTTCACTTCAAGCCGTACGGAAAAATGCTTTATTTTGCAAACAATATCACAGCTGTACTCTTCACAAGAAGCCCTATTTCTCTGTGCTTATGTTAGTGTCAGTGGACCCTTGCTTTGAACAGATTTCTGTGTAGGAGAAATTGACTAGGTCTGCAAATAAGGTTTAGAATCTAGTTGTCAGAGAAAACGGCATTGGAAGTGACAGCAAAAGGAAAATTCACCATGTGCTTTTTTCAAACAAGAAAATCTCTGTTTAAAAGTAAATTGTTGAATAAAGGCCCTGTACTTGCATGGAAAGGTGAGGGGGGTTTGTTTTGAAATATATGTAGGATATTTATTCCCAAAAGACTTGCTTCTGGTTCAGGAAAGAAAACATAAATAAATAACTAAATCTACTGTAAAACCAGCAGGACATGTTTTCTTCAGCCCCTGACTTCAAAGGACATAGCTTCCTGGGAACAGGATTGTCCTCCCTTAAACTGGCCAGCCCCTGGGCCTTATGAATAGACAATGGTGGTGGACCTCTCACACCCATCAGACTTTGTGGCTGTGCTCCTACCTGGTACAATGGATTTCTGGGACACGTAGGTGTGAAATTTTAAGCAGCACCTCCTCGTAACCCAAACTGGGGAGTTTCAAAGGCAACTCCAGAGCAACATTTGGAACTATGCCCTTAAATCAGAGACAAAAGCTAGCCCATCTGGGCAAAAGACTGTACGGAATTAATAAACTTTGGACTTTTATTTCTGCAACTGGACAACGCAGTAATGCGAAGGTTTAACAGTTTAAATATGATTTTGGTTGTGTTAAAACAAGACATTGTAGCTTTCCCTAGGATGCAGGGGACACAAACAGCAGAAAAAAGTAAATCATGGAAAAAAGTATCCATAGTGGAATGTTAAAAACAAATGCAAACATGCTCTATGATAATATGTACACATGTATAAAGTTATAGAATTTTAGGTGAAATATTTCCCACCAAAAATGGCGAATGATTATTAGAAGGACGAAACAATGTCATACAGACCTGGGAATTGGAATGTTATGCTCTGTGTGGAATATGTCATTTGCCTATGTGATTTGCAAAAGTGCCACAACTGTAAAAATGTGTGATTTATGCCCTGACTGATTTTTGGCAAAAATTACTGTGGGATGACTCTGTACCTCATAAAAACACAACCCCATAAAACTGAGTCCCCTCCTTCAGTCCCATCTGCTTCTAAGGAGGAGGCGACATAACATAGGCTGACCTATCTGATTCTTAGGGGTAGGCCTAGCTTAGTTATGCCAAACAATAAATCCTGTGATGTCACCCACCTTATAAAAGGGGGAAGCTCACAGAGACACGACACACATTTTTCTGAATTTTCCAGCTCCTGCGTATCCTGATATTCCATATTCATCCTGCCACATTCCAGATCCCACTGCCAGGCCAGAGCATAGCTGACCATATCTAGGCAGGACCACTGACCAAAAAGAAACCCCACTGAAAATCCCAATAACTCAGGGAGAAAAGGGGAAAAGCTGTTGTACCCTTTTTGAGAGTATCCTGTGACCAGACCAGCTTCTTGCCCCAATACCTGCATGCCAGCTGTGCCCTCGCTATCCAGTGACCAGACAGACCCAGCTGTTTTCTGCCAGGAGAGTCCGCCACTGTGACCAGTGACCAGATATTGTCTTGCTGTCCAGAAACTTGGTTGGCTGTCCCAAATCCCAAACTCAAGTGCTGATGTGAGTATCTCCCCATCCCATAGCAATACATCGGATACCCCATCTTGATACCTTGTCTGTGTTCCACTCTCTAAGTAATCCCATCAATACCCTGATAACTTGTTTAAAACTGTCAGAATTCTCTGTGCATCCTGTCCTTGATTTCCTAGTGTTAGCACCATTCTTCCACTCATTTCCGTCATTTGTAAGTCCTTAGTAATATTTTGATTAAATAAATTAATTCTCCCTAAAAAGAGGCACATCGTGTGAAGAGTTACAACTGCAGCGTAACTTTTCTATTCACGGGTGGCGGTCCTCTTTTCTAGCCACTAAATCTTGTTTAAGTGAAACTTGTCCTTTCCTTTCCAAACCGATTTTCTCTGTTAACTGATTTTATTTTTAAAACCGAATTTACTTTCCCCTTGAGAATCTCATCCTGTCATTAAGTTAGAGTCACTCTTTCACTTGCATAGTATTCCTGTGATGTGACTCTGTCATCCAGCTTAAAAACTGCATTCCAATTCTGTCTATTTCACCTGTTTTTCAAACCTTTATGACATTTAAACCCCTGAAAGTAAGAAAGTGTAGTTTCTATGCGTGTGATTTTGGCTGCACTGTGTTGTCACTTCAACATAGATTTTTGAACTGCATGCTATTGTTAGTATCTTGCTTTGTAGTTTCTAGTGTTCATATATCACTGTTATAACTCATATTTACCTCTTTTATTCAACCGCACATGTAAATTAATTATATACCAATTCCGATTGATATTTATGCAATTGCAAAGGAATATGAATCCGATTTTGCCTCTCATTTTGTGGGGGAAGGTCAGACTTTAATTCTGCCTAGTATGCCTGACTCCGTGCTGCTCCTTTCTATCCACTCAAAACTCAATTAATAGGGGTTTGAGGGAGCATTGCAGGGGGAAATCTTAACTTGGTTGCTATCTATCCGAACAGTAAAATTGCTCCCATTCATTTGTGCTTTGGATATGTTGTAGTAGAATGTCAAACTAAGTGTATTGCATCATTTTACATTTTAATTATCACCCCATCGGTGATTGCTGCCCAATATTAAATTTGGGTGACTTTCTTAAAATGAATAAATATTGTATTACCACCCACCGACCTGGTTCATGGTCCATTGTGACCCGGGGTATTTGTAAAAGGGGGTGTGAGACGGGTTGGGTGCCAGCTCAATCCAAACTCTCGGAAATAAAGAAAACGTATTTTAATTGTACGCTATCTCCTAGGCTAAGGGCAGGAGTCCTGGTCTGGCGTGTGATGCCCGATTAGAATCCTTAACACAGGACAGGGCATAGGTTCTGTGCAGTAGAGTGCAGCAGACTAGGGTGCGCTGTGGACAGGCTGAGCACAGGGCAGGGCATAGGTTTTGTGCAGGAGAGTGCCTCATACTAGGGTTCACTGTGGACAGGCTGAGCACGGAGCAGGGCATAGGATCTGTGCAGGAGAGTTCAGCAGAACAGGGTGCGCTGTGGACCGGCTGAGCACAGGGCAGGGCACAGGTTCTGTGCAGGAGAGGTCAGCATACTAGGGTGCGCAGTGGACAGGCTGAGCACAGGGCAGGGCATATGATCTGTGCATGAGAGTTCAACAGACCAGGGTGCGCTGTGGACAGCCTGAGTACAGGGCATGGCATAGGTTCTGTGCAGGAGAGTGCAGCAAGATGCTTCTCGGAATCAGGTTCAAAACTGAACGCAAAACTGGCCAGCCAGAATACTGACCAGTAATATCATTCGAATAACCGTTCCTTTAATGTACGTCATTAACCCCTTAGGTGCCAGGCTACCTTAAACTAAACAAAAGCGTCTATCTTTGTCAGGTCTTCAGATTAATGATTACACGGGACTACCATGGTTTTTCTGAATACTTCAATGATGCTATATATTTAAGCAGATGCCTAGAGGGAAATCGACTGTCTCAGCAGTGATGTGGCTTGCTTCCTTTGACAAACTATAGTAGAGAAAAGTCCACCAGGAACTTGCATGAGACCCAGCCCCTCCTTGACCCCTTTCATCTCGTATCTGTTCCACAGCAGACCCTCAGGCCTTCAGAGGGGCTGGGTCTCATGTAAGTTCCTGGTAGACTCGCCCCCCATCTGGGTTCTCTGGCTGCCTGTTCCTGGTAGACTAGCACCCCATCTGGGTTCACCTGGCTGCATGTTCCTTTAAGGCCAGCCGCCCATCTGGGTTCACCTGGCTGCCTGTTCCTGGGGGACCAGCCCCCATCTGGGTTCACCTGGCTGCCTGTTCCTTGGAGACCAGCTGCCCATCTGGGTTCACCTGGCTGCCTGTTCCTGGTAGACTAGCCCCCCATCTGGGTTCACCTGGCTGGTAGACAAGACCCCCATCTGGGTCCACCTGGTTGCATGTTCCTGGGAGACCAGCCCCCCATCTGGGTTCACCTGGTTGCAAGAAAGAACACATTGCAACTTGTTCTGGGTTTAAAATAGTCCACAACCAGCTTATTATTATTTGACATTAGAGGGTCAAATTAAGGTTCGAACAAGCTTTATTCAGCAGTAAGTACCATAAAAGCAACATTACATATATTACATTACACCATCAAAAACAATTCATGTTAACAAATACCGATCATCACTACATGCCATCAATTCAGAGACATAACCGGGATAAAATAAAATATGAATATGAAATGGTTCATAAAAACATGCCATCATAAAATGAACACTGCATTCTTACAATATCAGTTTTACTCTTCTTAGCCAGGCACAGGGGCGTTGCTAGGGGGGGGGGCTAAGGGGGCTATAGCCCCTGATATTTTGGTTGTAGCCCCGGATAGAATCTCAGGAGCTACAGCCAAAAGACTAGCTAGCCCCCAGTCCCAACAGTTCCGACATCAGCGTAGCCCCGGGTCTTTTCCAGACCTAGCAACTCCCCTGGCCAGGCATTAGCGGGAAATGTTTCAAGATAATAAACCTTGTTCACATTCGTTGTACGTTTACAATATACCAAGGCCTCTTCTATATGCAACATACCCTTTAATCTAAAGAGGGGAATCAGATAACGCCCCATAAAACCCTGGTATCCAGGACAAATAACTACAAAATATTTTACCGTTTCCTCTGAGTTGCCACAGACTTTACATTGTATGTCTGGGAGACTGGTCTAAGTTGCAGTAAAGGCAGCCACCTTAAGAGCATTTGTACGTAGTTGGAAAAACACTGCACGTGCACACGCAGGGGTCACGCAATCTAAATAGGGCTCAACGTCAACTGTCTGTCTAATCAATAAATAAGGTGCTCCAGTCTTTATAACGGTGCACGCCCTTTTCATATTCCCTATTATAGATCACATTAATTAATAGGCGGAAGCCCTCCCAATAGAGGAGTGCATCTTAGCCACTTGGGGTTTATGACATGTAAAGGAATAAGGGGCGTCCCCGTCCTGTAATGTGTCTGTACCCCCAGCCCTATAGCTCAGGTTCAGATTCATTGCTTGTAGGTTGGGGTGGCTTGCTCAAGTGCCTCATCTGTGACGCAATAAGAGCTTGGCAACCTGTCTTGGTTCTGCAAGCTCAGACCACGGTAGGCGGCCCAGTAAGACTCGACAGACATCAAAGCTGGACCTCTTAGTTCAGGTAACTCAATGCACCTCCCCTGCCTGGCGAGAGCCGACTGATATCGGAGAAGTGGGTGTCAACAAGTGCCTCAACTGGTGCCGCCCCCCCTCTCTCTCTCTCTACTGGTTGTGAGAACAGATCTCGCCAATGAGCATAGCTCTTCCAAAGGCAGTGAGAGGGGAAACAAAAACAAACTCCTCGCTGTGTGCAGACCAACAGATCTTGCTGGCACAGGGGAAGCTTAAAAGTATCAAGGCCTGGCGCTGGGTGATGATGTCATGGTTTATGGTTTACTTGTATCGAGGACATTAGATTGTATGTTTCTGATGTGTGATAATGTGCCATGCCTCAGGTGCGGTTGCAGATAGCAGCCAAAATAGCTCAGCTGGTTAAGCGCCTGCCACGCCTACCTGTGTTAAGCCTGCAGGACACAGGCTGCAAGGCAGGCGCGGATACTACATCCCATAATCCTTCTGAGAGCAATACATTGAGCACCTTTACATTGGACACGAATTGCATCTACTGTTACAGTGCTTCAAAGAGTGTTAAATATGCCATGAAACACTATATGACACTAAGATTATCGCTATTTAAAATATAAAGGAATTTTTAAATGAGTCTTTTCTTCCAATAGTATACAAAAAGCACTGGACAAATTGAAGATTACAGGCCCTGATGTTGCCAGTAAGTATTGTTGCCAGTGAGGACATGTTTTCACCTGCAGCACGCCATTCCTGCTTCATCCACCTGGCAGCGGACACGTGTTGCCCAATATCAGGGATGTGAACAGAGTGCAGAGCATTTGCAAGAAGAAGCAAAGTGGATGTTACGCCTGTATACCATTGTCTCCTCTGGGATTAAAGGAGGCAAGGCAATACACGTGTCCATGGGTCGAGCTGCGATTAGTCATGATGTGTACACCGCAACGCACCCTTCAATAATGTTCATATTATTGAGCGGCTTGCCGGAGAGGGGAAGGGTTGAAACAGTTTACATTACTGATTAAACATAGCTGGCACGTTGTCATTTTTTTGTTGCTAAATTGAAATCTCACTGCTCAGCTGTGACATTTGTCATGTTGCAGGTTTGATCCCCATTCCTCATGTGCTGGGCAGCAGGGGGGTCGTTCTGAAGGTTTTAAAGTGGTGGGAAATCCAACCTCTTGACTGAGTGAAATTCTCAACGTGTGATGCAGAAAATGTCTCTGTGGGATGGAGTTAGACACTCAAAGGTTGGCAGAGCAGCAACATGTTGGTGAATTTCTAAATTTCAGAAGATTAATTCCCTAATTTTATGTATAGTCCCAAAAATGATGAACCTTTTCTTGAATGTTAGTCTTGATAGTGTCGAGAGGATAGTTCAGGAAGCAAGACGACACAGAGCAGCACAGGTTGGATCCCCGCCCCAGCGCTTTGAAACCTCTGGGTATTAAGCGCGTTATAAATAACCCATTACAATTACAATTTATGACGAACTTTGGAAGATGAAATCTGACATGTTGGAATCTTGGCCAGGTTTCGTGAAAGGAGCTGAGATTTCGGAACAGAAACACTCCCTGCTTGGGGGTTACCGTCCTGAATCTTAGGGATTCACATCTCTAATGGCCTCGGCTTCTTTGGCCTGGCAGGATTTCTGGGTCAGGCCATCTCCTGGCAGAGCTACTGGCTCTTCACCGTGCGTCCCAACCCTGATTTGGGTCTTTCAGGTCTCAGATGTTTTATTTACATTTTCATTATTCGCATATTGTAAAGGCTTTAGGAATTAAGGCGAAAGGAGCATGCCACGTCAGATGCTTTCCATGCCACTTAATATTTCTCACGCCCAGGATTGCATTTCTGCTCAGGGCTTAGCAGTACTCATCACCTCATGTGCTGCAACTAAGCCACTGCGCCTGCCAACTCTTAAGAGCTAGGCACCCTGGACACAATGAACGGATCCCGACTGTGCTAGGCAGCCTGCTAGTAGTGACAGTCCACCTGAGGAAAGATCACTGCCAGACAAAACATGAGCTCGTGAGGAGAAGGTGACCACGGATACCTCCCGGTGTCCCAGATCTTCAGATGCTTGCGCACACATCCCAGCACCACATTACGTGCGCGCCGTTTCATGAATCACCACACTATTGCACAACCCCTTCAGTGCAATCCAGCTTCGAAGGGTTGTAATAGTTGAGCATTGCTGTCCCGAGCCCTGGGGAACTGACCAATACAGTGAGGGGGCATAAGGAAGGCCAAGGGCGCTTCAGGATCAGTATTGCCCTGGGGGGACTAATGCTGTCTGCACCTGCCTGTAGGCTGGGTACAAAGCATGCCCCTCACTTGCTTGCCAGCTTAACAGACAGGACATTGTACGGAGACAAGGGTGAAGGGAATGGGCCCCCGGATTGGAAACTAGAATTCAGCCAAGCAGCTGAATCCATGGCTACACTGGTGATTACTGCCCGGAAGCTAGAGATCCAGCTTGATTGACAGGACTCTAATGTTTGGTTCCAGGTGTTCTAAGCTGCTATTATTATCCAGTTGCGCTTACCCTACTGGGAGGTCACCTTGGGCTCTGCTGGCTAAATACCATATCTTATTATAAATGCCCTATTATCATATCATATCATACAGATGTTTGGGCAAGTGCTTACTTCGCTGTCTTGGGGAAAAGTCAAGAATTGGGTGTAAGAAAACTTTTTGGGGATCCTGGGGGGTAACTGTGCTAAGTAATCATGCAACTAGGCCTCTTAAAAGATGCAGCGGTGGGAGATCGGAGAAGAACATAAGACCAAAGCATCCAAAACCAGGAGCCAATGATATTACTTCTTTTTGTATGTCGGAGCTCGAAGACAGCTGGCTGGGAAGGGCCTCATTGCAAGTGTGTCGGTCTGAAATAAATTGTTGTAATTCCAGCTCTGGCATCTTTTCCGGACTGGTACACTTCAAGTTGGCCGGTGGGGACCACGGATCTCCCGGCAGGCCTGACCAGCCGGTAGATCAGGCCACTTCTGCTAAAGAAATGCAGCAATTATGACTGGTGTCTGAAATTGCGGTAATCCCATGCCATAGAATACTCCATGGGAACGAGAACGTACCGGCACTTCACTGCCCATAGTCTTCTTGATAGCACCGGGATATGGCCGGGAGATGGTAAGTGCAGTTTTTTAGTTTTGTTTGTTTGTTTGTTTATTGATTTTGTATGGCGCACCAAACCAAAAGGTAACTGGGCGCAACAGAGAGCAGAAAAACATGAGTACTTAAAAGCTTAGTTACAAGGTAAGGTACAATATAAATATGAAACATTACATCTCGACAAATCAGTTAAAGAATATACATATATACAGTCAGAATGAGTAAGATCTATAGATGTTAATTGAGACATGGTTAATCTTGGGTTTGCCGGTATCCTGCCGGTAATACCGGCAAACTTACAATGAGAGCCTAATTTAAGTGGATTCCCATTGTAGAGTGTTCAGTACGCACATCTCATGATCAGTAGCTTCTTTTGACTCTGTTGTGTGTGGACATGGTAGAATATGTATCATGCATTACAAAGATTCTATGGCTTGAACCCTAAATTGAATGAATAAATAATGATCAAATGATGTTTTGTTAAAGTTCTGATCTTGAAGCTGTCTGATAATCCTCCTCTCGCTCAACTCCAGTGTCATTTGTTATGTGTCAATCACTGACTCCTCCCATGCATTTAGAATAATGTATCCAGCTTGCTAGACCCCATAAATGTCATATTGTGCTGTCATTTGTTACAAGCATTTGACTGGATCTTTAATTCCATATCTCCTGTCGTTTCTTCTGAGTATCAGTCTCAAATCTAGAAGCTGCCTGCCTTTTATCAATATTTTTGATGAGTCGTCAAGTTGCACACGTACGTTGTTGCCTTGATACTTTCAACGTTCTTTTCCTCTCGTGAACACTTGGAGCGTGCGGACTGCTTGTCTGAGTCTTAGCAACAGAGCAGTTATTAGACACTGGTTGAGCTGCTGTTCTTCCTGCTTGTGATCCCAACTGTAGTACAATGTCTGGACGCCACGTCAATAGCATCTAGATGTTTATTTGGAGGATTTCAAGAATCCCCTTCTCCACAAAAGCCATTGGGTCTTCTCCTACTTTCTGGTGACCCAATGACCTCCACTGATGTCCTCCTAGCTCTCTTTACTAGATCAGGGTTGGATGCTCTCAGCTTCATAATCTGCTTTGTTGAATTTTTTTTTGCATATGATCCTTAAAGAATCTTTACAAAAACAATGTAAAAAAAGAGGAATTTACAAAACATAATCAATCAGTTAAAATATTTCAACAAACACTGAGTTAACAATTAATTAAAATACAATAGACAGCTTATAACCGTAGCGGCAGGTGCAAATACAAATTAAGCTGTGGATATAAATGCCCTGAGCAACCCAAAACAGGGTGAAAATGTAATGCTCTAAGTTCACCAAAAATGACAATAGAAGCGGATATTGTGTGGAAGACTTAAAAAAACAGCAAAAAAAATACTAATTTAACGCTAGAGTTCTTAAAGACTGCTAGGTCACAGCCCATCAATTTTCTACCTTTGCATACTATAACATTTCATGTTTTGACTGTTGCACCTGCACGTCCTATGTATATGCAACAGACACTTTAAAATACTTATTAAAACACGTTCACTCTAGAACTGGTAAAACAACTAATCTTATCTTGTTAGTTATACTAAAATTCGAGGGCTTTTCCGTAAATTCAATCCCAAAGAGTTCCTCGCGTGCCCTCTTTGATTAAAGTACCTTTTTGTCTATAGGAAGTCAACTGACGATTCAGCACCAAAGCCAATAGAAGCTGATGTGGAGGCTTTCCAGATCTGAATAAAGCCATTGTGTCATAGCTATGTACGTATCCACTGAGTATAGTCATATAGCTATCGCCCAAAGATTTACACTCGGTGACAACGTGTTTAGGGGTCGCTCTGGCTCCCGGTATGTTACATATTCAGCATACTCTTAGTGCCAGGGGAATCTTCAGATGTGCACCCACAAAGACCAAAATTGGGAGTTGGTTGGTGCGCAGTCTGAAAATAAGACTGAGCACTGCGGGGGAAGAACCTTGGAGAAGATAGGACTGTAAGCTTAGATAGCTATGACCGACTCTCGACACATATGTATATGACTTCAGTGTCGATAGACGGGTATAGCTGTTAGACCAGTCCCATTGGGCCAATCTCTTTCTTAACAGGGCTCTTATAGTTTCATATTTAGTTCCCTGTTCAAAATTAGGACACCACCCTAAGGTCTCGTACAGCTGCTTAGTCATATTAGAGAACTCTCCACCACCAACTCTCCAATTATTCCCACTATCCACTCCCACAACTGGCAGCAGCATACATCCAGGCTTTTAATTAGCCTTAAGGTGGAGCCCACCTTGCCGTGCAAGCAACTGACCCCGCAGTGATACCAAACCCACCTCTAGTCTTAAGTATTCCACCAAAACGTTCTTAGCCAATCTCAATACCCTTTTCCAGAAGTAATGCTCTAATCTATCAAGCCATCTTTGGTCTGTCATTACTAAAGCCTCCAAGCTATATAAAACCATTGGGCAGAAGCTTTGCTGGTTTGAAATAAGAATCCACTCTAACGAATAACCAGCAGTTTGACGAGCAAACTTCTCTATCTTATTTGCCAGTTTACGGGCCTTAATCGTTTTGGCCTCTATAATATGTTTATAGGTCAGAATTTGGCTCATATCAAGGCCCAAGTAAGGGTACTTGCTAACATACGTTAGGTTACCCAAGCTTGTGGAGATCCTGGGACGATTTATCTTCTTAGCAGAAATTTCAAACATGTTCTTTATTCCACTCAACGTATGGTTAAATATGACCAGGTCATCTGCATATATCAGACCCGGAATGGGCGCCCCACATTTTCTCGAGCAGCAACCTGTAACCTCAGCAAAAGCAGCAAGTAGATCCCCCATGTAAAGGTTATACAGCCGGGGATAGATAATCTGTTTTGTCAAGCTGTGAATTTTTTTTGTTTCAGCTTCTGTTCACATTTCCATATTCTATCCTCTGTCTCATGTCTACATCAAATTCCTCATGTCCGCCATCTTTCTTTATATGTCTGCGTCCACATGTTGCATATGCAACATATTTTCGCCTATTTGTTGCCTTGGGCAGTGGGGATTCAAGTTGAATTGCGCAATTTCATTTTGCGGCCCTCCAGATGTTCTGACATTCAATTTCCATGATCCTTCACCTCGGAGTAGCCTGGCCAGGGCTGGCGGCAGCAGAGTCTTGTACGGCATTTGTCAGAGCTAGTGTTCACTATCCCGCCTCACCTTCAAAGCTGGACTGTTATATCATCTGCTTACCCCACCTGCGTCCTGCACTTTATCCATCAGTCTTGGCTGCAAGCTCACCAGCAAGCCACTTAAGGATAGCTCAGGGGCAGCGCGTTTGTCTGGAAGCAAGACAACGCAGCGCAACACAGGTGCGAATCCCGATCCCGTGCTTAGAAATCACTTGCTGGTATAAAGCGCATTTTAAATGAACAATAAAATAAATGAAGGTCACAAGGCCTCGTCTAAAGCCATTTGCTTGGGAGAGTTTGGCAGAGTTTCAAAACGTATAACCTATGCACACGGTGGAATGAACCATCACTGAATGGAGGAGGGGGGTTTGCTTGGATTTTTGCTTTAGGAGAGCTGAGGATGGGGTGTCAGGGGTTTCCCTAAAGATTGATGACTTCAGATTTTCTTAACTCCAAAGATACATAAGTTGAATGTAGCGTCTGGTGAACAAACAAGTTTTTCCCACAATGAAGAGTTAAAGTAAAACCTTTCCACTTGCACCTGGCTATTCAATGTAGGGGTTTTTGGATGGAACATTGTTGATTTGTAGATATTACAAAGCTGCACCACACAGGGATGTATGTTCATTGCCAAAACCATCTCTTGCCAGGTCCAGAGAGCAGAGTAACCGAGGGAGCTCTCCTATCTCGATCCTGCCATCCACCCTGGAAAGCCTTTTTATGTCCTAATGAGGAACTTGCGTGGCATGGTGCCACCCAGAAACGATATTTCTGCCAGGGGGCCATGGGGTTTGCCCAGCAAAGTTGGAATGTGCCTGAAATGCACATTGCATTAGAGTTGCTCCACTACAAGCAGATGTGGCAGTCAGACTAACTCAGCATGGCACAAGCCCGGATGCTGCGGTCAGGACAAACTGAGGACACACGAAGACCCTCAGATTGGCGTAGGTACCCCACCATATCAACTTTCTACAAAAGCCTGTACATTGGGAAATAGTGTGTTCCTTTCCGTTGTTATCGATTGGTTTAACATTTCACATGGGCAACTGTGACCATTGTACACAGGGTATCAGACTTTATGCCAAATATTTCCATTTCTTGCAGCACTGCAAAACAGGTCTCCTTGTGTGGCCTTTGCCAGATGCAAACCACAAAATACAACTCTAAATGGAAGAACAATCCAGTAAATAACACTTTCTGATTGGCCGTCAGTGCAGGAGCTTCTGGACTCTTGGCGCCTTTGACTTAGGCATCATGTGACATTCCGGAAGCATCTACACCACTGCAGTAGAGTATGGGATTGGTGGCCCTCTTAACTGCCAGGACATGGTCTTGAAGACAGGTCAGTGGAATGAGAACTAGGCCCGGAACCCCGCTTACTGAAGCGTTCATCTGTCATGGTCATTCATTGGGGCAAGCAGGTCCTGCACCTTATTTGTCAGGCTAATAGATTTCCCCAGGACAGCAGCAGAGGCCTACCTTCTATTTGAGTGCATTGTATTGGGTCCTCATTACTCAACGGAGATCAGCCAAGGTTCCAAGCACTCAAAAGGTTTAACCAATGGAGTTCAAGGATGAGAGGAATAAACATGTATTCGGGTTGTCGTTTATCAACAGCCATGTCTCGGAAGCCTTTCTGGATAGTACATTTTCTTAAATCTGGAAGCAAAACTTTCGTTAGAGTCGGGGCTTAGCTCGCAAAGATCTCACCTTTGATCAGTGATATGGTAAGTAGATGTCATGGTTCATGCGGGTTTATAATGACTGAGTCTACCTTACAGTGTCAGGACTCATACACTCAGTCACAGGTCCCAGGAATCACAGTTCCACAGCATGAGACAGGTCCTCATCCTGTTTCACTGCTGCTACATTAACGACCTGACTATATAATAATGCTATATAATAATAGGTGAAGAACGATGGTCTGGAGGGTTGCCCAGAGCAATGCCAGAGGTTAGGATTAATTCCAAAGCTTGCAGCCATCACCTCTTTTGTTTTGCGTAAATCACCCTGAGTGGGACGGCTATGCCCAAATGTGGGTCTCGTGCCTGCTGTGCCTAGAGGCCCAAGTTACTCCTCACTGGTGAGGCCCAACAAGGCCGAAACATGCTTGGGATGCTTGTGGTCTCGTGCAGAAGGGATGTGACCAAGCAGTTCACGCTGGACTGCCCCTTCTGGAGTGGTACCAAGCCTGATTTGCATATGGTTTTCCCCTTTTGTAATGGCTTGGCAGGCAAAGAACGATGGTCTGGAGGGTTGCCCGGAGCAATGCCAGAGGTTAGGATTAATTCCAAACCTTCTAGCCATCATCTCTTTTGTTTACCGTAGGTCATTAGTCTCCCTACATAACAGCTTTCGTTTTGTGCCAGCTTTATCTCAACAAATAAAAGATAAAGTTGACATCAGAATGGGACTATGTTTATAATGTTCGTGGTCGGAAAGCGAATATGTTCAAATAGTAATCAGTAACTCAGGGCCAGATTCATGAAGAATTGGGTTCGGAGGTAGTCAATTCACTCCGTCCAGTGTAGGCAAACGGCTGTATCTATTGTGGTTGAGGCTGACTTTGATATGTTCTGGTCGGTGCCAATGGGGGAAATACACTCCATCCAGATGGGTAAGAGGATCTGAAGGGCACCTTTACATCTAAATGAGTTGGCTTCATAATACATTGCATAAAGGGGCTGCCTTAGGTACTGTGCTTTGCCTACTTACAATAGGAATGTAGTGTGAGGGATCAAAAGAAGATGAAGGCACAAACCTCATGCCCGACACTGAGCAGGCACTTCTCAAATTTGAATTCAGTACGTAAGCAGCCATTCTAGGAGACGCAAACATAACCACAGTATAGTCCCACTTAGACGATTTCATGGCATTTTCCTCCACCTTACTCTACTTGCCATGAGAAATTCTTGCGGGTTAATATTTGGGCAAATGAAAGGAGCATTCGTCCGATGGGATGCCTTGTCAATCAGCGAGACTGTGGACTCTTTGTCACCCTATAAAAGTGACTTGCTCCCAATGTTACACCCACGTAGGGAGCTGCCGCTGGTGGTAGATTCAGAACATCTTGCACTTGAGTACCACTGGTTACATTTGTGTACATTTGTGTCTTCATTTTATGGCGAGTCAATGCGGGCGATCTTACTGTGTTGAATACCTATATCAGCTATTACACTCAAAGATCATTTCTCTGTGTTATTGTCTGTAGTATTGGGTGTAGATATGTGATCACCCTCTATATGCGGTTCGGGATTAGGAACAGCAGTGAGACAATACGTTGCGTGTCCCTCATCCTTCAATTTACGAACTGTTGTAGCAACTACTGAAACGGCTATTTTTAGCCATAATTATTTAAGAATAAAAAACAGATATAAAAAAAAAAATTGGATAGAAAATCCATTGCGGAGCTCAATTTCTCCTTCAGTTCAATGTCTGAGAATTTGTCTGGAGCCTAACAAAGTGTCCATAATGCGGTGGTCAGATGTGCCCCTGAGGCTGCTATCATGCTGTGCCCCAATTTGGCTGGTTTTAGACACTTTGGAGGGTTGTTGATAATCAGTTAGAGAAACTGCCATTGGTAGATTAACATGCGTGGGTGTAGGGGTTGGCTGTCCTGTGTCTGTCATCCGCAATGAGCTCTAGGTTTGTCCCTCCCGTCGCTGCAGTTCGTTCCAGGCTGTTCGACTGATATAAGTAGGGAATGCTGGTCACCATCTGAAGCCGGGTCACATGGCACTGGTGCGGTACTAGCAGGGGAAACAGATGAACTTTAGAAGCTTCTAGAGCTTGTTCTGTCACCAAGATTCTTTATTCCCGTTTCCCTGATATTTCCTGCAAATAACTGTCCAAACGAGATTCCGAGTTAGGTTTTCTCCCCGATCTCCTTCGTGTGATCCATTTTCCCAGCTTTTTCCCATTGCAGATTGTAGGATGCCCAACAACTCTACACCTTTCACAGTTACTGAATAAATACTTTCTTCCAAGCCCAAGAGGCAATTTGGTTTGATGTATACCAGTGGTGCAGTGTGAATTATTTTATTGGAGAGGCATAAATATTTCCCACAAACGTGCATGGGCGACCAAGTGTATCAAGTGATCGCAAACCAAATGGGGGCTCTGGATGGCTCTCCCCCAGAGCAAACATTTTGCAGCAAAACTCAGGGAAAGTTATTCAATATACTATTGGTTTGTGGAGTAACAAATGAAAACTCCAATAGAAGTCAAGGCCTGAATACATCAATAGTATACAGGAGCATTTCCCAAGGTCTTGCCATGATGCCTTTGCCGGCAAGGAATGCCCGTAATCAGCCAGTGTCAGAAGGAATTCTCATGCTTGCCGTCACCAATAATTCCAATATTGCCACTGTAAGAAAACATGTCAATGCTGAATGTGCCAATATATTCCAGTATTTCCCACATATGAAAGCACTCACGTTGCCATTGCTCCTAGTGCCAGTAACTCCACTGCAACAATACGTGTGTTATACCGGCCGCACCAATATATACCAGCATTGCTCTTCACTGCCAGCACTTTGATGCCATTAATTACCTCCACCAATCTCCACCACACTCACTGGCTGTTCCACACATTGCACATGGACATTGCACACACACACACACACACACGCCTGTGCCCACATATTATTCACTCGTCGCTGCCTTTGTTCCGGACTCCCGCCTGCACACACGAAGTAGCAGCTCTGGATGCCCCACATGCGCATCTTGCAGGAGAAGGTGGAGGTTTCAACAAACACATTTCCCTGATTCCAGGTTCCTGGCATGCCTGGAGAGCCAGAAACTCACTACTCATCAGGAGGCTATGCTTGTGGGAAAGTGCAGTAGCACCCACCAGCATGATTTTCAGCCCACAATTCCCCCGCCTGCTTAGCCATGCAAGGCTTGGGAAGCAAAACACCCCCAGTCTTTCATTGCCCATTGGGCATGAGCAGCTGAGATACTCATTTACTTCATTTGCATGGCGGTGTGCAAAGGTGCCAGACCCTGGTACGTTGCCTTTTGCCCTCTGCCACACCATGAAGTAATTTACCAAATGTTGTCGGCAGTGCCCGTTTACATTGCAGTGCCAACGTAACAGCTCCCCGCCGCCAAATTATGACCTCTTTTAAAATGTGCTACATAGTCTTGGGGAGACATTTCTATGAATTGAGCTGCAGAGCATTCTGGTATAAGTAGTCTAATGAGGTCACCTGCACCACACGAGGCTGAGTGCCTTCTGTGGCAAGTTTCACTATGTAGACCTATATATATGGCACGAGGCAATGCATTGATGCCTGCAACATGTCAATCAGGATGGGGCATTCCCACAGACGGGCTTGAGTGAGAGGCGGGTGCTAGTGGTGAGGACTGGTGCAGATTGGACATTTCCTAGGTGGGATATTGTGTCTTTCTTTCTACCTTACAGTCATTGCAATGCAAGTGGCCAGGGCCACTCTGCTGAGGGTGGCCCAAGGCTTGTGCTCTAAGCTCTGTAGTGCTGCTGCACAAACTCTTCCCCATTATCCAATATAACCATTGCCCTTAAGGTCTGGGGTTGGTCCGAAGGCAGGTACTGCAGGGCAACTGCACTATTGACCACCTGCATGCCATATATTTACTGTATGCTTTGTTAGGGTATGTTGTGTGTTGGTCACTATAGGTATGTTATGTCATGTTACCGTACGTTTTACATTGAAAAGGAACGGCCCCAAACAACTGAAGGGAAATGAATGGAGAGGAGGCTGTCTGCAGGATCTGGGGCAAGCTATGGCAGGCAATCAGGGTACTGCAGGCAATCAGGGTATTGCAGGCAATCAGGGTATGGCAGGCAATCATGGTATTGCAGGCAATCAGGGTATGCCAGGAAATCAGGGTACTGCAGGCAATCAGGGTATTGCAGGCAATCAGGGTATTGCAGATAATCAGGGTATGCCAGGCAATCAGGGTACTGCAGGCAATCAGGGTATTGCAGGCAATCAGGGTATTGCAGATAATCAGGGTATGCCAGGCAATCAGGGTATTGCAGGCAATCAGGGTATTGCAGATAATCAGGGTATGCCAGGCAATCAGGGTATGCCAGGTAATCAGGGTATGCCAGGCAATCAGGGTATTGCAGATAATCAGGGTATGCCAGGCAATCAGGGTATTGCAGGCAATCAGGGTATTGCAGATAATCAGGGTATGCCAGGCAATCAGGGTACTGCAGGCAATCAGGGTATTTCAGGCAATCAGGGTATGCCTGGTAAGGTATGCCTGGCAATCAGGGCCATTAAAATTTGGACATAATACATTTGGATAACTATCAATAGCAGAAGAGGTGGCTGCGTGCCACAGAAACAAATTAAAAAGAACATGTAAAAGTGGCATCCATATAGATACTGTACTGAGTTGCTCAAAGGAAATGTGGAAGAAATGAGCTTTGTTTGGCATGGGCACGGAATGTAGTCTGGCATAGTATGGCGTTGTGACCGATGGGGAGATTCTCAGGCTTGCGCCTCGGCTGGCTCCTCTAGGCCACCATAGCCGCGCTTGAAAGGAGGAGCGAAGGATTGAAGCTACTGGAAACAGTTCTTGTGAGCAGTAGCTCTCAGCGGGCGCTGCCCACCCCAAGGCCTGCCCTCAAAGGACGCATGTTCCTGAAGGAGAGGGTAGAAGATCAACATCTGGACCTGCAACTACCGCTCGACTTCCAGAAGCAGGCAGGGGTGCGGTCATTGCCATACTGCTTCCTGAGAGGGAGAGCCTGCACTTCCCCGGTGGCAGGATTAGGTGCCTAGGCGCCATTGTATAATGAACGTCCCTGCCCCAGTCACAGGCTAATTGAGATGGCCTCCGCCAGATCCCCTACGAGAAGTAAACACCTATTTGCAGATAATAGGCAATCAGCAGTGGGGACGATAGAACACAATGATCCTGTGAGTGCTGGACGCTCTGGACAATCAGATCTCTGCTTAAGATATATGTCTATGCGTTTAAGAACCCGTACCTATAGCACACTGTATGGTTAAGGCCCTCCTGCCTAAGGAAGCAGTTGGCAACCACAGGGGAGAGGATCTGAGACGGCTGAAAGCACTGTGGTATAGGACGATTGCCTTTTTGAACAATTATACATGCAACATATTGTATTTTTTCTTTGACCACATGTTATGGGTGATGTAGACGCCATGGGATATACCTCAAGTGTAAAGTACTCTTGATGGTTGCTGTGGGGTACGGCAGCTGCTGGGCACGCTACCGCTGGGTGGCATTGGGGATCAGGTGGCGGGATAGCGAAATATATGTATACAGCTAAGAGATGTGTAAGTTACTGTTGAGGCCCCAATAAAAATAATCTTTATCATATTGTACCTTAAACTCTCACAGTCACATACACACCCAACATACCCCATATATATTCTAGCGATAATTGTTCAGAAACAAATTGTACTCCTGCTTTGCCCCTTATAATGCCAGGAATGTAATTCCCAGAGTGCAAAGACAAATGTATTGCAAACATTCTAATAATAATATGGCATACTTTATGCTTCATGAGCCAACTCTTGCCCTGTTTGCACCACGAGTAAGTCTTTACATCAACAGGGAGTTTAGTTCACAATGAAGGACACAGGACATTGTTGCGTAGAAGGGATCAAGCATGGCCAATCAAACATCCAGGTTAAATGTGACATTCTTTGGTCTCACCAGGTTCCCTAGGCTGCCAACACCCTACCCAAAGATGCACATTAGTTTCTTTAAGTATGTGTTATGCATTGGCAGTTCTTTGAGAACTACTATACTCTACAGTAGTACCCGGACAGGGTCAATGAGCTTGTTAAAAGCGAGCTCATTGGCCCTCACCCGGGCCTTACCTGCCCGACAAGGCTCAGATGCTGCAGCATCCCGGAGTACCCACGAGTGGCTGCCATGGAAAGGGAGAAGGCACTGCATGCCCATGCAGCTGCATACCCTCATACCTCCTGGCAACACTTTTCACTTGGGTCTGTATCTGCAACCCTACAGTTCCCTTATCCGCACTTATTTGACACCTGTTGTCTGCGCTTAATTCCTGCACTTGCCGCTTGTTGGCTGCACTACCTGTTGTTGTCTTGATCACGTGTTCAGCACTTCCCACTCCTCCCCTGCCCCTTCCACTTCCCCCCTTCCCTCTCCCCTGCATGTTCTCAATGTCACTGGGCCTAGTAATATCATTGTTTTGTTCTCCCTTGCACCCCTCCCTTGCCTCGTCGCGCATTGAAACACTTGTTTAAGGGCGCAATGTAAATAAAATATCATATCATAGCATGTAGTCCCTTCACCCCTTCCATTGCGGCCGTTTTGTTTGTTTACTTTTTTTCCATTCATTTTAATGGCCTCTGTGGAAAGGAAGAAGGAACTACGTGTAGTCCATTCTCCCTGATCCCTGGCGCCCATTTCTTTTTGCTTTTTTCCAAGAGTCGAGAAACAGTTACAGCTCCATTCCTCAACTCGAGAAAAATTGCTCTTAGTACCCGGGTACGAAGTGCCAGGACACTAATGGCAATATAACCCTTGCAGGGGGGCATTACCGGTAGGGTATTGATATTGATATTGATTGTGTATTTGTATAGCGCCTATACACAATGTGTTTGAAAGCGCTTCAAGGAGGGAGGGAACATGGGAGAATACAATTACATTCTTACAAGTCCTTGAAACAGATCAGAATGTGGAAAATAACTATCAAATCATAACAGATAGTACAAGTGTATGGAACAATAAGGTAGAGGTGAAGGGGGAGGAGACAAAACTAGCAGTAGCTTTACTATGCCTGACAACAATTGCTGCAGTGCAAGAGTGACAAGAGGAGTGGGGAGGAGGTGAGGTGAGGTGAGGGGGAGAGGAATAGAAGGAGTAAGGAGAGGAACAAAACAAGTGACTATCCATTAAAGGTCAACGACTGTTCAAGAATAGTGCAGGGGAGGGAGTGGGAGGAGAAGACAAAAAGGAAAGAGGGGGACGGACAAGCTGTTATCAGTGGTCCAGGGACCGATGATACGAGTAAGTGCTAAAATATAGTTTAAAGGTGGAGGTGGGGCAAAAAGGCTGCATAGACAGGCATCTACGAATTACTATGCCTGACGGCAATTGGGGTAGTGCTGGGAATTAACAGAAGGAGGGAAGAAGGGAAGGAGGGGGAGATAGGGTGAGGGAGAGGGAGGAGAAAAGGAAAGGTGGGCACAAGGCATGAAGGCAAGAAAGGGGAGAGGGGGCGCAAGGGGAGAGTGGGGGGCAGGAGATCAACATGGGGGGCAAGGGGACACAACAGGGGGCAGAGAGTGGGGGGTGGGACATGGAGACACTGGCAGGGCAGGGGGGACATAGAGACACTAGCTGGGGGTAGGGCAGACATGGAGACACTGGCGGGGGGCAGCAGGGACATGGAGACACTGCTGGGGGTCCGGGGGGGGCTTGGAGACATTGGCAGGGGGCGGGGGGCAGGGGGGACATGGAGACACTGGCAGGGGGCAGGGGGGACATGGAGACACGGGCGGGGGGCAGGGAGGACATGGAGACACTGCTGGGGGACAGGGGGGACATGAAGACACTGGCAGGGGGCAGGGGGAACATGGAGACACTGGTGGGGGCAGGGGGGACATGGAGACACTGGTGGGGGTAGGGGGGCAGGGAGACACTGGTGGGGGCAGAGGGTAGGGGGACATGGAGACACTGGCGGGAGGCAAGAGGGACATGGAGACACTGGCGGGACACGGAAGGGGTGGCGTACCGTAGTGGACAGGGGTAGACAGGGCCTTTGTCGTGGGCCTTCGGTGTGATAGCCAGCTCCCGCCTCCCAACTGCAATGATTGGCTTAAAAGACAAGTGCAGCCAATGGGATGGGGGGGCCAAGCAGACAAAGGCAAGTGTAGAAAAAGTACGGCCATGATGGAATACCTGCATGCAGATGGCAAAGTTAACTGCAGGAAGGCAGAAACGCTGGTGAAAAGAGGGCAGATCCCTCATGTCTCAAAAGATGGATTTGCCGTTGTGTTGAATTCAAAAGGAGCCTTTTAAGTCAAAGTTGCACAAATGATTCGCTCAGACGTGTGTTGCCTGCAAAATAAACCTTAAATGTAAGACTTACTCCAGTGAGGTGGTAGAGCTGTGGCAGGCAGGGTTGAGGCATCAGGGGACCCACAGGTTCATCAGGCATCCCGGCAGGAGTGGAAAAGCTGAATGGTGAGAGGTTAATGCCCCTTGTCCTTCGTTAAAGTCCTTGCTTCGCTCAGGCTTCTAACTATGGCCCCAGGGACATTACCCTACAAGTAATGCCCCCCTCCTCGGGTTACATTGCCTACTTAAGTACATT
The DNA here is from genome assembly GCF_040938575.1 of Ambystoma mexicanum. Lineage (NCBI taxonomy): Eukaryota > Metazoa > Chordata > Amphibia > Caudata > Ambystomatidae > Ambystoma > Ambystoma mexicanum. The sequence continues at coordinate 786,551,195 of NC_090925.1, forward strand.
TCTCTGAAACTATCTGAAGTTCTATTCATATTGCACAAATCATTATTATTGTTAATAATGGAGGAAAAATGAATAATATTAATGAATAAGAGATGTTGGGCAGGGAAAATCAACCCCCCACTCTTGAGGCTGCTGAATGTTCTAACCTCTGGTCCACCAGCATCCTAGAATTGAAGCTTGACTGACCACACATGAAACTACTTTCATCCCAAGATGACCGCATGCATTTTAGAGCATGTCCACGCACGCCCAAGTGGCTCAGTCGAATAGTACTGAGATACCTAGTGTTGAAACGATGGCCAGCGCCTCATGCAACTGCATCACCCACATTTCGTGGAGATTTTGGAGTAGAAAAATTGTGATATGTGTAGATGAATAGGCCATTTGAGGCTAGAAAGAAGAACGATATGTCTAATATTGCTCCCAGGTAGAATGTTTTGTAACACTTGCATGCAGAGACCTGGGTTTTTTACTAAAGGACACTCTTCTAAAAAGCACACTCTATGTGAATATAGGAGAAATAGTATATTTTAAAATACCTCTCTGCATTCCAAAGAGATTGGCCAGGGTTCAACTTAGACCACCAATAGGTGAAGAGGAGACTGCTATCAGAGCCCTGGCTGCCTATTTTTGGAACACAGTCAAGTTTAGTTTCTGCGCTATTTACTGCAGAAACAAACTCAGGCAAAAAATTGGCAAATGTCGTTACCCAGGACAAGAATATCCTGACCCTCTCCCCAGGGCTTCAAGTTGGCTTTCTTCATTTTTGTCGGGCAGAGCATCTAGAGTCTAAATGGAGACTTAACTCTTTTGAGACTCATGTTGATTGTGGTGTGTTGCAGGAACCCTGGCCACGGCTTGGACAACTGCTTGGCAACTTGGGGTCAAGGTGGAAGCTTTGACTTTGTGGAGGAGCCCAAGCCCGGTTCAAGCTCTTAGGGCATTCTTATCGATGTGTGTTTTGAATGAGAGGTCACAGTTGATGGTAACACCGAGAGAATGTGTGCTGAGAGAGAGCTGTTGCAAGAATCCATCCAGCTTCATGTCAGTCAGCCAGTTCTGGACTTGGGCATGCTCGGTGGGGTTTCCTAGGAGAAATAATTCACTCTTGTTTGCGTTAAGCTTCAGGTAGGCCCAGCATACCTGGACATATAAGGGGGGCATATTTTGGCAATAGATGACTAATGGCACGTGATTCTGCGAATGCTTGTGGTTGATACCGTTCCATAGAGTTCAAAGGTATTTCATAATGAAACCTAAGCTTGATTCACTGGGTGCTGGTAACGTCTACCTCCGCCCTTCCCATTTGCATGCAGTGAAAGCCTTCATTAGACAATTGCGTTATCCTGGCATACCACTTAAATGTACTCACAGCCGCACACGCAGTGCTTATCCAGACTTACTCCCAGGGTGTGTCACAGTAACTCATTCCTCTGCGATGCGATCACCGTGCCGTCAGCCTTCAGCCGACTTAATTCTCATGCATTCCAATGATTGTCTGCAATGGCAGCCCCCACAATAGCATATGGTCTACATCATTTCCCTCCATGCCACCACTTTCTTTTCCCTGTCTAGCACGATAGTGCAGTCAAGCAAGCGCCTGCCATTGAGATCCATGTGCAGTTTGCAGTCACAGGTTGGCCTGTCCTCCTTCAGAGGGCGATACTTTGAATACCATAGAGTTTTGGAGTAATAGCTTCGGTTGTGCAGCATTCAGAAACTGGAGGAACCTGATCCTAGGTGTTTGTATACACATGCATTTATTATTATTAGCATGTTTTAATGTCACAACACCTATCCTTTTATTTATTTTATTGAATTGTGTTCAGTGTCGGCCCTACCCAGAGGCTCTCAGAACACCTTACATGGTTCAATGGTGTAAAAGAGAAACTGGAGTTACAAAATATTTTCAGGATAGTAGAGGGAGATTAGGATAGACCAGTAGTAGCAGGGGAGGTGGGGGGGCAGGGTTATACGTGATGAAACAGGTATGTTCAGAGGCTCATTCTGAGAGTGGTGATGGAGGGTGCAGTGCGAATGTGAAGAGATAGGTTCTAACAGGCTGTGGGTGCCCACTGAGTATATATTTATTTTTGTGTGCATGTTAGTTTGTACAGTGGAGTGTGTAGTAGATGCTGGCTGGCTTGTCTGGTGTTTGCTGGGTGATGGGTTTGTGTTTGTCGTGAAGGTGAGATGGAGTTTTGCGGTGGATGGCTTTGAAAACAATACAGAGTCATTCAGTGTAGCTGGGCGAGTGCTAAGGTGATGTGTGAATGTTTGGGTAGGTGGAGGATGAGACTGGCTGCTGTGTTCTGTATGTCTTGCAGGGGGAAGGGTACTATTGGGAAGTCCAGTGGTGAGAGAATTCCTGTAGTCAGCTTGGAAAGAACCAGTGTTTGAACTGCAGTGGGGAAGTCGTCAGGAGTAAAGATGCATCTAATCTTTTGTAGGTGGTGTAGTTGTGGATTGCATGCTTTGGTGACAGCAGCCATGTGCTGTATGAGGGAAAGGTGGGTGTCAATGGTGAAGCCAAGGGATTTGAAAGGTGTGAAGAGGAATATGCATGGGTTGTCCCTGGTGAGTCCTTTGATACAGGGGGTGAGTTTGAGTCTGTGTCCAATGAGTCAGATTAGGACATATTTTGTTTAAAAAGAGATGAGCTTGAGGACGTCGGTGGCCATCCAGGCCATGATAGTGGAGAAGCAGCTTTCGAAGGTGTGGGGGTTTGAGGGAATGAGCTTTGGAAGTGTTTTTGCATATCGTCTGCATCTTTGTGGAAATGGACATTGTGTTTTGTAAGGGTCTGTCAAAGGGATTCAATATATAGATTGAAGAGGATTAGAGATAGTGAGCAACCATGCAGTATGCCGTACTTGACCGGGTGGGGTCGGATCAAAAAGGGGGCATAGAGACAAAGTGTGACCTGTTAGTAAGGAAGGAGATCAACCAGCCATGGGTGGTGCCTGGGAGTTTCATCCTGTGGGCTAGGATGTCGAGAAGAATGGTGTAGTCGATGGTGTCGAAAGGCTACAGAGAGGTTTAAGAACACGAGTAGTGTTGTATGTCCTTTGTTAGTGATGTTCTGGTGGGGTTTAAGGAAGAGGAGTATAGCAGTCTCTGTGTTGTGTCAAGGTCGAAAGTCAGATTAGAAAGGGTTAAGTAGGTTGTTTGTGGTGATGTTTTGTTGCAGTCGTGTCGCAGTAAAGCATTCCATAATTATGGCAAGATAGAGCAGGATCGTGATGCAGCAGAATTTGCTGGGAACATGGGGTAGAGACGGGGTGAGATCTGTCCAGTTTTGAGTGCAGAGGGTAATGCCATGTGAGAGCCAGGGGTTGGTGGCGGTGAGCCAGTGTGCAGTGAGTGTGGTGATGCAACTGGATGCAACTTGAGGTGGGCATGCATCATCTAGGAAGTGTGCAGGGTTTGTTTTGGCAGTAAGGGTGATGAGGGTGGTTGTGTCGATGGGGTTGGAGTTGTCCCATGTGTTGAAATGTTTGGGTGTAGGGGGTGAGAATGGGAGAGCAGAGTGGAGGGCTTGTTTGATGTTCTGTATTTTGAAGTTGAAGTAATCCATGAGGGAGTTGCATACTGCAGTGGATGGGGTGTGGATGTTGGCTTGGAGAGGGATTTGACAGTGTTGAATAGTTTCTGTGTTTAATTGATGGTGGATTGGAGTTCTGGGAGTTAATGGGTGGCTTTGTCATTGAGTACTACTGTTTTGTATTTGTTGCTGCAGTGTTTGAGTGGTGTTCTTTCTAGGTGTCTGGCTGGTTCTATGTCATTTCGATTTTTGCAAGTCGCCTAACCAAAAGACCAATTTTTTTCAGCCGATTTTATCTGGCCCACAAAAATTGAAATAATTACATTTCTTTGACCCCCCACACCCACTGCCACCCCACCCTCTCTTCCCTGATGTACTCCAAATCGGGGGTTTCACTCCCCCGAACCCTACTTGCTCAGCCCCTGCCACCTCGCTTCATCCTATGATTCCCCCCAGCAAAATGCACACAAACACACATACAAACACGAACACCCAACACACAAACACACACGCACATATCAACTTGCTTGTTCTCAGTCGAGGCCACTTCCGGGTCCTTGCATGCCTGTCAGCCCTTGCACGCACTCGTGTGCATAGCAGGGGCTGACTGTTCGCTTTGGAAAGACCGCTCTGTGCGGTCACAGAGTAGTCTTTCTAAATTTTTTTATTTTTTATTTTTATAAAAATATCTCTTGGCCGAATACTGTTTGGCTTCTTGCTTGATAGAGAGGAGGGAACTGCTGAGCCAATGTTGATCGTGGTGGATGCTGGGTTTTTTGCCATCTGCCACACAATCCGAACCATAGGAAGATAAGCTCTGAGACAGGCCTGTCCTTTCAGCCCAACGATGGGTACTTCACCTAATGCTAGATAGACAAGCAATGTCAGTTGTAATTGACTCCCAGCACTGCAGTGGCATAGAACCAAAAGTTACCACAATGACTTGAAAAAGTCAATTTGTATGTGACAGATTAAAGCTTACAAACATTACCAAACTTGCTAATTGCCTTACAAGACTTCCCTATCCAGTGTACCTCTGAGTAAACATTCCTGCCCCATTACCTCCCTCATTCTATCCACCCATGTGAAATCTCAGGCAAGTCCTTCATTACTCTCACTGCCCACAAATGTAACACTGCCAGGCCATGAGGGCCCATGAGACCATAACCATTAGGACACATCAGGCACCCAGAGCCATTTTTAGATTTAACAGTGTTCCTTCTACCCCCATGCCTCGGGTAGCTACTGGTCCTGCGTTTCACGGCTGGACGTACAGAATGTGTTTCTCATGACCAACCCTACTATTGAACTGTTTGTAAACTACTCACTTGATTGCCACCATGTTGTGTAAACAGATTACATCCACTGTAACAATTGAATTAATGACCCTTTGTTAGGCTGGGAATACAACTTGTCGTACTGGCCGGATCCCCTAAGAATAGCCAGGATCCGTACTTGCAGGCATGCATTCAAGCATGAACTGTGACATGCAAGCATCATTGCTCATTGAAATAAATGGCCCACCTCTGACACTTGAGTGGGAGCTCCTGCAACAGCAAAAACTATGCAACACAACTCCTAACTTTCCTTTGTCTAGCGTTGTACCATGCCGGCCTGGCATGCATGAGGCCACCAACCATCCACATAATATCTGGTGGCAGCTAGTCATTCCCACACCATCTTGTACTTGCAGCAGCATTTTCTCTAGATCCTTGTTTACAGGCCTCGCTCTTGGGAATCCCAGGCTCCGAGGCCAGACCTTATCCACGGTCCAGCTGATCCAGGCTGCCGTTCTCCAACATTTCAGATAAACAGATAGCCGTCCTGTGGCCATCTGCACAACCTTGTGCATTTCAGCCATATCTGCCCAAGATGCGCCTGCTGCCATGCAGAGGACTACCCCCCACTCCCGTTACCATTTGACATAACTGAGGAGGTGCCATTGCGAGGATCCAGGTGGGATCTGTGGCTAGACTGGCTAAATAACTACTTCAAAGCAACAAGAGTGACTAATCCCGGTGGCATTCAGTACACACCTCCTTGGTGATCATGCTCAATGATGAAGACTATGTGGCCACACCATTGCGCTGTCAGCGTCCTTTCAGCCCCAGGCCAACCCTGATATTGAGCAATTCAACTTGCACCAATCCCGGAAACGCTCTCAGGGAATCTCTTGATGCATGGCATGCACGCGTCCAACGTCTTGCAAGATGGTAGGAGGTGGTTGTTGCACTGAAGAAATTCATGTCCACATATATGCTGTGCCGTCACTAGACTCAGTATGGGGGCAAACTGGGGGGCACACATACAACAAGGTGGGGTGGGATGGTTGCACATCAAATAAGGATCAACAGGCCAAACTGGCTTAAGTGTACCCATATTTTCCCAATCTTGTTAAAAAAAATGTCCTTTAGCATTTTCGGAGTAGGTTTAATGCAATACAAGTTTTGCATCAAGTTAATATACATCATAAAAAGTTAACTCATGTTCAACAGTTGCAAAAGTGCCCTTGCACGCGGCAAGAGACTGCATTATTTTACCTCAAGCAGACATCACTCATACCTCAGTTGCAAACGATTGTCAAGGACAGTATGTTTAACAGTAGAAATGTCACATAAAGGTGCTGAGTATGGGGGAAAGGAGGCAACTGCTCCCTTGGTTCTTTAGCAATGGCTGCCGGAATCTCACTTTTCCCCCATAGAATTGTTCACAGTTTTCCATTTCTAGCTGTACATCCCAGTGGCTGCTGGTGATTTTTTAAACTGGAGGGGAGTACATATTTACCACAAATATGCCAGTGTGACGGAGCGTAGTGAGGGAGCCCCAACCAATCAAGAGGTGTTGGGGGGCTGCCCCGTGAGAAATGTTTTCAAATAATGGCTTAAAATGGTGCGTTTTACAGCACACTTTTTTGAAACTTTGGGTAAAATGACAAACAGATTACAATTAGCTATGTAGGCTAATGCATGAAAGAATTCAATAGATGCAAGTCACCAAGAGTGCAGAGGAGAATTTCACCAATGCATTTTCGGGTTGTCTTTGCCCACAATATATGCCAGTATAAAACTGGCTGTGCCCATACATTATCATGCTGGCTGCACCAATATATGCCAATATTTCATATAAGCCCTTATTCATATTTGCTTTGTGCACGATGCCAGTAATGATACTATAAGAAAACATGTTCATGCTTGTTCTGCCAAAATCCCCTTGTAAAAACTCCCTTATTTCCAGACCGCCACACTTGTAATGTGACTCCTTGTCACGGAAAACAGGAGAAATGAATTTTCCCATAGGCTTGCATTCAGGATTTAATAATTTTAGGCGGAAGAATGGGAAAAATGGCAATATTATTTTATTGAAAAAATCGTGAGTCTCCCACCTAAGTCGGGAGGGTTGGCATGTATGTGTTCAGGTGATCCAGAGATGTGCGTCTATCTAGTTATGCCACAATATTCCATGCCTATTCCTTCAGAAAATACTTGAAATGGTTGCAATCTCTATTTGGGTATGGCTAGGGGTAGAGCACTGAACAAACAAGGCAGTCACTGGGAGGATAGCTCTGCTGCAACGTGTTTGCCTTGGAAGCAAGACAACACGAAGCAACACAGGTTCGATCCCCGGGTCCGCGCTTATAAACCTCGGAGTATTTATGCTCGTTATAAATACACAACTAAGGCAAATAAAACAATTACGCGACAAAAAACAAACAATTCCTGTAACAGCGCCTCGATGCCCGCGGGCTGTGTGAGCGCTTTAAAAATGCAAATAAATAAAAATAAAATATAATAGACATAAGCAATAGAGAAAACACTGCAGTAAATCAGTTCATATCAACAGCCTCTGCAGGGACCAAAAATGGTGCTCCAGTCAATGGGCACAAGCTTCATGATTCAGACACAAACTACAACGAATGACCCTTCTGTGGGAAGTTTTATTTGCTACCGGGGAACCAAATCAAGGAATGGGTTGTGAACCAGACAACGAGGTGGGGTGGACTAGACCAGAGAGTCTTATTAATATGTGTGATATTTCCATCTCTGCCTAAAAATGGAAGATTTGACTGGCCATCTGCTGCAAAGGACTGGACTGCTTTACTTGCAGATTTCCAAATGATGTGCAGAGTGCCAAGAAACGAGTATGTGTTAAACAATGACTGCGAGCAGGTGAAACACTTAGACACATCTGTACTTTGGGTACGTCTGAAAGCAATACACCATTTCTGGCCTTTAGGTTCACGTCATATTGCATTCTGGTGTATGCAGTCCTGCCTTTCTATGTTTCAGGTATGCAAAGTAGGAGGCCATACAAGTTCGAGCACTTAATTGAACATGATTTGAGAGCACTGTGTTGGCATATTTTTAAGAAACAGGAGTGTGCATGAAGAAATGACGCTAAGTGGGAAAAATCAATCATGTTTTTTCCTGCATTTGTACCAAGTTTATGCGTTTCATTTTCAGCACTTAATCTGCATACATTTTGTTTGTGTGTTTGTTTGTTTGTTTATTTATAATGCGCACCAGACCCAGAAGTAACCGCTGCAGCAGTTAAGAAAGTGCAAGGCTTACAAAGTTTCAAAAATGGTTGACAATAGAACAAAATAAATATACAGGTAGGATTACATACAAGACAGAGTGTTAATGTTCTGCGCTAGAAGAGAAAGCCTGCATACACTCGAATACTGCCAGCATCAATATTTTTGTCTTTTTATCTTTGTGTAGTCATTAAAATTAATACTGTTTATTTGTGTAAGACTAATTTATATGTTTGAACATGTTATGAAGATAGTGGTGCTCACTGTGATGCAGTGCATTTCGTTCCATTGCCTGTGGCAAGTCTTTATGGTAAGTGTGAATGTGTGAGTCATTCCACTCTGCAATAGGCCCACCTGGTCTCAAAGCCCCCACACACCCCATTTAGCATCACATAATTTTTTGGGCTTGTGGTGGCTCAGCTCATGGTCACCCATCGACAAGGGGCCCTTGTTACCGCAGCAACAGCAGGGATTCCATCACCAGAAACATTCCACACTTCACGAGGCTTAAAGTGATATATTTACGGACAAACATTAACATAGGGGGTTCATTGACCCAATCGAAAGCGCTACCCGATGTACCTATGATGTGATTCACTCTAGCCCTGTCTATGACTCATATAGAGCCACGTAGATCTCTCCCCCTGTGCCACAGATAAGCCAAGAACCAGGCCGTTGTACAAATATGGTATATATTTACTGAATAATATATCCAAATAATATTTGCACAGAATTAATACTCACTCCACCTTCTCTGTGGCACAAAACAAAGCTTGAATATAAAGAACTCACTTTTTGGGAACAAACATTAATAAAAGTTCTCAAATTACACCACATATGCGTTTCACTTCTGGGGTTCATTTCAATAGAGCACTGGTCAAATACACTGTTCCCAATCCCTCAATGCCAATTATGATGCAGCACCCTAAAATATGACAAGATCACACGCTTGCCACTGTACTGTTATGAAGTTAGGTATGTATACAATGAAACATTTTTCATAATGGTAAAAACTATTTCCCACATGCAGTGCTCTCATAATCTCCCTGCGCGCATGTCAATACTATGCAATGCAAAAGCAGAACAGACTTTGATTACACACTTATCCGATTTATCGAACCTTTCTTCCTTCGCCCCTATGCAATGCAGAATCTTTCCCCACCTCTGCCCTCATCTCGGCCCAGGCCGACAACCCATGTGACAGCAATCCCTGTCCACCTTCTTTCTTCTAGTCTGCAAATCTACCCATGGACTGACACACTGCCAACTAGCCAACTCCCTTTCCTGCTACGGCACTACTTGTACTCTGAAATCCAAAATCCACATCAACCGCCCTCTGCTTCCTCCCCCTTTTGCTCCTTTCCCCACTTCCTCTTGGTTCCTTAACTTTGGACGCGCTTCTGTGGATATTCGCAACATAACCACTGGTCAGGACTTTACGATAACTAGATCCTAGCTCTGTAAAATGCATCTGTGATCCTCTTTCCCATCCCCAATCATAAATTAATTGCAAATTGACGTAGATGATTGAAATGTTATTTTGCAAATGTATATTGGTGTATATTGCGCTACTGTTAGTATGCGTTGCCCCTTTGGTATTCGCATTGTCCTCCTCGACCAACTCGTCAATTTGTCCTCCTCATTCCACCACAGTACTATTCTAAAGCATTTGTAAATGGGATCACTCTGCCTGTTGGTATTTATCTCACCCATTCTTTCTGTTTGAAGCACTATGTTCATTCAAACAAACAAATAGAAAAAACCCCAAACATTGCAAATAATGGGCTTTCTTAGATAGTCAGGGCAGGCTCGGTTTCCCCTCTTTAGTCTACTGGAGCACTTTTCACCATTGTTAGATCTCCGGGTCTCCGCCTCTTGGCTCAAGGGTCAGTCCCATCCCAAGCTTGTGATCTGTTGTTACCAACCGAGTGCAACCAGCGATAACTAACAGGCACATTCTAAATTTCACTGTACGCGGCCCGAACCCTCACACTTGCGACAAGTAAAGCCTTCCAATCTCTAGTGCTCCTCATTGTCCATCAAAGCAACCATATTTGCATGTATCATTTTCATTACATGACAAGTGGGATACTAATGGGCTTTCCCCCCCACAATGAAATGTCCCTGAAGGTCAAGTTCTCCCTAAAATCCAGCTCCTAGCCTCAAATTGCCCAATCCATGGATCTCAAAAGACACCATCTGATTAAATTCACGAGGTGAGACTTTGGTTGCCTTGGATCTGTGTGATGTTAACAAATGAAATTTCAGCTAAAAACATTCTTACCAAACCTTTTTTACTGAACAAATATCGATGTTTTATTTTTTTATTTAGGGGGTCCCTCCAAACCCCTGTTTCCCTGTGCTTCTAAACCATCCTAACTCCCTCTCCATCCGTTGTTACCCCTTTACCCCATCCCATATACATTTTAATAAAAAATTCAATATTTTTTCGGTATTTCAGTTTCGGTAAACAAGTTAGTCTCTGTTTCCTATTCGGTAACATCACTGGATACCGATTGTGCCTTCCCCTAAAACACCCACCACACTCCTTGGGCCACATTGTCTGGGGTAGACTACTCCCTCTCATGTTTACTGTGCCTCTCCTGTTTTCTTCTGGTTAGAGTGGTATGAGGCATCTGTTGAGGGGTGAGATTTAGATTCAAAATATTGAAGATGAGGCTCAATACAAGGTTGTATATGAATTGTTCGTATTACAACTGTTCGAATTACAATTGACCTTTTCACAATTGACCGAATTGTGAAGGTCAATTGTAACATATATGCAGGGGGAAGCCCCCCGCAACCCCCCACCCAACCCAAAACCCCATATATATATATATATATATATATATATACATATATATATATATATATATATATATGGTCAATTGTGAAAAGGTCAATTGTGACCCTTTAAAATCGGTCAATTGTTCATTCGAACAATTGTAAACGAACAATTTGGTGTATACCCAAGACAAAATATGAAGAATGATGGTATGACATATTGACATATTGATGCAGGGGAGTCAGTCTCTCCAACGCGCTGCAGGTATGCAGGTATGTAGGCTGGTGCTAGCCCGAAGCTTCCAGTGATCGATGTCGTCGGGTCCGACCGGCACCCGGTTACTCTTAACGGCCAGCTTAATGGCGAGGGTACAATGCAAGGCAGGTGTGAGCTGCAAAAGAGCAACTCATCTCACCACAGTGCAGCGGACTGTGTGTTTTTCTCAGTTTCGGTGGTAAGCAGCACCTCAGGTTGCAGTAGTGGCCCCCCTTAAATTCCACTGTAGACCACAGCCGAACCTCACGCCAGCGCACCTGGATTCTGTGGCAATAAATAAGCAATACCTGCAGCATTGTTGCCATAGAGAATTACATAGGGTGGACTAAAGCATTGAATGTGGTGTTTATGTCGCGCAGCCGTATCACAGGAGAATCTTCGGAGACCTTTCTCGCGCCATAGAGGCCAAGCCGCATGAATATGGGGCGGGCAGTGACGGTACCTGAGGTACACAATAGCATCATTGCGAGCCCTGGAGAGAAGGCGGCGAAGGCCCCGGCCGACTGGTGGATTTGGGAGCCCAAGGCAGTCCACCCAAGATCTCCCAGGCTAGATGCCCACCTCCGAGGATCACTGGCACTCATGCAAAACACTGCTGCCTTCCTTCACCATGAAGTCCTGGTAAAGTAGCATTACAAACATACCTGCAATCATGAATTGAGATGCTTTATTATGCGCAGAACTGAACTGCCACTTGACAAGGGCTGCTCGCTGCTAATATATGTAATAAAAGGCAGGTTGCTGCGAGTGTAAGCAGAGATATTAATTCATTCATTTGGCAGCGACAGTGACATTGCATGCCTGACGAAATCACATGAAGAGGTGTTACGAGGCCTTTGACCCAGGGGACATCATAGGAAGTGACATCAGTGATATAAAAAAAAAACTCCCAGTTGTATAACTATAAAAAAATACCAAATAGTTAAGCAGACAGAATGTTACCATCTGTATGTTAACCAGAGGGCTGCTGTTGTGCTGCAGGGGTCCGGCCACTGCATGTCAGCGACACACAGCTGAGGCTGGAGGTGCTGCCTCCACAGGCCAGTAGAGTATCATATAGGCAGTTACTGCCACCCTATATATTGCCTCACATGCCATGTGGAGTCATCAAAGGCAAGGTATAGCTTACACGTGCTCAGGTGCTGCCACCACATGAGAAGTACATCTGCAAAAGACCGAATGCCTCCATCCAATCACAGACAGAGCCTCATAGTCCAGATATAGCCATCATGTTTAAGGTACAGCCATGCATGCCTTACTGTTGCCATTATAGGGACAAGTAATGCCAACTCTGCCAGGTAATGCTTAATTTTTCAGAAATAGCCATTATGTGCATGGTGTATGCATAGAGGCTGAGGTGCAGTGATTATTTGTCACGTGCAGCATCAAATGTCCTAAACGTCACCTTCTACCAAACAACCACATGCCAGGTAGTGCCATGATGTGCACACATATGCAAACCTTACCACATGCCAAATGGTGCCTGGACAATTGAAGCATTATACAAATTGAAAATACAAACAATATTAGCATCCAGGGCAGGCGCCGCGGCTAAACAGCTTGCTCGGATCGCAGGCTGAATCCTATGATCCAGTATCCGGGGCAGGCGCCGCGGCTAAACAGCTTGCTCGGATCGTGGGCTGAATCCTATGATCCAGCATCCGGAGCAGGCGCTGCGGCTAAACAGTTTGCTCGGATCCTATGATCCAGCATCCGGAGCAGGCATCGCGGCTAAACAGTTTGCTCGGATCGCGGGCTGAATCCTATGATCCAGCATCCGGAGCAGGCGCCGCGGCTAAACAGTTTGCTCGGATCGTGGGCTGAATCCTATGATCCAGCATCCGGAGCAGGCGCCGCGGCTAAACAGCTTGCTCGGATCGCAGGCTGAATCCTATGATCCAGTATCCGGGGCAGGCGCCGCGGCTAAACAGTTTGCTCGGATCGCGGGCTGAATCCTATGATCCAAGCCCACGTTCTGAGCAAGCTCGGAGCTCCAAGCTCCTGCCGTCGCATTCTTCCTCCACCTTCCCCTTCGCTTTGCTCAGCCCACTAACTTTGGCCCCGGCCGGTTTGGGTGTTATTGCTATGATACAGATAAACAATCAAGGATACAAATTAGCAAATATTATAGTGTTTTGGGCAGCAATGTTGGGTAAAAAAGCAATATTTCAATGTTTTAATTCAGTAAAGCATAAACTGCACTAACCAGATCCTTGCCTGTTTATTGGTCAGCGATACGAATTAGCTTACACTTACCTATGCCTATATATTATCCTGTTCAAAACAGTGCATACAACACCTGCATGACAGTAGACAGTAAATAAACAAACACATGTAAAAGTATTCTGAATTGATGAAAAAATGTAAAAACTTTTTTTTTTGTAGTGAATTGGAGGGCAAGCCAGCAGATCGGCAGATTTCAGTGCCTATTAACACACATCTGAAGTCTGTACTGGGCCAGCTGCCACTGGCGATGCTCCTGAGGCCAGGGGTAGAAGAGCATCAGGCAGTGCCAGTGGTTGGAAGTGGAATGCCAAGGATATCTGCAGGTGGTACCCCTGGTAATCCCTAAGTGACTTCCATGGCTGTAAGCCTTTAATAAATGTGATGGTGTCTGGTGACGTTTTAGAACACGTAGTTGACATTGCATTTGGTTTATTTTGATATGACAGAATATGCCATGACCAAGTTTTGTTTAAAACAGGAAAATATTATTGAACGTCAGTATTTAAAATAACATACCATTTCGGGGTATGCAGTAAAATGAATTCCAATATATATGATGTATCCACATATGACAATACGTAAAGCAACGTGATTCAGAAGGACCCCTCTAATGATCCAGAAAAGCGCTTCTGGATCAATAAATTGGACTCCTTAAAATCGGGGGGACGTAGGGAGGACACGGGATGGGTTTGAACCCTCCAGGTCCAAACCTGATTAATGCAAGCAGATGTTTCCTTTCCTTGTCTTGCACTCACCACTGCTGCTCCTCTCTTTTAATTGCCTGATTACCGGCACGTCCTAATCACCGCAACCGAGTGAACTGTCCGCGCAGCACATAGAGTACAATAGGAATCATGTTGGGTTGCTGTGCAAAAGCCTCTGCATCACACTTTGATTGGCACAATATGTCAAAGGCACAGGTGCCAAGTGGAAATCTCAGCAATCTCCTCATCAGGACCTTCATCGATTGTTGGAGTCTCACTTCTAACCCCATTGAACCGGTTCTATGTTCATTCGTCCCCTTTTTTCTTTTCAACAAGTTATTTGGCAAAATGTTTTGGCCCAAAAAACTCATCGAATTTTATTTTTTTATATTTGGTGGGTTACCCCAAGCACTACCTCCACTTCTCGGTATTCTCTATGCTGCCACTCCAACGCCTTATATAACCTACTCAACCCCCTTAGTTTTCAATTTGTTTTTGTCGGCCAAACTTTATCCGCTAAAAACTCAGCGGGAAAAAAAAACAGGCGATGAATGAACATCATACCCGTTGAGCCACTTCAACAATTACAAATGTTCTACAATTGTTGGCACAATCCTAAAACATAAGGAGGGTAACCAGTTCGAGGTTCGCTCCACATTATTTGCTCGTTATCGATTGTGTGTGCGCCTCATGATCACAAGTCACAGACACGGGCATACCTTACATTTGGGGTATGGTTTGTTTCAGCAACTCCCTTGTCACTATTGATATGGACACTGATATGCCATTATCTCCCCCATGATATCTTCATTTATGTCTACACTGCACACACTCGTAACTGACATTGATTCGAGCCTGCTATGTGGGTTAAATACGTACTTTATTATCCAAAACTATTTGCATATCAACAAAACAATGTAATTGCTGCATAACATTGTTGCAATGCAGAGCAACGGAGGTTCGAATCCAGGCCCCGTGCTTAGAGACTGGTCTTTGGTACTGAACACATTACAAATTAATAGCATAACTCCATCGTACACACAATTTCTCCTATTTTCCCTCTTTCTACAGTTTTTATCTCTGTACTTTTTCTTCCTCCACGTTTTCCTCGACTTGCCTGTGATCTATGTTTTTGGGAAGCATTCGCAGAATTTTGTCATCTAAAAAAGTAACAATTTTTGTTGTAGTGTGATTTAATTGACATTTCTGTACCGTTTAATTTCTGAAAAGTAATCTCTTTTAGTAGGAACACCCTTTCTAGTCATTTATTTTTTTAATTGAATGTACCTTCCTCGCCCCTACCTCCACTTTCTACACCATAGGTCAGCAGTGTATTGGTACAAGATTGACTCCTGCAAGATTGTTCTATCTGAGGCATTGTCATGTCTTGCTTTATATGTGCTAAACATTTTATAATCCATTTCATCCCAAAAATATTGGTTTCTTGTTGGATTTCATCCTAGAAATGTTTGTTTTAGAGTGTTTCATCTAGCATGATATATATATATATATATATATATATATATATATATATATATATATATATATATATATATATATATTTTAATTTGCTCTGGCTTATTGATTGCTTCAATTTCTGTTTGCTAGTGTGATTTGCTCTTGCATTTTTTATGTATATTCTCAACATATATTAGCAACGGCATGATAATTTATGCATGATTGGGTAAGATTCTCATCCTGTAGTGCTGCCAGTTCCATATCATCCACATCGACATTTTCAAAAATCGAAATTCTCAGTCCCCTGGTTTTTATTTTGTTTTCAAAATATTGGTATAAGGGAGCTATTTCCCAGAATGTATATTAGATTAATGTATCTGGTCTATTTCATTGTTTTCCATTTTCTTCTTTCAATCTCTCAATTTCATTTTTAAATTTGTAAATATTTTAGATCATTCAATATCTAAGTTGCATAAGGAGTAACATGCCCTGCAGAAGCGTGCACTTTGAACTCAAACAGTTCACATAGCGTGAAACACGTGTAGGGCAACAGTATTTGAGATCCAACAGTAGGATACAATATAGCCAATTGGAAGGGAAAATAATTATGAGAAATTAAGTGTATGATGGTGAGAAGTAAACAAAGATGTACATTGTTGGCATACCAGACGTGTTGGATAATAAAGAACATTTTCAATCCTCATAAATTTGGTAATTGGTATACAACATTAGAAATCCCTATGTGTTGAGAATTTGAATCTTAGAATATTTTAATTTTCAACTGAATTAAAATATTGAATATGTTAAAACATCATTGGAGGACAGGTGCATAAACTGCATCGGGTGTGGTACCCTCATCATTTCGTCTGTAACTTTGTAGTATTTTGTTTTGCAGATGAGTCTGTGCCCCCACGCTTAGCATTTGTAGGTAAACCACTACATCAAGTTATGGATGCATAGCAATGGGTTATCAGTTTCCACGATAGATGCTACTCACTTTGCATCTCCAAAGACAAAATATGTCCACGTTGGACTTGGTCTTCCTGTTTGTGCTTCTTAAACAAGAGCCTTTTCCGGATGGTGGACTAGTGAAATAAGTGCCCAAAATCAAGGTCACCACAATACGGGAACTAAACATCCATGCCCCTCCCAATGTATTAATTCTCTTGTTTTCTTATATATCACTTTCTAGAGACACCTGAACGGCCTGATCTTGTTGCACCACTTATGGTATGTTGAATCCCCTAGAGGTGATGGAATCTTTGTGTTTACACTAAAAAAATGCACATACAGAATTTGGACTTTGATCGTTGTACGAGTGGTCACCGCTCTGGTTCTGTTTACGAAGAAACCTAGTGTGTCCAATCTGAACTGCCTTCACACTACCATTGAAGAAGTGTACCTTATAGATTGTCTGTGACCCACGTGATTGACCACCTCCCGCCAATAAATACTGTTTCTGGAATGTCCAGGAGATGTGGAATGATGAGGTAAACTATGAAAGGCATCTAACTGACGGGCATGTTCATGTGCTTTGTTCATATTTAAAGATAAAAATATTTACAAAAAAGCAGATGGAGCTAGCTGACTGGTGATGATAAAAGTCAGCTTAAAGGACGATCAATACAAATAGATTCCTTGGCAAAGATCCATAAAATCACGCACACGGTATGAGAGCTATTGACATTGGCTAAGGAAACTAAAAGATGTGGTTTCTAAAAAGCTACAAATTCCACAATCCACACCCATCAAAGTGATGGATTTTGATCTATGCATCAATTCCTGGCAAATAAATTTAATTCTTCAATGTGATTGGTTTTTAAATTAAAACCTTACACAAACAGTATGAAATGAGCCAATAAACAACAACACATATTGTAAAATGTTTACATAATTCCAAAATATTATAAAAAATCTAAACTCAGTTCATATAATTCGTTTTCAATTACTGAGCAAGAAGAATTAATAGCAAGGTTGTTTGATGTCATCATGTAATGAAATTGTTAGTTCAAGTCTGTGTCCGGTAACATAGCCAACAAAAAATCTAATCGCTGCCAGCAGTAAAGAAATTCCTGGCAAAGTAAAGCAGACATCTCGAAGAATACTTGATGCTCAATTACGGAAAGTAGATGAGGGTAATTTAATGGAAACTCTGCACAGAGATGGCCACTGAAAACGCGTCGTGGTTAAGTGTTTTTTCTTTGTTGCAATAGGGAAGTGGTAAAGACAACTCTAAAGTGGGATTAAACACACAAAGATTGGGATCCGCTAGCAAGCGATATAAAGAAGTAATCAAGTGTAACAGGGTTTGCTAAAACATGCTTCATATGGAACAGTTGCACATCCTTTTGTAAACAGTTCCAGATAAAGGGCCCTGTAACAATGTATACATTAGCTGTGCATTTTTAGATATGAAGCGACGTTTTTATATTCAAAGGATTTGTTAAGAAGCTTGAGGAACTAAAAGGTGGAAATGTGGGAGCTTCATTGATGGCGGCTACTGATGAAAGGCTGACTACAGAAATAGAAAAGTGTGTAGTAGAATATTATAATACGCATTTGGTTAAAATGGGGAAATGTGGTCACGTGATTGTTTTTTTGCATGTTAATTATACAACTACTTTTTATTGTAGGCATTGTTTTTATGCACAGTGTTAAAAGTTGTTAAACTATATAACTCAATAATAAAAATCCCTTAGCAAACAGCACATACAATATATAACTGTAACACTTATCGTAGTAGGACCAATGTTAGTCGTAAGTGTGTCCCCTGCCAGCTCCTGAGACGAATGATGGCCATTTCGTCTGCCAGGCCCTGCAGCCAATCATCAGCACTGCTCTCTCACCTGCGAGAGAAAAAGTCACCCACTCACCAAGAAGTGCTTGAGGGGGCCTGAGTCAGTTGTGTCATCGACCATGTCAGGGGCCTAAGTATTATCTGTCAATGTATCCATGAATTTGCCATGGTTGTCCCCTGCCTGTTCCTCAGGATAACCGCAGAGCAGGGCTAGGCCATGCCCTCCAATAGGCCCACCACAATCCCTTATCAGTTCTATGCCCGGAGGCAACCGAAGAAAACATCCACTGCCCACTAAAAAATGTGTCAAGGCTCTGATTTGCCACATCCCTCAATACGCAAACAGCGCTCAAGAGCATCGACAGTGGGATCTAGAGCGCCGGTCTCCCAAACAGCCAGGCAAAGCGAGCCGGGATAAGAGTGTCATCTGTTGGCCTGTTGACTGGCAGGCACTCCAAACCCCTACTCCATTTCCCTTCAACATAGCGATCAACTGCAACCTCTATGTTAACTCCAGTAGGAGAATGCACTTACACAGTGCGTCAGCCCTCAACTGCCATCCCCTCCCCTGCTGACCTTTGAGCTGGTTGGGCTCTGCAGTGCCGTGCCCTCACCTTCCGACCCCATGGCTGCTTCT
Source organism: Ambystoma mexicanum (assembly GCF_040938575.1). Classification (NCBI taxonomy): domain Eukaryota; kingdom Metazoa; phylum Chordata; class Amphibia; order Caudata; family Ambystomatidae; genus Ambystoma; species Ambystoma mexicanum. The sequence goes on from NC_090925.1 coordinate 786,570,156, forward strand.
GGTTTTCCCATGACTCTCCCATCGCCATCCCCTACCGGCCCCTGGGCTGGGCTCCCCTTTGCTCCAACAATCTCTTCTCCATCCCTGGGGAGGGTTCTGGGCTACCCATTGCTGTTCCATCTCCGCCCACTGCGCGTGTTCCTCGGCCGGCTTCGGGCTCTGCATGCTCCCCGGTCAACTCCTTCTATCACCGCTGCGCTGGTTCTGGGCTCCCCCGCTCCCTCCCTCCTCTCCGGATGGGCTCCGCCGCCCCTTGCGTGCCTGGTGTATCCATTTGTATGGCTGCCCTCATCATACTTAAAGCTCCCTCACACCCATAATCCCCTCGAAATTGTCAATCGCCCAGAAATGGGAACAATACTTTAATGCTTTGTCCAAGGTATGAAGTTTTGGGTAAAAACATCATTTTTAATCAATAAGAAATACAACTAGTATTACTAATAATGGAATGTGTATTAATACTAGTAAAAATAGTAATCCTACTGGTGGCAGTAGTAGTGCAATTATTAAGCCCCATTTAACTCCAGAACAAACCAGTTTCAAGGCGCTATTACTACATAAACGACATCAACAGACACAACATTTAAAAAAAACAACAATGAAACCAGATTAAGAAAACTAAAAATGAGCTTCACTTAACAAAAACCTTACAATTATGGATATCTGACCCTAACATCGTATAATATCGAAACGTATTCGAAAAATAAGATCTAGGGCCTCATTACGACTTTGGAGGTAGCCATGGTGCTATTAGCACCCTGGCTGTCTCCAAAATCGTGTCCAGTCCGGATTCCCTGAATGAGGAAATACCGGGCCATTACGACTTTGGAAGGCCCAGTATTTCCTTCTTCAGGAAACCCAGGTCCTTCCCCATTCGAGCCCCCATAGGGCTCAATGGGAATGGGGATGGAGCTAACAATGGCCCGTAATTGACTCTACTGAAGTGTAGTGCCTTGACAACCACTTTCAAGAGTTAGTCCTACTTTTATGTTAGTTGCCCTGTCCCGGTTTTCTACTTTTTAAATCTGGTCACCCTAGCCAAAGGTTCCATCCAGTCCCATCGAAAGAAGAACTCTTCATTGCAGAGTGCGACACCCCATCCTCTTTCTCCCAGCCCCTCCCACCCCACCCGTTCAAGCCACCACACTAACATATCCACAGGCACTGGCATGCACCGAAGCGAGAATACACACCGCAAGTCACACGCTTGGACACTCACTGCGGAGACACGAATTCACGGACCATGTCACGTTAGCAGGATGTGCCCCCCATCGCCCAAGTGTGGACTCTTGTACGCTAACAGGGGCAGTGGGGGGCCGTGGTACCACACGGATAGCCCAGCACATGGTAGTACCCACACAATGGCAGAAGAGGTGATACAGCCCAATAACATGAGTCCTGGGGGGCGGGGGCGATATCGACACTCACCCAGGATGAGAAGCAGGGCCACGGGGCAACAGTGCCAGCCCTCCATGTCGCAGGCTCCGGGAATGCCCCTGATATTGGCTGTCAGGAGTTAAATGGATCCTTTCTCAGAGCAGGAAGGCGGCCGGAGCGAGGATGGCGTCGCGCCGCAGCAGTCCCCTGCCAAGTGATGCTCACCTCCGAGAGATGAGTGCGCACCTCGGTCTGGTTTTTCCTGCCCCGCTGCCTCCATCTCCTCCTTCCACTCTTGCTTAGTTGGTACAGCTCCGCCCTAACCTTTCCTGCCCTGCGCTCCTGACGCCCGAGGCTGTCATCTAGATTTAACCTTTGAGCGAGCCTCTTCAAATAACTGGGATGGGGCCGCACGTCAAACCCCATTCCATGTCCTCTCCCGAAATAATGTTCCAGCCCTGTACGCCCCCTCTGCGTCCACGTGCCCATTCCATGGCTCCCTATCCCAGTATGTGCCTCTCATCCGAGTTCTCCCACCTCACCCACTCTGCACGCACACTAATCTGCCCCAAGTGCACCGACCCTGTCACCCCTTCATACCATCTGCGGCCCACCCTCGGAACGCAATCCTTGCCCACTTCACCCTGTGCCTCTTCGCCCACTACGAACCCGCCATGTTCAATTCACCCCCTTTCATCCACAAGGTGCCCTCTTCACCCACTTTATAACATTTTTGCTCACCCTTTATCTCGTTTACCCACTTTATGCCCCCTTTCACCCGCGAGGTGCGCCCCTCCCCCACCCCGCGGCACAGTTCAGGTAGTCACTGAACGCATCGCCTACTCCGTGTCATCGCCTGACGTGACCCAGGATATACCTCATCGCCCGTGCCTCAGTCTGTGGTCATCACAAGTATTGATTTGATTCAGGTTTGGTAACCGGTTATTCAGTAGAAATTGCACCATGCGACATGCACATTCAAACTGCGACACCCATTAAAAACACGAAATAACACGTGTGAAAAATACCATTGGCACAGCTGGCCAGACTCTAGATGCTTCCATTGCTTTATCTATGAGCCATATGGAAAAAACAACTTACATTTTTTTGAGGATATAAACCACAATGAAGTGTGTGTGTGGGGGGGGGATACGGGGACTGTGCTTGTACGTACACGTTTTCGTTTAATCTATTTCAGAGTGTCCAGGGAGTACATTTTTTGACAGTATATTAATTGTACTGTGAGGCCCAACTAGTTTGGGGCAGTGGGAGTTAATTACTGACATGTTTTGACACTCGTCACAGTCATGCCGCGGGATGCCCGTGTCTGTGCGCAGGAAGTGCCCTTACTGGCAATGTACTCTATGGAAGCGCGAATTTTTATATTTGTTTATTTTTTATTTTTAATGATATAGTTGTCATACATACCTTTTACATGTTTCATCTTTCTTTACATGTTGGGATAAAATATGTCTCTAATTCTCGATACATAAAAGGTCGTTAGAAAATATTCCTGGAGTTGCTACAGAATTCCTTTTACTGTCTTGTTCGTTTTGCTTTCATTATTTCTATTTTCCTCATTCTTTATCATCATTTCATTCCAAAATTGTATGATTTTATAGATCATCCTTTTGTTATTTCCTGCAATTTTTCTGTTCACATCTCTCTTTCGGGCTGTATGATGTGATATGATATGGCATTTATACACCAGTGTTTCAAGGCGCGACGAGGCAAGGGAGGGGGGATATAGGGAAGACAGACACCGATCCTACTAGGCCAGGTGTCATTCAGATCGTGCAAGTGCGAGGGAAGGGGGAGGGGACAGTGCAGTACATCGGAAAAGAATAAATAACAATAAGTGACAGTAGGCCAGCAGGTGCCAAGTGCAGGGGTAAGTGCAGGCATCAGGTGTCAAGTGCTGGTAGTGGGACTGTAGGGATACAGAAAACAGTCAGCAAGTGCGGGGGTTGCCAGGAAGACAGTGCAGGTGTGCGACTTGCGGGGGAGGGGACCTGGGCACTGAGTTCAGAGGGTGGCCAGGTAACCAGCACGGATTCAGCCAGGAAGTCAGCAGGGGAGAGGAGGAGAAAAAGCAGAAGCAAACAGGGTTTTGAGGTGCTTCCGGAACCGGAGATGATTCTCCTCAAGTTTCAGGGAGGCAGGGAGGCTGTTCCAGATGGAGGCCCCAGCTGAGGAAAGAGATCTTCCACCAACTCGTTGCTTAGAGAAGCGACTGACCCGGAGGGAGTTGGAATCAGATGAGCGAAGAGCTCTAGAAGTGAAATATTTAGGGAGAGAGAGTTGAAGGCCCAGAAGGCCTTGTGGACAATGCAGAGGTTTTTGTACTTGATCCTCACAGCCAATGGGAGCCAGAGCAGAGATTTGAGTCCTGGAGAGATACGATCCCTGGGCTTGAGGCCAAGGATAAGTCTTGCAGTCCTGTTCTGGATGAGTTGCAGAAGGCGGAGAGTATTGGCGGGGGAGGGGACCCCAGGTATTGCAATCTTTCTGCAGGAAGCATTGCTCACTAACTGCTGGGCATTCCATGAATATATGATAACTTGTTTCGGCTTGGTTTCCTTGCTGACAGAATCGGCAATAAGCTTCATTTGCCAGTATTTGCTTTGTTTTAGCAAGATATTCACGTGTAGGCAGGACATTTAGTCGTAGTCGGCAGAAAGTATCTCTCGTTTGCCTGCTAGGAAAGATACTCAAATATTGCGACAACTCATTTAATGCTCTTACATCTAGGGCCAAAGTTATATTCAAATAATATTGTTCTTTCTCATGAATGGTCTTTATCCAATCATTTTGATGGATATTTTTTTTTGACTGTTAAAGGTCGAATTTCATTGAAACAGCTAAAAACTGGGAAGTCACCTGAGGCGGCCTCCCTAAGAGTAGAGTTTTTCTAGACCTTTGAGGATGCGCTTCTAAAATAGTTGCTGGAGGTTTTCAAACTACAAACAACACAGGGGTATGTTTGTCGAGTCAACAGTCATCCATGTTCAAAAGGCAGGGGAGGAACGCTAACCCAATCTACCAGCCAATCTGACCTTTCAACACCGAGTGCATGCATTTGCTAAGACGCTGTGTAACTGTCTTGAACACATCTGATTGACAGCGATCGGTTAGGTTTTGTGAAGGGATGTCTAGGATTGTCTTACTCCCTGCTGCTGTGCGATGTAATAGGCCTTTGTGGGAGAAAGTGGTGCAGTATGGGTGGCACTGTATGCGGAAAAGGCCTTTAACCGCGTGACGTTATACTAGAGATCTTTGCCTTTCCGTTCAAAGCCTTATGCCACTTACCTAGGGCTGTAATCTATGCAGTTGATATTCTGACTTTCTTTGCAGTTGGGCGACGGAATGAGTAAATGGTGGCCAAAATCCTCTATACTGTTTATTTTGAAACAAGACCACTGCTGGAGATGATGGGTGTTATAGGCAAATTTCCTCCAATTCATGAAATAAAGGTGATATGTCTAGAGGTAAAAATAAAGTCATGTGTCAACGACCTTCTACTTTTTACACTAAATGCAAAGAATAGTATGTAGGCTCTTTTAGCAGCAATCAGCTCTTTATCGTTGCTCTCTGGATAAAAATGTAATCAGGACATATCAGAGCTTTTCAGTCTAGCCCGTTACTGTGTCAAAGGTTAATTTCCAGAGCCTGGTCTACATTGGGATAAGACCAGTTGAAAAACCTAGGAGGTGAATTTTGAAAAATAACACAGTATTTATGAGCGACCGCCTCACTATAGTTGACTATGGAGATATGTAGGAAACACGAAAAATGTATTGCTAATAACCTTTCACTCATATGACGGATGTGGCTGAAATTTTGCAAACAACATTTTTGTGACGCCCAAACACCCCACCACGTTGCGCTCAAGACTTGACATTTTGGTAAAGATCCATTAAAAATGTAAAATGCAAAAAGCTAAAATAAACGCTGTTTCGGCCTACTACGATTCATTTTCCCTTAGAGAAAAAGTCAAAATTTCTGCTCAGTGCAAAACCCACTTGAAGAAATTGGACCAGGTATGAAACAACTTGGGCACGAAGGCTTGATTCGGTTTCAGAGAGCGGTCTGGGGTTATTGCATCCAGTAGCTTTTAAAATATTTGACAGAGAAGGGGGTGCCCACCTTCCCCAAAACTATAGCTATATCTACCCTGCTTTGCAGGAGAGAGGCTTTTCAGAAATGCAAAGTCACCATTTTGTTTTAAAGCAATGCAAGAGATAACTGCGGTTTTATGGGAATAACCGTGCCTAGCCGAAAACGAAAAGTGGTAAAAATGTCATTTGGAGGGGGAAAAAGGATGCAATGTTATCAGACTAGAGGTGTGGAGGGGGAAGAGGACACCATGTGAAACAACTTGGGCACGAAGGCTTGATTCGGTTTCAGAGAGCGGTCTGGGGTTATTGCATCCAGTAGCTTTTAAAATATTTGACGTAGAAGGGGGTGCCCACCTTCCCCAAAATTATAGCTATATCTACCCTGCTTTGCAGGAGAGAGGATTTTCAGAAATGCAAAGTCACCATTTTGTTTTAAAGCAATGCAAGAGATAACTGCGGTTTTATGGGAATAACCGTGCCTAGCCGAAAACGAAAAGTGGTAAAAATGTCATTTGGAGGGGGAAAAAGGATGCAATGTTATCAGACTAGAGGTGTGGAGGGGGAAGAGGACACCATGTGAAACAACTTGGGCACGAAGGCTTGATTCGGTTTCAGAGAGCGGTCTGGGGTTATTGCATCCAGTAGCTTTTAAAATATTTGACGTAGAAGGGGGTGCCCACTTTCCCCAAAATTATAGCTATATCTACCCTGCTTTGCAGGAGAGAGGCTTTTCAGAAATGCAAAGTCACCATTTTGTTTTAAAGCAATGCAAGAGATAACTGCGGTTTTATGGGAATAACCGTGCCTAGCTGAAAACGAAAAGTGGTAAAAATGTCATTTGGAGGGGGAAAAAGGATGCAATGTTATCAGACTAGAGGTGTGGAGGGGGAAGAGGACACCATGTGTGAAATTGGGGAGATGCGGGGGTACTGGGGACTAAGATCAGAGCTCAAAAACGTTCGCATAACCGCGACTATTCGGCGGAATAACCGCGGTTATGGAAGAAAACACGATCGGGAAAGAATGTTTGCCACATGAAATGATGGGGAATAGAATTTCCCCTGAAGAATGTCCTACATGACTGTATATCAAGGACAGAAACTTGTACAAGTCGGGTTGTTTGTATTACACTAATAGGAAATAGGCCAAAAGTAGTGATGCATAGGAATCAGAGTGTGATATGTACACACAGTGTGTGATCCTAAAGAAAGTATTGCAACATTACTCACCCATGGTGTTTCTACTTGTGTTGTTTTAACATAATGTATATGTTTTATGTACTATGATCATTTTTATGATTGTTCTATGAAATGTATTGAATCTTAATAACATTTTGTCATAATTGATTCCACTTGATGTGGGAAGACTGTTTAGTGACACCCATTTAAATATCAGACTTTCTTTTTGTATATAACAGTGTCCAAGGCCTTCGACTGTGCCCATGGCATATTTTACCATACTACCAAGCCACTAGCCATGGCCTTTGGCCATGTCCACTGTATATTTTACAACATTACCAGGCCATTAGCCATGCCATAGGGTTGGGCCATGGCCAGTGGCCACGGCCTTCGGCTGTGTACACTGTATATTTTGGTACAATTCTGTTACTTCATCAAACTTTTTAGTGGAGTTGTTTGCAGAACATTTTCAGCTGAAAAAACTGAACGAAAAATATGGGGGGTTCGGTAAGGACATATAAGGGTTAGACTGTGTGTGGGGAATAGGGACAAGATGATCCAGAAGTGGTTTTTAGGGGGGCAATCTCCTAAAATAAACAAGAAAACATTTGATGAGTTTTGTCAGCCGAAAATATTCAGCAAAGAACTCTGCGCAAAAAAACCTGGCGATATAAGAACATAGAACCATACATTCTACAACACCAGTCCACTAGCCATGGCCTTCAGCCATGGTCAGTGGCCACTGCCTTCTGCCATGCCCACAGTATATTTGACCACACTACCAAGCCACTAGCCATGGCATTCTGCCACGTCCACTGTATAATTTACAACATTTCCAGGCCACGGCCATGGCCAGTGGCCACAGCCTTCAGCTGTGTCCACTGCATATTTAACAACATTACCAGGCCACTCGCCATAGCCTTAAGTCATGGCCATTGGCCTTCGGCCATTGTCACTGGCCATGATCTACGGCCATGCCCACTGTATATTTTACAACATTGCCAAGCCACTAGCCATAGCCTTCATCTATGGCCAATGGCCACAGACTTCGTCTGTCTCAACTTTATATTTTACAACATTACCAGGCCACCAGCCATGGCCAGTGGGCACAGCCTTTGGCCGTGCTCACTGTATTTTTTACCACACGACCAATCCACTAGCCATGGCCTTTGGCTATGGCCAGGGGCCATGGTCTTTGGCTATGTCCCCTGTATACTTTACAACATTACCAGGCCACTAGACATGGCCTTACCCAGTGTATATTTTACCACACAACCAAGCCACTAGCCATGGCCGTCGGCCGTGTCCACTGTATATTTTACAACATTACCAAGCTACTAGCCATGGTGTTCGGCGCGCCCACTGTATATTTTAAAACACTTCTGTCCTTCGCCCGTGCCCACTCTACTGTTTAAAACACTACCAGTGGGTCAAAGGAAAATTGGGGGAACATGTACAGTGGACAGGGCCAAAGACCATGGTTAGTGGCCCATAGAAAAACTATGGTATAACAAAACCCTTGAAATGACACTTAAAAAACTTTAGTGAAGGTGTAGTTAAGTTGAGCAGATATAAAGCAACAAGACCCTTAAAATTCAGTGGCTATGGGAAGTCATGACGAGCTTAACTCAGCGTGTTCCCGTTTCAAAGCCCATGAGCACATATTATAAGAGAAGGGATTCATAATGACATACAAAATGGCATTATATGGAACAAAGCATTATGGACAACATCAGCGGGAGAGCACTGAGTTAAGCCTTCTGCCGTGCCCATGGTATATTTTACCACACTACCATGCCAGAAGCCATGGCCTTCGGTCATGTCCACTGTATATTTTAGGACATTACCAAGCCACTAGTCATGGCCTTCGACTGTGTCCACTGTATATTTTACATTAGTACCCGGCATGGGTGTGTCCACAGGATTCAAGTAACATGATTGGCTCGTTTCCGAGCCATACCACGGTGTAATCCCGTGGACATACCTACGTGCCTGCGTTTGTTCCCAGCAGGGGTGCTTGGCAGCCGTAGCAATGAAGAGGATCTAAATGGGGAAATCCCCGCTCCGAGCCTCCCCAAGGCTGGAGGCTGCCTTCGTCCCCCACTGGGTACTTAGGTAAGGATTTTTTCCTCCACCCTCCTCCCCTCCAAACTATCCCCTCCCCACCCTCCCAACCCTACTTACCTTCTTTTTTCTTCTTTTCTCGGGAGCGAACGCGCTGGGAACATTTCTGTTCCCAGCGCATGCGCTCCCGATGGCCGCCAAGGAAAGGGAAAATTTACTACGTTTTCCCTTTCCCAGCGGGCATTTTATTTGACTTTTTTTTGGTTCCGAAACGCGGCAGCATTTCAGAACAGAAGAAAATGCTATTAGTACCCCGGACTAACGAGCCGGGATACTAATGGCTATAAGCCCTTCGACAGCGGGCCAATACCACCCACGGTAATGCCCCCGGGGCTTTGTTAACTATGGCCCCGGGGGCATTACGTGGGGCGGTATCGGCCGCCGTCTTGTGGCTTATTGCCACAACATTACAAGGCCACTAGCCACGTCCTTCAGCCATGGCCAGTGGCCACGGCTTTTGACCATGCCCACTGTATATTTTACAACATTACCAGGCCACCAGCCATGTTCTTTGGCCATGGCTAGTGGCCACTGCCTTGGGTCTTGTCCACTGTATATTTTACAACATTACCAGGCCACTAGCCACGTCCTTCAGCCATGGCCACTGGCCACAGCTTTTGGCCATGCTCACTGTATATTTTACAACATTACCACGCCGTGGCCACAGTCTTCGGCCATGTCCACTGTATATTTTACAACATTACCAGGCCACCAGCCATGTCCTTCGGCCATGGCTAGTGGCCACTGCCTTCGGTCTTGTCCACTGTATATTTTACAACATTACCAAGCCACTAGCTATGGCTTTCGGCTGCACCCACTGTATATTTTACAACACTGCCCGAACAATATCTGTCAAAATATATATTATTAAAAGAAAATCTTTTCACCCATAACTGTGGCTATAATAACCATGTACAACAGATAGCCGTGATTATTTGTGGTTGTTTGCTACCTGCAGTTATCGAGAAAATCGACAGGACAAAAATACTTTTCAGCACTACCAAATGCCCTTCTCAAATGTGCCTGCTCTCCAGGCTCCTCTCCAGGCCTTCTCACCTCCCCAGACCTCACCATACCCCTTGAAGTTAAAGACTTGTTTTTCCTTGTGACGCACTTTCATTCCTGATCTTGTATTCTCTGGTAGCTGCGGTTATCCTGTTAAATAATCACAGCTTCATGAAAACATTTTTACTGAAAACCCGGACCCTAGCCCACCTCCAACTCTCCAATTTGACATGCCGCCCTGTACCAACCCCTCCCTCATCTCTAACTTGATGCATTTTATTCGGTTTAACTCTTCGAAATGTCATTTTTCTGCTTTTCATTTTCCGGGATTCGCGGGTATAGCTGCGGCTATCTCTCGCATTGGAAAACAAAGATGGCGGATATTTCATTTCTGAAAGGCCTTTCTATTGCAATGCACCATTGGAGATAGCTCTATATTTCTGGGGGAAGGGGGTGCCCTTTCTGCATCAAATATTTACAAAATGACAGGACAGAATAACGTCAAACCACAAAAGCATAGGGAGTCAATGCTTCGTGCACAAGATGTTTTGGGCCTGGTCCAAATCCATCCAGTGGTTTTCACTGTGCAGCCTGAAAAAAATTGCCCTTTTTCTCTGTGGCAAAAAGAATGAGGCTTAGGCCGAAACCGTGTTTTTTTGTTTTCTTAATAACTTCTTCATTTTTTAACAGATCGTTCCCAAAATGTCTAGTCGAGGGGTTGGGGGTGGGGGTTGTCTGGGGGGCCTGTGCATACAGAATTGTCTGCAAAATGTCAGCCATATTCATTGTACAACTCAAAAGCTATTAGCAATTCATTTATTTGGATTTCCTAGGTATCTCAATGTTCACCTTAACTAAAGTGTGGCGATTGCAGCATTATAATATATATCTGACCAATTTGAAAACAATGACTGTTTTTGTTTTCCTTCGGGTAAAGATCTGAAGGATGTAACAGCTGGAATACCCATCGATTGTGACATTATTGCTTATGACAAAGGGCCGACTGAGGAGATTTCAGTGTCACTCTCCTGTTTGGGATCAAAAGCTATTGCATCTGTAGTGAAGGCTCTCACAACTAACCCTGAGTCATCCAAGTTATCTAAAGCTGCAGCTGTGCTGCAATAAGTGTGTGTTGGCCCATATCATCCACTTGGAACCATGCAAGGCTAGTATCATGAGCTGCCTCTGTGATGGATAAGGATTTTGGGATGGGACCCAACTATTAGAAAGAAGTCTGCACCCAAGCCCACCACAACAGTGCCTATTTCGAAAGGCAAAAGGGTCCACTTTTGGCCTCTCAAGGAAACAAATCAGGTCATTAATCAGGAGTCAACAACGTAAAAGCGTTATGTCTCGCAGAACTCAACAACAAAGGATTATTTAAATCATATATAAAAAGATTTCTACTGGTTGGTTGGAAGGTAGGCCAGTTCAACACAATATAAGGACAGACATTATTTCAAACAAAAAAGTTTTTTTATTCATTCACATAATAACCATACAATACTATGCATCTGGATGCTCTGTAATGTAATGTAATTCATATTAAACATCAGATTACAGAATACATGAAAAAGAACATTATCCCTCAAGGTCTTTTGGTTCGCATTGAACCATGTCTCTTCATCGATGATGAAGAATAGACATTATCTTTTCCTGCAGTAGCAACTAAGTGCAGCTGGGATTGGATGTTGCTTACAATTAACACTGCCCTTAAGAAAAGTGTGTTAGTGGGCGAGGAGATAGATAAGGCAGAATCAGCTTTTGCTCTGGATAAAACCATACTAAATATCGAAAAAAGAGAAACTAGATTTGATAGAGAAACACACTAAGGAATTAATCAAATCGACCACTAACAAAAAAATGGATAAACTGGAAAAAGCCATTCAGGATTTTACCAAATAAACTGCCTATCCTTACCTTAGTGCTGATTATTTAGGCCCCGGTTATTGGAACGACCCCAACTATCGGAATAAAGGACACAATATTCAGAGGAGAAGGGTTACTTTTTCCGATACTTGCGCAGGTGGAAGTATGTCTTATCCCAATAAGAATTTCAGAGGGTCCAGAGGATGCAATTGGAATAGAGGCCAAAACAGGGGAAGAAGGGGTAGACAGTACTGGCAACACCAACACTATGGCCAACCTTCTAACTTTGTTGCTCAAGGGGTACACCCCACTTTTCCTCCTCAAAATCTTCCTTTCCCCCCTCAGACGTAGGGCCGCCTCCAAAACAAAACTTCTTCGAGACTAAGAGGAGAGCATATCAGAGGTAGCCAAACCATCAGCCGTTTACAACATCTCTAAGAAGATCTTGAGTCAAGATGAAATATTGATCCTGGAGAAGGGGTTTTCATTTATCCCCATGAAAAATCCCAGTAAAATGGATTTGGAGAGTGTATTGCGACAATTGTTTTGTTAAATTCATTGGAGAATACGGAGGACAGTGGCATTAATTCTAATACACCATTTAAATGTAAATCCCATTTTACCCCGACACTCCAGGTGGTTTCTAAAGAAACCGCCATTTTCGAACTGGCGGTTCTCAGGGATTTCAATTCCATCTTTGCAGCTCCCATCGAATGTAAACATGAATCAAGCTATAATTTCACTAAACAATAATGGGACTGCCTCCGGAAATTGAAGGAAGATGATTCAATCATCATTAAACAGGCAGACAAGGGAGGGGGAGTTGTAGTCTGTGATACCGATAAATACGATACAGAAGTCATGAGACAACTAGGCAATACATCTTTCTATATAAAATTGAGAGGCGATCCGACTGAGCGAATCAGGAAGGAAATCACTTCCATTGTCACATGGGCTCGAGATATTGGGATTATAAATGAAAAGGAATTTCAATTCTTAACTATTAAAGGCACAAGGACTCCACTTATATATATTCTCCCTAAAGTCCTCAAGGACAGTTTCAAACCCCCAGGAGGCCAATTGTGTCCCTTTGTGGCTCCATTTTGGAGCCCATTGGTCCATTCCTAGATTTCTTTTTCAAGCCGTTAGCGGCTAGTACAGAAACTTAACTAGCTTATACCACGGATGCCATTTTACATCTAGAAGGACTATGTTTCAATCCAGCCTCCAATTTGCTTATTACATTAGATGTGGAATCACTCTATTCCAACATTCCTCAACTAGAATTCCTCCATATTATGAAGGAATTTCTTGATACCAGGAGCGATCCCCAACTCAATCCCAGCAAATATTTAGTTGAACTTCTTGAGGTGGCACTCACTATGAATTTCTTTCAGTTTAAAGAATCCTTTTATTTACAAATTAAGGGGACAGCAATGGGGGCAGCTTTTGCACCCAATGATGCCACTCTCTAAATGTGGCATTTTGAAAGATCCATCATTTTGGATGATTCTTACCCTTTCAAGGCAGCTCTCATGTTCTATAAAAGATACATTGATGATATTATTATCGTTTGGGACACAGACAAAGGGAATCGTGAAGATTTCCTAATATGGATTAACACTTTGAATGTGAATTTGCATTTCACCATGTTTGCCAGTAATCAGTCCATTCTGTTCTTGGACCTTTTAGTCAAGATCGAGGATAGGCATACCATCGTAGATTTGTATCGTAAGACAACAGATAGGAATATGATCCTTCATCTTGACAGTTTTCATTCCCAATCGTTACGTGAAAGCATACCATACGGCCAATTCTTAGGAGCACAACGGAATTGTACTAACATCGCAGACTTTTCCACTCAAGCTGATATTATACAATACAGACTGTCGAACAGGTGATATCCGTCTCACCTACTTAGACAATTGTGTAAGAGGTCCAGGAATCAACATTTTGAGGTATTGCTAGCTAAAAACATCAAAGAGAAAACAACCAACGTACAATTGGTTTGCGCTACGACTTCCAACATGCATCACAATGCCATTTAAAAAGCCAGTTGCAAACATTGTCATTTGGTACAACTTAATAATCCCACTCTTGAATACCCCATTCATGCCTTTAAGAAAGGTAAACATCTGAACAATTGGCTCTCTAAAGCTGATAGAGCCAAAGTGAAACAAAGCCCTAAAACGATTCCTGGGGCCCTGGCGGTCTAAACAGACCTACATGTAATTCTAAGAATGTTATTTATGTTATCATTTGTCTGTGTTCTAAATCGTATTTTGGTAACAGATCGGGACCTGTCAAACTTAGATTCACCAAACACAAGTCTAAAATTAGGACCGAAAATACTATATCTTCCCTAGCGGCTCACTTCATTGAAAACAACCATAGCTGTGAGGAGCTCAAATGGTGGGTACTTTAATACATGAAGGGAGTTGATTCCAATTCTACCACTGCCAGACTATTGTAGAGAGAGCAATGGTGGATGCATAATACCCAAAGTTTTCATATAGGTCTTAACCAGCAGGAGGAGTGGCTTTTGTGTGCTTAATTGGTCATCAGATGGATCCTTAGCGCCGTTCACTTCTGATTTATTGCTCTATCTATTATCCTTAAACCTTTGCTGTCTCTCTTTCTTCCCAGGTCTTATGAACTTTGGCACTACATTAGGAGACATTTCTACTATCGACTAGTGCTGGCATTACATCCCCTGTTGCCTTGATGATACCTTTGGTCAGTTTCATTGCAACCAGGATACAATGATATAAATTCCATCATTCGGAGGTTAGCAACTGCGCACGGCTATTACAGATTAGCTCTTACACAGGATTTTTCAAAAATGGTTGCGTATATATTTCACATGTATTCACACTTAGCGGTTCAATCTTTCAAGAATTTTCCAATTTGTACACTTATTCAGGGCCTCACGCGAGCCATGGCACTTTGCGTTATTTATCAGTCTTCATCATATTTATACCATAATATATATCCGTTCCATGAGTCTGGTCACGTTCAGTTCCTTTTTCCATCAGAACATTGGGAAATATAGTTTTGCCAGAGTACACATGGGTTGAAACTTGGCACTGGTTCAAGTCCGCTTTCTACTTCTTTCACCATTCCGAGGACATGAAGACGGTTTTATGTCTCACCTATGGTGTTTTGCCCTGTTCTATCCACGTGACTAACCTAGACTCATGTCCTACTTATTAATTGGACGTTTGTCTCTAGACGGCAGTTGCAGGATACTGCTATTTATGCTTGGCATTCCTGCTCAGCAGTGACATTTGGAAATGGTTGTGTGTAAATCAAGACACCCGCCACAATGTTGTAAGGATACTATCGGCTGGTGAGTTTGTTTCTTGTTTTCCATCCCATTCCCACGTCTGCTTTTTGATATTAAGCCTTATTCTGTCTGGCTAGTAGATACACTATAACAAACTAAATGTATCACGTGTTACACATGTTTCTGTCTAAGCACGGATAACTTAGGTGCAACTCTGCTTTAGACATACATGTTAAGCTCCGATAAGTCCACTATAACTGCGGCTTCAGATCAAGGCGAGGACGTTTTCTCTTGTAATAACCTAGCCGCTTCTAAACAGCTGTTCAGCATTTTTTAAGGACACATGCTCAGTCTATTCACTCACATGCATATGTAGTGATTTCCCAAGTTGATTAGACGTCCCCCCTCTATTTTCTATTTTCTAGTCTCTATTTTCCGGAGCATTCATATCATCAATACCGGTTCTTGTCTCTTTTTTTCAGTTCCTGTGCTTCGAGACCATATCCATATTGATTCCTATTGGTTCACATCGGTGCACCGCATGATTAAAACATGTGTGGGTTTACCCTATAGACACCTTTGATTCAGATGCATTTAGATTTTACTGGCCTCTTTCGACAGGTGAGTGTCTGCTTTTCAATTTAGGTTGATTCTATGGATGAAGCCTAACTCTGGAGGGCTAGGTGGCCGTTGGGTTTTTCACTTTTTCTCTGAATTAGGGATTGTATTTATCCCAGTTCCCCTTTGCCTCTTTTGTCTCCACAGATCAATTGATTTGTCTGTTTAACAATTGAACTTGGCACCAGAAGCAATTACTGAAGAGGTCGGCGTCTTGGGTCGAGACTATGGTATATATTGTTCTCCCCTTTGTTATGTATTTCATTGAAATTCAGATTGGTTGTGTTGGGAGGGTGGCTCGGCCACGGTTCTTAGATTTGTAATGTGTTGTTTTTCATTCATTCTTTGTAGAAAGAGTGTCTTCATTTCCACTATAAATTGCTGCCTGAAGATTATCGCCATACAAGAACAAGTGGCGATATCCTAGCAGTACGTGTCATTAATGTTCATGTGATACTTCTTGGTTGTTTCTCTTAACTATTCGGAGTGCTCTGTCCCGAAGAAGATGATCGTCAGTCCTTTAAAGACTAGATCCATCTAATCGTCGAAACTACCAGTTTAAGGATATTTGGGTGACATGTTTGTTAATTTCATTCTGTCCCCATCACTTGTAGTTGACTCGATGCACTTTAGAATTCATGCACTTTGACTATGTGCATTTAAGATTGACTTAATGCACTTTAGACTGAATGCACTTTGACTCAATGCATTTTAGATTTGATGCTCTTTAATTTTGAAATTAAAAAAAATCTGTACCTGCGCAGAATTTTATTACATGCCTTAGAGAGCTACAGCCTCATTCCTTGTGAACCCTGGATCACGCGGAGGGAGTTCTGTTCCTCTCTTCCGCATGGTTACATTTGAGGTTTTGTCTTTCATGTCACCTTGCGTTTTCTATGAATATCTGACATTTAATATGAATTACATTAAGAGCATCTAGATGCATAATGTTTTACGGTTATTATGTGAATGAATAAAAAACGTTTTTGTTTGAAATAATGTCTGTCCTTATATTGTGTTCATATGGCCTACCTTCCAACCAACCAGTTTAGATCTTTTTATATATTATTTAAATAATCCTTTGTTGTTTAGTTCTGCGAGACATAACCCTTTTACATTGTTGTTTAAGTAGCTTCCCCTGTGTCCGCGATGAAGGGGCTACCCATCCTTGTTGTACACATTAACCCTTTAAATGCCAGCGACGCGCCGGCTCGTCGGTAAAAACCGCTCCAGGTTGCCACCGACGAGCCGGCTCGTCGGTGGCACTAAGGGGTTAATGAGGGGGGAAATGTTGGCAGGTTTGGGCGGTGAATACAGCGATTTAAAAAAAAAAACCCATTGGCACTGGGGGGGAACCTCAATGGCACTTAAGAGGTTAATGAGGGGTCACCACCTGATATCCAATCGGTAATTAAAAATCCTGTTATGAATGTTTCTGGTCAGACGGATTGTGGCCCTGGTCGTTAACCCTTTGGGCAGGACGCTAAATTTGGACCGCCTGAGCCTACCCCATCAATCTCTATAAGATGTGTAGCAGAGGACCGACCTCTAATCGAGCAGTGCCGTGGCCCAGTATTGCCCACTCAGAAGCGAAGCTCTTACACAAAGCCCCTTCAAACACAGAGCCTCTTTAGTACTGGCAGTGGCCTGGCCTTAAATCGTGCTTGTTTGTTGGATTTA
Organism: Ambystoma mexicanum; assembly: GCF_040938575.1. Taxonomy (NCBI): domain Eukaryota; kingdom Metazoa; phylum Chordata; class Amphibia; order Caudata; family Ambystomatidae; genus Ambystoma; species Ambystoma mexicanum. The sequence continues at coordinate 786,587,411 of NC_090925.1, forward strand.
TTTCATAACATAATACCTTCACAATACATACAGAGTAATGACATTAAAACTGTACACATCTGCTACAATGGACCCATGGCCACATCTATAGTATTCTTCCATGTGAACAGTACTTAAACATACATCCTTCAGCATGTTGATTGTCTGAATCATTTGGTTCTATGAGTGTATTGCCATGGATGCAGAGTATGGCAAGAGATTTTGCCCGGCTCCACTTCTGACCCTAGCTCACCACCTGGAGCAGGGTTGGAGGCCGAACCACCCGGGGAAGACACCCACTGGCTTCTTTGTCAAACTTGGTAGCACAACACGGGAAAAGGGCTCTTAGCTCCAAGTAGAGGGCAATTTGCTCAATTGATCTGCCGTAATATGCGTGGCAACTATCATCTCTTTGAGGGAGACCGGCTGATGGAACAAATTGATCAATAGTCCTTGTGGCCTTACATGAGACGTGGCTTACCGGTCCTATTTCCATAGACCGTTGGCATTTTCTTTATAAATTGGCCACGCAGGGTGAGCAGGGATGTCCCAAGGGAGGATTAGTGCTGGGTGTCAAGAAACCTATGTGTTTGGAGGAATTGACACACACACACCAAACATCTTGGTGGTTAGGGTCTATGGCCCATTGGTTTGCAAAAGAGGCTTTAATGGGTTTATCAATTTTTACATCTATGACCCACGTTATAGGCTCGCACACGGGTCAGTTCTAGCAGAAATAGAGGCCATGATTTACAATCAATTGGGATGCCTCACATGCATTTTATGTGGAGACTTTAACTTCAAGATTCCGAAGGTACTTGACTCCCTGGATCGGGATGTCACTTCCCAGCCTCTCTTAACGGATGGCGACCCGCTCTCAAAATATTGTAAGCAGGGATTGGAGTGGGCAACCACCCTCTATTCTGCTGATTATATGATGATCAATGGTGCATTTCCATCGGACTCCTCCCCCAATTCACTCGCATTGGGCCCAAGTCCTGTAACATCTCAGACTATGGTTTTAATGGTCAATGCTTCTTCTTTGATCTTTGATATTGCCATAACACACAAGATCGAAAGTGATCATTTGCCTCTCTGTCTGAACATGTGATCGCTTTCTCCGCCCCTTATTTCCAATGGGGTACTGGGTGCCAGTGTTGCACTGAACCATATCTCTTGGAACGACTGACGACTAGAGGAGGTTTCGGACAATATACAGGCTGCATTGGTCTCTTATATTGCGTGTAGTAAAGAACGGGCGACTAACACCTCGCCCATTTCACCAGAGTCCGCTAATAAGGACTACAGAGATTGTATTGCAACAATTATTTCAGGGACTTTTTTCAAGAGAAACACCAGTGCGCGCCAAACCACCAGACCCACTCATAACCACCTTTTTGATCTGCTCATTGTTATGCGAAGAAGGAATCTGCGGGTCACCCTGCGTGAGTTATCAAGACTATCTTTGTATTGAGCCATACTTGCCTCTTGTAAAAGCCTTGCAAAGTGTAACTATCACAAATGGCTGAGATCCTATAGATACCAAATAGAGTGTGCCTATTGGTGATCCTTGGTTGGGCTAGCTTTCAAAAAGGATGCCTGACAACTCTGGAGGGCCGTTAAGGGCCATTGCCAGGCTCCATGTGACATCATTGGGGTCTCGGAACCAGTATGGATTGCATTCCTTACTAAAAGTCTAGGAAAAGGAGGGGTTACTCCATCTATGCCGTTCATTCATCAGGCTAAATGGTAGTACAAAAGGGTCAGCTTGACATCTTGAAGCTGATTAGGGGAGGCAATCCCTTAAGAGCTCTGGGCCCAGATTGGCATTAGTAGCTCTCTGATCAAAATGGACGCCATCCATTGGGCCTCTGCCCTTGATTTGCTCTTCCATTGGATTGAAGAATGCCAGCTCATTCCATTATCGTGACACGGTAGTGTTATTGTACCCATCTGGAAGAAGGGTAGCCATGCGGAGCCTGGTGACTATCGCCTGCTCGCGATACTAGATGTCTTTTCCAAGATCTTTTCAAACAAAGTGCTGATGGACCTCACTCTGGCTGACCTCCCTTAATCATCTGAAGACTTTTTCTGATTCCAACTCCTTGGTTATTAATATTTATAAAACTAAGGTCATGGTCTTCAGTCTCCCTTACTGTAAAGCTAAACAGATGGGATGGAGTGTGGATGGGAGCCCGCTGGAAGTGGTCAGCAAATATAAATCCCTTGACATTTTACATGACTGTAATTTATCTGGCACCCGTCATATGGAACATTTTAAGCTGAAAGGTGCCCAGGTCACCGGACGCTTGAAAAAACTGGCTTGCAAGGGTGGGGATTCTAGCACAGTGTATTCGACTAAGCTCTTGCCTATTCTCATGTATGGTGTGGAAAGTTGGGCTTTCGCAAATATCGCAAAACTCTCTAAATTAGAGGGTGTATTGCTCCCCCCAAATAAACAAGTTCTTAAAAACTTTTGTTTGCAAATTTAATTAACTTTTAAAAGTGTTTACATGTATATGTACTGTTGATTAATAGAAAGTTATCAAACTGTTACAGTAACTGTGTACAAAGACTACACTCAATGGGGGTTATTACGAGGTTGGAGGTAATGGAATAACAATGCCGGTAAAGGATTACCGGCTCTGCCTACCGCTCTAATAACATTGCCGCTAATAGCGATATGGGCGCGGGCACGCGGGCCTTCAGGTCGGCAATACCAGGATGCCGCTAACAGGAGGGCATCACAAGTCAGGCGGACATGCAAATACCGGCATCATGAAGGCGCTAATAAGGGATACCGGCATGCCGGCAATACCGGCATCACGAAACACCCGTAAACTGCTATGTGTACACAATCAGCACAGGTGGAGGCAATGTAGTCTGGGCCAGCACAAAAGGAGCACACCCACGCACCACTCCCCTTCCCACACCAAAATGATTCCACTAGTAGTAGCAATACTGCGGCTGGAGGACATGCTTGCATTGCTACACCAGCAACAACAACAGCAGGCACCACAGAGGAGACGCAGGAGGAGAAGGAGGGTGAGACAGGCCTAGCATGCCCCACCAGTGCAGCCAGTGGTACCACTCAGGCAGCCCACAATCCCTCGCATCAGAGCCAGTTCATTCAACCTAACCCCTGGGCAGATCCACACCCTGTACCGTCTGGACCGGGACACCATCACCACCATTGTGGACATGATCCACAACGACGACATCGTCAGCCTCATTGATTCCGCACCGCCATCCCACCTCTACTGATGGAAGTGTCGGTGCTCTACTTCCTTGCCACAGGCACCTACCAGCACACAGTGGGGCACATGCATGGCATATCGCAACCCTTATTTTCTCGCATACTGAACCAAGAGCTGGATGCCCTCCTGAAGCACAAAAGGGACTACATATCCCTACCACAGACTCCCCAGGAGATTTTTGATACAAAAGTTGGCTTCCATGCACTGGCAGGCATGCCAAATTGTATTGGTGCCCTCGACTGCACCGACGTGGAGTTGGTGGTCCCGCATGCAATGGAGGTGGTGTACCGCAATCGCAAGCAATACCACCCCATTAATGTGCAGATGGTATGTGACGCCAGCAAGATCATCACACATAGTTGTTCCCGATTTCCCGGATCAACTCATGACTCAATGGTCCTGCGGAACTCCACGCTACCACACTAGATGGAGCGACATGCAAGACAACGTGTCTGGCTTCCTGGTAAGTTGCATGACGGGCACATGGAAGTGAAATGAGGGGATAGATGCACACACCACCATGGTGTCATTGTTGTTGTGACAGCACGATGTGCACATCCCAAAACACTGTGCCCCAATGCATCCCAAACTGAACATGACAACCAAATCTCATAGCAATGAAGTAAACTGCACACCTATCACAACATGCAAAACTGAAAACCACCCCACATCCCACAACAAGTGCACCACCCATCATCGTACCTCACCCTCCGTAACACAATCCAGCACCATGCTGTGAATATTCACAATGTAAATGTCTGCAACAAATCACCACACAGGACAAGCATCCATGGGAGTGCAATGAACAAAACCAACAAGGGAATCCACTGCTTGTCACAGGGCCGCCACCACCACAGAAGTGCAGCATGTCACCATGGGAATAATCAGCACTGAATGGCAAATAATGCAGAGACTACTGCCAACGCTGCCAGTTAGAAAAGCATACAGAACACTACAACTCACATATTTAACGCAAACAGAGCAGTATGCATCCACAATGCATAAGCAATATCAAGGCAGTGTACACCGTGTACCATCCTGAAGATGCAACCCACACCATAAGTCCATGGCACAGAACACATTGAGGGCATGAAAAATGTGTGCATACAACCAGGGACATGTGACCAACAATTATCTGCAGGCATGTGTGACAAGTACAGCTGTCAATCATGAATGAACTAACATATAACTTTTATTTCCTCTCATGCAGGTGATAGTGGCTATTCCTTGAAGCCGTGGCTCCTCACCCCTTTCTGAAACCCACAGAACAGGCACGATTATAACTACAATCATTCACATACCCGGACCCGTGTGGTCATCGAGCAGACCTTTGGCCTGTTGAAGGCACAGATTTGCTGCCTTAGCCGGTCAGGTGGGGCACTCCTCTACAGGCATGAGAAGGTGGCCAAGATCATCATGGCATGTGTCATGCTGCACAACATGTGTATCCAGCTGAACATGCCCCTGCCCCCTGACATTGAACTGCAACCACCTGGTGATGATGAATGGGATGAAGAAGATGTGGGCGCACATCATCGCAGTGCCGATGCACAGGAGGGACATGCTGAACGTCAGTCAGTGATTGCACAATATTTCTAAAACACATGGGTGCAGAGGGTGACATGAAAGTCGGACAGAGGGCACTGGGTGTGGGAGTACATGTACACTATGCACTGCATATCAATAAATGAAACATATGCAATAAGGAATGTCCACTCAAGATTTTTTTTACACAAAATTCTTCCACTTCCTGCACCTGGTGGTGGCATGTCTGATCAGCACATGGTGCGCACTGACCTCCACAGGGGGCTATTTTGGGTGAAGTTGGAATAAGAAGGGGTGGCCGCTTGCTCCAGTCTGGGAGCCGGACGCTCACCCTCCAAGGAATCCGCTATGCCGGAGAGGACCTGTCTCAGAACAGACACCTCCTTGCATATTCTTGTAGTGCTTGCCTCAATGGCCTGCCTCAGGGACACAGTGTTGTCGCGCCCCTCCTGCCTTACCTGGGCACCGTCTGCAACAAACTGCCTCACTAGGGCTGTGAGCTCCTCCTGGCACTGCACTGCATGTCCTATCAGCTGCACCCCCACCTGTACACCAGTGGAGATGGAGGGTGCATGTGTAACATCCCCAAATCCATGTGGATCCTCTGTGGGACTCTGCTCCCTTCTACGGCCTCCCCTCCAGACTGCTCCGGCGTGGTGTCATGGTCTGAGTACACAGGTGTGACCTGGGGTGATGGTGCGGGACTGGGTGTTGCAGGAAGGTCCGAAGAGCCGTCCTCGACAGGAACACACAGCTGGCCCTGCGCATCATTGTCTGTGTGGGGTGTCGTAGCTGCCGACTCCCCAACAGAGCTGTTCTATGCTGAATGTGCCCCACCGCCCACTGTCTCCTGTGCAAGTGACACAGGTGTTGTGGGGACTGTAGCAATGGGCCTTAGCGGTACCAATGCCGTGGCATCCTGTGCTGTTTATCCTTCAGTGCCTGTCGTGGCTTGGCTGGGCCTTTCGATGTGGAAGGCCTGTTTCCTTCTTCCCTGGCCCTCTTCTGGGGAGTTGTTGCCTTGGGGGTGAGTCCCGGGCCTCGCTGTCAAGATCTGAGCCTGTGGGGGACCAAGAGAGGGATGGCATAAGTGATGGTTTGACTAGCATCATGCATACATTGGTATTATTGCTCTTATACCCATTAGAGGGGATTAGGCAGTGAAGTTTTGATGATCACATTGCTTGCTGTATGGGTGGAGCATGCAGGCATCCATCAGGGTCACTCCTGTCAGAGCTGGCGTATGCTATGTGACATGCATTTCTGTTGTGGACTGCGTGCAGTGTGACTTATGCCATTTTCATATTTGTGTGGTGTGTGTCAGGTATGGCATTGCCATGCTGCATGCATGTGCATGTGTCTGTGCTGCGGACGACATCTAGGCAGGCATGTGTCAATGTGCATATGTATTGGGCCATGCATTGCCTCTTTGGACAGACAAATTGGTGGACTATCATCATACTTAGCATTACAGTGTTTTCTTAAGACACTCACCTCCATCCGCCGATGAGGTGGCGCCACATTCCATCTCGCCCACACCTTCTATGGCCTCGATGCCAATCGTGCTGGCGCATATCTTGTCCCACCGGCTTAGCTTGATGGGTCAGCTAGGACCACCGCCAGTAGCCATGGCCTGGCTCCGGTTTGCAGACAGAATGTTCCTGACTCTCAGGCGCAGGTCATCCTATCTCTTGCGAACGTCCTAGATTGTGCGGGGGGTGTTGCCTACGCACTAACTTTTTGGGCAACAAGTTGTCAGATCCCTTTCTTCTTTATCTGTGCCTCTCTCTTCAGGCTGTTGGCAAAAACAACCTCTTCATTGTCTGCCAGTGTCTCTGCCAGCATAGTCAGTTCGTCCTCATTGAAGCGCTCTTTGCGCAGCCGGGATGCGCCTTTTTTTACAGCCTTGGCCATGATGCTGGTGGTGAAGGTTGATATCTGTAGTCAGAAATATGCTCCAGGTCCTATGTCGTGAGGCTGGCAATGGATTGTGTTTTTCAAGATGGCTGCTATGCTCTTTCCCGTTCCTGTGCGATGATGCTCCTTCCGGTTCCGCTTATAAGCGGGCACCGCTAATAGCGATGCCCGCTAATGCCGTATCCATTGATGCCGGTAGTAATGTCTGCGCTTTCCATGATACCGCTAAGGGCCATTTTTTTTACTTTAGTGGCATGCCGGTAATGTCGTTACCGGCATGGCGCTAAGCTTGTGCACGCGAACTCGTAATAGCCCTCTATTAGCAGCCTCTTTACTACACAGGCACAGTATTTGTTCCATGCCGGTAAGGACTGTTACTTTCCTCCAACCTCGTATTGACCCCCAATGTATCCTAAAATAAATCTTTACAAGACTACTGCCCACATATATATGTACATATGTTCCTTGTTATAAAAACGTTTTTATAGCCATGGCTACCAAAGATGCATGCGTGACTAAATGCAGAAACGAGTGGGGAGTTTTATCCATGGCTTCCACAGGGGATAACCGTGGCTATAATGAACTACATAAGGATATTTAGTTTTTTTTAACATTCACTGTATTGAAAGGATCAATTAAGGGACTTTGATCAATATATACAGTATGTGTTTTTATAGTCTATTTTTATAACTGAAAAGTTGGTCCTGAAAAGGACCATTTTGGTGGTATAAGGAAAAAAGAGGTAGAAACTGGGATGAGAAAAACCATAGAATTCATACATATAACAAAAGGTAAAGAAATTAACATTTTATTTTCACATTTTATATTTTGTACATTTTCTTCTGTTTTTTTTCTAAAGAATGGGGCAAAAAAATTGACTCTTAAAAATCTATATAGAATTGGCAATTGGCTGTATGTTCTGAAAGAACCTTGCCCCAAGCGTCTAGGCTACCACCTCCCACCTCGATCAAGCTGTGACAGGTCTTGCACATCACGATAGCATTAGAAAGATCGGTTGCAGGCAGGATGGACTGAGGTTGGGTGTTAGTTGGTGGAAAATAGCTGGTAATTGTATTGGAAGTTTGTGGTGCAGATGATAAATACTGCTGAGCTGATATTGCTTCATGTGATTTGACCTTATGTTTCACAACAGCCTTTGTATAGGATACATCCACTTCATCCCAAGGAACACAGACAAAATTTTGAATTAACGTGGATGTCCCCAGGCTTTGCCATGGCTTGTGTGAAGGTCCCCCTCCACAAAAACTTACCACAGAAATTGCACATGGCCACCTTGATCTCCTTTTTGCATTGTTGGTCCTTTACACAGAAATATTGCCGACTATCAGCAATGGTTTCTTGTGCATATTGCTTCTTTTTGTGCATATTGCTTCATATTGCGGTAAAGCTGTAGCCACCCACACCACCTCATCATCACTGCTGGTCATACTGATTTTGAAATACAGGACCATGGGGTAAAAATAAAAACTGTAAAAATACACAAAACAAAAAGGACTCTGCCACTTAAAAACTTTTAGAAAAAATAAACTAAAATAACAAAAAATGACAAACTACAAAGCACAAGACAATGGACAAAGGTATAGGAAGAAGAAAGGTAAAAAAGGAATGGATAAATCAAGGTACTGCTTTTAAAAGTTCCTGAAGGCTTAAGAAGAAATTCGCCCACCAAGAGACAAAAAGCAATGACAAAAAACTGTAAAGAGGTGCTTGCAAGAGGAGTATAACTGCAGTTATGCAATATAGCAAACCAGAATGTGTTTTCCGTATGCGCGGGTATGGCCAAGCACAATCACGTGTTCACGCCTAAATTAATGACCAATCGCCTAAATCAAGGAGAAGACGCACCTGCACATGGCCATAGCCGCCTTGAGGGAAGGCCCAGTCACTTTGAAAGCTTTGTTGACGCGGCTACGTGACATATCGCCTGTTTCTACAGCGAATCGGATCACGGGCTGCGCTCCCCCATTTAGCCGTGTCAACAAACAGCTCAAACACACTGCAGTTTATTTCCAACGCCACGCCCAGACCGTATGACGAAATCCGTGCATGCAATATCACCCAATGGGACGTCGCGCTTTATCGACGCAGCTACCTCTCTTCGCGCATGTCGCACCATCCAATCATATCACGTGCTGCACATCTACACATAACTCCTGGCTGCGTCAACAAACGGACCAATCACACATCACAATGTATTCACGCAGCTATGCCAGTGCCATGTGACAAAATCTGTGCGTGGTAAATCACCCAATGGGACATCAAGCTTGTTCATTGCAGAAACGCATCTTCATACCTGATGCACCAGCCAAAAATATCATGCGCTTGCAGCTGTGCGTCTACACACTGTTGTTCTCTTTGCACATACTAATCATTGGGTCATTGGGAAAACAAATCCATCTTGGATTTAATAAAACATACATAAATATAAAAAAGTATAAAAACTACCACTACAATAAACAAACAAAAAGGGATATATAAACTGTGTGAGAATAATAAAGGACATTTTACTGGGTGGTTGCAGGACAAAGGATGGGGAAGGTTAAGTAAACTTGGAGAACAAGAGAGAATAGGGTGGGATAAGTAAACTTGGAAAACAAGGAATAGAAAACAATCACACTCCAACCCACAAAAAAACAACCTCCAAGAAGAGCATTGCAGATAGTCCAAAATATTTCAAGAAAAAAGAACACTGTTTTAAATAAAAGGAGAAAATGCTATGTACCTTTTGCCAAAACACACTAAAACGTTAACCTTCAAATATTCCATTTAAAAACTTGGAAACATTCAGTTTCACTGTAACACTACCAACAGTGAATAAACCCTCAACTTCTGCAAAATTGTCAATTCCACCTGTTCCAATTGTACTGCTCCCAATGTTTCAGTTATGAGAGCAATGTGTTGCCTATACCACAATTGGCTTCTCCGGGGAGATGACAAACTAGCCCGTTGAGAATTCGCTCTGCCAAACATAATGTACATTGCCATCAATATTTCACTAACACAAAAGAGATAAAATAAAAGTATAAAAACTGTTACTACAATCAATGAACATCCATATATAAACTGGGTGAGAACAAACAAGGGACATTATGCTAAGAGAATTCAATAGAGTAAATGGGGTAGGTTAAGTAAACTTGGAGAACATGGGAAACACTTTGAATATAGGGTGACCATTCACTGGAGTTAACTGAACAACTAAATCAGTAGCCAGAGCACCTCAAGTACTTGAATCCTATCAGTACCTGGCCACCATAAGAACAACAAATACCCAAACAGAAAATAAATGCAAAGAATCCAGCTTTCTTTCAACAGATACTAAAATAAGCAGCCACAAGAAAATTCAAAAATAAAAATATTTTTCAATCTGTACCTCTCCGACATGGGGAATAATCTCCCTCGCGGAATGAAAGGCACCCGTGAGCACAGCAAGCCTGTAGCACCGGCACCGTTATGAACGGTGCCGGTGCTACAGGCATCCCCATTCCCATTGAGCCCTATCAGGCTCAAATGGGAATGGGGATCTACCGGCACCGGCACCTGCGAAAGGGCAATTTCCGGGTCAAGCGGGGTCGGAATACCCCAGTAATTGCCCATTCACGGGTGCCAGACTTTCTTGCCGGTTTGGATGTAGCCTTGCCGGTTTTACCGGCAAGGCTACCTCCAACCTTGTAATGAGCCGCAATGTCTTTTGGACCAGACAAACAGAAATGTGAAGAAACAAAAAACCAGGCAGTCCATAATTGCCTATGTTCCAAGAAAGGTATACAATTATTCGTCAAGATTATGACCTTTTGTTTTCTTTGTTCCTAAGTCCAAAATACTATTAGTTTCTAACTGTTGCAACATAGGTTCAGGATTTCCACCTCTGGGTGGTTTTTGGACAGTGTGGATCGTGAAAAATCTAAAAGAGTCTCGTATACTGCCATGTTTTTCTGTAAAGTGAAGAGCCATAGGTATGTAGGTTCACAGTTTTTGATGGCTCGCATTTGCTGCAAGATTTTTAATTTCAGTTTGCCAATTGTGCTTCCCACATACCAAAGATTACAGGCACATGTCAGAAAATAAATTACAAACTCTGTGTTGCAACAAATTGTGGACTTAATCAACACTTTCTTGTTTAAAATAGGATGGACATGGCTGGTTTTGTTTACTGCTTGTTGACAGGCTTTGCATTTTGTACATTTGTAAAAGCCTGTTGGTTTTTGATTAAGCCAAGTTTCCAAACCACTTGGTTTATCAGGAGACATATAACTTGATATCAACAAATCTTTAAAGGAAGTTGATTTCCTAAAAGCTTTGTTGACTCTTTCACTAATGTTATTGGAAAGATTTGCGTCAATGTCAAGAACATGCCAGTGATGATGTATTATCTGGCGAATGATATTGAAATGTGCGCCATAGGTAAGAACAAGTCTTGCTATATCCACATCTGTCTTGGCTTCCAATTTGGAATTAGCATGCAGGAGCAGGTTTCTGTCCAATTATTGTGATTTTACATAAGCACGTTCGAGAATTGCATCAGGATACCTTTGCTTGTGAAACATCTGCGCCGTAACTCTGCATTCTCTGTCAAAGCTTTACAATGTGCTGCAATTCCTTCTTATTGTAATTAATTCTCTGTACGATATACTCCATTTGAGCATAGGTGGGTGATTGCTGCTGGCAAAAAGCAGTGTGTTGGAACTGGTGGGTTTGCGGTATAGCTCTGTGGCAATTTCACCTTGTTCTTCTTTTACCAACACATCTAGAAAGATGATAGATTTTATGCTGTGGGTTTCAGTGAACTTAAAATTGAGCTCATTCTCATTCAATATTTGTACAAACTCCTTCCATTCCATTTCAGTTCCATTCCATGAGATGAATAAATCATCTATATAGCGCAGCCATAATATAATTTTTTCCATATATTTGTTATTTTGGTGTGTCCATACAGTGAATTTTTCCCACCACCCCATGGTGAGGTTTGCATACAAGGGAGCAAAAGTTGTACCCATTGCAGTTCCTTGGACTTGTTTATAAAAATAATAATTGAAAAGAAGGACATTGGGCCTCATTATGAGTTTGGAGGTAGCCATACCCTTAACAAGGGTATGACGACCCCCAAACTTGGGTCCAGGTCCCGCAAAAGGGGACTTACTGGGCCATTCTGACCTTGCAGGGCCTGGTAATTCCCGTTTGCGGGACCCAGAGTTGGACGTCCCCATTCCCATTTGAGCCCCCATAGGGCTCAATGGGAATGGGGAGGATAGTAGCAACGGTACCATTCATAATGGTACCGTTGCTACCATCCTGGTCTGCTTGCGGGTGCCGCTCTGCACGCCTGGTCTGACCAGGCATTCAGAGCGGCACCCGCAAGCAATCTGGTAATGCTGCAGCGTGGCAACAACGGCGCCGGTATCACTACCAGCGCTGTTGTTGCCTTACCGCAACATTCGTAATGAAGCCCATTGTTTTTGAGAACTAAACAATCATATCAATAATCATTTTGCAGTGTAACATGTCATTCAAAGACCTGGGGCCTCATCACGAGTTGGGCGGTAACGCCGGCGCTATCAGTGCTGGCGTTAATAGCCCTACCGCCAAACCCCCCAGCGCTAATAGTGCGGGATCACGGGTTTGGCGGAACGGGTATTGCCCATTCCCCACTGAGCCCATTCAGGAAATTCCCCATTCCCCATTGGGCTCAATGGGGAATTTTCACTCTCTTACCACCAGCGGATTTCCCGCCGGCGGTAATAGCGTGAATTTTCGGCGGATTTCCCCCCAGCTCAGAGCTGGGGAGAAATCCGCCAAAGCCCTGATTTGGCGGACCTTTAAATCCGACAGTAATAGTGCTACTGCCAGATTTAAGGGTTACCGCCAAACTCGTGATGAGGCCCCTGGTGTTGAGAAAATATTTGCACACTCTTTTTCCATCAGAATGTTGAATAGAAGTATACAGAGATACTACGTCCAATGCAGCAAGCATGAACATCGCTTCCCATGGTATACCATTGATTTTGCCCAAGAAATCTTTCATCTCTTGAAGGAAAGATGGAAGACTAAGGACCAAAGGTAGTATCATTTAATCTACATACTTGGAAACATTCTCCAAGAATGCTCCAGTCAAGGGGCCTCATTCCGAGTATGGCGGTAAGGGATAGCGGCCACCGGTAACGAGACCGGTGGCGGTATTCCCTTACCACCATACTCCGAGTTCCCTCAGCGCCCTCGCCCTTAATGCCTGCTTTGAGCAGGTGTTAAAGTCGAGGGCGCAAAGGGGCCTCCAAGCCAATAACGGTGACCGTAATGAACGGTCACCGTTATTTGCATCTTCCCCATTCCCATTGAGCCCTATGGGGGCTCATTTGGGAATGGGGAAGAGCCTTGGTGAATGGGGAATTACCGCCCCGCCGACTTTGGAATGGGGCGGTGATTCCGCCATCCACCAAGGCGCTGCCGGTCCGGGTAGCCCATTTTGTAATATATATATATATATATATATATATATATATAAAGCATAGGGCTAGGCTGGCACTAATGCAGCTGATTATTAAACATGCATTTATTTATTGCTTGCATATACTTCACACAGGGTAAGTGACTCTTTGTATTCCCCTCCCCATATAGAGTCCACGTTCATTGACGTGGCCCTGCGTAGTGAGAAATGCATTCAATGGGCTTGTGGGATTACTGTTTTCATACAATGCACCATTGAAGCTGTCTTTGAGCTGGGACTACACCCAGACCTTTGTCAGATAGTGAACGTTGAACAGGAATTGCTTAAAGACAATGGGCCTCATTCCGAGTTCGGAGGTAACCACGCTGCTATTTGCGGCATGGTTGCCTCCGAACTCGTCCAAACTCCGGCCTGGTGAATGGAGTAATTACGGGTCCATTCCGATGTCGGAGGGACCGGTAATTCCCCATTCACCAGGGCATTTCCCCATTCCCATTTGAGCCCCCATAGGGCTCAATGTGAAGGGGGAAGGCGGCAATAACGGTACCGTAAATTACGGTACTGTTATTGACCCCGGAGTCCCTTTGCGGGTCCTGTCCTTAACGCCTGCTAAAAGCAGGCGTTAATGAAGGATCCGCAAAGGGAACTCGTAGTAGGGCGGTAAGGGTTTAACGGCACCAGTCTCGTTACCGGTGACAGTTAACCCTTACCGCCGTACTCGGAATGAGGCCAATATTTTCTTTTGTAGATGCCATGATGGCATATATACATGTGGCCATGCCTTCTTATTCCATTCATTCTAAGGAGGATGGGCAGTCAGAAAAGAGACAGTTCATGGGAAAGGTTGGGAACTTTTGTAAGCAGTCATGCAGGCTATACCAAACAAGAACTGATGGTGACTAGGAATAGAACAACATAGGGCCTCATTACGAGGTGGGCGGTAAGGGATTACCGGCACCGGTAAGGGCACCGGTGCCGGTAATCCCTTACCGCCCTACTACGAGGTCCCTTAGCGGTTCCCTTCCTTAACGCCTGGTTTTACCAGGCGTTATGGAAGGGACCCGTGACTTCAGAGCTAATAACGGTACCGCAATTTGCTGTACCGTTATTAGCACCTTCCCATTGAGCCCTATGGGGGCTAAAATGGGAATGGGGAATGGCTTTTTCAATGGGGACTTACCGGTCCTGCAAAGGTCGGAATAGACTGGTAAGTCCCCATTGAACGGGACCGGACACGGTACCGGTATTGGAGGTAGTCATGGCGCTAATAGCGCCATGACTACCTCCAACCTTGTAATGAGGCCCATAGACTTTATAAAGAGTATCAGCATAGAAGTGAGTTCTTTGTTGAACCTGGAATTTGATATCTAATTATGCTCTCTTAAAAATGTCTGGTGCTAGGAAAGGGAAAAGATGGGCAGGTTACTTGTAGCTTTAGATTCAGATCATAAAAGCAGCCATGGGAGCTTGGGATGTAGAAGGATTGTTACGTCCCTGCATATAGATAAGGAGGATATTTTGGGCGAGTTTACTCTTTTTGCGAAGGCATGAATCACCAAGAGACTAATGTCCCACCTGAAGTCTATGAATTGGAGTGGGATGACCGACCCCTTGAGATGCTAGGAGGTTCAACACCTGAGATGGACACTGTGGGGACAATTCAGGAACAGTCAGCTGGTAAGGGGGCCAGGCCAGGTGGGCTACAGCTCACATCTTTCGGAATATTTAGCATATCGCTGAATCCTTTCTTTCTTATGGTTGTTGGGGAAGTAGGGAGAAGCATACCTGCTCCCAGCGAATTGAAAAGGGCCCATGTTGTGGCCTCCTCTATGAAAAGGCATGATGATACACGGGTCCAATCCCCTTTTCTCAATCCTGACTTGTTTTGCTTCTAAAATAATTACAAATAGGATTGTCAGCCTTTTCCACAAGCTGGTGGGAAAGAACAGCATGGCTTTGTCCCAGAATGCTCTAGTTGGGACATACGCTCCCTGCTCCCTGTGCGCTCTCTGCGTCCGGCACGTCTATGGATGCTGAGAAAGCATTCTCTAGGGTATGGCAGGATGCAGTTGGGTCTTCATCCCTGAGATGGGATTCCCGGAAGCTTTGATTTGGCTGATAGAGAATTTGTTTTACCCACTAGTCTCCACTCTGGCGACAGAGGGCCAAAATTGAAGGGAGATTCCTTTCACATGTGGCACTAGACAGAGCTGCACCGTGTTGTCCCTGCCATTCGCCATATACATAGAACCTCTAGCACAGATGATCAAGGGCAGCTAGTATGAAATTCCCCTTTCAACAGATGTAGGAAACGGGCTAGCCCTGTAAACCAATTATATATTTTTTTTGTTTGGTCTTTTTAATTCTATTGCAGTACTTTTGGCCTGGTGTGCATGCACATTTGGGATTTTTTTCTGGCAAGCTGTAAAATATAGATACAAATAGGGAAAAATATATGTTTGAAGACCTTCCACAGGGGGAAATACACAGAAAGGTAATTCACCTAGTACCTGTGCATACAACACTGACAACAAATGGAATCTTTTTGTGAAAAAGAGGCAGATCCTGAACTGGTCTGTTAACATTTAAAAGAATACCTGCAGATGGACTCGATTCATTCCATACATTTTCCTTGCAGTGCGCATTTTGTTAAAAGAAATTGTTTTTGCAAATGAAATTTTCGATGCCAGAGTATAGCACAATTATTTACATGCCATTTTCAAAATGTGTGTGTATTACTCATATTTTCATGTCAGCTCTTGTTTTGCTCACATCACGCTTTCTCAAGGCACTAGAGTTTCTCTTCCAAGGTCCAAATATAATCCAAATTACTCTGATGCATAGACTTGCCTTGGATTCTTCATGCCTATTTAGATGCATTTGCTCATGAATGGTTCCCCCCCAATTACTCTCCACTGAAACTAAGTAAAACATTTTAATCGACTAGCCCAGTTTGCATGTTTTCCACAATAAAATCAATTTTCGTAATTTTTTAATGCTCAGAGTATGGAAGTGAATGCCCCTAAGGCTAAGGGATGCTTTTCAAGATCCGCTTACTTAGGAATTACAGTGTTTAAAGATGCTCCGAAAATTCAGGGTTTAAACTTGGATAGGATTATTCTGGACGTTTTTTCTTGGGATGCCCCTACCAATATTCAACTTAAGGGGGCGGGGGCAGTGAAGATGGCAGAATTCGCCAAATCTCTATGGGCCTCATTATGATACTGGCGGTAGCCATGCTGGTAAAACCGGCACAGCTGCTGCCGGTATCATTTTTTTCCAGCGCCCGCGAATGGGCAATTACCGGGTCATTACGGCCTTGCCGGACCTGGTAATTCCCCATTTGCGGGCACTGGAAAATATTGCTCCCCATTCCCATTTCAGCCCAATTGGGCTCAATGGGAATGGGGAGGTCGGACGCACCAACACCATTTAGAATGGTGCCGGTGCATCCAACATGCTCTGCATTCGGGTGCCGGCCCGCCCGCCAGGTCAGACCTGGTGGGCGGGAAGAACTCATAGGCGAGCAGAACTCATAGTTTGCCGGTCCGGTAATAACAGTACCGGTAGCTTACCGGTACTGTTGTAACCGGACCGGCTAACTTATAATGAGGCCCTATGTCTCCTTCACGGGATGCTGGTTTTAGTTGTCTCTGGGCGGCTTGTACATAGCAGGATAGAAGTCTGACCGAATAGTATAGGGAATTGTTGTAAATGGGTTTTCGTAAACAGTGTCTCTCGAGCTCCAGAGCAGAGCCCCTGGAGGCATAAGTGGGGTCCCATTGTTGATGACTAATGTTGGGGTGGAGACAGGGTCTTCCCACCCCGCTAAGCGATAGCAAATAAGGCACAAACATTAGAAGACACATTCGGGGAGCAAGGGGATGGGGAGGATACACACAAAGGGAGGTGAACGATCACTGTTATGCCTGTATTACGATCTATAGAAGTGCTGAAGAGGGAAAATGGAGACCAAATCCATGCCCCCGCACCCCAAGCGCCCCAGCGCACCCATGGGTGACAAATATGCTGAAACACACCCACTTCACCAACAGTGCAACTTCTATGCTACATTAGAATCAATGCTGCAATATCAGAATCTACAAACACAAAAATCCCTGTTTAAAGGCTTGCAAATGCCTATATGAATTAACATGGTCTAAATGCACAGTGTAAAGCGATGTTTCAGGAAAATTACAGCTAAGTTCATTTCACTCACTGAACACTGAACACTGGCTGCGGGAGCCTTATCAACATTCCTCGCAAAACAAGTCCGACTTGCCAAGGCCGCAAATTCAAGATAAAACTACTTTCTGCAGACAGACATTTTTTAATTATCCACAAATGCGAGTAAATCACGGCAACCCAGTGTGCTTTTTTTTTCTTTCTGGGAAAGAAAGACATTTTCTCAAGGACACGCACAACATTGATACATAACTTGTAACAAGCCAAAGCCAGGTGCGAATTGCTTGCCCAGCTAAAAGTTATGGGAACAAAGTCACATTGCAACATGATTAGAATTAGGTAATGGGGGCTGGCACAGCTAAATCAACCCACTGACGCAGGAGGTAAATATCCAATTATCAGGCTCTCTATAAGTGCTACATATGTAACCCACCACTCTGCAGCCAATAACAGGAGGAGATAGGTTTCTGGGAGCTGATCCAATTCTGTGAGGTCAGCCTGCAGTGTGATTATAAAACTTACTTGCAAGACAGCCCCGGGGGAGACGGCGCCTGAACTCGCGATACACGATGCTTTTCTTTGGCTTTTTTTTCTCTTCTGTGCCTAGAAATAAAGCAGTTTGAAACATGTTGCTGCCTGCTTGGAACTCTGTTGCATTTCTGGGGGCCATATGGGAGGTGTTGGGGCCTCCCATAGCTGGTGAGGCTATGGCTGCTGGCCCCCCACTGCCCTGGGGGTGGGGGGGGATCCAGCTTCTCCCCGACAAGTTGGTGCCCTCTGTGAGGCTCATTGCTCATTGTAACATGAGTGATTGAGCTCTGCCTGCGCAAGCCCTGTGATGGACTGAGCTCCCTGCCGCCGACTCAAGGAAGCTGTGAGACCCTCGCCTGCACCTGAAGACCACCGGAAAAACGCGTAACCGGCTAAAGGCTTCGGGGGCCACTTGGAAATACCCCGCTTGAGGGCAGGTGAGAGCCCTGCAGGAGAAGGGGTCCGGTGAAGTGCATTGAGGGAGTGTCCAGCAGTGGTGCAATTGCCAGTGCAGCATAGGAAAATGTAAGTAAACAAGCAACATGGGCTCTGAGGGGGGGAAATGTTTAAAGTAGAAATGTTAAAGTGTTTTTTTTTTTTTTTTTTTTAATTTTTTTTTTTTTTAATTTTTTTTTAGGGAGGGATTGTAAATTGGGTGGTGGGTGATTGTACATTGTCACAAAATTCAGCGCATTGGTATTGATCGGCACGTGAATTGTAGTTGGGACTGGGGTGGTGGCAGTGGTCCCTTCTTGTGTTTTTGAGCATATTGGGTGGGGTAGTGACTCCCTACACATAGAACAGGAGTGCCGCGCTGATTGGTCTAGAACAGGATTGCCGCGCTGATTGGTCTGGATGGTGATTTCATGTACGGGGTCTGGATTTCCTATGAATTGACGTTATAGATCAATGAGTAGATGAGGTTCCCTGCTAATTGAGCGTTTTAGTTCAGTGAGTGGATGATGTTTTCCCGCAGGAGGTAGCTAGATTGTTCCCGAAGTGCGGAAGATAGTTGGCTGGTTAAGGTCCCCTGGTGAGGAGCGTATCATGCACTAGGCGACGCGGTGTGTGCAGTTCAATTATAAGAGTTTATTGTGGTTTACCTTGTTCCAGTTGAGACAGGAAGACAGCTGTGGGGATTGTGGGGTTTTATTTTGGGATTTTTTGTGGGGTTGGGAGAAATGGGTTATTTTTCTGTGTATGCACATTTGTCTTTTCATTTGCATTGTGTTTTTAGTTTGGTGACGTCACCTTCAGATTGATGCATAAGGACACAAAGTTTTGATGGTGAGGAGATAGTGGTGTGGTTTTGGAGAATAGGTGACCCAGAGGCGGTGTGTGGAAGACACATGCGCAAGATTGTGGGGGTGTGCCGGAGAAGGCAATGGTTTGGTGAAGATGGATTGCACGCGGAGTGCACTGGCTAAGGTGCGGAGCAAAGAAGGCTCACAGAAGTTGAAAAAATGTTCAATTATTTTCTAACTTTTGCTCCCTGAACAGCGGACTACCGAAATTTTCGAATTGAATAGAGGTAAAATGTATCACACAATACAGAAATGACTCCCCTTCACTTGTTGTGTAGCACACAGCTTCCATGCTGAAATAAGTCAGTAAAACATAGTGTGCAAAGATTCAAAAGTACTGAAGGTAAATTAAAAAGACCATGGCTGCTCATAGGCGGCTTCTCCAGAAGCGTGCAGCAATCGCTAAGGACACACATACACAGCACTTACACGGGAATAGCTTTAAAAGCACATGTGCAGCAATAGCTAAGGACACACATACACAGCACTTACACGGGAATAGCTTTAAAAGCACATGTGCAGCAATAGCTAAGGACACACATACACAGCACTTACACGGGAATAGCTTTAAAAAGCACATGGCTACAGTTGAACTGTGTGCACGAAGGAAAAGGAAAATGCGAGGGGTCAGCTGATGTTGAAAAAACACGAGCAGAGGGAAGAGGGGACTCACCCTTCTGAACCTCCGGGAGTGTAATATTTGATGACACAGGGGCAGAGAAAGGCAGTTGAGGACAAGTAGGCACAAAATAAATAATTCAAGCATGCGATGGGAGGGGCAGTTAAAAACAGCTTCAACACTCACGCACACAATAGCAGTGTCAACAATCACCACAATATGCACCGCCCATGTGGGGAGGATACATGGGGCAGGATGGGATCATTTCAGCAGACACCACAAGCACCAATCCAGGTACTGTCACCACTACATGTACAGACACAACAAATGACAGCACCACTACCCCAGGACTGACTAGAATAACAACACAGGGGCACTGCACAGCAGCCAGCACCCATACAGAACACTGACACAATAGTAATGGTACCGGTTACATGACTGGGTGGGGTCTTCCTGATGGGGAACAAATGTTTCAAAGGACATAGATTGACATTATACCGCTAATAGGACAGCCCAAGACAAACTTGATTTGACGGACTCTGCCACACACACTCATGCTCCGCTTCACCGACAGAGCGGGCGAGACGCGCGCCGACACACACACTCACGCACACTCAATAATGCAGAGGACAATTGCATAGGGGTGGTGATAGGTATCAAAACATTTTCTTTTCTGGGTGACAGTGGGGCGACTAGGCCATGCATTAGGGAAGAGACATTTGTGACATCATGAGCAATGTGGATATGACCACCTTATTAACAGAGAAATACATAACTTGTTAAACACCAGACATACACATGTTGAAAGTAAGGAAGATTGTTTAAGAATAATGGGGGTGCACGATACAGAGGGGGGTGCATAATGATAGCGCATCACAAGAGAGTACATTTAGCTACATTTTGAGCACACATCTTTCAGTGAGGAGACTGGGCTCATGAATACACGATTAACACAGAACAATTAAATGAGACACACAAGATGGAAGAAAGTGCACTTGAGGGGGGAGGCCTACATTTCATTGACAGTTCACCACAGGAGGAGAGAAATAGGGGTAAAGGGTGGATGATCCATGTTCCCAACAGAATTAATTTGGCGACAAAATAACAGTGCAAGTAGTACTGCCACTAGCGCTTTTGAAAATAACACTGGCACAAATGCATTAGCCAACACACATAGGGAAAGAGGTCATTGCTGCACGAACTGGAGAATGATGGTTGTATTAAAATTTGAAAGCAGATATTGGGGGGAGAAATATATATTGTTTAAATATAACAGTAATTAGAAATATATATTGTTTAAATGTAACAGTAATTAGAAATATATATTGTTTAAATGTAACAGTAATTACAGTAGTGGAGTAATAAAATACTAGATTAAATGAGTAATTAACAGAGTAGGTAAGCTTTAAAAAGTGGACATGGGGTGGGATAGAGAGAATGAGAGTAAATTGGTAGCGGATTTCATTAGTACCAGCTTAAAGTGCCTGCAGTTCACTGCGAGGCACGCCCTGAGAAGTGTGAGAGGAGCCATAGAAAAAAATAAATAAATAAATAAATTAAAAAAAAAGGATTTTAAAACCCTGCGATCATCTTAACTAAGTAACATGGTGCACTTAATTTAGAAACACAGCCACCCTATATGACAAATTTACCACCCTGATGTTTCCCTATTTAGCTTGTCAGTGCCTGATGCCCCACGGGACAAAGGCACGCACTATAAATAACTTACAACAAAAGCACAGTAAATACAAAGATCCAAAGGCCCATTTGTACACTAGCACCCAATTTGCATATATATGATCCAAGTGTGTAATGAGTATCTTCACAAAAATTAAGTGCCTACCCATTTTCTGGGTACATTCCGAATTGTGTAATAATTTACAGTCAGACCGCCATTGAACGCCACCAGGTGGTGACAGGATGGTGCAGAGGTGTACCATTGGCTCCTCCCACTAGGACACTGAATAATGTGAGAGTAGTGCAGAGAGGTTAGGTCAAGAAAATGAAGAATATGTAAATTCTCAGGTCTCAAGCGCTTCCATTTCATTTCTCGCCAGATACAAAGGACCCAGGGCAGGCCTGAAGACAACGGACAACCAACACCCAATGGCTATGGACTACAGTGGGACATTTTCCCCTCCTGACAGACTTGGTCAGAAGTGTAAGGCGTCAAGCCCTACAAAGCGGTGGCCACCCTGGCAACGAGGGAGCAACGATCAACAGGGCCAACGCAAGAGATTTTCATGAACTGCAAAATAGCACGAACTCTCCCGAGTTAGGGAAACATGGCCATCCCATGGTCCAACGCACACTAGCAACTAGAATAGGGACTGACACACGCATTTCCAAAGTTTAATTGAGTTTCATATTACATTTTGTGCACCTACAGCTGTAACACTGTTTTGTTTCTTCTCTTTTCCCCGCACATGCAGGTTGTTGCGTATGTATGCTGTTAGAAATGTGTAGGAAATTTCCTTAATGTTATCTTCCATTAGAAACTGTGAGGTCCACTGAGTAAAACATTGTGAAGAATTCCCCACTCAATTGCCCACCCTATCAAGAACCTCAGACCCCTTAGAGCATGTTTCCCTGAAGTATATTTCCTTGCTTCCATTGAATAAACAGCCCAAGATTTTCCCTACCCATATTGAGAAATTTTGAAAACACGAAATGTCCAGGGGGAGGTTTGATTTTGCCCTTAGTGATTGTTTAGTTCGCGGAGCTTGATGTTACTAACATGTACTAACGTATTAACGCTTTTCTTGCGATTTTCAGGCGGGCAACTTTATCATCTCATCAGCTGCAAGGACCCAGCAGCGTAAGTGGTTATGGGCACGCAAATAAGGACTTTTACCTTCACGATGGGACTATTAATGATGAACAAAATTATGGGGGTGGGGGGGGATCCAGCTTCTCCCCGACAAGTTGGTGCCCTCGGACTAAGATAGCGGTGCGCAACATGGTTCCAGCAGTAATAAAGGTGGCCACTCCCTGTGATCAGAGGAAGTACGAAGGGGAGTGAGTGTGGTGGAACACAGAAGGGGAACACTCCTATATGTAGTGTTGATCAACAACAATGCAGAAAATTATGGACACTTCAAGGAATTGGCAAAGATATGCAGACCGGAAGGAGGTGAATGTTGCTTGGTGGTGTGGTCGACAAAAGTCGACCAGAGGGGGGACTGAAGAGGGAAAATGGAGACCAAATCCATGCCCCCGCACCCCAAGCGCCCCAGCGCACCCATGGGTGACAAATATGCTGAAACACACCCACTTCACCAACAGTGCAACTTCTATGCTACATTAGAATCAATGCTGCAATATCAGAATCTACAAACACAAAAATCCCTGTTTAAAGGCTTGCAAATGCCTATATGAATTAACATGGTCTAAATGCACAGTGTAAAGCGATGTTTCAGGAAAATTACAGCTAAGTTCATTTCACTCACTGAACACTGAACACTGGCTGCGGGAGCCTTATCAACATTCCTCGCAAAACAAGTCCGACTTGCCAAGGCCGCAAATTCAAGATAAAACTACTTTCTGCAGACAGACATTTTTTAATTATCCACAAATGCGAGTAAATCACGGCAACCCAGTGTGCTTTTTTTTTCTTTCTGGGAAAGAAAGACATTTTCTCAAGGACACGCACAACATTGATACATAACTTGTAACAAGCCAAAGCCAGGTGCGAATTGCTTGCCCAGCTAAAAGTTATGGGAACAAAGTCACATTGCAACATGATTAGAATTAGGTAATGGGGGCTGGCACAGCTAAATCAACCCACTGACGCAGGAGGTAAATATCCAATTATCAGGCTCTCTATAAGTGCTACATATGTAACCCACCACTCTGCAGCCAATAACAGGAGGAGATAGGTTTCTGGGAGCTGATCCAATTCTGTGAGGTCAGCCTGCAGTGTGATTATAAAACTTACTTGCAAGACAGCCCCGGGGGAGACGGCGCCTGAACTCGCGATACACGATGCTTTTCTTTGGCTTTTTTTTCTCTTCTGTGCCTAGAAATAAAGCAGTTTGAAACATGTTGCTGCCTGCTTGGAACTCTGTTGCATTTCTGGGGGCCATATGGGAGGTGTTGGGGCCTCCCATAGCTGGTGAGGCTATGGCTGCTGGCCCCCCACTGCCCTGGGGGTGGGGGGGGATCCAGCTTCTCCCCGACAGTGCAATGGTGAACGCCATCTTAGACAAATGGCAGCCATCCTAGAATGTAGACCCAAGCACTGCAAATATCAAGTTGATTGCATGTGTGCGAATAACACCCCCACCCAAGCCAGGCCTCACACAGCCCATGAAATCCTCCATTGTTCCAAAGAATTACAGGCCCTTGCACACAGGGAAGAATGCACCCTGCAAGGTCATGAGAAGGGAGCAGCGCGCCTCTTGGTAGTACTATCAGACAGATAGCAAGTCCCCATCCTCCAATGATCCTGGTACAAGAAATACAGCTTCGTAATGCTTTCATCCCAAGATCCCTGCATGCTATAGTATCACCTGAACACAGTCCACCAACCACAAAACCTTTACACCCTCGATCGATCACTAATATCAGAAGGCATGGCTATCGCACTTTCAGGAATGGGTCACATGATTTGTGCAGTGAGGTGCAGGGTAGCAACTAAATTATAGCCCAAAACGACGGTGGAGGACCTTAGGAGTTGCTGAGTTCTCTGGGAATGAATGAAGCATGTGAGTTAGGGTAACCTCAGCTCTCGTACAGCCCATAGGAATATCTGCCAGGTGTTTGCAACAATGATAAGGCAATATTGCATA
Organism: Ambystoma mexicanum; assembly: GCF_040938575.1. Taxonomy (NCBI): domain Eukaryota; kingdom Metazoa; phylum Chordata; class Amphibia; order Caudata; family Ambystomatidae; genus Ambystoma; species Ambystoma mexicanum. The sequence continues at coordinate 786,611,998 of NC_090925.1, forward strand.
GTAGAATAGCCAAGTAATTGTTAGACCAACCTCACCATGGATGACGAGCCCAGCAGCACCCATGTGGATGGAGATGGACAGATGAAGATGGACCAATGGTTAGACATCCCATAAGGAGCAGACCCTATATGTTTAGTGCCAACCCAGTTGGGATGGAGATTTGTATTGTGTAATATGACGTCATGAGTGACGCTGTTTGTAGTTTTAATGGTCTGCACATGCTCCCTGAGCGCAGAACGTTCTTGTGCAGCAGAGTCCTTTGCTGTGGTATCTTTTTTGTTTTGGAGAAATAAATACTTGTCACCTTAGCAAGAGCATCCTTAGCCTTTTTCCCTAGCGGGTCGCATTTGTTCTGGTGTGAGCGTACAGGGGCGTGCCTTCACTTGCTTGGCAGCCTTGGACACCGTGCTCTTCTTCCTGAATGACTTCATGTCAACAGTGTAACTAGTTAATAACTATCCTGGTTTTACGAGGGTGCCATGCCTACTACTGTCACACTGATGTTATTTATGTTTGGGCAATACCATTGCATTCTGATGAGAAAGCTAATTGCAGCGCACTGCCCCAGCATTGCTCCGGAGTGATTTCATCCCTGCCTAGGAAGCAATCAGGAGAATTCCTGACAGACCATGAAAAACCAGTATGTCTGGGATGAGAGCCAGTAACATGCCCTTAAATCACACAATGGATTTCCTTTCAACCCATTCATTGCCATTTTGGAGGAACTGGTTTATCAGAAACTCTCCCATAGGCCTTTGCAGTACACATCAGAGAACTAACAATATTGATGACTGCACCTGCTGTATAAAGTCCGCTTTTCAAATTGAGACACACACGCACACCCGCACAGATGCACACTGATCACAAAACGATCACAGTTGTAGCTTTATTGTCCCCATTTTGAATTAAAGCATACAATTCCCAAAATGCAAAGTAATGCTAATCAAACGATCACAGCCCCCAGCTTCGTTTGACATGGCATGCAGATGTATGCACTCCTCCCCTTTCTCATCAGCCTCTTGGTGACAATGGCCACATCCCCCGTTTCTCATTCACTCGTGTTATTAAGACATTGACCTGTTACAGGGCCACTTCCCAGAGCCCTTCAGGCCAAGCTGCCGCGCCTCCTCTCACCATGCACACAGCTTTTGACTATTTGCTTTGCACAAAGAGGCGTGGGAGGGGGAAGGAAAAGAGCCCCAGGCACTTCACACACCAAAATAAACAGTGCCCATTTTGATGTCTGATGAGTGCGAGCAACCGGGAAGCCTCGGGCAAGCTACCAGTCGCTCGCGATTGACGGGTGGGCAAGCTACCAGTCGCTCGCGATTGACGGGTGGGCAAGCAACCAGTCGCTCGCGATTGACGGGTTGGAGTACCTGTATCGAGATCATTAATGTATGCTGCAGTATTTACTTCAGTGTGGAAGAAGAATTAGAATGTTGGGGAGAGAATGAGGAGGGAGAGACAGTAGCGGTTGGAGGAGAGTGGAGATGGCGGTGGGGCCCTGCTACACTGTATACTAGACGGGAATAAATACCGGATGGAACTCTCCAAAAGCTGTGATCAGCTGTCATTTCATATTATTAAATAAAAGGAGTGAAAGAATGTACCACTGTCATACACCTCTTATTTGACGCAAACAATCAAGTTAGTCCACCAGTAGTGAGAGATGTAACTCAGACACTTACATCTTTATGCACTTTCATATATTTAGGGCCCGATTCATGGAATTTTTGACACAGTTCAAAATGACTTTGCACTGCTGAAAAGTGACTTTGCACTGCCGACACAAAACCTGATTCATGGAACTGTGAAAAGTGTATTTTTGCAGTGCAAAGTCCGTGCAAAGTCATTTGGTACTGCAAAAATGACTATGCACTGACGTACTGGTTATATGAGCAGTTTTAAGCGCTCTTAGTAAAACTGCAGCACATTGTGATATGGTGATTTCACCATGTCAGAGCGCTCTGTAATTTTACAAACAGTATTTAAATAAGGCCCAGATACCAAGTAAATACAATTGAAAAATATGTGTAAATTAGGGTTTGCACACTAGGTAAACAGAGGTCTTTCTTCTATTTCTTTGGTTAATATAAAACATTACACCTGGGGAAATGCAAGCATGTTGGGGCAAAGGCATTTCAGCTATATTCTTACTGAGTCAAATGCTGGCATTTTAAGGCAACCTTATCTTACACACCCCTTTCTTCCTGCTTGTCACTAACTGTTTCTATGGGACTATGGGCCTCATTACACGGTAGGCGGTAAGGGTTTACCGGTACCGGTAAGGGCACCGGTACTGGTAAACCCTTACCGCCTTACTACGAGTTCCTTTTGCGGGACCCGACCTTAATGGCTGGTTTTACAAGCCGTTAAAGTAGGGTGCCACAAAGGGACCTTGGTGCTAATTACGGTACCGCAATTTACGGTACCGTAATTAGCGCCTTCCCCATTCCCATTATGCCCTATGGGGACAAAAATGGGAATGGGGAAGTGCCTTGGTGAATGGGGAATTACCGCCCCCGCTCACCTTGGAGTAGGACGGTAATTCCGCCATCCACCAAGGCGGACACGGTAAAATACCGGCGGCAACCATGGCGCTAATAGCGCCATGGTTACCGCCTACCGTGTAATGAAGCCTTATGGAACAGATTTTTTGCGTGCAACAAAGTTAATTCTACTTTTGACCTATTTTTTTAGGCTTAATCTACAACTTCTTTGCCTTCAGTAAACATGGATTTCTCCTCTAAATACATTCACTACTGCCTCTCTTTCTTCTTACCTTACTACATTTTCCCATAGTGTCAATAGCAGGAGGAACTGCTCGATGCTTCCACATCTTTTTGGGTTTTGGCGCTTTTTGGCGGTCTAACCACCAAATAATCACCAAAACATTGGTACTGTATAAGAGAAAGGAAAAATGGGAGTTCAGGAGCAGTATATGGCGTTGGCATGGCAACTTGCCAATGCTTGGTGATGAAATGGCTGAAGCACCAGCTGGGTCTTCTTTTTGTTCCATTTGCTCGGCCTTGTTTTTTATCCATATGCTTCCGCCATTCGCGCTTTAATGAGTGCACCGTCCACCCAGAGACCATCTGTGAAGGCACACTAAAGGGCGGCTCACCACCCCTTGTATAGGTCTTTCTCCGCCACAGAAGGAGGCAAATGCTTGCAGCCCAGTATGAAACAAGAGGAGGTCTGCCGGAGGACCCCACACCGTGAGCAGTAGAGAGTGCCGAGCAGTGCCGAGACCTGTGGCTGATGGCTATCACGTACTCATTTGGGTGAGGCCTGGCCCTCTTCACCCCATGGACCGACCCCCTTGGGGTCCGGTCCTACTACTCATGGGCTTTAGCGCAGAATGTGTTATGGTGTTTTATTATTGGGGGCAATGCATTGTAGGAAGGTTATAGAGGTTGTTGCTGGTGACGTCCTGCCGGGGTGGCAGTCCCTGCGTTCTGGAGAGCTCTGGTGATGCACATTGCGTGGAATTGTGGTTTGAATGGGTCTGGGCCGATTCGGGCATCAGGTTGAGCCAAGCGTGCCAGCAGGCCTTGCTGAGTGTGTGGGATGTGTGTCGTGTGGTGCTGCTGAGGGGGATGGTTTTGGATGGCCTGGCCCTAGGGCCTGGGATAACACATGAGTAATGGCAAGTTGCCGTTAAAAGTGGTGTAATCGGAAGAATGGGACTACGGGGAGCGTGTCCTTCCTGCCACTGAGCAAAGCTCAAATGAGGGATAGGAAGAGCAAGGGCTGGGGGTTACGGGGATTATCAGATGCACAAGGTAGCCCAGCCAGTTCTGTGCCGGCTGCGGGGAGCGGTGTTGGTACCGGCGGCTATCCGCCACTGCGGCTGAAACAGTCAGTACGCTGCTGTGATTGGGGGCACATGGGAGCCCTCATGCAGTTCTGGCACAAGTGGGTGGGCGCTAGATTAGGAGGCCCAAGTGGCCGCGAGTGGGGGGGGGCAATGTTCAGTGGGAGGAGGGGTGCGTTGTAGGCACGGGGTCTGCATTGACTGGATTTATGAGACCGCGCCACTCTGCCTCGCCCATGCCTGTCACATGGTATGCATGGAATTTTATGTTCTGTATTGTTGGCCATGAATTATGCTCACCCTACTTCCCAGTGTAAAGCTGGTCTAGGTAAATCGTTTAATCCATGTACAGCTATGTTTGAATGGAACACTGTGTTTGTCTTCATAAATGGCAAGGGTGCTTTGCAAACTAGATAGGACATTTAAAGAGGGAGTTTTTACCTATTGCGCTAGTTCGAGTATTTATCAAAGTTACCCTCGAAATCTCTTGTGTACCTCTTCCTACTCTGAAATCCGGAGTTTTGCAGTTTTCAAATTACAGTCCATTCAATGGGCCTCATTACAACCTTGCCGGTATCCTGGCTGTAACCCTGCCTGCATACCGACCAGGATACCGGCAAATGCTTTTACCGGTTCCGGCACTCGGTCCAGCTGCAGTACCGCAAGATTACGAGTGCCAGAGGGACGGAGTAAATGCCGGCTGCCGGTAATGTGGGCTTTGTTTGCCGGTAGGGCGCCTGCCTTAACTCCAGCTTTTAACTGGAGGTAAGCCAAGGTGCCCCACTGGCAAACCCGTAGTCGGTGTGGTGCCGCCCCGTGAAGGGGTACGCACGCGGCGGCGTGACGTTGCACGTCGCCGCGTGCGCCTTAAATAAAAGGGGCGTTCCCGGCCGCGTCAGAGCGACCGGGGAGCCCGAAGCGTACAGACGTGTTGGTGTCTGGTCTGTGCGCGCATGGGCTCGCGGGCACGCAGCGGGGGCACCCAGAGACCCCCAACAGTGGCGACGAGTGTCGGATGCCCGGGCCCGGCGGTGAGCGCGATCCCGGACATAATTTTTCATTACAAGTGAAGCATCCGTGGATGTTTCGCATCGCGCCGAGGCCGCGGACCACACGCGGCTGGCGGCCATTTTACCCACGAGGTGGAGGATCTTCCAACAGCTCCGGTTTGGAGCAGGAAGGCCATCCAAACCTAATTTTTGGAGTAACTGACTGCGGGCAGTACAACCTGCAGGCCCATGCCAGAATTTTGTCATTTTGGTGAATTTTCAGGCGGTGACGTCGTGTTGTAGCTGGAAGATGGACTGAGGTGGCTGGGCCTTCTCAGCCCATTCCTTTTGAAGCTCAATTTTTGGACACTCTCATCCACGGATCCTTGTCAGGAACCTCTTCAACCCCTTCATCATCATCACGTGGGGGATGACGCTCCAGCTTCTGCGGCCCACGTGGACATAAGGCGTCTTGAGGTACTCTCCGTCAACCCTTTCATCATCACGTGGGTGGTGGCAGTGTGGGGAGTGGTGCAAGTTGCGGCCCTCAGAATTGGAACAAGGGTGCCTGTGCGCTTGCGCCTATGAGTGATCCTGATGCCCTGGAGGGTGCGACTGCCACGGCTTCGGAGGATTCGCTGGATGAAGATCTAACAGACCTGTTCCAGCAGAAACCCCCACGCCCGACGACGTCTGGACTGCCTGCACAACCGGTGGGTGCCGCCCCCCCCTCCGATCCAACCACCACCCCTGGCCATGGCCCAAGCCAGAGCGCAAGCGGCCCTACAGCCAATTCCGGAGTTTGATGCTACGGGCCCCCCATCCAGCCTGGGGCCCCGATGGAGGAGATGGATTGGAAGGCTAGACATGTACTTTCGGGCCGCCCAGGTCACGGACGATGACAGCATGGTGGCCACGATGCTCTACTCCGCAGGAGTGACTGTGCAAGAGATCTTTGAATCGTTGACTCCAGCGGGTAACTCATATGATCAGGCCAAAGCAGCCCTCCTGGCACATTTCGTCCCCCTTGCCAATGTCGACTTTGAAAGGTTCGTCATGCTGTCGGCCAAACAGAAGGAAGAGGAGACGCTTGACACCTTCTATGGCCGCCTGCGCCGCCTGTCACAAGGGTGCGCGTGGGGGGATGCGGAGGACATGATAAGGACCATGCTGATCCAGGCATGCTCGTCAGGCAAGCTGAGGCGACAAGTCCTAAGAGAGCCCGGACTCACGCTGGCCAGGATCCTGGAGCTCGGGAGGTGCCATGAGGTGGCGGAGGCTCGAGCCAACAAAATGGAGGCTGGTTCCCGCGCTGTGAAACCGGAGGAGGTGTGCGCCGTCTGGCGGGGCGGCAGAGGGGTGCGAAAACCCGGTATACCTCCCAGAGACAGAGCGGGGAAGCCGGTAGAGTCGTGCCAGAAATGCGGTTATGATCTCCCCCACTCATCGGAGTGCATGGCCAAAGGAAAGGTTTGTGGACGCTGTGGGGTGCCTGATCACTTCTCGAGGGTGTGCAAGGCGACTCTGCCGGTACTTATCCCGAGAGGACAGCCCCGTCTATGGGCCCCGCGGCAGTACCGCCCGCCGAAGGTAGCTCAGGTGGAACAGGTGGAACCAGAGGAGGCCCTGGCGGAAGAAGTGGAGGAGGAGGAGGACGAGGAGAACATCTTCTTCGTCTCCAGCATGGAGGTCCTCAAGGGAAGGAGCAGAAGACAGCCGAGGTGTGTCGTGGAGGTAAACTGCTCGCCAGTCCCAGTGCTAGTCGACACGGGAGCCTCTGTCAATGTCATGGCGAGAGGACATTATGCTGCGCTCAACCCAGCCCCGAGGCTGGCGACGCCAAGGGCCCGTATCTTCGCATTTGGGGGGCGGGAGTCCTTGCCACTCGATGGGGTATTCGTTGCCAAGGTGGAACACGACGGGTCGAAAATCAGAGCCCGCTTCTATGTGACTCCAGTGAGCAGCAACACCCTGCTCAGCTGTGCGGCAGCGGAGGCCCTTGGAATAGTCAGCTTCGCCTATTCAGTATACTTGGAGGACATCAACGACCTGCTAGACAAGTATGCTGACATCTTCAAAGGGATCGGGAGGATGAACGGCGACCCCGTGAGGCTCCACAACGACGAGTCGGTACAGCCCATAGCCCTGAAGCACAGGCGAATCCCATTTCATCTAAGGGACCAGGTGGACAGGGAACTCGATAACCTGGTGAACCTGGACGTAATTGAAAAGGTGGAGGGCCCCACACCCTGGGTATCCCCCATTGTCGTGGCGAGGAAACCGAAACAACCGGACTCCGTCCGAATCTGTGTGGACATGCGGTTGCCCAACAAGGCCATCAGGAGAGAACGACACCTGACCCCGACGATTGATGACATCATTGCGGAGGTGCAAGGGGCCCGTTTCTTCTCGAAGTTGGACTTACGGGCTGGGTATCACCAAGTTGTTCTCCACCCAGAGTCCCGTTATATAACGACTTTCACCACCCACAGGGGACTCTACAGGTACAAGCGTCTGAGCTTTGGAGTGTCGTCTGCAGCTGAGGTATTTCAGAACTTGATCCGAGGCGCTCTCGCAGACCTGGAGGGCGTCCTGAACATTAGCGACGACATTCTGGTATTTGCGAGGACTGAACCAGACCACCTGAAACGCCTAGCCAGGACTCTCGAGAGGCTACAATCGCTGGGGCTCACCCTCCACAAGGACAAGTGTGAGTTCCTCCGCCCGACCATTGAGTTTTTTGGTTTCATCTTCAAGGAGGGCGGGGTGTCTCCTGACCCCAAGAAGGTCCAAGACATCAAGGCGGCACGACCCCCTGAGTCCGCATCAGAGGTGCGGAGCTTCCTCGGAATGGTGACGTACTGCGGGCGTTTCATCAAGAATCTCGCCTCGAGGTCGGAACCTCTGAGGGCCCTGACGAAAAAGGACACCGTCTGGCAGTGGGGCCCGTTAGAACAAGCGGCATTCGAGGACATTAAAGGTGCCCTAACAGCAGAGGACACCGTGGCTTTCTTTGACCCCGCCTTGGAGTCGGAGATTGTTGTGGACGCCAGCCCGTTTGGCCTCGGGGCAGTCCTCACCCAGGTGAGCAGAGATGGGGGAATGAGGCCCGTGGCCTATGCGAGCAAGGCCCTCTCCGAGACCGAGCAGAGGTACTCACAGATTGAGCGAGAGGCCCTGGCGGTTCTGTGGGGGTGCCGGCATTTTCGGCTATATGTGCTGGGGAGACCCGTGACAGTGGTAACAGACCACAAACCACTGATTCCAATCATGGCCGGATCCTCCTCCAAACCACCAGCCAGGATCGAGCGGTGGATGCTGGCCCTCCTGGAGTATGGCGTCAACCTCATCTACAGGCCAGGGGCCAACAATGCGGCGGACTACCTGTCCAGGCATCCGGTGGGCAGGGATGGGCCCGCACAAGAGTCGTGTGCCGAGGAGGCCGATGATCACGTGAGCATGGTGGTCGAGAGTGCCACCCCCAATGCAATGCCGCTGCCCGAACTGGAGAGCGCAGCAGCCAATGACGAATGCTTCCGCATCCTGAGAAGCTCGATGCAATCGGGGTCCTGGAAGGCCGTGCTGGAGTTGGTGGCCGGGCGCACTCAAGAGGCCAAGGTGACCCTCGAGCAACTCTGGAAGGTGAGGGATGAACTGTCCTTCACGGAGTCGGGTCTGCTGCTGCGGGGTGATCGCCTGGTGGTGCCGGGCTCCAAGGTCCACGAGGTCATCAACCTGGCACACCAGGGACACCAAGGGGCCGCCAAAACGAAGGCGAGGTTGAGGCTGAAGGTGTGGTTCCCCGAGCTGGAGAGGAAGGTGGACGACTTCATAGCGGCCTGCGTATGGTGCCAGGCGGCTTCCCCTGTACAACGGGAGCCCGAGATCGAGGTAATGCCACGGGGGACCCGCCCGTGGGAAGTCGTGCATGCGGACTTCGGATCCACAGCCGTGGGTACTCACTTCCTAGCCATCGTCGATGAGTACTCGCGATACCCGGAGGTGGAATTCGTTGAGTCGGTGGCATTTGAGCACGTGGTGGGCGCTGTGGAGAAAATCTTTGCCACCCATGGGTTCCCCGTGACCCTGTGCTCGGACAATGGATCCCCATTCCAGAGCGCGAGGTTCTCGGAATTTCTCGAGAGCTGTGGAGTGGCCCACCGAAAGGTGTCCCCATTGTGGCCCCGCGCGAACGGGGACGCAGAAAGGCTGATGAGGACATTAAACAAGACTTTCCGGATAGCTCAGGGACAAGGCCAGCCTCTCCAGCGGGCGCTATACCAGTTCCTGAGAGTATACCGCACTACCCCCCATGCTTCAACTGGGGTGGCCCCGGCTGAGGCTCTATTCCGCAGGTGCCCCCGAGGTCTCCTCCCGGAGGTGCAGGAGAAGGTACCCGGTGTAATAGACGACCAAAGGGTGGAAGCGGAGCGACTGGCAAGGACCCATCAGGAAAACCTACGGAGGGGTCTTCGTCCGCAGCGGCTGGAACCGGGCGACGAAGTGTTGATTAGGAATCGGCATCCCCATGGGAAACTCTCGCTTCCATATGAACCCGAGCCGCTGGACGTAGTGGCAGTGAAGGGGTCGATGGTGACGGCATCGGATGGGAAGTCGGCCGTCACCCGAAATGTGAGTTTCTTCAAGAAACTGGGGGACTCTCGGACTGAACTCCCGCCTGACCCAGATGAGACGGTCCTCCCGGACGATGACACCCCCCGGGGGGAATGCGTGGGGTCACCAGCACGAGACACTGGAGCGGCCGGGAGTCCGGCGACGGAGGTAGGTGGGAGGTACCCCCAGAGGGCTGGGCGAGGGAGACCTGCCTACCTCGGAGACTACGTGCTGGGGCCGATTGACTGTGTTCCGGAGTGAAGGGGATCCGGGAGGCTGTTAATAAAAGGGGGCCTGGGGTTTTGTGAGTTCACAACTGACAGTGTGTGCAGTGACATGTTTGATGTGTTTGTTTGTTGTTGTTCCTCCTGGGAAAAAGGAGGAGTGTGGTGCCGCCCCGTGAAGGGGTACGCACGCGGCGGCGTGACGTTGCACGTCGCCGCGTGCGCCTTAAATAAACGGGGCGTTCCCGGCCGCGTCAGAGCGACCGGGGAGCCCGAAGCGTACAGACGTGTTGGTGTCTGGTCTGTGCGCGCATGGGCTCGCGGGCACGCAGCGGGGGCACCCAGAGACCCCCCAACAGTCGGGCGGTCCAGTAAAGGGCTGCTATCCTCAGATCCCGGCACTTTTTTACTGGACCGCCCGACTTGGAATGAGCCCCAATGTTCTTTTAACGGCGAGCCTCATCTAAAACCAAGGGAATTTTGCGGATAGGAATAGAAGGGTTGGATTGCGTTATTCTGGTCCATGTGCTTTATAAATGTCTTCCTGTGGTAGGGGTTTCTGTGCCCTACCCTGCCACTTGAAAGCACAAGGCTGCTGCAGTGTTCTCATTTAAAAAGCAAAATGAGCTCCCTGTTATTGTTTTCCTGGGAAGTGATGGGTGAGAGGGCTGCTTTTGGGGAAGCTTTCGAAGACCCCACCCACGGGCGTAATTGAAACTGGAGACGTCAGTTTATCTAACCAATTGTGTTTACGAAAAATGGGGGTTCGGCGTTTAACGTGAAGATACTTACTAGATTTGCAGATAGTCAAATCCAGTCATTTGACACCTTGCCCTTCCTTCTTCTCTTCCCGAGCCGGCGACTGCGTGTCGCTTTGTCATAGTGAGGGGGGAGTTGGGGGAGCACTGCCTGCCCCATTTGTTGGGCCATTGCTCGCCCCTCTCACCTGCGTGGCTGCCATGGGGCACGGGTTACCCGCCCTCGCTTGGTGCCTGCAGCGTTGCCCATAACCAGTGGACCCATATGTAGGCAGAAATAGACATACACAAAGCCTACCTTGGGATGACCCGGGTTGTCTCCCCCACCCCAAGTAGCACGCGACACATTGCTTTGGTGTTAGCAAATAAAAAGGAAGTGGAATTTTTATTTGTACAGATATGGTCATAACAAACATAATCATAATAACATAACCATAATAGTTTTACTTTTGGGCACCGGGTCCTGTGGTTACCCCCTCCGGCCCGTGCCTCCACACCTGGGCTGGTTACCGGCTGTCCAGGTTCCCCCAAAAGTTAGTTAGTGATATCCTCTGTTAGCTAGGGTATCTGTTATCTGTCAGAAAAAATGCTCCAAACCTAGTCTTGATAGATGAGTTCCGTCCTTGTGAAAGAGATCTGGCTTGCCCGGTGTAATGGCGCTGTGCCTTATGTACCCGAGGCCCCTGGCTGTGCAAAGTTTTTCTACACCTCTGTTTAGTTTTCTTCTAACCGTGTCCACGGATTTGTAACAATTTGCTCCCAGCCGTGCTTTCCTGGATAGAATTGCGGCAAAGAAAATCTCAGTGTCCCTCCAGTTGTGGGCGATGCCCGCCAGAGGGGTGCATATCTCTTCGCACCGTTTTCTCCTCCCCATTGATACTATGTCATTCACCCCCTGGTGAATGACTTACAATTCAGGCGGGTCCCTGTAGGCCACTAAATCAGCCAGTTTGTCATGGATTTCCAGCCAACAGAGGCCTCTGTAACCCCACCATGAAGAAATTGTGTTCTTAAACGCTGGCCCTTCCTTTGTCTATTCGGCCCATCGTCTAGTTCTGAAAACAAAAGAGTGCCCCACTATCCAGGCAGATTTTAAGGGTGTGTCCCGATCTGTTTGCGGCAGTGGGGGGGGGAGAAATTTTATATTAGTTCAGGTCTCATGTATTTCTTAAAACAATCTGATTTCCAACCTCCTTTGGTTTTCACCTGCTGCATCCCCACACCTCCCTGCCATGCCCTGGTTGCAGCACTGATTCTGAAAGAATGTGTGCCAAATTCTTTAGGATCCCAGCACGCTTTACCTATGGCTTTCAGCGGGATCCCTTTAAACTGGTAGTGGCATCCCTGTGTATTAGAAATATTCCCCCTACCCGGGGGCGTTGTGCGCAGTAAAGATTGGTTATGCACACGGGGCAGTTTTTTACATCGTCAATACAGTAAATGTTTATTTCTCTTTTTGCCCCTGTTTTACATTTTTCTACATCAATGGTGATGCGTTTTGCTCTTACCCTTGCATCCATCATCCCCAGGCCATTGTTGGCTTTGGTGCTGGATGCTATGAGCTCGCTTACCCGAAATGCCCCAAAATATGCGAGTGAGAAAGACGTTTTGAACAACAGTATTCCGTAGGGGTGTGAGCATATGCTGTCTAATAACCCCATTATTCTAATCAGTTTTTTAAAATCCAAAGGGCGTCGCTTATCTATTTGTGGCCCTTCTACTTTGCCCTAGCCTTTTAATGCATGCGTGATTAATGAACTCTGCGTGGGGTCGGAGTCACCTTGCAGTTTTGAATAATAAGATACTGCATTGAGGTGTCTTTTTGTCCAATCCCTTTAAAACTCTGATTGTAAGCCCACCTCAAAAAAGCATTGATGTCCTTAGTTGTCACCAACTCCACATTATTTTGCCCTGACACATTTAATACATTTGTAGACAATTACTGTACTGTGATGTAGTGCTGCTTGCCAAAGCTTTTTTGGCCATATGTATGAGGAACCTGTGTCAGGGTTTTGAATTTCTGTAGACAGAATATCACTTGATGCACCCATGTTTGAGGTGCTTGAATAAGGTTGCGCTTCCCAGCCCCCGACGTTCGGCATTGGCGTTGATGCACATTTTTCTAATCTTCCAGAATCTCCCAGCAGTCTTTTGGGATCTGTGACATTTCTTTCTGGGTATGTGGTGCCATTTCCCGAAATGTTTTCCACTGAAAGCAAGATAAAGCATCTGCAATGTTATTATCTGCTCCTGCAATGTGATTTGCTCTGACAACAATGTTCTCATACAGCGTGATTTTTGTGATGGCTCTTAGGACTTTCAGTACCAAATGGCATTTGGTTGTTCTATTGTTGATAATCCCCACCACTGCCATGTTGTCAGACCAAGCAGTAAGTTCAGTGTTTGCTAGGTGCCCGCCCCACATGCGAAACGATAACCAGATCGGTATGATCTCTAACAGGGTAATACTTTTGGTCCAACCTGCTGGATGTCATACTTCAGGCCATTCTCCAGCCACCTAGTCTGTTTCTAGTATGGCCCCAAAACCCTTGCTCCCTGCTGCATCAGACAAAAGGACAATTTTGTCTACTAAATTCAATGGTGTGCGCCAAAGTGTGGCCCAGTTGAAGTCTGTGAGGAACTCTTCCCAGACTTAAATCTTTCTTCACATTTTCCCTCAGTCTGACGTGTAAGTGGGGTTTGCTGCATGCTTTTAGTTCCAAACTTCTAGCAAAAACGTTCCCCTGTGGGATTACCCTGGCCGCAGAATTCAAACTACCTGCCAGTGATTATATCTCCCTGACTGGACTTTTATCTTTTGTTATCATCTTTTGGATTTTGCCTAATAGCTCCTTACTTTTTTTCTTGGCATTTTGCAAATCCCTTCAACAGTGTCTATTTCGATTCCTAGAAAAATGATTTTAGTTGTAGGGTTGGTTGTTTTATCAACTGCTAGAGGTATGCCTCACTGCGCAGCCATTTCTATCATTTCAGACAGTGCTTTCTTGCATTCCCCTGTACCGGCTGGGCCTCCTAGCAAGAAATCGTCTAAATGGTGCACTACCTGAGCCCCCGGCACTTGTTTCTGAAAAGCCCACTGGAAAAATGAACTGAACAGTTCAAATAGCGCACATGATACTGTGATCTGTCTACATAGACTTTGTTGTCAAAAGAGAAACCTAACCATTGTTGTGAGCTTTGGTGAACTGGTAGCAGTCTGAAGGCAGACTCTATGTCCAGTTTTGCCATTAGTGCCTTCCTGCCGCAGTTCTGTATTACTCTCAAGGCTTCTTGGAAATGTGTATAATTCACAGCTGATTCAGTATCAGGGGTGTCGTCATTTGGGGTCCTTTGGGGTACGATAAATGATATGATATATGATATGATATGATATGACATTTATAACGCGCCTATACACAATTCGAGGCGCGATGAGGCAAGGGAGGGGGAAACAGTGGGAAGACAGTCAACGATCTTACTAGGCCAGGTGTCATTCGGATCGCGCAAGTGCATGGGTAGGGGGAAAGGGAAAAGTGCGAGGGGGAAGGGAGTTGCGAAAGTGCAGTACATGGGATAGTAGAATAATAAGATAAATAAACTGCCAGATGGGGGCAAGTGCAGGTAAGAACAAGCATAAGTGCTGGTATGGGGACTGTAGGGATACAGAACAACAGTCCCCAGGTGCAGGGGTTGCCAGGGAAGCAGTGCAGGTGTGCAATTGGTGGGGCCTGGGCCCGAGATCAGTAAGGGTGGCTAGGTAGCCAGTGCAGTTTCAGCCAGGAAGTCAACAGGGGAGAGGGGGAGAGAAGGCAGAAGTAAAGATGAGGGTTTTGAGGTGCTTCCGGAACCGGAGATGGTTCTCCTCACGTTTCAGGGAGGTGGGAAGGCTGTTCCAGAGGGAGGCCCCTGCCGAAGAGAGAGATCTCCCACCAACTCGTTGCTTGGAGGAGCGACTGACCCTGAGGGAGTTGGAGAAGGATGAGCGAAGAGCTTGAGAAGGAAGATATTTGGCAAGAGAAAGTTGAAGGTATTGCGGCCCCAAGCCCCAGAAGGCCTTGTGGACAATGCAGACAGTTTTGAACTTAATCCTCACAGCCACTGCAAGCCAGTGCAGAGATTTCAGTCCTGGAGAGATACGATCACTGGGCTTGAGGCCAAGGACAAGTCTCGCACTCCTGTTCTAGATAAGTTGAAGAGGGCGGAGAGTAGAGGTAGGCAGACTTAGATAGAGGCTGTTACAATAGTCCCGCTTAGAGAGAACCAGGGCTCTGGAGACAGTGAGCTTCTGGGGGAAGGAGAGGAAAGGAAGAATACCTCTGAGGAGGTTCAGCTGGTAGTGTGACTTCTTAGAGATGTCAGAGATGTGAGGAGAGAAGGAGAGTGTGGAGACGAAGATGACCCCGAGGTTCTTGGCCTTGCAGGTGGGAGCAGGAAGAGGGCCAAGAGAGGCTGGCCAGAGAGCTGCAGGGAAGGAGGGAGTGGGTGTGCCAATAAGTAAAATCTCGGTCTTACTGGCATTAAGGCAGAGGTCATTGGTGGCACACCGCTCCTGGATAGCAGACAGACAGTCGGAGATGAGGGAAGGCAAGGAGGAGGCCGGGGGTAGCCTGAAAATGAGCTGGGTATCATCCGCATAGCACTGAAAATTGGGGCAGAGAGCGGTGATGCAGTGGGCAAGGAGTGCCAGGTATTGGTTGAACAGCCAGGGAGAGAGGTTAGATACCTGGGGGACACCACAGGTAGAGAGAAAGATATCAGAGAGGAAGGACCCAAGTTCGACCTGGGAGGGTCGGTCGGAGAGGTGGTGTATCAGCCTCATTTTCCCTGATTCCTTTTTTGGCACCAAACCTAAAGGAGATATTATAACATTTTCAAATGGCATTTTGTCCCATGGACCCCCAATTCTACCCAGTTCTAGCTCTTTGTCTATTTTTTCTCTCATTATTCCTGGGTTGTCCCTTGCTGAAATCAAGTTTTCTGGGATTTTTTGTGAACCCTGTCCTTGGAATGGAATGTGGAAACCCTTTTTGAAACCTTCTTCTATTGTTGTGCTCATGCTACTGTCTGGGTAACAGCTAGTGCATCTCGGAAACCCTCAACAATGATGGGAGTCCTACCTGGCTTCAGTTCTATTTTCTGCCCTATACTACAGGCTTTCTTTTTTTGCATTTTTACTTGGTAGCCGGTTGCAGTTGCTGCTGGGATGGTCACCCCCACAGTTTGAGCAGTTATATTTATACCTGCACTCTTTTCCCCATGTGCATTGATTTTTTCCATAATTCCAACAGGTGGGTGTACTTTTGTTGGAGGTTTGGGTTTTTGCTTGGCTGCGGGTATTTGACCTAGCCACCCATGGCTGTTTTTTTAGAAAGGGCTGCTCCCCTTTTCTGTTTTTATAATTTTCTGATGCCCTGTTGGCCCCTTGTGTGTTCTTATTTGTTTTATTGGATGCCTGGGCTATCTCATCTTCTGTGTAGGTCAGTTTGGACTTCATCCCATTCAATGAAGGTTCTTTCTGTCATGTTTCCTCTGAACCTAATATCGTAAGCTGACCAACCATTCCCTTCATATGCATTTTTGACTTCCTGAATTTTGTTTATGTAAGCTAGCATTTTGATCCCATTTCCTGGGTTTTTTCCAGAAAAACCGTTGCTAGTATGATGAAACCTTTTTACCAATTATCCCAATTCTGCTCCACATGCGCACTCCTAGCTACTGCTTTTTCTTGGATTTTTTTGGGGTCTCTGAAAGCATCCCGCCCTTTACGCTTCAATAAGTGAAAACACTTCTATGCACTCCTTAGCCCATATTGCCTTTTTATTGTTTGGTTGATGTTCCATGTGAGTGATTTTTTGTATCTATTTAGTATTTAGTATTTCTGTTTCTAATGCCTTCAATCTTTCCTTTAACTGTGCGCTGGTAATCATTGCTCCCCCCGCTGCTGAGCTGGTTGCTGTGGGTTCTGCCAGTCCTTCTTTGCTCGCCATCGTTGGCCCTGCTGTTGCTCTGATGGGAGCAGCCCATGCCTTAAGTGGCCCTGCTGCTCCTAAACCTGTTTCTAAACTCCCCAGTGGCTCTGGTATTGGGGGAGCTCCGTTTTCAGTGATAACTATCGGCTCTAGGGGGATATTGCTTATAAAGGCTACTGCTGGCTGTTTGGCTGCCTGCTGCTTTTCCCTGATTTCTGTCATCATTGCCTCCATTTATTGGTGGTGTTAAATATTTTTCTGTAAAGCTATCAAATAATAGAGACAATTTTCCTGCTTTTTTACCTTTTTTCTCACCATCTTCCTGCGTCTTGGATTTCTTTGCTGGTGGGTGTCTGTCCTCGTCTATAGCGTCAGCATTTTCCTGCTCTGCCTTCCCGTAAAGATATTTCCTGACCCATGGCCAACCATGATGTTCTGCTGCTTCCTCTGTTATCCATAGTAGTTGGGATTTAGCCTTCTGTGGTGTTTTCTTCGGTGGCATGGTTTAAAACTGTGCTGTTCCGTCTTCTGGCTGCGAAGTTTGGACTTGTTATCTTAGTACTTCCGTGTGCCCCGTGTTAGGGTACTGAGTGTGGTGTCACGTGCCCGGAGAGAAGGGTCACGTGACACAAGGAGTGGGAGGAGAAATAAAGGAATCACCGGAACTGGCGGCTTCGCGCCAGTCCGGGTTTATGCACGCAGCCAACGAGTCGCGTGTCTTTTGTTGCGCGGCGCGTTGCATGCTCCGCGCGCTGGGCTTCCTTGCTGGAGGCCGCGAACACGCCGCTACCGCGGCCCGCTCCAGAGGCGGCGGAGCGGACATCACACTGGCGACGAGGCGGGTGTGGACTGCACGCCTCCCAGCACCAGAGGGAGCCGAGGCGTCCACAGACCCACGACAACTCCGCGGAGGCCGGTAAGCGTTTTGCCCGGCTTCGCCCACGCCCAAGAAAAAAAAAAAAAAAATTTTCTCCGTCTTTCTCTCTCGCTTCCCACACCAAACAACAAACAAAAGGGAAAAGAGATATCTGGCCACGCCAACAACCCCAGGATAGCCACTGCACAGCCCACCACGGCCCAAAACCGCAGCGCTTCACACGAAGCCACGTGCCGTCACACCAGGCAGCCAAAATAACATCACCAGCTACGCTCAGCCCCAAGAACTCATCCCAAAGAACAACATGTCGAGCCCAAACACCAGCCCAACAAGAATCAGCACCGGCTCCTCATCATCGAGGAGGAGCATCACCGAGGAGTGCAGAGACCCCTCACTGACAACGTTCATGCCACCATTCGATCCTTTCACCAGTGGAGCAGCCATCCGGTGGGAAATATGGATTCAACAATTTGAGATGCATCTAGAGGCACGAGAGATCGCCGCACCCAAAAAGATGCGCACCTTCCTCTTGCTCAACGTGGGGTCGGCTGCCCTGCGCCTTTTCAACGCCCTACCAAACCGCAGGGGCGACATTGACTACGCAGCGGCGAGGGCTGCGCTCACCAACATGTTTAAGCCTGACCTCAATCCGGACTATGAGCGGTTCCACTTCTGCATGGCACGTCAACGCGAGAGGGAGACAGTAGACAAGTTTCACGCTCGCCTTCGCGAAATGGCCGTAGGCTGTGAGTTCCCGGACGAAGAATTCGCCATTCGCCTCCAGATCATCAATGGAATCTCTTCTGAAAAACTAAGGAGGGCAATCCTGCCAGAGAAGAACATGCGACTATCACGCATTCTCGAGACTGCACGCCTCCGGGAACAGACAGAAGACCAAGTAGCGGTAATGGAAGCCGCCATCCAGAGACTACCGTTAGACAGCCCCGGACCCGCAGAAGACGTAGCAGCTATCTCCAGACAACAATCAACTCGCCCGAAACAGTACCAGAAGCCGCACCAACCACAAGGACGTGATCAAGCCTGCAAATGGTGCGGAGGCCCATGGCATAAAGGCGACTCTTGCCCCGCCTGGGGGTCCACTTGCAGAAAATGCAATCGCCTCAACCACTACGCAGCAGTCTGCCTGAATCCGCCAAACAAAAATGACAAAGACCCAAGCTCCCGCACAGCACAAGAACAACGGAGGAGATTCGCACCGAGAGAACATCCCCGCCAACAAACGAGGAGAGGTAAAGCGAGGGCAGTCGACGAGTCCCAAAGATCCCCGAGCTCAAGCGACAGCGATGACAGCGACAGCAGCTCATCCCCCGACAGACAGACCAAAGGGAAGAAGAAGAAAGGGAGAAAACCAGTACACCGTGTACACTTAATATCGGCAGTCAAATCAGGGCGATCGCGCCAAAAGAAGAGACCGGCGTGCACAGTCCTATCCAACGGAGACCCACTCAAAGTGATAATTGACACCGGCGCGACAGTCAACGTCATGCCCGTGACAGCTTTCAACAGGATTCACCCAAAACCAAAACTCCACAAGAAGAAAGTCAGACTATACGCCTATGGATCCAAGAAACCCCTACCAGTGCAAGGGTCGTTTAAATCCAACTTTGCGCACAACAACACAAACTGCCGCGCACGGATCTACGTCGTAGATGCTGGTTGCGAAACCCTACTGAGCTGCAGAACTGCGGAGAAACTAAAGCTGATACACTTTGCGTTCAGCGTCCAGCACGACGAACTCAGCAACATCCTAAGTCGGCATAAGAAACTATTTCAGGGCATCGGATGCCTGAAAGGGAGGTCTATCAAGCTACACATAGACCCCACCGTCGAACCCAAGGCAGTGCGCCATCGACGGATCCCGTTTCACCTGCGAACAGCCGTAGAAGAAGAGCTATCCAAACTCGAGGATGCTGGAATCATCGAGAAAACATCAGGCCCGACCCCGTGGGTCTCGCCTATGGTGGTAGCCCAGAAACCGAAACAGCAGAACGCGGTGAGAATATGCATCGATTATGAGGCTCCCCAACGTAGCCATCGGCCGAGAACGCCACGTAACTCCCACCATTGATGAGCTTATCGTAGACCTCAAAGGGGCGAAGGTATTCAGCAAACTCGATCTCCGATCAGGATACCACCAGCTAAGACTATCCAAAGAATCACGGTACATCACCACGTTTTCGTCCCACCTCGGCCTCATGAGGTATAAGCGGCTGAACTTTGGGATTTCATCCACCGCAGAGGTTTTCCAGAACGAGATCCGTAAAGTCATCACGGGACTAGCTGGTGCCACCAACATCAGTGACGACATCCTGGTATACGCCGCAGACAAGGACGAGCACCACCGACGACTAGCAGCAGTCCTGGAAAGACTCGAGAGAGCAGGCTTGACGCTAAACGCTGAGAAATGTGAATTCGACAAAGATGAACTATGTTTCTTCGGATACATCTTCAGTGCCGCAGGCGTATCCCCTGACCCATCCAAAGTACAAGACATCAAAGACTTCAAACCTCCCCAGTCTGCATCGGAGGTGCGAAGTTTCATGGGGATGGCAACTTACTGCGCGCGTTTCATCCCGGATCTCGCAAGCATCGCGAGTCCCCTCAGGGAACTAACCAAGAAAGACCAAAGATGGGAGTGGACCGAAGTCCACCAGCGAGCATTTCAACAGATCAAGGATGCCCTGTCGGCTACCACAACCATGGCGTTTTTCAACGTAGAGCGGCAGACTGAGCTCCTCGTGGACGCCAGCCCCGTAGGCCTAGGGGCCGTACTAACCCAAACAGATAGCGAAGGCAGAGTGTTCCCCATCGCATTTGCCAGCAGGGCCCTCACGAAGCCAGAACAAAATTACGCCCACATCGAAAAGGAAGCCTTAGCAAAACTGTGGGGGTGCCGCCACTTCAAGGTGTACCTATTAGGAAAGCAAGCGAAAGTCTTCTCGGACCACAAACCCTTAATACCGATATTCCGAGGCTCTGCTCCACACCCCCCGGCCCGCATAGAGAAGTGGATGCTGCAACTGCAGCCGTACAACATTGAGGTAGAATATCGGCCAGGTTCAGACAACCCGGCAGACTATCTGTCCCGCCATCCGCGGCCCGCCACCGACAGCGAACGACATCATGCAAAAGAAACAGACGAGCACGTCTGTCACGTGGTGGCGTGTGCCAGGCCACGAGCCCTGACGCTGCAAGAAATAACACAGGAAACAAGGGAAGACACAATCTTGCAACACACTACCTCGGCCATTCAAACAGGAAGCTGGAAGACCTATCTCATGTCTGCATCTCACCGCACCATACCAGCTCAAACCAAGCTCAGAGCACTGTTCGGGATCAGACATGAACTCTCGATAGCACCAGAGGGAGTGCTCCTGAAAGGCCACCGCATCATCCTGCCGGAGTCCCTCGAAGAGAGAGCACTCAAACTAGCACACAGTGGACATCAAGGGATCGTCAAGTCCTCGGCGTACCTCAAGTCCCGGATGTGGATGCCAAACATGCATCAAAGAATCACAGAACTAATTGAGTCGTGCGCGGCTTGCCAAGCATCCAGAAGGCCAGAGAACCCAGAACCGATCGCCAGCGCACCACGGAGCTGCAAAAGATGGGACGCGGTCAGCATGGACCACTGCACCATCGCAGGTGAAGGATACTTGCTTGTAGTGATAGACGAATTCAGTAGATACCCCGAAGTGGAACATGTACCATCCACCAATGCAGAAACCACCATCCTCACGCTGGAGAAAATATTCGCCACGCATGGGATCCCAAGGAAAGTGAAGAGTGATAATGGACCGTCATTCACCAGCCAGGAGCTACGAGAGTTCTTCAAAGAGGTAAACGTGAAACACCAGCGAATTACCCCACGATGGCCTCAGGCCAACGGAGATGCGGAACGCTTTATGGGGTCGCTGAACAAAGTCATCAGAATTGCCAAAGAGCAAAAACACCCCTGGCTGAAGGCAGTCTACCGATTTCTGAGGACACACCGGCAAACCCCACACTCAGCCACTGGGATCAGCCCGGCAGCCCTTATGTTTGGAGTACCAATACAGGCGGAACTCCCCTACATCCACACTGGGTCGCACCCGAGTTAGACATCCCAGAAATGGATGCGAGGAGGAAAAGGCACAACGAACAAGAGAGCGCCGCCAGGCGCGCACACCATCGGGAACTAAACCCCGGGGACACCGTCCTCGTCAAAAACCGGGCACAGCCAAAGAAGATGTCCCTAAACTTCGAAGGCCATCCATGGACAGTTCAAACCACCAACCACAGCATGGTCACTGCCACCCGAGGAGGGGAAACGGTAACCCGGAACATATCCCATTTCAAGAAAGTACCCACGGAAATGTGGGAAGAACACCCCCTGTCCCCGAAGGAAAAGACTGTTGAGACGCCCCAAAGACCCACACCGCCAACCAGCGAAAATACGCCGGAAGAGTCAAACAGTCCGTGCCCACCAGAGGTCGAGACAGAAGAAAGAAACACCTCCGACACCTCGCCCAAAGAACGGAACACCCGCTACAGCCTGAGAGAGAAACCCAAACCATCATCCCGCCTCAAAGGGTATGTCATAGACGGGGTATATCGTAAAAGGGACTAGCAGAAGAGACAATAATCCATACTAAAATGTATTCTGTGGGATATGTGAATTTAACTCCAATTTGGGGAGGAATGTGGTGTCACGTGCCCGGAGAGAAGGGTCACGTGACACAAGGAGTGGGAGGAGAAATAAAGGAATCACCGGAACTGGCGGCTTCGCGCCAGTCCGGGTTTATGCACGCAGCCAACGAGTCGCGTGTCTTTTGTTGCGCGGCGCGTTGCATGCTCCGCGCGCTGGGCTTCCTTGCTGGAGGCCGCGAACACGCCGTTACCGCGGCCCGCTCCAGAGGCGGCGGAGCGGACATCACACTGAGTAGTTTGAAGTTAAAGCTTGCTCCAGTTTAAGCTTGTTTTGCAGCTTGTTTTTGTGCTTGTGCCACCTAAATTGGCTTGGTTATTCAGCTTGAAATGATCGAAAGGGCTTTGTTTTCTCTGCTTTTTGTGTTTCTGTTCTGCGTCATCCTGCTTCCAAATACTCGTAACGTGCTTTTGTTGCCGAGTCAGTTACTGTTTAGTTAAGCATTCAAAATGCGCTGTCTTTTAATGTTCTATTTGAACAGTTTATGTTCCGAGGTTTGAGCCCGAAAAAATACGAGCTCTGCTTTGTGAGTGCAGAAAGAGATTATGCTCGGCGCCGTCCTGCTTCCAAAATTGAGATCTCTAGAACATTTTGCACTGACGTGTTTTTTCTGGTCAGAGCTCTGCTTTCGGAGCACAGTGACTTTACCTTCACTGCTGGTTGCCGGGGCAACCTTCGCCAGGTTTTGCTTTCTGGAAACTGGCTCGGCTGAATACTTTTCTTCGTTTTTGGCCCAGCCCCTTGGTGGAGCCTCTTTGCTCCATAATGTATTATTGTTCCCCACTGGCATTTGCAGCGCAAAGGCAGGTGAGTGCGTTACCAATTTATACTTGCCGTCAGGCCGACCTCTTTGTTGGTCCCGCCTGGGTCCTTGTTGCTCCAGTCCTCTGTGCGATTGAACGGGCACTTGTAGCTGTAACCGCTGCTGCTTCTTCTGCCGGGGTCTTTGTTGCTCTGGTCCTCTGAGCACTCGAGTGGACTATTGTAGCAGCAATTACCCCCTACGCTCTTCTTTTCTCCCGCCACAGTGATTCTATGACAAGACAGGAGGCTCATATTATGCATTACAATCTTTACTCTGAAACCACAGCAGCAAAGAAAATACTTTTACAAACAAAAAAAGTTTCCACAACACAACTAGATAGAATTCAATGTCAATGTATGGGGAACTCCCCAATCCATCATGGAGGACAGGTCATGCCCTGCAGGGGACCAATGAGCAGGGACCCTCTTCTATATATGTCCATTACTCTAACCCCAACCCCTCTTTCTTTGCTGCTGAAATCCACAAGCTAAGTCACTCCTCCTAGTTCTTGACTTCGTGTTGAATTTATGGAGTTTAGAGTGCTATTTATTTATGTTATTAATGTTATTTTGATGAGTTTGGGGTTTTATTACACTGTACTGTGGAAATGGTCATGTATTTTTCATGTTCCGTTGGTAACTGGCTGAGTGCCGTGTTCGTGTGCGAACGCTGACCTGCAGGTCACATTCATGCTTTGTAATGCTCCGCTGGGAGCCTTCTGCTTCTGCAGTGTTTGTTTATATTTCTTCAGCCCTGAGAGGCCTTCTAATCAGGCTGCGGCTATGTGTGAAATGCTTTCCCTCCAGGCAGTGTTATTTTTAGCAGCTGCCCCAGCCCCAGAGCACGTTTCCCACAGGTGGTTTGGGAACGCTTGAAATTCTTTTCACTTGAGAGGAAGTTTTGTTTTTGTTTTTCTACAAGTTCATTATGTAAGCGGCAGTAGGAACCTGCGCGCATTTTTTCCATGACTGTAAAGGCTGCAGCTTCTTTTACTCATTAACTTCCCGCACGTCGCGTGTGTGTGTTTTTATGTTTACATGCGCATTGTCATTAGTTGCATACAGGCTAAGCCTGTCCTGGGGATCCGGCTGGGGGTGGGGGCAGTTTGCTAGGCCCTCCTTTGATGGGAGTAACTTCCATGAGCATTCCTGAAAAGGGCAGCTGTGTCCTCTTTTTAGAGTGAAACGCTTGTATTTCTACATTTAATTTATATAGTTCTATGGTGGTGAGGGATGTTTCAGCCCACAAGAGGCATAGCTCAAGGAGAGGTTTGCAGGTTTACTAGGCCGAGGGGCCTCGGTTCGCTGCCCGCCTTTGGCGGTATACACATGTGGATGCGAATGTGTATTTATTTATAGGTATTCACATTAATGTTTATATTTATTCATATAATATATATATATTTAAAACTGATATTTTATTTTGTGTTTAAATTGATATTTTCTGTATATATTAACACCAGTTCCCCTACTGAAGGGTGCTTTGCCTTCTTGGTAAGTGCTATACCCGGTTTAGCTTCAGGTTCTGCCTGAATTCTATGGGGAGGTTAACCCCTCCTATACTGCTGGTTTCCACACCCTGCGGGGGTGACCAGTTTCAGGTACTCTGGTGGTGCTCTGGAATGGTACCGTCACCTGCTCGGTGGCAGGATTGGCTTGTGTTTCTGCGAGGTGATCCCTCGTATACTGATGGTTCCACACCCTGCTAGGGTGAGCAGTTGAGGTACACTTCATCAGTGTATTCCTCACTTAAAGTTGGCAACTTTGTCGGTGTGCTGCATATGGCGTTGGTGATTACCTTAACGGTTTGTGTGCCATAACCTGTTTGGTTTCAGGTTTCTACCTCAGTTCTAATGCAAGGTTACCCCTCGTGTACTGCTGGTTATCACGCCCTGCTCGGGCAAACAGTTGAAGGCACAATTGCTCAGGGTATTCCTCCCTTATGGTTAGCAGTCTGTTTAGATGCTGCATATGGCAGATGTAATTATTTCGGTAAGCACACCGTAGCCTGCTTGGTTTCAGGCTTTGCCTGGATTCTACGGCGAGGGACCCCCTCGTGTACTGCTGGTTGCCACACCCTGCTAGGGTGAGCAGTTAAGGTGCACTTGCCCAGTGCTCTCTTTTGCTAAACATTATGTTTAAGTGATGAATGGAACACAATGGAGTGTTCAGAATTGTCAGTGGCCCGGATAGCTCGGTAAGTAGCAGCTTATAGAAGGGCCGGGGGGGTTTGGACCCCTGTGAGGGCGTAACCCCTCTTCTTTGGATATTTTATATGTCTATTTTATATAATTTATTAAGTACTTTAAAGAAAAGAGTGTGTGGAGGTTGTGGTAAAACAGACCCATGTGGGGGGTTGTACCTTCCTCTATAGACACTGGTGTTAACCTTCGTCTTTTAGTTAAACTTCTGTCGCCCTTTACCGTAGTTAGTTTCAGGACAACTCAGTCCTTCCTTAGGTCTTGCTTTCCCCGATATCAATTGCTCCACCCAACACCTGTGCTGATTAAGCTGCTGTATTTTCTCCCATCATGAGGAAGAAACAGATGATTCGTTATGCCTCTGTTGAGGTCTGCAGGGCTGGAGGCTCTCTATAGTGGGGACGGGGTTTCCCTTACTATTTGTCCCATTGGACATTCTTTTTACTATTGAACTGTTGGTGGAGACAGGGTCAGCTCGTGGGTAACTG
Source organism: Ambystoma mexicanum (assembly GCF_040938575.1). Classification (NCBI taxonomy): domain Eukaryota; kingdom Metazoa; phylum Chordata; class Amphibia; order Caudata; family Ambystomatidae; genus Ambystoma; species Ambystoma mexicanum. Next base: position 786,637,450 of record NC_090925.1, read on the forward strand.
TTCAGTTTTGTTGCATGGCAAATTGAGCAACCGTGTTCTACTTGGAGAAAGTGTTTGGGAAACACTTGATGATATCAGATATACGAGTTGCCAAACAATAACTTTAGGGCGCTTGCCCCATGGGTTTTCCTCCCAAATCTTGGCCTGTGGTTCAACTAACCGTCTAGCAGTGTGTTGCACTTTCTCCTCTGCTCGAGGAGTTCAGGCAGGCTTTTGTACCCTCAAGAGCGTTGCTTAATCTCTTTTGTTGTGTATATATATATAGACATATACATTTTCTACAGTGCACCGATTAGGGTGCTGGTTTTTTTCTCATCCGTACTGACCCTACTGATACAGGTTCCTAATTTTGGAGAGGTCTAAATAAGTATTTTATCCTGCTGAGATCGATAAGTGAACACTTCACGTCACACACCGTTCGTAATAGTGATATGCACCACTCATATACCTGAGGGTTCGTAGTACTGTATAAGTACTGTTTGCTATGGACAATGTGCTTCATTTTCTTTTTTCCCTGATTCCCTTAGTGGCCAGTCAGCCTCACACGAATACAGAGACTCAGATCTCGGGTTGGAGGGGACAGTGGTCCCAGATTTCTTTCACAACCTGTATTTACGAGGCATTGATCATTTTTCCCTGACATCTTTCCCCCTCATTCCCATGCTCGTCATCCTTGGGGGATATTGTATCATGATATACACCACGTGGAGTATCGCCCGATGGTTTTTCCGGTTTTTCTTTTACAGGAGTTCAGACTCAGGGCCAGTGCAGACTCGCACTAAGCATTTCCCTCCCGTCAGTTACTTTCCTTTGCGCTATTCCTGGTATTTCAACAGGTTAAGCGGAGCCTGTCCACGGTCAGGGGGTTGGTTAGAGTGTATTTATTTCTCTTAAGGGTGTTAAAAGCGGGGTTGTAATGTGGTCCTCAGGGTAGCCTTCTTCTGGGTTGCAAGGTTTTTTTCCCTTGGTTAAGTGGGGGAAGGTTCTCCTCATTTGTGAAGGCTCAATATCCCTTGGTGAGATAGAGGGGTCTGGGAGTGATACTAATCTCCCTTCCAAGTTATTATGACCCTCTATCACAATGTGTTCCAGCGTCTCTACATTAACTGTCAGAAGGTGTCTGCCAGTACGATTCCCAGAGGGCTGGGATATTTATATTCAGTTAATGACTTGATTCTCCTAGTCACCTGCATGGCAGGTGGACCTTTGGGTTTTCACAAGAGTTTGTTTTTACAATAAGGTGCCAGCTCAGGGTGCTGTGAGCTTCAAGGCTCTCCAATTTGACTGAAATAGAGGTTAGTCCTCTTCTGGTGTGCAGCTTCAGTTTAACTATTTAGTGATCGCTTCTTTGCAGTTTAGAGTCTTGCTAAGACTTGGAATTGGATGTCACTATGATGGTAGCGATTGGATGTAAGATACATTTTTTCTCCTTGCCAGGTTTGGCCTCTTAAGGATCAGGTTTGTAAATATCTGCTTCTTGTCATGGTTGCAGAGTTCTTCTTCAAGTGTTCGGAAGGTCTGACGGTCTCCGGTTGGCGGTTTGACAGGTTTAGCTTCTCAGGGGGGCCCCTCTCTTCCATTCTGCTTCGGCCTCCAGAGGACATCCCTCCTTAATATACACATATGTCTGAAGACAATTGTGGGTTAAGTCTATGGTTTTTCAGCTCTGCTCAGGATGGGTCATCCTGTTACAAATTTATAAAATGATTTTTACTCCCATTTTACCTTTTGAAGATTTGTCTTTCCCTCTTGGTTCCCCAGTGTAGTTATGTGACATGCCCTGATCCTAATGCAATATCTTCCTTTAATGCATGGGATAGAACCTAAAAGACTTTCCCCCTTTGGGGTACTTTTTCTTTATCTCCAGGAGAGCTCTGTGCTTATTTTCTTTGGTTTGCTTTCTAGGATCCCAAAGATGATGTTAATTTAAATGTTTTAAATGTTTTATTGGACAACAGAGGCGTTTTTTACAGAGTTTTTGTCCTATCCTATTAGTAGGAAAACTTTGTTTAAGGGTTTTTTCCCCTCTTTAACCAGTTGGTTTTGGCGGCCTGTAAAGAACACTGGAATTGGCACAATTTCCTGTTTTCTTGCATTTGACGATGCCTTATAAGACAGTTTTCGGGCAAACTAGTCTTGGTCAATTCTCTTGCGATCAGCTGATTGATTTCATGAAAGCATAAAAATGTTTTTTCCTTTCCTATTATTTTATTATATTTTATTATATTGGCTCTATTGTATGGTTCATGTTGTACTAATAAGATGCAAGGGCTTTGAACTTGCATAATATGAGCCTCCTGTCTTGTCATAGAATAGCTAATCCCCCACACTAACGTGAGATGGGGGTTTAGATTCTATTAAAGACAAGGAGGCGATTATTATCCCACCCACCCACCCTGGATATGATGTGATATGACAATTGTGACACGCATGTATACAGGTAGTTCAAGAGAGAACATTCTTTGGTTTGTTGTTTTTCCCAACCACCCACCCTTCTTGTTTGTTGTTCTTACAGCCACGAGTTGAGGTTCTCATCAGGAGTGTGGCTCGCAGTTACAAGTTGTGGAGTGCGTGATTTTGGATGAGAAGTCCTATCCAGAAGAACTTTGGCATAGATTCAGGCTGCGAGAAGGTGGAGATCTCCAGTTTCGTTGGATTCTTTCTCCGCGCTACGCAGTTCAACCGTTTCATTGGACTTCTGGTGCAAGACAGCTGCAGAAAGAGGGGTTGGGGTTAGAGTAATGGACATATATAGAAGAGGGTCCCTGCTCATTGGTCCCCTGCAGGGCATGACCTGTCCTCCATGATGGATTGGGGAGTTCCCCATACATTGACATTGAATTCTATCTAGTTGTGTTGTGGAAACTTTTTTTGTTTGTAAAAGTATTTTCTTTGCTGCTGTGGTTTCAGAGTAAAGATTGTAATGCATAATAATCGCCTACTTGTCTTTAATAGAATCTAAACCCCCATCTCACGTTAGTGTGGGGGATTAGCTATTCTTGCTGTGTGTTCGCTCACTTCACAGGGAGATAAATGTAGAACGCAGCGAGGATAGGATTTCGGAAAACAGCCGCCGCTGCAAACGGGAATTTGAAAAATGGTGCTGCCCTGAGAAGCGAGATAAAGTTAAAAACTCACGCCTCCACAGAGTGAACCGAAATTGAGCAGCTCAATGCTCAAAGAAAAAGCGAGACTCTTCTCTGCGTGCCCAGTGAACTAGTTAGTTTGGGCCCCTGTGCAGGGTCCCAAACTGATTGTGGTTTGCTGCTGAAACCGCAGCTCCTTATATTGGGCATAGGGCCTGGCCCTGGGTCCTCATTGTGTGGGGGGCTGTGGTGCCAGCCCCCAGGCCGTCTGGCGCCGACGGCATCCTCACCCCAGGGTGCTTTCCTTAGCGCCGACACCCTCAGTGGGGTGGCACGGTGGCAGCCCTTGTCGACCCAAAATGCCCCCCCTCTCTCATTCCCCATTCCAACTCTCATTCTCCTGCCCGGCTACCCCCCTCCCAAGGCATCCCAAGCCCCTTCAATCCCAAAAATAGGCAGGGACCAGTGGTATGAGTGGGAGATAAATTGCCACAGCAAACTTTATTACACATAAAGTCAGGAGTTAGCTTACAGGTGTTCCGTTTACACTCAGGATTCTGCGCTGAGAGCAAGCAACTTTCCCCCCCTGCCCCTTCGGGTCCTGGGGGGACCCGACGCGGGCGCCCAGTCCCTTCCTCACCAGTCTCTCTCTACCCTTTGGCCATTTCTTTATTTTGCAATTTTCTTTTCATTTTCTTTCCCCAACGCTATTTAAGTGCAATTTTATTCCGTGCTTTACTTTCTTTCCATTCTCCATTTGCGCTTAGGCTCCTTCTAAAGGATGCATTCCGGTCTCCTTTTCCTCCTTTTTCTCCCTTTCCCCTGTATTCCCTCTTCCCGTTTCCCCGGGTTGAATTATTAATCATTGTTGGTTTTCTCTCCCCAAACAGGTCTAGCTTCAGCCCATCCTGCCAGGGAGCCCCTCTCCCCCCTTCCACCAAGACCCCGATCTGCCCTAGTTCTCCTCGCCTTAGTTGTCCCATCCCCTCCGGCCCCCATCTCGCCCTCCTGCTCTAGAGAGCCACATAGCCCCATCCATCAAGCGCTACCTATCCCCCAGAGCCCAGCATCCTTCTTAGCCCCATCCTCTTCCCCTGCCTTTCACTACAGAGGGGTCCTCCCCCACTTTCCCCCCTGCTCCCCCTGACCCCTACCCCCGCACTCCAAGGCCCTCCCCCAAGTTTCTTTGGATCTCCTAAGCTGCCAATCCCAGAGTGCCCCCTCCTCTGGAACCCCCCCCTTATCCTCCCCTAATCTCTCAGGGGCCCTCCTTCCCCTCTGTTACCAACGTACTTGCCGGATCCCTGTTTCCAGTGCAAACTTTCAATTCACCCCCCTTGCTGACTTCATTGTTACTTCCCAATTTGCAGTTTCCAACGATGCACTTCCCATTTCCCCCACCCACTTTTGGAGATGCAAAGGTCTTCCAAGCCCCCTAACCCTCCCCATTACGTGGGCCTCCCCTGAGTCTAATACTCCTGGGCGCCGTTCATAATAAACTGATGGCGGTGCAGTTCCCCTTGTGGTATCCGCCAGTACTTTCTACGGGAACACCAGGTAACATCCGCTGGGCTTGTCTGTAAGAGAAAACATCACACATAAGTACAACATTGCAAAAAAGGGTGGGCGGGAGGGCAACGTTCTCTGGAAGCCGGTAAAGGAGAGACCCTGCGACCCATGTCCAGGTGTATTTATGGCGAGGATGGTCGCGGGGGGGATGATGTCACCCACCCCTCCCCCGCATGGGCGCACGGGAGGTGACGACACCAACCCCCCCCCCTCCAGGGTGGAGTCCTGCTTGACTCCCATCCCCTTGCGACTCCACACCTCCACCGTGCCTCGTGAGGCAATCAGCACTAAGGGGGGCCCCCGCCGAGGGGCCCTCCTTCGTAGGGCGCGGGAACCTGTCGTAGCGCCGACACCCTCAGTGGGGTGGCACGGTGGCAGCCCTTGTCGACCCAAAATGCCCCCCCCCACCGCCCTCTCTCATTCCCCATTCCAACTCTCATTCTCCTGCCCGGCTACCCCCCTCCCAAGGCATCCCAAGCCCCTTCAATCCCAAAAATAGGCAGGGACCAGTGGTATGAGTGGGAGATAAATTGCCACAGCAAACTTTATTACACATAAAGTCAGGAGTTAGCTTACAGGTGTTCCGTTTACACTCAGGATTCTGCGCTGAGAGCAAGCAACTTTCCCCCCCCCGCCCCTTCGGGTCCTGGGGGGACCCGACGCGGGCGCCCAGTCCCTTCCTCACCAGTCCCTCTCTACCCTTTGGCCATTTCTTTATTTTGCAATTTTCTTTTCATTTTCTTTCCCCAACGCTATTTAAGTGCAATTTTATTCCGTGCTTTACTTTCTTTCCATTCTCCATTTCCGCTTAGGCTCCTTCTAAAGGATGCGTTCTGGTCTCCTTTTCCTCCTTTTTCTCCCTTTCCCCTGTATTCCCTCTTCCCGTTTCCCCGGGTTGAATTATTAATCATTGTTGGTTTTCTCTCCCCAAACAGGTCTAGCTTCAGCCCATCCTGCCAGGGAGCCCCTCTCCCCCCTTCCACCAAGTCCCCGATCTGCCCTAGTTCTCCTCGCCTTAGTTGTCCCATCCCCTCCGGCCCCCATTGCGCCCTCCTGCTCTAGAGAGCCCCATAGCCCCATCCATCAAGCGCTACCTATCCCCCAGAGCCCAGCATCCTTCTTATCCCCATCCTCTTCCCCTGCCTTTCGCTACAGAGGGGTCCTCCCCCACTTTCCCCCCTGCTCCCCCTGGCCCCTACCCCCCGCACTCCAAGGCCCTCCCCCAAGTTTCTTTGGATCTCCTAAGCTGCCAATCCCAGAGTGCCCCCTCCTCTGGAACCCCCCCCCCTTATCCTCCCCTAATCTCTCAGGGGCCCTCCTTCCCCTCTGTTACCAACGTACTTGCCGGATCCCTGTTTCCAGTGCAAACTTTCAATTCACCCCCCCTTGCTGACTTCATTGTTACTTCCCAATTTCCAGTTTCCAACGATGCACTTCCCATTTCCCCCACCCACTTTTGGAGATGGAAAGGTCTTCCAAGCCCCCTAACCCTCCCCATTACATGGGCCTCCCCTGAGTCTAATACTCCTGGGCGCCGTTCATAATAAACTGATGGCTGTGCAGTTCCCCTTGTGGTATCCGCCAGTACTTTCTACGGGAACACCAGGTAAAATCCGCTGGGATTGTCTGCCCGAGACCTGTCGCTGCGACCGGTGTCGCCGCCACGATTCACAGCGGGCCACCGGCCGCAGTGAGTTCCCCCTCATGCACCTGGTCGCCTTAGGTCAGGAATCCCCAGTTATGCTCCCAACCCGCACCTTTTGCCCCCATTTGTCCAGTCCGCAACAGGCACGCAGGCCCTCCGGCTACAACCAGTGGCGTGATGAATCGTATCGCGGCCTTCCCCGCTGGTGCTCCTCTGTTCGCTGCTTGCTCCGAGCTCCATTGCCTGAGGGCCAACTGACCTGGCAGCGGCCTGCCGAATGAGGTCTTCCCTTGACCGTTCCGTTCCGTGTCCTTACCGGAGGCCCCCCCCCCAAGGTAAGAGGGGGGTGCGTTTCAGGCCCCTAAAGGCTTCCTTTGTTGTCAAACCCCAATAGACACTCCCCTTTGCCCCCCCCGGCTGGCCTCCCCCAGCTGTTCAATAGCAGCCCATCCCCTGAAAGGCATCCTTTAAGTTGTAAACCATCACCCTTACCCCTACTTCTGATAAGTGAACCTTGTCCTCCCCGAAGCAACCCGGGGTTTTCAAACTAATCAAAGCATGCTTGACCCATCCAAAGCCCCTGCTGATTAGGAATTTCCCAAGTTTCACATTAAGTTTCCGCCTAGATTCCTCAATGCCTCCCTGGGAATGTGCCCCCCTCCAAGTCTGCCTGGGTATGATCTCTGACCACGCCACTGTCGTGCCCCGGAAAGTGTTCCCAATTTGTGTGAGCCCAGACCTCATCCCCTCCAATAACCCCCTTCTCCCTCTGGCTACCAGGTTGTTTCCCCCCCAAGTGGATCACTATTATGTCCGGGCGGCCGTAGCGCCACCCACAATCATCCAGGACCCCCCACAAATCTTCCCATCTCATCCCTCCTCTGGATACCCAGTGCATTTGAGCCGCACGAAGCCCATCTGCATATCGTTGTATTCCTTCTCCACCCCCCTTGCTGCCCGCGCCACGAATGAGTGGCCGATGACCCACACTGACTGCGATCTGAGGAGAGAAAATGATGCGGGTTGGTGAATTGTCGCGTCCTTGCGGTGTCCCAGGCTGTCCTCCCCCCCCCCCCTTTCCCCATTGGTGCTGCCAATCCTAACAGCCGTCCGGCCTTATGTAGAGTTTGTACTTGTCTGATTGCCACCTCCCAATCCTCTTTATGCTCGCCTCCCCCAGTCCTTCCTGGAATGCTGTTGTGGCCGCCCCTATTCGGAAAGAGTGAGGCGTGTAGTGCCCGTTAACGGCCCCAATGCCCGCCAGTGCCGAAGCCATTACCTTCCTAAATTGGAATTGCGTGAGGGGGGTGCCTTCCTTATGTATGAACAAGTAACCCGGGCCCCTTTTCCTGACCCCCAAGAATGCACCCATGGTCATGACCGGGCAGTGTTCCTCTACCCCCAAACCCCCCAGCACCAGGTTTCTACCCGCGCCCCTCTGGTCCGTTTTTGAACTCCTTATCTTCCCCCGACCTCTGCCCCCTGCCGTTTGGCCGCCAATCCATGTCATGTACGTCAATTGATGGTTATTACCATTGTGCCGGGGCCCCCCTGCGACATTGCTTGGGTGCGCGTTGTGTTCCCGCAAGTCAGACGAAACATGAGCTGTGCTACCTTAAAGAGAGATACATTTATTAGTGTATACAATGACATGGCAGGTGAATCACATGCAGTCTCGTGGCTTCTCAAGTATTTACATGTTGGGTGCCCCTCCCTCTTTGTGAGGCCATGTTTTAGGGCTAGTTCCCGGTGACCTGCAAAATTTTGCCGCGTGAGCCATGCTGCCACAAATCGAGCACTCGTGCCTGAAACGGCAGTTTGGCAACCAATTGCAGTGCCCTTCATTAAAGTTTCTGCACGGGTGAGGGGGCGCCCCAGCCCCTGCGTGCCCGCGCCCCCTCTTCCTACTCTGAAACTCCCTGGCTGTGGGTTCTGCATCCCCTTCCCCCCACCGTTCCCTTGGGGGTGTTCCATCTGTGTAAACTCCTTGCGCTCTGTCCTTGTTGTGGCTGGCAACGCCTGCTGAACTGAGCGTGGGACATCCAAAACCTGCCCTGAAATGCTGGGACCCATTGTGATAAGGCTGTCTGCTGAAACCGGCCTTGGATCCAGCCAATCCTCCACCAGTTTGTGTTCCCATTTTAGCTTGGGGTCGATCTCCATTCTCTTCCTAAACCTCTGGTCCCTTAAAAGCCATGCTGTACCACCCCACTTCCTGTGCTCCTCAATTACGCACTGGCTATAATTGTAAAGCGCTGGTCCTTGTTCAGGCTTGGATTGTACTATGATTTGTGCCAAGATTCTGAAACCCGCCACCCAATTTTGCAAATTCTCCTCGGGCCTCACCCTCTTCCTAGCTTTCACCACCTCTCTGCTCCCACTGGCCTGTAGGGTGTCGTAACCTTTGGTTTCGTGTTCTAACAATGAAAAGGTGTCTATGAGCCTTCCTTTCGCAATCTCCTTCTGCACACAGTCCGGTATGTGCCAACACAGATAATTGTTTTCTGTGATTGCAGGGAGCCCTTCCGCTGCTTTACCTGGAGATGCTGTGATCTCACCCGGTTGCTCGCCCCTCGCTGATCCCCCTAGCCTGTTGCCCTTGCTCTGCGCCGCCCCATCCCCAATGTTTCTTGCTGTGGTTTTCTCCCCGGCTGCCCAAACCTTGCTGGGGCCCATTAACCCTACCTCCCTGGTTGTCTCCTTCCCCTGTGCCAAGGCATTTCCCCCGCGCAACACATCCATTATAATGTCCATTTTTGCTCCCCAGTCCAACTCACCCTCAAAGGTGCGTCCCCTTGGAGGAGGAGGCCCAAACCACCTGCTCGGCCCAGCATCCTCCTGAGCCTCGCAAATAGGGGCAGGGAGCCCCGCTCTGTTGCGGCGATCCCCCGCCGGTGACGTTGATGCCTCCCTGTCCCTTCCTTCAGCCACTAGGGCAGTCAGCGCTGCCAAGTCCTCCTCTAGTTCCTTCTTGGTCTTCCTACCCCTGGGGCACCTGCTCATTTTCACTTGTCTCTTGCGTGAGGTTATAGACTCCCCCAGTCCAGATGAAGACTGAGAGTCGGAGCTGTTATGGGGGGACGGGGAGATGCTTGCTTGCGTGGTAATCGCGTCGCCGGACGGCTGGGGGGCCCTCATCTTGATCATTGCCGCTTCCCACCCTACGGATTTTGCGAGCACAGAGAATGTGGCCCAAGCTTCGGCGTTCATGGTCTGTCCCTGTGCGGGAGAAAGGGCTGTCTCCACCTCGACTGTCCCTTCATCTAGTTGCGTGTCTGCGATTATATCCATGTCGGGGCCGTCTTGTGAATGGAACATCTCGACCTTTGATTCCGTGCCACCTGGTGCGCAAAATACGATGGCTCCAGTCCCTGCGTGGTGCGTGAACTGTCTGGTGGACCCTCCTCACTTCCCCCTCGAACTCGACACTCCTTCACTGGAACCACTGGAACTACTCGAACTGGACCGCTTCCTTCTTCCCACAGGCACGGACACAGCTGCAACGTTCTCTGGAAGCCGGTAAAGGAGAGACCCTGCGACCCATGTCCAGGTGTATTTATGGCGAGGATGGTCGCGGGGGGGATGATGTCACCCACCCCTCCCCCGCATGGGCGCACGGGAGGTGACGACACCAACCCCCCCCCCCTCCAGGGTGGAGTCCTGCTTGACTCCCACCCCCCCCCCTCCCCTTGCGACTCCACACCTCCACTGTGCCTCGTGAGGCAATCGGCACTAAGGGGGGCCCCCGCCGAGGGGCCCTCCTTCGTAGGGCGCGGGAACCTGTCGTTGTAGGGCCCTGCCTGCTTCCTACTTGCTGAGCCTGGGTGTTTAGCACCTCTTTTGGAAGGAAGGGCAAGGTGTTGTTTAACACATCGCCCTTCCTTCATCTCTTCCCGAGCCGGCGACTGCGTGTCACCTTGTAGTAGTGAGGGGGGAGATGGGGGAGCACTGCCCAATTTTTTGGGCCGTTGCTCGCACCTCTCCCCTGCCTGGCTGCCATGGGGCATGGGTTACCCGGCCTCGCTTGGTGCCTGCAGTGTGGCCGAGATTCCCCCCTCCTTCCCTGCCTGAGCGACGCTTTTGAGCGGTTGCCATAGTTTTCCGCCGCCATGGGTCTCACGTTCTGTATTTGCTCAGGTTTGTTAGTTGGGGGGCTGCATTTCCCCACTGTGATGGTTTTTATAACAATGCCCTTATGTGCAGGGGCCACATTACAGAAATTTTGCACGGGTGCAAGTGCAAAGTTGCACGGTATTAGCACTAGGCCAAAGTTTGCCCTTTTCCTAAAAGCACTGGAACATATTAGAAAATCATTGTACCATGACAAGTGCAGTTTGGCATATTACAAGCGCTAGGGCAACATTTGTCACAGTGCTAAAAAGATATATTTTCATTGCAATTTTGCACCAGGGCAAAGTTTGCTCTAGTGCTAATATAGAATGGTATTAGTAGTAGGGGAAACTTTGCCTTGTTTCAAAAATGCATCAAAAAGTAATTTTTTGCACTAGGCCAATTTTTGCTCTGGTGGTTATAGCATGCCAAACTTCACTTGTCATGATGCAGTGGTTTTCTAATATGTCGCAGTGCTTTTAAAAATAGGCCCTAGTGCTAATACCGTGCAACTTCGCACTTGCACCGGTGGAAAGTTTCTGTAATCTGGCAGGTCGGCAGAGCGCAGATGCTCATTTCCTATGCAATGTATGTGATATGGCTGAATGTCCCGGCACTCCCTTCATCCCTACCGCCCATCTCATTTTCTGTAAATGCATGGGTTTCTTAGTTTGGGGGCTGTACTGATCACTGTAATGGGGATTATAACATTTCCGTTTCCGAGTCGGCGGACATGGATGTCATTTCACCAAAATGCCAGGGGTAGCGGAAGTGACATCACACGACCCTTGACCCTCTGATGACATCACAGGAAGTGATGTTATTTGACCCCGCCCCAAAGTAATATCACGGGCAGCGATGGAACACGACATTTCACTGGTTGACAAAACAGGAAGTAGCATCACATAGCATTGTACACTACGAAAAATATTAATACGATACCACTATGTGATGTACATTTCATACAAAAATGGATCACCATATGTATCATTAAGATCAGTGTGTAGGCCCATATTACCAAATTACTGTGCATGCAAGCAGACGTCCATGACCAAATGATAATGATGTGTTATTATATAGCACTTACGCTTAAGCGCTTTATATAGAAAAAATATACACCCAATATCACCCAACCTGTGTTGGTACTCATTTATCGACCTCAGAAGGATGAAAGGCTGATTGAGGCGTTTAAGAACAGACTAAATCAGTGACTCACCCCCTGAAGTGTGCCTGAAATAAACATTTAATGAGCCCAGCAATTATTGTATAGAAATTATTTGGTATTACTATTCTTTCTTATTTAGGGTCAGTGCTGAAAGTGTTAGACTTGTGGTACTCCTGTTCTTATTTTTCTTCTTTTTTTCAAGGAGCCTGAAAAAGAAAGCCAGCCACCCTAGAAGTAAAGAGCCACAGCCCAGGAGCTTGCATTACAAAAAACAAAAAAAAACGTTTTTTTTTTTTTTTTAGAGGTCGCAAGGGAGACCTCAGAAGTCGCAGTTGCGACCTCTGGTGACCCCTAAATGACGTCCCTGTCGGCACAGCGCAAATGCTAATTTTCCGACATTTGCACCAGTTGGGCTCGGGAACGATATGAAGTTCTGAGGGTGGTGGTGTACACATTAGCTTTCATTTATAGGTGCTAATCAGCTGGCTCTCAGTAAGTACCCTGCACTTCCTTTAGTAGATCTCTCTACCAGAATACATTTGTGGGTTTTGTTTCTGTTGTAGCAGTTTTATATGCTTGAATCTGCGCCGTCTCTAGGTGAGTTTGAGAATGGTGCCCACTTTTTATTTCTGTGAATCATTTCTCCCTTTACCTGGAATCCTGGGAAAAACGATAACGGTTAGTTACCCTGGACGACTTTCCTTTCATGCTCATGGAGTAGAGGTGAAGGCAGTGGCACCCAATGTTGTTTTGTCTCTGGGTGGCACAATCATTCAATAAGCACGAAGGACGCAAGGTAATTGTGGTGGCGTTTATATGTTTATGTATGCTTCAAGTACTCCTTAGGTTTTTGTGCACGTGGCTGGCCTAAGGGGTGGGCCCGGGGCCCCATAAACCCCCCTGCCATGCAAGCAAGGGGTAGTCTTTCAAGGGCTCCCCCGAGCTGGCATGGTGGGTGAAGGCGCGGCAAGTGCTCTATTGTTATTAAATGTGCCTGCGGCGGCAGTGCGCATGTAATAACACCCTATTGAGATGATTACCTCCCCACTCTGGCGTGGGAGGGGGGTGGTTTTCATTAGAATAGGGTGCTCGTGCATGAGCGCCCGATTCCAGTGATTAACTCCCTGCTCAGGCGCGGGGAGTAAAAAAAAAGGCCCCTCATTGACCAGGGAGTGGGGGTGCTACATTTTTCTTAAACCGCTGGGGGCACTGCTGCCGCTAAGGCCGCCACTGACGGTGTATCTTGAATATGTTAATGTGTCCACACAGGCGGGCTACAGCATTTTTGTGAAGGGGAAAGTGTTGAGGGGGCACCAGAGGGACAGCCTGCATAGCCGGTCTCTCCTCTGGCCCTCCCCCCTGCGGGATCTAGCACCTCCCAGCCCTGGGAGGAGGAAGTGGCGTCCCGGGGCCCATCCACATCTGGCTTTGGGCTGCGGGGAGCAGTTATTAGGTGGGGGCTGCTAGGCTCTTTCACTTTGTTGCAGCCTCCCACCTTAAGTTATTCAGCCAGTAGACTTTTACTGTAAGTATGAGCTGGGATTGAAGAATCAGCCTTTGGTACTCAATGGTTCCTCTGGGTTGCTCCGGCAGCATGCAACATTATTAGGGTGACCAGACGTCCCGGTTTTCCCAGGACAGTCCGGGGAAATCACCCGGGGTCCCGGGAGTTTTTTCATTTTAGAAACCCCATCCCGGGACTTCATGGTTGGGTGGCTACGGTCCCAGTTTTTGCCGGGACACGATTTCGAAATCCCGAAATCGGGTCCCATCGCGACTCTTCCTGAGTGGAAGGGGGAAGGCCTACCAGGCTAGTTTCACAGGGCAAGTATTTTCACATTTTCAGTATTTTCAATGTTTTCATTGTGCGCCATTGTTTTTGAAGTATGCTTTGTGTGCCCATGACGGTCGCCGTGCCTCCAGGGGTGTTTTGAACACATTCGCTGCATTTAGATATGCTTTGCTGTACCCTTTGCGGTCGGCGTGCCGCCAGGGCAAACTTTATAATTTATGGTTGCTTAATGCTTGGGTATACCCCTGGCGGTAATCTTTAGATATGCAGTGTTTTTTGTTTATTGACCAAGTTTCATTGCATTGTCTCGTTGCTAATAACGATCTGGCCAGTACATCAAGATGGCATTTCACACCAAAACACGTATCGTGGCGTTACTGTGCATGGAGGAGTTTATGTTAAATTGATGTTGGGTGCCTTGGGCGTAGCCGGCCCACAAGGTTGTTTTGGTTATATTAATATATTAATTTCATTGTGTGCCTCTTGGGCGGTCGCTGTGCTGCAGGGGGGTGGGTGATGCTGGATAGTTGAATTTCAATATAATTTATTTTCGATTGGTAGGTGGGACGATTTTGGCTAGGAAGCCGCAGGGCATTTGTGTACCGCGCGTGTGTGTGGGAGCCGGTTCTTCTCTTCATATGTTGACCAGGCATGCTGCATGGTCTCTGTAACATCTGCTGGCCCTGCCCCAGCACTCCTCAAAGGGTAAGACAGACATGGATGCCCAGGAGGAATGGAGTAGGATTATATTTATGCAACTGCGGTCCTCTTTACCAGGTTTTAAGCTGGGGAAAAGATTGAAGGCTGCAATGTACTTTTTGTTCTATTGGGTGAGGGGCCAAAACCTGGGAAGATATATAGATAGGGAGAGTAGATATTTGGAGAGTTGATGCTTCAATACAGTTGCTAGAGTATATTTTAAAGGATATCTTTAGAAGTAGCACGGATTTTCACGGACATCTAACAGGTACTTTTCCTGGATTTGTGTGGATTTCGCGCAGGCTTGGCACATCTCTACGAGCTGTGGAGGACCTTGCAAGAGGCTCCACTCAAAACATGGGCGTGGCTTGCACAAAGGACTGGGACGGGGGGGAACACCAAAAATGGGGAAGAACTTGCTCAAAAAGGGGTGTTCTGAAGGACGGCCTGCAGGCAGTCCTTTGCACGCCCAAAATTGCACCCACCATTGCGTAGCACAAGAAGTATTCATGTATTTGATTGCACAACCTCTCAGCCGGGAAATGACCACACAAGTTCTTCATACTATCCACCACACAAAGGCAGATGTAAGTACACTTGTGTGTAGGAATCGCAGCGCGGAGGTGGGGTTGCATGTCGGATACAAGGGGTCCGTGTACACAACCAGGGTTCTGATCTAACTTAGGCGTGCACATATGCAGTTTAGCAGGGTGCAGGAACAGTTTAAGGGGTATGCACTCAGATTTCCTGAGTCATTACCATGTTACATTTTTTTATACGCTTGTTTGCGCAGGGTCCCCGAGATGCAGGCCTGCTTGCGGGGGACTCCATGCACTGTTTGAAGGGTGCTTGTATTTGTGCCAGGGGGGCGCAAAGGTGGCAGTTCTGGCTATTTTTGCTTTGCGTGTGGACATGTCAGGGGTGTTCCCGTCACCACTTGCGATTACAGTTACTTTGCGCTGTGAATTCTATGAATACGCTGGGTGCTCATTTTTCATTCTGCGCACAGGCTTGCGCAGTGTCCTTCTCGGCACGCGGTCCTTGTGGGATTTCTACACACATTTCCATGAATCGGACCACAAGGATTTTAATTTATTTATTTATTGACATTTGTAAAGCACTCATCAGCCCAGAGGCATCGTGGCGCTGTTGCAGACAAATGGTTACTAGTTACATAGAAAAACGTAGTTACAAGAACGTGAGGCAAGAAATGCAAAAACAATGTTAAATAGAGTAAAGATACATGCATTATAGAGGAGGGTGGCGAACGAGAGGGGAAAGTGTTAGTTAAAGAGTGTGGTTTTGAGACCCTTGCAGAATGCTGTGAGAGAGGTCTTTGCTCTGAGTGCGTTAGGTAAGGTGTTCCAAAGTTTGGGTGCTAAATGTGGAAAGCTGATACGCCTGCATTAACTCTGTTGATGGGGGGATGCTTAGTTGGTTGGCATAATGACTTCTCTTTGGACGAGTAGAGGAATCTCTGGTGATTGTTTCAGATAGGTAAGGTGGGCGGAGAGGATTAAGCATTCGTGGGTTGATGTGAGGGTCTTAAAGGTGATTCTCTCCTTTACAGGGAGCCAGTGGGCGGCTCCTGGGGCCTGGGTGATCTGGTTCCTTTTAGGGATGCTAAGTGCTGCTCGAAGCGTGTTATTTTGCACTATTTGAAGCATTTTTTGATTTTTGGCTGAAGTGCCTTCTAGGAGAGCATTACAGTAATCTAATTTGACTCGTAAGGTGGCTCAAGCAATGGAGAGCCAGTTTTGGTTGGAGAGGAATGGTTTTATCGCGTTTATTAGTTTGGTGGTGTGGACAGAGGTGGAGGCAATGGCACTGACTTGTCGTGGCATCGAGAGTGTGGAATCTAGGAAGACCCCAAGGGTCTTCACAGAAGAGGAGACATGGATACTGGTGTTGTCAATGGTGAAGTTGCAGTATTTTTGGTTGAGTTTGGATAGTATTGCTTTAGGGCCATTGAGGCACAGTCAGTTGACTGCCATCCAAGCTTGGATAGTGGAGTATATTTGGAGGAGGGCTGTTGCGTCGGCATAGTTGGTGGAAGCTATGCCGAGGGAGTCCAGTTTGTCAAAGAGTGGCTTGGTAAACAGGTTGAATAGGGTATGCGCTGTGCAGGAGCCCTGGGGAACTCTTCAGTGGATAGTGGTGGGAGCTGCGTTTGCTTGATCCGAGAAGATCTTCATGGCTCTAACTTCTAAGAAGGAGGTTATCCAGGAGGAAGCCTGATTAGAGAAGTGAGCTGCATTGGTAAGATGGGAGGTAAGAATCTTGTGATCAACAAGTTCAAATGCTGCCAAAAGATCCAAGAACAGTAGGAGGGCTGGTTTGCCTGTGTCCATTATTTTAGTAATTTGATTTTTAAGTTCCAGGAGGGCCGTTTCGGTACCATGGCCTTTACGAAAACCTGATTGCCTTTTACCTAAAATGGCGTTAGATTCAAGGAAATTTTGGATCTGGTTGTGAGATGCTTTATCTAGTATCTTGAATAGGAAGGGGACGGTGGTGATGGGGCGGTAGTTATTGGGGGAAGTAGGATCAAGGATGGTTTTTTGGAAGTGGGCGGACCCAATCTTCCTTTAGGGTGGATGGCACCGTGCCTGTGGTAAAAGGGGCATTGATGAACGCGGTGATGAGAGGAGCCGGGGAGTGAGCGCAGTCTTTGATAATGTTAGATGGGCACATATCTCCTTTACACATAGATGGTTGGAGATGTTGGAGGAGAGCTATGACTTCTGATTCTGAGACGTCCCTGAAGGAGAAGAGAGTGGTGGAGGAATTGAGTGGTGGGGTGCTGTGCATCGTAAGACAGCCAGGCTTGGGGAGGGCTTTGCTTTGGGATTGTATTTTATCTTGGAGAAGATTGATTTTGTTTAGTAGGGCTGCCTGTATGCTGGAGCACCAGGCTTCATCTTTAATGATCTCATTGAGGCTAGTGGAAGGGTTGCTGAGGTCTTTAAAGATGGAGAACATTTCCTTGGTTTTTGAGTTGGCATTGGTGATCAGTTGGTTGAAGGAATTGGACTAAGCTTTGAAAATAGCTTTTTTGTATTGCGAGGATAGCCTTTTGAATTCTTCCAAAGTGGAATCACTGGGCTTAGACTGCCAATTGGTAAGAGCAAGGCGTTTTCTGGTACGAAGGGCTAGTAGGTCTTCCATGAACCAGGAGTTGGTGTGCATGGATTTTTTCTCCTTTTTTGCTTCGATGGGGGCTATGGCATCAATGGCTTTAGTGAGGGTGTGAGAGAATGTGACAGCGAGTGAGCTGGGGTCACTTGCGAAGGGGGATTTGAGTTCCGGGACATCCAGGAATGGAATAAGGTTTTCCTTGGTTAGTCCTTTGGAGCTTCTGACCATGGCTGGTGGGGCATAGGAGAGTACTGTAGTGGTGGGTTTGGTGGGAACGGTGAATTGGATGCAATTGTGATCAGTCCATGTGTTGGAAATGATAGCGGATGAGCAGTTGAGGTCTGCGACCCAGTCCAGGGTGCAGCCTTTGCTATGAGTTGGGGATATAACTTTTTGAGAGAACCCTAGGTCTTTGAGTTCCTTGGCTAGGGCGGAGGCTGCTTTTTCCTTGGGATCATTGAGACCTAGATTGAGGTCACCAAGTAGGATGGATTTAGTAGAGCTTTTTAGGTTGTTGCCTAGAACATGGAGGAGGTGGCCTAGGAAGTTGGGGGCTGTGGCAGGAGGCCTGTATATGATGTGTATATTTAAAGTACAAGTCGGAGACAGAGACAGTTCGACAGAGAGGAGGTCTGCGTTACCTTCCCATGGGTGATTACACAGCCTAATGGAGAGTGAGTCCTTGGATATAAGGGCAACACCTCCAGCTTTTGAAAGCTGACGGTCCTGATGGAGGATAAAGTATCCCTGGGGGAGGGCAAGAGAGCTAGCTGGGCCGGACGCCTCCTGGTGCAAGGTTTGCATGATAGCAAGTGGGTCTATTTCATGCGTGGTGATGAGATCATTAATCTCAAGAGCATGAGCAGGGAGAGAGCGAGCGTTAATGAGAGCACATTTGAGGGCAAGGGTGGGACTGTTTATTTTAGGGATGGGTCGGTATGGGGAGAGCTGGCTGGGCGGGTGGGAGGGGTAGCTGAAGGGGGGCTGGAATGGAGGAGTTTGTTGCAAAAATGTGAAGGTTTGTTGGTATTTTGAGAGAGGGCACCCAGGGGGGGTGGCCAGAGTGAGGGAGCTTGCTGGTCAAGAGGGAACTCTGATGTAGTGCTATGTGATAGAGCTTGTGAGAAGGGTGTGCGGGAGCCTAGTTTGAAATTTCTCATGCCAGTGGGGTTGGGCAGGCTGGAGTACAGAGTGGGCTCAGTACGTACCCTGAGCCTAGAGATCCTTGATCCAAGGTGGGTTTGAGCGCCTGGGAAGTGAGGTGGTTGCTTGTGAGAGCTGTGTTAGCTAGACTTGTGACCTAATGGTGAGTGTGAGTAGTGAGGCGTGTGTTGGAAGTTAGCATTGTGGCTGGATTGGTGTGCCAAAGGTGGCTAATGTGAGTTCTAGTGCAATGAAAAGGTGCCTTGTGTGTAAGGTAGTACAGGGAGTGTGGTGATATGATAGTGTGTAAGATGTCGAGGAATGAGAAGTAGGATACATTGGTAGCAGATGGCTGGGCGAATGCTGTATTGCTGAAGGAGCTTTGATGCAATGTGGTAAATGTGCGACATGATTGAGGTGACTGAGGCACAGAATGAACTCGGTAGCTACACCAGCATTATTCCTGTGGCAGTGTATGAGCACAATGCAGTTCTGACAAGCTATGCAGCACTACGTTCGTGGGGCAGACTGGGCGCAGCACACGTGAATGCAGGAGCACTTTTCAATAGCACAACATGAATGCAGAAACAATTGGCAACACAGTTTGGTGGCACTACGTTCGTGGGGCAGTCTGGGCACAGCATGCGTGAATACAGAACATGAAAGAAATATTGAATTTGCGGCAGCAGGCGATCTAGGTGCATGTATCAGGTGGGTACGAGGGCGATAGGATGGGTTCCACTTCTATTCATACATCGCAAGTGTTTATGGTGCCAGTGGGCATGTAGGTGATATTTCATACCCTATATGTGTCGTGTTGGGCAGAGTGGCTGGCCCCTCGGCGCCTATGGCAATGACAGGCGAAGACAGGCCACAGCCTTAAATGGTCAATGTTGGCATGCCCAACAAAGGTTTAAATGTGAAAAGACTAACATCTAACCGTTTTTCATTTTCAGAACAAGGCTTTTTTTGCACACAACATAAATTGAAATGCACCGCTTTAGCAACGCTGTGGTTTAAGAATCCCACGCGATTGTAGATTACCCCTGCTAACTGTGCAGGGAGTATTAATTCTATTAAAGACTAGGAGGCGAGCATTAAGCATTATGCTTTAACTTCTTTCATTTCCTACTCTTCCGCAGTTTCAACAAACTCATAAAACCATAATAAAAAACTGAAAACTGTCTGAACAGACTTTTCTTCCTTTGAAACTGCAATCCCCATAGTCTCTGTAGTCCATCTCACTCCATGCTCAGCAATGACCACTTCCTGTCCCTGAGCTCCTCCTCTTTTACTCGCTCTGAAAAAGTCACCCTGAGAACTCCACACTAAGTCCTGCAACTGGCAAAGACCAGAACCACTCCAAACCGAATGTTGAACTTCCTCGACCCCAGGCGACTACCTCTGCTAGTCCCCTACTTCAATTGTTCTTCTGCTCCTCTCCTAGGAATAATACAAAGCAGAGAAATCACGGTGGCGTCCATTTATTGACAAAATCCTCACATTATTACCACATGCAATAATTCAATAACATATGCAATACAACTTGGGCGGGAATTTAATGCTCGCCTCCTAGTCTTTAATTGAATTAATACTCCCTGCGCAGTTAGCAGGGGTAATCTACATTCTATGACAAGATTGTAGGTGAGCATTATGCTTGTTCAAAGCTTCCCAACACAACGACCGCTAAACTCTCGGTCGGCTTGAAATAAAATTATTTAAATGTTCGATCATTCGACCAGTCAGCTGTTAACATAATATCTCTAAGGGATACTCCTGTCTTAAAGGCTTTAGATGCCATAGCGCCACCTACAGAATGTGCTCCATACTTCCCCACATCTATCCCTGCTGCATGCATGACTTTTTTAACCCATCTGGCGATATTAGCTGTGGATACACCTTTGAAAGGCTTCTTACGCGCTATAAGCAAGTCGTGATATTTGCTGCTCTGTGTTCTGCCGTCCTGCTTTTGTACTCTCTGATGCAGCTTGCTGCACACCATTTAGGTCTACTCGGGAAATATGGGTAGTGTACTGAAGACGTCCCTGTCTTAGTTCTCCTCACTATTGTAAATGTTATGCCCTCTGGCCCAAATGACTTCCTATCTACTTCTAGAGCTCTCACGTCTGACATGCATTTACAAGAAACTAGGCACAAAAGCATTGCCAACTTCCCCGACAATTGTTTCAGGGATAAATATCTGTTCCCAGGCCAACTCTCCAATAGCTTAAGAACTATTAGAACATCCCAGACTGTCTTATACCGAGGTTCTGGGGGTACTTTAAATTTGGCTCCTCGAATGAGCCTAATCACTGCTGGATGTTCACCCGCTGGTACACCCTCGATAGGCAGGTGTCCCGCGGAAATGGCAGACCTGTACACTCCTATTGTACGGAACGCTTTACCACCTTGTAATAACTGTGCTAGAAAGTTCAAAATCGTCACTACAGGTGTAGAAATGGGATGAACACCTCTCCCTTTGAACCAGCAAGTCCACTTGGCCCAAGCCGTGTCATAGCTCCTTCTCGTGGACGGAGCCCAGGATTCTGCAATGAGCTGAGCAGCCTGTGATGAAGTGCCTGGCAACGCCCAACGTCTCCTGATATCCTGCAGGCGATGAGCGGGAGTGTCCCTCTCACTCTCAGAGGATGATATGACCCAACTGGGTCCGTGAGCAGTTGCTCTCCTTCTGTGAGTATCCTCGGGTAATCCACTGTTAGTTCCATAATAGTCAGGAACCACACTTGAGATTTCCAGAACGGTGCCACTAATAGCAACTCCGCCTTCTCTCTCCAACACTTCGCTAGAACTCTACTCAGGATCATGAATGGTGGAAAAGCGTAGTGTGGACCTCCGCTTCATTCTTGCAGAAATGCATCTGTCCCTCGAGCTCCCGGGTCCAGCCTCCAGCTGAAATATTCTGCTGTTTGGGCGTTCAACCGGGATGCGAAGAGGTCTATGTGTAATGGACCCCATCTCTCAGTCATCCTCTGAAACGCTTCTGGACCCAGCCTCCAATCGCTGGAATCCGTGAGGTAGCGTGAGTTCCAGTCCGCTATTACGTTCAGCGTCCCGGGGAGGTACTCCGCTGTGACCGACGTCTCTGATTGGATTGCAGGCAGAAGTGCCAAAAGTCCTTCGCTAGTTCAGCTAGCATCCTGAATTTGGTGCCGCCTAGATGGTTTATATATTGCACTGCTGATATGTTGTCCATCTTTAATAGGACGCACAATCTCATTTTCCCCCTTGTGAAGGCTCTGATCGCAAAGGACCCTGCTAGTAACTCTGGGCAATTTATGTGCAATCAGAGTTCCTCTTTGCTCCATTTCCCCCCTGTCTGTAGGTCTCTGCACCTTGCGCCCCAGCCCAGTCGGCTGGCGTCGGATTCTATAATCAAATCCGGTCTGTATCCGAAAATGGCACGTCCATTCCAGGCGTCCATATTCTTTAACCACCATTTCAGCTCCGTCCTGGATTCCTGATCCTCAGCCTTGCTGCAGATGCCTTATCTTGAACCTCTGCAGTGCTCGATAATGTAACGGTCCGGGAAATATGGCTTGAATGGAAGCTGCTAGCAGCCCCACAATCCTTGCCAGTGTTCGGAGTGACACTACCTGTCTTTGCAGGCACCCTCTCAATTCCCTCTTGATGTCGCGAATTTTCCGAGCTGGAAGCTCGAGCGTCGCTTTCCTGGTATCCAGGATGAAGCCCAGAAAGTCCAGCCTTTGGGCTGGTTCGGTGTATGACTTCTCTATATTTACTAAGACTCCTAGGGATGATAACAGGTCCTGGACCCATCTTGTCTGGTACCTGAGAGACTCTCGATCCTCGGCTAATAGCAGGAGATCATCTAGATAAATGATCAATCTTATTCCTTTTTTTCTCTTATCGCTGCTGCTATTGGCTTCATCAACTTGGTAAAGGCCCGTGGCGCTGAAGCAAGCCCGAAGGGCATAGTCTTGAATCGCCAGAGCTGTCCTTTCCAGCAAAAAGCTAGGAAAGTCCTGAATTATTCTGCTATTGGGATCGTTACATAGGCATCCTTCAGATCCAGTCTCGTCGGCCAATCTTTCTCTCTAATCGAGTCTCGAAGTTGATGGATGCCCTCCATCTTGAAATTCTGGTAAACTATCCAACCGTTCAGCTCCTTTAAGTTTATCACTGGACGCACTTTCTATTTTCTGTGCACCAGAAACATATTGCTTATAAAGTCAGGGTCTCTCTGACACCTCTCTATGGCGTTCTTCTTCGCTAACAGGTATAGCTCTTGGTCTAGAAGCCTCTGCTCTGCGTGCTGTAAACGCTGCTGATGGGGCCTACGCCCCTGTACGGGTGGTTGTATAAACTCTAGGCGCATACCCAAAACTGTTTGTAACACCCAGGCATCGCTGGAACGCACGAACCAGTTTCTCAAGAACATGCCAGTTCTCCCCCCAACGGGGGGTAATGCGCTGCTCTCACCTTGTGTGAACCCTTGACCACTGGTGGATCCTTTTCCTCTGCACCCTCTTGGACAGGAAGAAGGAGTCCTGCTGCCTATTCTCCCAGTATTGGGCTCTGGGATTCTGGGGTCTTCTTCCACCCTGGTTGCGACTAGTCGAACGACCCCTGTGGCGACTGGTCCCACCAAAAACGTGGCTGGGAAAAATCTTCCGGATGGAGGCCTGCGCCTTCTCCAGTGACGTGTAGGTGCCGACAAAGCGTCCCATTTCATTGCCGAAGGTCTCTCCGAAGAGGAGTTCTTGTGCTGTCTCTCCGGCCTCATATGAGGCTAGGTCACTGAGCTTTGCGTCAATTTTCAATAATAGGCCTCTCCGGCATTCCAAGGCGATGGCGCAGTTAGCATTCCCTAAGAGGCATACTGCTCTCTGCACCCAGCCTGCCAGGGCGTCTGGGTCCACCTCTTCTCCTGTATCCCTGGCTCTTTCTGCCAGGTCCATGATTTTCGTGAGTGGTCCGGCCAGGTCAAGCACTTTCTCTTGACAACTCCTCCAAGATCTATCAATGCCTTTATGGGGTTCATTGCCTGTTTTCAAAACGAATGTCAGCATTCTGGGATCTAATTCTGGCATCTCGGCCACTTTCCCTGGAAGGTCTGGCCTAGAGCACTCCGCTCGAAGTCGCTGGCGGATCTCTTTGTCCAGAGCTTTTCTTAACCTCTTGGTCATATACTGAGCCACTCTTGGCGAGGGCTGCCAGTCTGAGGATCTCAGGTTCCGGATGCTGTCCGGATCAAACATATCCTCCTCCACCTCCTCGAGGTTCTTCTCTTTGCGGATTCCCTTCCCTCAGCTGGGATTGCTTTGCTCCTCCTCCCTTGATTCCTCCTCATCTTGGGAGGAGGGTTCACCTTCCTCCAGCTCCTCTTCCGAGCCTGGGTTCTCTTCTCTATCTTCTTCTTCCCCTGGAGCGGGCGTCTTGAGGTCCGGCACTGTCTAACGCCGCAAATATGCTTCACGGAGCTTTGTGAAGGCGTCAACGACCTACGGGGCCTTCTCTTTTGCCCCATCGAAGGACCCTGGGGGTTGTGAGGGGCTTTTCTCTTTCGGGCCTTAGTGCTCCCCATTTACCCTGATTCAGAGGGTTCTGCGGACGTGCGATCTTTCCGTCCGGCGCTGTCTATGGGCTGGTGTAACATTGCCTCTAGGAATCCAGCCTGTCTTGTAGGGGTTTAACCCCTTGAGCCACTGCATCTATAAGTGAACTCCCCAGCACCTCCTTGAAGCTGACAGCAAGGTCTGATGGCTGCTCCTCTTCACTCCACTCAAATTCCGACATCTTGGGAGGGTGCTGTGTGCCTGATGTACCCGTAAAACAGTTCTTAAATGTGCCTGGTATGGGTGTTTTTCTATTGTCCTCACTGCCTGTGAGGAGCGCTGTACAGATCCTAGGCAATGCCTTGCTTCGCCTCGCGAGACTGTAGCTCTTTCAGCAGCCGTTTGCTGATTGAATATGCGCTCTGGGGCCCGCATGCTACTTTGAGCTCCTACGCTCGGAATTGCTCGTACTGCTCTTTGCGTAGTTTATTATTATTAAATTACTGCCGGGCCCGGCTTCCCAAGAGTGCTCTGCTCCGCGTCGCTGGAATTAATGCGCCGCGGAAGCGAGCTCATGTTCCGGCCCCACCCCTGCAAAGGCGGGGGCTGTAGGGCCTCGGCACACTAGAGTGCTGCTGGCTCCGCCTCCCCGAGGGAGGGGGCCGCAATCTCAGGCGCTCAGAGTCCCCACCGCCTTTTCCTCTGCGAGGGAGGGGGCTGGGGCTCTCTACCTCTGCGCGGCTCCACGCGGCCGCTGCAAACTCCCACAGCGACGGGCAGCCACCCCTGGGGTGCTGGTAATACGGCACAGGGCGGACGTGCCGTGGGGAACGCCCACACGAACAGGCTATAACGCAGACTGTAGATAAAGTTGCTTGCAGTCAATGGACGTCGCGCCACCGCGCTGCTCACGTCAATATATCAAAGATTAACAATCCGAAGATCAAAGAATACAATATACATTCCTGCGCTATAGTGCCTGCCCCTGTCGTACTCTGACAAGATATGTATATCACTCTATTCTATCCCTACACCATGCTGAAACTATTACATTTCCACATTCAATAGGGAGATAATCAGAATAGTACTTATCTGCTTGAAGAGCAGTAAACGAAGAGGAGGAGCTCAGGGACAGGAAGTGGTCATAGCTGAGCATGGAGTGAGATGGACTACAGAGACTATGGGGATTGTAGTTTCAAAGGAAGAAAAGTCTGTTCAGACAGTTTTCAGTGTTTTGTTTTGGTTTTATGAGTTTGCTGAAACTGCTGAAGAGTATTAAATTAAAGAAGTTGAAGCATCATGCTTAATGCTCGCCTCCAGTCTTGTCATAGAATTAACCAGCACTGTGGGGGTTTATACAGTAATTAAAGGTGCACTGAGTCACGATGGGGCAGGAACAGATATCTGTTATTGTTATCGGCTGGCCTCATTTTCGGTAGTGGTGACAAGGTGCAGGCACGAGTTCAGTGCATTCATGGAGGGTGAATAAAAAATGATTAACTCTTTTCAGTGTTTCGGTGCTCATGCTTAGATGCAAAAGATACACTTATCGATTATTAGAGACTAGGTGCAATGGTCACTTGCTACTTGTGGCGTTGCCCCGTAAGGGCTGCGCACGCGGCGGCGTGACGTTGCACGTCGCCGCGTGCGGCTTAAATAAACGGGGCGTTCCCGGAAGCATTAGAGCGACCGGGGAGCCCGAACCTGACGGACGTGTGCGTGTGAGCTCTGTTGGGGGCTCACGGGCACGCCTGGGGGCAAAGGACAGACCCCCAACAGTGGCGACAAGTGATGTCGGATGCCCGGGCCCGGCGGTGAAAGGCGTCCGGAATTTTTCAAACGAACGGAACGTTCACGGACGTTTCGTTTCATGCCGTGGCTGCGGACCGCACACGCGGCTGGCAGCCATTTTGCATACGAGGCCGCGGAACTTCTCGGAACTCCGGTTCGGACCGAGAAGGTGATCCGGGTCTAATTTTTGGATTTTGTAGTTGCTGAGTGCATGACCTGCACGCCCATACCCAATTTTGTGTGTTTTCATCAGGTTTTGGGACTGTTACGTCGAGTGTAAGCCAGGATAAGGACTAATATGGTAGGGCCTGCTTAGTCCAGTCCATACACGTGGCTCAATTTTTGGGACTTCTATACGGCAGTGCTTTGCTGCAAGGTGGCAACAAGGCACTTCCTCGCCCCCTTCATCATCAGGACACTCTTTTTGATCCTCTTCATCATCACGAGGTGGTGGCCGTTCTGGGAAGTTCTTCGTGTGTCTGCACCAGGCTGTGTGTGGCAGAGGGGTGCATCCTTCCGCATGGTGATGGTGGGAATCTGAGTTGCGGCCCCAGGTCTGGTAGTGGGGTGCCTGTGCGCTCAGTCCCATGTCCGACAGCGACCAGGACGGTGACACCGCGGATCCTGGGGAAGAATCTCAGGACGAAGGTCAGGCGGCCCAGCCTGCAGCTCTGCAACCGCTGCCACTGGGGAATCAGGGGCCTGCACCACAGGCACCACATGGGGCACAGCCTGTTGCTCCACAGGGGCCCCCCATTATGGCTCAAGCTAGAGCCCAGGCGGCCCTGTAACCGATACCAGAATTCGATCCTACGGGCCCCCCGTCCAGTCTGGGGCCCCAATGGAAGAGGTGGGTGGCCCGCCTGGACATGTACTTCAGGGCTGCTCGAGTGGATGACGATGACAGCATGGTAGCCACCATGCTGTACTCGGCGGGAGCCGTGGTTCAGGAGATCTTCGAGTCGCTGACTCCGGTGGACCAGACCTATGGTGAGGCGAAAGCGGCTCTCCTCGCACACTTCCTTCCACTTGCCAACATGGACTTTGAGAGATTCGTGATGCTGTCGGCCAAGCAGAAGGATGATGAGACCCTGGACACGTTTTACGGCCGCCTGCGCCGCCTTTCCCAAGGGTGCGCGTGGGGGGACGCGGAAGACATGATACGGACAATGCTGATCCAAGCATGCTCCTCCGGCAAACTGAGGAGACAGGTCCTCAGAGAGCCGGGAATCACTCTGTCCCGTATACTAGAACTGGGTCGATGTCACGAAGTGGCTGAGGCACGGGCAAACAAGATGGAAGCGGGTTCACGCTCGATCAAGGCCGAAGAGGTGTGCGCTGTGTGGCGGGGCGGCAGAGGAACAAGAAGGCCTGGTGGAGCCCCCCGAGACAGGGCAGGAAGATCGGGGGAGTCATGTCAGAAATGTGGCTATGACCTCCCCCACCCCACAGAGTGCCCAGCTGCAAGAAGACATGTGGCCGATGTGGGCTGCCGGATCACTTCTCAAGAGTGTGTAAGTCGGCTCTACCTGTCATGGTACCCAGAGGTCCTGCCCGAATCTGGACTCCGCGCCAAACCCGGCCATCCAACGTGGCCCAGGTGGATCAAGCGGAAGAGGAGGCTCAGGCAGAGGAGGCTGAAGTAGAGGAGGAGGAAAACATCTTCTTCGTCTCAAGCATGGGGATCCTGAAAGGCAAAAGCAGGAGACAGCCAAGGTGCGTGGTGGAGGTGAACCGCTCGCCTGTTCCCGTGCTGGTGGACACCGGGGCATCGGTCAATGTTATGGCGAGGGGACATTATGACGCTCTTGACCCATTACCGAACCTGGCTGTGCCAAGAGCTCGCATCTTCGCCTTCGGTGGACTCGAGCCCATACCGCTGGACGGAGCATTCGTGGCGAAGGTGGAGCATGAAGGCTCGAAGATCAGAGCCCGGTTCTATGTGACCCCCATAAGCAACAACACCCTGCTGAGTTGTGCGGCTGCGGAGGCACTCGGGATAGTGAGTTTTGCGTACTCAGTATACCTGGAAGATATCAACGATCTGCTGGACAAGTACGCAGCCCTGTTCAACAGCATTGGGAGAATGACCGGTGATCCAGTCCGGCTACACATTGACGACTCAGTACAACCAACTGCCCTGAAACACCGGAGAGTTCCTTTTCATCTGAGGGAGCAAGTCGACAAAGAACTGGACAACCTGGTGGTCTTGGACATCATCGAGAAAGTGGAAGGCCCAACACCATGGGTGTCCCCCATTGTCGTGGCCAGGAAACCAAAGCAGCCGGACTCCGTTCGCATCTGTGTGGATATGAGGCTACCCAACAAGGCCATAAAAAGGGAGCGACACCTGACCCCGACCATCGATGACATAATTGCTGATGTACAGGGGGCCAGATTCTTCTCCAAACTCGACCTCAGAGCAGGGTACCATCAAGTCGTCCTCCATCCGGAGTCCCGGTACATTACTACATTCACCACCCACCGGGGACTCTACAGGTACAAGAGGTTGAGCTTTGGGGTATCATCGGCTGCCGAAGTGTTTCAGAACATTATCCGGGGTGCACTTGCTGATCTTAAAGGGGTACTCAACATCAGTGATGACATTTTGGTGTTTGCCAACACGGAGGTGATCCACCTGAAGCGCCTGGCCAAGACCTTCGAGAGACTACAGTGATTGGGCCTCACCCTCCATAGGGACAAGTGCGAATTCTTGCGCCCATCAATAGAATTCTTTGGGTTCGTGTTCAAGGAGGGAGGGGTGTCACCCAACCCGCGGAAGGTTCAGGACATAAAGAGTGCACAGCCCCCGGAATCCGTGTCGGAAGTGAAAAGTTTTCTGGGCATGGTGACCTACTGTGGTCGGTTCAGCCAAAACCTGGCCTCGAGGTCTGAGCCGCTCAGAGCTCTTACCAAGAAAGAGACCGCCTGGCACTGGGGTCCACTGGAACAGTCGGCGTTCGAGGACATCAAGAACGCCCTAACAACGGAAGACACCATGGCGTTTTTCGACCCAGCGCTACCCTCGGAGATTGTGGTCGACGCCAGTCCGTTCGGCCTGGGGGCGGTCCTGACCCAGGTGGACCGGGATGGAAACCTCCGGCCCGTAGCATAGGCCAGCAAGGCGCTCTCCGAAACGGAGCAGCGGTACTCCCAGATCGAGAGGGAGGCCCTGGCGGTCTTGTGGGGATGCCAACATTTTCGCCTCTATGTGCTGGGGCGCCCGGTGACTGTGGTGACTGATCATAAACCCCTGCTCCCGATTCTGGCAGGCTCGTCATCTAAGCCCCCGGCCAGAATTGAGAGATGGATGCTCGCATTGCTTGAGTACGGGGTCACGCTGGAATACCGGCTAGGTGCCAACAATGCAGCGGACTTCCTTTCCCGTCATCCCGGAGTGCGTGGGGGAGTGGCGGGAGACACCTGCGCAGAAGAAGTCGACGACCATGTCCGGATGGTGGTGGAGGGAGCAACACCAAATGCACTGCCCCTGTCGGAGCTGGAGGCTGCGGCGGCCGAGGATGGGTGCTTCCAGATACTGAAGCAGTCGATGCAGAGCGGTACCTGGAAGCGCGTCTTGGAAGCTCTCGCAGGGCGGACCCATGAGGCGAAGACCACCCTTGAACAGCTGTGGAAGGTGAAAGATGAGCTGTCCTTCTCGGAGTCGGGGCTCCTGCTCCGGGGGATCGCATAGTGGTCCCCCACTCCAAAGTGGGTGAGGTGATCGCTTTGGCCCATCACGGACATCAGGGTGCTGCCAAGACGAAGGCGAGACTGCGGATGAAGGTCTGGTTCCCGGAGCTGGAGAAAAGGGTTGATGACTTTGTGGCAGCCTGTGTATGGTGCCAGGCAGCCTCCCCGGTGCAGAGGGAACCGGCTATCGAAGCAATGCCTCGAGGGACCAGGCCCTGGGAGGTCGTGCATGCGGACTTTGGGTCCACGTCCGTGGGCACCCATTTTCTGGCCATAGTCGATGAGTACTCCCGGTACCCCGAAGTGGAGTTTGTGGAATCGGTGGCATTCGAACATGTGGTAGTCGGCGTGGAAAAGATCTTTGCAACCCACGGGTTTCCCCTGACCCTGTGCTCGGACAATGGGTCGCCATTTCAAAGCGAACGTTTCTCAGAGTTCCTGGCGAGCTGTGGAGTTCAACACTGAAAGATATCCCCTCTGTGGCCTCGGGCCAACGGCGATGCGGAAAGACTGATGCGAACACTAAACAAGACATTTCGGATTGCGCAAGGACAAGGCCAGCCCCTCCAACGGGCATTGTATCAATTCCTGAGAGTGTATCGCGCCACCCCACATGCCTCCACTGGTGTCGCCCCGGCGGAAGTGCTGTTCCGGCGATGCCCCCGGGGTCTACCGCCGGAGGTACAGGAGAGAGAACCCGGGATTATCAACGACCAGCAGGTTGAGGCCGACCGACTGACCAGGATCAGCCAAGAGAACGTGCGCCGGGGCCTGCGGCCCCAGCGGCTGGAACCCAGGGATGAGATGCTCATCCGGAACCGCCATCCTCACGGGAAGTTGTCCCTACCTTATGAACCAGCGCCTCTGGATGTGGTCGCCGTGAAGGGGTCAATGGTGACGGCCTCCGATGGGCGAACGGCTGTCACCCGTAACGTCAGCTTCTTCAAGAAGCTGGGTGACTCGAGAACTGAACCCCTCTGGATCCTGGTGTCGCCGAGATCCCTGAGGAAGATGGGCCCCCTCTCGGTGTCCCGGCCTCTCCGTGTCGGGAGGCTACTGGTGATGGACTGCCGGTGCCGGAGGTGAGCGGGAGGTACCCCCAGAGGACTGGGCGAGGGAAACCCGCTTACCTCAGTGAGTATGTGTTGGGACAGTTGGAGAGTCGTCCAGGCTAAGGGTGGCTGACATTAAAGGGGCCTGGGTCCAGTTTGGGCAAGTTGGTTGTTGTGTGATATGTTGTGTTTAACTAATAATGTAACTGTGTGTCCTCCTGAAAAAGGAGGAGTGTGGCGTTGCCCCATAAGGGCTGCGCACGCGGCGGCGTGACGTTGCACGTCGCAGCGTGCGGCTTAAATAAACGGGGCGTTCCCCGAAGCATTAGAGCGACCGGGGAGCCCGAACCTGACGGATGTGTGCGTGTGAGCTCTGTTGGGTTGGGGGCTCACGGGCACGCCTGGGGCAAAGGACAGACCCCCAACACTACTCAGGCTTTGTTTTAGAAATATTGCAGTGGTCGTGCATTGCGTGCCATTTTACTCCTAGCTAATTGTGAGCTTCGAGATGGCGTTTATCACACCAACTACAAGTTAAATAATGTTACATTTTCGCCATACTGACTTCCAAAAACAGAGTGCCATGCATTTTTCACGTTAACTCGCATCGGATTGCCTAAAACGGAAATGGAATCGCATCTTTTGCGTGTTCGCATGGTAACGCATATCGATGTGCCGCATACCGGAAGTGGATTTCACCGTTTCTTGGCCCTACAATCACTAACAAGGTTTATAAGGAGCCAATGTTGACGCTTGTTTTTTCGTGCGGTGGGCTGGCTATTTTACAGACTCTTCAGTGGTGAGCAATTGCATTGCACCCCCTTCTGGTGCTTTTTATTAACGTGGTAGTAGAATCTTCAGTGGATCGGCAGGTTGTAATTGGAATGGGTTATTTATACCTAGGTGTTTCTAAGCACGGGCATGGGGAATTGAACTTGTCTTGCTCCACGTCGTCATGTTTTCAAGACGAGCACGTTGCCCCTGAGCTATTCTCTGGACCCTTGAAACTGTGTGGGTTACTGTCTCCCGCCTAAAATAGCAACATCCCTAATGCATTACTATGGGGAAAATGCATTCTCCCGATTTCCGTCCTGAAATCTCCCTCTCAAAGGCTTTAGAATTTTGCCATGTCAGCACTGGAGAGCCAGTTTAGTGGTCAGCTAGCCAGGCAGTTATGGTATAAGCATTGAGTGTATATATATATTTAGGAGCTGCATTTAAGTGCCGCCATTTAATACTGAAAGTATGTGTGACAAATGGGGCATGCACAATAATGAGCAAGCAATACAGTACATTTAGCCGCTCAGCCAGGTTATTGTTGCAAAGGGTACTTAACAGCAGGGAGTATAGATTTAATTGATTTGTAAAATACCTGTACACAAGGGAAAAGGTTCCAGGCAGTGAGAGAAGTGTATAAAAAAAGTAGTGGAGCTGTGACCCTGGCAGGGGACAGAGTAGGCAGGAAGGGAGCACCGTGCAACACATTTTTCAAGGGTTGCAGCCATGTTGGCTGACAGCCAATTGAGTTGAAACAGATCTAATTTTAACCGGAACTGCCATTGGGTGTTAAAGTGGAGAAGTGTGAAAAAAGTAGTGGAACTGTTAACAGTAAAAACTAAAACTAGTGGAACGCCGCTCCCGACTGTTCCCGCTCACTTTGACCACTGATTCCAGGAAAAAGATAGAAGTCCCAGGGGTGACGACAGAATGCCTTAGGGTCTTCTTTGTGGTAATAACAATTTATTTCATGTGCAAAAAAGAGGTTCAAGGATACCCTGAGAGGAGAAAGGATCTTTTGGCAGGTTGGTCAAGGTACAAGTAGAGAGCTGGAAATTAGTGGTGAGGTTGGCCGTTTAGCAAGGACGATAAGAGAGGTTCTGCGGGATGCTCAAGTTGTAGGAAGTGTCTGCTGATGATGTAGGATGTAATATTTCCTTGGAAGTCTAAGGAGATTACATTTTTCTCTCTACCTTCGCCCTGCATTTGGTGAGCTGCTGCACTTGCATGATCCTAATAACACAAGGCCTAGTGAGATTGTTTGTCTTGTCCCCTCCCCCCTTATCCCCCTTTGTATTGTCACGCCTAGAAACACCCGGTACAGGCACTTTATAAATGACATAGCATATCTTATCATTGAGGGAAGGCAGGTTTATCAGGGGATACGTATTATAACAAGTTACACTTTGTTCCCATGATCGTAGGCCGGTTTAAAATGACAAGAAAAGGGTCACCAGACATGTTCGCCAGCATCAAATTTGGCTCCAACAATCCCAGTGGTAGCAAATTGTGGGCACTATTACTGGAAAAAATGCGCATTAAGGATAAAAACTGCGGGAAAAAAAATGATGGAGGAGGGTCAGGAAGTGCCTACACACCAGCAGGTTGTTCAGGCCCGGATCTGCTCTCCTGTAAATTTGGGACACCGCTAAGCACAATACCTATCAAAGCACCAAAAAGGAAAAGGGCAACACGTAAACTCAGGTGTAAGATATAACTGTCAGGTCACAAGAACAATTGTTCTTACAGGTGGCAGTTAATCCCACAGGGCACTCTGCTGAAGTCCAGCAGGCGGTTCTACCAACAATTGGCGAGTTGGAAGAGATAGGTGGTGCTGTGATCGCGCAAATAGGTAACCACTTGGGCAGTGGGGCGGTAGGTTAGCCAACGACAGGTAAGGAGTCTGCGAATGGTAACATTAGTAAGGCATTACAAGAAATGCTGAGATTATTACGAGGAGTGGTGCAGCTACCTAGAGAAGGGGCCAGCACCGAGACCCCAAGAAGAGTTTGAGGGGCCTTCAGAGCCTGCTGCGATCGTGGGGCTTATGGGGGCACAGACTTCTCTTGATTCTTGACGTCCACTACTCTTCAAAAACAGGAAGTGACAAGTGTTACCCGGGACTGTTAGGGAGAATTCTCATTTTATGGCTAATTTCCCTCACCGAGTGAGTCCCTCAGGAGCGTTGCTGGATTTCTGGGGTTTATCTTTTCCACCTGGTAAGAGTGTGAGCCTTTTTCCCACTCTTACATGTGTTTTGCCATGTGTATTTCTACTTTTTGTGGGATCTTGGGCTCTGGAGCCACACCACTCCATGAGCCCGCCTTTTCTTGTGTGTGTTACACAGCACCTTCAGTGCAGTGACACAGGGTTGTCTTTGAGACTTCCCACTGACTCAATTTTTCTGGGGCTGACTACTGTCCCCCAGAAACAGGTAAAGTTGCCATTAACTTTATATAGTCACTTTAAACTACAGACCCAGTACACCCCATCTTACATGGAGTATTGGAAAGGGCTAATTCCTACCCCTTTTTTGTCTGTGCCTCTCTGAGTTTCGTTTTGCTCTCTTAACATTAAGACTTGGCTGGTGGCAGAGGTATCTACCCTAACTTTTCTACCGCGATTGTACTATATAAACGTGGTACTGTTTGAGGCTATTATATTAGCCTCAAACATAAACCTGCTTGGCCAAATACTTTTTATTTTGGCTCCTATCGGGTTTAGTCGCCATTTCTTTTTGTTAAAGTCCTTCTTGTGTTTTACTTTTTGCGCCAAACCAAGTTTGCCTTCTTTGTTCACCGACCTTTGGCGGGCTTCTGTCCAGAAGCCCTTCTTTGGCGTCTAGGTGTCTAGGTGGGCTGAATGTGAGGGAGGGGTTTAGTCACCCCTGCACAGGGTCTCCTTGGAGACCTAAGTCGCACTTTGTGTCGATTGGCTGAGTGATTGACAGCTGGGCTGTGTGAATGGGGGATTTTCACATAAAAGGCAGGACTCTTGGGCTGGAAGTCAGAGTCGCCACTGGAACTGCAGAGAACAGAAGAGAAGCGGATAAGAAGACGGCTGCTGCAACTCCCGAGTCCCGGTGAAGCCCTGCTGCATTCCTGAGCTATCTACCCATCAATGACAAGAGAAGATCCAGTCCGGAGTCCTCCTCCCTTGAACCTGGTGGGATCAACCAGCTCATCTTCCACAGCCAGAGGATCCTCTTCTTGGTCGAAATCACTGCACACTGCTTTAGTGGTCCGGATAGCCATCTGAAGAGCCTCTCCTGGTTTAAAGGAGCACACCTTTTATTCACTGTTGCTTTGCTGCTGCTGGCCACATCCCTGGGTAGTGCAGATCACTCCAGATGTCCTCCTTCTTGTCCCCACGGCTGAAGCTCCAGGAACCGTGAGTCTGTAGGAACTACCAGGAACAACTGCTGTGGCACCAGCTTTCTTCAAAGAATAAGGTACTGTGTCCGACTGGGACCTTCTTCCTCACCAAAGGCTTGTCCTTTTCTTCCTTCCCTCTTATAACTTTTGCCTCCTTTTGTGACAATATCTAAGTACTCCTGGCAATCTGGAATCATGAACTACTCTAACCGTGTGATCCTCGGCGACAGGAACCCTGTTCCACTTGACTCTGGCGCAGGCCCATTGACTTTTATTCACTTGTTAGAAAGTGTCCTCTGATTCTATCTGCCTTGCCAAAAGTATTGCCTATGATTTTTATCCCCAATTTTCTTGCGTGAATTCATGCGCTAAGTGTGTTTGGCTACGGTTACATTTCTTCCCGCGGGTACGCTTATCTCTAGTAAGAACGAACTGTCATTACTGTCAAAAAGTGATCGCATATGTACTCCCGGTAACGTCTTTGTTTCACAACACCGTTCTGTCCAATCCCAAAGTACTTACCTTGTATTGGTCTGCACAAGGGGAATTGATTGTGTGTAGTATATTTGAAGTGTGGTTTTATTTTAATAGAAGTGAAGTGTTTTGTGAACAGAGGGTTTAAAAATAAACATACTTATATTTTTTAACCAGAAAACTTGAGTCAGTGTTTGCTTGAGTCACAGTAATTGTAGTCCTTTGTGTAATCTCTACTACTGCTCATTTGCTCTTGAGATAAGTCTGGCTGCTCAGCCATTGCTACCACTTTTTCTGTGTAGTACGGGCTTGTAGCAAAGGTGAAATTGTACTGGCACTTGTAGTCTTAATTGTGTCTAGTGGTCCCTAAGGGCACTGCACAGGATTCTGCCTAACACTGGTGTACAGCGGTGGGATTCATGACTATACTTAGAGTGCTGCTATTACCTTGGGTCAACTAACCACAAGGCTAAACACCACTATATCTGTTAACTGAAAAATCATGTCAAG
Source organism: Ambystoma mexicanum (assembly GCF_040938575.1). Taxonomy (NCBI): domain Eukaryota; kingdom Metazoa; phylum Chordata; class Amphibia; order Caudata; family Ambystomatidae; genus Ambystoma; species Ambystoma mexicanum. Next base: position 786,673,005 of record NC_090925.1, read on the forward strand.
TATGGAAAACTACAGTGAAGAGCCTTTCTGGTAAAGGAAAGAAATCTGAACTGGTTGCTAATTTATTGGGAAAACAAACTCTGGAGAGTGGTTCAGAAGGGCCTACCCCTCCAGCAAATGTGGATACTGATGTTTCTGATCCTGAGAGTGTTGGATTAGAAGAAGTATATGAGTCCTTGTTAGGAAACCCTACAACTCCCGTGCCTGCTCAGAAACCACAACCTCTGTCCATAGGGACCCCATGAGGTCCTACACTCACTCCTGAATGTATTGCCCTTGAGAAAATGAGACTTGAATTGGAAGTGAAACGTATTGAGGCACAAACTGCCATGAAACATCAAGAGTTAAGGCTCAGGGAAATGGAGATGACTCATGCTTTGGAGGTGAAGAAATTGTCTTTGGAAAATGCCTCTCTCCCCGAATCTTCTAGGTCTTCCAGCCCTAACAGACCCCGTATGACAAAGGAAATGTTTGGTATGTATGAGACTAAACTTGATGTTTTGGATTGGTTATCAATGTTTGAGTACAATCATGGGATTCAAGGTATCTTAGGGAATCAGCTGATTCCCTGGCTTTTCTCTAGGCTCCCCCCTGTTGCAAGTGACGCTGTAATGGAGTTGGTGGAGTAGGATAAGCAGGATTATGAATGTGTGAAGCTAGCTTTGATAGCTAGATTTGGGAAGACCCCTTCCCAGTACCTAAAGAGGTTTAGGACCCTCTAAAAGCATGTTGCTACCCCTTGGGCTACCTGGGTGTGTGAATGTTTGAAAAACGTAGATGGTTGGGTTAAGGGTTACAAGGTGAACACTTATGAAGGTTTAAGGAACCTTGTTATGTTGGAGTCAATTTATGATGCCTGCTCACCTGAGCTTGGGCAGCACTTGGCGTATTCAAAGGAGATAGATCCTAAGAAGTTAGCTAAGGCTGCTGACTTGTGGGTTGCCAACAGGGCTACTCACAAGGATTCTGGGGCAACTCAGAACAGTGGAGTAACTTTGCTGAAAATGTTGGGGGACATGACATCTGAAGAAAAGGTGCCTCCAGCTAAATGCATGAGGATAAAAGGGTGTGCCATGAAAGTTGGGGGGGACAAACACCCCTGCCCCCCCCCCTAAAATTACACCCATGACTCTGAAGAAGGATGAGGGAAAGCAGCCAAAGAAAGGTAACAAGTAGAATTCCAATAACTCCCATCCAAAAGAGGGACCCGAACATAACCAGCGTAAGTCACAAGGGAAACCGAATCAGGCTTACCCAAACCAGATGGAGGTCAGAACAAGCCCCCATTCATTAAAGCATTTGGGAAATGTTTTGCTTGTGGGTCAACTGACCATGTGAAATGGGATCTCAGATGTAAGGGTAAACCTGCAGGGGTCCACACTGTCTCCTTAGCCTTCTCCCAGGTGGAAGAAGTACCTATAGCCAGTGGAAACTTTCAGTTACTAGCTGATGAGCCCTAAGAGAGTCTCAGCTAGTGTTTCTTTAGTGTCCTTGGGTCTTTGGGAACAACAGAACTTAGATGTCTATAACTCAATCCCAGATAATACTAAAGAGTATTATAAAGATAGTGTTCTTGTATATGGCCAGGAGACACCTGCCATCTGTTGAGACTTGAGTGTCGTGTAGGCAGAAGAGTCCTCTGTCCCCAAAGGCCACACAGAGAGAACTCAAAGTCACTCCCTGTGCGACCGTTGATGCCACAGGTGGAGATGGTCAACTCCAGAACCGCGAACCTCTGGGACCCCAATCCGCTGCAAGAAAATACTGATTAAGTACAAAGCAAATGACAGTAAATGACAGTGCCAAGATAATGTGAAAAAGGTCTTACCAGAGGGGTCAGGAAAAAGGCAATGAACCTATGAGGTAGGGGTCCGGGACTCACGTGGGCAGAGCCACCCCAGATGGAGCAGGTAGACTGTAGTCCCAAATATTGGCGTGAGAACCACCTGATGACAAGAACGTGGTTTGGTAGCTGTGGAGCTTGAAAGCAAGAAGTTCCAAAGAAAACCAGATGCAAAGGGAAATCCGTGTTGCAGTCCAAGGAGCAGTCCGTATTCAAACCACAGGCAAATCCAAGGTAAAAAAGCCAGTAAGATAATCCAAGCGAAGTCCAAGTATGCAAACCGAGGTCGAAATCCAAAAAGAGTCAAGAAATCCAAACAAACGCGAAACGCCAAACAGGTTGCAAAGAACAGCTGTGAAGCAGCGAGTACACTGAGAGCCGTGTTTAAATACTCGCGCTTCTGGCATTACTTCCCATCACGTGACTCGCTGTCGCATCACGTGAATGGATTCCCGGATCACGTGAGCACACAGCGCTGGTCACGCGACGCGGAAGCATAGTAGCATTCCGCCGATTACCTAGGTGCCAAGGAAGCTGCCAATGCAAAAATGGACGCAACGTGGAGAGCGTTCTGTTGCGGGTGAGACGTGCACGTGAGTCATCAGGAGACCCACCTGAGTGCTGGAGTGTGAAGGGGGAATAAGATGGGACAGAGGGAGCGGGGCGAGTTATAGTGATTCTGGGGTTTTGGGCAGGGGTAGGAGTGGCAGTACTGTCAGGTGTGTGTACAAGGGAGGGTGCAACACCATCAGAGACACTGGAGCCAACATAACTGTGGTTGATGAATGTTTTTTCAAGGTGGAGGATGGTGCTAAGGCACCCAAACACCTAACCAAGTTAGCTGGAGGCCCTGTGCAAATGGTTCCCCAGTTACCAGCTCTCATCCAGTGTAATGACATGACTGTCAGAATACCTGTTAGTGTGCAAAGTGATGCACCTGGGAGGGTTCTGTTGGGAAATGACCTGAAAACTCTTGGAGTTGTGTCCAGTACCCCCAGACCCCTCAGCAAAATGAAGCAGGAGCTCACCAGGTCTGCAAGGGAGAGAACCTTGAGAGGCTCTCCTGGGGACTTGATAGAAGAAGCTATCACCCCAAATCCACAGGACTTACTTATTGCTATTACAAGACAAAAAGAGACAAAGGGGAAACCCAAGTCTACCAGCAAGAAAACAGCAAGCACCCCTGTGCCTACAAGGACATCACCAAGACTGTCCAAAGTCACACCTGTGACTGCTCCACCAGCTGAGGCTGAGTGTGTGGTTCAACCCTATGTGGTTCCACCAGATACTGAGGACTCAGATCTGGAAGAAGATCTTACTCTGGTTGGAGATCTTGACCCTGTTGAACATCCTGAACTGCAGTCTTTACTGGCTGAAGGTGGACCCAACAGGGCAGACTTCAGCAGAGGACAAAGACAGTGTCCTACTCTTGAAGGTCTTAGCCTACAGGCAGCTTCTCAGCTTGATGGGGAAGAGCCTGGGAAGTATAGGCTGCACTGGGAAGATGGCCTCTTCTACAGTGAACCAACTGAGTCAAACCCTGGAGACTGCAAAAGACTTATAGTACCTCTAGTGAACTGACTCCAGTTCCTACAGTTAGCCCATGATATAACTTTGCTTGGTAACTTAAGTTTTAAGATGACCAAGAAAAGGCTCTATCTTTACTTCTACTGGCCTAAATGGGTTCAGAAGGAGACACATTCTGTAGGAGCTGGCACACTTGCCAAACCTCTGGCAATAGTGGAGCCAAGAATGTGGCACCCTTGGTGCCTCTCCCAGTGGTGGGAGTTCCTTTTGAGACGGTCGGGATTTACATTGTTGGTCCTCTTGAAGCTCCCACATCTTCAGGTAACAGGTTTATCCTGGTTGTAGTAGGCCATGCTACTAGGTATCCTGAAGCCATACCTATGAGAACTATTATGGCACAGGCGGTGGCTAAGGCCCTACTTGGTATTTTTACCAGAGTAGGTTTTCCTAAGGAAGTGATATCTGACAGGGGATCCAATTTTATGTGCCACTACATGCAAGCCATGTGGAAAACCTGTGGAGTCACTTACAAGTTCTCTACTACCTACCACCCACAAACCAATGGGTTGGTGGAGAGGTTTAACAGCACTATGAAGAGCATGATAGGTGCTTTAGAAGAACCCCTTAAAAGAAAGTGGGATCTTCTACTGTCATGCCTTCTCTCTGCCTATAGAGAAGTCCCTCAGGAGGGAGTAGGTTAGAGTCCCTTTGAACTTCTCCCTGCTCCTTCCCCCAAGTCAGTCAGAGTGACTATGTGATAGGTCGCCGGAGGAGAATGTCACACATGATGGCAGAGGCAAGTGATAACTTGAGGGCTGGTCAAGCTCTGGTTAACCATTAGCATGACCAGAAGGATAACATGGTTGAATTTACTTAAGACCAGCTTGTTCTTGTTATGGTACCCACAAGGAAGAGGGCCTTGAAGGACAAATGGATAGGACCCTTCAAAGTTGTGGGTAAACTTGGAGAGGTTAACTATCTGGTGGACTTAGGCCATCCTAAGGAGGCTCCTAAAGTGTTTCACACCAACCGTTTGAAGGCTTATGTCTCTAAACCTAAAATGGGAGCTTTGCTTCTAGCTTCAGCTCAAGAGGAGGAGGAGCGTGACCTCTGCCTGACCTCCTCAGAGGCTTACCTTTAGATGAGAAAGTGGAAGGAGTTAATCTCTCTTCCAGTCTAACATCTGACCAGCAGGAAGAGTGCAAATTACTGTTAAATGAGTTTACCTCCCTGTTCTCACTTTCACCAGGCTTGACCCCTTGGGACCAGCATGATATCCTCACTGGTGACTGTTTGCCTGTGAAAAGCAGAGGGTACAGAATGTCAGACAATGTAAGAACCCATATAAGGAATGAGGTCAACAAGATGCTTGATCTTGGGGTAATAGAGCCCTCTACTAGCCCATGGTCTAGCCCCGTTGTGCTTGTACCAAAGGCAGGATCCAAAGAGATGAGATTCTGTGTGGACTATAGAGCTCTAAATGCAGTCACACAGACTGATTCCCATCCTTTACCTAGGACAGATGAGCTGGTGGACAAACTAGGTGCAGCCAAATACCTCAGCACATTTGACCTAACGTCAGGCTATTTGCAAATAGCCCTGACAGACCATGCCAAAGAGAAGACTGCATTCTCCACCCCGGCAGGCCTCTACCAATTTAAGGTAATGCCTTTTGGACTAAAGAATGCACCTGCTACGGGGGCGTGGCTAACCGCCATGTAGGAAGGACACACTCTCTGCGAGCTCCGCTCGATGTGTCCATGATTTTCTGCCAAAGTATGCTTTAGAGATTAATAAAACATCCACAGAGCCACTAAAACATTTTTGAGGGTTTTGAGTGGCCGTGACTGGAGTGTGCCCATCTGAAGAGCCCTTATCGGCGTGAAATAGCTCGAAACACAGAGCCGAAGCTCAGGACAGAAAAAGGCAGCTGTGGCGCAAAGATTGGAGACGGCGCCGTAGTGACCAACCCGGACCAAAGAGCAGTCCGTATTCAAACCACAGGCAAATCCAAGGTAACAAAGCCAGTAAGATAATCCAAGCGAAGTCCAAGTATGCAAACCGAGGTCGAAATCCAAAAAGAGTCAAGAAATCCAAACGAACGCGAAACGCCAAACAGGTTGCAAAGAACAGCTGTGAAGCAGCGAGTACACTTAGAGCCGTGTTTAAATACTTACGCTTCTGGCATTACTTCCCGTCACTTGACGTGCTTTCGCATCACGTGAATGGATTCCTGGGTCACATGAGCACACAGTGCTTGTCACGCAACGCGGAAGCATAGTAGCGTTCCGCCGATTACCTAAGCGCCAAGGTAGCTGCCAATGCAAAAATGGACGCAACTTGGAGAGCGTTCTGTTGCGGGTGAGGCGTGCATGTGCACGCGAGTCATCAGGAGGCCCACGTGAGTGCCAGAGTGTGAAGGGGGAATAAGATGGGACAAAGGGAGCGGGGCAAGTTATGGTGATTCTGGGGTTTTGGGCAGGGGTAGGAGTGGCAGTACTGTCAGGTGTGTGTACAAGGGAGGGTGTGACAGAGCCCCCCCAAAGGCCCACGACCCCGTGGGCAGGAAGGATGATCCCTGTGAAAGCGAGCCACCAAGCGAGGAGCGTGGACATCAAAAGCGGGGACCCAGGACCGCTCCTCTGGACCATATCCAGCCCAATCCACCAAGTACTGCAAGCGCCCCCGGCAGATACGGGAATCCAAAATGCTAGAGATCTCATAGACATCCGGTGCCGACAGGGACACCGTGTCAAGGAGTTCCCCCCTTCTCACCTGGAGCCGATGTTTGCCGGTGTCTTCGATCGTTGCCTTCTTGCGAACGCTCCTGGTCTTGAACAGTGCTGCTTGAGTCTCGTCTGGTTCCAGGTTGCGTTTAGTTCCGGGAACGCGGAGTCCAGGAATCCGAGAGTCTTGGAAAAGCTAGTAATGCTCCTAATCAGGAAGGGGGAAGGGTCAGGAGCGGGTAATAGCACTGGGACAAAGGAAACAATACCACGAGCTAAGAACACATGTCTGAGGCTACTCTGCAATAGCATTGAAACGCGCGGAGCCGTGGAAGGCGTGGTCTGTAAATAGATCACGCCACGTTCAGCGCATGGAACGAGCAAGGGCTTCAGCTCTGGACGGCCATGTTGGAAGTAGTACGGAATGTAAGCCCCGTTGAGACAAGGACCAGGAGGTCCAAAATGGGCGTGATCTGAAGTTCATGACAGCATGCCTCCTCCAAAGGCCTTTTCCTCCATGTTTGCCCGGGTGTATTAGGTGAAATCTTCTGAGCAACCGAGGAGCCTTGATATTTGAAACAGGTTCCCAGGTCCTTTTGCTAGGAGGATATTCTTTCCATTCCACTAGGTATTGAAGATGGCCCTGCTTATACATGGAGTCACAAATCCGGGACACCTCATATTCCAGTTGGTTGTCAACCAGTAGAGGAGGAGTTTTACTGGATTTTCGAGAGGATTGGATGTAGGGCTTCAATAGGGATGTGTGAAAAACTGGATGAATTCTTTTCCAGGAGTCAGGTAGCTTGATTCGATATGAGACAGGATTGATAATCTCCTTGATGGGAAATGGACCATAGTAGCGGGGAGCCAGCTTGTTTGGTCGCAAGTGTCGGGGAAGAAGTTTTGATGACAACCACACTCGGTCACCGAGCATATAGGAAGGACCTGGTCTTCTCTTGGAATCTGCATACCTCTTGGTCTTTAATCTGGCTTTCTCCAAGTGTTCTTTAGCCTCCCGGTGAATGTTGATAAGAGTTTCAATCCAGGAGTCAACAGTAGGTACTGGTGTAGGGTAAGGAAGAACCGAGGTTAAAACCGATGGATGGAACCCCTGACTACAATAAAAGGGGCTGGTCTGTAGCGCTGAGTTTTCGGAGTTTTTGTAAGCGAATTCCGCAACGGGTATCAGGAGAGACCAGTCATCCTGGACCTTGGTGGCGAAACATTGGAGATATTGTTCCAGGGTCTGGTTTGCACGTTCTGTGGCTCTGTTGGTTTGGGGGTGATATCCTGAAGAGAGGACACGTTGGATTCCTAGAACCCGACAGAGGTGTTTCCAGAATTGTGAAATTTATTGGGGACCCCGGTCAGATATGATCTTGGAAGGAAGCCCATGTAGTCGGAATATGTGTTCCAGAAATATTCCAGCTAGCTCTGAAGATGAAGGTAGTTTCATCAGTGGCGTAAAATGGGCCATGTGGGTAAACAAATCTATGATGACCATGATGGTAGTATATCCTCGGGAAGGTGGTAACTCCACTATGAAGTCTGTAGCAATGATTTCCCATGGTTTAGAGGGTAGAGTGGGCTGCAGAAGAAGACCCACCGGTCTTTTGTTATCATGTTTATTTTGGGCACATGTCATACAAGCCTGGATGTATTGCTGTAAGTCAGACTTCATTTTAGGCCACCAGAACTGTCTCTGTATAAGACGGAGGGTGTTGGTGATACCTCGGTGCCCGGGATGGAGTGTGTCATGACAAAGGTTTATTATTTTCTGCTGTAACTTCCGTGTAGGAATGAGTAGTGCATTGTCCTTGAATAAGTAGCCTTTCTTGGCTCTTAATTTCCAGTGGTTTCTTCTTGAAATGTTCTTCCATATTTCCGAGGATTGGGTTTGCGATCGGACTTCTTCCAGGAGATCAACTGCTTGGGCTACGAAGATTGTTTCACTCAGAGTTAAGGTTCTTGAAAGATAAGCAACGGGGTGTTCCAAGTCGTCCTCCATTTTCTGCTTCAACACTGCTCCTATAGCGTAATTAGAGGCATCCGTTTCCACTAAAAAGGGTCGACTTGTATCGGGTTGAGCCAAAATGGGAGCTTGTGTAAACTCGGTCTTCAAACGCTGGAATGCAGTCTCTTGTAATGTTGACCAGACAAATGGGGTATCCTTCTTTAGCAGAGCCACTATAGGTTGTACAATCTCGGAAAAGGTGGCTATGTACTTTCGGTAGAAATTGGCTAGTCCTAGGAAGGATTGGATTTGTTTCACGGACGTGGGAGTATGCAATGCGAGAATGGCTTTTACTTTTGAAGGGTCCATGCCAATCCCCTCTGGACTAAGGATAAATCCCAGATAGTGCACAGAGGTAACGTGAAACAAACATTTTTCAGGCTTGGCTAAGAGGTGATGTTCCCGGAGTCTTTGTAGAACTGCCTTAACATGTCCTTCATGCTTCAGAGGGTCCTTGGAAAAAATCAATATGTCGTCCAGATAGACAATGACGAAGAGAAACAACATGTCAGAGAACACCCTATCCATAAAACGTTGGAATACTGCTGGGGCATTGGCTAGTCCAAAGGGCATGACCAGGTACTCGTAGTGGCCAAAGGGTGTTCTAAAGGCGGTCTTCCACTCGTCTCCTTCCCGGATACGGATCAAATGATAGGCACCCCTGAGATACAATTTGGTGAATATTACTGCACCTCTCACTGCTTCCAGGATATCTGATATCAAGGGTAGTGGGTATCGGTCCTTAAGAGTGCTTAAGATCGGGGTGCTTAAGATCGGGAGCTGGCATTGATTTAGGCCACGATAATCGAGGCAAGGTCTAAGTTCCAGGGTGTCTTTCTTAGGAACAAAGAACAATGATGCACCTGCTGGTGACTTTGAAGGTGTTATGGTACAGTTTTCAAGTTTTGTATCCAGATATTCTTTGAGGGCCTTTTTCTCAGGTTCGGAAAGGATAAACATACTACCGAAAGGGATCACTGCCTAGGTTTCCGTTTCAATTGCGCAGTCTTCGGGTCTGTGTGGAGGTAAAGCCTGGACTATGGCAGTGGAAAAGACATCAGCGAATCCTTGGTAGGCCTCCGGAACCTGTATTATATTGGAAATCATGAGTGGAGTTTCTTGCTCCTTAGGTGGTTCCTCAGGGGGTGTTAAAGGAGGTTCCAGGGATAGACAATGAGACATACAAAACTCCGAGCCTAGGAATAGTGATCCTGCTGTCCAGTTTATATACGGATTGTGTTTTTGTAACCAGGGCATACTCAATACCATGGGGTAGTGGGCGGACTTAATGATATCGAATCTGATTAGCTCTTGATGGTGGTTTATTGAGAGCTGGATTTCCTTGGTCTGTAGGCTTATGGGCCCTGAACTGAGGGGTCTTCCATCGATGGCTTCCACAGGCTGCATGGTGCTTCGTGCCTCATATGGGATTTGATGACTGACAACCCATTCCTGATCTATGAAGGTTCCCATAGCTCCACAGTCAACCAAGGCCAGAATGGGGCAGATCTTACTCTTCGAGGGTGAAAGAAATGCCTGAGAACGACCAGTCTGTTTTGTCCAGGAGAGTTCAAGGATGGAATTGATGTGGAGCAAACATCTCTCTCCTGAATCTCTGCTCTATTTAAGATCGGGAGCTGGCATTTCCCGAACGCCGAGGAGGTGCCAGAGGACATTCCCTGACCAAATGTTTGTCTGAAGCACAATACATACACAAACCCGTATGAATCCTTCTCAACCTTTCTTGAGGTGATATGGGTCCACGAAAGGCTCCAATTTGCATGGGTTCTGGTTCTGGGCTGGGCTTGGGTTTGCGTCCGTTCTGGCTGTGCTCTCAAAGGACGTCTTGGGTGGATTTCCCTTGGATTTCTTCTTTTCAGCCTTCCTTTCTTGGATGCGAAAGTCTATTTGCAAGGCCAGGTCCATTAGTGCTTGGAATGAATTTGGTCGAGCCACCCTGGCCAGTTCATCCTTGATCTCATCGTTCAGGCCTCTCCTGAACAGGGTAAAACTAGCCTGAGAGGACCAGTCTGCTTCCTTAGCCAATTGTTTAAATCTGGTCACATAAGTGAGCATATCTTGGGAGCCCTGTTGAAAGTCCAGTAAGCGTTCTTGGGCAGTATAGACCTGCTCTGGACGGTCAAACATGCCTTTAAGGGCCTGTATGAACTCATCATAGTCATCTAGGAGGGCATCGCCGGAGTTAACAAGGGGTGTTGCCCAAGTTAAGGCGTTGCCGGAAAGGTGGGATATGATGAAACCCACCTTAGCCCTAGCAGTCAAGAAATAATAGGGCTTAAAGGTAAAGTGGACCAGGCATGAATCTAGGAATCCGCGAAGTGCTTTTGCCGAACCATCATACTTGTCAACAATACCACCCAACAGGGCACTCTCCTTTGTAGCAGAATCCTGGGATAAGACCAATTGTTTGAGCGTGGCGTTTTCCGCCTTAAGATTTTGGACCTCGGTTGATAATTCTTGCATGCTTCGCATTAAGTCCTGCACGGCGGCTTCCATCTCGTTTTTAGGTTCGATCGGGTGGTGTCTCAAATTGTCAAGGAGTTCCCCCCTTCTCACCTGGATCCGATGTTTGCCGGTGTCTTCGATCGCTGCCTTCTTGCGAACGCTCCTGGTCTTGAACAGTGCTGCTCGAGTCTCGTCTGGTTCCAGGTTGCGTTTAGTTCTGGGAACACGGAGTCCAGGAATCCGGGAGTCTTGGAAAAGCTAGTAATGCTCGGAATCAGGAAGGGGGAAGGGTCAGGAGCGGGTAATAGCACTGGGACAAAGGAAACAATACCACAAGCTACGAACACACGTCTGAGGCTACTCTGCAATAGCATTGAGACGCACGGTGCCGCGGAAGGCGTGGTCTATAAATAGATCACGCCGCGTTCAGCGCATGGAGCGAGCAAGGGCTTCAGCTCTGGACGGCCATGTTGGAAGTAGTACGGAATGTAAGCCCCGTTGAGACAAGGACAGGAGGTCCAAAAGGGGCGTGATCTGAAGTTCATCACACACCGGGGCAGCAGGGGCGCCAAGACGGGAAGGACCCAGACAAGGCCTGAGGAGGGAGACATGAAACACACGGTGTATCCGCCAGGACCCCAGGAGGACAAGACAGTATGTAACGGGGTTGATCACCCAGGACACCACATAAGGACCCACAAAACGGGGCAAGAGTTTCCTGCAACCCTCCAACCACAAATGACGAGTAGAGAGCCAGACACGAGAACCCACTGAAAGAACAGGAGCCACCACACGCTTCTTGTCTGCCTGGGATTTCATGGTTGCCTGAGCCTCACTGAGGTGTGCCGAGGTCCGGGCGTGAATAGCAGACATATCCCTGACACAAGCACTAGCGGCTGGATTGGAAGATACCGCGAGGTCGGGTATAGGCAGAACACAGGGATGCTGGCCATACAGGACATAAAAGGGGGAGAACCCAGTGGAGGCATGGACCGCATTGTTGTACGCGAATTCAGCGTGACGGAGGTAATGCAACCAGGTGGACTGTTGTTGAAGTATCAGACACCGCAGGTATTGTTCCAAAGTCTGATTGACCCTTTCGGTCTGACCATCCGTCTCTGGATGGTAGGCCGAGGAATACCAGACATCGATACCCAATAATTTGGTCAAGGCCCGCCAGAAGCGTGAGGTGAACTGGGAACCCCTGTCCGACACGAGGACGGAAGGCAGGCCAAATAGGCAAAACACAGAGTCAAAGAACATTCTGGCCATGGTAGGAGCAGAAGGGATACCCTAACAGGGGACGAATCGTGCCATCTTGGAAAAGGAGTTCACCACCACCCATATGGTATCAAAACCTTGCACCCGAGGGAGATCTGTAATAAAGTCCATGGATAAGGTATGCCAAGGTTTAGGGGGTACTGGTAGAGGAAGCAACAGACCCAGAGGACATCCTCTACAGGGCTTACATTGACTGCATATGGAACATGTGTTGACGTAAGAGTCCACATCCCTTTTCATGCCCGGCCACCAGCACCAACGCTTCAAGAGGGCTAACGTGCGTTGTTGACCCGGGTGACCGTTCACAGGGGCGTCATGTGACCACTCAGGGCCATATTCCGTGTGTCTGCAGTCGGTAAAAACAGACGGTTCAAGACAAAGGGAAGGCTATCATGAATTACCGGATCCCATTCTGACAGCTTGTTAGGATAAAGCGATACCCACTTCCTTACTGCATCCAGCAAGGGCATTGGTGGTGTGCACAGGCAGACTACCTTGGTGTTGTCTAATAGCGTGTCAGGATATACAGGCAGAGAAATCCCCCCAGGATAGTGTGACAAGGCATCGGCCTTCCCATGAACCGAACCAGAGCGATGACATATCTGGAAATCGAATGCTGCAAAGAATAGATGCAACCTGACTTGTCTACTATTGAGGCATTTTAGGGAGGCTAGATCTTGCAGATTCTGGTGATCCGTGAAGACCGTGACCGGATGTTTTTTGCGCCCTAGTGGTGATATCGCCAAACACGAAAAGCAACCATGACCGCCAGTAGTTCCTTCTCGGTCACGGTACAATGTGTTTCAGGGATGGTGAATTTGCGGGAGTGGAAAGCGACCGGGTGCAAGCAGCCCAAGGATCGTCAAGTCTGTGAGAGAACTGCACCTAAAGCAAAAGAAGAAGCGTCCGCCTCAACGAATAAAGGGAGTTCTGGGTCAGGATGCTGAAGAACAGGGGCTGTTGTGAACGCAGTTTTCAGTGTTTCGAATGCGTTTTGGTGTGTATCTGTCCACAAAAAGGGCGTATGAGGACTGGTCAGGGCAGTGAGGGGAGACACAATGGACGAAAAGCCAGAGATGAAACGTCTATAGAAATTTGCGAATCCCAAGAATGATTGTAGTGCCTTTAGATTCACAGGGACGGGCCAGTCTAGGACAGCTTTCACTTTAGAATGATATATGGACAAGCCGGCAGGGGTGATGCAGAACCCAAGGAAATCCACACTCCTGACATGAAATTGGCATTTCTCTGGTTTGGCATACAAAGAGTGTTTCTGAAACCGTGAAAGTACTTCACTGACATGGCATACGTGTTCATCTGAGGACTGAGAAAAGATTAGAATGTCGTCGAGATATACCACGACGAACACGTCCAAGATATCGCTTAGGATGTCATTCATGAATCTCTGGAATGTGGCAGGGGCATTGCACAAACCGAACGGCATGACTGTACATTCGAATAACCCATACCGGGTACTAAAAGTGGTTTTCCACTCATCGCCGGAACGAACGCAGACCAAATTGTAGGCCCCACGCAGATCCAACTTGGTGAATATGGTTGCATGTGCAAGGTGGTCGAGTAAAGGTGTAATGAGGGGAATGGGATACCGATTCTTTCTTGTAATAGCATTAAGTCGCCGGTAATCCACACATGGACGTAGGTCACCCTCTTTTTTAGGGACAAAAAATATGGGACTCGCTGCAGGTGAGGTGGACGGGCGTATGTGTCCCATCTTCAGGGCCTTTTGGATATAGTCTGTCAGAGCTAACTCCTCCGACGGTGAGAGGGAATAGATCCATCCTGTGGGTATCGTGGCGTCAGGGAGTAGGTCAATGGGGCAATCGTACAGTCGATGTGGTGGTAGGACCTCAGAAGAACCACGATCAAACACACTTGCGAAGTCTTGGTATTCAGGGGGAATGCTTGTGGCCACTAGCCCCACTACGTGTTCTGAGGATGGTTCTTGCGATTCGGACACGGTTAACTGAGCAATTGCTTGAGTCGGGTTATCACTGTTGGTATCTGTGGGTAGGCAGAAACATTGGCAGATTTCTGATTCGAAATGAACCAAACCTAAATTCCAATCAATGAGTGGGTTATGTTCCTGGAGCCAAGGGATTCCCAATATGAGACCAAACTGGGGCATGGCAATGAGGTCAAAACTTATGGTTTCTTTGTGTATGGATTGGATTGTCAGTAACAAGGGTGCCGTTTGTTGTTTAATCGGGCCAGATACTAGGGAGGTACCATCCACTGCCTGTACGGGTTCTGGTCTGGTCTAGTCTTGGTCAGAAGAGGCAGATTTAGGGTATGAGCCAAGTCAATGTCAATGTAGTTACCCGTTGCCCCTGAATCTATTATAATGGTGACAGGATGTGTGATAGTTGGTGGGTGAAGTGTGGCCTGTACTTGTATGGGTCTAATGTGGCCAAAAGCAGGAATCGGGTTCAGGGTATGATAAGAATAGCTCGATCCCGTCCCCGGTTCTAAGATCGAGCTGTCCGAAAACCCTGAGTTTTGGGCTTTGGACGACGTGGGCACTCCTTCACAAAATGGCCAACTAGACCACAATAGTAACAGGCATTATCCACCCTCCTATGTTCTCTTTCCAGAGGGGAAATCGGGCTCCTAATTCCCCCGATTTGCATGGGTTCTGGTGAAGTGTCAGAAGGAGAATGCGAAGTGGGGAGTGTGACTGAGTGAGCGAACCCGGCTTTTGCTCTCCTTTCGGACCTTTGTGCATCTACCTGGAGGGCGAGGTCGACCAGATCTTGGAATGCTGTTGGTAGTGAAGGGACCACGGACAAGGCGTCTTTCATGGTATTACTGAGGCCCCTATAGAATACCACCGCCTTCTTGCTTTCGGGCCAGGATGTTTCAGCGGACAGCTGGTTAAACCCAGTTATGTACTCAATAAGAGGACCCTCACCCTGATTCAAATCCAGGAGTTCCAGGTCTCTCAACTGAACTTTATGTCTGGTGTCGAAGACCCTGGACATTTCCGTGACAAGAAGGTCAAAGTCATAGAGGGTGGGGCTATTGTTTTCCAGAAGGGGGTTGGCCCATGCGGCAGCAGTACCTGCTAGATGTGAAAGGATGAATGCCGCCTTGGTAGTGGGATCCGGAAAAGGCAAGGGGTCGACACAAAAAGTGTAACTTACACTGATTTAGAAAGGTTCTGAATTTCCTGGGATCTCCATGGTAACTTTCAGGAGCTGCTAAAGGGAACGGGGAAGGCAGTACAACAGGGACAGGATTTTGGGGTGATGGAGCTGGAGGCGGCGTGGGTTGGGAGACTGAGGGTGTATCCCCAAATTCCGTGTCTTGGGGCAATGGTTGTCTAATGCTTTGCATGTGGTCAAGCCGCTGGTGGATGGCGGTATTAGCGGCAGCCATGTCTGCCCGTAATACTGTAATGGCTTGGACTATAGCGGACATGGGATCTTCAACATTCCCCTACATTGCCTACACGACAATACGGCTTCACAGTCTGTTGAGACTTGAGTGTCGAGTAGGCAGAAGAGTCCTCTGTCCCCAAATGCCACACAGAGAGAACTCAAAGTCACTCCATGTGCGACCGTTGAGGCCACAGGTGGAGATGGTCAACTCCGGAACCGCGAACCTCTGGGACCCCAATCCGCTGCAAGAAAATACTGATTAAGTACCAAGCAAATGACAGTAAATAACAGTGCCAAGATAACGTGAAAAAGGTCTTACCAGAGGGGTCAGGAAAAAGGCAATGAACCTATGAGGTCGGGGTCCGGGACTCACGTGGGCAGAGCCACCCCAGATGGAGCAGGTAGACTGTAGTCCCAAATATTGGCGTGAGAACCACCTGATGGCAAGAACGTGGTTTGGTAGCTGTGGAGCTTGAAAGCAAGAAGTTCCAAAGAAAACCAGATGCAAATGGAAATCCGTGTTGAAGTCCAAAGAGCAGTCTGTATTCAAACCACAGGCAAATCCAAGGTAACAAAGACAGTAAGGTAATCCAAGCAAAGTCCAAGTATGCAAACCGAGGTCGAAATCCCAAAAAAGTCAAGAAATCCAAACGAACGCGTAACGCCAAACAGGTTGCAAAGAACAGCTGTGAAGCAGCGAGTACACAGAGAGCCGTGTTTAAATACACGCGCTTCTGGCATTACTTCCCATCACATGACGCGCTGTCGCATCACGTGAATGGATTCCCGGATCACGTGAGCACATAGCGCTGGTCACACGACGCGGAAGCATAGTAGCATTCCGCCAATTACCTAGGTGCCAAGGAAGCTGCCAATGCAAAAATGGACGCAACCTGGAGAGCGTTCTGTTGCGGGTGAGGCGTGCATGTGCACGCAAGTCATCAGGAGACCCACCTGAGTGCTGGAGTGTGAAGGGGGAATAAGATGGGACAGAGGGAGCAGGGCGAGTTATAGTGATTCTGGGGTTTTGGGCAGGGGTAGGAGTGGCAGTACTGTCAGGTGTGTGTACAAGGGAGGGTGCAACACCATCAGAGACACTGGAGCCAACATAACTGTGGTTGATGAATGTTTTTTCAAGGTGGAGGATGGTGCTAAGGCACCCAAACACCTAACCAAGTTAGCTGGAGGCCCTTTGCAAATGGTTCCCCAGTTACCAGCTCTCATCCAGTGTAATGACATGACTGTCAGAATACCTGTTAGTGTGCAAAGTGACGCACCTGGGAGGGTTCTGGTGGGAAATGACCTGAAAACTCTTGGAGTTGTGTCCAGTACCCCCAGGCCCCTCAGCAAAAGGAAGCAGGAGCTTTCAAGGTCTGCAAGGGAGAGAACCTTGAGAGGCTCTCCTGGGGACTTGATAGAAGAAGCTATCACCCCAAATCCACAGGACTTACTTATTGCTATTACAAGACAAAAAGAGGCAAAGGGGAAACCCAAGTCTACAAGCAAGAAAACAGCAAGCACCCCTGTGCCTACAAGGACATCACCAAGACTGTCCAAAGTCACACCTGTGACTCCTCCACTAGCTGAGGCTGAGTGTGTGGTTCAACCCCATGTGGTTCCACCAGATACTGAGGACTCAGATCTGGAAGAAGATCTTACTCTGGTTGGAGATCTTGACCCTGTTGAACATCCTGAACTGCAGTCTTTACTGGCTGAAGGTGGACCCAACAGGGCAGACTTCAGCAGAGGACAAAGACAGTGTCCTACTCTTGAAGGTCTTAGCCTACAGGCAGCTTCTCAGCTTGATGGGGAAGAGCCTGGGAAGTATAGGTTGCACTGGGAAGATGGCCTCTTCTACAGTGAACCAACTGAGTCAAACCCTGGAGACTGCAAAAGACTTATAGTACCTCTAGTGAACCGACTCCAGTTCCTACAGTTAGCCCATGATATAACTTTGCTTGGTAACTTAAGTTTTAAGATGACCAAGAAAAGGCTCTATCTTTACTTCTACTGGCCTAAATTGGTTCAGAAGGAGACACATTCTGTAGGAGCTGTCACACTTGCCAAACCTCTGGCAATAGTGGAGCCAAGAATGTGGCACCCTTGGTGCCTCTCCCAGTGGTGGGAGTTCCTTTTGAAAGGGTCAGGATTTACATTGTTGGTCCTCATGAAGCTCCCACATCTTCAGGTAACAGGTTTATCCTGGTTGTAGTAGGCCATGCTACTAGGTATCCTGAAGCCATACCTATGAGAACTGTTACGGCACAGGCTTTGGCTAAGGCCCTACTTGATATTTTTACCAGAGTAGGTTTTCCTAAGGAAGTGATAGCTGACAGGGGATCCAATTTTATGTGCCACTACATGCAAGCCATGTGGAAAACCTGTGGAGTCACTTACAAGTTCTCTACTACCTACCACCCACAAACCAATGGGTTGGTGGAGAGGTTTAACAGCACTATGAAGAGCATGATAGGTGTTTTAGAAGAACCCCTTAAAAGAAAGTGGGACCTTCTACTGCCATGCCTTCTCTCTGCATATAGAGAAGTCCCTCAGGAGGGAGTAGGTTAGAGTCCCTTTGAACTTCTCCCTGCTCCTTCCCCCGAGCCAGTCAGAGTGACTATGTGATAGGTCTCCGGAGGAGAATGTCACACATGATGGCAGAGGCAAGTGATAACTTGAGGGCTGGTCAAGCTCTGGTCAAACATTAGCATGACCAGAAGGCTAACATGGTTGAATTTACTTAAGACCAGCTTGTTCTTGTTATGGTACCCACAAGGAAGAGGGCCTTGCAGGACAAATGGATAGGACCCTTCAAAGTTGTGGGTAAACTTGCAGAGGTGGACTATCTGGTGGACTTAGGCCATCCTAAGGAGGCTCCTAAAGTCTTTCACACCAACTGTTTGAAGGCTTATGTCTCTAAACCTAAAATGGGAGCTTTGCTTCTAGCTTCAGCTCAAGAGGAGGATGAGCGTGACCTCTGCCTGACCTCCTCAGAGGCTTACCTTTAGATGAGAAAGTGGAAGGAGTTAATCTCTCTTCCATTCTAACATCTGACCAGCAGAAAGAGTGCAAATTACTGTTAAATGAGTTTGCCTGTTACACATTGCGGTAGATGGACTCTGTGGTCCCGTGCCCGCTTGTGCGGTATCGTGCGGAAGTGCAGTTCCAAGATGGATGCCTGTCGGATTTCTCCAGCCGACAGCTACGGTCTAGTCTCTTCACGTCCCTCCGAGAGACTACGGACCGCTCACGTGATACTATATCCAGACTCCAAACCAAGGTTTCATCGCGTCGCTTCTGTTACAGACGCTTCGCAATTTGCGTTGGGTGCCGTACTATTACAATTATCAGAACAGGGAGAAGAAAGACCTGTGGCTTATCTGTCCAAAACTTTCAATGCGGCAGAACAAAATTATTCAGTACTTGAGAAAGAGCTTCTGGCTATCAAACAATCTTTCAAAGAATGGAGACACCTACTCCTGGGATCTACCCATCCTATCAAGGTTCGCAATGATCATCAGAATCTAAGAAGCGACGCCCATTATTGACATTTGGAATCCTTATGGAGCAGCAAATGCAACAATTAATGGCAGCTATGCAAGCCATGTCCTTAGAGATGCAATCTTTAAAACAAGATAATGCTCAGCTGCGACAGCAAGTCACTAGGGCATTTTCAGACACTCCCCCTTCTTCCTTACACGCCCTAATGTACGACGGAGATCCATATAAGCTCAAAGAATTTCTAGATAGTTGTACGGTCCAATTCACTTTCAAATCTCGGTTTTTTCCTACAGACAAGGACAAAGTGGGGTTCGTGATTTCCCATCTTTCTGGCCCTGCATTGGCTTGGGCCACGCCTCTAGTCACTTCTAATAATGGGATCCTAGATTCTTACCCTGCCTTCTCCAATAGCCTTAAGTCTATGTTCGGCAGAAAGGAAATATCAGTTTCCACACAAGAAAGACTTCTTGATTTGAAACAGGGAAGTAAGGATTTGCTAGGATACATAACACAATTCAAACAATTGTCTTCAGAAGTAGGGTGGCCAGATGAAGGGCTTCTTAGATTCTGATGATCAGTGCGAACCTTGATAGGATGGGTAGATCCCAGGAGTAGGTGTCTCCATTCTTTGAAAGACTGTTTGATAGCCAGAAGCTCTTTCTCAAGTACTGAATAATTTTGTTCTGCCGCTTTGAAAGTTTTGGACAGATAAGCCACAGGTCTTTCTTCTCCCTGTTCTGATAATTGTAATAGTACGGCACCCAACGCAAATTGCGAAGCGTCTGTAACAGAAGCGACGCGATGAAACCTTGGCTTGGAGTCTGGATATAGTATCACGTGAGCGGTCCGTAGTCTCTCGGAGGGACGTGAAGAGACTAGACCGTAGCTGTCGACTGGAGAAATCCGACAGGCATCCATCTTGGAACTGCACTTCCGCACAATACCGCACAAGCGGGCACGGGACCACAGAGTCCATCTACCGCAATGTGTAACATTGCCTCCCTGTTCTCACTTTCACCAGGCTTGATCCCTTGGGGCCAGCATGATATCCTCACTAGTGACTGTTTGCCTGTGAAAAGCAGGGGGTACAGAATGTCAGACAATGTAAGAACCCATATAAGGAATGAGGTCAACAGGATGCTTGATCTTGGGGTAATAGAGCCCTCTACTAGCCCATGGTCTAGCCCCGTTGTGCTTGTACCAAAGGCAGGATCCAAAGAGATGAGATTCTGTGTGGACTATAGAGCTCTAAATGCAGTCACACAGACTGATGCCCATCCTTTACCTAGGACATATGAGCTGGTGGACAAACTAGGTGCAGCCAAATACCTCAGCACATTTGACCTAACGTCAGGCTATTTGCAAATAGCCCTGACAGACCATGCCAAAGAGAAGACTGCATTCTCCACCCGGGCAGGCCTCTACCAATTTAAGGTAATGCCTTTTGGACTAAAGAATGCACCTGCTACGGGGGCGTGGCTAACCGCCATGTAGGAAGGACACACTCTCTGCGAGCTCCGCTCGATGTGTCCATGATTTTCTGCCAAAGTATGCTTTAGAGATTAATAAAACGTCCACAGAGCCACTAAAACATTATTGAGGGTTAAGAGTGGCCGTGAATGGAGTGTGCCCATCTGAAGAGCCCTTATCGGCGTGAAATAGCTTGAAACACCGAGCCGAAGCTCAGGACAGAAAAAGGCAGCTGTGGCGCAAAGATTGGAGACGGCGCCGTAGTGACCAACCTGCTTTTTTCTGGAGACGGAACCCGGTCCACGCGAGGGGTGCCAGCTGGCCCGAGCAGGCAGGAAAGCGGATTGCGGTCCCCGAGCCCAGCCCAGCCTTTGGGAGTGGAGCACAAGCCACCTTGGTTCAGGATCGCGGGCAGGGGAGCCTGTGTGAGCGGCCCGGCGCCAGGGTCCCCGGAGCCCTGGCAGAGGACCGTGACTGGCGGGGCCCACGAGGACTGGACCGGAGAGAGATGCACGGAGGCCCTGCTGAAGCGGGTGCGGCCAGTGTAGGGGTGTGCAGGCCGAAAGGCCACTGCACTCAGGGACCACAGAGCGGCGGCCAGGTCAGGAAGACGAGCTGCAGCCGCGGTGGAGCCCGGGAGGCAGAAAGTCAGCAGGCCAGCACGGAAGAGAGACGGGCCGGCGCCACAGGTGAGAGTGGAGGAGACCAGGCCGGGCAGTGCGTGCAAGGTGAGGGGGCTAGCGGGTAGGGGAGACTCGGCCTGAACAATACTTTGGGAAGCCCTGGAAGCACAGCGAGCTCCCCCCTGCCGGGGCCCTGGCACAGCACTAGAGCAGCAAATTCTGTGGCACCCGCATAGCAGGGGTGCTAAAGATCACCGGCGGAGGCTGCCTGGTGCTGTGAAGAAAGGCGCACAGGGCAGCCCAGCCTGAGCGAAGTTGCTAGCTCTGTGCTAAGGGGTGCGCGTAAACAGTGAGCAACCCGATCCATTGCCGGCACGACCCGCCCCTGGGGCGCGGGGCGGGAGTCGTGACAGGCCTCCACTTGTCCGTAACAGGGTGTTTGCACGACACCCATTGTGCACGAACCTTGGCATCCATAGACTTACGGGGCCCAGGATGGGCAGGGCGCCTACGCGCCGGAGAGGTGCACCCTCCCACAGAGACATGAATATCGAAGCACAACAAGGACTGCAGGATACACCGGCTTTGTGCTGGGGGCTGGATTGAATGTTCTAGCTGTCAGCGCACCACATAGCCTGAATGAAGCTGACAGCCTCACCAACAAGGCCCACCAGCCCGGGACTGCTGTACACATTGAATAAGGCTGGGTTGGGTGCACATCGCTTGAGCGGGGTCGCCCCGTCAGAAAGACAGTCACCCTCAGTGGAGACATATCTCATATAGGGGAGGAGCAGGGGACCAAGCCCGGCGCCCTGGATTTGTTGGAGCGACGTTGCCAGAGCTTCCACTGTGACAGTACCCACAGTGGGCAGAGGGGAACAAAGCCGCTTGGTGGCTGTGCGACACTCACAGCCTGAGGACCGCCCCACCCTGACACCCACAGGACCCCTTGTCCTTGGTGAAATGTCCTCAAGAGGAGCGAAACCTAAACAAAAGCAGACCACCATGGAAACTTTCACAGTCAGTGGCCCAACTAGACCAGACGCCAGCACTAAAAATACGGCGGTTACGCTATCTGGATCTCCTGAAACCACAGAAGAACTGTGCAACTCACAGATTCTGGATGCCATCAAGACGCTCCAGGCAACCCTGGAGAACAAAATTGACGCAGTGGCCATAGACTTGGGACTGCTGCGACAAGATGTCTGCACGATCGTTGGAAGGATAGATGTCCTTGAAGTCCAGGTCCAGGAAAACACCGAAGCCAAAACACAGCTTACAAAGGATGTAGATGAATTGGAACAAAAGGTGAAGCTTCTAGAAGACAGGGCCGAAGAGGCCGAAGGGCACACATGCCAAAATAACATCAGAATCCTGGGTCTGCCCGAGGGAATTGAGGGAACTGACCCCATTAACTACATAGAGAACCTATTGATCTAGGAGATCGAAGCGCAGAAACTTTCACAAGGCTTCACTATAGAACGAGCCCACCGATCACTCACTAAGCGACCACCACCGGGAGCCCCGCCCAGACCAGTGATAGCTAAAGTGCTCAATTATAAAGATAGAGAAACGATCTTGGCCTTTTCAAGAACAGGAGGTCAGATCCACAGAGATGCTGCGAAGGTTGCCATATATCCTGATTACTCCTTCCAAGTCCAAATGAAGAGAGCGCAATTTATCTACACGAAAGCTAAATTGAAGAAGGCAGGACTACGGTATATGCTCCTTCACCCAGCGAGACTAAAGGTGTAGCACAATAACCGGGTACTGTTGTTCGAGACACCCGCTGAAGCCAGAGAATGGATCAACAGTGAACAGATTAAAGACATTGGCCCTCATTACGACCCTGGCGGAAAGCAACTGACCTGACTGCCATAGAGTAAATAGTGTTTCCGCCATTGCACGACGGAGTAAAATGCGGCTAATTCTGACCCATCGGGCACGAGCACTACGCCTTGGCGGAAGTGCAAAGTCCGCGATGGCGGAAATGTCCCCAAAACGCCCCTCACCGCCGTCGTACGGCGACCTAGGTGCAATTCCGCCACCGGACATAGCGGTCACCGTAATGAGCGGCAATCGGAAAATACGGTGACCGTAAATATACGGAAACGGAAGCAAAAACATGGTCCCGGAACGTGAAACAGCACGCCGTACACCTATAAAATCAGAATTTTCACACAACCATTAAAAATACTGCCCTGAGAGACATCCCAACCCGTCATCCACCCTAGTGAAACCAAAATAATGGGAAAAGTAGCGAAAAAAGCGTGCAACCGCAAGCGGCAGGTCCACTTCTCACGTGAGGAACTCACGGTGCTCACAGAGACCCTCCAGGAGAATGCTGCCGTCGTCTTCTCGACGCAAATGACCAGGACGGCACTTGCGAACAAGAAGGCCATATGGGCCCTGGTGGCACAGCGGGTAAGTGCGGTGGGGACCGCACCCCGCAACCCACAGCAATGCAGAAAGCGATGGGACGACTTGCGGATACGCGTACGGAGCATACTATCCGCCAACCGTAACATTGCCACAGCTACCGGGGGAGGATCGGAATCACCCATCAAGTTGACCCCCTGGGAAGAAATCTGTGCCTCCACCATTGGAATGGAGACCATAGAGGGAGTCGGAGGGATGGAGAAAGGAGTGCAGACATCCGAAGAATCAGGTAGGTGTCCCAAATAAAACTATGCTAAAACCACAATGTCCAATCATGTGAAGTACCATGTGTCCACATAGTGCAACAGAAACACATGTCCAGGAGAACGTCCACTTACATTGGCCTGATAGCGCACATTAAAAGTCAAATTAAATAAATAAATAATTAAAATTCCTAAAAACACCCTCTACACGTGCAGCAGGCACCCCCTAACTGCAGGCTGCAATACAACTGCACCCTCAATCCACACAAAAATGAAACCACCTCCAAGGCCCTGACCCAAATCACCCTCAGGTACCACCCCAATGCATGTGATATATTGCCATTCCAATTTCCACAGACCCATAAATAACGCTCGCCCTCCTTTACTCCACCACAGGGTCCGATTCAAACGACGAGCTCCAGGACACCCCTACCAGCACACCTGCAAAGAGGGCCAAGACCAACGGCCAAAGACCCTCCACCTCAGCTGCACGGATCAAGACACGGCAGCAGCACAAATCAAGTGGCAGCACACAGGAGGGCACTTCAACAGGCACCCCAGCAGCCAGCATGGCCACAACACCACCACCACCACAGGCCCCCCCAATGGATGCCACAGAAGGCACTGCTTCTGGTGGCAGCAGCACCATAGGTGACACTGCATTAATGGCAGCATGCTCCGACACAGAAAACGGTGATGTCGATGTACGATCCATCCATGACCTGTCTCAATCCCCCTGTTTGTTTCATCCCGTACACCATGAGGATACCACGCAGGGGCACTCACAAGACGACGACTGGCCATCCCCCACAAGCCCTGTGTCAAGGCAACATGTGGTGATCAGCCCCTCTGTGACACCACCGCAAATGGCCATGGCCCAGCAGAGGCAACAGTCCCTCGACCAGGTGATCGTGCAACAGCAGCAACTGGCCACGCTCCTCAAGGACCATGCTGATGAATGTGGGGGTACCAAGGCAGCCATAGAAACATGTACAGAGACACTAAGGGCAGAAATGGAGAGAAGCACCGAGAGCCTGAGAGTACAAATGGAGAGAAACACCGAGAGCCTGAGAGTACAAATGGAGAGAAGCACCGAGAGCCTGAGAGTACAAATGGCGAGAAGCACCGAGAGCCTGAGGGGGGAACTGCATGCGACGTCCAAAGACGTATGTGCTGAACTTGCCGCTGTGCGCCGTGTGCTCACTGAGCTCTCACAAACCCTTAGGGACATGCATGGACGTGAGCAGGCAGAGACATCATCCGTTGCAAGTTCCGTCCAGGGCAGCCCCCAACGTAGATCTGGGAGGAACCTGCGCTCCACAGGCAGGGGTGCCCCTGATACCCGGAGAGGGGGCTTGCAATAGCGTCTGCCCACTGACAATGAGCATCCTTGGACACTGGTGTTCGGGGGGGAGGTAGGAGGGTGGAGGGGGTGTGTTGGGCTTACTTGGCTGGCGGGTCGATGGGGTGGTTAACACAATTTCACATATGCCATAAACATTTCACAATCATGCAATGAGATGTGTGGACATTGATCTTTGTGTACGAGGCCATTATAGGCGTACAGTCCATATTGTGCATGTTCCAGACACACACAGTGCCACAAGTCCCGTGTCCATGTATCAGCCACCAGGCGTGAGTGCTAGAAGCATGAATCTATGATAATCTGATGAATTTCACGGCCCTCCTGTGCCTCGCGGACTCCTTGAGGTGCTGCCACATCCCCACCGACATCATGACCATATTCAGGTGCTTGCAGTTCTGCGTCAGGGGGCATGGGCACATTTCTACGTATGCACATGTTGTGTAGCATGACACATGCCATGACCATCTTTGCAACCTTCTCATGGCGGTACAGGAGTGCCCCGCCAGACCTGCTGAGGCAGCGGAAACGACCCTTCAGTAGGCCGAATGCCTGTTCTATGACTACACGGGTACGTGAGTGGGCATGGTTGTAGTCCTCCTCATGCTGGTTCTGTGGGTTCCGGAGTGGTGTAAGGAGCCATCTCTTCAGTGGATACCCGGCATCACCTGTATGTGGACAATAAAAGATGTTTGAGGAATGACATTGCTACGTAAGCACCCCCCCCCTTCCTGCCAGGTCATTGCCGCATCACATACCCCACATTATCATGCATGAAATGAGACTCACCGAGTAGCCAGGATCTGTTCCCTACATGTCGCTCCATGTAGCGTGGTATTGTAGAGTTCCGTTAGACCATGGAATCATGGGTTGATCCAGGAAATCGGGCACAACAATGTGTAATGATCCTGTTTGAGTCACACACCATTTGTACATTAAGAGAATGATATTGTTTTCGGTTGCGGTACTGGGCCTCCATGGCATGTGGGACTACCAATTCCACATGGGTGCAGTCGATGGCACCAATGCAACCCGATATGCCGGCAAGTGCATGGAATCCCACTTTTGTGTTCGTAATTTCCTGCTCCAAGCGTGGTAGAGAGATGTAGTCGTCTGCGTGCTTCAGGAGGGCATCGAGCACTTGCAATAGTGTCCGTGACAACAGTGGCTGTGAAATACCATGCAACTGTCTGACTGTGTGCTGGTAGGTGCCTGTGGCCAGGAAGTGGAGTACAGACACCACCTTCAGTAGGGGTGGGATGGCGGTTGGGCTATCTATCATGCTCACAAGGTCAGCGTGTGTCATGTCCACAATAGCGGTTATGGTGTCCCGGTCCAAACGGTAGAGGGTGTGGATCTGCTCATCAGTGAGGTTGAACGGATGTGCTCGGAGGCGTGGGATTGCGGGCTGCCTGCGTGGTGGTAGTGGCTGTGCTGGTGGGCCTTGCTGGCCCTGCCTTGCCCTCCTCCTCCTCCTGCGTCTCCTCTGTGCGGCCGGTTGTTGTAGTAGTTGGTGTTCGTCTTCTTCTTGAAGTTGGAGTACTTGCAGTGCTATCAGGTCCCCCAGGGCCAACATCGCTAGTCCTGCCGGTAGCATTTTGGAGTGGGTGTGGTTGTGGGAGGGGGTTGGGTGTGCAATTTATGTGTTTTCAAGCTGTATAGCCTCCACCTGTGGTGATTCATTCCACCTGTGCAAGCTGCAATCCCCTTTGGGCGAGCACGTCCCGCACACAACGCTGCAAATCGACGCATGGCATCTTGCTATTACAATCATGTATTTCATCCCGATGGCAGTGAGATATTGCTTCATATGTTAATTCTGCTATGGTCCCATTGTTTCACATACTATCTTTGCAGTCGGGAACAAACTTGTGAAGGGTCAGTGGAATGTAGTACTCGATTAACGGTGGACCCTCATGCAGCGCTGTACCGCGGTTCACCGACGGGCGGGGCGTCCCATTTGTGAGTGAAGCCAGTTGCCATTTTCACACACTGCCACACTAAATGGATGGATTTGTGATTTCAAGCGGTCACAGATGCCTTTTCGACGTGATGTTGCAAATGAGGAATTCGAAGGACAGCGCTTTCGGTTTCCAGCTAGCGGCGAGGAGACGCCCACAGGTCTGACTGCAGATAGAAAGTTCTATTGTTTAATGTCCTTGGGACAGGGGCCATGCCGAGAATGCAATGATTGATATGAATAGTATGGGATGCGCAATAGCGTAGTGGAGGATAAGGCAGGACGTTCCCATATACATGTTACTTCACAACACTAGAATTCCGGCCTGGAGCACAGTGGATTTTGCAGACTGCATTAAGCACAGACTCAATGGAAATTTCAAATGTTATGTGAGTAAATAATCAGGCGTTTTTATACCGGGATGAGGGAATGATGTATGGATGCATGGACAGATGATTTAATAGAGAGTCTGCCATGTACATGGCTTTTTGGTATCTATCAACTTCCTCTGCGCCATGTGATGCAGGGCTGCCATAGTGGGACCATCGTCTATCTGCCCTTGTTGAACCCTCCCTGTCTTGACGCGCCTTCAAACACTTGTGTCTATGCACGTTACTAATCCCATCTAATGGATTCTGTTTTAACAGACGCATGCACACAAACACTCGTTTGTAATAGTGTTTTCACCTCGATTTATATAGTTATGATTCGCAAGTGATTTTTGTGTGGGAATAATCCTTTTGAGTGGGCTAGCATGCATATGGCTGTGGATTTAGTGTGATCTTTGAAGTGAGTAATTCAAATGGAGTTCAGATGCCCATACTATTCTTTTTCGTTTCATTTGGGTGACAGGTATCTCCTCCCCTTTTGCCGCTGCCATCTGTATGCCACTCCTGCAGATGGCTTTTACTCCCGACACCTGCTGCTTCGTGTTAATCAGTGGAGCACCATTACGATCTTATGGGACGATCGCCAGTGGGCCACATGCCCTTACGCAGTACTAGTGGCTAGGAGCAACATTTCGAGCTTTCAGCTGGACTAGTGCCTACCTAATGGGACGGCCCTGCGGTTCTAGGCGCTTCCATGTTGCCTTTTTGAACGTGAATGTAGCCCCTGTGTACCATGGAGGAACAGGGCGTCACACAAGAAGAAGCTGGTCATTTATTGCGGATGCAGCCCACAATTATGAGATATGATTTGGAGTTCATGACCTAATAGCTGTATGGCCCGGGTGATTTTGTTGTGCATTAAATTTTGATTATGATATTGACCGTGTAGCGTTATTCTTTGCAAGTAATGTAGCATATTCCTATTTGTGGAGCGATGTATTGTGAGGAGATCTGCTTTGGGTTCGGCCTTCTGAGTATAGTTGCGTGGTACTGTACTGGGCGCGTTTGCCCACGAAGGCCAGTAAGGTCAGGGATAGGGGATGCAATTATGTCTGTTTTGATGATGTCATGCTCATGGGAGGGGGATTAGCTTTTCTGTAACAGATGCCGGTCAGCCAGGTGGATTGGTGGAATGATGTGATTTTCAGAATATGGCTGGTCACAGGTGCCTGTGTTTGCGTGCGTTTCTTGGAGGGAGACTGAGGTCATGTCCATTGGAATAGCTTCTGTATTCGTGCCATCTGTGCCCTGCTGCTCCCATTGGCCCCTCTTGAGATGTGCCTGGCTGCTCAGTCACTCTGCCAACTTGTGTGGTACATGCTTATGCTGATGGTTGGTTTGTTTACTGGCAGGAGTACAGGGCTGGTGCAGTCTCACTCAGGATACTGCTTTGTATGTTGCCTTACACTGGTGTCAAGCGATGGGGGGCCTGTTTTTGTTTGTCTCAGTTTTCAGTTCATGTTGCTGTACTTGAAGCTTCACATGCCTGTGCTGCATCAGTACGGCAATGGTGCCATGGCTAATATGGATGGCCACTCACAAGGCACTTGGAGCCCCTACATTCATTTGTTCGTTGGCATGCATGGGTGACCTGTACATTTCACTGGTTGCATTGTGTGACTTCATTGGACCTACGAGGAGTTGTGCAATTTGGCAGGGAGTGGTGTACAGGCACTCAGTAGGGCCTTTTACGGTTGGTTTGCGATGCCGTACTTCTCACCATGGCGGAATGGTACTTTCCGCCATGCTTGATGGCGTTAGGTACATGTCCGCTATGGTCAGAATTCCCGTACCGTTGCGCCATGGTGGTAATTACGGTTTCGCAGTGCGCGCGTGCGCGTACTTGGTGCAGTTAGCGTTGGCGTTCACTACGGTGTCGCTAATGGCATCGTACTTTACGGTGACGGGTCATAATCGCACCGAGCGGTATTCGATGGCGGTATTGCATTTCCGCCATCGTTTTTCGATTTCCGCCAGGGTCGTAATGAGGGCCATTGAAACTAAAGCATGCAGCGCACGCTAATGGCCGTCTAGGGGGACCACAGGCCAGTCTGGCCTGTTCGCTGCATGAAGCGGACATAGTTCACGCAAGTAACAGACGGAATCGTCATCTTATGCGCAGCAAGTTGGATCCTGTACAGGAGCCACGCCGGAGATAGTTAGCTCCTGACGTGAAAGCAGACAACAGCGGACCTTTTCCGCCCACAGAAACTATTTGGGTACAGTTAACCCACCCGTAGGGCACCAGGAGACTACTATAGCATCAAATGGAGCAGAAACGGGATAGTCATAATGGGGGTAACCCCGCTGGACAAGTTCGGTTACTGGGAAGTTTACAGTTGGGGGAGGGAGGGCAAACAGGAGTTGAAATAAAGGTTGGGGGAACAAAGGGAAAGAAAACAATACCACACAGGACTTTGATGCCCAACAAATCTGGAAAAGGAGCCACCAGCTACGCCACCCACATGAACTCTTGGGTTTCCAAACACTATGGCTGACAAGATTAAAATTATGACATAGAACGTCCGAGGAATGAACGGTTACGTCAAGCAACGCTGAATCCACGCACACATTAAGCGAAATAAGATTGGAATTGCCCTGCTCCAAGAGACCTACCTAGACACAAGTAAGCAAGCCGCTATAGCCAGGTCCTGGAGAGGTACACTGATTGGCTCCACATACTCCACTTACGCTGGGGGGGTCGTGATCTGGGTGGACCCAAACATCCCTTTTAAAACCATCACCAGTAAAATTGATGATGAAGGTAGGATGGCCCTGTTGCACGGCACAATTGAAGGGAACGAGGTCTGTTTCATTAATACGTATGCCCCCAACCACAATGCTACAGTCTTCTTCCGCTCCCTATACAAACGGCTGAGCCCATTCAGCGATAGTACCCTGGTATGGGGACGAGATCACAACTGCACCATAGATCCCTGCATAGACAGATCAGATGACAAACACACTCGCCCATCCCCACACGCTAAAATATTAGTCGCGCTGGTACAACACTTCAAGCTAAGGGACCTGTGGAGAGAGCAGCACCCAGATGACAAAGAATATTCATTTTACTCTCCCCCACATGCCATCCACACTAGGCTAGACTACATATTTGTAAACGAGGAGCAACAGGACATGTTCGGAAACGCACAATATACTGCCAGAGTGCGATCAGATCACGCCCCAGTCTAGGCCATCTGGAAGGTGTTCGGGGCCAGACCGCCCATACCTGTGTGGAGACTTAGAAGTGAAGCCCTGCTAGATGCCGCCTTTCGCGGACAGATTCGAGAAAGAACGCTAGAATACTTGCAGATAAATGAGAACAGTGTACGACACGTGGCTACAGTTTGGGAAGCATATAAGGTCTTCATAAGGGGAGAAATGATTGCTGCATCTGGGGGAGCGCATAGATCCATTGAAAACACATTGGCTCACGCTGAAAGGGAACTGAAAGAGCTAGAAACAAGGGCCAGTTCAAACCCTCATCACTTTAAAAATGGTGGTAGAACTCCGACAGGCTTGTTTGACGTACTGTGAAAAACTTAGTAGACTCAGCTAAGCGAAACACATCGAAAGGAGCCATGCCCTGGGGGGACAAACCAGGGAAACTATTAGCCTGGTTATACAAACGCGAAGCCCCTAGAACACCTATATGCCATATCCGCGACACAGTGGGTAGAGTAGTACATACACAAGCTGAAATAAACTCTGTCTTTTCTGCGTTCTACCAGGACCTATATGCCTGCACCCCTTCGGCCACAGACACTGACATAGAGGATGTCCTAGACATCATCAAACTACCCAAACTAGATGGGCAAATGGCTGAGGCCCTGGATGACCCCATCACTCCAGAAGAGGCCCTGGTCACCATTAGATCCCTACCATCCGGAAAAGCCCCTGGGACCGACGGGCTCCCAGAAGAGTTTTACAAGGCTTACAAAGAGGTCCTTGCGCCACTCTTGGCCAAGGTTTTCAATGCAGCATATGAGGAAGGCACCGTCCTCGACTCTATAAAGGAGGCAGTAATTATCCCATTACTAAAACCTGGGAAGGATGGGGATGAGTGTGGCGCATATCGGCCCTTGTCTATGTTAAATCAAGACCACAAGATCTTGATGGCACTACTAGCGGGGAGACTACGTAAGGTGATCCCTCTATTGATCCATCAGGATCAGACAGGGTATGTGCCAGGGCGAACCATATCAGAAAACATACGTAGATTACACCATATTATATACTGCACGAATGGCAGACCCGAGAAGTGCACAGTGGCATCATTGGACGCTACCAAAGCTTGCGATTCAGTCAGATGGAACTGGCTGTATGCCACTATGACGAAAATGGGGATTGGACCAGCTTTCCTAAAATGGACCAAACTCATATACGCTGGCCCTATGGCCAGAGTGCACATGGGCAAAACATACTCTGACAAATGGCAGCTGCACAGGGGCACGCAACATGGATGCCCACTTTCCCCCATGTTATACATCATAGCCACAGAACCGGTAGGCGCCTACCTTCGTCAGGAATATGGGGATGGGGCATTGTTATAGACGGTGTTGCCCATTTGGTGTAAATGTACGCAGATGACACTTTACTTTTCCTGAACAACCCCAAGCACATACTACCATACATATTGGAGACGCTAGACAGGTTTTCTAGATACACAGGGATCCATATTAACAAAGATAAATCATGCCTCTTCCCCCTGGCTGCCCTGAGCAAGGACAGTACCATGAAACTCCCTGCCGTGGCCCTCCAGTGGAAGACCACTTCCCTCAAATACTTGGGAATCACCATCCATCGTAATCCCGAAACAGAACACACCCTGAACACGGTGAGAGCTAGAGAGGGCCTAGAAAGATCAATGGACTTCTGGAGTAAATTGCCATTGTCGGTGGTGGGAAGGGCCGGCCTCCTCAAAATTGTAGCACTGCCCCGACTACTACATTGCTTTGGTAATGTCCCATTTAACGTTCCCCCACGGTTCTTTAGAGATCTACAGAAGCTATTCAGACGATTCTTTTGGCAGGGGCGGGGGCATAGAGTGGCACTGCAGGTATTACAGAGACCCTACGGAAAGGGGGGCCTAAAAATTCCTAATTTTGAACTCTACTATCTGGCTGGGCAATTGCGGCACGTTGTGAAATGGATGGCGGACGAGATCACGACGGACACTAGACTTTTACAACCTGCCATCCTACAAATGCTACTTAGGGATCTACTCTGGGCCCCGGCATGCGCAACACAAAACTATCCCTTCCTAGCTAAACTTGGGATCCAGATTTGGAAACAAGTCTGCAAGACCATGAAGATAGCAGACCCAATCTCCCCTCAGATCCCTATCGGAGCGACCATGGTGGGCAGACCCTGGGGACAAGTGGAAATAAGAATTGGATGGGAGCCCTGCGGATTAGCCACACTGGGGGATTTGGTGAGCAGTCAAGAGATCCTGACCTTCGCCGAATTGCACGAAACTACGGGACTGCCAGTGGGATAGTTCCTGCTACACAGTGCAGTCATAGCAAGACTCATACAAAGATGGCCTGACATCAAGAACCAACAAACAGAGCACAAAACCATAGAATGCATTCTAAACCTCGCTGAAGGGGGCCATGAAATCTCGAGACTGTACGAAACATTATTAGACAGCGCAACCAACAAGGAGCTCAGATGCAAGGCAAAATGGGAAGTTGAACTGGGCATGGAATTCGAGGACTCGTCATGGGAAACCATATCTCACTGTCACAAAAAGGTCTCCAGGAATGCCAGGTTACAGTTAATACAATTCTATATCACCAACAGAGCATACCTCACACCGGAGGTGCTTTCTAAGTTTAAAGGAGCGGAAACTAAGGAATGACCTAAATGCAAAGAACCAAGTGCAGGAATGACTCACATGTTTTGGGTGTGCAGAGTAATACAATCCTTCTGGTCAAAGATATCCACTAAGGTGGCAGAAGCAGACATCGAATTGGATATACAATTCCCAGGGGCATGTATTTTGCTCATGCACAAGAAAAGCTGCAAGAACAAACCGCTGAATAAGTTAAAAGACCTGATGTACTTTTTTTTTACCCACCAGCATGCAAAAAAAAATATGGCACCTACTGGCAATGTACTTATTTTTTTAACCAGAAACCTTGAGTCAGTGTTTGCTCGAGTCACAGTAATTGTAGTCCTTTGTGTAATCTCTACTACTGCTCATTTGCTCTTGAGATAAGTCTGGCTGCTCAGTCATTGCTACCACTTTTTCTGTGTAGTACGGGCTTGTGCCAAAGGTGAAATTGTACTACCATTTGTAGTCTTAATTGTGTGTAGTGGTCCCTTAGGACACTGCACGGGACAATACAACTATTGGAAGCCCGGATAAAACCAAATGGGCTACCTTAGAAGTCTAAGGAGATTGCTTTATGTAGTGGCTGGGACCGCCCCGAAATTGTGTAAAAACGCGCAATACTGGCATGCTCGGAAAAAGCTCTCAAGAAACTTAGTTCACCTGCCAATGGTGCCTTTCAAGATCACAGCGCCCAGAGGCAGTCTTGCAGGGAGCTGTAAAAACAGCTAAGAGCTGGGTCAAAGTTCGCCATCTATCCTCTTACTGACTCTTCATCAAGAAGGTGGTGCTGGGAATATATTCAAACCAAGTTTAGCAGTCCAAATAAAATAAGAAATTGAAACGTCTGCTTCCACTTGATCGGAATTGCATGAAATGTTAAAAGCTATACCAACTAAATAAGAGGCATCTCCAAACAGCTATGAACGTCATCCTTTTAAGAGCCTTTTGTCAAATAAGTAATCCGAGTATTGACTTATCCTAGAGAACCCATATTTCCAATTTTCCCGTGTCACTTCCCCTTTCTGAAGTTATTAACTCTGTTTTGTTTGAGAAGCGGAATCCTGGTTAAGAAGGTCAGAATCCCTAGGGGCCCCAGAAGCTCACTGTCTCCAGAGCTCTGGTTCTCTCTAGGCTGCACTACTGCAACAACCTCTTTCTAAATCTGCCTGCTTCTACTCTCCGCCCTTTTCAACTCATCCAGAACAAGACTGCAAGACATGTCCTTGGCCTCAAGCCCAGGGATCATATCTCTCAAGGAATGAAATCTCTTCATTGGCTGCCAGTTGCTGCAAGGATTAAATTCAAGACCCTCTGGATTGTCCACAAGGCCTTCTGGGGGCTGGGTCCTCAATACCTTCAGCTCCCCCTTCAGAAATACCTTCCTACTCAAGCTCTTTGCTCCTCCACCTCCAACTCCCTCAGGGTCTAACGCTTCTCCAAGCAACAAGTTGGTGGTAGATCTCTTTCTTCGGCTGGGGCCTCCCTCTGGAATAGCCTCCCTGCCTTTCTGAAACTTGAGGAGTGCCATCTTCGGTTCAGGAAGCACCTCAAGACCTTCCTCTTTGCTTCTGCCTTCTCTCTTTCTCTCCCCTGCTGATCTCTGCCTGTTACTGCACTGGGCACCCGGCTGCCTTCTGAAATCAGATACCTCGCCTCATTCAATGAAGCCATACAATCTCCCTGGTAGTGGTCTCCTCCCATGTGATCCTCCCTCATATAGCTGCCCCCAAGGTCAGGATCAGGTAGCAGCTGCCGTCCCATGGCCACATGGGAGGATGTCACCGCCGGGGAGACAGCGATGACTCCGTTCGATTCATCAGAATCATCCCACAGCATTTATTAATGCGTTGACTCTTAGGGTGGGAGATTACATTTCTTTCTAAAATAACACTTATTAATGCATGGCCCATAAGCAGGCAGAATTTGCCATTGGCCACTAGTAAATCGGTATAATGTCGTTTCATCGCCAGTCATTTTACAGAAAAGGTTATCTACATTTTTTTGGAAGGAGGGAAAGGGTAGATAAGGGGTTGCAGGGTCAGGAATAGTTAAAAATTGGTGGGGGGGGGGGTTTCAGAGGGAGGGCAAACCCCCCCAAAACAAATTCTATCATCTTTGTCGTAATTTTGTACTCATTTAAAAGGCAGTCGTAAAAAAAAAAATGACTGACGATGAAAGAACATAGAACCAATAAACCAGATAATAACAGTGATATATTTTGTTTAAAAAACAACTGAAGGAGACCACAGAAAATTTTGGGTAGATTCCCTAATAC
This sequence comes from Ambystoma mexicanum, assembly GCF_040938575.1. Taxonomy (NCBI): domain Eukaryota; kingdom Metazoa; phylum Chordata; class Amphibia; order Caudata; family Ambystomatidae; genus Ambystoma; species Ambystoma mexicanum. The sequence goes on from NC_090925.1 coordinate 786,708,322, forward strand.
ATGTTTCTTTTTAACGGCACAGTTGATTAAAAGCATAGTGTGTCACAAGTGGATAGCTCAGTGAGTTAAAATCTCAACTCTGACATGTGCCAGCCTGCACTTTCCAAGTCAATATTTCAGCAGGGCCTTTCATCCATCTGAGGTTGATAGATTAAGTACCATTGCATTTCGTAGTAATAACACCTATTTTACAGGACATAGAAACAGGAGGAATAAGGAGTCAGACATGAAGAGCTATACATACAAATATGATATTCCAACTATTTTACATGATACAGGAAAATCGAGGCCACAGAAACCTCAAAATGTGAAGTATTTCTGCACAATATTGTAGGCTTTAGAAACATAAACAATCAAGTTGCCTGCAAATAAGAAGCTCTGCATTTGGTGTGTCCACTCAGCCTGGCCCACATAGAGAATGGCTCATCTACAGCTACACCTTTGCAAATAGAGCACATGAGAATGTGAAACTCCACAGGGTAAATGCAGAAAAAAAAGCGGGCTCTAAAAGCCCACTTTATTTTCTTTTTCGTACTGCCTCTGTATTCCTAAACCAGCAGTCACAGAGGCACTGCCAGGTGTCACAGGGAAGTCACCAGGGGTCGCAGCTGCGATCCCTGGTGACGTCCAAATGACATCCCTGCTCTCTTCCTCCTGTTCCTGCTTCTTTATTATCCTTCTCTCTTCTTTCTGATTCTGACACTGCCACATTCAAATCGTATGCTCATTGCACTGCTTCTCTCTCAGATCCAATTCCATCTTCTCGTTTAACTAAAGTGTATCCTTAACGCCTTACTTTTTAAACGTTCTTCTGTAATATCTCCTTATTTACCACACATGTTTTTTTCTCAATTTAAACATGCTATTATTTTCCGGATTCTTAAAAAACTTCCCTCGGCCCCTCTCTTCCATCTGATTACTGCCCTATTTCTCTTTTTCCTTTCCTCTCAAACGTTCTTGAACGTGTAGTTTAAGTCCAAATCTCATCTTAAATTGATCATCACGCTCTCCCACCCCTTTAGTAATCAATTGTTGTCTTTTTCATTCCAAAAACACAGACTTACTGTCCATCAGTAATTGTCTCCTCTCTGCACGCCACACTAAGCTATCTTTAATCCTCGTCCTTCTTGATCTTTCTGCAGCTTTTTATATGTTTGATAATTCTATTATTTCTTTCCAGTCTGTCATCTTTAGGGTTTTCTGGTTCTGTTCTTCTGGAGGTCTCATTCGTATATTACTGAACTAAATTGTCCAACCTCCTGGGCTGGTCAGCACTCTTTGGCTCTTCCTAATCAATTCAGAGTCCCTCAATGCTCTGATCTTGAGCCTCTTCCTTCCTCTCTGTATTCTATTAAACCATAACTTCTTCTTTTAATAACTCATGTCACTTATATGCCTATGACTCTTAGATCTTTTTTCATTTCCCCCTTCTTATATTCTCTTGACCCCACTTTCACTGCCTGTCTTCTTCTTGCTCTTTAGACTTGGAGGACCACTTCTTCTCTTCATCTTATCTCTTCCTTTTATAATTGGTTTTGACCGTTGTAGCATTGTCATACCAAATAACAAGTATCACAATAGATCTTCCAGTAAAGAGCCACAACCACTCAGTTTAACTTGTTTTCTTGCCAACCCAACATAAACCCCTCCCTCACCGTCTCCCACCCTAACCCACAGGTAGCAAACCAAAGTGTCTCATGAGTCCAATGTGTCCCGCTTCAGTATCTGTTTATCAGCGCCATGCAGTGAGAAAGTGCTTTCAATTGCCGTCAGGCATAGTAATCGTAGCCGTCTTTCTCATCCTCCTGCCCTCTCCTCCTCCCTGCCCCTCCCCTCCCCTCCTCTTGTTAAATTCCAGCACTAACTCAATTGTCGGCAGGCATAGTAATTGTAGCCATCTGTCTTCTCTTCCACTTTCCCTTTCAGCTCCCTACTACTGCTCATTAGCACTTACTATATCACCTGTCGCTCGACATGTGATAGCAGCTTGTTTGTCTCTCCCTCTCCCCTCCTTGTCTCTCCTCCCACCTCCCTCTCCAGCACTACTCTGAATCGTCGACAGACTTAGTATTTTAGTTGCTTGTTTTGTTCTTCTCCTTCTCCCTTGTCCATAGCCTCCCCACCACCCTTCCCCACCTCTTGTTACTTCCCGGCACTACGTCAATTGCCATCAGGCATAGTAATATAACTGCTTGTTTTTGGCTCATTTCCCCCCTCCCTCTCCTCCCTTATTTGTTACTCGCACTTGCACTATCTGAAATGTTGCCAGTCTGATTAAAATAGTTATTTTTCACATTCTGAACTGTTTCAAGGACTTGTAAGAATGTAACTGTATTTCTCCCATGTTCCCCCATCCATAACCTAACCACTCATCGGCAGCCCATGCTCCTTGTGCATTAGGCACCCTTCCGCATTCAGCAGAAGGCGCCCGCTATCATTCATCGCCCATGGGGGCCTTTTACTCAAACACGTCAATTAGAGCCCTCCTAGTCCAATGTCATGTCCTTCCGTGGACCATATTTACCTGGGAACACTGACCACTCTAATTCCCTTGACGGGTTGTGGTCGTGAAGTTGCCCTGTCAGGTGCTCCGTCGCCCATATATATCCCGGGCCTTCGAGGCCCACTGTTTCTCACTCTAGAGGACCTCTGTCTTCCACCCTCCCGCCACACATGCTCGCGCAGCCAGCAGCAGAAAGTGCACCATGTGATGCAACCGTCTCCATTCTCCCGCTATTCCCTCCATTCCAAACAACACCAACATGGGGTCCATATTTCTATCCACTCCATCGAGGGCCTTTATCAACCCCAGGAGATCCTTCCAGAATCTTTGCACCTCCCTACAGTCCCACCACATATGCCAATATTCGACCCTTTGGCCGCAGCCTCTCCAGCATCTGGGATCAATTCCCGCAAACATCTTAGACAGTCTGACCGGGTCCCACTGCCATCTGTACAGTAGCTTGATGCTCTGGAGCTTATACTGGCATGCTATTGATGTCCAGTGGGCGTTCACACACATCATTTTCCATTGCTTAGTGTCCAAGTCAGTACCCTTGTCCATTTCCCACCTTTTCCTATATGTGTCAACCTCCCCTATCTGTGCTGACAGCAGTACCTGATATCATTTTGATATTAGTCCCTTCGTCGCTACTGCAGTGCCCAGCACCTTCTCCGTGTCGGTTAGCTCCCTCTGCAGGGCCTCCTTCCACCTCCCAGACATTACCACCCCCTTGCGCTGTAGATACATGAATACCGAGATTGACCCTATTCCCAGGCACCCTGCCAGTTCACGGATGTCCACAAATTCCTTCCCCTTTACCAGTTGGCCCACTCTCTCCAAGCCCACATCAAACCAGTCTTGAAACCTGGCATGGTCCGAGATATATTCCCATCTCAGGGGGCCAATATGTGGCACAATGGGGGTGACCAGGTGGTGACCCTGGCCGCCTCTCTTTTGACTCTCCACAGGGCTAGCAACAGGCCCATTTTGTGATGTGCTTTCATTATGCTCTGGTCGGTATTCAGTGACGCCCAGAGCCATTCCCCCGAGGTGGCTGGTCTTCACAAGTAATTTTCAATCTGAACCTATTGCTTTTGCCGGTCCAGCCTGAGGTGGGGGATCAGTGCTCTGAATTGCACTGCCCTGTAGTAGGTACGCATGTCTGGCAGCCCCACCCCCCCAAACCTTAGGCTGCACCAAGACTTTATAGGAGACCCTTCACTTTTGCCCTTGCCATATGAACCTATTCATCCCCTCTGTCAGCTCGGCAAAGTGGATATCAGGCATTTCAATGGGGAGTGCTTGGTATAAGTACAACACTCAGGGGAGCAGTGTAATTTTCATTGCATTTAGTCTACCCAGCCACGATAAGGCAAGTCTCGACCAGGCCTCCAGGTCCCTAAACATCCCACACAGTAGCGGGTGAAAGTTGACCTGGAACAGTCCCTCATTATCTGCCCTCCCAGGTATGTTAAATTGCCCTCCTCTACTGAGATTCCGAGGTCCCGCCACTCTTCCTTACAACCTTTTACATTTTTGCCTATGGGAAATAGAACAGACTTACCCACATTAATCTTAAAGCCCAACACCCACCTTATTCTTCTATGGTTTGGAGTGCGTTCCGGCCTGAGTTGACCACCCTTGAGATATGGAGCAACACATCATCCACGTACATACTGAGCTTATGTTCCTCTTCCCCCACCCACATACCTGATATCCGCTCATCCTGTCTTGTTTTAACGCTCAATGGTTGCATCGTTAATGCAAAAAGCAAAGGGGACAGTGGGCATCCCTGTCTAGTGCCCCTTTTGAGTCTAATGAGCCTAGACTTTTTTCCCATTTACCACCACCTGTGCCGAGGGTTCTGCATACAGTGCACCTATAGCACATTGTATTCTCTCCCCAAAGTCCACCTTCTGTAGTACTGCTGACAGCAACCCCCACTCAACTCAATCAAAAGCCTTTTTGGCATCAAGGCTCAAGAGCATGTAATCCCCCGGGTCTCCGCAAACATGTTCCATAAGGTTCAGGGTCTTCCTTATCGCATCAGCTCCCTGTCTACCTGCAATAAACCCGACTTGGTCCGGATGCACCAAGTGTGGCATCTTAGCCTCTATACACGTGGCCAGGACATGAGTAAAGATCGTCTAATCTACGTTTAGCAAGGAAATGGGGTGATATGAGGGGCAATGTGCCAGATCCCTCCACTCCTTGGGTACCACAGTTTTCAGTGGCTTGTTGAAGGACATGGGGTCCGTACCCATACCCATCTCAAGTATATTATTATATACCTTTGGGCCCAAAAGGACACCTGAGAACCCAGTGGTGTAGCCATCTTCACCCGGGGCTTTGACATTTGGAAGACGGGAGATCGCACCCAGAACATCCTCAGCTGTAATTGGAGTCTCTAGCTGACCAACCTCTGTTTCCGTAAATTGCACCATATCTATCCCCTCCAGATATGCAACCCCCTCTCCTGCCGTATCTGGACAGTCTGTTTTATACAAGCCCCCGTAATAATTTGCAAAGCACTATGATATTTCCCCTGGTGTGGTCCTGAGATCCCCCCTGTCTCTTACAGAGTGGTAACCCATCTTTCTGCCCTCTGTACTCAGAGTCTTGCAGTCAGGAGTGTGTCTGCCTTATCCCCTTTTTCATAGTATTGCTGTTTAAGATATTTAAGTTTGCACAGGTTTTCCCCAATTCCTCTCTTTTTCTCTGAACTCGTTCCCACAGCCCTTCTCCATTCTGACCCCCTGCATGCATTAGCGCCTCTCCTGCCAATATTTCTATTCGAAGCATATCTTCTTGGAGCTTCCTCTGCCTTGTTTTACGCGCTCCTGCTCTGATCAAGAGACCTTGCCATGTGGCCTTTCCAGCCTCCCAGACCGTCTTAATGTCAATTTCCCTAGTGGTGTCTATCTCAAAGTATTCCGCTATATCTCCTGTCAGTTGATCCGCAAATACTAGGTCTTTCCAGAGGAGTTTGTGTTAAGACGGATTTCTGAACTCTGTCCTGGTGGCGCAGAAGTTCAGAAGGCCAACCTAATTACTTGGAACAGGGTAACCTCTGGACAAGCCAGACCAATCAAGGTAGCGATCGCGGCGGTCAAGACTAGGTCTCAAGAGGGGTGAGGGTGACTGAAAGCCCGCAATGAGCACACAAAGCAAGAGCGCTTACAAACTACTCCAAACAGTTGTTATATCAAAAATAGATACACATTTATTTTAAGGCCTTTAAAACAATGACCGTAGCGAGAAAATCACAATATCACAATATTAAACCAACACATACCATATCAACACAATATATATACAAATACACAGTCGCAAGCGTTTAAAGCACGAAATATGTAGTCCACCTGAAAGGAAAGGAAAACAGGCAGTGCGATAACGCTTTAGACTCAGTTCGCCTTCAGAGGCTCCTAACTAGATGGAAGTCCGAGCCCTGCGAAGAGTGGAGCCTTGTGCTCAAAGTACCTGCCACGCCGGTGCCAACGGGCAAAAGGGGGAGCTCTTCGTAGGAAGTCAGACAGTTCGGGTTAGTGCACAGCAGAAGGAGAACAGGTTCCGCAACTCAAGCGCAGCCTCCACAGCGGGCAGAAGCAGAGCGCGAGTACGGCCAAAAGGGTGCTGTTTTTACACAGCAGGGAAAAGCAATGGGATACTGCAGGAGGGTGACCAGATCCTAGCTAAACTACTCACCGGTCCCCGAAGCAAGCAGACCCAGGCTTCTCCACGTTAGTTTCAGCAGCTGGCAGGTTCAGAAGAGCAGGGAACGCCTCGTAGTCGTGTAGAGCAAAAAGACGTCCCAATCGACGAAACCAGCACAGTTTTGTTGCCGCAGCAGGACAACGGAGTGGCCGTGTGTATTCAAGCCAAATGTACACTCCTCCCTTCAGACTTGGGAACGCCAAGCGTACGAAGCGTGGGAGAGTGACCAGGACTCGAAATACAACACAACCTGGCGGCAGTTACAGAGCAGGACTCCCTTGTAAGCTGGTCAGTCAACTGGATGGCCCAGAGACACTTCCGAAGGCTTACTTGGCAGGAGAGGATGAAGTCGCCGGGAATAGCTGTTCCTGCTATTCCAAAGGTCGAAGCACCAGTACAGGCCTTCTGGTTCGATCCAAGGAGGAAAGGGCTTCACAGGACGACAGCAGTGCAAAGGAGGATTCCTTCAGCGGGTCACCAGCGATTCCTCGGTCCAGCCTCTTGGTTGCAGGATACTTGGCTCCTGTATTCCTTCGTTCGTGAGAACTCAGGAGATCGACATGGTAGTGGTGTTTCCAGCTCCCTCTTATCCACGGTTCCCTTCGCGCCAAAACGGAGGGGAGCCAATGGGAGATCCGCTCATCAACACACATACCATACGTGGACCAATCACGGACCACGGTGGTCCCAGGCATTCACACCACCCTAGACTCTCTGGCACCCAGGATGTGTATTGGGACCAGACATCCCAGCCCACACCCTGGAGGCACACAAACGACATATAGAAGCCCGCGAAAGCACCAGGTTTCGCGGGAAAGTACATGCCCAAATAAGGAAGGCCCCGGGTCGCCCGACCTGGGGAAGGTGAAGGGAGCAAGACGGTCAGTGGACAGGACAAAGGAGCCTCGTGGTCTGGCCATTTTGGGAGCCAGGCCACCATTTTGGGTTCAGTGCGAAAAACGTGCTCAGAACGCCAAAAGGAGCTCAAAATAAACAAAACGATCGCTGCCACCATTCCAGTCCCTGAATGACTTGCACCGATCAAAATACCATCCTAAAAGAGTATCTAGGGCCTGTAGAAGGCTAGAGACCCAAGAGAGCTGTAACTTAGCTTACAGTGCCCTCTTGTGTCATGTTGCACTAAAGCCGCAACATGATTAAAGAAACTACGGGAAACAGCGTTCCCCGGTACTGACTGTCTTAAGGGCATGTCAGTTTCCCCGTAAGAAAAGGAGCGAAAGCCCAGAGGAGTGCGGCAGAAGGCTGCACTTCTCTGGCAAAGTCAAGAACAAGGTGAAAACAACAGCAAAAAGTTTAGGGGTTGCCACATGGAAGGAAAATTACCTACAATTACGAAATCTTTCCTAACAGTTTGTTACACCTCCAACTACTGTCTGCCCTAGATATTCCCTCTATGTCTAGAGTCATCCGCACCATATCGTGGCCTGCCCACTCCACCCCACCCATCTTATGTCGCAGTCCAGCACTCTACCGCCCTGAACTCCATTCAGTAGCAAGTAATCTATCCTGGTATATGTTAAATACGGGGGTGAGAAAAAGGTATTTCCCCTTTTATTAGGGTGCTTCATCCGCCACACATCAACCAAGCCCCTCGCCTCAATGGCCTGTCCCAAGTGTCCCCTTCCCCCCTCTTCACGCCTGTCGTCCCCGTTTTTCATGGATTTTCTATCCAGCGCCTCATCCGCCCAGGAGCTGAGGTCACCCTCAATGATTCATAGATCCGCAGGTAGTGCCTGTATGTGATCCAGTGTGCTCTGTCTGAACCCCACTTGACCCTGATTGGGGGCATAAAGGGCCACCAACACTACCCGTGCCCTCTCCAGGGTGCCTTGAACTATGAGAAATCACCCTTCCAACAATCTGGTCTCCTTTGGGCCTGGTAACCTGCATTGTTTGTGCACGATAATCCCTGCCCCACCCTTAATATCGACCCAGAGGCCTTATAAGTCCGCCCAATGCCCGCACCTCTCAGCATTCGCTCCTCACCCATAACTTGGCGGGCTTCCTGCAAAAACAGCACAGCTAGGGTGGCATCTCGGAATTCCTTTGCAACTAAGGACCTTTTCGTGGGCGAGTTTAAACTATTCACATTTAGGGTTCCCACAGTCAGACTCCTGCACCGCTCATTTGGCTCATATCCCTCCTCCTCCCCCACTCTCTTCTCCTCTATTGCATGTCCTCTTCCCCCTCCCCCCACTGCTTCCTATCATACCATTCTCGAAGCAGGCTACATCCTGAGCAAACACATGCTACCTTTAAAACTTTACCCCATAACCAAACAGTTGAAAACAGAAATGTGAGCAAAAATCTGCAGCGTGCTGCGAAGGTTGTTGAGACGCCCTCCATCTTGCCGAAGGCCACCAAGGGGAGAGTGTTGTCCCCCCCACCAGCATTCCACAAGGTACCTATTCAATGTTCAGCATGTTCAATCAGCGGCCTGGGTCCTTGCAGTGCCACCACCCCATAATATTCAAGGCATTCAGGTAGTTTTGTGTGAGGATGGTCCATTCAGGTGCACATATTTCCTCCCTGCTTGCCCCTTCCTTCTTCTATGTGGGCCATTGGTTTGTGACTGCTGGGCCCTATTTGTATCCTGTCTGTCCATCAGGTTAGGTCTGCCGCCGCATTGGATGTTAGGTGACCAAGCACCTGATCCGCTCCTTCTGCTGAAGTGTTGCGGTAGTCCATTGCACCCACCTCGAATTGCAATGAAAACAGGTATCTCCATCTATATCTTATCCCTTTCTCTGATAGCCATTTTGTGAGAGGCCTGAATTCTCTCCTCCTTGAGAGCATCAGATTAGAAAGGTCCTGGTATATCATGATCTTAGACCCATCAAAGTCAATTTCCCTTCGCTCTAGCGCCCAGGCCACCACTTCCGCCATGTCCCTATATCGCAAAAACTTAGCCACAATGGAGCGTGGGCCGTCGTAATATGGCCTGCCTCCCCTGTGCACCCTCTCCAGCTCCACCACTCTACCACCCTCCACCTCAAAGAGGCTTGCATCTTTCACTCCACCTGTCTCAGGGTTTCTATAATTGTTTCTTTCAAGCCCAGTATCCGAACGTTGTTCCATCTTTCTTTATTTTCCAGGACATCTATCCTCAGGGTGACCTCTTCTTCCCGCAGCTCCCACTACATCATTCTTGCATCCAAATACATTTCTACCAGGTGTGCGTTGAGCTGATTGTTCTCCATGCCCTCCACCTTGCTTTCTATGGTTCCAACTCTGCCTGTGAGGTCTGCCAAGGAGGCCTGTATGTCCCCCCTAACGGCCTTGATTTCGGCAAGGATATGCCTGGAGTCCTCCTTTGTGGAAAAGTGACAAGTCGACCTCCGTGAGCATCCTGCCCTCCAGGCCCTTTTTCGACGTGCCCCTCCAATGTTTCTGCTTGTCTGTCTGCCATTTCGAATCTGTGGTGGGTTCAGCACTGCTCTTCCACATTGCCCCTGTTCCGCCAGCTTATTTCCCATCCTGAGCGGGGGAAAGCACTCTTGGGGCAACCCCTCCAGTCCAGGACCAGCACAGCGTCACTGGGTATCTGTCGCCGTGATTCTCAACTGGTCGTGTGACTTTTCCCAGTTTATCTGATTCCCCTGAGGCCACCTTACTGGCTCAGTCACAGGCCCCTGTTCCATCGCCTGCCTGCACTGCATGGGGTCTGCTTGCACCACCGGGGGCACCTCGGTGTGCAGCAACTCCCTCTCTGCGTTCCTGTCACCACTTTAGGTCACAATCACTTGGCTGGATCACTTGGACTCGGCTGGACACCTCTGGGCTACCGCTACAGTTCATGACTCACCCCACGTTATGCTCCCAGGAGATCCATGTGACGTGATAGATCTCGCTCTCGGGACTGGTCTCTCAGGCTCTAGCCCCTGTCAAGGCACTGCTGATCTGCAGTGCTCTGCATCCTCCTTTTACATTGCAGGAGTCTCCCATTGGGTTCTCATGAACGGATTTCCTTCTCTCTGGGAGCGCAGTTGTATCCCGCTCCCTGCATCATCAGCGGTCGTCCGAACACCGTCTGATAACCAAGTCCGGTGCTTGCTGTTTGCGGCACGGCCTCAGCTATGCTGCAGCCGCAAGAAAATTTCCGCGCCTCACTCCCCCGTCTGATCCCGTCTGGGGGTGCCAAGCTGTTTCCGATGGATGATTCCAGTCAAATCCCGGCAGCTGGCCGGTGTACTTGTGCTCTAAATCGTCACCTTGTTGCTGGCTGGGGCGGGAGCCGATATACCGGTCGCCATGTTGTTCTGCGCCACCCCTGGTGGTCTTCTGAGGTCCTATTCTTAATTGCATCATTGAATACTATTGCCCCTTTGTCTCATTATTTTCTTCCCACTCTCTTCTTTTCTTCTTCTGCATGTGATTATGTTGTCACCTTTTATCCTACACTTTATTTTCCTCCAGTACTTCTCATTCCTACCACTTCCAAATCTACAATATTCATGAAGCTCGTCCTTTTCCTTCGTAATGGGCAGCTAAGTTTCTAACGCCTTCATAAATCCTTCCTCATCTTGATTACTTCTTAAATTGGCTGATCAATCTCACTGCCAATCAATTGGCCCCCCTTTTTTCACTATATAACTCAACTCTCCTACTTGTTTGTTGCCTTTCTCTTTGTGATTCTATGAAGGCGTTGCTTGCCTTTCTCCTCTCTTTTGACCATCACCTTTGTCTCAATTTTATCTGTATTGTTTGTAAGTGTATCCATTGTCTGGCCTTTCTGCATGTTCTCAACCATCAGGATCTCTCCATTCTCAATCTCATTTTCTTCTGCTAGTTGCTAAACGTCCATGTGCCCATTCTCGTTTGATGTTTTTCTCTCCTCTGGATCCTAAGCATTGGAGCCATTTGCCTCTTTCTAGCAAATATTTACCTTTGTTCTCTATTTTTCATTGACATGCCCAGCAACACTTTCTTTCTCTTTCCTTGCTATAATGTTTGAAGTTTATTGTAATCATTTTCATTATTTATTATTGTACTGTTAAAGGGGAAGTTTGCTCAGAAATATTACTGTCCCAATCGATTGGGCATGTCTTTTTAAGAATACTGTAATCGATCTTTAAAAAATGTCCTATGCATCTTACCTTAGTTTTCCTCACATTTACACATACGAAAACAACGGTTGGGTGCTGCCATCTTGTGTTAATCTTATCCTTTGATACATCGTCCTAAGTCCAAGTGCCCTTGCCGGCAGGAATATAGATCACCCGCCACTCAAACTATCACTTGTCCAAAGGATATGCTCCACCTATTTTCATGATGTTCTTGGTCAGTGTAGCCCAACGTACCCTGTCATCACCCCTGCCATAACGTTACCTAGCATAGAACCAGGAAGATAAACACACACATCATCTCACAGCATGAAACTTTTCTTTCTTTTCACAAATGGAAGAAAACATTTATTTCGAATAAAACAATAGTGTGCAATGTTAAAAGTACCTTTATTTTTCACAAAAAAGAAGATTATGACCACAAAGATATTGATATATTTAGCCAATAGAAGTTATAGTTAGCGAGCATCACATGCTTCAAATGTTTTATATAAATTCCTCATGAAGCGCTGATTGCATTCTGCGATCGATTAATCCCTGTGTTTCATTTCTTCTCACTTCTTTTTGTCCTTCGGTTTCATCGCTGGTTCTTTTTTTTTTTTCGAACGCACATGGTTTTCCATTATTCAGAAATTAAGGAGTCGTTTCACTTTGAAATGCAACGCCTTCACATCAGCCCGTTTTCACATCATAAACACTGATAAATTGCTCCTTATTGCTGCGAACGCTAAAGGACATATTGATCCCTGGCGATCATCCCACATAATGTGAATCACATAAGCACCAATCATTATCATCATCCAATGTTGATTGAAGAATCCATCAGATGGGAGCTGGAAACTATGGCATGCGCAGAACGGTAGAAATAGCTATGTAAATGACAGAATAAAAGAACATATTTCAGTAGCCGTTTTATAATCAAATATACACATAAAAATATGCCAGCTAACAAGTTACGTTATAATTCAGTATGAATGAGCAACACCCACACCACATGGAATGAACACCGATGTCAAGACGGGCTAGTAGGTCACACACGACGTGCAGGGAAGTGCACAGAAGTAGTCAGAGCACCGAATGAGAGGAGACCTAGGTGCACCTGTTTACCATAGCGGCTCCTACCTGAAACTAAGGACGGAGATAGGAACATCTTAGGTTGAACCACAGACAGAGGGTATTAAAATCAAAGTGGATAGAGTAGCAAGCAAACAGATAGCCCCCAGGTCCCAGGGAGCCCAATGGCACAGGGAAAAGGTTCTGCCCCCTGCCTTAACAGTGCCCAGGGATGCGATTGTGGCTGCACACAGGGATATGTCACGACACAAAGCGGTGTAGTCATCATTAGCCTGAACACAGGTTGTGGGTGCAGGTGTTGGAGGAGTCATCACCACAGTATGGGCTACCTAACAACCCACAACTAAGCACAGAATATATGATTGCGAAAGGCACAACAAACCGCAAGTGCAACACTCAATCGGTTATAGCACGCAGTATGAATATTCTTCAACATAACATAACATACGCTGTGCATTATTTTCATCAAAAAGTACATTTGTCCGTCACATAGTTTCATCAAGCGCATAGCAGACATGCCATTGTCAATCGCCCAAATATTATGTGAAGTTACACTTACATAATTTCAGGGTGTTCCATTCTCTCGATGTCAAGCAGAACAGCTGCTCCGAACAACAGATCCCAGAAATAGAAACTGAAGTTTTGTATGTCCACTTGCAATATAGTCAATGTTATAAATTCTTTGTGGCTATTCGACACATTGGGCCTCATTACGAGTCCGGCGGTAACCAGGCGGTTTTACCGCCTCGGTTACCGCCGGACTCATATTACCATTCCGCCTCCGTGACTCCCGGAAATACCAGGGCATTACGACCCTGGTGTCCCGGGAATTCCGGAGGCGGAATTCGGTAAATCCCCATTCCCATTGAGTCCCATAGGACTTCCCCATTCCCATAGGACTCAATGGGAATGGGGAAGTGGAAACACAGGCACCATCTCGTGATGGTGCTGGTGTTTCCACGTCTGCCTGCAGGCGGGCGGTGCTGAACCCGCCAGGTCAGACCTGGCAGGAACATCACCTCCCGCCTGCAGGACTCGGGATCGGGCGGTCCGGAATTAACAGTGGTGGCGGGTTTACCGCCACTGTTAATTCTGGACCGCCCGACCTGTAATGAGGCCCATTGTGTCCTTCGAACTGTTAGTGTGTTTCATTCAAGGACAAATAACAATGGCAGCCTGCATTCAGTGATCTAAGCAAGCAAGGTGTATGTAACGTTTTGGAGTAAGAATGCCACAAAAAAACATACAGCATAAATCCTTGCTTCTGACACGTGGTTTAGAAAACTAAGGACAGTTATAAACAGCTATTTATAATATGTGCCTCAACAGGGGAGCAAAAATACAACATATTAAGTATTGGTGTTAACTCTAGGGCTATCTCTGTGCTTTAAGAATTGGAGATCCATACCCCTTTCTCGCTCGTGTCGCAATCTTTCATGGCCCAAAGCATACCCCTGCGCATAGTCTCCTACACACAGACAGACCTTCATTACTAGTCCCTGTTCCACCCTTGTTTTGTTTGCTACCTAAACTTCTGTCATATATTGTACGCCTCTCACTATAATTCCCGCATGTCCGCTCATGCTCACTTGTGCACCTGAAGTAGACCTGTGTACCATCAGGCAATACTGGGTGAGATTGCGTGCTCACACTTATTCTCATGTCAAGTAGCCACACGCACCACAATGTGAGGCTTTAAAAAACGGTGTACTCATACCTAGTGCATCTATAGCCTTTTGTCGCACTTGAAGTGACCATTTCTGCTAGCCCGGAATTCAATGTGGTGTATTTATCTCGTTTTTATTGAATTTTATTGAGCATTTGTAAGGCGCTTTACACAACAGTATTGTGTTTCAAAGCGTCACCATGCTCTAAGAGAACAGAACATGGGAAATAATAACAATGGAAAAACAGTAATATACAGTCGGTGTCCCACTAGGCCTTGTGGCATTTGCCAGTGCAAGTGCATTGTGGAGAGGTGCTGGTGAAGGGGATGGAAGTAGGGGCAGAGGGGTGGACAAGTACTGGAGGAGAGCCTGGGAGGGAAGCGCTAAGGGGAACCAATTAGGAGAACCTCGGGTTTAGTGCTAGTACAGGTGGATCTCAAGGGTGGTATGTGAGCCAACATGCCGGGGACTGCAGGGCAGTGAAGTGGAGTGGAGGGGTCTCAGTATTGACTGGGAGCATGGTTCTGGGATACTGTGAGATTCATGATGATCAGGCCACTGGTCACAGCGGCAGTGCGGTGATAAGCGGAGAAGTGAAAGAGGGATGATGCGAAAGAGGGCCTTGTGGATGATTAAGAGGGTCTTGAATTCGATCCTTGCAACTGGGCTTGAGGGCAAGGAGAATTCTTGAACCAATATTCTGTATTCGCTTGAGGGGCCAAACAGAGGAAAGACCGAGATTGAGAAAGAGGCTCTTGCAGTAGTCCAGCCTGGAGAGGACGAGAGCTCCGGAGACATTGAGCTTCTGGGGGAAGGTGAGGAAAGGAAGAATGCCTATGAGGAGGTTGAACTAGTTACCTATGCTTCCATGATTGGAAATATGCATCAAAGTTTAGAACAACGGGTCATATGTCTGTACAACAATTGTCAAGTGCACTGTGTGTCTTTAGCTCAGTTGTTCATGGGTGGTCCCCATAGTTACAATTTCCAACAACTTCTTCTCATGTATCGCATAACATGAATTCTACCATGAACATGTGAACCAAACCAGGGAAATGGCGGGTGGTGAATTGCAAGCAAATGGTCAACAAGCTATGTGGGCTAATGCAGTTGGGCTAATACATAAACAAATGTGCACCCCTATGACTTTGTCTGATAAGACTGCCTGATTAAGATCAACAACACAATAACGCAACAAATGGTTATTGTTCAGTCGATCCTTGTTTGAATTTTATTTATTTTAATTTATTTTTTGGGATATTTGTAATGTGCCAATACAACTAATGGTACCACAAGACTGACAAGTGGGGGCGGGAGGGGCTGATTTGGGACAAGCGATAAAGATAATAGTGGTCCTTGCTAGTAGTTCATTTAAAATTTGGAAAGTGCAACTGTGTGTGAAGACGAGGTATGGGTGTGAGTGCCTGTTGGCTTAATGCGGAGTGTTAGAGTGGTAAGGGAAGTGCACAGTAAAGAAGAGAGCGTGCAGTTGAAAGGCGTGAGAGTGTGTTGCAGGGGGGACATTAACTGGGGACAGGGGACTGCTAAGGGAGGCCATGTCTGCAAGCACCAGTAATTGCATGGATTGCAGGTGGTGAGGGTCAACCAGAGGGGCCTATTCTGATAGACAAGAGTACTTCCCATCTGGTGCTACTATTAATGGGTGACAAAGAGAAACGGGAGAGGACAGAGACCATGTGGGTAGTCCATATGTCCAGAGAGGGAGCGACAAATAGGATGTCTGTGACAGTCTGCCTGGAAGCAGCATTGACGTTGGTGTCAGTGATGTGTAGGCTAGGCGGCGATTATTCTGTATTCATGATAAATTCAAACAATGTCAATATTACATCTTGCTTCTGTTGGATTGTAAATATTCAAAGACGTGACCACATTATTTACAGATGATTTTTGATTTGTCATAATGTACATTTTACACAAACATTTAAAAAAGATTCAAAGAATCGAAAAGCATATGTCTCAAGAATTTCAATCCCCAAAAATGTTTCCATGATTTTGAAATAAAGGCACATTCTTCAAATAATCACATTGGCATTTTAGATTTTAATATATATACAGTGACAGAGGAAAAGCAATATAAAGAAAGGAAAGGTAAAATTAAACCATATATGCATATTTAACACGATTACATCTCCAAAAATAAATAAATAAAATACACTATTGAACATGCAGAGAACAACCTTACCCCACCTGATAAACACCACTATAGCTCATACCTGTAAAAAGTTGGGTGAACGTTAGCACTTGCCACACTAACTAAGCTGTGGATATAGGCAGGGGCATGGTCCGAAGAGAGTTGTAAATGTAGGCAGACGCTGCCCCTGGACACAATTGCAAGCGTTAGATTCCAAAGGGGGTAAGAGCGGTAACATAAATAAGCAACCAAATAAGATGAATGCCGAGCAGCCCCAACACATGGAGGGAGTAAATCCGAGCTTACCAATGCTGCCCTCCTACTAGACTAGATAGGGAATGCTCTCTGGGCTAGACCGCAAGGGACGCACAAACGCATGCCCACACCCGTATACAAACATGGGCTTCATAGGCGGCCGGTACCCAACTTGGGCAAGGTTATGCATATGAATGGATGCCATATGGGAAAGGGACCGTGAGTGCCGTACAGCAACTGACCTGGACGTAGACACGGAAAAGCCCGCACAACCCACTTAATTAGAAATATGGAAATTTAGCGCCTCACTTAGCAATGCCAATTAACCAACCCACTAACAATTTCACCCTCTGCATACACCTCTCAAACTCTAAACAAACACAACCACAAACCTACAACACAACAATCCGCACAAACTTCACTACACTGCAACAACAAAACAAAGCTCACATAGACCCGCACAACAGCACACAGCATCTTCTGACAGTGTAACACCCCGAGCCCAGCCAACGGAATTCCGGGCTAAGGCCGCCAACAGCACATCACTGCTCTCTTGCACTTCAGCTCATCCCACTAACTGCCCCCCACCTCCTCCCTTTATTTCAGCCGCCAGAGCTCCAGGGGACCACTCCGGTGGTGATAGTGCGCGGTACAAATATCCTTTAACATTAACATTAACATTGCAAGTGTTATACCATTACATTATTTTTTACATTGATACAGTGTTCAACAATTGGGTAACATATTGATTCTTGCTTGTGAAAAATGTGTAAAGACAGCTACAAATCATTTAAATCTAGAAGTCAACCTCTCAACTAGTTCAGGTTTTGGGGGACAAGCCTCTTTTGCAATGTTCTGTGGCAAAGTCCGGGCCCTGGAAACAAAATCAGGATCCATTCCATGTGTATGCATGGACAGCACATTCAATGTCAGATCTTTCACAAATTCAAAATCCATCTTCCGAAATATTGACTTGGCCACCCACTATTTGCTTCATTTTGCAAACGCCATGTGGTAACGAAGCATCCCGTAAGTTCCTGCGGTTTTTGCTTGTTCCCTCTCAACGTTCTCATCGTACGCAAGTACAGCCATTCTTGTTGTGGCCTCCATACCGTCTATGCCGAAATGAAACCTTTTTGGCCTGTACTTTAGGCACATATTATGGAACACCTCCAAATCTCAAGTGTGGCAGAAAGCATTTTGTCGTACACAATTTTCTCCAGTTCTGCATGAGGAGGGGAACTTGACACCATCCACTTCTTCTTACGCTCCTGATCCTTAGGCAACGGTCCATGTCCACATTCGTGGACATTTTCATTTTATCTACAAGAATGGATGTTGGAACAATTGTACACCAATTGAGCGCCACTTTTCAAGTAGAATTTCTACAGATACATTACAAGTTTTTGAGCTCCACCAAAGATGGTTGCTGATAGACTGAAACCACCTTAACATTTATTCTGAACCCTTTTTTTTACCAGCAGTTGTCATTTTTTTAAAAATTGCCATACATCAAATTAATGCTCTATGTGTGGGAACTGCTCTTTCATGGCCTTTGCTATTCCAACGTGCCTGTCAGTGGCTATCAGGAATATTTGCATTCCCCTGGATTCCAGAAGATTTGTCAATGAATTGGGAAGATTGTTCAGTTATTTCGGGCTGTGATATTTCTGCATGAATTGGAGAAACAGGGATAGTTGAATGTTTCATCGGTGGACATTTTGTTTAGGGTATAGATTGTGTCATTGGGTCTTCAAGCATTTCTGATACATCTTCTGTGTCATCAGTTTCATCTAGACGACATTGTGCAATGTAGCAATGATCCATGGTTATTTTCCATGGCTCGCTGGTGACATTACATTCATGTTCCGTCCACTGGACATCTGCATCACAGCTCTGAACCTTGACTGGACCATGTTGTGCTTCAAAAAGTAGTGATACATAGTGAAATCCATTTGGCAAGCAACATCATTTGTTTCTATTGTCTGAGATTTTATGCTGCTCTTCCTCTTGGACCTCTAACAGATTGAAATGAACAACATGCTCAATGTATAGCACACGTACAGAAGATAATAATTAAAAACTGAAAAACATAATATCAGCAAAATATCTGCTTAAAAACCTCTCCTAAACAAACTGGTTTGTTTGTTACCCTTGTTTTCTTTACTTTCGTTGAAACAGTGGACTTCAATGTGCCGACCACAAGACCAAGCTGGAAAAAAGTATTTTTACAATGCATAAACCCAGCAAATGTCTTTTCCACTCAAAAAAACATATGTGCCCATCTTCAAATAGAACCTACTTTACGTGCGTAAAACATTGGAACATATTAAAAATTACAATGCCAATCAGATGTGATGATAAATGATATTTCAGATTATGTTATGTTTCAATGTGTCTCTTCCATTCGACGCTTCAGTGGTACATTCCTTGGACAAAACATGAATTGAAAAAAAGTTAATTGTTAAGCACATTTAATTGTACAATCTTTGATCTCACAAAGTACTTCTCGATAAAACTGTTTTAAATAATTGTCACCCTGAAATGATAAGGTTAGTCATTGTAAAATAATTTAAAATTCTTAGCAAGTTCACATTGAATACTTGGAACGTATGACGTTTTCAGCATATGTATTTACATTTCACCTGATAACCTTCCGAGATGTCACATGGAGTTGATGTGATATCATCCTGCAAAACATAGTGATTAAAATATTGCTTCCCGAAGTAGTTTGCACTGTAATGTTTTAATTTTAATGTATTCTGCTTTGGGTAGGAAGTTAAATGTTATTAACAAAAACAAAAACTTTCATACAGTGAAAGTTTACATGCATTTCATTTTCATATGATGTTTTTGAGGAGGATTTACTTTCATTTTTGCATGTCTATTTGCGATAAATATAAAACAGTATTGTAAATTGTTTGAAAAATAAAACACTTATGTTAATATCAAACCAAATAAAGTAGATCCACAGCTACCAATGTAATGCAAATTCTAACTACGTATACCTCATATTCCGGACCGGTTTCAAATGAGGAAGGGATTGTCGTTGAAGTTCCAGCATCCCCCTATAACAACGTAATTGTTTTAATGTGGATGTAAAAACAAAATTAAAAAGAAAACATCAGATGCAGATGATGGTCCATATTGAGAGACACTCCTACAAGACACTTCTTGTCAATAACTAATATTATACATAATAATCTTCAATATATTTCTATTCGAAGTAGGCGACATGCATGTATTGTTTAGTGGCATGTAAAAGATCAGTCTAAAATAATTACTTGCTAGGTGAGCAATGTTGCTGTTGACCCCTGAATAGTGATCAATGATGAATCTTGCTCCATTATATTATGTGCATAATCAGAAACAAGTCCAATTGAAAAGGTACATTAGTATTATAAATTTGACCACATCCAACGCTCAAAAACATTACTACGTGCATGTGGCTTGGCCTCACCATTGGGATAATCGATGTGTCTGTGGTTTCCTCATTGGTGAAGGTCTGTACTTCCAACAGTGAGCTGTATGTAAAGAAAGACATGTTAACCAACAAATTAAAAAAATTAAGTGAAAGTGGGGATAGACAAAGTAGACTAGAGTGAACCGTTTTAAAATACAGTGCTTTGAGTCGCAAGAGAAGAACATCAAAGAATATCTGGTTCACTCACTTTTTCAACCGGATTCAATGTACATGGGGCAAAGAACATTATGTCCATTGGAAAGACATTTTCCCTGTGGGAATTGTGGGAATTGTGTGGCCTGTAAGTTTACTAAAAAGATTAAATCATTTCCAATTGGCCAGCGGGAATGGTTACTCAAAGATTTCACTAATTGCATAAGCTCAAATGTGATCTACTGTATCCAGTGCCCGTGCGGCCTGAGATATGTTGGAGAGACCACGCGAGCGATTCACCTCAGAATATCGGACATCGGTCCAAGATACAGTGCAAGACATTGACAAGACCCTTAGTGGCACATTTCTTAGAGGCTAGACATACACCAAATGATTTTCTCTGGTGGGTTCTGGAGAGAATCAAAGGTGGGCCAGACATACAACAAAGTCACCTACATAGGGAATCCAGGTGGATACATCACCTTGAGACATACCACCATGGCCTCAATGAGACCGTTCAACCAATAACATTTTGAATCTTTGGCCAACAAGTGGACCTTCCTCCATTTTGAAGGTCCCCACTCGTAGCATACAGTAAGATCCATGTGCCATTGACAGATAAATTACTAGGCTACCATCAGGCCACAACACAAGAGAACACACGACTCAGGTTCAGTTGAATGTCGAGACAGGGCTTTCAAGCACTGACATCCACGCACAGCAACTGAGAGCATCCCGATGTCGAGTGTGCATTCCCCCACGACAGCCCTCTACAGCCACCGGATACAGTCCTGCAACAGTCTTGACAGGATCGTACCCCATAATAGATCAATTTATTATCATATCAATCATCTGATACAGGACACGTCACAACAGTACCAGACATCCATTTAGGCAAGAGAACACACTCTGGCCTCACTCCGCGATGTATCTTGAGGTACTTAGCAAGCTGCATGGCCTCATTACTGGCTGCGTACACAGCTGACAGATGGGCTCACCCCCCAGGTTGGTTACCAAGCCGGGGCCTCCGGTGCCGTGATCGAGCCCCAGAGCATATCCCTTTGTGTTTTGGGGGTCTGAATAGTTGGTAGCTGTTTCTTTAATTCTAGTCACATGGGAAACGCGGTTCGCCGACGCGCCTGTGTTTGACATTATACACAGGCGGCTCTGCAAATTACAGAAGCTGTATCCGCGATTCACCACTACAGCCTGGGAGACGCCCCACCTGGCATCACGTCACGCGTGCAGGCACCAATAGGGATAGCACGCTCAGAACATAGTCTCCATGGCTATGGCTTAAGTTTGAGGAAGTGAACCAGGCTTGTACACATAACCTTTAGGAGCGCGGCCGTGGCAAACAACACTTGCACTCGCATCTCTCTGCATTCTAAGGTAAGACGGAAGAGGTAGGAGGGAAGGAGTGCTTTTATGAGCACGTTTGCTCTCCTGATTTATTTATGAGTCGCATTAGCACTGACTCATCTGTTAGAGACCGGGCTAGTTCTTTACATGGTTTATAGTGATTATTTTGAAAAAAAAGTTTCGAAAAACAAAAATTTCGAAAACAAAGTTTCGAAAAAAAAGCTGTGACAAGCTATATTTAACATGCAAAGTGCATTTCTTTCGAAACCAATCCGTCAACAATAGTCATGGACTGGTTTCAATTGAAATGCACTTTCACATGTTAAAAGTAGCATTTCAATGCTTTTTTTTGTAACTTTGAAAGGTTACATGGAGCTGTCCAGCACTGGACAGCTCCATGTAACATTTCAAAGTTTTTGTGTATATTGGGGGGTTCCCCCCAGACCCCCAAGCCCCACACCACCCTCCCACCACCCAACCCTAACCCAAGCCCCAAACAGAACCCTAACCCTAGCCCTGGCCCAGACCCTAACCCTAACGCTAATATAACCCTTAAACTAACCCAAATCCCAACCCTAACCTTATTTTAACACTTAAACTAACCCTAACCCCAACCCTAACCCTAAACCCTAACCCTAAACCCTAACACTAGCCTCAACTGTAACCCTAATTTAACCCCTAAACCAACCCAAGCCATATTCCTAACCCTATTTTAACACTTAAACTAACCCTAGCCCCAACCCTAACCCCAACCCTAAACCATAACCCTAGCCCTAACCCTAACCCTAATTTAACCCCTAAGCTAACCCAAACCCCAACCAAAACCCTAACCCTGGCCCCAGCCCTGCACTAATACTTACCATCACATGTCCATGGCACCTTCACATTTTTTTCAACATAATTGTCATTCAAATGATTGGCATTTCGACAAATAAAATTCGAAAGTTTGCCATTCAAAACGTTTACATTCGTTAGAATAACCGGATACCTCTTCACACCATATGGTGGACAGGCAGCCCGGACTACATAGGCTCGACATGTTGTTTAACTTCGCATGAGCTCTGGAGAATCGAGAGCAGATCGGACACCATTGGTTCTAACATACTGGTGGACTTACACTTTTTAGGCCATTCGCAGAACTGACTTAGGGTATTTTGGATTTTGAACCTTCTATATTGGTATGATGATCCAGTGAGCCTGAGCCTCTGTTTTCCCCTATTAGGAGCAGAGACAGAGAGACTCCCGATCAACTGTAGTCCACCCCATTTAGCACTAGATCCGAGAATCACGGTACCACAAAAACATGTAAGGACCGGGACCCTCACCATGTGGTTTATTGCGTAGACTAATCTAGCAAGTATGTAGATTTCATAATACACATATACATACCTACTTGGTTCATTTTCCATAGGTATGGACGCACGCTACATCTATCTCCCTAGCCAGGGAAAGGACGCACTAGGAATAGTCCCGCTATACCTATCAGATTTATCACCACAAGACTTGGGTACCCACATTTCCAGGTGAACGAGTATATTGTTGACATGCATTGTGCATACTAATGTTTACACCATTTGCATCTGCTCCTTACAACACAACCTCTCCTTCTTAGGAACCAACAGGGGTACATACGTCACAACCGGACCACATGTTGGGCAGCCACGCAAGGCTCAACGTACTCCTTCTCTTTCGTACCTGTCTTCAGGAAGTGATTTGTTCTCCACTGAAGGCACAAGTCGAAACTTGGGATTCAGGTCCCGGCAGGTAAAATAAAGGCTGGTGACTAGAGTGTAATTTCAGATTATCTATGCTTAGTAGCCACAAGCACTGATTGAGAGGTTTTACTCACATTGCTTTCATGAATCTACTCACAGGGTTTTCTAATTGACGCTCATCCGCCGAAACGTGAAGAGAGCAGGGAACCAGGATTCAGCATGCGGGCCCCTTGCACTCTCTCCAAATGTGTTTGTCACTCATCATTTCACGTTGGCAAAGATATCTTTTACCATAAAGACCCAGACATAGGACTCCCACAGCCACAGGATTAGTAGGACAACTTTGGAAATCCTCTAACCATTACCAAGTATTTCACATATTGGAATGGTCACATTTACTGCTCAAATATCAAGTCTATATAATTTCTAAGTATTAAATCGATGTACGATGGGATGCAAGAATCAAATAAGATTTTAGTCATCTATCACCCAGTCACAAATGACTTTTTAACTTTTGGTTTTCTCTTTCTGTTTATGCACTAAGATCATCAATGAATCTTAATTGATGAGACACTTGGATATTGATTTATGTTGTGTTAAGAAATAACAATTGATTTACACTTGACCTTGATTGATTTCTTTTGATTTCACCTCTGATATTGTATTCAGAACAACGTATGTATTTGGTTTGTCTTATTCTTTAAAACAAAAATATTTTTTGAATCACATGAAAAATTAAAAATCATGTGACTTTTCATTGGGTTTTTTCATTTATCAATGTTATATATGCATGAGTAATGTGAGTTGCTTCCTTTAGATGAATTGTCCATAAATTGTTACAAATAAGGAGTTTGGACAATGTATTGACAAATCTGACATTCAAAAGAGTGTGGATAGTCATACTTAGTCTTTTTCCACTTCGAGACACAGATAGGGGCACACGTATATTGGTGAACATTGAGTCGCGAGCACAACTTGTGTAATATTGAAGTAAATATTCCCCAAAGACTCAAAAATGGCCATCATGTTACCTTTTCCCCACACTAATTCATTATATTGCAAGATCATTTGTATACCAACATACTTAACAAATTCTTCGTCCAATACTCACCGGAGCAAGCATGTGCTGAAATTTAGTTGGAACTGCATTTGGAAGTAATTTACAAAGGCATCTGGGGTGACGTTTTTTAGTGTATTGGGATGCTTCATACATATCGTCTGAGAAGTGCATGCTGCAGACGTGGAATCGATTGCCCCTCACGTCTTCCAAGACATCCTTGGCTCTGCTTTAAATTTAAAACGTGGGAAATCTGCAATGTAAAAGCCATGTTCTTATTAAATCTAAATCCTTTGGAAGTACATGCAGGACTGTGCCAGGAGTTCTGACATGTCTCATAGTATGGCAATCAAAAATGATGATGAAGGTATTCTTGAAATGTCCATAAGGTCTTTTAAAGAAATATAAATAATTATAAAATGTAATTAAGTATCACTGTGAGCAAAGCAACGATCACATAGCTTTGTTTGTAAACTTTGTTTTAAATTTTAAAAAACTCTATAACCTTGTCTAATTATCACAGCGATCAATTTAGTCAGAACTCATTGTTCTAACGTGAATTGTAACATATTACTAGTTCAATACCCTTTGAGCCACCAAAAGTAAACATGCATTCAAAACATGGACTACGAAACATGGCATTCTGATACAATATTCTGCAATGAAATGTGCTAATTCAAGAGATAAAAATACATAAAATGTTCCATAATGATAATCTCCTTGAGATAAATTAAAATGAGAATACGGTGTACATTGGGTATAAAACAATACAATCTTTCTGAGCAACGATCGATGAAACTACGGAACGAAATAGTTGACCAACCCTTACTTGTATGCACAGATGATCCAATTAAGCAAGCCTGGTAACAAGTAGATCAATGGCGATGTACCTCGTGGATTGCAGATATGTTTCCTAGTGAATTATCAAGGTGTTCAGGAAGGCTTAAAAAAGTGGGCGTGTATGTGAATGTGTGACGTGTTCATTGACACCCACCAAGCCTCAATGCCAATGTTTGACATCCTCATACCCATGCAGCGAGCCCTCTCAGGAGTGCACGGTCATAGGTGCGAACTGCCATTGATACTGGAGGGCGGTGGATGGGCGTGAGGTGAGCGCAGATGGCCCGGAACAATGTTCAAGGGATACACACAAATGTTGATTGGAGGGAAGGGGTCTTCAAAGGGAAGCATGGAGACACTGGGTCTGGGGCGGCCATGTGGACAATGGTTGCAGTGCGGAAGATTCCTTTGAGATGTACATGGTAGGGTATTTGGCACATTGAGCGTCTCCATCCACCCAGCCCCCTTGGGAGTGCACCGTCATAGGTATGACCTGCCATCTGCAGGGGGATGGATGGGCATGAGGCGAGCGCAAATGGCCTGGAACAATGTTCAAGGGACACATACATATCTTGATTGCAGGGACAGGGTCTTCAAAGGGGAGTCTGGAGACATCAGGTCTGGGAAGGCCATGTGGATAATGGTCATAGTGCAGAAGATTCCTTTGAGGTGTACATGGTGTTCTGCACCTTGAGCGTCCCCATGCACCCAGCCCCCTCAGGAGCACTCAGTCATCGGTGCGAACTGCCATTGATAGCGGAGGGGGATGGGTGGCCATGAGGTGAATGCAATAGGCCAGAAACAATGTTCAAGGGATACATACATATGTTAATTTCAGGGACATAGTCTTCAAAGGGGAGTCTGGAAACATCTGGTCTGGGGAGGCCATGTGGACAATGGTTGCAGGGCAGAAGATTCCTTTGAGGGGTACATGGTTTTTGACAGCTTGAGAGTCCCCATCCACCCAGCCGGCTCGGGAGTGCAGGGTCATAGGTGCGAACTGCCATTGATACTGGAGGGGGATGGATGGCCGTGAGGCGAGTGCAAGAAGCCTGGAACAATGTTCATGGGATACATACATATGTTGATTGCAGGGATGGGGTCTTCAAAGGGGAGTTTGAAACACTGGGTCTGGGGAGGCCATGTGGACAATCGTTGCAGTGCAGAAGATTCCTTTGAGGTGTACATGGTGTTCGGCACCTTGAGCGTCTCAATGCATCCAGCCCCCTCGGGAGCATGCAGTCATAAGTGCAAACTGCTATTGATACTGGATGGGGATGGATGGGTATCAGTCGAGCGCAAAATGCCACCAAACCTCTTTCATAAACCTCCTAGACAGTTGGACATGTTGACTTACTGAAAAATTCAAACAACTATTCTATTAAATCTTTTTCAATGTACTTTGGTAATGTAGATGGCACAAACAAACTACAAATTGTATTGATGCGGTTGTGGTACTGTGTATAAAATTCTGTTGTACTGTGCGTTGTCACTGGGGATTTTTATGCGAATGCTCGAAACGACACAGGCAGATATTACTCATCGAACGCAGAATGCAATCCTTTCATTGTGCAATGTAGCAATGATCCATGGTTATTTTCCATGGCTCGCTGGTGACATTACATTCATGTTCCGTCCACTGGACATCTGCATCACAGCTCTGAACCTTGACTGGACCATGTTGTGCTTCAAAAAGTAGTGATACATAGTGAAATCCATTTGGCAAGCAACATCATTTGTTTCTATTGTTGTCTGAGATTTTATGCTGCTCTTCCTCTTGGACCTCTAACAGATTGAAATGAACAACATGCTCAATGTATAGCACACGTACAGAAGATAATAATTAAAAACTGAAAAACATAATATCAGCAAAATACCTGCTTAAAAACCTCTCCTAAACAAACTGGTTTGTTTGTTACCCTTGTTTTCTTTACTTTCGTTGAAACAGTGGACTTCAATGTGCCGACCACAAGACCAAGCTGGAAAAAAGTATTTTTACAATGCATAAACCCAGCAAATGTCTTTTCCACTCAAAAAAACATATGTGCCCATCTTCAAATAGAACCTACTTTACGTGCGTAAAACATTGGAACATATTAAAAATTACAATGCCAATCAGATGTGATGATAAATGATATTTCAGATTATGTTATGTTTCAATGTGTCTCTTCCATTCGACGCTTCAGTGGTACATTCCTTGGACAAAACATGAATTGAAAAAAAGTTAATTGTTAAGCACATTTAATTGTACAATCTTTGATCTCACAAAGTACTTCTCGATAAAACTGTTTTAAATAATTGTCACCCTGAAATGATAAGGTTAGTCATTGTAAAATAATTTAAAATTCTTAGCAAGTTCACATTGAATACTTGGAACGTATGACGTTTTCAGCATATGTATTTACATTTCACCTGATAACCTTCCGAGATGTCACATGGAGTTGATGTGATATCATCCTGCAAAACATAGTGATTAAAATATTGCTTCCCGAAGTAGTTTGCACTGTAATGTTTTAATTTGAATGTATTCTGCTTTGGGTAGGAAGTTAAATGTTATTAACAAAAACAAAAACTTTCATACAGTGAAAGTTTACATGCATTTCATTTTCATATGATGTTTTTGAGGAGGATTTACTTTCATTTTTGCATGTCTATTTGCGATAAATATAAAACAGTATTGTAAATTGTTTGAAAAATAAAACACTTATGTTAATATCAAACCAAATAAAGTAGATCCACAGCTACCAATGTAATGCAAATTCTAAATACGTATACCTCATATTCCGGACCGGTTTCAAATGAGGAAGGGATTGTCGTTGAAGTTCCAGCATCCCCCTATAACAACGTAATTGTTTTAATGTGGATGTAAAAACAAAATTAAAAAGAAAACATCAGATGCAGATGATGGTCCATATTGAGAGACACTCCTACAAGACACTTCTTGTCAATAACTAATATTATACATAATAATCTTCAATATATTTCTATTCGAAGTAGGCGACATGCATGTATTGTTTAGTGGCATGTAAAAGATCAGTCTAAAATAATTACTTGCTAGGTGAGCAATGTTGCTGTTGACCCCTGAATAGTGATCAATGATGAATCTTGCTCCATTATATTATGTGCATAATCAGAAACAAGTCCAATTGAAAAGGTACATTAGTATTATAAATTTGACCACATCCAACGCTCAAAAACATTACTACGTGCATGTGGCTTGGCCTCACCATTGGGATAATCGATGTGTCTGTGGTTTCCTCATTGGTGAAGGTCTGTACTTCCAACAGTGAGCTGTATGTAAAGAAAGACATGTTAACCAACAAATTAAAAAAATTAAGTGAAAGTGGGGATAGACAAAGTAGACTAGAGTGAACCGTTTTAAAATACAGTGCTTTGAGTCGCAAGAGAAGAACATCAAAGAATATCTGGTTCACTCACTTTTTCAACCGGATTCAATGTACATGGGGCAAAGAACATTATGTCCATTGGAAAGACATTTTCCCTGTGGGAATTGTGGGAATTGTGTGGCCTGTAAGTTTACTAAAAAGATTAAATCATTTCCAATTGGCCAGCGGGAATGGTTACTCAAAGATTTCACTAATTGCATAAGCTCAAATGTGATCTACTGTATCCAGTGCCCGTGCGGCCTGAGATATGTTGGAGAGACCACGCGAGCGATTCACCTCAGAATATCGGACATCGGTCCAAGATACAGTGCAAGACATTGACAAGACCCTTAGTGGCACATTTCTTAGAGGCTAGACATACACCAAATGATTTTCTCTGGTGGGTTCTGGAGAGAATCAAAGGTGGGCCAGATATACAACAAAGTCACCTACATAGGGAATCCAGGTGGATACATCACCTTGAGACATACCACCATGGCCTCAATGAGACCGTTCAACCAATAACATTTTGAATCTTTGGCCAACAAGTGGACCTTCCTCCATTTTGAAGGTCCCCACTCGTAGCATACAGTAAGATCCATGTGCCATTGACAGATAAATTACTAGGCTACCATCAGGCCACAACACAAGAGAACACACGACTCAGGTTCAGTTGAATGTCGAGACAGGGCTTTCAAGCACTGACATCCACGCACAGCAACTGAGAGCATCCCGATGTCGAGTGTGCATTCCCCCACGACAGCCCTCTACAGCCACCGGATACAGTCCTGCAACAGTCTTGACAGGATCGTACCCCATAATAGATCAATTTATTATCATATCAATCATCTGATACAGGACACGTCACAACAGTACCAGACATCCATTTAGGCAAGAGAACACACTCTGGCCTCACTCCGCGATGTATCTTGAGGTACTTAGCAAGCTGCATGGCCTCATTACTGGCTGCGTACACAGCTGACAGATGGGCTCACCCCCCAGGTTGGTTACCAAGCCGGGGCCACCGGTGCCGTGATCGAGCCCCAGAGCATATCCCTTTGTGTTTTGGGGGTCTGAATAGTTGGTAGCTGTTTCTTTAATTCTAGTCACATGGGAAACGCGGTTCGCCGACGCGCCTGTGTTTGACATTATACACAGGCGGCTCTGCAAATTACAGAAGCTGTATCCGCGATTCACCACTACAGCCTGGGAGACGCACCACCTGGCATCACGTCACGCGTGCAGGCACCAATAGGGATAGCACGCTCAGAACATAGTCTCCATGGCTACGGCTTAAGTTTGAGGAAGTGAACCAGGCTTGTACACATAACCTTTAGGAGCGCGGCCGTGGCAAACAACACTTGCACTCGCATCTCTCTGCATTCTAAGGTAAAACGGAAGAGGTAGGAGGGAAGGAGTGCTTTTATGAGCACGTTTGCTCTCCTGATTTATTTATGAGTCGCATTAGCACTGACTCATCTGTTAGAGACCGGGCTAGTTCTTTACATGGTTTATAGTGATTATTTTGAAAAAAAAGTTTCGAAAAACAAAAATTTCGAAAACAAAGTTTCGAAATAAAAGCTGTGACAAGCTATATTTAACATGCAAAGTGCATTTCTTTCGAAACCAATCCGTCAACAATAGTCATGGACTGGTTTCAATTGAAATGCACTTTCACATGTTAAAAGTAGCATTTCAATGCTTTTTTTTGTAACTTTGAAAGGTTACATGGAGCTGTCCAGCACTGGACAGCTCCATGTAACATTTCAAAGTTTTTGTGTATATTGGGGGGTTCCCCCCAGGCCCCCCAAGCCCCACACCACCCTCCCACCACCCAACCCTAACCCAAGCCCCAAAGAGAACCCTAACCCTAGCCCTGGCCCAGACCCTAACCCTAACGCTAATATAACCCTTAAACTAACCCAAATCCCAACCCTAACCTTATTTTAACACTTAAACTAACCCCAACCCTAACCCTAAACCCTAACCCTAAACCCTAACACTAGCCTCAACTCTAACCCTAATTTAACCCCTAAACCAACCCAAGCCATAATCCTAACCCTATTTTAACACTTAAACTAACCCTAGCCCCAACCCTAACCCCAACCCTAAACCATAACCCTAGCCCTAACCCTAACCCTAATTTAACCCCTAAGCTAACCCAAACCCCAACCAAAACCCTAACCCTGGCCCCAGCCCTGCACTAATACTTACCATCACATGTCCATGGCACCTTCACATTTTTTTCAACATAATTGTCATTCAAATGATTGGCATTTCGACAAATAAAATTCGAAAGTTTGCCATTCAAAACGTTTACATTCGTTAGAATAACCGGATACCTCTTCACACCATATGGTGGACAGGCAGCCCGGACTACATAGGCTCGACATGTTGTTTAACTTCGCATGAGCTCTGGAGAATCGAGAGCAGATCGGACACCATTGGTTCTAACATACTGGTGGACTTACACTTTTTAGGCCATTCGCAGAACTGACTTAGGGTATTTTGGATTTTGAACCTTCTATATTGGTATGATGATCCAGTGAGCCTGAGCCTCTGTTTTCCCCTATTAGGAGCAGAGACAGAGAGACTCCCGATCAACTGTAGTCCACCCCATTTAGCACTAGATCCGAGAATCACGGTACCACAAAAACATGTAAGGACCGGGACCCTCACCATGTGGTTTATTGCGTAGACTAATCTAGCAAGTATGTAGATTTCATAATACACATATACATACCTACTTGGTTCATTTTCCATAGGTATGGACGCACGCTACATCTATCTCCCTAGCCAGGGAAAGGACGCACTAGGAATAGTCCCGCTATACCTATCAGATTTATCACCACAAGACTTGGGTACCCACATTTCCAGGTGAACGAGTATATTGTTGACATGCATTGTGCATACTAATGTTTACACCATTTGCATCTGCTCCTTACAACACAACCTCTCCTTCTTAGGAACCAACAGGGGTACATACGTCACAACCGGACCACACGTTGGGCAGCCACGCAAGGCTCAACGTACTCCTTCTCTTTCGTACCTGTCTTCAGGAAGTGATTTGTTCTCCACTGAAGGCACAAGTCGAAACTTGGGATTCAGGTCCCGGCAGGTAAAATAAAGGCTGGTGACTAGAGTGTAATTTCAGATTATCTATGCTTAGTAGCCACAAGCACTGATTGAGAGGTTTTACTCACATTGCTTTCATGAATCTACTCACAGGGTTTTCTAATTGACGCTCATCCGCCGAAACGTGAAGAGAGCAGGGAACCAGGATTCAGCATGCGGGCCCCTTGCATTCTCTCCAAATGTGTTTGTCACTCATCATTTCACGTTGGCAAAGATATCTTTTACCATAAAGACCCAGACATAGGACTCCCACAGCCACAGGATTAGTAGGACAACTTTGGAAATCCTCTAACCATTACCAAGTATTTCACATATTGGAATGGTCACATTTACTGCTCAAATATCGAGTCTATATAATTTCTAAGTATTAAATCGATGTACGATGGGATGCAAGAATCAAATAAGATTTTAGTCATCTATCACCCAGTCACAAATGACTTTTTAACTTTTGGTTTTCTCTTTCTGTTTATGCACTAAGATCATCAATGAATCTTAATTGATGAGACACTTGGATATTGATTTATGTTGTGTTAAGAAATAACAATTGATTTACACTTGACCTTGATTGATTTCTTTTGATTTCACCTCTGATATTGTATTCAGAACAACTTATGTATTTGGTTTGTCTTATTCTTTAAAACAAAAATATTTTTTGAATCACATGAAAAATTAAAAATCATGTGACTTTTCATTGGGTTTTTTCATTTATCAATGTTATATATGCATGAGTAATGTGAGTTGCTTCCTTTAGATGAATTGTCCATAAATTGTTACAAATAAGGAGTTTGGACAATGTATTGACAAATCTGACATTCAAAAGAGTGTGGATAGTCATACTTAGTCTTTTTCCACTTCGAGACACAGATAGGGGCACACGTATATTGGTGAACATTGAGTCGCGAGCACAACTTGTGTAATATTGAAGTAAATATTCCCCAAAGACTCAAAAATGGCCATCATGTTACCTTTTCCCCACACTAATTCATTATATTGCAAGATCATTTGTATACCAACATACTTAACAAATTCTTCGTCCAATACTCACCGGAGCAAGCATGTGCTGAAATTTAGTTGGAACTGCATTTGGAAGTAATTTACAAAGGCATCTGGGGTGACGTTTTTTAGTGTATTGGGATGCTTCATACATATCGTCTGAGAAGTGCATGCTGCAGACGTGGAATCGATTGCCCCTCACGTCTTCCAAGACATCCTTGGCTCTGCTTTAAATTTAAAACGTGGGAAATCTGCAATGTAAAAGCCATGTTCTTATTAAATCTAAATCCTTTGGAAGTACATGCAGGACTGTGCCAGGAGTTCTGACATGTCTCATAGTATGGCAATCAAAAATGATGATGAAGGTATTCTTGAAATGTCCATAAGGTCTTTTAAAGAAATATAAATAATTATAAAATGTAATTAAGTATCACTGTGAGCAAAGCAACGATCACATAGCTTTGTTTGTAAACTTTGTTTTAAATTTTTAAAAAACTCTATAACCTTGTCTAATTATCACAGCGATCAATTTAGTCAGAACTCATTGTTATAACGTGAATTGTAACATATTACTAGTTCAATACCCTTTGAGCCACCAAAAGTAAACATGCATTCAAAACATGGACTACGAAACATTGCATTCTGATACAATATTCTGCAATGAAATGTGCTAATTCAAGAGATAAAAATACATAAAATGTTCCATAATGATAATCTCCTTGAGATAAATTAAAATGAGAATACGGTGTACATTGGGTATAAAACAATACAATCTTTCTGAGCAACGATCGATGAAACTACGGAACGAAATAGTTGACCAACCCTTACTTGTATGCACAGATGATCCAATTAAGCAAGCCTGGTAACAAGTAGATCAATGGCGATATACCTCGTGGATTGCAGATATGTTTCCTAGTGAATTATCAAGGTGTTCAGGAAGGCTTAAAAAAGTGGGCGTGTATGTGAATGTGTGACGTGTTCATTGACACCCACCAAGCCTCGATGACAATGTTTGACATCCTCATACCCATGCAGCGAGCCCTCTCAGGAGTGCACGGTCATAGGTGCGAACTGCCATTGATACTGGAGGGCGGTGGATGGGCGTGAGGTGAGCGCAGATGGCCCGGAACAATGTTCAAGGGATACACACAAATGTTGATTGGAGGGAAGGGGTCTTCAAAGGGAAGCATGGAGACACTGGGTCTGGGGCGGCCATGTGGACAATGGTTGCAGTGCGGAAGATTCCTTTGAGATGTACATGGTAGGGTATTTGGCACATTGAGCGTCTCCATCCACCCAGCCCCCTTGGGAGTGCACCGTCATAGGTATGAACTGCCATCTGCAGGGGGATGGATGGGCATGAGGCGAGCGCAAATGGCCTGGAACAATGTTCAAGGGACACATACATATCTTGATTGCAGGGAGAGGGTCTTCAAAGGGGAGTCTGGAGACATCAGGTCTGGGAAGGCCATGTGGATAATGGTCATAGTGCAGAAGATTCCTTTGAGGTGTACATGGTGTTCTGCACCTTGAGCGTCCCCATGCACCCAGCCCCCTCAGGAGCA
Organism: Ambystoma mexicanum; assembly: GCF_040938575.1. NCBI lineage: Eukaryota > Metazoa > Chordata > Amphibia > Caudata > Ambystomatidae > Ambystoma > Ambystoma mexicanum. The sequence goes on from NC_090925.1 coordinate 786,742,440, forward strand.
CACAGTCATCGGTGCGAACTGCCATTGATAGCGGAGGGGGATGGGTGGCCATGAGGTGAATGCAATAGGCCAGAAACAATGTTCAAGGGATACATACATATGTTAATTTCAGGGACATAGTCTTCAAAGGGGAGTCTGGAAACATCTGGTCTGGGGAGGCCATGTGGACAATGGTTGCAGGGCAGAAGATTCCTTTGAGGGGTACATGGTTTTTGACAGCTTGAGAGTCCCCATCCACCCAGCCGGCTCGGGAGTGCAGGGTCATAGGTGCGAACTGCCATTGATACTGGAGGGGGATGGATGGCCGTGAGGCGAGTGCAAGAAGCCTGGAACAATGTTCATGGGATACATACATATGTTGATTGCAGGGATGGGGTCTTCAAAGGGGAGTTTGAAACACTGGGTCTGGGGAGGCCATGTGGACAATCGTTGCAGTGCAGAAGATTCCTTTGAGGTGTACATGGTGTTCGGCACCTTGAGCGTCCCAATGCATCCAGCCCCCTCGGGAGCATGCAGTCATAAGTGCAAACTGCTATTGATACTGGATGGGGATGGATGGGTATCAGTCGAGCGCAAAATGCCACCAAACCTCTTTCATAAACCTCCTAGACAGTTGGACATGTTGACTTACTGAAAAATTCAAACAACTATTCTATTAAATCTTTTTTTAATGTACTTTGGTAATGTAGATGGCACAAACAAACTACAAATTGTATTGATGCGGTTGTGGTACTGTGTATAAAATTCTGTTGTACTGTGCGTTGTCACTGGGGATTTTTATGCGAATGCTCGAACGACACAGGCAGATATTACTCATCGAACGCAGAATGCAATCCTTTCATTGTGCAATGTAGCAATGATCCATGGTTATTTTCCATGGCTCGCTGGTGACATTACATTCATGTTCCGTCCACTGGACATCTGCATCACAGCTCTGAACCTTGACTGGACCATGTTGTGCTTCAAAAAGTAGTGATACATAGTGAAATCCATTTGGCAAGCAACATCATTTGTTTCTATTGTTGTCTGAGATTTTATGCTGCTCTTCCTCTTGGACCTCTAACAGATTGAAATGAACAACATGCTCAATGTATAGCACACGTACAGAAGATAATAATTAAAAACTGAAAAACATAATATCAGCAAAATATCTGCTTAAAAACCTCTCCTAAACAAACTGGTTTGTTTGTTACCCTTGTTTTCTTTACTTTCGTTGAAACAGTGGACTTCAATGTGCCGACCACAAGACCAAGCTGGAAAAAAGTATTTTTACAATGCATAAACCCAGCAAATGTCTTTTCCACTCAAAAAAACATATGTGCCCATCTTCAAATAGAACCTACTTTACGTGCGTAAAACATTGGAACATATTAAAAATTACAATGCCAATCAGATGTGATGATAAATGATATTTCAGATTATGTTATGTTTCAATGTGTCTCTTCCATTCGACGCTTCAGTGGTACATTCCTTGGACAAAACATGAATTGAAAAAAAGTTAATTGTTAAGCACATTTAATTGTACAATCTTTGATCTCACAAAGTACTTCTCGATAAAACTGTTTTAAATAATTGTCACCCTGAAATGATAAGGTTAGTCATTGTAAAATAATTTAAAATTCTTAGCAAGTTCACATTGAATACTTGGAACGTATGACGTTTTCAGCATATGTATTTACATTTCACCTGATAACCTTCCGAGATGTCACATGGAGTTGATGTGATATCATCCTGCAAAACATAGTGATTAAAATATTGCTTCCCGAAGTAGTTTGCACTGTAATGTTTTAATTTTAATGTATTCTGCTTTGGGTAGGAAGTTAAATGTTATTAACAAAAAGAAAAACTTTCATACAGTGAAAGTTTACATGCATTTCATTTTCATATGATGTTTTTGAGGAGGATTTACTTTCATTTTTGCATGTCTATTTGCGATAAATATAAAACAGTATTGTAAATTGTTTGAAAAATAAAACACTTATGTTAATATCAAACCAAATAAAGTAGATCCACAGCTACCAATGTAATGCAAATTCTAACTACGTATACCTCATATTCCGGACCGGTTTCAAATGAGGAAGGGATTGTCGTTGAAGTTCCAGCATCCCCCTATAACAACGTAATTGTTTTAATGTGGATGTAAAAGCAAAATTAAAAAGAAAACATCAGATGCAGATGATGGTCCATATTGAGAGACACTCCTACAAGACACTTCTTGTCAATAACTAATATTATACATAATAATCTTCAATATATTTCTATTCGAAGTAGGCGACATGCATGTATTGTTTAGTGGCATGTAAAAGATCAGTCTAAAATAATTACTTGCTAGGTGAGCAATGTTGCTGTTGACCCCTGAATAGTGATCAATGATGAATCTTGCTCCATTATATTATGTGCATAATCAGAAACAAGTCCAATTGAAAAGGTACATTAGTATTATAAATTTGACCACATCCAACGCTCAAAAACATTACTACGTGCATGTGGCTTGGCCTCACCATTGGGATAATCGATGTGTCTGTGGTTTCCTCATTGGTGAAGGTCTGTACTTCCAACAGTGAGCTGTATGTAAAGAAAGACATGTTAACCAACAAATTAAAAAAATTAAGTGAAAGTGGGGATAGACAAAGTAGACTAGAGTGAACCGTTTTAAAATACAGTGCTTTGAGTCGCAAGAGAAGAACATCAAAGAATATCTGGTTCACTCACTTTTTCAACCGGATTCAATGTACATGGGGCAAAGAACATTATGTCCATTGGAAAGACATTTTCCCTGTGGGAATTGTGGGAATTGTGTGGCCTGTAAGTTTACTAAAAAGATTAAATCATTTCCAATTGGCCAGCGGGAATGGTTACTCAAAGATTTCACTAATTGCATAAGCTCAAATGTGATCTACTGTATCCAGTGCCCGTGCGGCCTGAGATATGTTGGAGAGACCACGCGAGCGATTCACCTCAGAATATCGGACATCGGTCCAAGATACAGTGCAAGACATTGACAAGACCCTTAGTGGCACATTTCTTAGAGGCTAGACATACACCAAATGATTTTCTCTGGTGGGTTCTGGAGAGAATCAAAGGTGGGCCAGACATACAACAAAGTCACCTACATAGGGAATCCAGGTGGATACATCACCTTGAGACATACCACCATGGCCTCAATGAGACCGTTCAACCAATAACATTTTGAATCTTTGGCCAACAAGTGGACCTTCCTCCATTTTGAAGGTCCCCACTCGTAGCATACAGTAAGATCCATGTGCCATTGACAGATAAATTACTAGGCTACCATCAGGCCACAACACAAGAGAACACACGACTCAGGTTCAGTTGAATGTCGAGACAGGGCTTTCAAGCACTGACATCCACGCACAGCAACTGAGAGCATCCCGATGTCGAGTGTGCATTCCCCCACGACAGCCCTCTACAGCCACCGGATACAGTCCTGCAACAGTCTTGACAGGATCGTACCCCATAATAGATCAATTTATTATCATATCAATCATCTGATACAGGACACGTCACAACAGTACCAGACATCCATTTAGGCAAGAGAACACACTCTGGCCTCACTCCGCGATGTATCTTGAGGTACTTAGCAAGCTGCATGGCCTCATTACTGGCTGCGTACACAGCTGACAGATGGGCTCACCCCCCAGGTTGGTTACCAAGCCGGGGCCTCCGGTGCCGTGATCGAGCCCCAGAGCATATCCCTTTGTGTTTTGGGGGTCTGAATAGTTGGTAGCTGTTTCTTTAATTCTAGTCACATGGGAAACGCGGTTCGCCGACGCGCCTGTGTTTGACATTATACACAGGCGGCTCTGCAAATTACAGAAGCTGTATCCGCGATTCACCACTACAGCCTGGGAGACGCCCCACCTGGCATCACGTCACGCGTGCAGGCACCAATAGGGATAGCACGCTCAGAACATAGTCTCCATGGCTACGGCTTAAGTTTGAGGAAGTGAACCAGGCTTGTACACATAACCTTTAGGAGCGCGGCCGTGGCAAACAACACTTGCACTCGCATCTCTCTGCATTCTAAGGTAAGACGGAAGAGGTAGGAGGGAAGGAGTGCTTTTATGAGCACGTTTGCTCTCCTGATTTATTTATGAGTCGCATTAGCACTGACTCATCTGTTAGAGACCGGGCTAGTTCTTTACATGGTTTATAGTGATTATTTTGAAAAAAAAGTTTCGAAAAACAAAAATTTCGAAAACAAAGTTTCGAAAAAAAAGCTGTGACAAGCTATATTTAACATGCAAAGTGCATTTCTTTCGAAACCAATCCGTCAACAATAGTCATGGACTGGTTTCAATTGAAATGCACTTTCACATGTTAAAAGTAGCATTTCAATGCTTTTTTTTGTAACTTTGAAAGGTTACATGGAGCTGTCCAGCACTGGACAGCTCCATGTAACATTTCAAAGTTTTTGTGTATATTGGGGGGTTCCCCCCAGACCCCCAAGCCCCACACCACCCTCCCACCACCCAACCCTAACCCAAGCCCCAAACAGAACCCTAACCCTAGCCCTGGCCCAGACCCTAACCCTAACGCTAATATAACCCTTAAACTAACCCAAATCCCAACCCTAACCTTATTTTAACACTTAAACTAACCCTAACCCCAACCCTAACCCTAAACCCTAACCCTAAACCCTAACACTAGCCTCAACTGTAACCCTAATTTAACCCCTAAACCAACCCAAGCCATATTCCTAACCCTATTTTAACACTTAAACTAACCCTAGCCCCAACCCTAACCCCAACCCTAAACCATAACCCTAGCCCTAACCCTAATTTAACCCCTAAGCTAACCCAAACCCCAACCAAAACCCTAACCCTGGCCCCAGCCCTGCACTAATACTTACCATCACATGTCCATGGCACCTTCACATTTTTTTCAACATAATTGTCATTCAAATGATTGGCATTTCGACAAATAAAATTCGAAAGTTTGCCATTCAAAACGTTTACATTCGTTAGAATAACCGGATACCTCTTCACACCATATGGTGGACAGGCAGCCCGGACTACATAGGCTCGACATGTTGTTTAACTTCGCATGAGCTCTGGAGAATCGAGAGCAGATCGGACACCATTGGTTCTAACATACTGGTGGACTTACACTTTTTAGGCCATTCGCAGAACTGACTTAGGGTATTTTGGATTTTGAACCTTCTATATTGGTATGATGATCCAGTGAGCCTGAGCCTCTGTTTTCCCCTATTAGGAGCAGAGACAGAGAGACTCCCGATCAACTGTAGTCCACCCCATTTAGCACTAGATCCGAGAATCACGGTACCACAAAAACATGTAAGGACCGGGACCCTCACCATGTGGTTTATTGCGTAGACTAATCTAGCAAGTATGTAGATTTCATAATACACATATACATACCTACTTGGTTCATTTTCCATAGGTATGGACGCACGCTACATCTATCTCCCTAGCCAGGGAAAGGACGCACTAGGAATAGTCCCGCTATACCTATCAGATTTATCACCACAAGACTTGGGTACCCACATTTCCAGGTGAACGAGTATATTGTTGACATGCATTGTGCATACTAATGTTTACACCATTTGCATCTGCTCCTTACAACACAACCTCTCCTTCTTAGGAACCAACAGGGGTACATACGTCACAACCGGACCACACGTTGGGCAGCCACGCAAGGCTCAACGTACTCCTTCTCTTTCGTACCTGTCTTCAGGAAGTGATTTGTTCTCCACTGAAGGCACAAGTCGAAACTTGGGATTCAGGTCCCGGCAGGTAAAATAAAGGCTGGTGACTAGAGTGTAATTTCAGATTATCTATGCTTAGTAGCCACAAGCACTGATTGAGAGGTTTTACTCACATTGCTTTCATGAATCTACTCACAGGGTTTTCTAATTGACGCTCATCCGCCGAAACGTGAAGAGAGCAGGGAACCAGGATTCAGCATGCGGGCCCCTTGCACTCTCTCCAAATGTGTTTGTCACTCATCATTTCACGTTGGCAAAGATATCTTTTACCATAAAGACCCAGACATAGGACTCCCACAGCCACAGGATTAGTAGGACAACTTTGGAAATCCTCTAACCATTACCAAGTATTTCACATATTGGAATGGTCACATTTACTGCTCAAATATCGAGTCTATATAATTTCTAAGTATTAAATCGATGTACGATGGGATGCAAGAATCAAATAAGATTTTAGTCATCTATCACCCAGTCACAAATGACTTTTTAACTTTTGGTTTTCTCTTTCTGTTTATGCACTAAGATCATCAATGAATCTTAATTGATGAGACACTTGGATATTGATTTATGTTGTGTTAAGAAATAACAATTGATTTACACTTGACCTTGATTGATTTCTTTTGATTTCACCTCTGATATTGTATTCAGAACAACTTATGTATTTGGTTTGTCTTATTCTTTAAAACAAAAATATTTTTTGAATCACATGAAAAATTAAAAATCATGTGACTTTTCATTGGGTTTTTTCATTTATCAATGTTATATATGCATGAGTAATGTGAGTTGCTTCCTTTAGATGAATTGTCCATAAATTGTTACAAATAAGGAGTTTGGACAATGTATTGACAAATCTGACATTCAAAAGAGTGTGGATAGTCATACTTAGTCTTTTTCCACTTCGAGACACAGATAGGGGCACACGTATATTGGTGAACATTGAGTCGCGAGCACAACTTGTGTAATATTGAAGTAAATATTCCCCAAAGACTCAAAAATGGCCATCATGTTACCTTTTCCCCACACTAATTCATTATATTGCAAGATCATTTGTATACCAACATACTTAACAAATTCTTCGTCCAATACTCACCGGAGCAAGCATGTGCTGAAATTTAGTTGGAACTGCATTTGGAAGTAATTTACAAAGGCATCTGGGGTGACGTTTTTTAGTGTATTGGGATGCTTCATACATATCGTCTGAGAAGTGCATGCTGCAGACGTGGAATCGATTGCCCCTCACGTCTTCCAAGACATCCTTGGCTCTGCTTTAAATTTAAAACGTGGGAAATCTGCAATGTAAAAGCCATGTTCTTATTAAATCTAAATCCTTTGGAAGTACATGCAGGACTGTGCCAGGAGTTCTGACATGTCTCATAGTATGGCAATCAAAAATGATGATGAAGGTATTCTTGAAATGTCCATAAGGTCTTTTAAAGAAATATAAATAATTATAAAATGTAATTAAGTATCACTGTGAGCAAAGCAACGATCACATAGCTTTGTTTGTAAACTTTGTTTTAAATTTTTAAAAAACTCTATAACCTTGTCTAATTATCACAGCGATCAATTTAGTCAGAACTCATTGTTATAACGTGAATTGTAACATATTACTAGTTCAATACCCTTTGAGCCACCAAAAGTAAACATGCATTCAAAACATGGACTACGAAACATTGCATTCTGATACAATATTCTGCAATGAAATGTGCTAATTCAAGAGATAAAAATACATAAAATGTTCCATAATGATAATCTCCTTGAGATAAATTAAAATGAGAATACGGTGTACATTGGGTATAAAACAATACAATCTTTCTGAGCAACGATCGATGAAACTACGGAACGAAATAGTTGACCAACCCTTACTTGTATGCACAGATGATCCAATTAAGCAAGCCTGGTAACAAGTAGATCAATGGCGATATACCTCGTGGATTGCAGATATGTTTCCTAGTGAATTATCAAGGTGTTCAGGAAGGCTTAAAAAAGTGGGCGTGTATGTGAATGTGTGACGTGTTCATTGACACCCACCAAGCCTCGATGACAATGTTTGACATCCTCATACCCATGCAGCGAGCCCTCTCAGGAGTGCACGGTCATAGGTGCGAACTGCCATTGATACTGGAGGGCGGTGGATGGGCGTGAGGTGAGCGCAGATGGCCCGGAAAAATGTTCAAGGGATACACACAAATGTTGATTGGAGGGAAGGGGTCTTCAAAGGGAAGCATGGAGACACTGGGTCTGGGGCGGCCATGTGGACAATGGTTGCAGTGCGGAAGATTCCTTTGAGATGTACATGGTAGGGTATTTGGCACATTGAGCGTCTCCATCCACCCAGCCCCCTTGGGAGTGCACCGTCATAGGTATGAACTGCCATCTGCAGGGGGATGGATGGGCATGAGGCGAGCGCAAATGGCCTGGAACAATGTTCAAGGGACACATACATATCTTGATTGCAGGGACAGGGTCTTCAAAGGGGAGTCTGGAGACATCAGGTCTGGGAAGGCCATGTGGATAATGGTCATAGTGCAGAAGATTCCTTTGAGGTGTACATGGTGTTCTGCACCTTGAGCGTCCCCATGCACCCAGCCCCCTCAGGAGCACACAGTCATCGGTGCGAACTGCCATTGATAGCGGAGGGGGATGGGTGGCCATGAGGTGAATGCAATAGGCCAGAAACAATGTTCAAGGGATACATACATATGTTAATTTCAGGGACATAGTCTTCAAAGGGGAGTCTGGAAACATCTGGTCTGGGGAGGCCATGTGGACAATGGTTGCAGGGCAGAAGATTCCTTTGAGGGGTACATGGTTTTTGACAGCTTGAGAGTCCCCATCCACCCAGCCGGCTCGGGAGTGCAGGGTCATAGGTGCGAACTGCCATTGATACTGGAGGGGGATGGATGGCCGTGAGGCGAGTGCAAGAAGCCTGGAACAATGTTCATGGGATACATACATATGTTGATTGCAGGGATGGGGTCTTCAAAGGGGAGTTTGAAACACTGGGTCTGGGGAGGCCATGTGGACAATCGTTGCAGTGCAGAAGATTCCTTTGAGGTGCACATGGTGTTCGGCACCTTGAGCGTCCCAATGCATCCAGCCCCCTCGGGAGCATGCAGTCATAAGTGCAAACTGCTATTGATACTGGATGGGGATGGATGGGTATCAGTCGAGCGCAAAATGCCACCAAACCTCTTTCATAAACCTCCTAGACAGTTGGACATGTTGACTTACTGAAAAATTCAAACAACTATTCTATTAAATCTTTTTTTAATGTACTTTGGTAATGTAGATGGCACAAACAAACTACAAATTGTATTGATGCGGTTGTGGTACTGTGTATAAAATTCTGTTGTACTGTGCGTTGTCACTGGGGATTTTTATGCGAATGCTCGAACGACACAGGCAGATATTACTCATCGAACGCAGAATGCAATCCTTTCATTGTGCAATGTAGCAATGATCCATGGTTATTTTCCATGGCTCGCTGGTGACATTACATTCATGTTCCGTCCACTGGACATCTGCATCACAGCTCTGAACCTTGACTGGACCATGTTGTGCTTCAAAAAGTAGTGATACATAGTGAAATCCATTTGGCAAGCAACATCATTTGTTTCTATTGTTGTCTGAGATTTTATGCTGCTCTTCCTCTTGGACCTCTAACAGATTGAAATGAACAACATGCTCAATGTATAGCACACGTACAGAAGATAATAATTAAAAACTGAAAAACATAATATCAGCAAAATATCTGCTTAAAAACCTCTCCTAAACAAACTGGTTTGTTTGTTACCCTTGTTTTCTTTACTTTCGTTGAAACAGTGGACTTCAATGTGCCGACCACAAGACCAAGCTGGAAAAAAGTATTTTTACAATGCATAAACCCAGCAAATGTCTTTTCCACTCAAAAAAACATATGTGCCCATCTTCAAATAGAACCTACTTTACGTGCGTAAAACATTGGAACATATTAAAAATTACAATGCCAATCAGATGTGATGATAAATGATATTTCAGATTATGTTATGTTTCAATGTGTCTCTTCCATTCGACGCTTCAGTGGTACATTCCTTGGACAAAACATGAATTGAAAAAAAGTTAATTGTTAAGCACATTTAATTGTACAATCTTTGATCTCACAAAGTACTTCTCGATAAAACTGTTTTAAATAATTGTCACCCTGAAATGATAAGGTTAGTCATTGTAAAATAATTTAAAATTCTTAGCAAGTTCACATTGAATACTTGGAACGTATGACGTTTTCAGCATATGTATTTACATTTCACCTGATAACCTTCCGAGATGTCACATGGAGTTGATGTGATATCATCCTGCAAAACATAGTGATTAAAATATTGCTTCCCGAAGTAGTTTGCACTGTAATGTTTTAATTTTAATGTATTCTGCTTTGGGTAGGAAGTTAAATGTTATTAACAAAAAGAAAAACTTTCATACAGTGAAAGTTTACATGCATTTCATTTTCATATGATGTTTTTGAGGAGGATTTACTTTCATTTTTGCATGTCTATTTGCGATAAATATAAAACAGTATTGTAAATTGTTTGAAAAATAAAACACTTATGTTAATATCAAACCAAATAAAGTAGATCCACAGCTACCAATGTAATGCAAATTCTAACTACGTATACCTCATATTCCGGACCGGTTTCAAATGAGGAAGGGATTGTCGTTGAAGTTCCAGCATCCCCCTATAACAACGTAATTGTTTTAATGTGGATGTAAAAGCAAAATTAAAAAGAAAACATCAGATGCAGATGATGGTCCATATTGAGAGACACTCCTACAAGACACTTCTTGTCAATAACTAATATTATACATAATAATCTTCAATATATTTCTATTCGAAGTAGGCGACATGCATGTATTGTTTAGTGGCATGTAAAAGATCAGTCTAAAATAATTACTTGCTAGGTGAGCAATGTTGCTGTTGACCCCTGAATAGTGATCAATGATGAATCTTGCTCCATTATATTATGTGCATAATCAGAAACAAGTCCAATTGAAAAGGTACATTAGTATTATAAATTTGACCACATCCAACGCTCAAAAACATTACTACGTGCATGTGGCTTGGCCTCACCATTGGGATAATCGATGTGTCTGTGGTTTCCTCATTGGTGAAGGTCTGTACTTCCAACAGTGAGCTGTATGTAAAGAAAGACATGTTAACCAACAAATTAAAAAAATTAAGTGAAAGTGGGGATAGACAAAGTAGACTCGAGTGAACCGTTTTAAAATACAGTGCTTTGAGTCGCAAGAGAAGAACATCAAAGAATATCTGGTTCACTCACTTTTTCAACCGGATTCAATGTACATGGGGCAAAGAACATTATGTCCATTGGAAAGACATTTTCCCTGTGGGAATTGTGGGAATTGTGTGGCCTGTAAGTTTACTAAAAAGATTAAATCATTTCCAATTGGCCAGCGGGAATGGTTACTCAAAGATTTCACTAATTGCATAAGCTCAAATGTGATCTACTGTATCCAGTGCCCGTGCGGCCTGAGATATGTTGGAGAGACCACGCGAGCGATTCACCTCAGAATATCGGACATCGGTCCAAGATACAGTGCAAGACATTGACAACACCCTTAGTGGCACATTTCTTAGAGGCTAGACATACACCAAATGATTTTCTCTGGTGGGTTCTGGAGAGAATCAAAGGTGGGCCAGACATACAACAAAGTCACCTACATAGGGAATCCAGGTGGATACATCACCTTGAGACATACCACCATGGCCTCAATGAGACCGTTCAACCAATAACATTTTGAATCTTTGGCCAACAAGTGGACCTTCCTCCATTTTGAAGGTCCCCACTCGTAGCATACAGTAAGATCCATGTGCCATTGACAGATAAATTACTAGGCTACCATCAGGCCACAACACAAGAGAACACACGACTCAGGTTCAGTTGAATGTCGAGACAGGGCTTTCAAGCACTGACATCCACGCACAGCAACTGAGAGCATCCCGATGTCGAGTGTGCATTCCCCCACGACAGCCCTCTACAGCCACCGGATACAGTCCTGCAACAGTCTTGACAGGATCGTACCCCATAATAGATCAATTTATTATCATATCAATCATCTGATACAGGACACGTCACAACAGTACCAGACATCCATTTAGGCAAGAGAACACACTCTGGCCTCACTCCGCGATGTATCTTGAGGTACTTAGCAAGCTGCATGGCCTCATTACTGGCTGCGTACACAGCTGACAGATGGGCTCACCCCCCAGGTTGGTTACCAAGCCGGGGCCACCGGTGCCGTGATCGAGCCCCAGAGCATATCCCTTTGTGTTTTGTGGGTCTGAATAGTTGGTAGCTGTTTCTTTAATTCTAGTCACATGGGAAACGCGGTTCGCCGACGCGCCTGTGTTTGACATTATACACAGGCGGCTCTGCAAATTACAGAAGCTGTATCCGCGATTCACCACTACAGCCTGGGAGACGCCCCACCTGGCATCACGTCACGCGTGCAGGCACCAATAGGGATAGCACGCTCAGAACATAGTCTCCATGGCTACGGCTTAAGTTTGAGGAAGTGAACCAGGCTTGTACACATAACCTTTAGGAGCGCGGCCGTGGCAAACAACACTTGCACTCGCATCTCTCTGCATTCTAAGGTAAGACGGAAGAGGTAGGAGGAAAGGAGTGCTTTTATGAGCACGTTTGCTCTCCTGATTTATTTATGAGTCGCGTTAGCACTGACTCATCTGTTAGAGACCGGGCTAGTTCTTTACATGGTTTATAGTGATTATTTTGAAAAAAAAGTTTCGAAAAACAAAAATTTCGAAAACAAAGTTTCGAAAAAAAAGCTGTGACAAGCTATATTTAACATGCAAAGTGCATTTCTTTCAAAACCAATCCGTCAACAATAGTCATGGACTGGTTTCAATTGAAATGCACTTTCACATGTTAAAAGTAGCATTTCAATGCTTTTTTTTGTAACTTTGAAAGGTTACATGGAGCTGTCCAGCACTGGACAGCTCCATGTAACATTTCAAAGTTTTTGTGTATATTGGGGGGTTCCCCCCAGGCCCCCCAAGCCCCACACCACCCTCCCACCACCCAACCCTAACCCAAGCCCCAAACAGAACCCTAACCCTAGCCCTGGCCCAGACCCTAACCCTAACGCTAATATAACCCTTAAACTAACCCAAATCCCAACCCTAACCTTATTTTAACACTTAAACTAACCCTAACCCCAACCCTAACCCTAAACCCTAACCCTAAACCCTAACACTAGCCTCAACTCTAACCCTAATTTAACCCCTAAACCAACCCAAGCCATAATCCTAACCCTATTTTAACACTTAAACTAACCCTAGCCCCAACCCTAACCCCAACCCTAAACCATAACCCTAGCCCTAACCCTAACCCTAATTTAACCCCTAAGCTAACCCAAACCCCAACCAAAACCCTAACCCTGGCCCCAGCCCTGCACTAATACTTACCATCACATGTCCATGGCACCTTCACATTTTTTTCAACATAATTGTCATTCAAATGATTGGCATTTCGACAAATAAAATTCGAAAGTTTGCCATTCAAAACGTTTACATTCGTTAGAATAACCGGATACCTCTTCACACCATATGGTGGACAGGCAGCCCGGACTACATAGGCTCGACATGTTGTTTAACTTCGCATGAGCTCTGGAGAATCGAGAGCAGATCGGACACCATTGGTTCTAACATACTGGTGGACTTACACTTTTTAGGCCATTCGCAGAACTGACTTAGGGTATTTTGGATTTTGAACCTTCTATATTGGTATGATGATCCAGTGAGCCTGAGCCTCTGTTTTCCCCTATTAGGAGCAGAGACAGAGAGACTCCCGATCAACTGTAGTCCACCCCATTTAGCACTAGATCCGAGAATCACGGTACCACAAAAACATGTAAGGACCGGGACCCTCACCATGTGGTTTATTGCGTAGACTAATCTAGCAAGTATGTAGATTTCATAATACACATATACATACCTACTTGGTTCATTTTCCATAGGTATGGACGCACGCTACATCTATCTCCCTAGCCAGGGAAAGGACGCACTAGGAATAGTCCCGCTATACCTATCAGATTTATCACCACAAGACTTGGGTACCCACATTTCCAGGTGAACGAGTATATTGTTGACATTCATTGTGCATACTAATGTTTACACCATTTGCATCTGCTCCTTACAACACAACCTCTCCTTCTTAGGAACCAACAGGGGTACATACGTCACAACCGGACCACACGTTGGGCAGCCACGCAAGGCTCAACGTACTCCTTCTCTTTCGTACCTGTCTTCAGGAAGTGATTTGTTCTCCACTGAAGGCACAAGTCGAAACTTGGGATTCAGGTCCCGGCAGGTAAAATAAAGGCTGGTGACTAGAGTGTAATTTCAGATTATCTATGCTTAGTAGCCACAAGCACTGATTGAGAGGTTTTACTCACATTGCTTTCATGAATCTACTCACAGGGTTTTCTAATTGACGCTCATCCGCCGAAACGTGAAGAGAGCAGGGAACCAGGATTCAGCATGCGGGCCCCTTGCACTCTCTCCAAATGTGTTTGTCACTCATCATTTCACGTTGGCAAAGATATCTTTTACCATAAAGACCCAGACATAGGACTCCCACAGCCACAGGATTAGTAGGACAACTTTGGAAATCCTCTAACCATTACCAAGTATTTCACATATTGGAATGGTCACATTTACTGCTCAAATATCGAGTCTATATAATTTCTAAGTATTAAATCGATGTACGATGGGATGCAAGAATCAAATAAGATTTTAGTCATCTATCACCCAGTCACAAATGACTTTTTAACTTTTGGTTTTCTCTTTCTGTTTATGCACTAAGATCATCAATGAATCTTAATTGATGAGACACTTGGATATTGATTTATGTTGTGTTAAGAAATAACAATTGATTTACACTTGACCTTGATTGATTTCTTTTGATTTCACCTCTGATATTGTATTCAGAACAACTTATGTATTTGGTTTGTCTTATTCTTTAAAACAAAAATATTTTTTGAATCACATGAAAAATTAAAAATCATGTGACTTTTCATTGGGTTTTTTCATTTATCAATGTTATATATGCATGAGTAATGTGAGTTGCTTCCTTTAGATGAATTGTCCATAAATTGTTACAAATAAGGAGTTTGGACAATGTATTGACAAATCTGACATTCAAAAGAGTGTGGATAGTCATACTTAGTCTTTTTCCACTTCGAGACACAGATAGGGGCACACGTATATTGGTGAACATTGAGTCGCGAGCACAACTTGTGTAATATTGAAGTAAATATTCCCCAAAGACTCAAAAATGGCCATCATGTTACCTTTTCCCCACACTAATTCATTATATTGCAAGATCATTTGTATACCAACATACTTAACAAATTCTTCGTCCAATACTCACCGGAGCAAGCATGTGCTGAAATTTAGTTGGAACTGCATTTGGAAGTAATTTACAAAGGCATCTGGGGTGACGTTTTTTAGTGTATTGGGATGCTTCATACATATCGTCTGAGAAGTGCATGCTGCAGACGTGGAATCGATTGCCCCTCACGTCTTCCAAGACATCCTTGGCTCTGCTTTAAATTTAAAACGTGGGAAATCTGCAATGTAAAAGCCATGTTCTTATTAAATCTAAATCCTTTGGAAGTACATGCAGGACTGTGCCAGGAGTTCTGACATGTCTCATAGTATGGCAATCAAAAATGATGATGAAGGTATTCTTGAAATGTCCATAAGGTCTTTTAAAGAAATATAAATAATTATAAAATGTAATTAAGTATCACTGTGAGCAAAGCAACGATCACATAGCTTTGTTTGTAAACTTTGTTTTAAATTTTAAAAAACTCTATAACCTTGTCTAATTATCACAGCGATCAATTTAGTCAGAACTCATTGTTATAACGTGAATTGTAACATATTACTAGTTCAATACCCTTTTAGCCACCAAAAGTAAACATGCATTCAAAACATGGACTACGAAACATTGCATTCTGATACAATATTCTGCAATGAAATGTGCTAATTCAAGAGATAAAAATACATAAAATGTTCCATAATGATAATCTCCTTGAGATAAATTAAAATGAGAATACGGTGTACATTGGGTATAAAACAATACAATCTTTCTGAGCAACGATCGATGAAACTACGGAACGAAATAGTTGACCAACCCTTACTTGTACGCACAGATGATCCAATTAAGCAAGCCTGGTAACAAGTAGATCAATGGCGATATACCTCGTGGATTGCAGATATGTTTCCTAGTGAATTATCAAGGTGTTCAGGAAGGCTTAAAAAAGTGGGCGTGTATGTGAATGTGTGACGTGTTCATTGACACCCACCAAGCCTCGATGCCAATGTTTGACATCCTCATACCCATGCAGCGAGCCCTCTCAGGAGTGCACGGTCATAGGTGCGAACTGCCATTGATACTGGAGGGCGGTGGATGGGCGTGAGGTGAGCGCAGATGGCCCGGAACAATGTTCAAGGGATACACACAAATGTTGATTGGAGGGAAGGGGTCTTCAAAGGGAAGCATGGAGACACTGGGTCTGGGGCGGCCATGTGGACAATGGTTGCAGTGCGGAAGATTCCTTTGAGATGTACATGGTAGGGTATTTGGCACATTGAGCGTCTCCATCCACCCAGCCCCCTTGGGAGTGCACCGTCATAGGTATGAACTGCCATCTGCAGGGGGATGGATGGGCATGAGGCGAGCGCAAATGGCCTGGAACAATGTTCAAGGGACACATACATATCTTGATTGCAGGGACAGGGTCTTCAAAGGGGAGTCTGGAGACATCAGGTCTGGGAAGGCCATGTGGATAATGGTCATAGTGCAGAAGATTCCTTTGAGGTGTACATGGTGTTCTGCACCTTGAGCGTCCCCATGCACCCAGCCCCCTCAGGAGCACACAGTCATCAGTGCGAACTGCCATTGATAGCGGAGGGGGATGGGTGGCCATGAGGTGAATGCAATAGGCCAGAAACAATGTTCAAGGGATACATACATATGTTAATTTCAGGGACATAGTCTTCAAAGGGGAGTCTGGAAACATCTGGTCTGGGGAGGCCATGTGGACAATGGTTGCAGGGCAGAAGATTCCTTTGAGGGGTACATGGTATTTGACAGCTTGAGAGTCCCCATCCACCCAGCCGGCTCGGGAGTGCAGGGTCATAGGTGCGAACTGCCATTGATACTGGAGGGGGATGGATGGCCGTGAGGCGAGTGCAAGAAGCCTGGAACAATGTTCATGGGATACATACATATGTTGATTGCAGGGATGGGGTCTTCAAAGGGGAGTTTGAAACACTGGGTCTGGGGAGGCCATGTGGACAATCGTTGCAGTGCAGAAGATTCCTTTGAGGTGTACATGGTGTTCGGCACCTTGAGCGTCCCAATGCATCCAGCCCCCTCGGGAGCATGCAGTCATAAGTGCAAACTGCTATTGATACTGGATGGGGATGGATGGGTATCAGTCGAGCGCAAAATGCCACCAAACCTCTTTCATAAACCTCCTAGACAGTTGGACATGTTGACTTACTGAAAAATTCAAACAACTATTCTATTAAATCTTTTTTTAATGTACTTTGGTAATGTAGATGGCACAAACACACTACAAATTGTATTGATGCGGTTGTGGTACTGTGTATAAAATTGTGTTGTACTGTGCGTTGTCACTGGGGATTTTTATGCGAATGCTCGAACGACACAGGCAGATATTACTCATCGAACGCAGAATGCAATCCTTTCATGAATCCACCCTATAAATGCACGATAGGTTACCAGCCTGTACCACCTGTAAAAGAGAAACTGAATTTTTTTATTGGAATGAACCAGTTAACTGTACTTATTTAGTTTGAAACGCCCCCAAAATTCATTGGCATTGTTACCCATAAAGAAGTAGCTTTCAAGATAAAGTATTTGTGATTTGAAGTATCGAAAAATTACAAATGTGAACGCCCATTGAAGCAAGGACAGTTTGGGACCTAGGGCAATATTATTTTTAAGTTCAAGGTGTTCGGACGTTAAATCTACTGACGAATACTCTGGTCTTACATTAGTTCGAAAAATGTATTCAATTTACAGAATAAAAACATTTGTCAGTGTTCGATGGAAGTTACAATGATGTAGGAGAACAACATCAAATGTTAGCCGTCTCATTTGTCAAAAATACATCAGATCTACAGTAAAATTACTCATTACTTGGATTATGAGGGTGAACTGTTGCTCGAAGTTCGTGCATAAGGACCATCATCATCCGCAACACAGATCTTGTGAGGCAGGCTGCCCTGAAGTCATGCAGCTTCTTCGGCTATGTAGGCCAAGCATCCAGAGTTTTCTCGGCAGCAGCAGTTCTCCATCTCAGTAGGCATAACCTTGTAACCATCGCAGGTACACCCGGTGGAAACGTCTTCCATGCGACTGGGTTCAGGCTCTGGTGATTGATCATCGCGACCCTCATCTGATTCCCCATCCTTTCTGCTTCTTTCTCTTCCAATTCATTCCTCCTCTGAATAATCTGGCTTGTACTAGTGTGGCTGCATTGTTGCCATAGTTCCTGAATATTGAATAGGTAAAAAATCAACAGTCAGAAAAATAAGAATGTGTTTGTATACAGGAACTACTGTTAAAGAAGAAGAGAACACACTGCCATATTTCAAACCCATAGTGCAAAGACATGAGCAATAGGCACAAACTGAAATTTCGCATTCACACATGTAACAAATGAGCCTTGTAAAAGTAAAATTTAAATATGGTTTGGCAAAGACATTTGCACATAATATAAGAAATGTTTAAATAAAAAGCAACTACTGAGTTTAATCAGTTCAGATAGTGTAAGTACCTGCTTGCAGGGCATTGAACTAGGAAGATAGCTGAACAGAGCAGAAACAAGTCACGGAGTCTCAAAACGAAATACACTGATACAAATGAAAAATAATCTCCTTTGTTGTGTGATCGAAAAGGGTTTGTTTATACTTGTCGATACTTACTGACGCGTTCTGTATTCACTATCGTTTTTTCAGGGGTAATCCGGCATTCAAGGTTGATGCTGTTGGAATAGTCTATTCTTGGCATGACAAGAGAGATGGCAGCAAGTGTTCTGTGTAGGAAGATGAGAAAAGGTTGTATCAGTCGGAATTGTGGAATAGTTTGAATTTAATGTCAACAAAAGCTCCTGTTAGGCGAACATACAACATACAATCATTTGCAAACCACTTATTTTGGATTATTTTGGCAAGGAATTAGATCTAAGACAATCAGTTGTCAAAAAACCATTTGACTGTCATAAGCATCTTTTCAAACCCTGACATTATTTCTGCAGGAATGTCTATTATTTTGCATTTCCATACTTTCTCCTCTAAGGATAAGAGACCTGGCCATTTCCCTCAAAGTGTACAGAAGACTATTTTGGTGCTTACGTTCCGTTACTCAGCTGGCCAACATTGGTAACACTTACCCATATCATCGCAGTGAGATAGCATCTCTTTTGATGAATTAGAACAAGGGGGTTGTGATCAGCTGAGGATCTTCAAATCCATCATGCGCTCACAATCCAGACCAGGCACATAAAATAGGCCATAATGCCAGGTCTTCTAGTTCCCCCTTCTTGTGTCATTTTCTCTCAATTGTGTGAACATGTCCTGACTTTAAATCTCTTAGACCCACTTCATGCAAATGAACGAGTAACTTTGAGTACAGGGAGTCCCTTCTCTCATCGCACGGTTCCATTATGCCATATGCAAAACCTGACCAAGGTGCAAGGGGTCTGCATCCCTATATTTGCCCCTATATGTGCCCAGCTTGAGATTGAAATCTCCACCAAGGATCGGTCTGGAAGCATGATCCCCTGTATTCTCGAGGAGGGGTGTATTGCATCCTTAAAACTTCCCAAAGGGTAGATCTATCTTTAATGCTGGACTTTGGACTTCACTATGGGCCTCATCACGAGTTGGGGGGTATCCTCGGCTGTATTACCGCCGGGGCTATTAGCGTTACCGCCAAACCCTCCGGCGCTATTAGCGCAGGATCACGGTTTGGCAGAACGTTAAGTCCCCATTGGGTCCATTGAGGAATTTGCAGCGGTAATACTTCCGGCGGTATTAGTGCGCGGTAATAGCACCAAAAATCAGCAAAATCACGGCGGATTTGCCCCCAGCTCAGAGCTGGGGCTAAATCCTGTCGAACCCGTGATTTGGCAGACCCTTAAATGCAGCAGTAATAGCGTTACAGCCACATTTAAGGGCTACCGCCAAACTCGTGATGACCCCCTTTGAGTTTGGATATATTTTCTCTGAAAATACTGCCAAACGCATTTACCGTTACCACAGGCAGTAAGCATGCAGTTACCAGGAAGGGGCCGCATGATTTGAAATCATGCAGACCTACCAGTTATTCCCCATTTTTGAGTTCCATGGGGAAGTACCATCTTACTGAATGCGGGATGACGGCTTGCTGTGATATTGCATGCTGCAACGCTGTTGTTCTGGAGGAAATGTCCTCCACACAAAAGCAGACATAAGTAAAAAGTTCTGCCAACATACCTCAGTTTGGAAGAGCCGCAAACCATGCAGATATTTAAAAAAACAGATGTTTTAGCCATTACGCTACACTTGCAATCACCCCCTGTGTTTTATAGAAATGAATAGCAATTACAGAGGGATCCTCATTATATAGTAAGTTTCACTAAAAGCAGAGAACTGATGGTCAGTAATGTGGTTAGCTCTGTAACATCTAATTTAATTGACACCCACATATGTAGTCCACCCTGTTTCTGGCCTACGAATGGTTTTAATTTCAAGCTATTGTAGATCAATGTGAAGTTAAAACTTCCACCACTCTGTGGCAAATTATCTACTCTGGATATTCTGTCAAAGTAAGAATTCAATCTTTGGCGCTGTTGTGTGGTCTCAAACTTCGGGCGAATACTGGGGTACTTGTTGAAGAGGCTTAAAGTTGGCTTCAATTTTTTTTCATGTTTTTACATTATTGTCTTCTCTTTTGTTTACACACATAAGTTATTCTATGTATGTTGTGATTCCCTTTTTGTTTGTAATGTAAGATGATTTTGCAAATGTATTTATTAATATTGTAAAGTTGATATTTTTCAGCTGTCAATAAAAAAAAAGGTTTTAATTTCCTAGCATTACCCCTCCTAACGGGCATTTCTGAATGTATGTTATAATTTGTTATTTTGGCCGTGCTTTTCCAAATGCATGTTGCCTTTCCTTCAGTGACACTACTGTAACGCTCCATGCACTTTTACTAGGAGAAATGCTGCTAGGCTGAGGCAAGTATTTCTGTTACATCATTCGGAAACTGGAAGGCCTAAGAATGATTACTGCATTCCCTTGCTCCCTTCCCGCCTTGTAGCACTTAGAAGCACTCCACTTGTGTATAAGCGCTGTATAAATAAACAATTACAAAATCAGCAGACACTGCTTTTACTGCAATGACATCACACTACGACTAGGTATCGGTTTTCATTCGGTAACAGCATACTGGAAGCTGCACTTACCGCAGAGGCATCACAGGAAGCTGCATCGAACCGGTTGCCACACTTACTGCAGTCGTATCACACAGGGAGCCATATTTTCTCCTGTGACATCACCCGTACATTGGCATCACAGAGGGCGATTTCTTCTTTTGCAGTGGCATCATTGCAATGGGAGCTGCCATGACTCAGTAACACGAAACAGGTCTGGTAAATGTGACGTCACAACGGAAGCTCTGGTCACTGTTGTCACAGCATTTTAGCTACTAATGAGAGTTCTTGGGAAGAGGGAAAATTATAAAAACACGCGGGGCTTCATTACATGGTAGGCGGTAACCATGGCGCTATTAGCGCCATGGTTGCCACCGGTATTTTACTGTGTCCGCCTTAGTGGATGGCGGAATTACCGCCCTACTCCAAGGTGAGCGGGGGCGGTAATTCCCCATTCACCAAGGCACTTCCCCATTCCCATTTTTGCCCCCATAGGGCATAATGTGAATGGGGAAGGCGCTAATTACGGTACCACAAATTGCAGTACCGTAATTAGCACCAAGGTCCCTTTGCGGCACCCTACTTTAACGGCTGGTAAAACCAGCCATTAAGGTCGGGTCCCGCAAAGGGAACTCGTAGTAAGGCGGTAAGGGTTTACTGGTACCGGTGCCCTTACCGGTACCGGTAAACCCTTACCGCCTACCGTGTAATGAGGCCCATGGTTACAAAAATGAATTTCAATACTTCACTTCATAGATGGAAAGTATGCAGACTGGAAATAAAGCAAAACAAAGACTAACCACTGGAAGATATTTTGCATAGAATAGCTTATCCAGCTGAAAGGCCCTGAAAGAATGCTTGGATTCCAATGTTGCGGTTCTGAGTCATGTATCCCTCCGGGGTAGGGCTGACACTGTGTACCTCAGCCAGCAGAGGTTTGAGGCATGTGTGGTTGTGCAAATATGACAAAGCTGGTATGTTCCAATGCGATGGCGGCGGACACTGCAGGCATCCAGCCAACCAAACACATCAAGAACAGACTCGCCCAAAGGAGACAAGAGTACAAAGAGGAGTTTAGTTGCGACATATTTCACAATGGTTCATGTGTTTTCAACATGTGGCAACCTGATAAAGCATTGATCATTCATGCATATCTCCTGCTCTTGGGAGGAAGAGAGCTTTCCTATAGGGGCCACATGGATGCATTTTTGAAGGCTTCTCCTATTGTGACATACTAAGGACATGTTGCTGAGGAAATGCACAATGGTAATCTCAACGCTGTGACTTAGAATCAGCAGATTTACCTGAAAGCCGAGCCTGACAGTCAACCTGGGCGAAGGTCCTGAAAAACCATTGGTAAATCTCCAAAGGATTAGTTGCCGGCCGCATCTTTCAGAAGCCCACTGGCAAATTAATATTGGGAACCTCTCCCCAGATTGAGAGCTCACTGGAGGATTTGTATGAGATCGTGAAGTCCATGTGGGATTCAATGATTTACGCAAGGATTTGGGCACGTTCAGAACGTGGATTCAACCTATACAACGAACATGCAACTTCCAGTTTCCTTCGTAGGGTGGGTTTGGCTGCAGGGAGGTGAGGTGGGACTGATTCACAGTAGTAGAATCTCAAGAGTATTTGGACGTAGACTAGGCAGCCATTCGATTTGCGCATGTGTGTGTATGTGCGCGCCCGCGTGCGTGTGTGTTTGTGAGTCCTTTTTGTAGCGAAAACTTTTTTTGAGCTGGGAAAGCCATTTTGTTTTGTGATGCCAGTTTGGTTCCGATGCCCCGTTGTTATGGGAAGCCATTTTTTATTTTGATAGTTAAAAGGAAGGAAATGGCAGGGTGGGAGACCAAAGTTATATTGCTGTCCATCAGTGAATACATCACTCTTGATCGGGGGAGGGGAGAGCTGGACATGGAACTGTTGTCCTCCTACCTTTATTCTAAAGGTGGGAGGCACATACAATCTGCTTCCTCCACTTTCTACGGTTGATGGTTGCACTGGTGGTGACACTGGTGTTGTTGGTGTGGCTGGAAATGATTGTGAAAATGACGTTGCTGATGATAAGGGGGAAGAGGAGGAAGGAAGGAAGCAGAACATGGAGGTGTGAGGGTGGTGGCACCTTGTGCCAGGTGCCCATAAGGAGGGGTGGGATCTCAGCCACCAATTTATTGAGTACTGTACCACAGACATTGCTGGCACAGAAAAGTATGACACAGTCCACACCTCAACCCCTAACAAGTGAGTAGGATTAGGCTGACAACTGCCGGGATGCTAAAACACAACCTCACCATTGTAAGTAAAAGAGTGTCCCTCCAGTGAGTGAGGACTATTCCTACAGGATTAGGGCGGCACCCACACACAAAAGGCCCAGACCCATTCAAGGCAGCGTCTCTCAGCATGTACAGGTTTTTGAGTCAGTGTCCCAGAGAGCAGGGACATGCTCAGCTTTGGCCTCTGCAGCTCGGGACATGCTGCCTAATGTGCGGACACGTTATTAGCCTTCCCATAATCTCATTCCCTTCCTTCCTCATTAAAATTAAAAATTCGTAATCAAAAAGATCAAAATGTACAAAAAATATAAAAATGAAAACATGAGTGTTTGGCAGAGTGTTCGGCAGGAGTGGAGATCTCCTGTCGCAAGCAGCTAATTCACGAACTCTATCACAAGAACAGGTAAGGCATCTATATCTTATCCCTCCCCCCTAGCGCTGGAATTGCAGCGTGGCGATAACACACACACACATTTGTACAGCTGCATTGTAATGATAAGTGTTGATTCAGCCAGTGCAATGCATTAAAGCACCAACTTTACCTGTGCGACCGCATAGAAACAGTCTTGCCGAAACCTCCTAAATACACAGACTCGCAGAATGAACAGAACACGAGTAAATGAGATAGCTGTTGAACCCATAACATCTTGGAGATCTAGACAGCGATATTAGAGTCTGTTCATTCCTGTGTAACTCTGCAGTGGACAAGTGCCAGTGTGCAATGGAGCAATAGCGAGGATTGTCCTATGAGCTCCGCTGCTCAACGACATAGTAGTCGCTGTGAACAGCTAACATCCCAAAGGCTCCGAAAAGGCGATAAAAACCATTTACATACATGAGGACACTTCCAACTGCAATCGAAGCGTCTGAGGCGAAATAGTACGTCTAGCCTTAATTACATCTAGAGACACTGCGCACGGGAGCTCTGGAGGAAACGGAAACCAAAAGAAATATATAATAAACAACTAGCCAGAGACTTGTCTCACACGCAACACCCTGTGAATAAATTAAGAAAAAGAATCCATAGAGAGCTGACCTATATTACACCAATAGTGTAACCGAGCGTGAGAGCTCTGGGGCGACTACAGACTCCGCTGCCCGCGATCCTCAGGACACTACTCTTAACGGATTACACAACAATCAGAAAAGTGATCAAGCATAACGGAAAACGAAGACTCTGGGGGGACTGCGGGCACTTTTGCCTTTGACCCCCAGATCTCTAAAATCTCATCGGATTCTACACTAATTAGAAAAGTGAGTGACCATACCACGAAAGCACAACGGAAACGAAGACGCTGGGGAGACTGCTGGCATTCCTGCCTTTAATCCACAGAATTTAACAAATCACAGAAATATGAATTTTGAAGTGGGACTTAACCGCTATTCAGGGCTGTGTGTAAACACGTGTTTGAATTGTAATTTTGATTCCAAGTGGACTTGTGAAATCCTATAATATCCCACAAGGACATTTCATTCCGCCCAGAAAGAAGATAGGAGAAGATAAATCAACAAAATCAACACACATCATTACAGTGGCATCAACTGGACCAAAGACTTGCCACCAGACGAAGAAAAGTAGGAAATCAGATATACTACATAATACCTCGATACTTCCTCACATAATTAAGATGAAAAAACAAACTGGGCAGAATGATATGGAAGTAACAGGAAACCTCAGACAAAATACAATTCTGGAGCAAAAGAAGGGTACCCCACGGAAGACTCAAGAAAGTGAAAAACTGGAATCTGATGGCAGATTAAAAGAGGCCGACGGGAAGGTTGCAATACCTATCCGAGGTGTAAGAAATCAGAAAACAATAAAAATCAATCTCCTGACAAATTAGTAATACAGAAGTCAACAAATAGGAAACCCCCTTTGAGACCTCTTCAGATGGCCATGCAAGAAATGGTTGATGATACCTTCATAGAATACAAGACGACTATCGATGAAGATAAATCAAATCAAAAAGGTGAACATACCAATCTACAATTATCAAAAAATATGGTAACCCCCACTGGTGACATTGAAATTAAGAGTGGAACGTGCCAAACATATATGACAACATAAACGTAATACACTAAATAGCGAAAGAAAAAGAATTTCGCCCAGTTTACAACCGGAAATGAAAAAAATGGCGAGACTGTCTCTGGACATAACAGAAATCGAATCTCTCATGGCGAATCATAAAAAGAGATCTCCACTTTTTGGCCCTAATCCGTTAAATTATGTACTCATTAAGTTAAGAGACATCACTTCTACACCAGCTTGCAAAGACCCCAAACTTATAGAAACAAATATAACAGCACAGCTGAAAAAAGACAAACTGATTCCACGTAAGTAGGCAGACATAGTAACTACAAAGCAAATGAATAAGGAAACAAAACAAGAATGTATAGAAAGGTATAACCATATAAAAATGGAAAGACAAGATCAGCATACAAAAAACGTTGCGAGAAGAGGAAAGAGAAGCAAAACGTATTGTAGCTCTGCACTGCGACTGTAATACTGAGTCTAACATGCCAACACAACCCATACCAACTACGATACTAGATCTTCAAAATTCATTAATGGCGGCAGCTACTCATGCATTAGTGCCATTTTTAAAATTACTGGAAACTCACACAGACACTATGAAAGATCAAGCTACTCTACTCGCACTTATCCACACAAAACAGATCAATCTAGAGGCATTAGTAATTTGCATACAAGAGAGACTGGACAAAGAGGCAGAGTCCTCGGCACAATGGCCAGACACTTCGACATTGCCAGAGCTGATAGAAATGACAAGAATGACTTTACATCAGCCCTTAATAACGTGGTGAAACACATGGGAAATAATGCTCAAAGGAAAAACTGTAATAAACAAGAGAATGAAATAAGACCACAAAACCAACAAGAATTGCACATAGGTAAGACCACTAACAACATGGTATCAACAGGAAATGAAGACGAACAGAGATCGACGGAGTTAAGACCACCAACCTTCCCAATATTTGAAGGCCCTCAAAAGGGAGTAAAACAACAAGAAAAGTCAAAACATCAAGCCCATGGGCTAAAAGAAAAGAATAAACCTTCTAAACTCAAAGGTTCCATGAAAGGATTGCAGGCCTTCTTACGAAAAATAAGGATCCTGCAACAAGTGACAAGGAAAGCAAGAAAAAAAGAAAGATGAACAAAATCATGCACAAAAGTTTCTATTGAAGAGTCCAAAACGAGCTCAATCGAAGACAGCAGTAAACAAGAGGAAATTCTGATGAACTTATCGACATACACCATTGATGGTGGAGAAGAAGCTGTAATAATGCTAGATGAAGAATATATAGTTATTGATGAAGCCAGCTCACCAGGAGAATCAACTCAATCTGGAAATGAAAGCACAAACAATAACAAACACTCCATCAACCAATACCTGGCAACTCTCGCTCACTGCGTTGCCATTTTCTGCTCAAATTTCCAGTGATACGCTGATGACACTCAACTCATTTTCCGGCTGCCCTCGGCCACCGCCTCTCCCTCTCTCATCTCTAACTGCCTAACTGCCATTCAAGATTGGTGTGCCGCCAATGATCTTTGAATGCCAGCAAGACAGAGATCCTCCTCATCGGCACACCTTCTCTATCCTATTCCCTCACTCTCTGGCCAGCCTCCCTTGGCCCTCCTCCTACCCCTACCTGCGAGGCTAAGAACCTTAACATCATCTTTGACTCCACACTTTCCTTCTCGGCCCATATCTCTGATGTCTCTAAAAAGTCAAACTTCCGACTGCACCTCCTCAGAGGTATTCTGCCTTTCCTCTCCTTCCCCCAGAAGCTCATGGTATCCCAAGCTCTGGTTCTCTCTAGCTTGGACTATTGTAACAGCCTCTTTCTAAATCTACCTGCCTCTACTCTCCGCCCTCTACAACTTATCCAGAACAGGACTGCAAGACTTGTCCTTGGCCTCAAGCCCTGGGATCGTATCTCTCCAGCTTTGAAATCTCTCCATTGGCTCCCAGTGGATGCAAGGATTAAATTCAAAACCCTCTGCATTGCCCAAAAGGCTTTCTGGGGCCTGGGTCCAAAATACCTTCAGCTATCCCTCTGCAAATACCTCCCCCCCTTGAGCTCTTCACTCCTCTAAGTCAGAGGGTCAGTCGTTTTGCAAAGAAACGAGCTGGGGGTAGATCTCTATCTTCGGCTGGGGCCTCCCTCTGGAACAGCCTCCCTGCCACTCTAAAATTTGAGGAGAACCATCTCTGGTTCTTGAAGCACCTCAAAACGTTCCTCTTTGCTTCTGCCTTCGCTCCCCTTCTCCCCTGCTGATCTGCTCTCTTGGCACTGTGCACCTGGCCACCCTCTGTCCCCTGGGCCCAGGTACCTGCTCACCCTGCCACCTTCCTGCACTGCCTCCTCGCCACCCCTTGTACTGGGCACTGTATCTGTACCCATACAGCCCCCCCCACATTTTTCTTCTTTTCTGCACTTATTCAGACTTACCCAGTCTGCTGCCTTAAACACAGCACGTGCCACTTGCTGGCTGCACTACCACAGTTTGCCTCAATTTTCTATTTATTTTATTTATCTGCGCTCCTCGGCTTCTGCACTTTCCACTCTCGCCCTTCCATGCACTTTTTCCCTTTTCCCTTTCCCATGCACTTGCGCGTTCTCAATGTCACTGGGCCTAGTAAGATCGTTTTTTATGTTGTGCTGTGTCCTCCCTTGTTCCCATCCCTTGCCTAGTCGCGCTCTGAAACACTTGTGTTTACGAGTGCCATACAAATAAAATATCCTATCATATCTTAACGTGCAAAGATATCTCAGATACAGAACTGACAATCTTCACAGAACCAGAATTAAGTTTTACAAAAAAAGAAAGACAACACAAACAAGATCTACAACATCCGATTCACAGAGAACTGAAAGACTAAAAGATACAAGTTCCCCAGCTTTGAAGATCTAAGAGGATCGTACTCAGACAAAATTATCACTATCAAAACAAAATGGCAGGGACACAACAATATTGTCATGAGTAGAACAAACATAATAAAGCTACTCGATGCAATTCCTAATTTAAAAACGATTGAATCGAAGGATATTCGAACAATTGAATTTCTACACGAACAACGTACTAACAATGTAGCTGTACACTTGCAGTCAAGGAATGTTGCAAACACTGTAACAGATATGGCAAGAGAATTAGACACCCTGGGTTTTGGAATTGTAACTAAAGAAACCACAAACAACACAACAATCAAAGAAACCCAACATCAAAGGAAAAGCATCTCTCCTAGTAGCATATCATAACAAGAGATTAAGAAAGTGGAAGCCGCCTGGAAAATATGCTGCTGTAACACTCGTGGCCCAAGAGCTCTTTTCAGGGGAGACAACCGGATTATCAAAAATTGTGATATATTATGTTTACAAGAAACGTGCATCAGTAAGCAACCATCCTGCGATGGATTTATAAAATACATGAACCCCGGTATCAAGAGAGAAAAAGGTCAACCGTCTTCGGACCTTTTCACTATGATAAGATCGGGACTGAAGACACAGATCATCAAATCTTGCAATCTGAATCCATCTACACAACGTACCATAATAGAACACCCATCTATTGAACAAAGATCTAGAAGGAATAGTAGAGAATTAAAGACAAGGATAATCTGCATATGTAATGTCTACTGGAAACAAGTGCCATTAACGACAATGTATTCATTGCCACCCTATGTACGAAAGTGGACGAATTGAAGATAATATATCCAAAAATGGAGACGATTACATGTGGTGACTTCAATATCCATCTCTTCACAAAAGTAGGAAAGAAATCACCCTTAACAAAGTTACGAAGAAAGCCCATCTGTGGCATAATGAATGCGCAATGAGAGATTTAATCCTGGTTAGTGGCCTGATAAAAGGAGGACCCACTGAGACCAACTTGGGGTAAAGGAAATACAGTCAGCTACCTGGATTATATCATTGGGCCTCATTAGGAGTTTGGAGGTAACCATGGCGCTATTAGCGACATGGCTGCCTCCAAATCCTTACCTGACTCCGCCCTGGTGAATGGAGCTATTGCCGCCCCATTCCAAGGCTGGTGGGGGCAGTAATTCCCCATTCACCAGGGCCCTTCCCCATTCCCATTTGAGCACCCAAAAGGCTCAATGGGAATGGGGAAGGTGCTAATAACGGTACTGCAAATTGCCTTACCGTTATTAGCACCAAAGTCCCTTTGCGGGTACCGACCTTAACGCCTGGTAAAACCAGGCGTTAAGGGAGGACCCGCAAAGGGAACTCGTAATAGGGTGGTAAGGAATTATCGTACCGGTGCCCTTACCGGTACCGGTAATCCCTTACGGCCCGGGTCGTAATGAGGCCCATTGTCTCCAGTTCACTGGTGAAAGAACTTGAATCACTAGAGATCACGGATAAGATCACAAGCAACCACAACATACTTACCCTAACATGGACGGTCACTCTAACTCGCCCCACATCAATACAAAAGCTCCATTAGAAGTGAACCAAGGATTGAACCAATTATGTATATCTGATATGCAGATACAACAACTACCGACGATCTTTGAGAACACCGATATGATGGACAAAAACAAAATTGACCATGAATGGTTATTTCATGAACAAAAAGGTCAGAGATCAAAACAAAGACTGCAATCGGTAGGGCGTACTCATGCATATAATCAGGAAACAGCTACTAAGAAAAAGACACTTAGATTTAAGATCTGAATGGCCCAAAAATTGAATCATGAGGAAAGAAAAATAACCATCCAAAAGCTGAAACAACAGTATAGAAATTGGCAGAGGAATTCAAGAGCGATACATATGCAACGTGATGATGAAACAATGCTGGCAACATTGAACCAACGTAACATCAGAGAGATGTGGAAATTGCTAAATAACAACCATTCAACCAAAGCGCTAGTAACAGCCGATGTACCTGAGACAGCATGGTCAACACATTTTCCAAAAACCTATGGAAAAAAGAAGTGATGAAAAAATGACATCAGAAAAATACAAAAATACAACAGCTCACTCATGGGAATTTGAATGCTCTTATGATGAAATCTGAAAGATCATACATCAACTCAATTACTCCAGGGCCCCTCGCCCAGATGGGTTAAGTAACTTAATCTTGAAGAAAAACCCAGAGGTCTGGTCAAGACTATATGTGAACACTTGTTCCACCTCATTATAAAAAATAAACAAATTCCGAATACCTGGAAAAGCGCTACACTAATTCCAATCTATAAAAAGGGCAACCGAGATCAACCAATCAACTACCAACCTATAGCTCTGTTGGATCCTCTGGAGAATATTTTTTCCACTATACTGCAACGACAGCTGACAAAATGGGCAACGAACAATCAAAGATTTGATGTAAGACAAACGGGCTTTGTAAAAGGAGTTGGAACCAATATCAACTTTTTCACCTTGAACCTATTAAAGCTCAAAGCAATGAGGCCAAAGGTAAAGGTACTTGCATATTCATTGATTTACAAATGGCTTTCGATAGCGTTAACAGGCAGAAATTGTGGAATAAATTGAGAGATTGGAAATGTCCTTCAAATATTCTGGAACCCATAATAGCGCTGTACTCATCCACTAATGTCTGCATTAGACTGTCTCAAGCTGGAGCAGTAGCAGACGTAATTAAAACTTGGAACGGCCTAAAGCAAGGGTGCCCACAGGCGGCTGCTACACTGTTCAGTCTTTACCTGGCTGACTTTGAAGAACATCAAAAAGCTATAATAACGAATCCACCAATCGTGAATGGAACACCCATCAAATGGATGCTGTATGCAGATGATATAGTGCTGCTAGATAAGACCCGAATCGGCATTCAGAAGATGGTGAACGCTCTTTCAAATTATGCAGAAAAGAATGACTTAAGTTTCAACTTAGAAAAAAACAAATTGATGTGCCTAACCAGGAACGGGGAAAAGGAAAGAAAGAACTGGCAATCTATCTTCAACAGACAAAACTTGAAACAGTGACATCAACAAAATACGTTGGACTTTGGATCGATCAAAGCATGAATGGAAATCTATGGAAAGAACATTTATTGACTAAAATCGACTCCCTCGCACGACAAGGGGCGATATTACAGATATTACATAGAAAATACGGCACATTCTCCTGTAAACCCTTGACAATGTTCTACAGACAAAAAGTAACTGCAATAGTTAAATATGGAAGTGAAACCATCCTAAATCTGTCATGGGCAACGTGGGACACGACAGAAGGAAGGTTTTCGAGTAAAGTTTTAGCTTTACCACCCTCTTTCCCAGTACTTCATTTTGAACTTGTCTTACAGTCCCTGGAATCCATGGTAATATTGAAAACATTAGACTTATACAAGAAGATAGTGAACAACAACGACATTCCAGCGACACGGTTCCTGCAGACTCATCCCAATTCCAGTAACTACAAAATATTGAATACATGGAAAGAAAACTGCAAAAATTGATGCAATACAAGAACATCACAGAAGACACATTAACCTGTAGACCAATGGAAGCAAAAAGAAAAATCCAAAGAGCAGATTGGATAAATAATATAGAAAAAAAAAGATTAATACCATCTATCACTCTAATGCATGATAGACTGTCGAAAACTTAATCAGATGCCAGGATATCTAGATCTCTTCCCCTGTCGACGGACACAAGATACATTCCTCAGGCTTTGGCTGAATTTGTTACCGACTAGAGAGATATCCGCAAAAACTAAACAAATCCCAAATGATCAAAAATTCTGTCGATTCTGCAACAACATCGAGCAAATTGAAACATCCTATCATATTTTTATGGAGTGTGAATCCTTGAAGGCAGAAAGAAAAAATGTGCTGCAATGTTACCGACATATCTCTGTCTCAAAACGCGAGAAAAAAGGTGGGAAATTATATTAATAGTCAACTACAAGAGCCTGATTTTTAGAATCGTGCAATTCTGGAACCATATTAGCGAAAAATGAAAAGCAAAGCCTTAAGAAAGAAAGGACAAAACAAGGATTGCATATGACTTCATGGAAACGTGGCTGTAATGAGAGATTCCATACATTTTAAAGAAACTTGATAGTATAAAACTAATGAATTCAAAGACAATGGGTTGAGTGGAAATGTAAAAGTTATAATGCTAATAACTAAATACATTTAAAAAAAGAATTAAAAAAAGACATTTTCAACTTTAGTCAATGTAGTTTGGTGTAATGTTTTGGAGGTTTGGGTCTATTTTACCTAAAACATTTGACCTAATCACATTTGATCAAATTTATTTGACCATTTTCAGTCTAAAATGCAGGGGGAAGACACCCCGCAACTCCCCCCACTCCGCCTCAACCTACTATATACCCTTAACCACCTACATGTAGATATTTCAGTAAATTTGACCATAAAAAAGGTCAAAAAAATGAGATAAAATGTTTAGGTCCAATGCTTTTAGGTCAATTATGCTAATGCCGTTTTGGATATTTAAGAATAAAGATTCAAGTGACGTTATGCTATGTTTACTGTTTTTGCAAAGCACATTTTCACCCTCAAAAGGCGTTTTAGCACTATGTGGAGTCAGCATGTAAAAATAAGTAAACGACTCATTACTGATTGATTGTACCAAGCTCAAAGGGAGGTCTTTAGGTCGCAATTTGCATTTTTCAATGATTTTATTTTCCTAAGCGCAGGATGATGAGAGTTTCATAGATGCAAGACTGGATTGCAAGAGGCCCTGCCGCCCAATCAGAGTTCCTTACTGTTGATTGTGAACGCCAGATGTTGGCTAGAAGATCCTAGGTGGTAAGAAAGTTTGCAGTGTGGCACCTTGTTCTGAATGGACACATGTCCTTGTCCATTGATTACTCGATGAACTGTGCAAAGGGATTCAAACTCCAATCCTGATGATGCTGGAAGCCAATAAAGGCCTCAGAGAATCCCTGTCAGATGATCCAATTGAATGAGGTGTGGAATGTGTTGAGCTGCTGCGTTCTGCATAGGCTGTTCGACCTCAAGTATAAAGCATTAGCACAATCGAGCTGGGAACTAAGGCTATGATGGCGGATGTCCCATTAGAATGGTCCAGAAAAGGGAAGAAATGTTTTAAAGAATGGAGGTAAAATACAATTTTGTGAAACCAATGCCACTTAGGCAGCCAGGGAACAGGGATGTCATTTCACCAAAATGCCTGTGGTAGCGGAAGTGACATCACACGACCCTTGACCTCTGATGATATCACAGGAAGTGATGTCATTTGACCCCACCCCAAAGGAAGCGATGGAACACAATCTTTCACCCCATGACAAAACAGGAAGCGGCATCACATAGCATTGTTTCTAAGTACACTATGAAACATATGGTTACAATATCACTGTAAAGTGATATACATTTCATACAAGAATGGATCCCCATATGTATCATTAATATCAGCGCGTATAGTCCCATATTATCAAATTACTGTGAATGCAAGCAGACGTTCAAGGCCAAACGATAAAGATGTGTTATTATATAGCACTTACGCTTAAGCGCTTTATATAGAACAAATACACATACAATATTACCCAACCTCTGTTGGTACTCATTTATCAACTTCAACAGTATGAAAGGCTGAGTTGACCTTGCCGAAAGTCGAATCTGCAACCTGCATATCACAGACACATTGCAGCAGCGTGCACTCAACCCACTGAGATATCTTACCGGCTATAGCTATCAGAAAACCAGCTATTCCAGAAACAAAGAGCCATGCTGCTGGCCGCAGCCCAGG
Source organism: Ambystoma mexicanum (assembly GCF_040938575.1). NCBI lineage: Eukaryota > Metazoa > Chordata > Amphibia > Caudata > Ambystomatidae > Ambystoma > Ambystoma mexicanum. The sequence continues at coordinate 786,776,738 of NC_090925.1, forward strand.
AGCCTGAAATGTAAAAAAAATAAAAAAATAACATGTTTTTCTTTTTTTAAGGGTAGCAAGGGAGACCACAAGGGTAGCAAGGGAGACCTCGGGGGTCACAGGTGTGACCCCTGGCAACCTCTAAATGACGTCCCTGCCAGGGAAAGTGTCTGATATAACGTTACTCCCAGATGTCTTACTTCCTTTACTGGTGATGGGTGATGTCCCAGGTCTCCTAGCCAGTATTTGCATGTCAAAGATGCACTTCCAGGCTGACTACTAAGATTTCTGCCTTTAAGGGGTTACGTTTAAACAGATTGTCATGCATGGATTAGTTACCATCCAAAAGGTATGATTGAATTGTTATGTAATAGATGCTGGCAAATTCGTACTTTTAAAGAGTGGCTGTGTATCATCCCCACAGCTATATTAATCAACCCCAAAGGTTTTAATAATCAGCATAAGGGTGCGATGTAAACATTAAAAAGCAGGGGTGACAGGGTGAGGCCTTTGGCAGGGACTTCATATGTCTTATATTGGAATGATGAATGATAAGGGGGTAGGAAAATAGCAACAGATTCTCTTAGCCAGAAAAGAGGCCAGACTGTGAAGTAAAATTCCAGAGGGACAAATTTGCCTTGACCCATCAAGCAGAATGTAAGCATCAGCCATATTGAATTCCATTGTTAAATCCAGCAGTACTAATGCTGTGGTCTGGCCTTACTCCAAGTGGGATCTGAAATCATCTGGAGTTGATACTAAAACACACACGGTGTTGTGTTCCGGCCTGATGCTAGATTGTTTTATAGCTAAGACATTGTAGTAATGGATCTGACCAGTCATGGCTCCCTCCAATAACTTAGCCGCAAAAGGTAAGATGAAAAATGGGGTTCTTGCTTATTAAGATACTGCAAATCAGCCCCAGTTTTTTTCAGAAAGATGGATATTTGAAAAGCAGTTGTTCAAATGGGGAGTTAGAGTCCTGTGGATAAGTGTCATATCTATTCAATCCCTGTGTGTGTGTGTGCTGTGCTGTGCGTGCAATGACAGTCATTATTCTAAATAGAACGTTAGCGCGCACGCAGCAAACAAATCTTCAGTTGACAGTTGCTTGGCACTTCAGCACGGTTTGGTGTTGGGGTCTTTTTGCAAATACTTCTATGTATGGACATTGATTACTCACGGATACGACAATAAGCAAGAGGATAGGCCAGGGTAAATCCCACTCCCAAAAACCGGAGAGACCAAAAATGTGACAGACGCCTGTTTTATTGAACAAAACCCATATAAAACAGAGACAGCATGAACATTAGGCAAATCTCTGCTGCTCTCACTTGACTGCAAACGTGACAGTACCTTAAAAAGGCTTATGACATCACAATTGATGTTTCCTTTCACAAAATCCTAAAACGGAAAGGGATTGGTTAGACGAATCAACTATGTATGCATCGTATAGGGGTTAGTACATTCATTGGTCAGGCACTATCTACTAACTCTGCCTGAGACCACTTTCTAAGTTGCTACAGGTGAAGACATGCAAGCTCTACAATATTCCATTGGCTGTTGCAACACTGTGTAGGGCAATGTAGATGGGAGACAGGCATTGGTCAGTGGTGGCTTTCTCAGCCTTTCCTAGCCAGTCGGGATGTTCGCGTCATCGGTATCTGGGAGCATGGATGTCTCGCTATGGTGCAACACAATCTGTGAGTGGGGCGTTTTCCTAAAGAGAAGAAACTGCCCATTTCTCTACAGCCCAGAGATGCATTGTATGGATGCCGTACAAACGCTTTGAAGTTAGACCATCACATCTCGAAGGGTGAACAAATAAACTTCCTAGATCTTACCAGTCTATACCCCACTGCGAACAATGACAAACCATAACCTGTAGGGCACCCTGAGATAATCTGCGAATATTTTGGGGCAATAGACCAGTATTTTGGGCTGATCAGGTGCAAGGTCTACCCACCGTGTGGCCTTTACTTACCCATGTTGCCCTATAGATGCAACGGTAAGCTAATGTTTCCACTTTGTCATACATGCGTTGAGACAAACAGGCAGGGTGTAAGAACAGGGATGAGGAACAAAGGCTGACAGGTGCTTGGTGTACAATTAAATTACAGGTCGCTTTGAAAGAGGGCTAGCGCCTGGGGCACATACACGAGATATGGCAGTTTAAAACAATCACCCTCCAGCTCCTCTGAGGCTTTATTCAGATGTTCCTGCAACAGAAACATGAAGCCTCAGGCTTCCTGGCACGATGTGTAGACGATGCCTCTAAATAGGCCTGCGTAGATGATTCTTTTAAATATCAGGGCATATGCTTGCGTACAGAACACATTGAGGACAACCCCGCTCGGCGGCTGGTGGCAAAACGGTATTACCCAACTTGGTCATTTCAAATTGACCATATGGTACAACTGGCCACCATTTGGTTGTTTTGAAACGACCAATTTGGGTAATCACTACCAAACCTGGGGAGCAGGGGTTGTGGGGGTGTCCCCCGCTCCCCATGTTTGGTAGTGAATGCCTTTGGGGGCAACAGGGTTTTCCCCCGCTTCTGGAGATCCGGAGACGGGGGACCAAAAAAAAAGAAAAGCGGACCCTGCAGCGTAAGATCCAACCCGCGTAGGAGCGTAGGAGGGACGGATCTGACGCTGCAGGGTACAAAAATGCACGAATGGCAAAAAAGTTAAGTAGTGGGTCGATAGGGGTCTGTGTGGGGTAGGAGGGGGGGTTTAATTAGGGCCGTTTTGGCCGTGGCAAAATTGGCTTTGTGGCCGAATTGACCACCGTGAATTTGGCCACAAACAATTGTGCCACGGCCAAAACGTATACATCCCAAAGGGTGCCAGAATAAAGTCACTCGTCTGACTAGATGCAGATATCGCTGCTGGGTCATTTCAACTCCTGTGCTTGCTTTACTCGTGCTCCCGCAGACATTCACAGCACTGCTTGCCCTACTCTCCGCCTGACTCATCATCGAAGATTAGCCACAGCATGAAATGCACTGTTCTCAGCACAGATGCCCCGAAATGACGATGCATCCTGGAACTAACTCGGCCTCTCTTCACATAAATGCATTCTGTCTTGTTAACCCAAATGGGCTGACAGAGAACTGCATGACCCAGAATCCCTTGTGCCTGTGTTTCGCCTGCAAGAATCCAAGTTCCAGAAAGCACTATTTCTAAAACATAGTGCCCAAAACAGGACTAACTTCAAGAATTTAAGTTAGCCGGGACAAGCCCCGGCAGTCTCCAAAAAGTGCTCTGGTTGTTCCTTGAAAAAGCGCTAATCGCGTAACGCTTGTCGTGTGTCAGCTCTCCTGATGCTCCCATTTCCCCTTTTCAATGTTGCTCAAAGTTTATGAATACTCTGCCACTTTAGAACAACCTTTTAATGTTATGAGGCTTTTCTTTACATTATTTTCTTGATATTAATAAATGTATGTAGCTAAAAAATCATTGGTCGCAGTACATGGTAATAATCACATTTTTGGGATCACTTGAAAAACAACCAACAAGGGGAGCAGAAAAATATGCCACCCCACCCAATATCTTCGTGAGCAGCACGGGGTGGGGCGTGGGGCAAGGCACCATGCTGCAAACCAAATTCTGCAGTCTCTTCAGCATCGTTGCCATCTGATGGTGTGAGTAGCTCATTCTGCCCTCTTTTGTGCATTCTGGGACTTGCAGTCCTGCAGATTTTACATGAAAAGCCAGACTACAAGTAACACAATACAAAGAATGTTGCCGGATCTACTCACGTCTGACATGGGATACCTGGAGAGATCTGCACACAAAGCCCACTTAGACAGAGACATACAAAGAACCACATAGACACGCCCACAAAAGCATCTGTGGACAGACCCGACAGTTAGGCAGACACATGCACATATTGAGAAACACAGAGATAAAAGAGAGAGAGAGAGAGAGAGAGAGTCAGAGAAGAAGTTGAGGTTACACGAGAGTGGACGGAAACCCCCTACAATTTTTGGAGGAGGCACTCTGACCACCTTAGGCGGGGCAAAAGCGAAGGAAGAGATCGTCTTTAAGTGTGAGTATGCCTCAGCAGTATCTCATGCTGGTCTACAATTCCTTGTAATCACACCAGCGGTACTTGTTCTGGGTAACATTCATTATCTACACATCTACCCTTTAAAGCCAAATACTGCCCACAACTGGCGTCTCGATATTTACCTGCAATCAAGAAAATAAATCAAATTTAACCTCATCATGCATAACAGCCAGCCCCTGGCCTGTGTTAAAAAAAATGACTACAAGCAGGTGACTATCACACAGGCACCTTTGGAGTGAGTCTAGAATCTTTAAATCAGTAGGTTTACAGAGATTTCAAGTTATCCTTTGTCAGGTGTAGGTTGTTCAGCTGGCCCATCCTATAAAGCACACGTCACTTTGTGTTCTGGTATTTGTAGTGTGTGCATAAAGGGAGAATAACACTACACCTACATCACAGGAAATCAACATACTGTAGAGTAAAATCCAGGGCTCCCAGACCATCACTTGTAAGATCTATATTTTTCATAAATAAGTGTGAATGATAAATGAGTGACATTAGTTGGGAAAAGTGGGCAGTAGTTTGTCAACCTGACTGGATTTACTGGGATCCCGCATATCCTTCTCAGCAGTTACCCGCCAGGCTGATTGCTATGGTGTGTCACATGAGACGTGTTCGACAGCCAATCACGTGAATGCAGCCCATGCTGCCAGGTGCACACGCATTTAATAAACGGTGCTGGCCTTCTTTTGCTCTGACTTTTTGCCCTTTGCCATCGATTTCTGTGACTTTGATAATTACCCCTCCACCGCCCAATATATTGTGTTAGGCGTTGTGGTCTAATAAATAGACCAAAAAAGTCCTATGGTGATCAAACGCTGTGAGATGTAATGCTCTGCCCCCGGGTCCCAACATGTATTTGACTTTTAAATCACTTCTCCGTTTTGCTAAAAGGGTGGATTGTGCATTGATATGTGGAAACACAAGGCTGAAAGAAGAGGACTCATAGGTTTTGCCTGCCCTCTTGTGGCCATTAAGAAAAGTTCTACCTAATCACATTTACCGGGTCCCTGTAAGACCGCCATAGAGCCCGAAGACGTTGGGGTCTCCTTCGGAGCACCCTGTTGATTTTAAAGGTTAACATCTAGGCATTTCGAAAACACTCTTAAGGAATATTTCGCAAACATACGTTTAAATCGTTTTTCTCAAGTCCTAAATAAATACGGGCAGCATATCCCCTGAGAATTTACAAACCCAAGAAAGCCCTTCGATAAAAAGACGTTTTTTTAGTCCCAAGTGTAAAAATCAAAATACGTTTTGTTTTTAGCTGATGCAAAAGATAGGCGACTATTGCTTAAAACAGCCGTACTGGTTTTAATACTGAGATACGTTTGTACGGAGTCATGTTGTGTAGAAATAAAGCAGTTTCCCAGCGTGGTGTAGCACCCCGGGGTATAGTGGGTATCCGCCTGCAGGTATACATTTAATGTAGGCAGCAAAGACGATTCTTCATGTCATCTGAAAACTTGCTCCATGTTACTGAAACGTCCAATATATGTACAGTGAGCAATGCAAACTATTGGCCTACATGGGAGACCCCTTCTTGTATTTCAGTCCTTTTGTTGTGCGACACTGGTGGAGGCCGACATTGGCTTTGGAGGGCTTAAGCCATACCACATTCAGGAATTTGATGGCTAAAGGCAGCACTCTGCCTCAGTGCTCAGCGAGGGGCGCCTTTGGGAGAGGGGCGCCTTTGGGAAAGGGACGGTACATCAAGAGCCCGTCACATTTCTGACCCAGGCAGCAGAGTGTTTAAGCAATCATTAACAGGCAGCAGCAGCCCTGCAGTGGCAGAAGACAGAAGCCTGCTCCTCCCATATCTTTCCACCCCCACCCTATGAAGAAACAAAAGACTTTCACCGGTCTGCTCAGCCCACACAGTGTTTAGCACCTCTTTGGGAAACGAATTAGCCTCAATATTGGGGCGAAAGATGGATCTAATGGTTCAAAGGAGGTGTAATAGACACTCAGCCGCCTGGTCTCTGTGGCAAGGGGGGAGGGGTGGACAGTGCAGTGGGTTAATACACCTACTGCAGCTCTGTGTTACCTGCAGGAAACCCATCCAGATCCTGGTGAGATACTGATGCCAATACTGAAACAGGTGTGCTTGCTAGGCTGGTACCTGGAGTACCACGCATCACCCCGAGAAGGTGCCTCGCTTGATTTCCAGCACAAGTAACTTGTCCACAATGATCCCTAGACCTTACTATTTTCCCTCAATTTGCCTTACATTTGGGAGCAGAGAGACAGCTTATGTAAGAGGGTTATCAATGCCGGAGCGCACAAAGCAAAGGCACAGCTGATATTTATTTATTTTATTTATTGGACATTTGTATGGCCCCTACACAGCAGAAAGTGTTTGAGGCGCCACAAGCAAGGGAGGAGGTAGAGGAGGGCAGCTTGCAGGAAAGCTGTGTGTCATCCACATAACACTGGAAATGAGTAGAGAAGGTGGAAATCAACTGGGCAAGAGGGGCAAGGTATATGTTGAAAAGCCACTGCGAGAGGAACAATCCTGGGGAACGTTGCTGGTAGAGGAGAGAAAGGGGCCCATTTGAACCTGGGAGGGCCGATTCAAAAGGAAAGAGGTCAACCAGGCCAGTGCCAGGTCTGTGATGCCCAGAGTATTGCGGAGACGATTTAAGAGGGTGGTATGATTGACAGTGTCAAAGGCAGAGGATAGATCAAGGAGGATGAGAACAGAAGGAGAGCAAGAGTCGAGATTACAGAGCAAGTTGTTGCGGGTGTTCAGGAGAGTAGTTACCGTGCCTCTGGCTGCTCTGAAGCCAGACTGGTGGTTGTGGCGACAGCCAACAGCTTCATTGTAGTGGGTTACTTGGGAGATAGCCCACTTCTACAATAGTTTGCCCAAGAAGGGGGTAGTGGAAATAGGGTGGTAGTTAACCAGGCAGGAAGTGACCGCAGATGGCTTTTTTAAGAAGAGGTGCACAAAGGAGTGCTTAAGTGGTTGTGGGAAGGAGCCAGTGGCAAAAGAGTGGTTGCAGAACTCAGCCAAAGAGGGAGCGAGGGTGGCAATATTGTCCTTGATAGTTCTAGAGGAGCTGGGAAGCACCTGTTTGGAGGAGACTTTCATAGGGAAACATTCGTGGTGTCCTCATTCTGTGCTATTGGTGACTAGCTACCCACCTCTAACACACCCAAGGGGAAGGCTACTTATCAGAAATTATCCTCACAGTGGAATTTTCATACAATTCTGTCTACCACCACGGTCAAAAAGTTATCTTAAACATATTTTAATCAATATTTACTCCAAACATAACAGTAAAAACAACATAAAAAGCCATATACAGTGTTCATCATTTACGAAAGCCGTAATGGACAAGATGGAGAGAAAACAACACTTCACACTTATGGCTGTAGTTCACATCACAATGTTTACAATCTATCAACATAACTAATGACGCCATTATACCATATTTGTGTATAATAGTTATGTGATTCAGTCACACTATTCAGTCACACTATTACTAACATCACGCTAAATAACCAATGTTGATAGATTGTAAACATTGTGATGTGAACTACAGCCATATTGTGAAGTGTTGTTTTCTCTCCATCTTGTCCATTACGGCTTTCGTAAATGATGAACACTGTATATGGCTTTTTATGTTGTTTTTACTGTTATGTTTGGAGTAAATATTGATTAAAATATGTTTAAGATAACTTTTTGACCGTGGTGGTAGACAGAATTGTATGAAAATTCCACTGTGAGGATAATTTCTGATAAATAGCCTTCCCCTTGGGTGTGTTAGAGGTGGGTAGATAGTGGTTAATGTACTCGCTTGTTTGATGTATCCTTCCTCATATACCACAGCCCCCTTTACAAAAAAATTGAGGAACCTTGTGTGCTCACGACATTTGTTTACCTGTGCTATTGGTGAGAAGGAGCAGAGTAGGAGGGAGGGGGAGAGAGGGGCCAAAGGAGGCCTGAATGCAAGTGGAGGAGAATGGGGAGAGGAGAGTGAGGACAGGATGTTTTTAATTTTGGTTGTGAAGTGGGAGGCCAAGGCCGTGCAGAGGGAGTGGGGTGGGAGGAGTGAAGTAAAGACTGCTATAGGGTTGGCAAGTTCCTTACAGAGTTCAACCGTGCTGTCGGTGGCCCCTGAGATGCGGGCTTGGATATGGGCCCAGTTCTTGGACTGGGTGGAGATTCGGTAGTGCCTTTGGAGCAGGCGGCAGGCCAGTTTGTCAGAGGGTGTGCAAGAAGCCAACCACTTTCATACTAGAAACTCTGCACTTGCTCTTCAGCGAGGTCCGAAGGGCAGGTACCTGGAAGGGCATTCAATACTCATGGCCCCACTTGTGACCTGCATTTTAAAATCTGCCCCCAGATCCAGATCCCACTCCCACAAAATGTTGAGGTTGGCTTCACCCATGTTTTGCAATAACAATATCAAGGGTTTTCCCTTCATTTTTCGTGCAGGATTCCTCCATCTTATAAGCACTGCAATAATAGTTGTTACTATTAACAATGTACTGGTACTGTTTCTAAGTCCTTTTCTGTGTGGGTTCTGTCATGTTAGTCCCAGTTTGGTGTTGAAGGCGCACCTGTGGTGTAGTCCTAGTATCCACTGACCAACTCTAATCCTACTTCTATGTTGCTGCCCTGTCCCATTTTCTGATTTTGGAAATCCAGTCACCCTAGAAAGAGGTGAATGGGAGAAACAATCATGACTTGTTAACTGAGCATCCACACTGTCAGTTTGCACTCAGGCACAGCCAGGACTGCAGTGCAAAGTGAGTAAATGCGGCCTGGCATGTGAGCACCGCGTGCATGGCAAGCATGTCGGGGAGGGGTTCATTTCAGCTAGGCACGCTGCTTACCATGCTTGCATGTCAGGGAGCGTGTACAAGGAGTCCCTGTGGGGTCCACCTGCTGTATGCTGGTGTCTGTGTTTCTGTCCAACAGTCACTGATTTCCTCTCTTTGAAGCCTGGCCATGCTTCAAGACCAAGCACAGGAGTCTGAAAAGCAGTTCTGTTCAAGACATCTCTTTAAGTTGATCACTGATTACTTTTGGTGCTCTCCGGACAACAACCTAGTGGCACTCAAAGCACTCTTGCCGTACCTAGCCCGGCTGGCTCACTCCACTGCACATACAGGTAAAAGAGCTATGACATCCCGAGTGAATGATAATTGGTACACCCCTACCTTTGCTAGGGTAGCTCACGCTAACCGTGAAAATTGGGCTGTATGTTTATCTCATAATGTGGGGCAGGCAGGGAGAACCGGGTGATCTGCACATCCTTTGCCTGAAGGTCAATTTCCGAATGTGCAAGTTGACTTTTTCCAGCTCCCCCTTTGTATGGATTCTGAATACTGTTGTACCCTGGTAGACATTTTCTCGGGCTGGATAGAAGCCTACCCTCGCCGAAAGGCATATGTGATCACGGTTGCAAAGGCATTTCTGGCTGAGTTATTCCTCTCCTCATTGACAGTGACAGAGGAACCCACTTTACTGGACAGGTTATCGGGAAGGTGTGCAAAGCACTTGGAATTTCCCAACGGTTTCACTGTGCCTACCTCCTCAGTCTAGCAGCGCGGTAGAACAATGAAACGCAATTTGAAGCTCAGGCTCTCTAAGGTGTGTCAAGTAACTAGGTTGAGATGGCCTCAGGCACTATCCCTTGTCCTGCTCCACACGTTCAATCCGCCGCACCGCAAGCATGGGTTGGCCCAGGTAAGATCCTAGCAGGTTGCCTAATGCGACAGGTATCACCCTGCATGTAGTCCCTCAACACTTGAACTTGCACCTGGAAGATGAGACTGCTCTTACTTATTGTCATGCACTAGTCAAGACTGCTCTATCTCTCCACTATCAGATCCAAGTACCAGAGCCAGTGACTGAGTCCAGCCACTCCTGCAGCCAGCATGCATCGGTGGAAGTCAGCCTCCAGCCCCACTGACGTGGACCGTAATATGTCCTGCTCACAACCCAGACCACCGTAAAGTGCACAGGCACCACCTCCTGGATGCATGCTGCCCAGTACCCGAAGGTACCAGCCCTAGCAGCCAGACCGAGAACCTCCCCTAGATCAACAATCCCTAAAATGTTGTTTGTGGGTACCGCCATTCATCCCTGAATCTGCCAATGGGCCAGAGAGGCCCCTCCCGATGTGGTAGTACACTGGAAAATATGAACACCATGTCTGCCAACATGCCCTTTCCCGGGGAATCAGATCCTTTTATTTTCACCTGGGAGTCATTCTCTTTGTGCTGATGACCTCTATGTTTCTGTGGCTTTGGTGCTATGCCTATCGCTGATTCTGTGGCCGTGGTCCGTGCTCCCTGTAGCTCTGGCCACAGGAGCTGTCACTAACTTGTGAATTCAATCTTTTGCACTGAACTTCACTCTTTTCCCTCCCTAGAAGAGCCTGCTTTGTTGTGACTTTTACAAACATTTGTTTTCCCTTGTGTATTGAACCATCGACCCTTTCTTTAAAATTGGTGCTTTCGAAGTGACAATCCAGCTTGAGAACCACTGGATGCATGGGTGGTGTGACCGGTGCACCATGTACCACCACATGTCTGCAGCCATCTTTGTCATTCAGCCCACTGCAATTGCTGCCCCCAGAACCATGTTTCCTGAGTACGACTCCCAAGACGCCGTCCCTGGACTCACAATGAGGCAGTGGTCGAAGTGTGCGTAAAGAAGTACTGGAACCAGGTTCACTGCTGGCCTGCCCCAGCGATGCACAAGCCTCATCGCCATGCCCCCTCCCACGTGCAATACAAACCCACAAAGGAATGCATCTGCTGTTTAAGGGAATGTTCAGTGCAGTGCACTGAAGTGCATGTTTCAACTTCTTCCTACACTTTTAATTTAAAACAAAATAATTCTGGAGGAGTTTCTATTAAAAATAAAAGTATAGGAAGGGTACAACCTAATTAAAAAAGTAAAAGAGCACTGTTCCCCACCGCTCCCTCCGCCTTCGACCACTGCAGTGAGAACACTCTCCCACACCGCAAGTGGCAGTATGACTGTTTAACAAATGCACCCGATTGTTGGATCTGTGCTCATCTTACACATGATTTAACATCTGGGTTCCATATAGGTCATGTTCCCTTCAACTGTGGAGATGTCTGCCTGGATCTCCAGCTGGTCATCCAGTCCCAAGGTCCCGGACCATCTGGTAGTCATGATTCCCAGATGGGTTTTACTAGTTCTCTACATTTTTCTACCCAAGGCTAAATATCAAGGAAACCAACTGCACTTCACCTTTCCTCTCTAGTGGCCTTGTACACTTTGTCAACTAAGGTACACTATTCATCGGAAGCAGTAAATGTCAAGGGCACCTTTCAATCAATAGCAGTGTGATTATAAACAATGTTACCTTTGCATTGTCCCCTTGGTTATCATTTTCAGAATCTGGTTTGCCACATATCGAGGGACTAACTATATCTGTGGGAACAGTGCTTAGTCCTGTTTGCCCAGGGACTGAGGAGGGAGCTGTTACATGGGCTATGTCCTGTCAGCCATCCAACACTCCCATACATTCTTGTTCCACTCTCACCGGAACAGGGCCTCAGGTTGGGTAATGTTCATCATTGACATGGGTTATCTCATCCCCGGACTAGGTGAAAAGCTAAACCGGGAAAGACTGTCCCGACTCATAGAAGATGTTGCAAATGCCACCGCCACGTCCCGGTCCCTCCGGTACTGTAAGCAGGCTGCTACCCGCTCCATGGAATTACAACATGATGTGGCGCTGGACACCCCCTTAGGATCAAAAGGAGGCATGTGCGCTCCCATGAAGAGTGAATGTTGCACTTACATGCCAAATTATGATGGTAATATCACTGATACCGTTGCTCACATTCATCAGACTGTAGCTGACCTCCACGAGAATATTAATCCTGAATGGGCTGTTGGTCCTGGATTACTCATCTCCTAGGTTCTTTAGTTACTTCTGTGATCCAAGTCACTCTCATGATAGTCGTGCTCGTTTTGAGCCTGTATTGTTTCATGCTGGTATGTAAATGAGTTTGCGCCTGTATCTGCACTCAATGTGAAAAGCCTCCCAGAATGATACAAATACTGTATTGAAATACTTCTACAGAGGTACACTGCCATGATATGCCATTAGTGTATGTCGCAGTTTTGCAGGGTGAAACGTTGTATGTTTTCCGACTTGGATTTTGATCTGTGAGCTGGAACAGAGAAGTGACTCTTCGCTGTTTACTACCTGGAGGTGTGCCTGGAGGTGTGCGTAGGTCCATTAAAAACAGAAACACAGTGCAGAGACATGTGTTTCGCAGTTTGGCAGGAGAGGAGAGGGGAGTGCCTCGTATTATCATCTTGCAGCTCCCACCCCAAAAAGGGTGAGTGCACAACCCTCTTTCTTATGTCTGTCCGCTTTCCCAGATACAAGGTGGGTTTATATGCGAACATTGATCAATTATATAAAGCATAAAGCTCGTCCAGGAGTGTGGGGTGTTTTCAAATAACCCCATTGCCTGCATGAGCGAACACTCAATAACTGCAGTGAATACTTCTTCAGGAGGGTGTGGCAGTCATAGAAAAGTCTCATAGCCCGGGTTGAAGTTTTTCCATAGCGATCTGTCTCTGGAGTTTTGCTATCTGACGCTAATGTACGACTTGAGCAGTGATAAAGCCTGCAGGCTCATCCAACTCACCTTCGCTGAAATTTCTGACACAGATATGCTGCAGGCGGTTAATCTGCAATTGCCACCTTCACCGGCACCAAAAAAAGCCTGTGAACATGCTATTAACCCCTTGTATGGGAACTTAAGGGAGCACTTGGGGTTAGAATCACCCCTGGCCGAACCAGTGGAAACTATCTCCTTGATGAAACAAAAAAACGCTGTGATCACCTCATACTTCTTTCCACAAGAAAAGCTTAATGTGGCAACTGACTTACTAGCCAACCCGGAAAATCTTGGAATATCTATAACATCTTGTAACGATACAAAACGATTGTTTTGCGTCTATAAAGATGACCAGATCTCGCTGTGTGACTCAGATCACTTAATGAACATGAGTGTTTATGATGAAGCCCATAACGGATCTATAAGAATGGGGCATGACTCTGATTGTTCCTTTTTTTTGGGGCTCGCCGCCGCCTTTGGATCCATTGAGACCTGTCAACTTCAGGAACACATTTTCGATGGTCTCTCCCCACTAGTCAATCGCTTACCAAAATTAATCAAGTATTATGTATTTTGGTTAAACTTTATGAGCGGTTCAAAATGGATGTCAAGGCCAACACAGATCTAGTTGAAAAATTGCTAGTGAAAGCGGGGATAGTACATGATCTATGTGTGTTAAGGATTCCAATTGGGCATCACGCACCAGACCAGGAATCTTGCCACCAGCCTAAGATGCAGCGCACAATTCGAATATTTTTGCTTTATTTCCTAGAGTGTGGATTGAGCTGACACCCAACCTGTCTCACACCCCTTTTTACAAATACCCAGGGTCACAATGGACCATGAACCAGGCTGCTGGGTGGTAATACAATATTTATTTATTTTAAATTCAAAGAAAATCACACAAATTTAATATTGGTCAGCAATCACCAATGGGGTGATAATTACATTGTAGAATTATAGAATACACTTAATTTGACCTTCTACTATAACATATCCAAAGCACAACTGAATGGGAGCAATTTTACTGTTCGAGTAGATAGCACCTGAGTTAAGATTTCCTGATGCAAAGCTCCCTCTAACACCTAATGAATTTGAGTGGATAGAAAGAAGCAGGAAGGAGTCAGGTATACTAGGCAGCAAATAACCTTCCCCCACGAAATGAGAGGCAAAATCGGATTCAACAACCTTTGCATTTGCATAATAACACTCGAAACTGCTAAATATTTAATTTAACTGTGCAGTTAAATGAATGAGGTAAGTATGAATTATAACAGTATCAGGGATGTAGGAACACTAGGAACTACAAGGCAAGGTACCCACAAAGGGCACACAGTTCAAAAACCAACTTTGAAGTGACAACACAGTGCAGCCAAAATCACACGCATAGAAATTGCACTTTCTTACTTTCACGTGTTTAAATGTCAAAACGGTTTGAAAAACGGGTGAAATAGACAGAATTGAAACGCGTTTTTTATGCTGGATGACAGATGCACATCACAGGGATAATCTGCAAGTGAAGGAGTGACTCTAACTTAATGAAAGGATGAGATTCTCAAGGGAGAAGTAAATTTGGTTTTAAAAATAAAAGCAGTTAACAGAGAAAATCGGTTTGGAAAGGAAAAGACCAGTTTCACTTACACTGGATTTTAGTGGCTAGAAAAGAGAAACGCCACCAGTGAATAGAAAAGTTACACTGCAGTTGTAACCCTTCATGCAGTGTGCCTCTTTTTAGGGAGAATTAATGTATTTAATCAAAATATTAATAAGGACTTACAAATGACAGAAATTAGTGGAAGAATGGCGCTAACACTAGGAAATCAAGGACAGGATGCACAGAGAATTTTGATAGTTCTAAACAAGTTATCGGGGTACTGATGGGATTACTGAGAGAGTGGAACCAAGACAAGTTATCAAGATGGGGTATGCTATGTGTTGCTATCGGATGGGGTGATACTCACATCAGCACTTTAGTTTGGGGTTTGGGTCAGCCACCTGGGTTTCTGGACACCAAGGCAATATCTGGTCACTGATCACCGTGGCAGGGCTCTCCTAGAAAGAAACAGCTGGGCCTGTCTGGTCATTGGGTAACGAGAGTACAGCGGCATGCAGGTAGTGGGGCAAGAAGCCGGTCTGGTCACAGGATACACTCAAAAAGGGTACCACAGCTTTTCCCCCTTTCTCCCTGAGTTATTGGAATTTTCAGGGGGGTTTCTTTTTGGATCAGTGGTCCTGCGAGGATAGGGTCAGCTATGCTCTGGCCTGGCAGTGGGATCTGGAATCTGGCAGGATGAATATGGAATATCAGGATACGCAGGAGCTGGAAAATTCAGAAGAGTGTGTCCTTTGTCTCAGTGAGCCTCTCCCTTTTATAAGGCAGGGGACATCACAGGATTTATTGTTGGGCAGAACTAAGCTAGACCTATGCTTAAGAATTGGATAGGTCAGCCTATGTTATGTCACCTGCTCCTTAGAAGCAGATGGGACTCAAGGAGGGCACTCATTTTTATGGGGTTGTGTTTTTATGAGGCACAGAGCCATCCCACAGTCATTTCTTGCCAAAAATCAGTCAGGACACAAATCACACCTTTTTACAGTTGTGGCACTTTTGAAAACCACATAGGCAAATTACAAATTCCACACAGAGCATAACATCCCAACTCCCAGGTCTGTACGACATTGTTTCGTCCTTCTCATAATCTTTCACCATTTTTGGTGGGAAATATTTCACCTAAAATTCTATAACTTTATACATCTGTACATATTATCATACAGCATATTTGCATTAATTTTTAAAGTTCCACCATGGATACTTTTCCCATGATTTACCTTTTTCTGCTGTTGGCGTCCCCTAAATCCTAGGGAAAGCTACAATGTCTTGTTTTAATTCCCCCAAAATTATATTTAAACTGTTAAACTTTTGCATTACTGCGTTTTCCGGTTGCAGAAATAAAAGTCCAAAGTTTATTAATTCAGAACAGTCTTTTGCCCCAAATGGGCTAGCTTTTGTCTCCCATATAAGGACATACTTCCAAATGTTGCTCTGGAGTGGCCTTTGAGGCACCACAGTTTAAGTTGAGGGGAGGTGTTTCTAACAAAGTTGTACCTATGTGTCCCAGAATCTATTGTATCAGGTTGAAGCACTGCCAAAGAGTCTGATGAGCGTGTTACATTCTTCCTCTTGGTCCATTCATAGTTTCCAAGAGGCTGGCCTCCTTGAGGGAAAGCAGATCCTGTTCCCAGAAAGCAAATATCCCTTGAGCCAGGCCAGTAAACCTGTTTTGTGGTTTCAGCACAGTAAATTAATTTATTTATTTATTCATTATTTTTTTTCTGAAGCAGAAAACAAATCTGTTGAAATTAAATATCCCATATATATATTTACCAACAAACCCCCCTCACATTATGTGCAAAGACAGGACCTTAACTCAACATTTCACTTTTAAACAGCATTTACTTTACTTGTCAAAAGCACATTTTACATGTGGGTTAATTCTGCTGGGCTGTCACTTTGAAATGCGGCCTTCTCACATTCATTTCCTGAATCTTTTCAAAGCCCCAGTCATGTTTCCAATGCACAGGTATCTGTCCAAATAAAGATCCCTTGAAACTGACATGAGCTAGGAGAGAGAAAGACCTTTTTTTTTTATAAAGAACTTAGTTATGATATTTTGTTGCAAAGTAAAGGGTTTTGCACACGGCTTGAAGTGAAGTTTTTTTGTTATTTCGCAGATCTTACCTGACACAGCCTGTCATTCAGTGATAAACGTTTTCTTTTGCTGGAGCACAACCGGAATATGGCTGGGCATAGCTGGGTCTTACTGTAACCAACTGTGTACTAGTGAACAGATGAAAAAGTACATCAAGCGCAGTCACTTTAAATGTAAAATATTTCCTTTTTCAATGGGAAATTTTGAGCTAGCAGCAAAGCAGCACTTCTTTTCAATTCTTTTCTTTGATGCACATAAGGAAAACAATAGCAGCCTTCCATGTTCCATCTCGACCAATAGGTTCTTGGCAAAGACAGTGCAGCCATTATTTTTGTCGCTGCAAAACACAGTTTTGATGCAAGGCAAGAGTGCTCAAAGGAGCCAGTGGAGCCATTCTGCTGGTACTGCTGAATTGCAGCTTTTTGATGGAGGGGAATTCTGCTGGGTTGGTAAATGTACCCCACACATACCCTCCCTGACTCTCCCGAGACATCTTGTTGGGGGAAAGTAGGGCAAAGTGGGGTTCATCAGGTGTTCTTCTTCCATCAGGGAGTGGTACACCACGATCCTCCAGTTGTCTTTCGTTGGGGTGTGGAGCGACCCTCCCAGATTTTCCTTCGGTCTTTCCTTGGAGTGTGGAGTGACCCCCCAGATTTCCCTTTGGTCTTTCATTTCCAGGTCCCCGGGGAAGTCTTCCTTGGCCTATGAAGGAGCGGAATCAGTACTAATCTAGTGAATAAATAAAGACAGGTTACAACATTTTGCCGCTGACTGTCTTCCTGGAAGGTTGACAGCAGTAGGACACACATACATTACAGTTATTAAAGCACTCAAACAGTAACAGCAGATAATTCCTTACAAGATACAGATGACTATTGATAATTACACCAGGTTTTTGTGATATCTTTTTGCACTGACAATGAAGAAAAGTACTCCCTGTTAGATAGATTTACCTATGGACCTACCGGTTCCCTCCTGGTTCTTCTTTTTCTTGTTCTCATTCTCCAGATGGCTCCTCTACTTGACTTTCTCTTGGCTCTTCAATCAGCTGCAAAGTGTCTGGGGTGACAACTCTTTAGCTGATTAATGTGGACCCATTTCTCTTCTGCCAGCTCTCCTTTGGGGATGCGGATTCTGTAGGCGACATGTGAAATTTTATCTACAATTTCAAAAGGACCACGCCAGATAGGGAGACATTTCTGCTCCTTAGTCTGGTTCCTTTGAAAATTGTACAAGTGGACCCTGTCTCCTACTTGGTACTCTTTTTGGTTGTTTTTAAATCATATTGAGCCTTGATCCCCTCGGCCGATCTTTCCAGATTCCGCTGAGCGTACGCAAAAGCATGCTGAAGGTGTTTTCTTAGATTCTCAACATATTCATATGTTGTGGAGGTGTTTATCACTGTCTGCTCTTGTGTTCTATAGAGCAGATGATGACGTAGCACCATCCTTCGCCCAGTCATTAGCTCAAATGGAGACATCTTGGTCGCAGAAGATGGTGTAGATCTGATGGCCATGAGGTCAAGCGTTAATCGGACGTCCCAACTTGGCCCAGAATCTGCCACAAACTATTTTAGAATGCTCACAATTGTTTTATTGTACCTCTCAACTCCCCCACTAGAGGACTTCCGGTATACAATGTAAAGTTTCCTTTTTACCCTAAGTATCTCCCACATCTTTGTCATCACTTTGCTGGTGAAGTGACTTCCTCAGTATAACTCAATCCTTTGGGGAAGGCCAAACACAAGAAGATGTGGTTGATCATCAGGGCAGCTGCTGTTTCTGCCTTGCAATTTGGGGCCGGGAGACATTCCAGCCATTTGGTAAACAAGCATGTTACTGTTAACATGTACTTGTTCCCCCCAGAGGAGCGAATCATGGGCCCGATGAAATAAACTTGTAAATCTGACCAAGACAGTGTCATCCCCCTCTTCTGGAGGGGAGCTCAGTGTGTGAGTGAACTTGGCTGAAATTGTTCACACACAAGACACCCCTTCAAATATTGGTCGAGGTCCTACCCCATGTGTGGCCAGTATGCAACCTCCCGCAAGATTTCTAGAATAGTATGAAACCCCTGATGACCGGCTTTGGCAGTGTCATGGGCGTGACTTAGCATCAGGCTTCGGATTGAGGTAGGTACCACCCACTGGTCACAACCAGAGATGAAACTCCTTACCAACAAACCGTCTTGTA
Organism: Ambystoma mexicanum; assembly: GCF_040938575.1. Taxonomy (NCBI): domain Eukaryota; kingdom Metazoa; phylum Chordata; class Amphibia; order Caudata; family Ambystomatidae; genus Ambystoma; species Ambystoma mexicanum. Next base: position 786,795,324 of record NC_090925.1, read on the forward strand.
TTTGGAACATTTTGGGACACTTCATCAACACCCTGAGGTCCTCTTTCCCAATGTAATCTGTATCGGTCAGAGGAAAGTTCTCTGGGTCCTCAATGTGTTGATAACATTTCCCAATAATTGGATCCCCTTTTTGTGCCATGATTAAATCAGCATCTGAGGTCTCCTTACTCCACTGGGCAGTTGAGGGCTCATTGTGAGCATTTGTCTGAGACCTAGTGACAGCAGTGACCTGGATTTCCCCCAACACGGAATCAATCTCAAGGAGATCCCCCTGGATGGCTCTGGTTTTGGCCAGTTGATCAGCTAGGTCGTTTCCAGTTTTGTCTGGCCCCTCTATTCTGAATGACCCTTAATCTTCTTCCAATAGATGGTCATCCCATTAGAGGTGACCAGATCATCAATATTTTGTATTAGCTTGCCATGTTTAAGGGGTTTGTTATTAGCACACAGAATGCCTCTGGTTTTCCAATTTACCAAGTGCTCCTTGACCCCATTCCAGACATAATCTGAATCGGTGATTAGGACCAGTTCGTGGAGTTGGTGTTAGACGGCAGTGAGGATGGCCTGATGAACTTCCATCAACTCTGCCACCTGACTACTACACGGACCCAGCTGAGGGTTCAGGGGCATTATTCACCCAGGCTTTCCCAACGCCGGCCACCAGTTCCTTTTCCCCATTGTTGTCAACATGGTAGGAGCACCCATCCACATAAACTGTGGGCATTCCCTGGCACTTGTCTTCTTCATAGACTTTGTGCAGGGAATTCAGGTAGGCCTCCATGTTGTCATGGGTTTTGAGACTTTCATACTCGAGACAGTTTTCTCTCTGCACAATCATGCAAGTCAGCCAGACCTTGCGCGAGGAGACTCTTCTAGTTTTGGCCTCATCTTACCTCCCTCTGAATCCAGGAAGTAATTCTGGAATTATTCACATTTCCAGCACGGATTCTGTCGCTTTGGAGGTATTGCAACGGCTGGTGTGGAGTCTCCACTATGATGTGTTCCCCCTGGATGAAGGGGCGGTAATTTTTCAATGCCCACACCATTGCCATGAGTGCCTTCTCACAATCGTTACATTTGTCTTCCACAGAGGATAAAGTCATGCTTGCATAGGAGATTACCTTATTGACCTTGTCATGCTTTTGATATATTACTGCTGTCAAGCATGTATTCGAGAACCCTGTCTCCAAGAAGAACTCCTTGTTTTTGACAGGGTAAGCTAGATAGGGCGCTTGTGAGAGACTTCTTTTGAGTTGCTTTACTACCTCAGCTTGTTCTGGACCCCACTCCCACTTAACCCCCACCCTTCAACAGATGAATCAGGGGTCTTGTGACCTATGTGTAATCCTCAATGAACTTCCTACTGTAATTAGTCAGTCCAAGGAGACATCTTAGCTCATGCAGAGTTGTGGGGTCTTTTAGTTTTAGGAGTGCCTCCACTTTCTTCTCCTAGGGACAGAGACCCTCAGGAGTTATGTCATGTCCCAAGAAGTTGACATGGGTCCTGCACTACTGTGCCTTCTGGAAGGACAGTTTTGCTCCGGCAACCCTCAACTGGGTCAGAACATAAAGGATTGCCACTATGTGTCCCTCCACAGTTGAGTTTTTTATCAAGACATCATCCTCATAGGCCAGGTTACCCCTTTCACCCAAGTCGAGCATGGCCTTATGTTGGAAGATGTTGAATTTGTTGCTGGAGTTTATGTATCCGAAGGCAGTCCGGGTCCATGTGTACTGCTGCTCCCGTAGTTAAAGGCCAGCTTGTATTGGCCTCCATACTGACGGGCACGGTCCAATATCCATTTGTCAGGTCAATAGCGGTGTATATCTTTGACCCCTGGATCTGGGCCAGCCTTTGGTCAATATAGGGAAGAGTCCATCGGGACATGTGGACCCGTTTGTTCAGCTCCCTCAGATCTGTGCAAAGTCTCCATTGGCCATTTGGTTTTAAAATCCCCAGCACCGGATTATTAAAGGTGCTGTGGACTGGATGAATTATCCCACGGGACTCTAGATTTTTAATTATTTCCGTCAGGGACTCCATAGATGCGAGAGGCAAGTGATATTGCTTCACAAATACTGGAGTAATTCCAGGGCCCATGGGAACTGTGGAAAATGGATCTCGGTGTGACCAAAGTCATACGAGTCCACAGCAAAGATATTGTGGAAATCTAAGAAAACCTGTTTCATCTTTTGCTCCTCATTCTCACAGGCATCAGCTAGGTTGACCCGCTCTTCAACTATTTGCCTGAAGCCTGGGAAGACTTCGGGTTTCGCTATCTCAGCGGCTTCCTCCAATTGTGTGGAGAGGTCTCTGGTTAAAGTGTTGACCTGGACAGAGGGTTTCAGGTAGGAGAGGCAGTCATTGTGGACCTGGAAGATCACCTCATCCTGCCTGATGTCACAGGTCACTTCTTCCTTCCCATAAGGGCAGGAAGAGTACACCAGGAAATTCCCCCCTTGACGGGTGCAGATCCTGTCTGGTGGTATGTCATTGTCATTGTTAAAGCAGTGCTGGGGAATGGGTCCTATCAGTTCATTTCCTAGATCCATGGAAAAATGACAGTCATCAACCGCCATTCCAATAATGGTGCTTGCGCCCAGAGTGATACTCCTGGGGTCGCTGTTATCCATCAATATTGGAATGGTGTTGTGTTCAACATTCACTAATGGTGTTGGGTTTAACCCCAACCCCTGCTGTTGGAGATGGGCATTGAGATGTGCGTAGGTGTCAGGATTTTGCAGTTTGTCCTCTTTTAATTTTTAATTCAAGTGGGAATTGTAGGGTCCGTCCTGGGATAGTGACCTCCTCTCCAATTTGAACTTCAACCACATACGGCAGCAATTGGGCTGACCAAAATGCTTTCTCAGAATCATCAGAGCCCATAGGATTGCCCCCTAGTTGGGACCAGTCCTTGGGCCTCATTACGACCCTTGCGGAAATGGAAAAATGATGGCGGAAATGCAATACCGCCATCGAACACCGCTCGTTGCGATCATGACCCGTCACCGTAAAGTACGATGCCATTAGCGACACCGCAGTGAACGGCAACGCTAACTGCACCAAGTACGCGCACGCGCGCCTTGCAAAACCGGAATCACCGCCATGGCGCAACGGTACGCGAATTCTGACCCTAGCGGACATGTACTGAACGCCATCAAGCACGTCGTAAAGTACCATTCCGCCATGGCGAGAAATACGGCAACGCGAACCAACCGTAAATGGCCCACTGAGTGCCTGTACTCCACTCCCTGGCCTCATTGCACAACTCCTGGCAGGCGCAATGTACTCACACTATGCAACCAGTGAAATCCACAATTCACCCATGCATGCCAACGTAGAAAAGCATGCAGTGGCTCAAAGCGCCCCGTGAGTGGGCATCCATGTACGGCATGTCACCATAGCCGTACTGACGCAGCACAGGCATGTGAAGGTACAACACATCAAAATGAAAATCAAGAACACATGACACAAAACAACAGTAGTCCCCCATCGCTTGCCACCAGCGCAAGGCAACATCCACAACAGCATCCTGAGGGGGATTGCACCAGCCCTGTACTCATGCCAGTAAACAAACCAACCATCAGCAGAAGCATGTACCACACAAGTCGGCAGAGTGACTGAGCAGCCAGGCTCATCCCAAGAGGGGCCGATGGGAGCTGCAGGGCACAGATGGCATCAATACAGAAGCAATTCCAATGGACATGACCCCAGTCCCCCTCCAACAAACGCACGCAAACACAGCCACCTGTGACCAGCCACATTCTGAACAACCCATCATTCCACCAATCGACCTGGCTGACAGGCACCAGTCGGCCAAAAGCCAATCCCCCGCCCCTGAACAGCACATCATGTAAACAGTCACAATGGCAGCCTCTATCCGTGACCATACTGTGCTACGTAGGCAAACGCGGCCAGTACTGTACCACACAACTCAACTCAGAAGGCGGAACACAAAGCAGATCATCACGCAATACATACCGCCACAAAGCGAAAATCGCCACATCACCTGCAAAGAACAACGCAACACGACAAATATCGGAATACAATTTAAATGCACATCCAAATGACAAAGGCCCCACAGCAATTTGCAAAATACCACCAAAACAACCATCATCACCGAGGGCTGCATCTGCAATAATTGACCGGCTTCCACTTGTGTGACGCCCTGTACCATCATGGCACACAGGGCTTACATCAACGTTCCAAAAGGCAACATGGAAGCGGCAAGAACCGCAGGTCCGTCCCATGAGGCAGGCACTAGTCGAGCTGAAAGGCCGAAATGTTGCACCTAGCCACCAGTACAGCGTAAGGGCATGTGGCCCATTGGCGATCGTCCCATATGATCGAAATGGTGCTCCACTGATTCACCCGAAGCTGCAGGAGTCGAGAGTAAAAACCATCTGGAGGAGTGGCGTAGAGATGGCATCTGCAATAGGGCAGGAGATACCTGTCACCCAAAAGAAACACAAATCAACCGATTGCATTACGGGACTCATGATGCATTACAATCTTCATTCAACACACCAAATCCACACCCATATGCATGCTAGCCCACTCCAAAGGAATATACACACCCCTAATTCAGTATCGAATCACAACGAAACCAATCGAGCTAAATACACCATTGGCAACGTCGGTTACTGTGCATGCGTCCGTCAAGATAGAACCCATGACATGGGATTAGTAACGTGCCTAGACACAAGTGTATGAAGGCGCGTCGAGACAGGGAGGATCCGACAAGGGCAGATAGACGTATGTCCCACTATGGCAGCCTTGCATCACATAACGCAGGGGAAGGGGAGTGAACCAAAAAACCCATGTACATGGCAGACCCTAAACGGATTCATCAGTCCATGCATCCACACATCATTCCCTCATCCCGCAATGAAAACGCATGAATATTCACTCACATAATATGTGAAACTTCCATCGCGTCTGTGCGTAATGCAGTCCGCAAAAACCACTGTGCCCCTGGCCGGATCTGTAGTGTTGTGAAGCAAGATGGATTTGGGAACGTCCTGCCTCATCGTCCACTACGCTATTGCGCATCCCATTCAATTCATATCATTCATTGCCTGCTCGTTATGGGCCATGTCCCAAGGACATTCTACAATAGAACGTTACATTTCCAGCCAGACCTGTGGGCGTATCCTCGCCGCTACTTCAAAACCCAAAATGCTGGCCTTCGAATTCCTCACTTGCAACATTACGTCGAAAAGGCTTCTGTGAACGCTTGCATTCACAATTACATCAATGTAGTGCGGCTGTGTGTCATGATGCTAACTGGCTGCAATCACAAATGGTACGCCACGCCCGTCGGTGAATTACGTTACTGTGCTGCATGAGGGTCGCCCATCGATCGAGCCCTACATACCACTGACTCTTCACAGGTATGTAAGCGGCTGCAATCATAGCATGTGTAACAATGGGAGCATAGCATGAAGATCAGTCAAAGTACATCACACTGCCATCGGGATTAGATACATGATTCAAATCCCAAGATGCCATGCGGCCAAATGCAGCCTTACGTGCGGGCCGTGCTCGACCAGAAGGGATTGCATCTGCCACAGATTCATTCAATCAGCACAGGTGGAGGCCATACAGGCCGACAGCACATATATTGCAGACCCAAACCCCTCCCACAACCACTCCCACTCCAAAATGCTACCGGCAGGACTAGCGATGTTGGGCCTGGGGTACCAGATAGCACTGCAAGTGCTACAACTACAAGAAGACGACGAACAACAACAGGTACAACAACCGGGCGCACAGGGGAGACGGAGGAGAAGGAGGAGGAGGAGGGCAAGGCAGGGTCAGCAAGGCCCACAAGCACTGCCACTACCACCACGCAGGCGGCCCGCAATCCCACGCCTCCGAGCCGATCCGTTCAACCTCACTGCTGAGCAGATCCACACCCTCTACCGTTTGGACCGGGACACCATAATCGCCATTGTGGACATGACACATGCTGACCTCGTGAGCATGATAGATAGCCCAACCGCCATCCCACCCCTACTGAAGGTGGTGTCTGCACTCCACTTCCTGGCCACAGGCACCTACCAGCACACAGTGGGACAGTTGCATGGCATTTCACAGCCACTGTTCTCACGGACACTCTTCCAAGTGCACGATGCCCTCCTGAAGCACGCCGACGACCACATCACACTACCACGCACGTACCAGGAGATTACCAACGCTAAAGTGGGATTCCATGCACTTGGCGGCATCCCGGGTTGCATTGGTGCCATCGACTGCACCCATGTTGAATTGGTTGTCCCACATGCCATGGAGGTCCAGTACCGCAACCGGAAACAATTTCATTCAATCAATGTGCAAATGGTGTGTGACTCCAACAAGATATTTACGCATTGTTGTGCCAGATTTCCAGGATCTACCCATGATTCTATGGTCCTGAGGAACACAAGAATACCACGCTACATGGAGCGACACGCAGGGCACAGATCCTGGCTACTCGGTGAGTCTCATTCCATGCATGACATCGTGGCCCATTTGATGCGTCAATGACCTTGCAGGGGGGGGGGGGGCTACTTAGCACTATCATTCCACTGACACCCTTTATTCGTCTCATACAGGTGATGCCGGGTATCCACTGAAGAGATGGCTCCTTACACCAATCCGGAACCCACAGAACGAGCATGAGGAGGACTACAACCATGCCCACTCACGTACCCGTGTGGTCATTGAACAGGCATTCGGCCTACTGAAGGCTCGTTTCCGCAGCCTCAGCAGGTCTGGCGGGGCACTCATATACAGCCATGAGAAGGTTTCTAAGATGGTCATGGCATGTGTCATGCTGCACAACATGTGCATACGTAGGAATGTGCCCATGCCCCCTGACGCTGTACTGCATGCACCTGAAGATGATGATGATGATGAGGGTGGGGATGTGGAGGCACCTCAAGGAGTCCATGAGGCACAGGATGCACGTGCAATCCGACAGAGCATCATAGATGCATGCTTCTAGCAACCACGCATGGTGCCTATTACACGGAAAGGGGACCTGTGGCACTGTGTGTGTGTAGTACAGGCACATTGTGGACTGTACGCCTATGAAGGCCTCGTACGCAAATATCAATGTCCACACATGTCATTGGATGATAATGAGGTGCTGTATTGTTAATGTGATTTGATTTATACACCCTATGGACCCGCCACCCAGTGAAGCCCAACACACCCCCTCCACCCTACTACCTCCCCCCCCAACACCAGTGTCCAAATATGCATGCTGTCCGTGGGTAGACGCTATTGCAAGCCCCCTCTACGGGTATCAGGGGCACCCCTGCCCGTGGAGCGCAGGTTCCTGCCAGATCTGCGTTGGGGGCTGCCCTGGACGGAACTTGCCACGGATGAGGTCTCTGCCTGCTCGCGTCCATGCATGTCTCTGAGGGTTTGTGAGAGCTCCGAGAGCACACGGCGCACAGCAGCAAGTTCAGCACAAACGTCTTTGGACGTCGCATGCAGTTCCCCCCTCAGGCTCTCGGTGCTTTTCTCCATTTGTGCTCTCAGGCTCTCGGTGCTTCTCTCCATTTCTCCCCTGAGGCTCTCACTACTTTTCTCTATTTGTGCCCTGAGTGTCTCGGTGGATGTTTCCATGGCTGCCCTGGAACCCCCGCATTCATTTGCATGGTCCTTGAGTAGCGTGGACGCTTCCTGCTGTTGCTCGATCAGCAGGTCGAGGGACTGTTGCCTCTGCTGGGCCATGGACATTTGCGGTGGTGTGACAGGGGGGCTGCTCAACACATGTTGCCTTGGCACAGGACTTGTGGGGGTTGGCCAGTCGTCGTCTTCAGGGTGCCCCTGCGTGGTTTCGTCATGGTGTAGGGGATGGAACATGCAGGGGGATTGGGAAAGGTCATGGATGGTACCTACGTCGCCAGCACTGTTTTCCGTGTCGGAGCATGCTGGCATGACAGCTGTGTCACCTATGGTGCTGCTACCACCAGAGGCAGTGCCATCAGATACGTTCTTTGGGGGGACCTGTGGTGCTGGGGTTGTGGACTTGCTGGCTGCTGGGGTGCCTGTTGCAGTCCCCTCCAGTGTGCTGCCACTTGATTCCTGCTGCTGCCGTGTCTTGATCCTTGCACCTGAGGTGGAGGCTCTTGGGACGTTGGTCCTGGCCCTCTTTGCAGGCGTGCTGGTAGGGGTGTCCTGCAGCTCGTCGTTGGTATCGGACCCTGTGGTGGAGTAAAGAGGGGCGAGCGTTAGTTATGGGTCTGTCGGATTTGGAATGGCAACGTATCAAATGCATTGGGGTGGTACATGAGGCTGATTTGGGACTGGGCCTTGGAGGTGGTCTCAATTTCGTGTGGATTGAGGATGCATTCATTTGGCTGCCTGCAGTTAGGGGGTGCATGCTGCACATGTAGGGGTTGTTTATGGCTTCTTGATTGATTTGTTTGTTCATTCTGACTTTTAGAGGGCGCTGTCAGGGCTAAGTATGTATTGCACTATGGGGTCACATGGTACTGCACATGTTCGTGGTTTGTGGATTTCGCATTGTTTCTCTTGGCCAACCTACCTGATTCTCCGGATGTCGGCACTCCTTTCTCCATCCCTCCGACTCCCTCTATGCTCTCCATTCCTATGGTGGAGGCGCAGATTTCCTCCCAGGGGGTCAACTTGATGGGCGACTCTGAACCCCCACCGGTAGCTGTGGCGATGTTCCTGTTCGCAGAAAGTATGCTGCGTACGCGGATCCGCAGGTCGTCCCACCGCTTGCGACATTGCTGTGGCGTGCGGGGTGTTGTCCCCACCGCACTTACGCGCTGTGCCACCAGGGCCCATATGGCCTTCTTGTTGGCAAGGGCCGTCCTGGTCATTTGACTGGAGAAGACGACGGCGGAATTTTCCTGTAGGGTCTCGGTGAGCACGGTCAGTTCCTCTCGGGAGAAGTGTACCTGCCGCTTGCGGTCACACGCTTTCTTGGCTACCTTTCCCATATTTATTTTTTTAACTGGGGTTGCTAACGGGTTGGGATGTGTGTCAGGGTCGGATTTTTTATGGTTGTGTTGGGATTCGGATTTTATAGTTGTGCGGCGTGCTGTTTCCCGTTCCGGCCACATGCTTTTACTTCCGTTTCCGTATATTTACGGTGGCCGTAATTTGCGGTGCACGCTCGTTACGGTGACCGCTCATTACGGTGACCGCTAAGATGGGTGGCGGTATTGCACCTGGTGCAGCGTACGGCGGCGGTAAGGGCCGTTTTGGGGTCATTTCCGCCATCGCAGCCTTTCGGATTCCGCCATGGCGTAATGCTCGTGCCCGATGGGTCGTGATTGGCCGCACTTTGCTCCTTCGTGCAATGGCGGAAACGCTATTTACGCTGTTGCGGTCCGGTCAGTCACTTTCCGCCAGGGTCGTAATGAGGGCCCTTGTAATTTATAAGGTCCAAATTAATTGCAAACCGATTGAGAATGTCACTGCCTGAATAGAATGCAGCAGGGACATCTTGCACGACCCAACAATTATGCTCTATGCTTATGTCACCTATACAAATTTTGAGCATACACCTGCTAGGCAGGATATGTTTTCAATTGGGAGTTTCCAGGCCCATTTCCCACTCATTGATCAATTAAAATGTGGGAATGGTTGGATCTTTTATGAGCTTTCTGAACATGACTTCGCTGATGAAGCTCTTTCCGTTGTTCACACACACTCGGGTGAGAACAGACTCCTTCCCCTTATTAGAATAGGGAGGAACAACTGTTCTCTAATTTTCTGACTGTCAGCTAAACTTTGAGCTGGTTTCTCATCACCTTTGACTATAGAATTGGGATTTTCAGATTGTGAATCAGTATAACATTTCAAAGTATTTCCTTACAGTGTGGAATGCCATTTAAAACTGGAAGGAAGGTGATTTACAGGAATGGAGAGGAGGTCCCATCACCAGTTTGTTGTCCTACAGCAATTACTGTAACGTCAAGTATTTAATTATTTTGGAAATGAAACTCAATAGGATCAGATTTTTGTTCAACCATGTGGCATGTGCTATTTAACCTAAAATGGTTGATACTCTGTTTTAATTTTATTGGCCGGTTAGTCTGAGTCCAGAGGACCTTGTTCACACAGTCTATTAGGGGAGACAACCTGCAAAGGATGTCATTCCCTAATAGGCAGGGGGATCCCTCTGGAGTCACGACTATGACCGGGTGCTTCACCTTATGTCACCCAATTTTTATTTCCGGATCCGCAACCCCCTTAACAGGAATTTTATTCCTGTCGAAGTTCTGGAGTGGTCCAGGAAGAGGGGTGAGAGTAATCTGGTGTCACTCCCCCTCCTGAATTTACCTGCTCAATTGGCCATTTTGACAGAAGACTGGCTTGGGATCCAGTGTCCACCAGTGTTGAAAATGCACATTGCCCTTCCACTCGAAAGGGGGGAATAGTGCATCTAATTGGGTCGCTTGTTCTGAATTATTTTGTTGTTGTAGAACCAAGTTCTTTTTAGCTGTTTAATGTAATTTCCAGATTCTACCTCAGAATCTTGGCTCATTTTCAATTTTTCTTCCACTAATTGTAATTCAGTCTGGATTTGGTTTAAGAGCCCGGACTGGTTTTGCACCAGGCTTCTGTTTTCTTCATGTTTTGCCTGCATCACTCCCATATGGAGATACATGTAGGCTGTGATTCTGACAATTTTAACCTGCTACACTTTAATTTTCGGAGTCATGTACAACTCGCTCAAAGCTTGATTTAATGGGCCACCGTCCTGCCACATATCCATGTCCATGGCGGTGACCTGTTGCATCATTTCTTCTAGCCAGACTGCCTCATCTTGCTCTGCCCATTTCCATCTGACAAATTACTTGTGCAGAAGGTGCTCTCTACCCATGTTGATCTCTACTGTGGTGATTTTGGAAAGTGTTCTTTCTTTATTCATTTATTTATATAAGGGTAACCTGTATTCTGTTGCTTTTGTCTAATTTGAGGTTGCTTTTGCTTTAGTTTTACACACAGGCCTGGTACTTGGGGTTTATGTTTTGGGGAGGCGCTTTCTACAGTGTAACACAACTCCCTAGCCACACACATTATCGCTACCTTGAAGGTTAGCTTGCTGTGTTAAGCTGCAACGGGCAGCAACCCTTGTCTAAAATCCCAGACAAGCCCCCAATCTGTTAAGGATTCCAATCGGGCATCACACACCAGACCAGGACTCTTGCCACCAGTCTAAGATGCGGTACACAATTAGAATACTTTTGCTTTATTTTCTACAGTTCGGATTGAGCTGGGACCAAACCCGTCTCACAACCCCTTATAATAATACCGCAGGTCACAATGGACCATGAACCAGGCTTGTGGGTGGTAATATAATATTTATTTATTTTAAATTCAAAGAAAATCACACACATTTAATATTGGGCAGCAATCACCAATGGGGGGATAATTACACTGTACAATGATAGAATACACTTAATTTGACCTTTTACTATAACATATCCAAAGCACAAATGATTGGGAGCAATTTTACTGTTCGGATAAATAGCACCCGAGTTAAGATTTCCCCCTGCAATGCTCCCTCAAACCCCTATTAATCGAGTTTTGAGTGGATAGAAAGGAGCAGCATACTAGGTATCAAGTATACTAGGCAGCAAACAGATTTACAATAAGACCTTCCCCCACAAAATGAGAGGCATAATCAGATTCAACACCCTTTGCAATTGCATAAATTACACTCCGAATTACTAAATATTTAATTTAACTGTGCAGTTAAATGAATGAGGTAAATATGAGTTATAACAGTATAAGGGATGTAGGAACACTAGCAACTACAAGGCACGGTACCCACAAAGGGCATACAGTTCAAAAATCAACTTTGAAGTGACAACACAGTGCAGCCAAAATCATACGCATAGAAATTGCACTTTCTTACTTTCACGAGTCTAAATGTCAAAACTGTTTGAAAAACGGGTGAAATAGACAGAATTGGAACACAGTTTTTATGCTGGATGATAGATCCACATCACAGGGATAATCTGCAAGTGAAAGAGTGACTCTAACTTAATGACAGGATGAGATTCTCAAGGGGAAAGTAAATTTGGTTTTAAAAATAAAAGCAGTTAACAGAGAAAATCGGTTTGGAAAGGAAAGGACCAGTTTCACTTACACTAGATCTTAGTGGCTAGAGAAGAGGAACGCCACCCGTGAATAGAAATGTTACACTGCAGTTGTAACCCTTTACGCAGTGGGCCTCTTTTTAGGGAGAATTAATGTATTTAATCAAAATATTATTAAGGACTTAAAAATGACAGAAATGAGTGGAAGAATGGCGCTAACACTAGGAAATCAAGGACAGGAGGCACAGAGAATTTTGACAGTTCTAAACAAGTTATCAGGGTATTGATGGGATTACTTAGAGAGTGGAACCAAGACAAGGTATCAAGATGGGGTATGCTATGTGTTGCTATCGGATGGGGTGATACTCACATCAGCACTTTAGTTTGGGATTAGGGACAGCCAACTTGGTTTCTGGACACCAAAGCAATATCTGGTCACTGATCACCGCGGCAGGCCTTTCCTAGAAGGAAACAGCTGGGCCTGTCTGGTCATTGGGTAGCGAGGGTACAGCTAGCATGCAGGTTGTGAGGCAAGAAACCTCTCTGGTCACAAGATACTCTCAAAAAGGGTACCACAGGTTTCCCCCTTTTTCCCTGAGTTATTGGGATTTTTAGTGGGGGTTCTTTTTGGATCAGTGATCCTGCCTGGATAGGGCCAGCTATGCTCTGGCCTGCCTGGCAGTGGGATCTGGAATCTGGCAGGATGAATATGGAATATCAGGATACGCAGGAGCTGGAAAATTCAGAAGAGTGTGTCCTTTGTCTCAATGAGCCACTATCTTTTATAAGGTGGGTGACATCACAGGATTTATTGTTGGGCAGAACTAAGTTAGACCTACCCATAAGAATCAGAGAGGCCAGCCTATGATATGTCACATCCTCCTTAGAAGCAGATGGCACTGAAGGAGGGGACTCAGTTTTATGGGGTTGTGTTTATATGAGGTACAGAGCCATCCTACGGTCATTTTTGCCAAAAATAAGTCAGGACACAAATCACACATTTTTACAGTTGTGGCACTTTTGAAAACCACATAGGCAAATTACAAATTCCACACAGAGCATAACATCCCAACTCCCAGGTCTGTACGACATTGTTTCGTCCTTCTCATAATCTTTTGCCATTTTTGGTGGGAAATATTTCACCTAAAATTGTATAACTTTATACATGTGTACATATTATCATAGAGCATATTTGCATTAATTTTTAACGTTCCAACATGGATACTTTTCCCATGATTTACCTTTTTCTGCTGTTTGCGTCCCCTAGATCCTAGGGAAAGCTACAATGTCTTGTTTTAATGCCCCCAAAATCACATTTAAACTGTTAAACTTTCGCATTACTGCATTGTCTGGTTGCAGAAATAAAAGTCCAAAGTTTATTAATTCAGAACAGTCTTTCTCCCAAAATGGGCTAGCTTTTGTCTCCCATATAAGGACATACTTCCAAATGTTGCTCTGGAGTGGCCTTTGAGGCTCCCCAGTTTAAGTTGAGGGGAGGTGTTACTAACAAATTCACACCTACGTGTCCCAGAATCTATTGTATCGGGTTGAAGCACTGCCACAGAGACTGATGAGATTGTTACATTCTTCCTCTTGGTTCATTCATAGTTTCCAAGGGGCTGGCCCCCTTGGGGGAATGCAGACCCTGTTCCCTAAAAGCAAATGTCCTTTGAAGCTAGGCCAGGAAACCTGTTCTGTGTCTACAGCACAGTAAATGCATTTGTTTATTAATTGATTAATTCATTTATTTATTATTATTTTCTTTCTGAACCAGAAAACAAATCTGTTGGAATTAAATATCCCATATATGTTTACCAACAAACCCCCCTTACATTCTGTGCAAAGATAGGGCCTTATCTCAACATTTCACTTTTAAACAGCATTTTCTTTGTTTGTCAAAAGCACATTTTACAGGTGGGTTAAATCTGCTGGGCTGTCACTTTCAAATGCAGCCTTCTCACATTCATTTCCTGAATCTTTCCAAAGCCCCTGTCATGTTTCCAATGCACAGGCATCTGTCCAAATAAAGATCTGTTGAAACTGACATGAGCTAGAAGAGAGAGAGCGTTTTTATAAAGAACTTAGTTGTGATATTTTGTTGCAAAGTAAAGTGTTTTGCGCACAGCTTGAAGTGAAGTTTCTTTGTTATTTCTCAGATCTTGCCTGACACCGCCTGTCATTCAGTAATAAATGCTTTCTTTTGCTGCAGCACAACCTGAATATGGCTGGGTCTCACTGCAACCAACTGTGTACTGTTGAACAGATGAAAAAAAGCATCACGCGCAGTCACTTTAAATGTAAAATATTTTCTTTTTCAATGGGAAATTTTGAGCTAGCAGCAAAGCAGCGCTGATTTTCAATAATTTTCTTTGTTGCACATAAGGAAAACACTGGCAGCCTTCCATGTTCCATCTCACCCAATAGGTGCTTGGCAAAGTCAGTGCAGCTATCATTTTTGTAGCTGCAAAACGCCGTTTTGATGCGAGCCAATGGTGCTCAAAGGAGCCAGCGCAGCCATTCTGCTGGTACTGCTGAATTGCAGCTTGGTGATGGAGGGGAATTCTGCTGCGTTGGTAACTGTACCCCATATGTGTTAGTAATCAAGGGGTGAAAAAGATCTCTGTATCGAGTCTCCTAAAATTTCCTTTAAAAATCAATGAAAAGGTGTGACTAATGTTCTTTAGGGAAGTGCTATTGTCTCCAACTGAAATGATCTAAGTACTTGTAGAGAAGGTCCCAAATACAACCTGCACTCCATTTGCCCATTTTGAAGCACCAGGAATGTTCACATCAAGATATGTGACGTATGATGAGCAAATAAACCAGCAGAGAGCCGCACTAGGGCTTTGCCCAGTGCCAATCAGAAGAACAATACCTATTGAAGTGCCAATAACCAGACAACCATGGACAGTAAGGTATCAAATGAGACAACCATACCAGCAAATGACACAAAATGAAGATTGCTTAAACACTGTCCCAGAAGAAACTCAAGAGGCCTTAATTGAAGACGAATGATGACGACACGAGGGCCCAGACAGACGTACAGATGAACGAACGACAACCAAAGGAAGACACACAAAGATGAAAGGTGATAAATAAGGATATCGTGAAATTAGAAGGAGAGATGATGTTGAAACATACAGAAACTTGAACTGCAAAGCAGGAGGAAGATATTTAAACCAACTAACGCCTATACATATGCTTGTAACGCAAGAAGCTAAGAAACCAGTGTGGCTTGCGATGCTTAGAAGAAGAATAGAGCGGCATGCGCCATTATACATAATCTACCTCAACGAAGCACATTATATAAGCGCAAGTCCACTTTATACAAAAAGCAGAACTAACCCAGGTTACTAAGGGTCAAACAGGCCAAGATTCGTGTTCTAGCAAACGGCCAGAAGAGAGGCCTGAACCGAAACTCAGCAAGAAGCAGCTGACGCCTGGAAAGTCGAGGTCAAACCAAGAATGGGAGGCGGATAGTAACTTCGGAAAATCGAAACTTAAGGAGCAGAGCAGCCTGCCCCGTGAAGGTCGAGATAAGGAGGCCCAGGCAGGTGGCAGCCGAAAGTATGAATTAAATGCACAAATAGAAGGAAAACAAAGCAAATTCACGGTGTGCTAACACGTGACCAGCCAAGAGCGAAGAGGTACCAACGTCTGATGTCACCCAAAGCCGAAGATACCATAACTTTGCTTGACAAGAAGCTACAGTTTCGAGGCCAACCACAGCCAACCAATTGACACATAGCCATTCGAGTACTAATTGATGGAAGGGAGGCTGTGTGAATCTTGGGGCATCCTGTATCTGGGTGTTTTATGCTTGGGGTTGGAGCCAACCCAATCACAATGGACCAAATAATCTAGGGTCCTATAGCTAGTAGAACCAATGAGACGTCGTACTTGTAGTGATGTTTTACATGAGTAATGTTAGAGGGAAGGGCGTAGATGCCCACCTGATAAGGGTTATCCAATCCTCACACTCTATTAACATATAGAGATATAGCACCTATATGTAAGTTACCTTTTCCAACCAATAGAATTGCATGACAAACTTTTGAGTGTTATACGTCAATGATGACGAGTTTTGAGTATAAATGTTACAACTTGTATGAAGATTGTGGGAGTTGAAGCGAGACAGACCATTGCATCATTGTTGATCTCCATGTTTCCCTGTTTCTTGTACTTGTCATTAAACGGACTCCCCTTTGCCAAACCATTGAGTTGTCCTTATTGATTGATGTTGAAGTAAGAAACCTGCACCCCCATCTACCTCAAGGTGCAGCTATCTCGACTTAAAGTATTCGAGAGCGAGCTCTGATTCTATGGGCCAATCAGTGGTCAATCGCACTGGTTTACACACTGAACACCTGTGTGATAGTAGCAACGGTGTGGAAAAAAGTACTGTGCCAAATGAGTTAAAGCGCTCCTCAATAAATGCACAAAAATGCACTGACCATCGGGTTGACGAAATCAACTGTTCCTTGTCGTAATCAGGGAATGTCGGAATCTGTGAATGTGTCACGGGAGGAGAAAGCCCCTGCAAACGATGATGATGTCATATGTGTGAGATCCTGGCTGTCTCCTTCAACAGAGTCAATCAAAAGGGACACTGTGTCTGTGTCTGTTAATGCCCAAGCTTGTGTGCCAACAATTGTTACACATGTCTCCCGGAAAAAGATCAAGACTGAAGTACAGATTCCTTTACCAACCCAAAAATCAAAAAAGTGCAGAGTTGAAAAAATAAAAACACAACAGACCAAGCAATTCCTATGCAGTTTCTTTAGACAACCCACTGTAAGAAAGGAAGTAGCCCGAAACTATAGTAGGGATACAAATACTAAGGGGGGCTCTGGAGAGAAGAATTCAAAGAATCATTAATCCCTGAAGGAAAAACCATAAACATCCCATGGAATAAAAGCGAGGTTCCCAAGGTTGGAGAGATGGTAGTCAAGCATGGGGCCTCAATAGTGAGATCTCTCCTCCTGGAGGTACAAGGTTCAAAATTAGGGTTATCAGTTACGGCTGAATCCGGAGCACAAATCCTAACAAAACCCTCTTGAAAAAAGACAGAATAATCCTGGGGGGCCCACCGAATGTAAATACTATGTGGTGTGCTGGGAAGGGAAAATGTACTACAATCTTGTGTTCTGTTGTGGAGGAAAAGGGGCTTATTCAACAGGGTTTGGCCAAATCTCAACATTTGACCCCTATCTATTCCCGATGTGTTCCCCCATTACTAGCCAATAGAAGCCTGGGGGCACAAAAGACAGCACAGCCAGAGGGTGTTCCCCCGTCAATGGCTAACAGATGCATGGGTGTACAAAAGAAACTGCTGTCAGAGCGGAACCTTCACTACTCGAATAGTGGGGAGGCGAGCCCTCTGGTCTCTCATAATATAAGAATAAATGAAGTGAGTGGTCGGCAAAGTGGGGAACTACCTGACAGATTTCCAAGGGTTCCTTTACACTCCCAGAAAAAAAATGAATTTGGATCTAATGGTATGAGTAGCGGTCGGCGGCTGCAGAATCGTTCCTGGATTAATCTGGTTAAGAGCGTCATTCCAGAAAATAAGTCATTTGTAATTAGACGAGTTATGATCCTGCAGCTGTTTGCCGAAATCCCTAATTTGTCTTCAACAGCTTCCTGCATATGCATAGAGTGGATTTTTTGGAACACCGGTATACTGAATAGGCTCTTGTAGTCTTAAAATCAAGATAAGTATTTGACTCCATTCTGAAAGAAAGTGATAGTCTGCGCATGCTGGGGTTTGATGTCTGTCCCTATAAGGAACAAGTAAGGGAGGAAAGTTCCACATGGCCTATGGCTCAAATTTTACATTTAAAAAAATAGTTTGAACTCTCAGAAGCCACTACCGACTGGGGTTGGCTGCTGAATGCGACACAGCAGCAATGACAACGCATATGTATTCCCTTCTGAAGATGCTCAGATTAAGCTGCTCTCATGGAATACAAGGGGTCATAGACATCTGTTTGTTGATTCGGGTACAGGGCATAAACTACAAGACTTTCAAATAATCACTCTGCAGGAAACATGGTTGACTCTTCCCCCGGCATTTGACGGATATAATGTGGGTTTTCAACCAGCTAAGCAAAGTGCTAAGGGACGCCCATCAAGAGGACTCCTTACTCTTATTAGGTCTTCTAGTTTGTGGGAGGTGGTAAACTCATCTGAGATAAACTGGGGAGTGCTGGCTTCCCACATCAGGTTTGAACATGGTACATCCTTAGAGGTGTTAATCTTGAATGTCTATTGGCATGAAGGTATGTATAAGTTGGATTTCCTACTGGAGAGCATCTCTGAGTATGTACTTGACTGGTGTGGGAGTGTTGTGGAGGGATATACTGTGCTGGTTGAAGATCTCAACTCTGACTGTACAGATAACCTGGGAAGAAATTGGGAGTAGGGGGGTGTGGAGCAACAATAAAAGGGGGAATGGAAGGTGATGGTTATCGATTATGGGAGGTCTAGGTTATGAGATTTCTAACTGAGACTTATCATAGCAACGTACCATCCCTCCCAACTTCGACGAATGGTGTGAGTAGCTCACAATCCTAGACTATGTATTTGTCGATGAAGGACTGGGGGTGAAATGTTTCAGATACGTAGTTACCAGCACTCCCATTAGTAATCATGTGATGATCAATGTTGGATTTGATTTCGTATGGAGCTGAAAGAAGCAGGTTTTTCTCTCCTTCAAGGCACAGTGTGTAGATAATCTCTTAACGACCAGTGCCGGTAACCGGGTCCATTGAAACTCTTGGAAAATATTTAAAGTGAATTCCCTATTTGGTCGATAACTTGACTCCACGGACCAGAGCTGGAGATTTAATACCTTTACATCCTCTAACTTTGGCACCTTTACAGGATAATTACTACAACAGGGTGCTGCCTCTGATAAGGGCTCTAATGAGAGGCTAAATAAGAATCACATTCTTGGTACAATGGAGGAAGGAAATGCATCGAAAGATTGAGCAGCTAAAAAGATCTGGCTGCCATTCGAACTCTGACATAAGACAGGGAATAAGAAAAATTGAACAGGTCTACAGAAATTGGGTACTTCAATCAAAAGCCAGCAGAATCCAACTAGACGCAGAAGCTATACTTCTGTGTATTATGGATAAAAACTCACAGGCGTTTTGGCAATTTATCAATAATACTGAAGCTCCTCTGGCCCTGGCATAAATTAATGGAGTAGTGGAGGCAGAATGGGTATGGCATTATAGGGAGATCTATGCAGATCCAAACACACTAGGATGCGATGATCAGTGTGTGAAATGGGAAACCCCTGAGCTAACTCCAGATGATTTTGGGGAAAAGATGTTTTTTAGGGTACTCACTGCCATCAGTTCTTCCTGAGCCCCTGGGCCAAGACTTTATCCATACTTTTTGTTAATATTCTAGCGACTGGTATTTTAACATCAACCTGGTCCATGGCATGCATTGTCCCTATTTATAAAAAAGGGAACCAAGCCATTCCTGCCTGCTACCGCCCAATAGCGCTACTCGACGCGGAAAGCAAAGTAGTTGCGTTGACTCTTTTATCTCATTTGGAAGAATGGGTAGTTGGTACAGGAAGAAACCCGAAATGGCAAACTGGTTTTAAGCGTAAGATTAGGACAATGGTCAAAATGTTAGTGATAAACAGTGTCCAGAACTTGGCCTGGGAGGGGAAGTATGACATGATATATGGCGCCTCGTTAGACCTGACCGTGGCTTTTGATTCTTTGGATCATGGTAGGCTTTGGAAAAAACGATTAGCCTGGGGCATTCCCTTAGGGCTTCTTAGCTTGATTATTGGTCTCTATTCAGGAACTGAAATTCAAGTCTGATTGAACAAGTCGGGAGCCCCATAAAGAAAAATGTTAACTGCTCAGGGGTCAGACAGGGATGTGTTTTTACCCCTTGTCTTTTCAATTTACATCTCTCGGATATTGAGGATGTCTTACTGCCTGCCTCATTTATTTCCCCTAGACTGCAGCACTTACAATTTCATTGGTTGGCCTATGCGGACGACTTCTCTCTTTTTGATGTCACTGGTATTGCACTGCAACATCTCATGAAACAATTTGCTTAACACATGGAAGAACATGCCCTAATGATCAATCCAGTGAAGTCTAAGGTGATACAGTTCAGGAGGACAAGAAAGAGGTGTACATTCCAATGGCTTATTGGGAATACAGTGGTCTGAAGTGTTGAATCGATGATCTACTTGGGATTCTTTGTCAACACCAGGCCTTTTGTGAGTAGCATCTGTACATGGTTCAATCATCGTGCCTTTAAGTTGGCAGTGCAAACGAAAAGGATTGACTCAAAATGTGTACAGTTCTCTCTAATACCAGCGATTAGATGCTATGAGACCAAGGTTATTCCCAAACTGCTTTATGGTATTAAAATGTACCCACTTGCCATGTTGGATCACTTATTGGTCCTGGAAGGAAAAATGTGGAGAAGAATTCTGATTCTGCCAACGAGTTTTCCGGTGGCTGCAATAAGATACGACCTTGGTATTGCATCTCTTAGAGCTAGAGTGCACTGGAAAACGCATACAATGTAATGTCCTTTAGAGGAATTCCAACACAGGGATTTCAAGACGATCTATGCAGAAAAGTGTTGTAGTAGGCAAAAATCTATTCAGGATACTTGTAATACCATTTTAGAATCTATAAGTTGTTCTACCGTGGACCTGATTGAGTACCAAGCTGTGGGAAAATAATATCAACTGTTATCTCAGAGCTCAGAAGCCTGCAGGCTCGTAGCACTATATAAAACTAGATATTATTATTATTGTATATGATAGACTGCCCGTGAAGAGTGGATATTCTTTAATACCAACACGATTGGCTTTTAACTATGGATGTATTACACTCATATCCATCCTTAATTCATTTGAGAAATGATTACAAAAGGAATGTTGTTCTGGCACCGTTCCTTGGTATTTATCCTGACAAGCCCACACAAACGCTCTTCTTATGTTTCAGATGGAACCTGCTGCACTCAAAACAAGTCCTGCTAAGATATGGCAGGATCTCGTCTGACCAAAGTATCTGTAGATTATGTAAACTGATAGATTCACTTGAAACCGTTAAACATTGGGTGTTGACATGTGAAGCATTAACGTATTTTTTGTACAGTGTATTTGGGAAAGTTTTTTAAATATAACTCAGAAAACCATCAGGACTTGACCTGGCATCACTGTCTCGTTGGTCGCACTACCTCTAGAGTGATTGGGATTACTAGTTTTATTAGAGCACTGAAATTAGAAGAGTTTTAATGTGATGTATTCTAAGCTATGAGATGATTAAGAAATTTCATTAGAGTATTGAAGGAAGAAGAGTTTTAATGTGAGTTGTTTTAATGATATGAATGTTTATGAAATTGTGTAGTCAACTCTATTTTAAAGTAATGAAATATTTATTGAATTGTGTTCTTAAGATGTTCATGTAATGTTTTCAACCAAGAATACTAAATTAAAAAAGATATGCCATTATGTGCGTATGCTCCCAAGAAGTTGTGAATGGATGAGTCTGCAGTGAAGATCTCATAGGAGGGAGTTATGGTGGAAAAAGTGAAATTGTGACCTCCATTTGTGTAATACTGCAGAGAAGCTGAGATACACTCAATTTTTAGAGTCCAAACCCTCACCTCCAGCATACTGGAAGAACAGCAAGAAAGAACTGTGCATGCCAATACCACATCGAAGGTATGAGAGACGCTATGCGCTCAGACAATCATATCGACTGTATGCTCGAAATGATGTGGTAGACATAAGCCTCTATTGTGGTGAGCCAGTAGCTACATCACTCACCAACTCATTGACTGCACTACGCTTTCAACAATCTGTCACCTCCCCAACACACAACAAAGGCTGCATCCTTGACTGGATTGCTGACCTCAACTGCCATGTCAACATCCTTACTATCGACCCTTGCCCATGGACGGACCACAACATTGTGCACTTTACTATTTCTCCCTCAGCCCACTCCAAACCTACTGCCATCCCCCTACCCCAACCTTAGCTTGTAGCTCTAAGAATATCACCAAATAGCATATCGCCCCAGTGCTTAACTTGTTACTACAGGCCCTCAACCTTATCACAAACTCCAACACCCTTGCTGACCTATACCACAAAACTTTACCAGAAGCCATTGACACCATTGCCCCGCTCAAGCCATGTTAACTCAAACCATCTGCACACAGGAACTCACAGGAAGCAGACTGGAAAAAATCCTGCTCAGAAGCCAAGAAACAAACCTCTCTTGTAACCTCACACTAAAAAAAAGCCATCATCTCCACTAAAGCCACTACCTACAATGCCTGCATCACTAATGCAAAATCCAACACTTGCGAGCTCTTCACCATCATTAGGCATCATTAGGGAACTGGACACCGCCACCAACCTCCCGAAACTATCCTGGAATACGATACCTAGTGCACTCTCCTCCAGAACGCTATGTTACACAAAATCCAAGCTTTCCATCCCATTATGGAGTAACACCACCTTCACCTGTCAAAAGATCTACAAATGTTCCACTTCAGCAATGTCACAGAAACTGATGTCAAATTGATTTTAAAAGGTCTTAAACCTTCCTGTTGTAAAGGAGACATCTGCCCTGCCAGCCTCATAAAAGACTGCGCTGTGATCTTGGCCGCATTCATCGTCTCCTTCATAAATGCCTCTTTTAACACTGGCATTGTCCCATCTAGCCTTAAAGAATGTTGGGTACTCTCACTTATCAAGAAACACTCGCTGGGCACCACAAGTCCCCCAAATACTGACCAATAACCAACTGTCCCCTTCCTTCTAAAAAGTTTGGACCGATCAGCTTCTCTGCAAATTCAAAACTATTTGGAAGAAAATATATTCTTGGCCTGCGCCAGTCTGGATTCGGCCCAGGCCATGGGACTGAATCAGCGCTACTGGATCTAAAAGTCCAGATTGATGAGATTAGAGACAATGAGAAGCCGGCATTACTGCTACTCTTACACTTGCCGGCTGCATTTGACCTGGTGGACCACAAAATCCTAGGACATCACCTCTCATCTGCAGCTAATTTCTCCCTGAAGCCTCATCCTGGATCGACTCCTTCCTAAGCGACAGAGTCATCCGAGTTTTTTCTGAGAGCGCCCCTCCTGCTCCCATAACCTGCAGTGTTCCACAAGGATCCTGCGTATCCCTCACCCTGTATAACATATGCACAAAACCCCTCTTCATCCTCCTTGACTCAATCAACATATCTTACACAAATTATGCCGATGACACTCAGATACTACTTCCCCTCTCAGGAAACTATCTCCAAGACTCCACCACCCTTAATTCCATCTACACCACCATCCAGGCATGGATGGCAACCCACTGCTTGAGCACAAATGATGACAACACAGAAATCTTGCTGGTGGGCACCCCCTCCATGATCAAGAAACTCGATTCACAATATTCCGCCTTTAATAGTGACAGCATCATGATACCAGTCTCACCTTCTGTGAAAACCCTGGGAGTGTACCTAGATGATACGATGTACATCTCTCAGCAAGTAAGTGCCATTGCATCCTCAGGAGCATACACAACAAAATGTATCAATTCTGCCAGACCCTTCCTCTTTCCAGAGAGCTGCCTCACCATAGCTAGGGCCACAATAGAATCAATACTTGATCACTGCAATGCCCTATTTGCAGGTACTTTTGCCTATAACTTTAAAAACTTGCAGATCATACAAAACAATGCACTAAGAGCAGACCTGAATATCACTAAACCTGAGCATATCACAGCTGCAAGAAAACATGCCCACTGGCTCCCCATCCATGAGAGGATCATCTTTAAAACATTCTCCATCACCCACAGATGCCTGTCCAAAGATGCCCCACCCTACCTTGCACAGGAATTCTCAAAAGCCATCTCCTCTAGACCAATGAGAGCGGCTTACACTCATTGCATCATCCAACCCAAAATCAAACGAGCCAAAGTGGGAGGCTCCAGATTCCTTGCCATAGCTGCCAAACACTGGAACCTTCTCTCTCATTCCTGGAGAGCTGAGCACTCATTTTGGACCTTTCGACAATAATTTAAAACTTTGCTATTCACCTAATGGGCCGCTACCTAATGCAGCTTTAACACATGGGCTACGGCCTCCCGGGAAGCAGACTCTGGTTGCCTCGCTACCTGAAATGTACTACTTTGACAACGCATGTGTCACTATGTTTCATATGTTTTATATCTTGTAACAGTGCCTTGATGCCCCCTGGTTTAGCGTGCTTTGTAAAGGTAAATATAAATAAATAAATACATGAACTGGCTGTCAGGGAGGGTCCAGGGTGAAGACCCTGGGGATCGGTGCACGCCTTGCTTGGACTCACCTTCTCCCCCTGCCTCCAATGCCCCTGCACTCCCTGTGCCCTGAACTGGTTGTCCTACCTCTCTGATTCCAGCCGCAGCATGAGCAGCTGCCTGTCCCAGCTCACAGTTGCTAATGGCAGCATGGTGGTGAAAATAGTGTTTGGGGTAGGGGTGTGGCTTATGTAGCCCTCTGGAGTGGATTGGGAACACCTGTGGCTTCATTTCTGACACCTGTGTTCATTTACCTCCAGCCAGAGGCTGGAGGTAGCTGTGCCGTGTTTTCGGCATTATTAGTGCTGGTTTTCGGCGCTATTACCACCATAAATGGACTTGTGATGTGGCTGCGTTTGCGCTTCGTGTGGCCGGCGCAGATACCACTGGCTGTAATACCACCAGCTGTAATAGCGCTGGCTGTAATTGTGCTGGCTGATTTTACGGTCAGCGGTATTTGCGCTGGCTCATGATCCGGCAGAACAGTATTGGCGGTGCTAATTCCATTAGCGCCACTTATAAGGGTTACCACCGGACTCCTGGTGAGGCCCTAAATCTGCTGTGA
The DNA here is from genome assembly GCF_040938575.1 of Ambystoma mexicanum. NCBI lineage: Eukaryota > Metazoa > Chordata > Amphibia > Caudata > Ambystomatidae > Ambystoma > Ambystoma mexicanum. The sequence goes on from NC_090925.1 coordinate 786,820,310, forward strand.
AACACCAATGGAGAATTTGCCATTGTAAGAAGAAAATCATAGGTCATAGGTCTTGTTTATAACTGAATTTTGATCATAAGAATGCCACAAAGGATAGAACCATAACTGACACTTAGACCATTAAAGAACTTTAACAGATTATGAGACCTTGCAAGAAACACACCAAAGATGTGTTTAATTTTACTTTGCTATTAACAGAAACGTAGTTGCTGAATAGAAAGGAAAATATACGAATGATGTCATGTATTTTTTATTGGAAATATCGATCACTAGCCAGACTTTTTAATAACAGTGGCATACTTCTAAAATCACAAGTAAATACAAATCCTTAAATTACATTAATGTCAACTGTTTTAATTATTTAAGAAATTATATTAGTGAAAAAGAATATTTTTAATAAATTCAGGAAGGCAATGCTAATATGGAATACTAGACAGAGAGTCTTCAGGTATTTGTGTGATGACACATCTTTGCATAAAAAAATGGACAGTACGTTCTTAACCGTCAGATGTAGACGTCAGCAGCAGGGGCGTTTAATCCAGCTCGTACTTTCAGGGATAAGTGCATCAAAATTCAAGTGTTTCGTCAAAAATACACATATAATATACATCGCTATGGGGCACGAAGTGGCTGTAATGTGGACTCATTGAGAAATGTATGGGGCCGACCATTCCTTTAAGTGTGTTTTAGAAATGAATGTTAAAATGCCCCCAGTATCTGAAACAAACTCTAAAGTGGGTCTTCCCTGAGCCAATGTGTATCGAGCTAGGCACAACGGTTGCCCTTTCTCCAATGATGGGCTCCATGTAGCTGGGGTAGCCTTTAAAGGGGTAGTTTACTCAAAAATGTTATGCTTTAAAAATGTTGCCCATAATAAAAAAGATATAGTGGCATGGTTTAAAAAAAGTTCCTATGGAAAATAATGTTTTTAATGACCGTTGAAGCCTTGATTTTGAAGCACTTGGGGGCAGCTATTTTCTAAACTGAAGCAGTTTCCTGTATATTAGTTAATGCTGTGCTCTTGTGGCAGCAATCAGGCAAAAGCCTCCTACCGGGAGCTTTTGCTTATTGCTGCCGGAGAGCAGAGCAGTTTTCAGCAAGCCAGCCAGCAATTTGATTTGGTCCTGCCCATGGGAATTTCTCTGTCACAAATATTAGTCACAGGAAAGAAAGCAAAATTGGAATCTGAAGCTTTCTAGGGTGCCCGGGGGGTTCTTGTGTTTTCCACACTCTGTAAATGGTACCCAAGGGAGGTAAAGTTCCTTGTAGGTTTCGTATGGTAGTAAGGCTTGTGAATGGGAAAGGAGGGAGATGGGCGTCCACAGCTGCCTGCACGGCTAGGTCTGGTTTATAGTGATAACATCGAATGCAAAAGCATCAAAAAAATGCATTGAAAAAAATGCATTTTTTCTCTCTTTTTATGGTGAGTTCCTCCCCAAATCCCTGTTTTTTTACCCGTTAAAACCCATTATAATAAAAATAAAACCTTTACCTTTAAAAAAATGAATTTCTTTGATGCTTTTGCATTCAATGCTTTGTATTCGATGGAATCACTGGATACCCTAGGGCTGCAGTTTCAATAATTAGAAAGTTGGTCTCTGTTTGGATCTGGGCTGTGAGGGGGACTGTGCTGTGTTGAGAGTTTGGTTGGCTTAGGGCCCAGGGACTGGCCTTTGTTAAGCAAACGGCCTGTGTTGTAATCACCAGGGGTATCCCCCTTTAACCTCCTCGTGAGTCAGTCCCCTCAAACTTATGGGAATCAGCGGCCCCCAAGGCTACCACACAAGCAGTCCCTGACGCCAAACAGGGTACTTCATCTCACCCCCATCCTTTAGGGAACCCTCAGAGCTTCACTACAAGCTATCAGCCTCTTACAATGATTGCTACATAGAATGTGTGTATACTTCATGTTCTGGGGCCAAACTCACATAGATAAAAACCCACTTCAATCTCTATCACAAAAAGAAATGCAGGTGTGAAGTGAGTTCTTTTCACTTGAGTGCTCCCCTTAACCACTTTTAAATCCCATTGGCTTGCTCCAGACCTTATCTTCAGATTTAGGCATGTATTGCTTGTTCCTGAAGGCAATATTGTTTAAATAATGAATAGCATATTAATAGAAATCCCACCTTTACAGTTCCTTAGATAATGTCTTCAGTGCACAGTGTATCAGCAAGATTGTGTTTTGGTTAAAGTGTTTGATTGGTTGAGTCTCTACTTCTTTAATGCAATGATAACCCTCTACACCGCCACCTACACCTAATACATAGCACACTCAGTGGATGGAATAAGTTATGTGTATATCAAAACGCCACAACTAGTACTGCTGCCAGGAGCGCCGCGGAAGGTGTCAGAACAGACGGCAGATATCCGAAGAGCCCAGATACGCTGTTGGTGATCGTTGCGTTTGCTGCTGTCATTGTCATTTGTGGGATGGTTTGAATAATCCACTCTGAGTAGGCAGTGACAAGTGTGTAGACACCAGGCCGGTAGGGGGCAGCGCATCCGTCCAGGCCCCAGCTGACAATCCCCGCCAGCAGCCATGTACTGTTCCACTTGCAGACAAGTGGTCCTCCAGAGTCCCCCTACAGAACAGAAGAAGAACAGGGAGTCAGGACTGGCTTTAAAGCAGTTCCCACAAATAGCTAGAGTAACGCATTACATTCCTGACACCAATCATTATAGGCGGTTTACTTATTCTAGAATGGCAGCCCCTTCCTTCACTTTTATATTGTAAAAATAGCTCTTGGTGGTTGAGGTGATTCTTTCCTGAATCCAGACCACCCACCGGGGAACAATTAACTCTTTGTGAAAATGATCATGCCTGACAGCCCCTCCACATCTCTGGAAGGGCAGCCACCTAAAATGACATAAGTACAGCACATCTGCATGAGTATGTAGGGTTCATTTAAGTATTATAGAGCTCTAGCCTAAGGGACGGCATGCTACGTAGGGCACGTTGACCTCCTGTCATTGTTTCAGATGTAATCTGACCCCTGATGTGGGCAGCCTTCACATTCCTTGCCTCTGGGGTAACCAATCGAACTCCCATTTGTGATGGACCCATCGGGCACAGTGCCTTTTGCCATCCCTACTAAGGCACCAGATATATTAGAAATAAGAGGTTGAGGCTTGTGTGATTGCAATCCTACCCATATGGAACCCCTTTACGCCATGGATTGGCGCACTCAGCTTCAGGGGCACTTTGAGGAATCCACCTTCTATCTTGCCAGCCCTTCGCCTCCTCTAACTTCCAGAGAAGAACCCCATACAGCGTTCCTGAATTAATTTCAAACCAACGTTATGGAGCCCCCTCAACACCAGGTGAGTGTGGCAGGCGGGTGTGGTGTTTTATATTTGGCTTGTGGCTGTGGGTGCAGCGGGAGAGGTGTTTGAGACCGTTTGGAAATAGTGGGGTAGACTTCTGAGGGAAACAACCAGGGATTCTGACCTCTGTCCCGATCATTCGACGAAAGCCTGGCAAAAGATCTTAATTGCCTGATGGGCATTGCCCTGATAGGAAAAAGTCCCCAGAAGGCCCTCTCAGCACTGCACTTGAGCAAGTTAGAGTGAAGTTCCATACAGCACTGAGCTGCCCACCAACAAAGGAAGGTGAAGTGAGCGCTTGGGGGTTTCATATCCCGGGCAGCCGTGGCTCTGAAGCAAAGATTCATGCTCCCATAACCCTTAACACTCTTCTTGTAATGAGCAGAGTCCCCAGAATAACCTTTCCCTCAGATGCAAATTCCCAGAAGCTTTCTGCACATGGGGTACAATGTATCTGAGAGTTTGAGGGCCTGATTCTGAGCTTGTGCTAATTATAGTGTTGAAAGCCGACATTCTCCCCTCCAGCTCCCGGCACCACCATTCTGAGGTGGGTGGAAATACTGGAGGGGGAATGGTGCTTCCCAGAAGCAAAAGCTGCATTAAACTACCGTTTACTTAGAAACATGTGCTCCAGGGCACTGGGGGAGTTAACTAAAAGACTGCCACTTTTCTAGTTTAAGAAAGCTTTCTTAAGATTTCATTAAACTAGAAAAGTGGTGCTGCAGTCTCGGAAGAGGCATTTCTATAAAGAAAAGAGTGTGAAGCAGTGTTTAATGTTATCTCACTAGTGTCGTATTTAAACTCCTCTTATTGACGTGCTAAAGCTGTGCTCTTGAGAGCAGAATCCCCTCCCAGTGCCAGCCCTGCATTCCTCATGGTTGCTAAGGCTGTTGTCAAGCAGTAAATCAGGCTCATGCTAAAGTCGTGGCTTTGATGCCAGACCACCACATTAGCACTTTATCAGAATACAGTGCTTTTAAAGAAAGTGTTCATCCTTCATGGATGAATACTTCTTTGTTTTCCATGCACCTAAGAATTAGGCCCTCATGGCCCGATTCATAACTTGGTGCTGTGAACTTGCTAAAGAGCAGGATTCCCTGCGCCAAATGAGGACGGTCAGGCTCCACCAGTATTCTCAAGTGGGCCTGGGGGTGCTCGTAGTGCATGACAGTGCACCTTCAGGATTGCGCCTGTTTTAGTTATAACGGGCGCAATCCTGAAATCTCGGCAGCATTTTTGTAAAATAAAAACATATTCGTTATTTTACAGAAATGCTGCAGAGAACACAGGTGTATATGAACACTTTCTTATACACCAAAGTAAGCAGCTTCAATGTTGAAGGTGCTTACTTTGGTGTATAGGAAAGTGTTCATATACACCTGAGTAAATGAAAGTGTTCATAAATTTACACCAAAGTAAGCAGCTTCAATGTTGAAGGTGCTTACTTTGGTGTATAGGAAAGTGTTCATATACACCTGTGTAAATGAAAGTGTTCATTCATTTACACCAAAGTAAGAAGGTTCAACGTTGCAGACCACGACGTTGAAGCTGCTTGCTTTGGTGTAAATGAAAGTGGTCAGATACACATATACATATACCGGTGTATATGAACACTTTCATATACACCAAACAAGGTTTCTTGTGGCACTCCTCCAGTATAACAGCACCAAAATGGTACTGTATATGTGCGTGATTTTAGCGCACATATTAAACTGCAGGAGTACCACAAGAATACCCTTCTAAAAAGCCAGATAAGGAATGTGGCGGTTGCTAGGTTGGTTTCCAACCCATCCTAGCAACCACCACATGAATTCCGAAAGTGGCGCATTCCTACCGACTTTGGAAGAATGCGGCAACTTCAGAATAGGTCTTAAGTACCGAAAAGGTTGTTAACTCTTTTAACGACCTTTTCGGTACTTAAGGTTGAGAATTGGGCCCCCAGTGTGTGCGAGAGTGGCAAACGGAGAAAGTGCACAGGCCCATGGTAGGGGTGTGGTGGAGAGACCGGTTTATTTTGCTTTGTAAACCCTTTTCATGCTTTGCTATGAACTCTAATGCTTTCTCACATCGTTCAGGCCTTGAATTTATCATCTTATGCCTTGCTATATGTGGTTTGATTGCTTGCGCCCCTCACACACCTGTTCACATTCTACCTTATGCGCTACTGCGCCTCGCATGTCTCACTGTGATTATGCCCACTGGGATTTGCTCTCATGTGTCCCAATTGTAATTTTATTCTTATTTGTTCCACTGTAAATTTGCCAACCTGTGCTTTTTCTTCTGGGTGCCACACTGTAATTGTGACCCTTGGGGCCCCACTGGTGTTTTGCAATGCAATGTGTGGCCTACTGTGCATTTGCACCCCGATTTCGAATGTAATTCCTATGACTGTATCCTAGATATCCTGCTTTAACCTTGTTGGATACTGGGTTGTTTTTAGGAACCCCTCTGGAACTCTCCAACATCCCTACTCTGAACAGTCTTTCAGTAGCTATTCCCACCCAGTCTACTTGATGTCCGCTGCTGCATGCTCCCTGTGCCTTCCACTCCTCTGTATGTTCCCCCACTCACATAAAGACCGGTTTCTGTACAGTGTCCACTGCCAGAGATGCCAGCCCACAGCAGGGTGCTTCAGGAAGTTACCTCACAGGGACCTCGCCTGAAGGGCACCACTACAGAGACATTGGAAAGACCACACCAGGCGAATGCTCCAAGTTGCCCCCTGGGTCCTCCACTAACCTCTCCACACTACCAGCCTGAACGTCAATGCTCAGACACACTATGCGCATGCCAACTAAGCCACTTGCACATGGCAACTGGATCCCCATCCCCACATACATCCTGCAGAAAGCTACATCTCTACGGTCAACTTAAACATCACAGTCTCAGCCAGTTCATCTTAGCACCATGGGTAAATGAGGCTCCCCGCTGGACACAAATGCTTCTATGCTCTCGACACAGGTCACCTAGCAACAGACCTGCATGCAGAGCTCAGGGTGCTTCTGGTCCACACAGATCCACGCAAGAGCAAAGATAGCTTGTGTTTCCCTTACAGCCCCACTAGCCGAAACCCCTTCTTTTTTTTAGGTTCACCAGAGTGCGTGAAGATCATGCAAACAGGAGCGGTGTGTAGTGTAAACAGCAGTAGCATAACATAACCACCGCTTACTTGATGTCTCTATGCACTAACGATAAGGGAGTGTGCGCGCTCGTTGTCACCAACCCTGCAGAACTCACACCATCAGTTTACAAACACAGAAAACGTTTCTTGGCAGAAGAATTCAAGGTGGGGAAAAATAAACATGGAGGCCACAACAATAAAACAGCACACAACTTCAAAAGATGACAAAAGAAGAACTGTGCAGCTGGGGCGGTTTGGGGAAGAAACTCAAAGGCAGACAGGAGACAGGGAAAGAAAGTGAGAAAGGGGTCATGGTGGACTGGGGGTATAGTTGGCTAGGAGAGGTTCTGGAGGAAAAAAGGAAGAGAATGGTGGGATTGACCCCGCCTGATCATTAAATACATCCTAATACGTCTACAAACATCACAAACTAAACATCAATCTCTTTAAAAAGCGTAAAAACATATTTGCATCGACGCACAATGTAATAAATTAGATTAAGATCGATCCCATTTAAAAATGCATCCCACAATTCCAGAAGATTACGATTTCTAACCACATTCGAGTACTGAAGTAAACATTTATATCTTCATGTATGAGTGCTTGATGGATTCAATTACTAGCTCCCCACACAGCCTACAATGTCTTCCAGATCGCAGTATGTTTCTTCGAGCTCCCAAAATGTATTAGTCTTTACTTGTTCCACAGGTTGCTGATCAATAGTCCATTTTGCTTTCCTTATGTGTATGCCCACTGGCTTAAACACCATTATCTTTGTTTTCGTATATATTGATATTAAGTACATTTAGATTTGTGTAATTGCCAAGTGCATGAAGCTTCTTTTGTAGCCTAGTTGGGGTATAATCAATTAAAAGGAGGTCGTCGGCATAGCCGAACCAGGACCAGGCAGCCTACTGACCTTAACGGGATAAAGCTTGTCCAAATCTATTGCTTCATATAGATCAGCCAGATGCATATTGAAAAGGCACAGCGCCAATATACATTGTCGTTTCACGCCTTTCTGTGTCGATATTCAATTCGACACCCTGGCTGTTTCATCCAGTCTCACTCTAACACGGATGTTACTATATAGTTGTTGTATCATGTACTATAGAGTCAATGGATCTGAGTATAACTGCCTCTTGGTGCGCTCTAGCCCTAGTAATATACTGTGTGGCGTGCTGCGCATCTAGTATGATGAGGTTCCACTCTAGACCTCATATGTAGGGTACAGATCAACCAATTATACTCATTAGTCATGCTCTACCCTAAATTAATAAAACATCTGATATGTCTGTAGAAATATAAGGTGTTAAATGATTTGGATTTACTGTGGTCCAATGTTCTTTTGAATACTGTATTACAATACAATATGTGTTGTTTTATTAATTTAGGGGTGAGTGTGACTAACGAGTATAATTGGTTAAACATGTACAATACATCTTTAGGTGCATTCTAACCCATTAGCTTTTTCCATAACCTTCCTCCTAACACTGTGTCGAAATCTGCACTCAGATCTATAGAAGCAGCGTAAACAGATAGGTTTCGTCTGGTATACAGTGTTTATTTCGAATCCTATATATCGAATACCCATATATCAAATCTTTTATCTTGAAAACCCTTATAGTGAATGTATTTAGGGTGGGCTAAAGGGTTAAATAGTTTTGGGAAACGGTCGAGATGGGTTTTTAGCAGCGGGAAACAGGGTTTTTGCGGGTGGACCTCTCAAAAAAAAAAAATCCATTCACTATAAAATTTTCCAAGATATAACATTCGATATATGGGCATTCGTTATAAATGACCTCGATATAAAGACATGTAACCGTTTCGTCTATGTCAGGAGTAGTGAATTAACTCAACTAGCGTCAACGGGTGGGCTAATGTGCTTAACCATCTACGGAATCCTGTCTGATTCACTGGAATGATTCAATGGTTATTATTCCATTCCACAAGCTCAATGAGCAGCACTCTTGCAAACACCTTCGCTGGCATGCCCCGAATGGCCATCATTGCATAGTTTCGGGGATCCTTTCTGCATCCTTTTCTATACACCGGGAGGATAATACCGTCTTTCCATGATTGAGGTACTTTACCGGTGTTAGTAATGGCAATAAGGTGCGAACGCATTGCCTCGGCCCAGAGCATTGGCTCCAATTTTAATAAGGCATTGCACGTCCCGTCCTGTGCACCAGCTCGTGAGGATTCCAGATTTTGTATTATCCCAACCAAAGTCCATTCGTGATATGACACTCCCATTTATCCGTCAGGTAGTGTGCGTACAGCGAGATGTCATTGAAATTAGTATTGAGGGAGAGAATGAGTGAGTACATCAAGAACTGATGAAAGAGAGGGCTGGAAAGAGAGATTGTATAGCAGGAACAGAAGCATGGGCGTAATTTTAGGTGGGGACAGGAGTGTTTGCCCCCCCACCAACTTTCATGGCACACCATTTTGTCCCCATTCATTTGGCTGGGGTACCTTTTTCTTCATGTCATGTACCCCCCAACATTTTCAGCAAAGTTACTCCACTGAACAGAAGAGTTGCAAAAGTGCTTCAAGAAAACTGAAATTAATGATGCAGACTGGTGATTCGGGTGTGGGTGACCCGGACAAATTGAGGTAGGAGGTAAAAAGAGAGGGAAACGGGATGTAAGGGTAATGTGGGGGGCTGTTATAAACCCATGTATATTAATGAGACATCGCTGGTGTTTAGAATTGAGGCTTAAAAAGATGACAGGAGTGTCTGACTGCTGCTTCGGGAATGACTTGGTGACATGCAACTAGTAATGTGATATTGTACATGCATGACCAGCGGAAAGCTCGCTGTACCTCTCTGCTCACCACTGTTGTGTTCTGGTTGTAAGAAACTCAATTAAAAGATGTGTAATAAAAAAGAAAACTGAAACAACAATAATATATTTATAAATGAGATTGTTTTCCCACTATAACATTTGACGGTTAAATTGCAGGCAGTGGGTTCTTCAACAAGAACATTTAAACTAGAGCTAAGAAAAACTTCTATTTACTACATATTTCCAAGAATAGCTAACCTTTGCGAACTCTGGTGTTAATCTCGTAGCATCTGCCTTATGACACGGGTATTACCACTAAGATTTAAAGTTATCTGATGCCAAATATTGCCGGTGGCTGTAACAACAGTTAGCATGCAATGAGAAGTCACTGCGCATGCGTGCGCTCTCTGGGGTTTCTCTATCGTGTATTGCGCATGCGTATTATCTGCTGGCATGGCATTCCACAACCCTGTGCACCATTGCAATCTGTGCAATCTGCGTCTCCTGTACTTGCCATACTCAACGCCGATTCCACACCTCAAATCTAAGGTTAGGGCAGCCGGCAACATGCGTACCAGTGCCTAGAGTTGAGCCAGGGTTGGCATGTGAAACTGCCAGTGCTGACAGGATGTTGTATTCCTCTCACAAGCACTGCGTGTGCAGTGGTGACGGGCAGAGCAGCACTACAGCCGTGTTTAGAGATGTGAGGCAACAGAGCCATCTTAAGCATGACTGAAAACAGAAGGTCCATTAAGCTGTGCGGCTAGGACATTGGCCTCTGCCTGAGGCACATGGGCACGCCAAGTGACGCGTCACGCATGAGGGTGAGGTGTTCTTGCCTGAGAACTGTAATAGGGGTCACGGGGGGGCCAATCACCATGCCCTTCAAGGGTGCAAGATACGCTCGGAAGCTCATTATCACTGTAACCGACTAAGGGGGTAATTCATGGATTATTTGCGCTGAAAAAAACGGGATTTGTGCGCCATTCTGCCTGCAAATCCCCATTTGTTAAACAAGGATTTGCGGGCAGAAAGGCACACAAATCACTTTTTTTTGGCGCAAATAATCCATGAATTACCCCCTAAATGTATGAGGCTAATTTTGTAAAACCCTAAAACAAACCAGAAGACGTCTGTGTTCCCGGGTGCCCGTTTTTGGGGCGGGGATACCCTGTTAGTTTCTCAGAAATCCATCTGATTCTGTTGCTGCTGTCATGTTTTATCGTAGCTGATTCACTGGGCGAGTTTCCACAGAGTTGGTGATCTGTGCATGGATGACTCAATGGCTGAGCAACCTCTCTTTTGCTTTTCATACACTCCAGAATGGAAACGAGGGCCACCTGAAAACAGACAAATAGGGGCTTGGTGGACAGAATAGGAAAATAGGGTCCACGTTTTGTGATACGGTTCTCCGCTAAGCCCTGTCCTCAGAGAATGCAGGGTTGCAGCCAACTCTAATTTTCATGTACATAGTGTTGGGTTGCAATCCCCCACTCCCTGTCCTTTTATTCAGATTTGCGCTTCCCAGGGTACTTTTAGTTTAACAAACTGTCCCATGCAGTGGTATATGTTCAAAACTGTTTATATTTTTAAGGACTTGTAATAGCCAGTAGTCCCATTGTCGCACAGCACACTCTTCTGATCAAGAAACGCCAGTGTAGCGGTGGTCCAGTCTCCTTGTGGTCCTTCCTCGGTCTACTGCCAGTGCTTGCCCTATAAACCCTTGTGCTTTGTGAGTTCGGTGCCATGTATCTTCCAAATGCCTGAAGCTTGTGAGTCGGTGCTCAGAGTGTCAGTGTGCTTGTGTGACATACGTCCCAGTTTTTTGTGGAACTAGCAACATTTTTTCCTCTTAGTTACTTATTTTCCATTGCTGAGAAAGAAACTGCTCTGGCTTATTTGCAGGCTTTAGCCGGTCACATGTTTTATGGAATTGCAGGGGTCCACTCCCATACATGAGCATGGGAAATCTTGCCTCTCTAAAAATAACGCTGACCAGGAAGTGCAACGCCTATGCCTGCAATGATGGTTTGATCCGCTCTAGGGGGGGGTCATCACAAGTTGGGCAATATCCCGGTGGTAAATCTGCCGGGATACCGCCCAACGCCAATATCGTTACCGCAACTCGGTCCAGCTCGGTTAGCGCCGGATCTCAAGTTGTGGCAAGGCGGTAAATCCCAGTTTGTATTGGATCCATTGGACCCAATGGGGCATTTTTGGTGTAATTACCGCAGTGCAAATAACACCAAAAATGGGCAGAAAGTGGCCAGATTTAACTCCAGCTGAAAGCTGGTGGTACATCTTAAATTTCCACCCAAATGCGGGATTGGGCAGAGTGGTAATGTGGAGATATGAGCATTACCGTCACATTTTTACCTCTCTGCCCAACCCCTGATGAGGCCATAGGTCTGCTGATATTCCTTCTGGTCCTAGCACTTCTCATAGTGTAGGCAATTCATACGTCAGTGCTTGTGGACTTGTACGGCTTGGTCTTGTAGGTGTTGCCTCCGGCTCATATGCTTGCTCCAGAAGAGTTCTCATCAGTTGGTAGATTGGGTGTATCTTTGGTACTCTTTTCAATGACTTCTTGTAACTTTTCAAAAAGTCAATCCAGTCCCTTTAGATAATCCAATACACGCCCACTTCCTATTTCTACTCTATTCTTTGTGTTTGCGGTCTGTGATCTGTCATGTTGTCCATTTACCATCTGTAGATGATCTCTAATTCAAATGTGAGTGGAGCAAACGCACTCTGTGACCTTTTTTATTTAGGGCTCCTATCAAATTCTCTGATACAGTAAAAAATCTTGTTTGTATCTGGCAGTCCAGTATGGACTGCAATCTTTATGTTAATCAGACTGCTAAATATGTGCATTACCAACTTAAAATTATAAAACCTGCATTGTCTCTCATTGCTGAAAAGGACTGCCCGATAGTGGTGGGCATTCTCGCAAATTCAAAACTGGAGTATTGCAATGCCCTACTTATGGGTGTCCAAAAATGTCAAACTCAGAGATTGCAAGTTGCACACCTCTGCAATCAGGCTGATCTTCTCATTACCGAGGAAGGCAACTGTTTCACAATATCAGACGAGTCTTCATTGGCTTCCAGTACAGCAGAGAATCATGTTTACGGTTCTAGGTTTAGTTTTCAAGTGTATCCAAGGCCTAGCTCCAGCATATCTGATTTCAGAAAATCCAAACTCATCGGCCAGACCAATCCCTTTGATCTACGGGCCAATGCCTTTTGATAGTTCCATTTGTCAAAATGACAACATGGGGTGATAGGCGTTTCTCTTCCTTTGGACCTCGTTCCTGGAACTCTCTCCCGTTGGACCTCTTTATCCTTCTCAAGGAAGCAACTAAAAACCCACCTCTTCGTGTGATCTGTTGTACCAACTAATACAAGTATCAAGTGATTGCGCAGTGGATTCCATGACTGTTTATTTTAATTTCTGCACCTAGATGCAGTCTCTGCTTTAACCCCATGGGACATGCATTTTATAAATGTTAAAATAAAAATAAAATAAAATCATAGTATGGCATTATTACTTTTTTTTGCTTATTCCTGGTCAAACCCTTTTTCTTCCTTATTTTGGTGGTAGATACACATTTATTGCTGCCTGGTTGGCATGACCCAGAGTTGCAACTTTGTTTTCAGTGTCTTAGCTGGCAGTATTTGGTGTCAGATTCAGTTTCGTTGTAATCAGCGAATGAAGACTGCCAGAGTCTACATCTTCTGTTTTTGGTGCCTGGTGCCATGTTGTGCTTTGGCATTTGTATGTCACCTGCCTGTATATATATCTCAAAAAAGGTAGCAGGCGCTCCTCTCCAGAAAGAACATGGCATGATAACCTGTTCTGAGATGAGAGTTTGCAGCACACACTTGTTGCTCACTGTACCTTTCACAGATGGGAAATATCCATTTGCATATCAGTCTTTGTCCTGCCCACATGGGCGGTCCAGCACCGAAATGCTATGGGAATTCCTCCCTGAACAAGAGTACCAACAGCAACCCCATGCACGTGTTTCAGCCTTGTTGGGCCTCATCAGTGAGGTGAAGCTGTGCCTCTTTGAGCACAGTGAGCAGGAAGTCTACGCCTGGTTGCCCCCAGGTAACTTAGGGTGACCAACCCCAAGTTCCTTGCAAATATTTCACAAAAGGTAGCAGGCGCTCCTCTCCAGAAAGAACATGGCATGGTAACCTGTTCTGAGATGAGTGTTTGCAGCACACGCTTTTTGCTCACTGTACCTGTCACAGATGGGAAACACGTGTATGGAGTTTCTGTTGGTACTCTTGTTCAGAAGGGAATTACCATGTCATTTCGGTGCTGGACTGCCCATTTGGGCGGGACAAAGACTGATATGCAAATGGTTATTTCCCATCTGTGAAAGGTACAGTGAGCAAAAAGCAGGTAGCTGCGAACTCTCAAAGTGGTTAATAACCACTGAACAGGTTATCATGCTGTTTTCTTTCGAGAGAGGGGCACCTGCTACCCTTTTTGTATTTTTGGAAGGAACTTGGGGTTGGTCACCCTAAGTTACCTGGGGGCAACCAGACCTGGACTCCCTGCTCACTGTGCTCAGAGAGGCACAGCTCCATCTCATAGATGAGGCCCAACAAGGCTGAAACATGTGTATGGGGTTGCTGTTGGTACTCTTGTTCAGAAGGGAATTGCCATGGCATTTTGGTGCTGGACTGCCCATGTGGGCGAGACAAAGACTGTTATGCAAATGGCTATTTCCCATCTGTGAAAGGTACAGTGAGCAAAAAGCAGATGGCTGCAAACTCTCAAAGTGGCTAATAATGGTTACCAGACATTTGATCGAAAAAAATTGGTCGACTGGACAAATGGTCGAACCAATTTGGTCGAAAACCAAATGGTCGAATTATTTTTTATTTTATTGTTACCCTTTTTTTGGGGGGGTCCCCCAACCCCCTTTTTTTAAAAAAAACCCTTTTTTACCTAAACTACAACCTTAAAAATATATATAAATAAAAAAAGAAATTCGACCATTTGGTTTTCGACGAAATAACGTCAACCAAATGTCATGTCAACACATTTTTTTCGATGAAATGTCCGAACACCGCTAATAATCACTGAACAGGTTATCATGTCGTGTTCTATCGAGAGAGGGGCGCCAGCTACCTTTTTTGTATTTTTGGAAGGAATTTGGGGTTGGTCACCCTAAGTTACCTGGGGGCAACCAGACGTGGACCCCCTGCTGAGTGTGCTCAGAGAGGAACAGCTCCACCTCACTGATGAGGCCCAACAAGGCCATAGCATCAGTTGCCCAAATACTTCCAGCATTTCAGAAGATGCAGCCTAATTTTCCAACTAGAGTCTCCCATGTCAGGTGCAGATCTGTATACCCAAGTACTCATATGCCAAGGGTGAACCTCGTATATTGAGCTACAATCATATACGCCCAGGCACTGCCATCGTGTCCCAGGTACAAAGTAATATCTCCAAGTGCAGAGTGATATGCTATGATGCAAGCGTGCATGTCCAAATACAACCTCATTTGCCACGGTACACCGTTGCATGCAAAGAAACAATATTGTATGACTAGGTACCGACTAGTTTGCCCAGATACAGGCATGTTAGCCTAAGCACAACCTCATGTGTCAAGTACCATCGTACCTGTCCAGATACAGCCTTATTATGTCAAATACATGCTTCTACGTCAGAGACCTGACATCTACTTTCCCACTCTGCAGTTTAATGACTGAATGTTCCCTTGATAGCTTCCCCTTCCCCCACCTTGCCTACATGGAGTGGTCTTCCCATATTCAGTACTGTCCCCCCTAGACCTCTTTCCCCTCACATCACACTGCACCTTTCCTCAAAAACCCACTGCATTTGTTTTGGTTGGGTAATGTTAATGAATTGCATTTTTTGGGGTTTAAAATGTAATACATTAGCATACGTTTGGAATATTGACAACATTCTTGTGGGGCACAGCCTCATTTGCTGAGGCAAAGCCTCATCTATCCAAGTACATGTGGAGGTGTATATGCCTGTGTGCAAAGTATTATGTCAGGTAAAGACGTCTTTACATAACTGCAGACTCATTCTCCAATGTACAGGCTCAAATGTCGTGTGCAATCTCATGCACCCATGTATTAGCATCATACACTCAGGTGCACACTAGAACCTGTCATGGCCGATACTTTTCACAGGTGCATTCTCATGTGGCAGGGAGGCCTTGTGCACCCAGCTACTGCACCATGTGCCTTTACAGCCTGATTGCCCAAGGTACAGCCATGTTAGCCTAACTGCAGTGCCATGCATCAGGCTAAACTGCATGTGCCAGAGTTACAGCCTCCTATGCCCCGGTGCAGCATCACATGTCAGGTGCAGTCTCATCCTCCAGCCGCAGCTTCATTTAGTACCATGCAGCACCTGTTTCCTAAGTACAGGCTTGTTTGCCCAGGCACAGTCTTCTCATGCACACTGATACCACAACCAGATGCTCAGGATCACATTTATGGCCTCAGATCTTAGATACAGCCCGATTGGCCTGCGTACTGCACCACACGTCAGGCCTAATCCCATTGGCCTAACTAGAGTCTAACATGTCAGGCTGTCGGCGGCAGGGGCAGCCTGATGCAGCACACTGGCTAATGCTGGCCGTGCAGGATGACTCTTAAGAGGAATGTGCAGCAGAGCCTGACCGCAGTTTAGCTTCCAAGCGCTGTTGACTACTCACCACTGTCTGTGTTGTATTGTCAAGAGGGATCCTCAATGCACCTGTTTCTTTTCCTTAAATAAACTGCTTCCCATAAAAAAGGATGTGCGTTGAGAGTTGGGACATAAGATTATGTTGGTATGGCAACCGTTCCATGAATATGTGAAAGATAGGGAAACTCCCTTTTATAAACCAATGCTACTTAAGAATGTACACGTGATTTGACTCTGCAAGAAAGAACTAATGGTAGAGGGGAAGTCCTTGTTGGAAAAGGAGCTCCAGACCTTGAAACGCGGAACAGTAACACTGACACCATACATGTTGGGGTTAGGGAGTGGGGGGGGAGTTACAAGATGTTAACGTGTTAATGTTATATGTTTTGACAATAATATACAAAACCTCATGATCACTACATATTTATGATGAGAAACCAGACAGCTGAAACATACAAACTGTCATGATGCCCGCTCCCGGGGAGCCGGTTCAAGCCCGGCGTCCCCGAAAGCGGACATCCAGTCCCCAAGGAAGGACCCAGCAACCCCATATAGGGGCTCTTTGGACAGTGTCCTGGCGCCTATGGCGCCAGGCTCATAAAAGACATCAGTCCTGGCGCCATAGGCGCCAGGCTCATTATGGGAATGCTTGGGTGCACTTACCTGATGCAGACCATGCTGCAGGATCCCAGCCTCCTTGAGGCCTGAAAGGAACTACTTTACCTGTGGGACTATTTACCATCCGGGCGTGGTCGGGGAAGGATACATACCTGATTGGAGGAAGGATACATACCTGGAACTTCTTCCAAGGCTATTTAAACCCCATCCGAACAGCCACACATGCTTCGCGTTGTTCTGCATCTAGCAGCTGGACGCTCACCGTGTCTGCTCCTGCATCCTGACTTCTGCCACGCCTGCCAGCATCCTGGATCACCTGCAAAGGAAGAGAAGAAGAGAACAGAAGAAGGAAAAGTCCTTACCTGCTAAATCCGCATCCTGGAGACATCTCGCCGACAATCCTGAAAAGGAAGACTTTAATTTAAAAGCTCATCGCGTCGATCGCTGCAGCGCCGCATTCCACTCACCTTTACAGGGCGCCTCCATGTTCAGCAGCGATCATCCGGATTCGCAGTCACGCCCCAGCGCCTAGGGAGAAAAAGACCAGAACAAAAGGTGAGAGAGAGAAGGGAATAAGGAAAGCTAAATCTCCATGTTAAGACTTACCTGTTGATTCATTCCCTCTTCATTTCGGGTCCGCGCCGCATCCTGGCATTTCCGGACCCCGGCCCCTAAAGGGAAAAAGAGACATCAGCGTTAATGAGCGAATGAAAAGACATTACCAAAAAACGCTCATTAAAGACTTACCTGATTTCTACAAGGATTTCACCTCTCATCTCGGGTCGGTGCCTGTTCCCTGGCATTCCGTACCCCGGCCCCTATGGGGAAAAAGACACTAGCATTAGTACATTAATGCATGGACACAAGGGGAACCTCTTATCAAAAAACTTACCTGGAAGCCAAGCAAGTTTGGTTCTCACCAATCCGAAAATCCAGTGAAGTAACTGGATACCAACGCACCCCTGCATCAGAAGCAGGATGGAGAGCTCATCCTTCCAGACCCTAAGGTGAGACGCTACGAGAAATCACAGAAGGGTTTCAAGGAGGGTGAGAGGGGAAAGTGGGGGGCTGATTGCATTACCCCGCAGACAGTTAATCCCCTATTTTCACCTACAGAAGGATACTTCTGCGAGCCAGACAAGCCAGATTTGGGGGCCCGGTCCAGTCCGTCTTGCGAACCCTGCGCATCACCTTAGAAGAGGTCACAGCAGCGCGAACCAGGCCAGCGCCTCCGTGGGAGTCAGGTGAGCGTAACAGAATGCGAAGCCTTCCTACAAATTCCCACCCAGGCGCTATGGAAAGTTCTGAGACTGATCAGTTGGCCCAATTACTGGGGGAATTAGGGGTCGAAGTACATGCCGCTCGTCAAGAGACTAATGCCCTCAGGAAGGAATTAATAATATCAAAGGAAAGAACTGATGACCTGGCCAGACAGCTTTTGCAAGGATAAGCTAGGCAAACTCCTCTACCCGGTTCCGGAGGGAACCCCGCTCCTGTGGTTTCCAGTAACCCTGTGCAGATTAATCTACCTGGAAACATGCCGCTGGCCCCACCCGAACGCTTTGCTGGGGACCCCAAACGATTCGCTGTGTTCATGAATCAGTGTCATTTGCACTTCCTATGCAGACCTGGGGCCTTCCCTAATGATCAGACCAAGGTAGCCTTTGTATTGTCATATCTCAGCGGCTGCGCTGCCGATTGGTCAGTTCCACTGGTTACTCAAGATGACCCGATTCTCCGTGATTTTCAAAGGTTTCAAGCAAGCATGGAAAGGTTATTTGCTCGACACTCTCAGGGGCAGGCTCTGGATGACGAACTTCTATCCCTGCGACAGGGCAATCAGGACCTCCTATCGTATATTGCAACCTTTAATAGACTAATTGTGGAAACGGGATGGCCAGAGGATAAAAGAGTCACGTTGTTTTATCGAGGCCTTCGCGGAGAACTTAAAGATGTCTTGGCCCAAGTTGTAAATCCGCCCCAAGAATGCACAGAGTATATAGACTTAGTGGTCCAATTGGATCACAGACATCAAAACAGAAAAGCAGATCGGTCCAGGTTTGAGACCCGGGTGTTGGTCAAGACCCATGCTAATCCCAAGGGAGTTGATGTCTCTGAGCCTATGAAAATTGGAGGGGTTAAAGGACCCTTAACTCAAAAGGAACGTGAAAGGAGGCGGCAGTTAAAATTATGTCTTTATTGTGGGAATTCTGGACACTTTCTACAAGATTGCCCGGCAAAACCGCCCCGAAAGGCGGTAGGAGCCGCTGATAAAAACCATGAAGACTCTGTTTCGGGAAACGACTCCGCCCAACAAGTGTAGGGGTCCGCTTGCCGAGCTTGAAAACTAACTCTCAGACCTCGCATTTCATTGTGCCAATGGTTCTCGTAGATCCAGAACAGCTTAAGCGGTTGCATGCAATAAAGGCATACATCGATAGTGGGGCTATTGGAAACTATGTGGATCGTGAATTGGTCTCTAGGATTAACCTCCCTCTCCGTCCTAAAACCAGCAAAGATGTCATCACCACAGTCGATGGAACTGAAATTGCCTCTGGACCGGTAACACATTCCACTACTGAGGTGACTCTTATTGGTCCCGACGGCCATCGGGAGGGTGTTGTGTTTGATGTAATCAAGGCTCCACAGTTTCAGGTTATTTTTGGAATCCCTTGGTTAGAGACACATAATCCTCGAATTGATTGGCGAGCTAAGAGAATAACCTTCCCGGATTGTACACAAACCTGCTACCCAGAAAACCTGAAGATTAATCTAGCATCTGTAACCTCTGCCTCCATGCAACTACCTCCGGAATACCAAGACTTTCAGGACGTCTTCCAAAAGGAACAGGCCAACACGTTACCTCCTCACAGATCGTACGATTGCCAAATCGATCTGGTGCCCGGTGCACAACCCCCTTGTAGCAGGATTTATGCCCTTATCGAACCTGAGAATCTGCATTTGAGACAATATTTGGATCAATACCTAGCTAATGGTTTTATTCGCCCGTCAAAGTCCCCGGCATCCTCGGCTTTGTTCTTCGTGCCCAAAAAAGAAGGCGACCTTAGAACTTGTATCGATTACCGCGCATTGAACCAGATAACGGTTAAAAACCGTTATCCTCTGCCTCTGATCACTGAACTCCTTCACCAGGTGAAGGACGCTTGCATATACACCAAGTTAGATCTCCCGGGGGGCTTATCATCTGGTACGAGTTAAAGAAGGCGACGAATGGAAAACTGCCTTCTGTACTAAATACGGATTATTCGAGTACCAGGTGATGCCTTCTGGATTGTGTAACACGCCGGCTGCCTTCCAATACTTCATGAATGATGTCCTTCGGGAACTCATCGATGTTTGTGTTGTCGTATATATCGATGACATTCTGGTGTACTCCTCTTCGGAATCTGATCACAGAAAACACGTCAGGGCAGTACTTGAAAAACTGCGCCAACACAAACTATTTGCTAAATTGGAGAAATGTGTTTTCCATACCACAGAAGTCGAATGTCTAGGTTTCATCCTGACACCCAAAGGAGTCCGAATGGACTCAAGAAAAGTGGATGCCATCCTCAAATGCCCATCACCTAGCTCTGTAAAAGGGGTTCAAAGCATGCTCGGCTTTGCCAATTTCTATCGCAGGTTTATCCCAGAATTTTCACGCGTGGTACAACCCATTACTGCACTCTTGAGGAAAAATAAACATTTTGAATGGTCTGAAGAAGCCGAGCAGGCCTTTCAGGATTTAAAAGCTAAGTTTACCTCCGCACCTATATTGAAACACCCGCGTCCAGATCTCCCTTATGTCGTCGAGACTGACGCATTCAGCCTAGCCATGGGAGCTGTCCTGTCCCAAAGAGATCCCGAAACCAACCAACTGCATCCCGTAGCATTTTGGTCCAGAAAATTCTCGGCACCCGAGGTTAATTATGCAATCACGGACAAAGAAGTGTTAGCCATTAAGTCCGCTTTTAAAGCCTGGCGGCATTATCTGCTTGGCGCTTGACATACCATCACAGTGATCACTGATCACCGGAATTTACAGTATTTAAAAACCGCCAAGGCTCAGTCATCATGGCAGCTCCGATGGGCTTTGTTTTTCGCTGAATTTGATTTCGTGATTACCTATCGACCTGGCTGCAAGAATGGCAAAGCAGACGCCTTATCCCGAATTGGAATGGGAGAATCAGATACAAACTCAGAACCAGTACCAATAATTCCCGAACAGAGGATTCTAGGCATGACTTTGTGACAGACGCTTGAAGACATTCAAGCCAGAGTGAAACAACTCCTGGACCCTACAACCTTACAGGAATGGATACAAAAGGGATCAGACTTTACCATAGATAATGGTTTACCTTATTTCCAAGGACGCTTATTCCTGCCACATAAGGAATTACACAAACTAGTTATTTCCGGTTATCATGATACATTAATAGAGGGACACCCCGGTATTGCCAAGACAGAGGAAAAGGTGAAATGACAATTTTGGTGGCCCTCTTGGCGAAAAGATGTTAAATCTTTTGTGATGTCCTGTGGTGTTTGCGCCCAAAATAAAAGTCAAAAGAAAAGACCAGCCGGTCTCCTTCAACCTCTAGACATACCACCAGCACCGTGGCACACCCTATCAATGGATTTTATTACGGACCTGCCTCCTTGTTCGTGGTACAATACTATTCTGGTAATTGTGGATTTGTTTTCCAAAATGGCCCACTTTATTCCTTTGAAAGGTTTACCTTCAGCTTCTGTCCTAGCCAAAGAATTCCTCAAAAATATTGTTCGGCTACATGGATTCCCATCTACACTAATCTCTGACCGGGGAAGCCAATTAATTTCCCACTTCTGGCGCAAATGTTGTCAAATGGCGCAGATCGACGTAAGATTATCGACCAGTCACCACCCTCATACCGATGGTCAGACCGAGAGGACAAATCAGACCCTTGAACAGTACTTACGGTGTATGTCACAGCAATCTGAAAGCAACTGGAAAGACATTCTTTGGATAGCCGAATACGCATATAATAATTTGGTGCACTGTGGAACTGGCCACAGTCCTTTTTATACTTTGTTTGGGCATCACCCTCAAACCTCAAACCTTGACTCACCTCAGAACCTCGGAATGCCTGCAGTAGAACATCTGCATTCTACAATGACCCAAGCCTTCAAAGAGGCAACTACGCATTTACAACAAGCCAAGAGAAAATACAAGGAGAATGCTGATCTACATCGGAGTGAAGCACCTCCGTATCAGATTGGGGATCAAGTGTGGTTAGCTACCAGACATTTACCACTCAAAGGGCCTCGAACTTTTAACCCAAAATATCTGGGACCTTATTCTATTATGGCAATAATTAACCCAGTGGCTGTTAAACTTGATTTACCAGCTAGTATGCGAATTCACCCTGTTTTTCATGTGTCACTTCTGAAACCAGTGGTACCCGGAACCCGACTACTCAAACCTCCAGAACCTATTCTAATAGATGGGGAGCCCGAATTCGAAGTGAAGAACATTTTAGACTCAAAAATGTTTAGGTCAAAACTGTTCTACCTAATTGATTGGAAGGGGTACGGACCTCAGGAGAGGTCGTGGGAACCCAGCGACCATGTGCATGCACCTCGATTAGTCAGGAAATTCCACCGACTCTTCCCAGACAAACCAAAACCCCCGGAGGGAACAACCTTGGGAGGGGCCTTGGGGGGGAGTGCTGTCATGATGCCCGCTCCCGGGGAGCCGGTTCAAGCCCGGCGTCCCCGAAAGCGGACATCCAGTCCCCAAGGAAGGACCCAGCAACCCCATATAGGGGCCCTTTGGACAGTGTCCTGGCGCCTATGGCGCCAGGCTCATAAAAGACATCAGTCCTGGCGCCATGGGCGCCAGGCTCATTATGGGAATACTTGGGTGCACTTAACTGATGCAGACCATGCTGCAGGATCCCGGCCTCCTTGAGGCCTGAAAGGAACTACTTTACCTGTGGGACTATTTACCATCCGGGCGTGGTCGGGGAAGGATACATACCTGATTGGAGGAAGGATACATACCTGGAACTTCTTCCAAGGCTATTTAAACCCCACCCGAACAGCCACACATGCTTCACGTTGTTCTGCATCTAGCAGCTGGACGCTCACCGTGTCTGCTCCTACATCCTGACTTCTGCTACGCCTGCCAGCATCCTGGATCACCTGCAAAGGAAGAGAAGAAGAGAACAGAAGAAGGAAAAGTCCTTACCTGCTAAATCCGCATCCTGGAGACATCTCGCCGACAATCCTGAAACGGAAGACTTTAATTTAAAAGCTCATCGCGTCGATCGCTGCAGCGCCGCATTCCACTCACCTTTACAGGGCGCCTCCATGTTCAGCAGCGATCATCCGGATTCGCAGTCACGCCCCAGCGCCTAGGGAGAAAAAGACCAGAACAAAAGGTGAGAGAGAGAAGGGAATAAGGAAAGCTAAATCTCCATGTTAAGACTTACCTGTTGATTCATTCCCTCTTCATTTCGGGTCCGCGCCGCATCCTGGCATTTCCGGACCCCGGCCCCTAAGGGGAAAAAGAGACATCAGCGTTAATGAGCGAATGAAAAGACATTACCAAAAAATGCTCATTAAAGACTTACCTGATTTCTACAAGGATTTCACCTCTCATCTCGGGTCGGTGCCTGTTCCCCGGCATTCCGTACCCCGGCCCCGATGGGGAAAAAGACACTGGCATTAGTACATTAATGCATGGACACCAGGGGAACCTCTTATCAAAAAACTTACCTGGAAGCCAAGCAAGTTTGGTTCTCACCAATCCGAAAATCCAGTGAAGTAACTGGATACCAACGCGCCCCTGCATCAGAAGCAGGATGGAGAGCTCATCCTTCCAGACCCTAAGGTAAGACGCTACGAGAAATCACAGAAGGGTTTCAAGGATGGTGAGAGGGGAAAGTGGGAGGCCGATTGCATTACCCCGCAGACAGTTAATCCCCTATTTTCGCCTACAGAAGGATACTTCTGCGAGCCAGACAAGCCAGATTTGGGGGCCCGGTCCAGTTCGTCTTCCGAACCCTGCGCATCACCTTAGACGAGGTCACAGCAGCGCAAACCAGGTCAGCGCCTCCGTGGGAGTCAGGTGACCGTAACACAAACTGCGGAAGCAACAGAAGCAGAACAGTACTGGTTGTAATGTGATTGAAAACTGTCATTATGAGTGAATTAATAAAATATTTTTTAAAAAATGTATAGCCAATGCAGAGGGTATTTAACAGTGTTGTGGACACAGTTTGCCCAGATTTCCCTTCTAATGGCCGGGGCAGCCTAATTATAAGCATCCGCTGCCATCATGTTTTGATCCAACGGAAATGTGATGCTCACTCAATTTAATGACCATATTGTATTATTAATTTCTCCCAGTGCTTTAAGTGGGAAAGCAAATCAGGGGGTGGTGGCTCTGGAAAGGGGCCATGGCCAAATGCTGCTGAGCGTGGCCTAAATGAGGGGCAGGTGGCTTTGACAGGGGCCACCCTGAAAACATATATTTTGGTTCTTTCAGTACTGTCTCGGGTGGGCATGTATGTCTGCATATTGTAGGTAACACGCCCGTTGGTTTCATTTCCAAATAACCTGCTGTCTGCAAGTAAATAAGTCCCTTCCTCACTTTGGATGTAAGCCATCCAATCAGCGGGTAAATCACCTTCATTCTGTGAAGAAATGACCCAGACCCAATCTACTTAATAGCTGTCCTTAAGTGCTCATTTTCGGGGGTTCAGCTCCCCTGCTATCTGCTAGTCCACTGTAGCCATTAACCCCCAAAAGAAAGGGCTAAAAGTATGCATATATTTCCTAGGCAGGCACCAGTCTTTTCAATCTAAAAGCTGTGCCAATTTAAATGTGCCTATTTTGGGCAAATACAGACCTCGGGATGTTAACTTACCCCTAAGATTTTTTACCCTACTTTCAGCTCTTTGGTGTAGAACTGGCTGTTTGCTTATAGGGGAGACTGAAGTACAAGGAGGTTTCTCCAGTGTATTTCAAAGGTCTTTCTTACATAAAATTAACCGTTACTTCAAGGTTTTCAGTGAATTATTTTGTTTTTCAGTGATGCACCCTAACGTATTCACAAGTGGATCTGGCGGCGGATGAAGGTATGAGGAGGGGAACGGTTGATGTGAGGTTGCCTTTGAGTGTGGATGAGGTGAAGGCTGTGGTGGTGAGACGGGTCATGGATGAGTGGCAGGAGAGGTGGGTGAGTGGGGTCAAGGGCAGGTGGATGTTTGGTGTCCGTGGGAAAGTGTCAGTGAAGGTGGATGCGGGAATTCTGGAATGGAGGAGGGGGGAGGAGGTGATGCTGAATCGGTTGATAGGGCATGTGGGGCTAAATGACTGTCTGTATCGAGTGGGGAAGCGTGAGTCAACGGACTGTGCAGTGTGTGGGGTGCCTGAGACTGTGGGACATTTTTTGCTTAGGTATGAGAGACATGTTGTGGAGAGAGAATTGATGAGGGTTTGGTTGTCTGCGCTGGGTGTGGCTGAGATGAGTGGGAAGGCTTTGCTGGGAGGTGACTGGGTGAGAGGCAGGAGGAGGAGCAGTGTGTTGTTGGATTTTGTGAGACAGACGGGGCGGTGGGAGGAGTTGTGAGTTTATGTGGGCTATGTGTTGATTGGTGGGTTGGTGCACATCATCCTATTGGATGGGGAAGCGCATGCGTGGGTCCGTCCACGCATTCCGTAATTAAGAAGAAGAAGAAGAAGAAGGGGGAGTGGCTTGGGAGCCATGGGATAAGTTGTTTCCTATCGTGTCTCCTGCTGATCCTTTAACATCCTGCAGCTTTACGGGTGCACCCGCGCAGCAACAGGACACTACCGGTGCGTGATGGGGCCTGAAATATGAAGATGATATTCATGGACGGATCTGAGGCTTAAATACAGCACTACAGTTAACGGGAGATGCAGAGGAGGAGGCTTGTCTAGGTAGAGCGAAAATGGTGCCCGCTCTGAGACAAAGGACGAGGCAGTGAACTGGGAAAATGGCAAAGGTGATGGGCTGCGGTACGGTATTGAATGTCCGCAGCTATTAGCTCTTAACACAGAAAGAACGTTGCCTAGCGGGGGCACAATCTCTATGATTAGCGATACAGTGTATCAACGTGGAAAGGCTAACGCACAGCCGCTGAGTGCCCCTGTGGTCAGACGCAAAAAAGAGAAGTGAAATGGAGCTTCTGAAACCGGTAAACGAGTACAAGGATTAAAGTACTAACGACCCACGGCAGGCTATTGTAAAAGCACCTAAAAGCACACAAGCGCTCACGGCGTAATGGGACACATGCGGGCTGGCACAGAAGGTTGAGGAAAGCACACCCCAAGGACATAGCGCAGAGGCGCAAGGCTACTGCACAGCTTGGGGCGCTCCCTAGCTCCCAGCGGGAGGAGAAAGGACCACCGGATCTGCACGGCCGTGTACAGCGAACCGTGGAGTGGCCCGGTGAAGCCTGTGTAACAGAAGGAACGGAGCATGGTACGAGAGGCACGGTCAGACACATGGGCATAATTTTAGCGGGGTAACAGGGGTTTTTGTCCCCCCCCCAACTTTCATGGCACACTATTTTCTTTAGATGTCATGTCCTCCCCAAAATTTTCAGCAAAGTTACTCCACTGGTAAGACACCACTATAGTGGCTTGAGTTGGTGCCAGTGGATCATATCACGCTGGTGAACAGGGACAGCAGCACACTTCATGCGAGGCACAAACTACTGTTGAGCTAGCACTGGGGCTGAAGTGTGGCAGATGCGAGTGAAGCCCATGGGAACGTAGACAATGAGACATTGTAAAAAAGAGGTGTGAACGGTTTACGAGGAGATATGACTATACTGGTGGCCCGACAGGTGCAATCGAAAATAGACACATCCCAAGCCTCAGGGTGATTGAAATTGATGAGGATCTGGAGCTCCAGGGAACCCTGCGCACGTTGGAAACAGGGTAAAATACAACACAAACGAGCCCATCGAGGGATCGGGTACACTGCAGATAAAGAGACACAGAATCTGCGTCACTGCTGGGGTGGTGATGCCAAATTGGCCGGAAGAAAGTGCTGCAGCAGAAGAACTGTGACGTGATTTCAGGAGCAAACAATAACGCTTCCCAATATACAGGAGAGCAGGACACGGGCATAGAATTGTGCACAGACCCACCTCGGAGGCCCGGACACTTGAAGTGTCTCGGCACTGCACACCAGGACTAAAACAGCCGGAAACATGAGCATCAGAGGCAGACCAGAACGGCCAATAACAGGATCTGACTAGCACTGAAAGTGTGAAGCGGATTCCCGTCTTCACTGGGCCACAGTAAAATGCTCAATGTGCAAAACGGCCGGAGGGCACCGCAGGACACGCAAACAGTATAAAATCACCCACAGTGCTCGCACAGCAGAAGCTTTGGGTGCTGCAACCCACCTGCGCATGATTGAGAACACTGGGACTGAACAGGCGTGGATGCCAGCTTTTAGGTAATAGACACGAAGCACACTGTGAGCTGTACTCCTTCCTTGGGCACCTCGGAGGCAAGAGAAGGCCTGCATGGTCTACAAGATAGGAAGCAGCGACATAGGAGAGGATGTGGTGTGGAGGGACCTGGCAGAGCTAGAGCCAATTGAGCAGAGATCGTCAGCAGGAGACGTTTGTATCAGCCGCAGGGATTGGAACATTGCCCCCCCCCCGGAAACAACGCAGCTGGAATTAACTGTATATGCAACCCCAATAGGTAAAGCGAGGGAACCCTACACGAGAAGGAAATAGATTATGAAAGTGAGCTGAACTACAGTGGCACTGGCCGCGAACCAGGAGTACGAGGAAGAGAGGAAGCTGGCTAGAAAAGAGGAGAGTCCACTCCCGGAATTGACAAAGCCTGTAAGCTGACTAAAGTAAAGGGGAAGCAGCAAACAATGGAAGAGTTTGCCAAATCGCCACTAACAATGGGGGCTGTTAAAAACAAGGGACAGAATACGCAGGGTGAAGTGATCCCGGCACGAAATGACCAACAGATCCTGGAGGCGATTGAGACTTGAAGGCATCATGGGGATATAAGCTTGCCGCTGCTATAGCTGAACTAAAGACCTCGTTGGAACGTACGATAGATGCTGTAAGTGTGGACGTTAATCTGCTGCAGCAAGATGTGAGGGCGCTGACAGAACGCACAAGCAGATTGGAAACAGAAGTGAAGGCCAACACAGCTACCTGCACTGCGAATACCGAGGAGGTTCATATACTACAACAACAGGTGCGCAACTTGGAGAACAGGGTGGAAGAAGCAGAAGGGCGTGCATGCAGGAACAACGTACGAATTGTGGGGCTCCCGGAGGGAGAAGAAGGAGCAGACCCGACTTACTATGTTGAGACCATGCTGTTACAGGAAATTAAGGGAGAATTGCTCACCCAGGGGTTCGCAGTGGAGAGAGCGCACAGAGCCTTGGTCAGGAAGCCACCACCGGGAGCCCCCCCACGGTCGATCATTGCCAAGATATTGAACAACAGAGACAGAGAGAAGATCTTGGAGCACTTTTGGAAAGGGGGAACAATACACAGAGCGTCTGCGACCATCATAGCGTACCCAGATTACACCTTCTTGGTACAGAGACGGCGACTAACTTATATGGTGGTCAAAAGGCTGCTACGCAAAGCGGGCTCCAAATACATGCTAATGTACCTAGCGAAGATGAAGGTGTTTCACAAGAACAAGGCCCTAGTTTTTGAGACTCCCGAGGATGTAGCAGAGGGGTTGGACGCACAGAACTGTCCAGCAGGAACAGATGACCAGACAGAGGGCAGAATGGATAAGTGAACTTATGATTTACCTGCTGTTATGTTGTGTAGGAAATTGACTCTGGGACTTGAATATAACACAGCATATAATGAGAATAGCGGGAGAGGTGGCACAAGGATGGGGAGAGAGAAAAACTATGCAACATACCGTTAGCTCACCACAGGAGAAACAGGTGCCGCTTAGATAGGCAGCACCAGGAGACATATTATCATCCCCCATTGGTAGTTTAGACGGGGTACTAGTAGTACGGTATCCCCCTGCTGAGCTCCGTGTATCGGTATCACCGGAAAGGGGCTAGATGCGGAGTAGCCTGAGATCCAGGGAGGGAGCTGGGCAACAGTTGGGGAAAGTTTGGGAGGGAGTGTGGGGGAGTTGGGGTAGTTCAGTTTGGGATGGGTCAGGAGGGGGGAGGAGGACACCAATTGGGGACAGGTAGGGGGGGTGGAGGGGCAGTGGGGGAGTCTGAAGAGGTGTTAAAGATTAGGGAGCAAGCTTATACCTATATATCACAGCACATGGGGGATCTTAAGATAGGGACCTGGAATTTCAGGGGGCTCAATAGTTATTTGAAGAGGAATAAGGTCATGATGTATTTGAAGGGACAGAGAATTGACATTGCTTTATTACAAGAAACTCACCTAACGAAAGAAAAACAAGAAGTAGTGGGGAGGAAATGAAGAGGGACCACCATAGGAGCAACATATTCGGCGTACATCAGAGGGGTTATTACATGGATAGCACCACACATCCCCTTTAAGCTGTTACAGTCTACCATAGAGTCAGATGGGAGGATGGTGCTCATAAAGGGATTAGTGGAAAATAGAGAGCTGAGCATTATTAACAAGTACACGCCAAACCAAGATGGTACGGGCTATTTTAGGACCTTATACAACAAGGTCAGCCCATACATTGGTGAGGCAGTTATATGGGGAGGGGTCTTTAATTGCACGTTAGACCCAAGGGTGGACAGATCAGACAAGAAATTGGGAAAGCCTACCCCGGCAGCTAAAGCCCTAGGGACTGTAATGAGAGATTTTAATCTAGTGGATATATAGAGGATGCACCACCCACAAGACAGGCACTATTCTCACTATTCAGCCCCACATAACCTATACACGTGGTTAGGTTACATATTTGCTGCACCGGAGTTGACAGGGGAACTAGTGAGTTCGTAATATAAAGCGAGAGTCCTCTCTGACCACTCGCCACTGGTTATAACATGGCAATACACACCACCCAGAACACGGATCCCGACATGGAAACTTAGGGCTGAAGCTTTGAAAGATACAGTGTTCAGGGAGGATCTGAAAAAGGAAATAGTGGAATACTTTGAACATAACACTGGGAGTGTAGATTCGGCTGGCACATTATGAGAGGTATTTAAGGTAGTAATGAGGGGAGCAGCAATATCTAAATCCAAAGCTCTACAGGGTGGAATAATACAGGAGCTACATGCAGCGGAAAAAAAACTAGAGACAATTATGCGTAAGAGCAGGCATTCCCCTGAGGAAGCTGATGCTATGAAACAATTACAACAGGATTGTGGGGAGTATTGGGAGAGATTATGTAACCTGAACTATAAAAGATACGTGGAATGACAGCATGCAGGGGGAGATAAACCGGGCAGGCAGTTAGCCTGGTTATATAAGAGTGGGACACCCAGGCAAACAATTATAGCAGTACGGGGAATGGATGGACAAATACTGGACACTTAAGAAGGAGTAAACAAAGGCTTCCTAGAGTTTTATCAGCAACTGTACAAGGATGTTGGAGAGGGTGAGGAGATTGATGTGATAGAAACACTGGAAGAGATTGGCCTTCCTAAACTGGGGACTACGGAGAGAGAGAGCCTAGAGGCTTTGATTACGTTATAAGAACTAGAAGCAGTGATCAAGCTTTTGCCTACTAGTAAGGCTCCAGGGGCGGACGGACCTCCTAGAGAGTTTTATAAAACGTACAAAGCGGAGTTCCTCCCCCGCTGTTGGCAATGCTGAATGAAGCGCTGGTAGAGAGGGATGCTGCCGGAATCTCTAAGGGAGGCGATTATAATGCCACTTCTTAAGCCTAACAAACCGTGCACGGACTGTGGGTCATTTAGACCGCTATCCATGCTTAATCAAGATAGCAAGATACTCACGGCGGTGTTGGCAAATAGGCTGAGACAAGTTATCAATAAACGTACACAACCCGATCAGACCGGGTATGTCCTGTGCAGAAGCATATCCGACAATCTTAGAAGGCTCCATCCCGTCATAGGACATATGGAAACAGACCCAAAGGAGGTTGCAATAATTTCACTAGAAGCAGTGAAGGCCTTTGACTCTGTTAAATGGCCTCGGCTGATGGCGGCCTTGAAGGAATATGGGGTTGGGCCCACGTATTTGCGGTCGGTGCAACTGCTGTACAGCGCACCACTGGCCCGAGTTAAGACGGGAGCGACCATCTCAGATCTATGGCAGCTCAGCATGGGTACTAGAAAGGGATGCCCATGGTCCCCGATGCTGTTTATTTTAGCACTAGAACCCCTGGCTATATACCTGAGGCACCAATATGGAGAGCTGGGCATCAGCAAGGAGGGCAACACCTGATATCAATGTATGCTGACGACATGCTGCTGTATTTAAGATACCCCGGAGGAGAACCTACAATATGTTTTCGAAGTACTGAGGAGGTATGCAGTGTTGTCGGGCATAACAGTGAATCCCAATCAATCATGCATATTTCCCCTAGGTAGATATAAAGGGATACCATGGGAGGAACTGCCGTTATTACAAATACAATGGGAGACCAAGACCTTTAGATACCCGGGGATCGATCTATATAATACGGTAGAGGCCGAATATAGACATAACACAGAGAGGGCGGTGGCTAATATTGAAAACAGCATGACGTTCTGGGCCAAGCTCCCTTTGACTATGATGGGGAGAGTGGCATTGTTGATGATAGTGGTGCTGTCTAGGTTATTGCACTTCTTTGTGAATATACCATATATGATACCTGTTATGTTATGTTATGTTAATATATTTGTACCGCGTCAAAGCCCGTAGGCATCCAGACGCCGAGAGCAGAATACTGTAGCAAGAACTACCACGGGATTACTCTAAAAGAAAGAGATAGGTTTTTAGTTGTTTGCGGAAAGTAAGGAGGTCTGAAGTTTTACGCAAGAATGTTGGCAGAGCATTCCATGCTTTAGCTCCTTGGAGGTGGAAGGCTCTACCCGTACCTCGGGTGCGTTTCACTCGATGTTGTATAAGGAGATTGGCGTCTGCTGACCTGAGATTTCTCTTCGGCTGGTAAATGCCAATGATATCTTTAAGGTATGCCGGAGCGCTGCCAAAGATACATTTGTGGCATGTGGTCATCAATTTAAATTGGATTCTATTTTTTACCGGGAGCCAGTGTAATTTTTTTCTGGCTATCGATGTGGGTTCGGAGTACTTCATTTTAAAAATGACGCGAATGGCCTTATTTTGGATTTTTTGTAACTCTTGGATGTCTGCATTGCTTGCTCCACCCAAGAGTGCATTGCAATAATCAATGCGAGGCAAAATAACGTCTCTCACAAGTTTCGTGCGATTCTCGACCGAGACTAGAGGAGCGATTTGCCTAAGCACTTTAAGGTAGTAATTGGTACTGATAGTAATAGCTGCGACATGGGCTTGGCAGTCGACTTCGCTATTCATATATGTACCCAAAGTTTTCACTTTCCGAACCGTATTGATAAAACTACCATCGATAGTGAAACCCACGTACTCTTGTCCCAGCTTAGTTTGTGCCTGTCGTGAGCCAAAAATCATAAGCTCTGTCTTCATAGCGTTCAGGCATAACCAATTGGTGGACATCCATTGTTTTATCGATTGGTAGACTATGTTTATTGCGCCTTGATCTAAGTCATAATCTCCAGTGATGTTAAGAACCAGTTGGAAATCATCTGCGTAGTTACAAAAGAAGGTCTGTAAGAGACCTAAGTCGTAGCAGAGAGGGAAGATGTATATATTAAACAGCAATGGAGATAGACAAGCCCCCTGGGGCACGCCACAAGTAATGGTTTGTGGCCCAGAAGAGCTGTCTCCCCAATGTACCCGTGACTGACGACCCTCAAGAAATGCTCTCAACCAAGTGGTAGCATTCTCAGAAAGACCCCCAACAGACTTCATTCTGTTAAGTAAAATTTTGTGGTCAAGCAAGTCAAAGGCTGCCGATAGGTCTAACAACATCAGCAGCCCTGACTTGCTACTATCCAGTCTTGAGAGCATATGCGTCTGCAAGTCCAGGAGCGCACTTTCAGTGCCGTGGTTGCTTCTGAATCCAGATTGCTTAGGGTGCAAGATGCCAGCCATCTGGACGTGGGCTTGAAGCTGGATAGTAGCTATCTTATCGATAAATTTAAAAAAAAACAGGGTATTTGTGATAGGCCTTAAGTTGGCCGCATCCGTGGGGTCAAGGCCTGCTTTCTTCAGCAGAGGTGAGACTGCTACGTTTTTTATGGTTTTGGGAATTACGCCTGTTCTAAAGGAGGCATTTGCGAATCTACAAAGAAAAGGAGCAAAAAGCTCCTTATATTCCAGGATGAATTTGGACGGGAGTAGTTCGCCGGGGCAATTGGTGGGGTGCATTGACTTCAGAATATTAAGGATATCAGCCACAGAGGATGCTGTGAAGGAAAAATCCAAAGTGGAACCTGATAAAGCATCTCTGCTAGATGTAAAGCTGAACTGAGTTTGGGGTGATTGTGCAGAAGCATAGTATGTCTCGGTGGGCATAGAGGGCGAGGTCACTGATGTCTCGGATTTAATTTTATCTTGGGCTTTCAGAACCTAAGCGATTCTTTGTTAAACTCCAGAGTATATGCAGAGGGTTCATATGGCACAACACTAGAAACAGACTAGCACTATGGAAACTGCAAAACATGTATGACCAAATTGCCCAACTTCAAGATTTACTACCTGGCTAACCAGCTACAATATGTAGTTAGGTTGTTATCGGAAGACTCCACATCAGAGTCCAGATTGTTGAGGGCTGAATGTGTCCCTTTTTTTTTAAAAGAGTGGATATGATAGCCGAAATTACAGCAAGTAGGGAGGACAAGAATGCTAGACCTGGGGTGGGAGATTTGGCAAAGGGCTTGTTGGATCCCATGTTCCCCGCAAATGCCGCTAGTGGCACTGAATGGAGTGGATGAGCAATTGAGGAGGATTATTCGGAAGCATTGGGAACCGATTGGTATAGCAACGCTGGGGGACGTCTGGCAAGAAGGGAAGGCAGTGGAGTTTGACATACTGGTGGAGGACACCAGTCTGCACCGGGGACAGTATATCACTTATACTAGACTGATGCAGAAGATAAAAGACACTTGGTCAGAAATAGAGCTGGAGGGTCCGCCCGACACGGCCATAGAAACATTTTACAACATATCGGACGGAGGTCATGTGGTCTCCCAAATTTACGAACTGCTGATGTCACGGGTGGGGAAGGAAGTGCTCCAACTGAGAAGGGACTGGGAGGAGGAAGTCCGGGAAGCCATAACTGACGGGTTGTGGGTGGGTATCCAGAGATACCACAAAAAAGTGTCCAGGAACACGAGGTTGCAACAAATCCAGCTATATATTACCCATAGGGCGTATATGACCCCTCAGAGGACTGCACGATTCAGGAATGCGGGACCACAAACATGTCCTAAATGTGGGGAGGTGAATGCAGGAATAATACATATGTTCTGGGCATTCCCGGAAATAAGGTGATTCTGTGGGGAGGGAGCCCACCGTTTGACCGAGAAGGGGATTAAGCTGGAGGTGGACTCGCTGTGGGCATGCATGGTGGGGGGTTTTCTAGGCCGCGTAAGCTGGCACAAGTGAGCAAACTCAAAGATCTGGCTTACATACTTGCCAAGTGCAGGATCGCCATGGATTGGAAAGCAAGCAATAGACCAAAGGTAGAAGTTTGGTGGCGCGACCTTCAGAAATGGGTGGATGCAGAAACGGTGGTGTGGAGTGAAGCAGTCACTAGAGGGGGGGGTGAAGAAGCAGTGACATTGATAGCCTGGAGGCACTTAGTGGCAAAACTGTCTGAGTCTGCCCTGACCAGCCCAGAAGACGATGATTCCTTGGAGGGCGCGGAGGGGAGGGCACCCCCAGATAAAGCGGTGGAAAATGGTGAGGTGGTGTAAACTCAGGAAGAGGAAGGGAACGGGACAGCTGTAGATATAATAGGATACTGTTTATAATATTGGAATCTATGATTGATG
Source organism: Ambystoma mexicanum (assembly GCF_040938575.1). Lineage (NCBI taxonomy): Eukaryota > Metazoa > Chordata > Amphibia > Caudata > Ambystomatidae > Ambystoma > Ambystoma mexicanum. Next base: position 786,854,886 of record NC_090925.1, read on the forward strand.
TTTATTGGAAGGGTGTATTTGGCCGTTTTATTTGTTAAAATCAATAAAAATTGTTCCAAAAAAACAAACATATTCACAGTCCACACTGGGCATTGCCTGCAGGCGGTCTCGGGAAATTGGGCCTGGGGCATAGCCAATGCCATGCACAGCAAACAGAGCCATTGTTTTCATAGGGCATGGCCTGTGACCAAGCCCAGCCTCATTACAAGTTGACTGGTCCAGAAATAAAGTATGAGTAATAAAATATACTGGCATTTTTTGGGACTGGCCAACAACAAGTTTGCCGGTAGGGTGGAGGATTTACCTCCAGCTCTGAGCTGGGGGTATATCCGCCACCCTACTGGCAAATATCTGCAGGTATTACGGCCTGCAAAACCGGTAATACCATTAAATCCCCCATGGAGTTCTAGGCAACTCCATGGAATGTGGATTTGTTTGGCATTTCCGCCACTTGGAATCGGCTGGTAATTCCGTCAAACTAAGTGACAGAAACAATATTGCAGGTTGCCGGGATGCCACCAGTAATACCAGCGAGATACTGGCAAACTCGTGATGAGCCTCTGTGTCCTAGATGTGGCCAATGGAAATACAAAAAATGGCCGCTAACAATTACCGGAGTGCGCTGTTGCTTCCCAGCTTCCCAGCTATTTTCACACTTTATGAATCCCATACATGCATACATACATTGATACAAATGAGGCGGGAAATAGGTTCATTCTGGATAATCGGCATTGACAGAACATGCAGTGTTGTTAGAATGCGGATGGATGTGAGTCACTTACTTGGCAGGAGTCCTTGCCTCCATCTTTGTAGCCAGCGCAGATCATTTCTGGATAAACGATGGTGACGCTCGAGTCCAGAGGAGAGTTGACGTGGTACAGAGAGTCGCACATGGCGCTGTCAATGAGAGGAAGCTGGACCTTCTGAAGCGTCATGGGGGGTGGAAGGTTAACTGCAAAGGCATGGAAGGAACATCAGATATGTGGTGACTGGAACTTTGCAACAGCTCTTTGGTTTTGTGCAGAGAGGGGCTTTGACTTTGAGTTGGCATGAACAGTACAACACAAGCTGTCTCTCTGTTCTCAGGGGCCAGAATGCTGTCGTTCACATGGGGTGCCGTGGCAGCGATAGACAATGCGATTTTAACATGTGTTGGCATTAGAGGTGCTGCTAGCGGGAGGCAGTGAGGGCTATAGCCCCAGGTCTTTTGGTTGTAGACCCGGATAGAAGCTCAGGGGTTACAACCGAAAAGGCTAGCTAGCCCCGAGTCCCGACAGTCCCGACATTGGCGTAGCCCCAGATCTTTTCCAGACCTACCAACACCCCTACGTTGGACGCACAGCTGTACATTTTGTTTTGCAAAGCAGGGCAACCGTAGGGTAGCATCCTTCCCCTGCCAGGGTAAACCTGATATACCCGGGTACTAGGGATGGGCATCAAAATGTTCACACACATTTCCATGCCTACGCACAAGTTCAGAAATGTTGGTTATGGTACATCTCAAGCAGAAGCTTGGTTAATCTTCTAGCATTTTCACTAGAAAGTAATATTAACACAAAGGGCTATGGCAAAATAATAAAGATGGGATTTAAGACACAGGGGTAGTGATGCTACAATTAAAGGAAACAGTGGCAGATAAGCTGAAGTCATTATTTCCTTCCTCAGCCGTCGATGGTCACACCAGCCTACAGTCAGGGTTGCTTGTTTGAACTGTGACATGAACGTCCAGACTACAGGATAGAGGATTACATCACACAGTTGGCCAATAGTTCATCTCTATGATGTAGCTCCGTTTCCTTTTTGTAGCCCCTGTTATGGTAGTGGGCAACGGCCCCAGTATGAGGAGTGGCTGGACTTCCACATCGGAAAGGTGTACCTGTTTAGATGAACAATTGAAACGTGCACTGGAATGTTAATCTGAACCTACACGAACATCTCTCACGACAGTGGCAGGCTGGACAGTCCATCCGGGTGCTTTGTTTGCTTTATTTACAAGGTGGACTGTGTTGCCTGCCTCCGAGCAGGGGCATGTCCCCCAAATATATATATATATATATTTGTTTTATTTTGAATGCTGAGCCCTTAGGGCTACGCAAAATGTATGGCGCGCAATAATGCAAGGCTGGCGCGGCGTAGAAAGTCTGGCCCTGCCACCTCTCGTTATTACACTATTTGCTCAGGGGGATGACTGACAGGAGAGGAGTCCTCTACTCGTTTGTCAGTCAGCGCGCTGTGCGAGGGGTGGCCCACCCGGTCGTGTCTCATGTGGCGGCATGCTGAGGCTGTGAGCAGGAGGTAAGGGAAGTGAAGCTTTCATTTGTATGTGTAATGTGCTTGCATGCGTACATTTACTTTATTTTATTTGTTGATAGGCCCAAACCAGCGGTATCACGGCGCTAGTAGCATGCATGTAAGGGGGGGTTGTCTGACTGAATGTGTGTGAATGTGTCTTCATTTGAATGTGTGTATGTTTGTTTTTAGGTATGCGTGCATGCAAGGAATCGTCTGAGTGCTGTATTAATGTACAGGTGAATGAGTGAATGTATGTTGTATGTATCCGTATGAATGAAAGTGTATGTGATGCATGAGTGTGTGGGCCTGCACTGCATGTGAGGGCGGAAATGGCCAAGGGTCTGTAATTTTAGGGGGACAACTGGAGGTATGGATGTTTTGCTGGGCATTAAGGGTAAAGCAAACATGATAAGTAAAGAAAACACGTGTTATTACGTGGCTAGACAGGCCTACATTGGTGGCACCAGTCTGGCCTTTTATTCTTATTTTGGCATGGCATTTTGTATGGGTACCAAGTCCAAGTGTTGTTACATGGCTAGAATGGCTTACATTGGTGCACCCAGTCTAGTTATGTTTCATTGTTGTGGCATGACATTTTGTACTGGTATGAAAGGTACAGCCAGACTCATGAGTGTTAACACATTGCTAGAGTGGTTTTCATTGGGGCAGTGAGTCTGGATATACATGCTTACTGTAGAATGGTATTATTTACTGGTATAACGGTAAAGCCAGCAAGATGAATGCTATAATATTTCTAGACTGGCCTTCAATTTTGCAGACAGTCTGGATATACTTATTTAATGTGGCATTGCATTGTTTACTGGCACAACATTTTAGGTGTGACCTGGAATGTGTAGGGTTGGAGGGGGGCCTAAATGAGTTGGGCCAGATTGGGGGCTTCAATGTTGTCAATGAGATGACAGCCATGGGGCTAGAGGGGGTGTCAAACGAGATGTTTAGGCCACCAAGAACAGTGAGTGTCGGGTGAGATTGCAGTATTACCAATGCAAAGTCACTCAGGGAGTCTGTATAGGTTATGATATAGCCCAGGGTCTGTACGGGAGTAGGAATCTGAAGGGGAAAGGAGAGGATTGAAATTGAACTAGCAGGGATTCACAGTCATCATTGCAGGGTTGTTTATCCACCTGTAAGGGTGTGAGGTAGGGTTTGTGGAGGATGGCAATACCACCTGCTCTGCTGGCTCTGTTGTGGGTGATAAGGGAGTAGCCTGGGCTGAAGGCCTTGTGTGCAGATGGGAGGAAGTCATCAGAGAACCAGGTTTCCGTGATGAAAAGTATTTCAGGGTTTTCGTTGGAGATAAGGTCAAAAATCATGTGTTTGTTTCTGTTGCCTTATTTGGCGTTGATGGGGATGTAAGAGAGGTGGTTAGGACCCGTGCCTAATGGGTCCCCCTCAGTCAAAAACCTAGGATGGACTTTTAGCTCAGACCTGACCCTCTACCATCACATCAATACATACTCTAGATCGTGCAACTTCCACCTCTGCATCATCAAGCAGATCTTTCCTTATCTCTCCTACTGCCATAGGGTTTCCGCATTCATGGCCATCATTCTGCCGTGCCTAGGTCACTCTAACTCCCTCTACCTAGGCACACCTACATACCAACTGAGAAAGCTCCAACGGATTGAAAATTCTGCAGCAAGGCTCCGCCTCACACTCTCGTCCAGAGAACTCATCTCCCCCGCACTCAGGACACTCCACTTGCTGGCCATCGGCCGTTAATAATGGGCCCGTTGTTAGCATGCTGGACCGCTCGCGGGACCCGCTAAGGATGCCTGGTGAAACCAGGCATTCTTAGCGGGTCCCACGAGTGGAACTCGTAATGAGTCGGTAGGGGGTTAATGGGGCCGGCAGCTCTACCGGCCCCGTTAACCCCCTACTGTCAAGGTCATAATGACCTCCATTGTATTTTTTACAACTAACCAATTTCTACTCTCGTACACCGCACCATAGCAAGTTAGCGGAAGGCACAGGGGGTAATTTTGAAGTAGGAGGTAACCATATCGCTATTAGCGGTATGGCTACCCCCTTACCGGGTACAGGGTCTGGGTTCCTTGAATGAGGAATTACCAGGGCATTCCAACCTTGGAGGGCCCGGTAATTCCTCATTCAAGGAACCCATCCCCATTCCCATTCCAGCCCGCATAGGGTCCTTAGCGGGTCTCGCAAGCAGACTCGTAATGGGCGGTAAGGGGTTGATGGCTCCGGCACCTTTACCGATGCCGTTAATCCCTTAGCGCCTACTTCGTAATGACTCCCACAGTCTCACTCCATACACCATGCGCTCACATATAACACAAACACCATTGCAAATTACCTCTGCCATAGGAATGGAGCTACTTTTAATGATACAAATGTGATCTGTTGCTGCCCACATAAATCTATCTCCTTAAACACAATCCCCCCTTTAGTCCATAGCATACCTGTGCCCAGTGTATACACCTAGACATGGGTGACTACCAGGGTTTACCAGGGTCTTGGCCACCCTCACATAACTTTAAAGGCTGAAATGCACACACATGCGTAATAGCACCTCCCAATTTTGGGCACCGGTTCCTACGAGGGCGTTCAACCCAAAGGGCGCTGGGACATTAAGTATGTTGAAAGGCACTAAACAAATGACAAAATGAATGAATGAATTCCAGCAGGACTACCCAGAGCTAGCACTGCATTTGTGACTTTTCATGTCATCAAGCCCCACATGTCAGGGGAGTATCTTAGCAAGTCTGCCTTTATCTGGCCTGAACCAGGACCGTTGTCACAGTTTTGGGTCGCCAGATCTGTCAAAACCTCACTTTAGGTGAAGGGTTTGAGAACTACCGGAGGACCCAGCCGCCTGCCAAGAACCTTTACCTGCTTCAAGTTGCAACCTTCTCCTAAAGGGTGGGAGGATGAGAATAGACTGAAGAAATGTAGTTGCACCGAGTACCCTCGGAAATTGCAGACTCAACCAAAATGTAGAATTCCAATAGCAATGGGACAGTAATTATATCTTGAGACAATCTATAACCCTCATACGAGGGCCTTTTATGTTAAATTTTGTATAGTATTCCTTTCTTCAGGTGAAGTAGCATGGCGGTGGAATAAAAATGATTTGAGTGTTTGTCTTTGTACTTGCGGTACTTCAATTGAAGCAATTATTCACTTTCTTGTTTAGGCCCATTTTATTGATTTAAAGGAGTAAATAGCTTAAACCCCTACTTAAGGATACTGGTTTTGTTTGCATTAGCCCATTGTATAGGGAGAGGCGGCATTCGGAAGTCGTATCATTCACGGCTTATATTGAGTTAGTAATTGAGGATTTCTGACGACTGCTGGAGGATTGTTGTATTTTCATAATCTTACTCTTGTAAAGGTATTAGAGTGTTGTTTTACTTGTTCGTAAAAGCTGTGACGAATCGCAGGGTTCAGATACTTCTTTCCAGAGGGGAGCCTTTCCTTGTGAGGCTAGGGAGGTGGACATTCCCCCCGGGCCGGCGGTCAGCGGGACCTCACAGGGAGAGTCTCCCATTCTGGGAATAAGAACTCCCATTCCGTTAAGGAACTCCCTAAAACACTCTCTGTTGAACTATCAACAACATTCAGGCTTCAGAGAAGTCCATCAGAACAAACAACTGTTTGTTATTGTAATGTTATTGTAATGTGAGTCAAAGTCCTAACATTCATATTGAAAAAATGCCTGACAAAACCACTGAGACAAATAAGAGGGGTGGGTGAGTGATACAGATGGCATCTGGTCATTGCATCTGATGCCATTCCATCGAAATGTTTGCATCTAAAAAATGTCCATCAAATGCAGATTTTTTTGGGGGTAAAGGGTTAATTCTCGTTTAGGTGCATTATATATGGTAAAATATGGAGGTTGAGGGGGGACCCCCCAAAAAAGACCCCCCCCCCAAAAAAAAGAAAAAAAATGCATTAGATGCAAATTTTTAGATGGAAAAAAATGGATGCAAATGCATGTTGATGCAAGGAATTCGATGCAATGACCATAAACCATACAGGTTACTCTGTCCTCTAAAGTTAATAGAACTGTGATGAAGGGGCCCAGATGAGTAAAAGAGATTACTAATCAAAGAGAGAGAAAATACTTTGATGTTACGCTGGGGAAGACCCAGCACTTAGATATATAAATACAAGAAGGACTGAAGATGGGATGTTGAAACCTGGGAAGAGCTGGGAGCTGCTGAGGACGTAGAGAGCCCTGGTCATGAGAGCTGGCTAGCGGACATACCGGTGAGACACAGGGAAACCAGCGATCCATAATAATAATAATAACTTAGCATTTATATAGCGCTACAAACCCTCAGGCATCAGAGCGCTGCTTATTATTACTCACGGTGTGTGGTGCTCATTTATCGACCTCGGAAGGATAAAAAGCTGAGTTTGGCCCTGCTGGGATACGAACCTGCGTCAGCAAGCTCTGCACAGAAGTCAAAGCGAGTGCTCTACTAGCTGTGCTTTCGGACTGGCATCTTTTGGAGGGGAAAATAGGAGAAAAGAAGAGACATTTGGGTTCCTTTGAAGTGTTGGGGAAAGGGAACCTTATAGAGACAGTTCAAGAGGCAGTAGCCCAAAGGGGTGAACACGTAAATATTGGAAGGAGAACAGGGTCATCTCTAAAAGGAAAGGGGATGCCAGGAGGGTGGAAGAGTACCAAGAAGGATTAATCCAAGAGATGATTTGGAAATCATCTGCTAGGGCTACTAGAGCCTGTCCAGGAGAAGGGAGTCATTCTCCTGGACATTTGTAGTTTCTTTCTTTAATGGTAGGGCCAGAATAGATTTGTTTTGAGAGTGAGGACACACTGTTTACTTTTTGGACGTCACTACTGATGACAATCACATTAGTTGGTTTTGTTGGGTTGGGAAACCCATAGAATAGGGATAGATAGGTCACTTTCTTATTATTTCAATACATCACTTGTTGAATATGAAAAACAAAAATGACTCTGCCTCCTTCTTCGGACCGCCCACAAAGCTCAATTGCTAATGAAATACATTTTAACTTGACTAGACTGCAGAAATGTACCAAGTGCCTTCAACGATGTTTACATCTGGAAAATTCTGACCCGTGGTATTGACAAGGTTACCAACACTGAAAAAAAGAAGCTGCCTTCAGGGATTGCCCACTTTTCTTCCTGCCTTCTCCCCCTCCTCATATTCTATCAAGGCTGTCTAGTCAGGTCTTTATAGATTCAGTCCCATCTATTTCCCTGGTTGAAATGTCAGCCAACATGCCAATGTGCTTGTACTTGGCCTTATGGCATTCATTGTTGGAACAACATGTTTTCCCTCCACTTCCCCATTCCTTCTGGAGATGGACACAGCTCCAGATGCCTGTGGGCAGCTAGAGCCCCATGGGGTGGGCAGCCCTCAGACAGAATCTGCTTGAATGCGGGAAGGCAACCGCTAACCATCAACCCAAATGCTTAGTCGTGGTTGAGTCTTTGCCATTTGAGTGAGCACCTTGAGACGCTAACCCCCAATTCCACTGGTCTAACCAGGGGACGAGTCAAAGGTTGCTCTGGCCCCCACATTGCGGTTTTATGGAGAGGAATGTGATTGAATTCTGCTCTGGGTTTAGACTGTCATATCAACCATCTAACCATCTTCAAAACCTAACGTGAAGAGGTAACTGATCTGACTCACTAAAGATCAACCACAAGCATACTGATGCAGGGGAGTCAGAACACGATCTAGCATTAACCATCCTGAAGCCAGAGGAGAACATTAAAGCACCAAGATCACCCCCATATTGTTGCAGAGCATTATAGTAGCCACAGATCAGGTGAAATGTTGGGCTCATTTGTAAAGTTCATAAATTCTCCTTGATATTAATGCTAGACGCTCTCAGCATTGGCTTCCCACTTCTCAATATGCTATCCTCAAAATTCTAACTCTAGTTTTTAAATGTGTTCATGGTCTATCATCCAAATATTTTTGAAGAAAGATCAAACACTACTCAACATCTCATCTACTGAGATCCTCCAACTATCAATTGCTTTATGTTCAACCAGAGGAGATAGGTGGTTTTCAGTTCTAGGTCCACGCCTTTGGAAGAAACTCCCAATTCAACTTCGCTCCCTGGGCTCCTTATTGTTTGAACAATCTTTTATTTTGGCACCACCACACAAATGTTACATGAACACCAGGGGTTGCTCTTTGATAGGGACATGTTACATAGAGAGGTAGAGAGACATGTGATAGGGGCATGTCAGGTTTTAGAGAAGATGGTTGACTTAAGAAGTTCTCCCGTTGTCACTTTAACCTTTAAAGCAACCTGTCCTGAACAATTCATTTTTGCCGAAATATTGCTACTAAGTTTACATTGTGTAGATGCACTCATTTTGGATTGGCGATTTCCCAGACTGTAAATGGCTGCCACAGAGACGCGCTTCGTTTGGTGGTTTACCTGGATTGGAAGTTTCCAGAAGGGTAATGCAACAGCTAATTTGCTTCTCGCTAATGAGTTAGCCAATTCAAGCAGATTGTGACTGCATGCATACGTGTTTCACTTGGGCTCATTGTGTAAGGCATGTGATTATATCAAAAGCGAGACTCACACAGCCATCTTCAAATCACGTATGCAAAATCACAAAATCTATGCTTACCGCACATTGGGTTACAAGACATAGGCCCTCATTATGACCCTGGCGGAGATCGTGGTGCAATATGCACCATGGAGCACGGCGGAAAGCTGCCGATACCGCCATGGGGGTTGGCGGATTTACCGCCCCATTCCGACCTTGGCGGGGCGGTAAATCCCCATTCCCCATTTTACCCTTCCCCATTCCCATTTTTGCCCCATAGGCTATAATGGGAGTGGGGAAGGCGTTAATTACGCCACCATAAAATACGGTGGCGTAATTAACAACAAGGTCCCGTAGCGCCATGGATTTCTCCGCCCGGAAAAACCAGGCGGAAACCGCTCCATGGCGCTACGGGAACTCGTAGTAGGGCGGAAGGGTCCGCCGCGAATACCGCTGGCGTAAACCCACTCCGCCAGGGTCGTAATGAGGGCCATAGCATTCTATAAAGCACCCACACACACAAACACAGCTTTGTGCCCAATTAACAAATTACCAAAAAAAACAATGCTGCTGTTGTGTGCAGAACTATTGTCGTGATGCAACCACACTAGCACTGACCGCATGGCTCCTGCTGGGTTGTCAATATTAGCAGTGATGTATCCAATCGACCTATAGAAGGAGCCACCGCCTCCCCACCCCCCCCCCGCGCCCTCTGCGTTTGGTAGAGTCTGTCACTGCACCGCCCCAGTACGAGTGCCACCTCGCAGGGTTGATGGGTCCTTCACGTGCCCCTTCCAGAAGACACCCTGGGGATGGCTCTGCAAGTGCCTCACCTCCCGGTTGGCCTCATGCACAGCACACAGCCAGGGCCTAATTGTCAATGTGCATTCTTTGGTAATACAAGGAATGTAGTGGACTGTAGAGGCCTGCTGCAGTTGTCACTTGTGAATGGAAGTATGTGATGCACCTGGAACTTATGATGACCCCCAGATAGCACAACCTCCTCCTACACCTCAAATTCGATTTCTTTTTTATTGTGTTTATGTTCAATATTTGAACTTTTACACATATCCATTACAAAATAGCATTAAAACATAGATAATAAACAATCACATAATTTAAAACACTAAAATACTCATCATTCATAACGCAAACCATACTTTTATCTTCATTTTTCTTAACAAAAATAACAAAATAAAATCAACCCACAATTAATAACTCACTAATAATATAAAAATCTATAAAAGCCAAAAGAAAGAGAGAAAAGAAGAGCGAAAAGAGAGGCCCCTCCTCCGAGTGAACAGGGAGGGACTTCCATGCTGTAGGTATTCTGACAGTGACTTATTTATTTATTTATTTATTTATTTATTGAATTTGTAAAGCGCGCTTACAGCCCATAGGCATCCTCTTACCTCCAGGTCGGATTGAGCCCCAACCAGTGGCCCAGCAGTTCAGACCTGTGGAGAATCTGACAGAGTCCGCGGGCAGGCAGACAGGAAGGATGTAGTCTGTAAAGCTGACTGCTCGATCGAGTTTCACCAAGGCCACATCCCCGCGGAATGTCTGCCAGGTGTACTTGGGGTGTATAACCACCTTCTGCACTGCGATGGACACTGCCGTGGGGACAGAGAGCTGAAAGGCACCAAGAAGCACACCATAATTTGATGTGACCACCGGCCTGAAAGAGAGAAATTGGAGTTGATGCAGCCAGGCGCATGTTAAAGGTCAATCAATATTCTGTGTCACACATGAGCAAACTACTACGGCCAGATAACACTAGCTTCTGATAGCAGTCCATGAAATAATAATAACCCCCATTACATAACAAGCATTAGCAATGCCAAACGTTTTGCCTTTTGTGTAGACCTGGGACAGGCATTTTGCAGGCACTGCCATGATGGTACTAATTGGTCATTAATGGTAGGAGTTGCAAAATAGTGTGAGTACCTGTGCATATAATAGCAGTGCTTGGAAAATGCCTATCTAATGCCTATACACAAACCAAAACTATTGGCTTTGCCAATGCTTGTATGTTACGGGACTTCAATGAAGGCCACAAGCACTGCTTATAATGCAAGTGGCTGAAGGCATATCTTCTTAAGACATTTGTATTACATCAATAGCATGTTTACAGCTCACATTACGTCATTAACTCTCAGAAGACTGCTGTGAAATAACATGAGTAGGTACTTTGACTGTAAAGGTTAATGCTACTGCTTGATAGAGCCAGGTCAAAGAGATCCTAGTAAGATGTGTTTTGGGTAGAGGCAGGAAGTGGGTGGAAATGGCCAAAGGCATTTGCATGTGGGGGAAATTAAGAGCAGTACATTCGTAAACTGTCCCACACCAGGTTGACCTAAAAGGTGCAGATCTGAAAGCACACTGGTGACTGGCAGACAAAATGAGCCGCATTTCATTATCAACTGCAAATATAAAAGGTGTGATTTCAGGAAAGTACTAATTCAGTGTGGCCTGTATACGAAAACCTGAGTACAGTTGGCTAAAACAGAGAGATGCCAGGGTGAAATATGAAATGTGTGTATTTTGCAGCTTGGCAGGAAATGACTAGACTACAGATGAAACTCCACTGCAGAAGTAAATTCAAAGGCAGGCATTACGGAAACTGGTGGCTACAGAAAAACTGTTTTCAAATAAGCTGCGAGAATGAAGATGAAGGAGCAAAAGGCATCTGGTGTGATCAAGACATTGCAGCAGGCATCATGTAATGGAAATAAAAATCAATTTTAAAGCACTTGTTTCTGTTCATCGGAGCACTGAAAACCTGTGTATAAGCCCAAAGAAGCATTCCCCACCTGATTCAAAGGCAAAACAGTGGCCCCTACACTTACCAGGTGCATCTGGGAATTCATATGCAGCTCCCAGAGCCAGGAAGGGGAAGAAGCGTGTGCCGAGGAAGAGTTTTATTGGCAAGAGAGATGACCACTGAGTCAACAAAAACTGCTGCTAATGGATTGTGATTGTGAAAAGCCTCATTTGACGACACTACTCCCCTCACAATGTGAACTTGGGAACCAGAGTTATAATCTAAAATGTGATGGTAGCTTCCCAGAAAAAGTTGCGGAATGGAGAGTCGAGAAGATAGTAGCTTATTGAATTGGATACTTGTCTATCGAATCTTAGGATTCTAAGTTTTATCCTTTTTGAATAAATCACAATAATCGGCCATTCGAACCTGCAAATGCATACAAACATGGAACATAGCGCGTTGCGACCTGCATGATCAGACCAATAAAAAAATATATAGTTTGGGAACCTTATCTATGAATTAAAGAAAAGTGTCATGTTCAAGCTATTTTAACTTCATATCTGTTGTTCAGAAATGTAATTCCAGATGGGTGGAGCCATAACTCCTAGAGATGGAGCCTAGAAACCTAAGTATGAATCAGCGACAGAGGGACTAGGCCTTGTGTAAGGGATAGGACAATAGATATCCAATCCGAATTATGAGCCAATTAACTGGGATAATTAAGAGATTGGGGGCAGGGGGGCTACTAGGGGTTTAAAAGTAGACGTACAACGTGAAAAGGGGACGACTGCTGGGAGGACCAAAATTACGAGGGAGACAGAAAGAGGTGGATGAAACCAGGAGAGAGATAGAAGCTGGGCCATCTATAACCAGAAGGAGTGGCACAAAGAGGGACAGATGCTGGAGGCTATCCATAATGGAGACTGGAGTCTGACCCCCTTCCTATGCTTCCCATGAGATGACCCAGGAATTTTGATGTCTTTTCCTGAGCACGAGACCCAGAGAAATTCCAAGTGATTAATCTTGTCCAACAGAACAAAGTACTGGTGGGAATCTGTTTGAATTAATATCTTCCCCTTATTGATTGCGTAGGCAGACCAAAGTAGATCCCTAGAATTATCTTACTAAATAAGAATTTAGTTAATTCCCACATAGTCAAAGAACGTGGGTGCGACCTCAGGGAAGTTGGAAATCTGTGATCCCTCTTCCAGTGCTGATAATGATGTAGTCTTTTTAAGTAATTGGGGATGCCTATTATCATTTGCGACCCCGAAAAGCCCCTAAAGGGGAGGGGTGCCTTTAAAAATGAAATTTTGACTTGTTCAACAGCCCCCAGACCCTGCATTAAAGAAGAGGGGGTTCCAATGCTAAACTGAATCTCTAGGTTTGTGTTGTGCAGAAAAGTGTCTTCCTGGTTTGACAAAGTGAAACTCACAAGTTAAAAGCACACTCTCTATAGAGTGAACAAGGAACTCTAAATTGAATGAGAACTTTCTCACTGTGTCGTGGCACGGCAAAAGGGGTTCATCATCTCTGGAGAAGAGTCTGTCCCTATACGTTTGTGGTGTTAGAACTTTGCTAGAACTGAAACGTGCGCAGGGAGGTCAGAAATAAAGAGCGATGAGCATGCCGATTCTGTTGCCAAATAGAAAAGCATTACAGTTCATTTTAAGTCTGACCTTTACAATCTTTATAGTAAATCGAAATTGTGAAGTCATGTTTTAAAGCATTTGCATAAATTAACTTTCTATTGAGAGTATTTCTTTTAGTAACACAAATATATGAAATATTCTATAAACCTGTGTTTCTCTTTATAAGTGACAAAGGTGGAAACGAGACCAAGAAGGAAAACTGTATATGTTGTGGGGTTAGAGATTCTGTGATATTTTGTTACTTACCTCATACATACCTCCTATAGAGAACAGCGAGACATTGGTTGGTGGGCTCACCTATCCCTAGCCAGTCTTATTAGGAAGGCCGGTCCTTATCTGATATTGATGAATATTCACATTTACCAAAAAGAAGGGAAGGTGACCGGACCAGTGTGTTGTGGGAGACCAAAAAATGTCATGTGAGTACTTCTAAACCTCTAAATGAATATGATGAGCTTCAGCCTAGGAGGGGCATTTTTAAAGCTTCCACACATTCAGTTGAATTGGTGAATTCCCCCAGTCCGCCTCAAAGGAGCGATAGTGCATATGTTCAACAGTCTGAAGAAGAGACTGTGTATTATCCTGCGCCAAAATGTGACGACAGGGAAAGTGTCGCAGAGAGCTCACAGCGATGCAGGCGAACATAGGAGTCCAGGTCCCATGATTTTGAAAGGCATTACCAATCTCATAGAGATAGGGAGGGCCTAGAAGACAGGGATGGGGGTTCCAACAACAGCACTGATTCTGACAGATAATGGACTTTGCAAAATAGACAACCCCCCCCCCGAATACTCCAGTTTCTTTGCAGCACTAGACGACCAGTATCATTATAAATGGCCCACCTCTACGGTGGCCATTTTGAAGCACTTTAACACATAGAAGCCCACAAGAGGCATGCAAGGATGCCTATAACTTGCAATGTGTGGAAGATCATCCGCCTAGGGAGTTATCACAAGAATTAAAATGTGCCTTTGCGCGCACTTCAAGGCTAGTGAATATAAATAGCAGGGAATTTGTGGTACCGTTAGTTTGAGACACTGGATTGGGTAATAGAACAAGCCACCTGGATTTATGAGGTACAGAAACGCACAGACAATAAAAATAACCCCAAACCGTCAATTCGAATACCACACCTACGTCTGCGAAAGTGGTGGAGGTGAAAATGACCCCTTCTTTGGACTCGGAGATGGGGGGGGCTAATAATACTCCTACAGTTGACAACTAGAGTGAGAGGCAGAGGAGAACCTCTGGCCAGGACCTATCGAGTGGTAGTCAACCAGGGTATCAGAACAATGACCCTTCTGACCCCACCTCCTACATAGGTCCTGATATAAAGGTACTAGGCCCATCCCAGGGTTTGTTTACACACCCCGGCACAACAGGAGGTATTTGATCCAGGTGAGCAATTCTCTGGGGAATTTCCCTTCAGGAAAGAAGTAACACGCCCTCTCCAAACTTGAATTTTTCAAACAGGTACCCTCTAAACCCTAATTTTTTAAACAATCCTTCTCCTTCTCCCCAGTTCCAGGGCAGTAGATCCCTGAACTAAGGAGAAGGGAGAATCAGGACTGAAAATGATGGTGCAAATTGTCCATACCTGAATTACTTCGATAGAATAGAAGGGATAGTTACCCTTTTAGGTAGCAACTGAGGTATCAGCAAAGACCTTACCTACAACCCCGAAGGTAGTGAAAAAGTGACCCTTTTATAGGAGAGGTCCAGCAACTGACGGAAAACCTAGGGCACATACTGAGGGCTTAGTTGAACCCTCAGACCAACCATGTTCCTCAGAATGCCCCAAAATTCTGTCTGCTGCCCCAGAGGTGAAATGACTGGTGGCCAGTCCAGATCATTTACAGGTTCCAGAAGATGAGTCTCCGGTTGAAGGGAGATATAAAGTCCTTGAGGTAGCTTCCTTTATCACGAGAAAAAAAACCCTTGAAACCTCCCAATCTGATAGTGAATCTTCTGCCACCTGGGACCTAGATACTAAAAAACAGAGAATAGATAGAAGAGACCGAAGAAAAAATCATTTTGAGGAGAAACAAAACAAAATAATCCCCTTTGAGAGAGAAGAATCCCCAGAGAGGATTCAGGTATGGCAATCTTCTCTTTCAGGAATGGTGGGGTCTCAAGGAAAAATGGGTCACAAGAGACCCTGAGTCTGACAGTGTAGATATGGATACCGACACAGATAGAGAAACACCTAGAGCCGCAACCATGCAAGCCAGATCATACAAAGACCATAGAGGTGTCCTCCCCGCAAACAGTCCCTGACTACAAATAGCATTACAAAATACAGATTTATTGGTACAGATTCCCAATCTCAGACACTGGAAACTGCTCAAAATCCCACAGTGACGGAGTTCCACAGTAACGATATTGATTGCAGAGCTAGCAACTAACTCACACTTTCTTTGTACACTTGAGGAAAAAGAGGGCAGATTGTATGCCCCTGTCGAGGTACAGGATCAGTGTGAATTATCATCTCTTAAAAAGCGTTTGACCGGTGGCGACATTGTTTGAAACACACAGTGATAGGCGTGACTCCAGAGGGTACTCCCTATTTAATTGGGAACACTTTCCTTCAGAGGTTATCACCTCTGATCGACTGTGTGACCAGGTCCTCTGGACCCAGACTAACCGGCCCATAAAACTGTAGAGAAGCACAAATGATGTGAGCCTGAATGGTACCTGCCATTTGATTGAGCGATGTACTGTGAGAAACCTCTCGGTAATCTCAGTCCTAGGCCGCTTATATCCTCTGAACAGGTGGCCAGATAAAGGCCATCACTCTTGGATCCTGACCCTGGGGGCGGAGAAGCGAGGGAGGATCACCTGGTTGGAGGGTCCTTGGGGACTGGGAGTGGGGAGCCCTTGGACGAAACATGGTGCCCCCCCTTTTTTTGATTGACGACCAACCCAACCCTTCCTCAACCTTCAAAGGTTATTGTAAGTAAGATCCCCTTGTTTCCCTACATGCAACGATTTACATTAGTGGGAGGAAGAAGAGGCAACTAAGAGCAAGAAGACTATGCTTTTTTACCACTCTGGTACTGGGACGGAGAAGTTGCCTGCTAGGAGCTGTGAGGGTTAGGCATGTCCCTTTGATTATGGTCAGGCAGGGCTAATTGGACATTCATACCTACAACCTGTCAAGGGGCTGCGGGTGCATAAAAGGTGATCAGCCCAGCAGTGAAGGGGGTGACAGGAGATGCAACAAGGAGGCAGGTGCAAGCAGCACAGAACCTTATTCGAGCAGGACACCAAGAGCTGGGGCTCCATGGAGCAGACTGTACCTGGTGAAGGGAGCCGTGTGGGAAGACTGCTCCTTTCCCTTATGCTCGAGGTGCTTGTTCCCGTGTCGAGGGGTCAAAACAGGAGTGTCTAAGGGGCAGGAGGTGGAACCATGATCTCAAAAGTCAAAGGCCTTGAGATCCGCGCTGCAGCAAGAACTGTTAAAGCGACCAGTGATTTTCAAATGAATGTGAAAACCGTTGCATGAGTGTGTGAACTCAATCACTAAGGAATACTTTGTATCAGAGTGGTCACATATGTGAGGAAAGACGTTTTCGAAGGTGTCTGAGCACTGGGCAATACATTTAAAGCAAAACAAACAAATATTAAAGCAACAGATAAGGTGAAAATGAGCTACGAACGAAACCCTTAATTATTGAAAACCGAACGGAATCAAAATTTTTCGAACAAAGAGAAATAAAACATTTTTAATCTAAAACTTTGCGAACAGACAGAATTAAGACCTTTTGAATGTAAAAAGGGAACAGCAGCTCAATTTCAAGCAAACCATAGTATGCTGAGTTCTGAAATTAATATAACGTTACAGAGTAAGAAGCCAGTATATGCGAAGTTCTGATGTGAATATACTTTGAAGAATAATCGAAACAAAAGACACTGAAACTTGATTTTCAAATGGAACTTTAAAATTAAACAAGAGAAAGAAGTATTGCTACCAACTTGTGTGAAAGCTATAAACTACACAAATAAATATTTGAAAGCAGAAATAACTGAACTTTGGAATCAAAATTTAGAAGACAAGGATGCTTTCTTTTTAAATGTGTTGTTTAACAAAACTAAATCTTGGTGAAGGGAAACCTTGAGATTTGAAACATTTGCTGACGTGGGGACAGACCCTCAAGGTTACCTTGTGTTTGAACTGTGTTGCTTAGAAATTGGGGAATAGAACCCCGGGTATTGGTTAAGACTATATCACCTTGAATCCAAGGAAGATCATTTTGAGACTTTTTGTGGAACTGTTTTACACTTGGGGAAGGGAGCTGAAAGGAAGCTGCGAGCTGGAAGAATCTCGGAACTTTATGTTGAACACAGTTTTCTTTTGGTTGCTGACATACCTACCCATTGTACAGATTTATTTTTAATGGCAAGTATAGGTTTTGTACAATGACAGATTCTTAAGTTGAACTCTTTGACTCAGACTTTCCTTAGTTTCATTTAGGTAGGGAAACCCCACCTTATTATAGGGCAATTTAGGCATTTTTGCATTCTAACCTTTTAAGGTAATAACGTGTTTTATTTTTAATTCTGAATCTGTTGTCTCTATCTTGCTTCATGATGCCTTCACAGTACTGATCAACTGGAATTTCACTTCCATAGCAACCAAGTCTCAGAAATCACAATCATCGCTGTAGCAGAACAAACTGGCGGTGGGAACTCTTCTCAACTATTGAAAATCAACCTTCCTTCCATTTGTAAGTGGTACTCCACACTGGAAGGGAACATTTTGAGATTTAATACAAATCGAAATCTCGAAGAAACCCCAAGTCCTTTGAATGAGGAAAATGAAAAGCCAGCTCAAAGTCAGACCGATATTCAGAAAAAGGTCAAACACTTGTTTTTCCCCATCCAGACAAATGAGGGGAAGGGGACTGGGCTTGCTAGAGTATTTCTGAATAATGGAACAAGATTAATTAGCAAAGGATTATTCAGGCAACTTCAAAAAGATCAGACCATTCCCACATTTAAATTGATTGATAAATGGGAAGTGGTTTTAAAAACAACACATTATAAGCATTTCCTGCCTAGCAGGTGTATTCTAAACATGCCCGTTGGCAACAAAACTATAGACCATAATTGTTAGGTTTTTAGAGATGTTGCTTCTGACTTTTATTTGTGTCGTCACATCCTCAATCAATTTGCAATTAGCCTAGATCTGATTAACCATAAAAGATGGTCATGACCGGGGATTAACCCCATGGGCTTTGACAACACCGAGAGGGCATTTCAGTCAGCTCAATTGCTGCCTTATGTGGTTGAAGTTCAAGTGGGAGAAGAGGTTACCATTCCAGGACAGGTGTGACAACACACAGTTCCCATGGAAATTAAGCGAGGACAGAACCTCAAATGTCAGGACGCGCACATAAATGTGAACTCTCACCTCCAACAACACGGTCTGTATTTACGTCCAACACCTCTGGTGAATCTAGAAGACCACACCATTCTAATACTGGTGGATAACATCGACCCTCAAAGTATCGCATTGGGCGTGGACACCTATATTGTTATGGCGGTCGATGCCCAACACTACCCCATTGATTTATGGAATTGAATTATAGGACCCATTCCTAACAACTGATATGACACCAGTGACAGTATTCCTCCAGAACAGATTTGTAACCATCATGGGGGGAATTTCTTGGTGTACTCTTTATGTCCTTATCTACCTTGAATTCATGTCCAGGTAAACACCATTAAAAGAGAGAACTGGAGGATACTGCTGAGATCTCTAAGCCCAAGGTTTTCCCAGGTTTCAGGCAGATGGTCGCAGAATGGATCAATCTAGCCGATGCCTGTGAGACTGAGCTGCACAGACATCAGCTGAAACCAGTATTCCTGGACTTCCGGGATATCTTTTCAGTGCTTCCATGTTGTTTTACCACTGACAAAACTCATCAATTCTTTTTTTTTATTTGGGGTTTCCCCTCAACTCTCCCCGTTTACCTATACAAATCCCCACACCCCTTTTAACTCCTTACTCACACCCCCATATAATTTGATTCATTCTTTGGTGGAATTACTTCGAAGTAAATAACTTTGAAGTTATTCCTGTCTGCAAATGGATGTGATACCCTTATCAGTAGATTATTATGACAGTGGATGTACATCTATTCATTCAACTACCATACCCACTGACCCAGAGATGGCTCCAGTTTTTGTGAAACTCTTGTGTCCATGGCGTCACTCACACAGATTATCAAGAAGTTGAAATCCTATGGGATAATTAATCCAATCTACAGTACCTTTAACAACCCGTTACTGGGGATACTAAAACAAATGGGCAATGGAGACTATATGCAGACATGAGGGAGTTAAACAAACAGTCCACATCTACAGATGCCCACTTACCAGCATTTATGATGGGCTGGCACAGATCCAAAGGGGCAAAAGTATACACAGCGATTGATTTGACAAACGGTTACTGGACAGTACCAGTAAGTAGGGAAGACAAGTACACCCTTGCCTTTACCTTTGAGGGGCTAAACACCCTTTAGATATATAAACTTTGGAAATATGTTAAATATATTCCTTCATAAGGCCGTGCCCGACTTGAGTTTGAAAGGGGAAACCTGGCTTATGTAGATGATGCATTGATCAAAAGATCAACAGTGCATGAGCATATTGCAGACATTCGCTATGTTCAGGCCCAGGTGCAGAAAGCCACAGCAAAATTGTCCTTTCAGAAAGCACAATGGTGTAGGGCCAGAGCAAACTTTCTCGGGCAACAAATCACCCCTAAGGGTCTTAACCCCCAGGTGAAGAAAGTAGAAGCATTATTGAGATTAAAAGACCCTACTACTCTGCAAGAATTGAGATGCCTTCTTGGACTCACTAATTGTAGTTAAAAGTTAATTGAAGACTTTGCAGAGTGCACAAGACCCCTGGTCCATTTATTAAAGGCTTTAGTCAAGTGGAAGTGGGATCCGAAACAATCCGAGGCAGTTAAACAACTGAAAAGAAGTCTTTCCCAAGCTCCTTGTTTGGCTGACCCCATTAAAGATAAGGAGTTCTTCTTAGAGACAGGGTTTTCAGATACCTGCCTGACAGCACTACTGTACCAAAAGCACAACAAGGTTAACAAAGTTATCTCTTACTTGAGCAAAATGTTGTCCTCTGTGGAGGAAAAATTCAACAATTGTGAAACAGCACTCCTGGAAATGGTATGGGCATTGAAAATCCACTGCCTGTTTATCCAGGCGGAGAAACTTATTGTGAGACTCCTCACCAACCATTGCAGCATTTACAAAGCGACAGAATACGGGCTGGAAATGTATCTAATTTAAGAATTACTTCCTGGATTCTGTCCACGCAAGGCTTTCCTGGGGAGGTCAGATATGGCCAAAACAAGAAGAGTGCTTTAGCGCAAGGATTGGTGAATTTGCATGACTGTGCTCACGAAAACTGTTTTCAGAATGAAAGTCTAATAACAAAAGACAATATGGAGGCATACCTAGTCTCTCCTCACAAGGTCTATGAAGAAGAAATGTGTCAGGGGAGACCCACAGTTTATGTGGATAGATGCTCCTACCATGTTGTCAACAGCAGGGAAAACAAAACTAGTGGTGCGCATTGGGAATGCCTGAGTAAATGATACCCTGGAGCCCTCTGCTCGTTAGAAAATAGGGCCCCGAAGTAGTGAGTTGTCAGAGTTGATGGCCAGAGAACAAGCCATCCTCACTGTCGTACACCACCAATTCAAAGAACTGGTGATCATCCCCATCTCTGACTATGTCAGGAATGGGTTTGTGGAACACCTGTTTAATTGGAAGAATAAAGGCATGCTTTTTGCTAACAATAAACCCTTAAAACACAGAAATTTGATACAGTACATTGATGATCTGGTGATCTCCAATGAAAGGACCATCTTTTGGAAAAAGATTAGAGGTCATTCCAAAATAGAAGGTCCGGATAAGACTGGTAACGACCTGGCTGACCAGCTGGCTGAAACTGGAGCTCTGCAGGGGGATTTCATTGATATGGAATCCCAGGTCTCAGATTCATGCCAAAAGTGAACTCTCAACTGCTCAGTGGAGTAAGGATATCCCGTATGCAGATTTGATCAATGCACAAAAAGAGGACCCTATTATTGGAAAATTCTGTCAACACATTGAAGACTCAGTGAGTATTCCTCTAACAGAACTCGATGATACCCAAACGAGGATCTCCAGGTGTTGATGAATTGTTCCAAAATGTTCAAATCCAAGACAGTTTTTAGTAAAGAGATCAGTATCTGGATGTGATCAATGGGTGGTTCCCTACTTCATTCCTGTGCCTGATGTTGAATCACACCCATGACACAGCCACTGCCGGTCCTAGGAGTTTTCAAAAGATATTAGAAATCCTGTGAGAGGTTCCATACAGGCCATACATGGGCCAGGGCCTCATATCTAAAGGGGTGTCTCGTGTGTGCTCAATTTCAACCAAATTCCCCTACAAACAGAGCTCCTCTAAATAAAATGAGAATAAAAATGCCATGGTCAGATTTGCAATTCGATTTCATTGGGCCAGCGATTTGCTCCTCTAGGGGAAAGTACATGTCGACTATAAGATGCTTGTTTACAAAGTGGGTGGAATGTCTACCTGCCCCGAATTGTAAGGCAGAGACAGATGTCGTGCTAATTATCAACCACATCTTCTCTCCTCACATTCTCCTGCAAAGGATTGAGTCAGGCAGAGGACGTCATTTTACTAGAGAGGTGATGACCAAGATGTGGGAGATTCTAGGGGTAAAAAGAAAGGTCCACATAGCTTACTGCATGTCATTGACCAGAGGCATTGAGATATATTAAAAGACCATTGTGAGCATTCTAAAGAAGTTTGTGGCTGACTCTGGACTCATTTAGGACATTTGATTACTGCTTGTCCTGATGGCTCTTAGGTCTACACCATCTTAATGTCTCCATTTGAACTTCTGATTAGATGAAAAATGGTGTTACCTCAGCATCTGCTCTATAGAACTCAGAAGCAGATGCTGATTAACATTTGTTAGGAAATATTCCTCTTTACTGCACCTTTCCTTCCATTTCTATGAACCCCACACGTTTTGCTTTTATTTTTGTATCTGACCTGCTCTTAAGCTTCACTACACTGGCTTTTGCTCATCTGTTATGGGGAAACTGACATGTCCTTCTGGCTGTCAGTACTGGGAAACACTCTTTCCCCTAGTTTTGTTACTCTTTTACTACTTTATGTAAGGAAGGCATGGTATAAAGTAGCAGACAAAGACACAATAGATACAAGTTTTGAAAACCTTCATTTGGTATGTTGGTTGAGTTGGTGGAAATCCTAATTTGCCCTAACTCTAGAATGGGAGTAGTCTCAACCATTAAACAAATAATAAAACAAGTGCAAGTCAGTTTAGTCAAAATAAAAAGGCCTATAGTAAAAAAAATTAACGGTGCCCTCCTTTTCAAAATGACAAAAGTGTTAAGGGAATACAAAAGGAAAATAGTGTCTCAAAAGAAATATCAGAATGGGTTAAGTAACAACTCCCTTTCCAACGTTCAGCACTACAGGGCCTTGAGAGTTTCTTAAAAAAGATAGGTGGATGGCACAGTTCTATCAGTCTTGCACACTTTGACTTACTGGTACAATTCAACAGTTCAGGCTTGGGCTTCAAGCTTCTAGTATTTCAATCCCTTCCTTAGGCTTCCTGCACCTTGTCATAAATACACAGTTCTACTTTTCACCTTTACTTTCCCACAATTCAACAAAGGCTTCCCTCCGCCGGGTTTCAGCCTGCCTCTCTTTTTCAGATTCACTTTCTCACCTTATCACAGTTCTGCACAAGCTTCCCACGGCCGGGCTCTTGCCTGTCTATTCACCTTTTCACTTTAGAACACAGTTCTGCACAGGCTTTCCTCTGCCGGGCTCAAGCCTGCCTTTCTCTTGGGGGTTCCCTTACCCACGTTTTGTCCTAGGTGTCTTTTCACTGTCGAAGACTTTTCGAAACTGCAAGGATTTTACGAGGACCTCTGCATGACCACTACAACCTCTATTTAAACAGTTCTACAATCAATAATCTTTCTCATCTGGTACTTATAGTTTCTTATTCTCTTTAGTTTGCCCTATTGGCTCCTTTCAAAGTTCATATGCAACACCAATACTTCTTGGTATCTGTAGTTTCTTATTCTCTTTACTTTGCCCTCTTGGCATCTTTCAAGGTTCATATGCAGCACCAATACTTCTTGGTATTTCTTTCTCTTTGATTTGCCCTCTTGGCTTCTTGGTATTTCTTTCTCTTTGCTTGCCCTCTAGGCCCCTTTCAAAGTTCATATACTTTGCCCTCTTGGCATGTTCAGATTTCCCATACTTTGCTTTTCATATATTCAACTTTCTTTTGCAGTTACTTTCTTGCCTTTTGTTCCCATTGTAATACATTTCAACTCAGAACATTTCACAGAGACTTTCGAATGTGTGATTTCACCTCGCAGAACCACTATGTTACTTTGTATCCTTTCCTTTTACAATTTAGCAATTTTCCTTTCCATTACGTGTTTTATCAGCACACGTGCAACCTTCAACTTTTGGGTTACAGTTACTTTTGCTTTTAGCACAAACCGTGTTTGTCTTGCCTTCGATAACTCATCGGACCTGTTAATTGGTCTTCTTTCATCAACGCATGCATCAGTCAAGGACGTTAGCAATGCCTCCTCTGCTCCTTCCCATCTCTGCCATTCACCCGAGAGGGTCGTGGGCCACTTCCAAGCACCTTGAAGCTTTCTCTCTTCCACTCACTCGGTTTCAGTCTTGGAACGCTTACAGCTTCCTGAAAGTGTGGAATTCTCGCCAGGCTCTCTCTCATTCTTCTCAACTGCCAATCAGCCCCTTGACCTTCCAACTTCCATAGCCTGGTCCGCATCAGCCCAGAAAGAGCTGTTCCTTCTTGTACCCAGCCTCGCTCAGAGTGTGCCTGTGCGCCCCACCTTTTATCCTGATAGGAGTGTTAACAAGTGGCAGGTGTGCATAGTTCGGATTACGTACCTGACCCTGCCTAGCCTCGTTACAGCGACATAGCCACTGCAAGTCAGTACAAGTAATCTTTCTGGCCTCATTCCTCATCTTCCTTGTCTCAGTAGTGTTGTCAATGTAAAGTGGGGAGGAATTATGGTAGCTGTAGTTTCCCATAAAATAAGCCAGAATAGGGGTATAATGGGTTGTGGAAAAAGGGGGATCCTCTGTCTCACCATCGGGTGCTTCTGCCCCAACCCATGAGGATCCCCGACCCAGTTGATCTTCCCACGCTTGTTCACCCCCAGGGTCAGGATCCAGAAGTGATGGTCTTTCACTGGCCACCTGAGTAAGGGGTCCCCGGGGACTAGGTGAAACACCCTCTGGTTTTTCCCATAACCTTCCCCTATGCAATGTGAAGGAATCTGTTTCACATGGGAGCCGTGAAAGGAAATCCATGTTGCTCTGATCCTTACCTTTCCAGCATTCTACTGTGAAACAGTATGGATGTAACTCCAGGAACCATTCCATATACTGTGGATTGGATTCCCTTCGCTGACGTACCCAAATAATGGGAGAATGATCACTTTCAATAAGATGCTCCACCAATTATCCCATAAAAGCCTCTAATAGGTCTTCCTTACCCTTCTTATGCCATGTCTCACCTGAGGTTTTTTGTTTTTGGTACCTATGGACCCCACCCTATTCCACTGGACTCAAGATCCCCTGGGATCAGAGGTGGAAAACCCCCCAGGTTTTCCATATCTTTTCCCCTAAGACTTTGGCTACCCATTCATGGGACATTTGGTCTATTGGATGGATATTTTGACCAATCCCATCTCGGTGCAGTAGGAGAAAAGAAATCTGATTGCCAATTTTTAGCAGAGGGAAATTGAGGGAGTTGTGGTGGTACATCTTGTATTAATGTAGAGAAGTAGGAAAAATCCCTACCAATAATTACCTTTTCCGGAAAGCCTGGTATAATGGCTGCGGGTATGATGATTTGCATTCCTCTAATATTGATAGATACAGGAATCTTGGGATATATCTCATTATCCCCATGTACCCAGGTAACTCTGACAAATTTCTGATTTTCAAGATCTATCTGTGAAATTAGGTCTGCTCTGACTGCTTTTTGCTTGCTTCCTGAGTCTATCAAAGCATTTACTATCCTTCCATTAATGGAAGCCTTTTCATGGGTAAATACAATAGGCGAATGACAAAAACATACATTAACAGGCTTGATATCCTCTTCTGGTTCCTCCCATTCATCTTCCATCAAACATCCTATTTCCATGGGTTCTTCTTTCTGATTCTTGGGGCAGCTTCTAGATATATGACCAACCTCTTTACATGAATAACAGATGATAGGCAATTGGACTTTAGATATTTTTGACTCATCTTTCTTTCCCTCTTCTTTGATTTTAAATTCAGGTTTTTCGAAATTCAGATTTTTCTCTATCCTTTCCTATCCATTCTCTAGTCTTGGGAGGATTTGCCATGCTGTGTGTAAATCCGGCCATTTTAAACTTTGGGTTCTTCGTTTCATTCCTACAGCCAATCATGCCCCGGTGGTTGCTGCCCTGGTCCTCAGCATTTTGGACTATTGCTATTCACTGCATCTGGCCCAACCCGGCTACCTAACTGGGCGCTTGCAGCTGCTCCAAAACACTGCGACAAGATCTATCTTCCGCCCTCTGTTTGGAGTCCATATCACTCCTCTGCTGAGGCAACTGCACCGGCTCCCTGTCACTCACTGGATTATGTTTAAGTCTATGTGCATAGTTCACCGAGCCTTCTATGGCGTCGGAGCAGAACTTCTGCAAGCCAAGTGCTCCCGCTACCTGCCTTATTGTTCTCTTCAATCGCAAGCAGCATTGCGGATAGCGGTGCCCCGTTTCAGGCTAGCCCGAAAAGTTTGACGTGCCTTCTCGGTTGCAGCCGCAAAAGCATGGAATGACTGAACCCTGCCCCTGCGTGAGACTACCGACCACTTTGCCTTCCATCGAAAACTGAAGACCTTACTTTTCTAGTAACAGCAACTAGGAATCACTTCTCACCTTCTCCAGCGCCATGATGCCCTGGGGCGAATGGGCGGTAAACTACAGCTAACATAACGTAACATTTCCCCCCTTGTTCTGATACGAACGGTGTTGGACATGAGGAACCTTTATGATCTTTTATCTCATCAAATATATGTAGAGAGTGCAAAAGTAGTGTCCCCCTGGAGATTAAGTAATTGATGCAATGTTTGTAATTCACCTTTGAGAAATGGTCCCAGGTAACAGATTTTTAAATAATCATCCTACCCAAACTGTACTGCCAATTGTTCGAAGTTGAGGAAAACATTTCCCAAGTCCTCACCTTATAGGTAAGGTTGAATAATACCTTGAGGCAACAGGGGTTTGGCATGAATGGTAATCAGCTGTTCCAAACCAGTCTGAAGGAGAGTTTCTGCTTGTATCTGATGGGCCGCTAATTGGGCTAGTGTGTCTTCAACAGAGGCCATACTTATATGGGGTATGAATGTTCTGTCTGATTCTTCTCCTGACTCTGAGGGGAAAAAGGTGGATCCAACTTCTTCTTCTTCATGATATAGTTTAAAAAATTCAAATTCTTCCGTATCTGAACCAAATTGGAGTATAGCAGATTGAAGGATTAGGTCTGTTACTGGTAAGGCAGAGGTGGAAGGGGAGATACCTGCGAGGAAGAGTTTCCCTTTAAGGTGGGTTTCAGGGCACTAAGTCTAATAAAAGTATGAGATGATCTTATCCTCAGGTATATACAGTCCCATTGTTCAGATTTTCTTTGTGAACTAGTGTTAGGCAGAATCCTGTGCAGTTCCCTTAGGGAGCACTACAGAAGATTAAGACTACAGGTATGAGCAATAAATCCCCTTTGGTATCAGTCTGTACCACAATGATTTAGTTGGTAGCTGTCATGCCTGCGCCATGGGCGCATACATTTACGATCAATATGGACCTTATTTCCCATTTGCGAGACTTTGGTGCTTTTCTATTTTTCCCAACAAACTACACTTACCACAATGCACTTGGCTATAACCATTTTTCCTGGCCATTCCTATTCGCCATCTTCGGAACTACAATCCCCAGAAGCCCTAGGGATTTGCTCTACTTCCACCAGCTCAGGAACAGAGAGGGAGGTGGCCGATTGTCTGCAGGTGTGCTGAGCCAGGTGCAACCAATTAGCCTGCCTCTGTGCTGGGCAGGGCGGTATAAAAGCTGCTGCCTGCAGGGGCTCAGTCTCTTGCATTAAGAGTCCTTCCTGCACCTTTTTGCTTCGAGCTACGGATCTTGTATGCGGTTCCTCCTTACTCCGGCTTTGGATCCAGTGCCCTGCCGGGCTCTCTACATTGTAGCTGATCACGCTCTGCTGCTTTCCAGCCTCCGCCCTTCTCCTGCCGGGCTCTCTGCTTTGCAGCCGATCACGCTCTGCTACCTTCCAGCCTCCGCCTTTGCCCTTCCGGGTTTCTGCCTTGCAGCCGATCACGCTCAGCTGCGACCTTCCGCCCTGGTCTTCCAGGCTCCTGCTCTGAAGCCTGCCTCACTCCGGCTGCCTACAGCCCTTGTCCTCTGGGCTCCCTACCTTGCAGCTTACAGTCCTCTGCAGCCTTCTACAGTCAGCGGCCCTGCTCCTCTGGACTTACTCCTTGCTGCCGGTCCTTCTGGCTCCTTGCCGCGAAGCCCGCTTCTCTCCGCTGCCAACAGCCCTTGTACTCGGCCCTTCCTACCTTGCAGCCGATCACGCTCCGCTGCTTGCTACCTACAGCCTTTGTCCGCTGGGTTCTCAGCCTAGCAGCCCTCTACAGTCCTCTACAGCCTTCTACAGTCAGCGGCCCTGCCCCCCAGGGCTCACTCCTTGTTGCCCGGCCCTTCTGGGCTCCTTGCCGCGCAGCCTGCTTTACTCCACTGCCTTAAGCCTTTTCCCTCTGGGCTCCCTACCTTACAGCCCTGCTCCTGTGGGCTTGCTCATTGCTTTCCTGCTCCTCTGAGCTCTCAACCTTGTTCCATACCGTCCTCTGCTATCCAATCCTGTTATTCAACTTTCCCTTCATTTCCTTCTGCTAGTTTGCTATCAACTTCCTTTTCCTGGATTTGTCTGTAAGTATCTTCACTTGTACTGTTTGTAGACCCTTTTGTACAGAGCTTGTCTGTTGGTTTCCATCAGGCAACCTCTGCCCCTTCCCTCGTCTTGTTTCTATGTTACAGACACCCATAGCTGTTGTTCCAAGCCATGAGCAAACAGCGTGGGCCTCTGTTATAGCAAACTGTGCAGAAGGCTAGAGTTTTTCCTAAGGTCCGTGGAATACTCTTTTCCTATATCTGCATACACCCCTAGAGGGAATCCATTCTGTTGTACCTTATTCCTTGCTACACTTGCCTACTCTTCGTTCTCATTACTTTCAGCTGTGTGTGTACTTATCTGTCCACCTTACTTCGGCACAACCACCCAAACCCTTTCTGGGTGTCCTGTGCCACTCTTAACAGGGTGCCATCCCGTGACAGTAGCTGTGGCTAAGCAGTCAGACTTATCTCAAGTGGGAGATGAGCAATATTCAGGGTTTACACAATAGGGCTATAATACTATGGCACAAGGAAACACTAACCAAAGCTTTGTATTAAAAAGAATATATCTATATATATATATATATATATTTTTTTTTTTTTTTTAAAGATGTTATTACTTGTGTATAATCATTTAGATTTTTACACAGAAGTTTTCATTGGAAAAGTACAGCAGGTGAAAGACGATGAACAGTCTTCCAGTCGACTGTGTTTTCAGGTTGAAATTGTATTGGAGTCCATGTTGCGTTTAATCTTTTCCATTGCGATGTTCAAAAGCTTTGCTGTCGCTGTGGACCATCTG
This sequence comes from Ambystoma mexicanum, assembly GCF_040938575.1. Classification (NCBI taxonomy): domain Eukaryota; kingdom Metazoa; phylum Chordata; class Amphibia; order Caudata; family Ambystomatidae; genus Ambystoma; species Ambystoma mexicanum. The sequence continues at coordinate 786,884,020 of NC_090925.1, forward strand.
GTCTTGTCCCCTGTAATGAGACGGTTCCACCATGTTTCTTCATTAGCCATGAAAGAGTTTAAGAGCAAGGAGCTGAAGAAAGCTTTCTGTTCTTGCTCAAGAACAGGGCAGGTCATCAGCAGGTGTCTGACTGATTCTATGTTTTCAGGATTTTTGCAAAGTCTACATGCTTTTTCCTTTCTTCCTGTTCTGATTGCTAGGATTTCCTGAGTAGGTAGTAAATTGAGATGTGCTTTCAGTAGGGTTCTCATTAGAGGTTTACTTGGATATTTTTTTCAGTACATCATGGGTTCTTTCAATTTGTTTGTGGTTATTGGGAGATGGGCTAGTAGTTTGTTTGAAGCTGCTTTCTCGTTTGTGATTATCCAGTCTAAACACTCCATTTTTGTTTTAATCCTTAATGGGTTGTTCGCTAGTTCTTCCTCTGTGCAAGCAATCTCCCATAGTTTGTGTTTTTGGGCCTTTACCCAGTCGTTTAGGAAACGGTTGTTTCCTTTAGTAATTTCTTCTGCTATCATTCGATAGATTCGGAGACTCTCGGAATGTTGGATTTTTCTATACAGTTGTATGGTACTTTGGTCCACCACTGCATTTACTGAGAGTAGTCCAAGTTCGTGTCTTATCGCCGCAGGAGATTTGGAATTGGGAAGTCCTAATACCGATCTGCAGATAAAACCTTCAAGTTTTAGCCACAGCAGAGAGGGGATTGTCGGTGTAGCGTCCATCCCGTAGGTCAGAGACGGAATGATCTTAGCCTTGTAGAAATTGATGGCAGGTTGAAGGGAAAATTTGCTGTACTTTCTATGGACTGCTCGTAGTTGGGCAGCTAGGTTCTTAGACTTTGACCAAAGTATTTATTGCATGTTCAAGGCTTTCTTGGTGCTGTCAATTTTGACTCCCAGGTACTTGAAGGATCGAACGGTTTTGATTTTGGTCTCGTGTAGGTACCATTGTAGGGTCTCTTTCTTTTTGTTCCCCGGTTTTTGGAAGATCAGTATTTTAGTTTTCGATTTATTGATCTCAAGGTTGGTTTCTTTGGTGTATTGCATCAAATTATCAAGCTGGCGTTGGATACCGATCTGGGTGAAGTCGAGTAGTATCAGGTCGTCAGCATTTAAGCGTCTTGGGACCGTCTCATTTCCTATGTTGGGTGCAAATGACCTGATCTTGTTTTGACTGTCTTTGAAATCGCTGAGGAAGGATATGAAAAGAGACGGTGCCAGTGGACAACCTTGCTTCACTCTGTGATATGAAGGTATTGATTGGAAAGTAGGCCTTGATGATTTAGGTGGACAGTAACGTTGGTGTTTGAGTGGAGGGCGATTATAGGGTACAAGATTTCTTCTGGGTTGTTCCAGGTCTTTAATTTGGACCATAGTTTTTGCCTGTCCACTCTGTCGAACGCTGGGGACAGGTCGACAAACGCTAGAAAGGCTTGCGGTGCGCCTGACAGGACTCTTTCCTTGAGTATGTTCAAGAGCATTATGTTTGCACTTGTGCTAGCGTTCTTCTGAAATCCTGTTTGAAGGGGATCAGCGCTCGGCAGTGTGTGCGGAAATGGGTCAGAAGTATTGTAGCAAAGACTTTCGCGATGATATGGAGACGGGTTATTGGACAGTAGTTCAAGGGGTCTTCTGTGGGGCCCTTTTTGAAAATCGGAACAATAACAGCTTTGGTCCATGAGTCAGGGATTATTTTTCTTTCTTTACAGTCCTTGAAGATCGAACTGATTAAAATTGACCACTCGCCCGGATGTAGTCAAAGTTTGCGAGGCCGTCAGGGCCTGGGGCTTTCGCCATCTTCAGTTTTAAGATGATTTTTTTTATCTCGTCTTTATCTGACAGGTCCACCCAGTTTGAATCAGTTGGACGCTTGATAACGTGATGGTTCTCTTTCGGAGGTTCGAAAGGTTTCAAGAAGTGCTTGGTCCAGTTTTCTTCTGAGACTGGGTTGATCATTTGGATATTTGAGTGTTTATTTGGTTTGTTGATCAACGACCAAAACTCATAAGATTTTTTATTGATTAGTGCCTTCATCATGGCCTCTGCGTCGGACTGGTATAAGGCAGATCTGGTGTTTTTGAGCGACTGCTTATATTTTCTCGTTTCTGAGTTGAGAGTTTCCCAAAGTGTGGTTAGATTCGTGGTAACTGCCTCTCTTTTTAGTTTCCTCAGGAGTCTTCGTTTAGTTACTAAAGTCGTATTGTACTCATGGTTATGATGAGGGGGGAAGTTGTTGTAACTTTTCTTTGGCTTTTTGAAGACGAGAAGCAGTGGAATGTAGCTGGATCTGAAGGTGGCCTCTTCAGCTACGGTGTCGGTCGTTAGACTTTTGTATTGTTCACAAAGCTTGCGGATATCTGTAGAGGTCATATGGAGACGAGTTTGTTGCAAATTGGTCTCTATAGATGCATCATAGATTTCAAAGTGACGGACGTTAGTACTGCAGATAAGATTCAACAGGTTATGGTCACTGTCCTTGGTTCTGATTACTTCAAAGGACATTATGCTGAGGTACACAGATTCTAACGCGAAAATGTAGTCGAGCGTGGCTGATGACCTGTCGTGCTCCCACGTCGGTATTAGGGTGTGTGCATTGCTAACGGTTGCTGTGTTACGGAGGTTCCTAGATTTCATAAGGGTTGTCCATGCCAATCCCCTGGTTATTGTAGATGTGTTGGTTGACTGTTTCGGTTTAGTGAGGTTGGAGTTAGTGCAGTTCGCATTGAGGTCCCCGCAGATGAGGATGTTGGAAGACTGGTATTTGATTGCAAATTCATCAATGATGTTGGTCGCAGAAATTCACTGTTGATGTTTTTTGGGGATTCCAGTACACATTGATAATAGCTAAGAAGGAGAGGTCTTTTCAACTTGCGTTGACGGAGTCCACGTGGTCAGTACGGCCAAGAGTTCGTAATTTACGCCATTTTCTTTATCATTGATACGCCGGAACCTGTGCGGGTGGCTATCAATAAACCAGATGAAGGGAGGCCCAATGGTCCTTTGGATGCCGGTGATATTTCTATGGTGTAGCCGTCGAGCGCCTGTTTTTTCAGCAACCAGGTTTCCTGGAGGCATAATACATCGTAGGCTCCCAAATCGTGGCTGTCTGGCTTAGTTAGGTGGATGTGGCCTCTGGTGTTCCATGACGCTATACTCAGAGTTGTTTTTAAGTGTTGTTCGTAGTTTTGTCGGGGTGGCTGTGGAGGTAGAGCGACACCCCTTGGTGGTTGCTCTCTTTTGAAACTTGGTGTTAAGACGTTACGGATCCATGTCCGTTTATCTTTCTTTGATGCTTTATCAGGACATGTTGTAATTGACTCTGATGTTCTGATTCGTTCATTTGCGAGGAAGCTCTACAATCTTACTGTCGAGCGCCCAATGGATTTAGGTAAGGTTGCTGTCTTACTCGATCTTGGTCTTTTCAGGCTTCTCCTCTTAGTTCAGTCCTTTCATTATTGGTTAACGTGTGCCTCGATCGGTTTGTTGTGGCTGGCCTTTCTAGTATTGAGGTGTTGTGCCTCTGGCCAGTTTTGCTTGGTGGAAGTGGACTTCTTCTCCTTCTATTAGGTCTGTGTAGCTCCTCTTTTCGTGATTTGTATCTGTCATTTTTATTTGGGGATTTTCTGTAATTTTCTGTTGGTTTGTCGATCGCGGTCGTAAATGGGATCTCGTGAAGGGTGAAACCCAGATGGGCAAGTTCATTGTGCGCTTCTTGCAAGATTTCTTGAAGTGCTCGTTTTTTAATATGAAGGTAGGCTTTAGCTTGATTGTTCCTGTGATAGGGTTCGAGCAGGATAAAGTCATCTGATTTTAAAGTATGAAGGATTTCTACTTTGTTTAATATTCTGAGAACCGTGTTTCTGTTTAGGATCATGTAGTGGTCGTTTGATATTTTTTGTTCTATTTTAAAGAGACAGATCGGTCTTGTTGTCGGACCCTTTGGTTTTCTTTGTTCATCCTTTAAGCATGTCGGAGGGCTTTTCCTCCGATTTGTTCGGTTGGTAGAGGTCGGGCGGTAGGTGGAATTAGCTTATTTTTTTGGGTTTGTTGAGCGTTTTGCAAAAGGTCCAATGTCGGTTTAGTACCTTTGTGATCTAGTTGGCTCGTTTGGGTTGTTAGGCTACTTTCTCCAGCTGGAGAACAATTTGGCGGGCTCGGAACTTGGGTATCCGTTTTTTTTTTAAAGTTTCATGTTGTGATTCCAGGGTCTCAGTTGTGTCCCAGTGTTGAGTTAAGTCCATCAGTGAGCTTTGGGTCATACATTCTTCTGCTATCTTTGGAGAAGTAGAGATGTAAACCACTGAGTTGCTGGGACTTTGTTTTCATTGCAACGATGCACTCTTCTCTTTCGTTACTTCTTTAGGTATTTTTTTTAGGACATCAAAGGGTTGTAGACTGACAATGTTTCTGGGATACAAGTATCTGGATGGGTAGTAGTTGCGACTTTCAACAATGATTGGTTGTTGGTACTCTGCAGTATTTTTTGTTGATTGTCAACTACTCTCATGTGTTTGATGGGTGGTGATACCGGATATAGATGCTTGTCCGCTTGTCTTGTAAATACAGGGTCCAATTCTAGTGGCGGAGATTGTGATTTTGTCTGGGTTTCCTTTTCATGGGTCTTAACTTTGACCGGCATGGCGGGTTTAAGGGACTTTAGTTTGTCTTCTAGAAGGGTCAGCTTTGATTCCCTTAAGTCTCTGGGCTCCTTTCTGATCTAGTGCTGTGATATAGCTTCCCACGAAGATCAGTTTGGTGTGCATCATCACGGTGATAGTGGTGCTATCTTTCCCTGAGTCATTGATGGCTTCATACAACTTCCCAAATGGAGCTAAGGCTATTGTTATTGCCGACATGATAGTTGTGAGGTCTGTTTTCTTTGTAGGTGATTCCTTGTTTCCTGGAGTAGCTATTTTGCTTAATCTTCTGTTTTTGAGAGGAGATCGGGCTCGTGCTGTAGTCGGGAGCGGCGGTAATGGCATGCCGGAGCGCTCTTCTATTTGAGTCTGTCCATCATAGAGGTTCGGCTGGCGTGAGGAGCAGCCTGATGCAAGTTGGGTCAATGGTCTGGTATCTTCAAGGTCGTAGTGACACACGGGTGCTGAAGATGTTTGTTTTTGATGTACGATCGCAGTTTCTTTGGGATTGGTCAAGTTCTCAAGTACAGGGGGACTCCCATCCGTTTTTTATTTAGTTTGCGTCTTGGTTGTGATGGGGTCGCCCGCCTGGTTCACCACTTCTAGGGGCTCTGATTCCTCATTAGCTGCGTCTTCAAGAGGCACCTCGGTGTTGGGTTCGGATAGAATGTTCCAGGTAAAGGGAGCTGACACAGGCGGTATAGGCGCAGTGTTTGTTCCAGTTTGTGGCTTTTGAATTGCTGGTCATAGAGGTGTCTGTTTCAAGGCCGTTGACTTTAATTTTCTTGCTTTACTAGCTGGAGGAAGGATTTGAATAGCCTCCAGGATTTCGGCAGCAGAGAGTTCTTGTGTTTGGTCCAGCTTTCTTTTATATTGCTTGTTGAAAAAGTCTTTGAGAGCGCTGGAAAGAAGTGGTGCTGGAAGAGGTTTTCCCCTGCTTTCTATATTCTGAGTTGTGTGGTTTGGGTTTTACGAGGAACAAGACTTGTATCATTATGCAAGGGTCGTTTTAACCCTTTTTCTCAATGTGTCTGTTTTTTCGTTTTTAATATTTTTTACATTTTTTTTGCAGTTCATGTCTTTGCTCAATTGCCAGATGTTCCGCGATCAGTTGTTCCGGGAGGGTGCTCTGGTATGTTTCTGAATTAAAAGCATGAAGCGGGTCCTTAGGGTTTGGGTGAGTTGCTGTAGCTGCAGCTGGTGTGCTTTCAAGGACAGAGTGGTTTTCTAGATAGATTTTCACCTATTGTCAATGGGAAGGGAGAATCTTTAGTGTTCGGCACAAGTGACTCCATTGCAGCGTGAATTTGTGCTGACACCAGCACTGTCTTTGGGCTCAAGGTAGTCGAGGTAACCCCGTGGAGGTCAACCAGCTCAGGCGACGCTATGTCAGTGTGCTGCGATGGGTGGGGGGAGGGGTCCAGCGTCCGAACAGTGCAAGAGGAACGCAGCACTTCGGGAATCAGGGGAGGGCTGCTTTGCTGTTCGATGCCCATCTCCAGATCTGCAGCGGGACTCTGAGGCAACTCGCTCTGGCCTGTGCGGGCCAACGTGCTTCCACCCTGCGCTGTCAGCACAGGGGCCGAGGTCAGCTGTCCTCCGACAGCCGAAACCAGGGCACCCCTCGCCACAGCAGTGTGGCGGGGAGGCTGAACAGGCTGGGCGAGAGACAGGCCACGAGGCGATGAAGAGCTGATCGTGGACGCGGAAAGTGCCCCTGGCAGTGAGGGCACTGGGGGCTGCTGAAAGGGCTCCGCACCACCGGCCCGTGGCACAGATGAGACGGGTAAGGCAGGAAGCAGAGCCATCTCGATATTGGTACTGGCAAAGCCGTTTTGTGTAATGTCCAAAGATAAATTGGGTGTAACGGTGGAAAACACTTGTGGGTTATCGTCAGAGGAGCTTTCCAGATTGCACAGACTTTTTTTAGTTGTTTTGCTCGGAGAGGAGGTGATGTTAATGTTAAAGTCTGATTTTACCTCCTTCAGTTTTTTAGGAATCGGTGTTGATGCTGGTTTCTGTAATTTCAGTTTGAGTATTTTACAGTTGTTCCGTAGTCTACGGGCGTCTGATGTAGATTCTGGAGGCGAGTTGGCAGGCTGAACTACGGCAGTTATGGCAGGCTCCATGTCTTGGTCCTGCCATGGACTTCTGTAGACTGCTCACCCTCTGCTCACCCTCTGCTCACGCTCCGCTCACCGCTCCGCGGTGTGTCCAGGTGTATGTAGATCCTCCCAGAAAGAAACAGAGTAGAAAGACTGCAGCCTGCTGTAGACTGCTCACCCTCTGGTCACACTCCGCTCACCGCTCCGCGGTGTGTCCAGGTGTATGTCGACCCTTCCAGAAAGAAACAGAGTAGAAAGACTGCAGCCTGCTGTAGACTGCTCACCCTCTGCTCACGCTCCGCTCACCGCTCCGCGGTGTGTCCAGGTGTATGTAGATCCTCCCAGAAAGAAACAGAGTAGAAAGACTGCAGTCTGCTGTAGACTGCTCACCCTCTGCTCACGCTCCGCTCACCGCTCCGCGGTGTGTCCAGATGTATGTAGATCCTCCCAGAAAGAAACAGAGTAGAAAGACTGCAGCCTGCTGTAGACTGCTCACCCTCTGCTCACGCTATATTTATTTTATTTATTTTACACACTTCTAAGTTAACACATTAATCACAGTTATTAAAGCAAGTTAAAATCAGTCAAGAAAAGTATACAAAACTCCCTAGTTAAATTGTAGACAAGTTTGAGCAAGAGTGAAAACGGAGCAAAACGGCACAGTGAAAACCAAACACAAATGGCACTCTAGCATTTTCTCACAAGGGAGGGAAAGCACAAGTTATACAGGAATATATTCTTAGACACCCGAGCAACACTTCCCATAAGTTTGTGAACAAGTTTAGGCACGGCAGTACTTTAGCATATATAATACTCAAATGAAAACCAAGCAAAATGGCACTTCACAAATTTTAAAAGTGGGAAGGAAAAGGTGGTTATAAGATGTAGGTGCACCAACACAGTTCTAGTTGAGAAGCAATCTGGAGAAGGCAGTTCTAACAAATTCAGCCAGAGTCAATAGGCCTGTGCCAGAGTCAGTGGTACAGGGCAAAGAGCCCAGGAGCAAAATGTTCTTGTAGCTGCAGTCAAGTCTTTGTTAAATGAATCTAAAAGATGGATGCAGAAGGTGAAAGACATGGTTAGAGGATGGGACGGCCAACCCAACAGTTAGGTAAAGGTTTTAAAACACCTTTAGCACTACCACACGAAAAGGGAGGCCTGGCAGAACAAAGTACCTTAAAATGTAGAAGAGGCTCCTGTGGTGGCAGTTGTTCCTGGCAGTTCCTGCAGTTTGGGAGATCCAGCAGAGGAAGAGAGACTCTCATCGTGGAGGCAGGTTCGAGTTACTGCACTGCCCAGGGATGAAACCAGCTGCGGTGCTGCCCAACGAATAAAAGGTACGCTCCTTTAAATCGCGGTCCGGATGGACGGGTGCCTGGCTAGATCACTGGCAATTCGACCAAGGCAGGTCCAGAAAGGAGATTGGCAAACTGCTTGGCCCCACCAGCTCAAGGGAAGAAGGCTCTTGCAAATGAAGATCTTCTCTTGTCGTGTGGAGAAAAGTGGTGAGACGCTGCAGCAGGGCTTCACCGGTGGTTCAGTCGTTGCAGATGTCTTAGGCTTCTCTCCTCTTTGGCTTCTTAGTTCCAGTGGCAACGTCTTGCTCTTCCAGTCCTCAGGACCCTGCTTTTATGCAAAAAGATCCCCATTCATACAGTGGAGTAGTCATCCTGGCGGGAGACCCGCTGACCTATCAGGACAGAGTGCGACTTGGGTTGCTGAGGCAACCCTGTCCAGGGGTCCTACTCCCCCTCCCACACAATGGATCCACCCCAGACTCAGTGGCGCCGAAAGGAGGGCTTCTTGGGAGATGCCTGCCAAAAGGACGAACAAAGGATCCGACCTAGGTTAGGAGTTTAGAGAAAGACACGAGAAAGAATGTATATAAAAGTTCTGGCAAATAAAACCTACTAGAGTAAAGTTAATATAGAAATAAACCGGCGGTATGTTAGAGGCTGTCAGTAAATGTGGTAGCCTCGAACAATGGGAAAATCCCATGGGGAAATATTTGCGGTCGAATATTTTTGGTAGTAACCACGGCCACCAGCCAGAAACTTTTGAGAGAGGGATTGTACGGTACCCTCTCGAAAATGAACATAAGGGAAAAATGATTAACCCTTGCCAGTACCTCCATAGTAAGATGGTTTGTACTGGTTTTATTCATAAAGATTGACTAGTAAAGTCAATTGGGACTTTACATGCCCTGGGAGAAAGTAGTCAGTCCCAGGGTATGGAGTCTATGTTTGGGGGTCGCTACGACACTCCTGTGTCACTGCATGGAGGGTCCTGTGCAACACATGTGGATAAAGATGGTTACTATGGAGGTGAAAAAACCCCCATAGACATTAAACACAAAAAAATAGCCTAGAACACACATAGCAAATATGCCTAACAGTGGGAAGAAGAGACACTCTTAGCAGGAGAAAAAAACAAACCCTTCAAATCCAGCAAAGCTGCTGGGGGACTCTATAGGTAAGGGAAATTAGCCATAGAATGAGAATTCTCCCTAACAACTAGAAACTAGTAGGCTGGGTGCAAGTAACCTTCCAACCCCACTTTTTCCGCTTTTGCTTATGCCAGGCACACTACAATTTTCAGAGAAACCAAACCAAGGAGGTGAAGTTTCTTCTGTCTTTGCATGGCAGTTTTGAGGTTGTGGATAAAATATCACCTGTTGCTTATAAGATCTTCAGCCCAAAAGGAGAACAAACGGAAGAGGAATGGGTCTATATCAATCAGTTAACAAGCTTTCATCCCAGACTTGCTTTAAGAGTGATTGAGGAGCCCACTGGAGTTAGAGCCGAGAAACCATCTGAGGAATGAAAGGTAAAATCAAAACCCCAGGATGGAAACTAAACTATATAACAGGGGACTAAAGAAATTAAAAGTTTATCTGAAATGGTTGATGTAAAAACAATTGTTTTAAAAAAAGTATTTTTTTATGGTACAAGTAAAATAGGAAATGTGTTTCATAATTTCATGCAACCTTTTCTGGGGAAATAATGTTTCAACAAAAAACAAATGCAAATTCCTTCCAGCCTGGAGACCGGAAGGAGAGGAGACCAAAGGCGACTCCATAAACTGGGGAAGGAAAGAAAGGAAACCCAAAAGATGGTTGAAAGCAAGGCCTTCCACTATGGCTCAATATAGAGAGAGCAGGACGTTCTCCATTGAATGAAAAGACTTTGTGACTGGAGTAAGACACAAATCAAAACCCCATTCTACTCTGCCTTTTCAAACTAATTTTGATGTGAGAATCAGAACGGGGGGATCTGTGGGGTCCATTCAGCCACCGTACATTAGTGAAATGCCCCTGGCCAGGATGGGGCCCAAGGTGGAAAAATATGAAAGCACACTGGTGACTGGCAGACCAACAGGCCAGCATTTCATTCTCAACTGCCATATAGAAAAGGGCTGATTGCAGGAAACTTGAAATTCAGTGTGACCTGTATTCAAAAGCCTGAGTACAGGTGGATAAAACAGAGAAATGACAGTGAGAAATGTGTGTATTTTGCAGCTTGGAGGGAAATTACTAGACTTTTTTTTTATTAATAGTTGTTTTAGTTGATTAACAACTTTACAACTTATAAAACAGCAATTATTATTACAGAAAAAAAAAAGAAAAAAAAAAGAAAAAAAAAAGATTGGTACATTCATATAAATGACTAGGCTACAGGTGAAACTCCACTGCAGTAAATTCAAATTCAAAGGCACACATTAAAGGAAACCGGTGGCTACAGGAAAATTGTTTTAAAATCAGCAGCGAGAATGAAGATGCAGTAGCAAAAGGCATATCATGGTTTAATATACATTGATAAACAACCATATCCATGTGTTATCTACAGATACACCTCTGGAATTTGAATGATAATCAGAATACGGCAGTATCAGCCCTGAAGAAGGAGTTAATCCGAAATGCGTTGGCATCTTAAACATAACATCATGGACACTGTCCACATACTTGAATCATCTTTAGGCACTAATACAGGACATACAATATTTTGTTGCAAATTGCAATATACATCAGAGACATTTGTGAATTGTCACACTCGATGTGATTATGGAGTGAGAGAGACATTCTCTATGAATTGTATGGCATGACTCGATGAACTATTACTTAGAATTTTGAATTTTGTATTTTGAAATTTCATTAGCCACAAGGAATCATCGGTTTCGAGTACGTTTATTCACGAGAATGTATTTGCGTTATCCATTTTTATTAATTTCTATGTAAATCCTTATGTGAAAAAAGAAAAATTGTTTGTTTATGGAAAAAAAAAATATTGTGTAATGTGGATGTTTTGAAACCCTGTATGGGAGATTGGTTTTGTCTCAATTTTCACTATAAATTAAGTTTGTTTGAAAGATATCAACTGGTTCACAGGGAGTCATTGATATTTCTTTTGAACCATTTAAATGTGTTAATCCTTGTCTTTGTAATTGATGGGAGTCATATCCCATAGGAGTGCACATAGGGACCACCTGTCAGCATATGATAGGTCTTGTTGTTTTTGAAACCAGGAGAGAGGCAGAAGCGGAGCCATCTATAACCAGGAGGAGAGATAATCGAGGCTGCAGTCTGATCAGGTACCTATGCTCCCTGTGAGATGACCCACAAAGCTCGATGGCCTTATCTGACCATGAAAACCAGAGAAATTCTAAATGAGTGAACTTGTCCAACAGAACAAAGTACTGGCGGGGATCTGTTTGAATTAATATTTCCCCTTAGTGATTGGGTGCGCAGACAGAAGTAGATAGCTAGCATTTTCTTACTAAGTAATAATGTAATTAATACACACATAGTCAAAGAACGCAGGTTTGAACTCAGGGAAGGTCAAAATCTCTGATCCCTCTCCCAGCGATAATAATGATATATTCTTTTAAAGTAGTTGGGTATCCCTATACCCAGTTGACAACCCCAAAAAGCCCCTAAAGGGGAGGGGTGCCTTTAAAAACGAAATTTCGACTTGTTAAACAACCCTTAGACCGTGCATTAAAGCAGAGGGGGTTCCAATGGTAAACTGAATCTCTTGGATGGTGTTGTGCAGAACAGTGTCTTCCTGGTAGACAAAGTGAAACTAACAAGTTAAAAGCACACTCTCACTACAGAGTGAACAAAGAACTCTACATTGAATGAGAACTTGTTCATTGTGTAGTGGCAAGGAAAAAGATGTTCATCTCTGGAAAACAGTCTGTCACTATATGTTCGTGGTGTTAGAACTTTGCTAGAACTGAAAAGTGCGCAGGGAGGTCAGAATTAAAGAGCGATGAGCATGCCGATTCTGTTGCCATATAGAAAAGCACTACAGTTCATTTCAAGTTTGACCTTTACAATCTATATGGTAAATCAAAATTGTCAAGTCATGTTTTAAAGCATTTGCAGAAATTAATTTTCTATTTAGAGTATTTTCTGAGTAACCCAAGTATATGAAGTATTCTATAGACCTGTGTTTCGGCTTATAAGTGACAAAGGTGGAAGAGAGTCCAAGAAGGAAAACTGTATATGTTGTGGTGTTAGAGATTCTGTGATATGTTGTTACACTAAACCAACTTGTGTTTTCAATAAGTATGTAAAGTGAAGTGTTAGGAAAAAATAAATGTTTTGCCATGGAGTGAGGTGCTGTGCATTTGATAATTATTGTGTGATAATGATTTTGTCTACTCATTAATAAATATATATTAATTCTGCATACCGGCTTGATTCTTGGCTTGCCTATTGAAAAGGGGTGAGGATAACAGTAGTGGTATACGTATTAAAGACAGTGGGCCGCATTCCGAGATGGGCGGTAGGGGATACCGGGCACCGGTAAGGAGACCGGTACCGGTATTCCCTTACCGCCCGATTCCGAGGTCCCCTTTCGGGACCCGTAAGGTACGTTTGGTCGGACAAACGTACCTTACAGGTCCCGTTAGGGGACCAGGGCGTAAATAACGGGATTGCCATTCGCGAGCCCGTTATTTGCGCTCTCCCCATTCCCATTGAGCCCTGTGGGGACTCAAATGGGAATGGGGAATGGTTTGGTCAGTGGGGACCTACCGGTCCCTCCAAGGTCGGAATAGACCGGTAAGTCCCCATTGACCAACACCGGTGCCGGACCCGTTATTGAGGGCAGTCATGGCGCAAATAGCACCATGACTACCACCAATCTCAGAATGAGGCCCAGTGTCAGTGAAGAACCCAAAAATATTTAGATATTGGTGTGGCACTTTTGATTGGTGGGGGGGAACGAACTCCCTGCATTAATTGCTGCCCCATAAATATCTCCTACAAGCACATTCAAGGGCAGTTAATGGGTAGATAAATAACCAAACAACACCTAGAAGCTTTGTGTCCTTCCTCATATGCCACCTCCTCCTTCCTGGAATCCAATGCAATCATGTTGGCCTATAGGTGGCGCTCAAAACCATAAACATCGCATTTCTCAAGTGGTTTTGGTCGTACCTAGGCAAAGAAAACAAGCATTGGCAAAGCCACGAGTTTTGATGTGTATAACTGTTTATTGCATATCACAGTTAGCATATGAGGAATTTCAGTGTGGAAGGAAATAACTGACAGCAGGAGGGATAATCACAGGGGCTTGAGAGGGAGAAGGAAAGAATAGCAGCACGGGGAATGAATGTGCCACAAAATGCGCCAGAACCAATAACTCTGAATGCACTACACAAATGACCCTACATGGTATCCATCAAGACTGCACTTTAATAATAATTACTGATACTTTTAAATACATTGGTGCCAAATGAAAAGAAACATGTCTCATATGTGCATAGACAAATATTTTGTTGTGCAAGTGAAAAGCTGAGCACGCTGTTGATTCACCAAAGCGCTCACTGGGGATCTGTGTCCAGAGTTGAGTTCCAGAATGTACTCTGCACCTGGACAAAGACAGTTGTGAATAAAGAAGCAGCCAGAGGATGATTTATGCTGAAAGAAATACAGCTATGGATGAACGGATTGATGAATGAATGCAAGTAAAGCTGCAAGTAGTCTCTTCATTTAATGATACATTCTGGTTTCACCATCACCGTCTTGTGGCCAATGCTGGATTTCACTTTTATGGACTTCATTGATTCAGGGTGCATCACCCTTTCTCTCGGTGCCCCTGAATCATGCTGTTCCATCTTCACCTTGTATCCAGACTTGCAACAAGATGTGTTACTACTGACTTCTGCAATTGTATTTGCTCTCCCCTCTTGCTTCTCCATTCTTTTTGACTACTTACTCTCTGTTCTCTCCTCCTCTCCCTTTCTCCCTTTTCCTATGTCCTCCCCTCCTCCCCTTACTTTCTTCTATGCCCTTACTCTATCAGAATTGTCCCTGGACCTAGTATGATAGCAACCTCGTCTGTACCACCAGCACTATCTGAAATGTTGTCAGGCCTAGTATGATAGTCACTTATTTTGTTCCTCCTCTCCTTTTCTGCACCCCTCTCCCTCACCTTTTGATTTCTCCGGCTCTACCAGAAATGTCGTCAGGCCTAGTACAGTAGTCACCTGTCTGTTTCCAATTCCTTCCCACTCTCCCCCTCCCTTCCTTATCTATGTCTTAGCTCTTGCACTATCTGAAATGTCGTCAGGCCGAGTACGATAGTTAATTTCACATCCTTACTGTTCATGACCTGTAAGAACGTTATTGTGTTTTCCCTTGTTCCCTCCCTTTCCTTGATGTGCTTTGAAACACACTGGGCCTCATTGCGGGTACGGCGGTAGGGGGTTAACGGCACCGGTAAGGATGCCGTTGCCGTTAACCCCCTACCGCCGCATTCCGAGCCACTTAGCGGGTCCCACTAGGACCGGCTGGTTTTACCAACCGCCCTTAGCGGGACCCGCTAAGGGACCAGGGAGCTAATAACGGGCCCGCTATTTGCAGGCCGTTATTAGTTCCTTCCCCATTCCCGTTGAGCCTATGGGGGCTTGAATGGGAATGATGGGGAATGTTTTTCAGAATGGGGACTTACCGGGTCCTCCAAGGTTTGAATGACCCGGTAAGTCCCCATTCCGACTACCCGGATACGGGTTTGGAGGCAGCCATAGTGCTATTGCTACCTACAAACTTGTAATGACCCCCATTGTGTATAGGTGCTATATAAATAAACTATCATATCATATCAATGGAACCAACTCAATGCTCAAGACATGCTGAAGGTGATTAATGCAGAAGCCATGGGTTTGATGCTAATGGAAATTGTGATTAAAAGAAGAGTCCATTTTAGGAAGGTTTTGGGTTGGTATGAAATGTAACAGCCAAAAACAAATAATGGCGTATAAACTATGCTCTGCACAAGGGTACTAGTTAATTTCGTTAAAAGGCTTAATGGTCTAATTGAGTAATGCAATTAGTGGCTGATTCAAAGAAGCATTTTATAATGGCGCAATCCCATAGGGAAACGCCCTGCTAAAACAATAATAGGCAGCGCCAATGCTTTTCTGCCCAGCAGCCTCGCCATCATTCCTCCGAGCTGAAGGGCGCCTTATTCCTTGGGCAAGGCGAGAGGCGTGAGGGGGAAGTAACTGCCTCAGACCTGGCTACATTTGAAAATTAACGATGATTCATTGGACGACACAGAACGTTTTCCAATGGGGTTTTGCCATTAAAAAAGGCTTCTGTCAATGATGCCTACAAGCCACACATTAAGGGGCGAGGAGACAGATATCCGGCATATTTTGGCCCCAAAAGGATGCGGGTCTCGTGTTACTGAGATGTGGCGGAGCTAGGCTTTCACAGCACAGTGGACACCGGTGGAGGTCTCCATATTAATGGGAAATATTGATCTAATTGGAGTGTCCCTCTTTCGCGCTCTCCCGCATGCAAGCCCAAGATGGAGATTTTAAGGGCTTCGTTTCATTGCAAATTACATTAGATAACAAAGGGCCACTCCGTGAATTGACTGTAAGGATGGAAAGCCGGCTTACACGCAAGAGCTTCAGGCTTTGGAAAACAAGCCTTGCCATGTAGCAGCCTGGTGGGCTGGGGTTAGCAGAGCGCTTAAGGGGGCCCTGGCAGGGCCCCATCTCAGACAGAATTTTCAGAGCCTCTTGGGGCTTGGTCCCGGCTAGTCCCGGCGCACTTAAAGCCCTGACAAACCCTCTTGCTCTCCCCAACTCGGGCTCTCACCAGTATTCTCCCCTTTTTAGTAGATGATGTGGTTAGGCTCGCACCATATAAATCCCATAAGTACATACAAACATATTTAAATGTTTTCTCTTCTGCCACACAACAGTAATCTGCATGCAAAACAAAGGACTGCACTCTCCCTAAAGGTACTAGTGCAGAAGACACGTCACTGCTCACCTGGCTCAAACATCTACATGATTAGCACACGTGCCTCAATATGCTGAAGAAGAGCTCTCAGGTCATGCTCCCTTCACCCCGGCATTGTCCGTCCATGCCATTTTGCCTTCAAGTAATTTGTTGACATGGGCATGGATTATTTTTTTGGTTTCTTTGCATCACGTGCGTAACATTTGGAGGTGAACAGAAAAAAGTAACACAATGTGTGCACATCAAACGCGCAAATATGCACCCACATCAATTGTCAGGAACACCTTTGAACAGAGCTGTGATGTGCCAGAATGGCAGGCTGAGACCTGACCACTCATGTTCTACACCACTGCATGTTACCACTGCATGCTACCACTCATGTTCTATACCACTGCATGCTACCACTCATGTTCTACAACACTGCATGCTACCATTCATGATCTACACCACTGCATGCTACCACTCATGTTCTACACCACCGCATGCTACCACTCATGTTCTACACCACTGCATGCTACCATTCATGTCCTGCACCACTGCATGCTATCATTCATGATCTACATCATTGCATGCTACCACTCATGTTCTACTCCACTGCATGCTACCACTCAACTTCACCACTGCATGCTACCATTCATATTCTACACCACTGCATGCTACCACTCGTCTACATTACTACACCACTGGATGCTACAATTCTTGTTCTACACCACTGCATGCTACCATTCATGTTCTACACCACTGCATGCTACCACTCATGTTCTACACCACTGCATGCCACCACACATCTACACTACGGCATGCTACCATTCATGTTCTACACCACTGCATGCTACCACTCATGTTCCACACCACTGCATGCTACCACTCATGTTCCACACCACTGCATGCTACCACTCAACTTCACCACTGCATGCTACCATTCATATTCTACACCAATGCATGCTACCATTCATGTTCTACAACACTGCACTCGACCACTCATGTTCTACTTCA
The DNA here is from genome assembly GCF_040938575.1 of Ambystoma mexicanum. Taxonomy (NCBI): domain Eukaryota; kingdom Metazoa; phylum Chordata; class Amphibia; order Caudata; family Ambystomatidae; genus Ambystoma; species Ambystoma mexicanum. The sequence goes on from NC_090925.1 coordinate 786,901,022, forward strand.
CTGCATGCTACCATTTTCGTTCTACACCACTGCATGCTACCATTCACATTCCACACCACTGCATGTTATCACTCATGTTCTACACCACTGCATGCTACCACTCATGTTCTACACAACTGCATGCTACCATTCACATTCTACAACACTGCATGCTACCAATCGTCTACACCACTGCATGCTACAATTCATGTTCTACACCACTGCATGCTACCATTCATGTCCTACACCAATGCATGCTACCACTCATGTTCTACACTACTGCATGCTACCACTCATCTACACCACTGCATGTTACCATTCATGTTTTACACCACTGCATGCTACCACTCCTGTTCTACACCACTGCATGCTACCACTCATCTACACCACTGCATGCTACCATTCATGTTCTACACCACTGCATGCTACCACTCATGTTCTACAGCACTGCGTGCTACCATTCACGTTCTACACCACTGTATGCTACCACTCGTCTACACCACTACACCAGTGCATGCTACAATTCTTGTTCTACACCACTGCATGCTACCACTCATCTACACCAAGGCATGCTACCATTCATGTTCTACACCACTGCATGCTACCGCTCATCTACACCACTGCATGCTACCATTGATGTTCTACTCCACTACATGCTACCACTCATGTTCTACACCACTGCATGCTACCACTCATCTACACCGCTGCATGCTACCATTCATGTTCCACACCGCTGGATGCTACCACTCATGCTCTACCCCACTGCATGCTACCACTCATGCTCTACACCACTGCATGCTCACTAACTCAGAAGCAGGACTCAGTAGTAGGCTTAGAACTTTCTGCATATGTCAATCATGCATTTGCAAACATGAAAACCCAATTAAAGGTGCGTCATTATGGAAGAACGAGGAGTGAACCCTACTCCCCAACCTTCACTCTAGTGTCAGAGTGGCATGACTGCACTTACCGGGCAAAGCAGTGAGCTGCTGTTACCACCCACTCGTTGTTCAGCAGGGATCCTCCGCATACGTGCGCGCCGTTCTTACGTAAACTGATCTGCCAAGGCCACTCCCCATTGGTCGCATCCTGTCCGCCGACAATGCGATCCGAAATGACAGGTTTGCCGCATCCTGTAATGCAGAAAGCAAATTGCACTGGTGTAAACCCATCGCGAAATCCGCTGCCAGCCGGGTGATGCCACATGCGAGTACCAGCCCGCCCCACTGAGAGTCACACCACGCATTGCCAGTTCATTGTATTTAGAATGCGCAGTAATAGGGCGGGTAAGTTGAGCAAAAGCAGGCGGTACACATTCCCCGCAAGCTACTCGCCACGCACACAGCTCGAAGCATTCCTATGTTTAGACGTGTTTACGGAGAGATTAGAGCGCAAGCAGCAGTATGCCCACGTTAACTAAGGAAAGCCTAGTAGAGAATGATTTCTTATCTGAGAGACTCCACTCAAAGCGCAGCTGTGTGAGTTTGCCGCAAGACATCTCCCCGGCCTGTCCCCGCAGGATATATTCATACAGCCCAAAGTGCAGTGTCTGTGACGCGCAGGTGTGCCATCCTTACCTGAATAGGCGCGAGTGCTGTTCAGTCCTGAAAAAAGGTAAAAAGATACATGGATGTAAGCACAGCAGTACAGAAACGAGCAGTGCACTCTGAGAACACTGACCAGGCATGCACAACACAAAAATCAGCGCACGGGAACCCGGGTATAGGAGAGAGGGGATGAGTGCATTTGAGCGTCCATGACGTCGACGAAAACGTGGAACTGTCACGTCACCTAAAAGAAAGCAACAGGAAACATGACATGACATGATATGCTATGGCATTTATAACGCGCCCATACACCTCAGTGTTTCAAGGCGCGAGTGTTTCGGGCTGTATACTATAAGGTCACCTTAAGTGGCAATCTGGCCTCTAGGCCTTAGTGAGACTGTTGATTGTATATGAAGTGTGACCTGCAAGAAACCCCAACAACCTGAATTAGAATCCTTCCATGTTGCTCCTGATAGGGCCATCTTCAAGGTTCCCATTGGCCAGACGCAGTCACGTGACCAGACCATGAAACCACTTGGAAAGCAGTATGGGTGGCAAGGAAAGCTCAGAGAGACATATTCTCTGAACTGCAAACATGAAGACGCCTCAGCTCTCCATTAACTTAGTGTATTCAGAATTCAAAAGGACGGGGAAGGGCGACAAGCACTAACTAGTGCTAGTTTAGTTTATTTACCTGTATAGCGCACCCCACCCAAAGGTATCTGGGCGCTTCTGCTTAGGTACATGGTAAGTTACAGTAACACTTTACAGACAAAAATGCCGCTGTTGACGGAAAAACAGAAAGAAAATGGAGGAGGCAGCATGTTAACCGCTGCAGGGTCCTCTCCCAACTTGTTCCCCTCCCCCGGGGAAAGGGAAGGGTGCGGGGGGCGGAACAGCGCCAAAACACCCCGAAGCCCGCGAAGGGCAAAACAAAGGAAAGGGGCAGGGCGAGCCCCTTTATAACCAGCAGGGTCCTATAGCAGAGTCATCCAGCTCCTGCAGTAGGACCCTGCAGACACGTCGTGCTGTGAGGAAGGATTTCATTTTCCACCCACGAAAGGGCAGGGAAGGAGGGTGACACCTGGACGTCGCTGTCGCAGGATGGTCAGGATGGTGTAAGGCGGTGTTTGGGCGACCAAGCACAAATGATAGACTCCGGATGATTCAGAAGGAAACCGGAATGGGTCTTCGCTCTTCCGGACCAGCGCCTCTTGGGGGCCTAACAGCGGGGGCGTCTGGTGGTAACAACTAAGGCTCAGCTTCCCCCAAAAAAGAAACGGTGCTCTCCCCTGCCACGGACACCTGCATGGGCAGGATAGGCTCAGGCACAAAGAGTTGGGGCAGTTGGGGGCCTACTATGGTAACTATACAAAGGTATAGGGGGAAGCAGGTGAGGTCCGACACGGCGCAAGCGCCACACTTACAGACTGGAGTTCACAAAATCTGTACAATAATTCTGTTGTTATGGAAATATAACTGCGGCCAAGTTTGCCCGTTGAAAATACTGTCTCATGCCAATTCATTACTTGTGAAGTAACAATGTGTAGTGAAGGAACGAGCCAAAGAGGGCTTATTGGCAAAGAGGGCAAATGGACAAATGCAGAGGTTAATAACAGGATTCACTAATAATCATTTTCAGCGGATGAGGTGGGTTACAAATCACCTTGCAAACATTCGACGAAAGTGCACATGTTTTTGCTCAGCACAGGCAAACGGGCAGCAGGCACTCTTTAAAGATGTCGTCTATTATCATCCTTTAAGGAGGACGTATTGCCTGTTTGCTTAAATAACGACACTGCAGTCAATGGACGTACAGGGACAAAGGACAGCTGCACCAGAGAAATCCTTGATTCGGTACTGCTATTTCAGCTCTATCTTTCTCTAAGAGCGTTAATCTTAATGTAGCACGTAGAAGGCCGCGATAAGCCTGCTTTTATCTGAGGCAAAAGAGCAAGCATGATTGGACCAAAGAAGTCACTGTTTTGCTTATGCATGGAACCTACGTCATCTGGCCCAGTGAAAGATTGGATTGGTAGCAGTGCTTTAAGTGGGGTAAGGAATTGAGGAGGGGGTGTGTGGCATTTGGGGGGGGTGGCTTGTCTGGTGGGCGTGGCCTAATACTAGAAGGCGTGGCCTAAAGAAGAGCATGTAAAAATGAACAGGGGTTGTCTCGTCTACATAACTAAGCGCATACTGCAACACTGCTGGTACCACCAAAACGTTTTTTTTTCCTGGGCAAATCATTTAATTGCACTGTGTCTTATCTGCAGCACTTAAAAGTCCTGGTGTAGTAAATAGTGACAGAGTGCGATACAATGCTACGGTATACAGCAGTGTAGCCCCGCAGCGTACGCTTGTTTGATGCCAGTGTCCTTGTTCAGTGAAATAACGAAAGACATATCATGAGATTTCAGACCTATGTCCATGTGTGCTGCCTGGGCCTCATGCCCCTGAGCTACACACGAGTTCATGGGCCCTGCTCTCAGCCAGGATATACCTTCATATCCCGAAATGTATGCGCGGGCTAGTTTTACTGTTAGCAGGCATTTCATGGATTATCTTCCCAGCGTTGCTGCACATTGCTTCATTTAATCGAAAATGAGGGTACTTTGTTTAGAAAACACCTCTCAGGCAAGTAGAAGACAAAGGGCCTCATTACGACCCAGGCGGTAAGTTACCGCCTGGGCCGTGACTTTACCACCATGGCGTAAACTGCATTTACGCCATGGTGGTTGGCGGACTTACCGCCCCATTCCGACCCTGGCGGGGCGGTAAGTCCCCAATCCCCATTTACCCTTCCCCATTCCCATTTTTGCCCCATAGGGCATAATGGGAGTGGGGAAGGCGTTAATTACGCCACCGTAAATTACGGTGGCGTAATTAACTCCATGGTCCCTTAGCGCCATGGTTTTTAACACCTGCTAAAAGCAGGTGTTAAATTCGCCATGGCGCTAAGGGACCTCGTACTCAGGCAGTAAGGGTCGGCGCTGTTTACGCTGCCGTAAATGTCAAGCTGATTGGCCCGAGAGGACCGCGTACCTGTAGTCTTGGTGGTTGGTCTCGCAGAGGTCGCCAGTCTGGAGTCCAGGAACTGATGAGATAGCGGCACGAGGAATCAGCCTCTCCACCACCCAAATGAGGAACTGGGTGAAGGATGGACCAACCCCCAATGTCACAAAGGCACTCTCCCAGGTAAGCGTGACAAGAGGATGTAGGCTCAGATGGAGTGAACCATAGTCCAGGTAGAGCTTGTTGTCCAGACCATGAATCTTCCAAGAACCTCAGTGCAGCGACAGTTGATAGATAGACCAGTGTAGCAGAAAGGTATTCGTAGTAGGCAAAGGAGCTTGGCTGGTGCAGATAGTTCCAATGGTACACAGGATGAGATTCGGAGTCAGGCAAGACAGGAAAGAGTGAGGACAGTTGGAACTAGTTGTCTGGCCAATTAGAGAACTGTAGGAACGTGCCCAAGATGGAACAGGGGGAATGCAGGCTAGTGTGGGATAAGTCCCCTCTACACAATGATGACTCAGGACAGAACTCCGGAATGGGCTGAGGGAAGACTGACCCAGGGCAAAACCTAGGTAGTAGCTGGAGGCTGGCTGGCCCAGGGCCGAACCCAGGTGAGGATTGAAGGCAGGCAGGCCCAGGACAGGACCCGGATAAGAACTGGAGTCAGGCTGGCCCAGGGCAGGCCACAGGTAAGGACTGGAGGCAGGCAGGCCCAGGACAGGCCACAGGTAAGGCTGGAGGCAGGCAGGCCCAGGACAGGCCACAGGTAAGGCTGGAGGCAGGCAGGCCCAGAACAGGCCACAGGTAAAGCTGGAGGCAAGCAGGTAGGCCCAGGACAGGCCACAGGTAAGGCTGGAGGCAGGTAGGCCCAGGACAGGCCACAGGTAAGGCTGGAGGCAGGTAGGCCCAGGACAGGCCACAGGTAAGGCTGGAGGCAGGTAGGCCCAGGACAGGCCACAGGTAAGGCTGGGCAGGAACAACGAGGAAAGCGAAGCAAACCGCGTTGAGACGCGGGCAGCTTTGACTAGCGGCCTCTTTTATGGGCCGCCGGCGCCCGAGAGGCCTGGAACGCAAACCGTTCCGTTTCCGGGCGCCGGCGAACCCAGAACGAGGCTTGGAAGGCAAGCCCCCACGGCGCATGCGCGGAACCGAGAGAGAGGACCTCCGCGCATGCGCCGAAGGCCGCCGGCCCTGTAATCCGTTGCTCCCCTCCCGGCGAGTCCCCAGACGCGAACGCGCGGGTAGACTCGCCAGGAGGAAATGGGAGCGGCAGACCCCAGTCTCCCGCGTGACATGACACTATGCCCCCTCCCAGGAAGACCCGGGGCCCCAGGCTTCCAGGGAAACCGTACGTAGAACTCACGTATCAGCCGGGGAGCATGCACGTGCTGGCGCGGTTCCCAGGTACGATCACAGGCCGGGTACCCCTTCCAGTCAACCAAATAGTGGAGCACCCCTCTACGGTACCGGGCATCACAGATCTCGTGTACCTCAAACTCAGGGCCCCCCTGTACCAAAACAGAGGCCGGACGAGGAGAGGTGCGGCCATAATCATCGACCACATAGGGTTTTAACAGGGACACGTGAAAAACGGGATGTACACGCCAGGAAGAGGGTAGGTGAAGACGGAAGGCTACAGAGGACAACCGTTTGGTGATAACAAAGGGTCCCAAATATCGAGGGGCCAGTTTGACGGGCAGATTGCGGAGAGGCAGGTTCTTTGAGGACAACCACACCTTGTCGCCCTCCTGGAAATTAGGTTCTGCACTCCTCTTCCTGTCTGCCTGTCTCTTCATCCGATCCTTGGCTTCACTTAAGATCTTGTGTGCAAGTTCTTGCTGTTCCCGGATGTGTAAGACCAGACCATCAGCAGAGGGAACAGTACTAGACGGAACTGGTTGAAAAGGCATTAACCGAGGATGTAGACCAGTGGAACAGAAGAATGGGCTGACTCCAATGGAGGCATGAACAGTGTTGTTGTAGGATACTTCGGCCAGATCTAGCCCACCTTTCCAATTAGACTGTGTGGCATTGGCAAAACAGCGGAGGTACCCCTCCAAAGTCTGATTGGTCCTTTCGGTTAGCCCATTTGTCTGTGGGTGATAGCCTGAGCTTAGAGCTCTATGTATTCCCAGATGACCACACACCTGTCTCCAAAAGGATGAAAGGAACTGGGTACCTCTATCCGATATGATTTTCTCCGGTAGGCCGTGCAACCGGTAGATGTCGTGCAGAAACGCTGAAGCCATTTGAGTAGCTGTAGGGATTTTCCGGAATGGGATGAAATGGGCCAGTTTGGTGAAGCTGTCCACAACCACCATTATACAGGTGTACCCTTCAGATGGAGGCAAATCCACAATGAAATCGGTGGCGATGGTATGCCATGGATAGGGAGCCACTTCGGTGGGCATTAACAAACCCAATGGTCGTCTTCTGGGAACCTTGCACTGGGCACATATTGGACAGCTGTCAATGTACTTCTGGACCTCGGTCGCCCAACCAGGCCACCAGAACTGTCGGGATATCAACTCTCGAGTGGCTCTGACCCCGCGATGTCCTCCTATGGGTGAATCATGGAATCCGTGTAGAATGCCCCTTCTAATGGCTCCTCTGGGTATGTAGAGTCTTCTTTGAAAAAACAACAGTCCGTCTCGTTCTGATACTAGTTGCCGACTAAGAAGGGACGTTCTTTCTGGATCCGACCGAGTGGCTTCCGCGATGGACTTAAGGTGAGAGGACAAGGCCAGCAGAAAATGGCGAGGAGAAATCAGTGGCTGTTCTGGACAGGGCGTCCCATCTACGTTTTCCAGGGACCTGGAAAGCGCATCCGCTTTCGTATTGGAGGTTCCCGGGATATAAGTAACATGGAACTCAAACGGAGAGAAGAAGAAGGCCCACCGGGCTTGACGAGGAGTCCGACATTGCAGAGAGCGAAGATATTGCAGATTGCGATGGTCTGTCCGCACCTCCACAGAAAAGCGTGCTCCGAGGAGAAAATGTCTCCATTCCTCGAATGCGGTCTTGATGGCTAACAGTTCCCTTTCAATCACCGCGTAGTTTCGTTCGCTGGGACTCAACTTGCGAGAATAATAGGCTACTGGATGTTCTACCAACGTGATAGGATCTTTCTGAAGAAGGACTGCCCCTACAGCAAAGCTGGAAGCATCGGCCTCCACTATGTAAGGCAACTCTTCCTGGGGATGGCGCAGGATCGGGGCAGCCATAAAGGCCGACTTCAATACGTCGAAAGCCCGGGAAGCCACGAGATCCCATTCGAACGTGATCTTGCTGCTGGTTAGCCTGGTGAGGGGCGCCGAGATCTGTGAGAACTGTGGGATAAAGCGCCTGTAAAAGTTTGCGAATCCCAGGAAGCGTTGGAGAGCCTTGATATCGTGTGGATGTCTCCATTCTTGTATGGCTCGCACCTTCTTGGGATCCATCCCAATGCCTTCTTGATTGATAACAAATCCCAAGAATTCAATGCTGGGTTGGTGAAAGCTACATTTCTCCGCTTTGGCGAACAGGTTATTGACGGACAGCCGATGAAGGACCTCACGAACATGTTCCACATGCTCGTCTAAGGATTTAGAGAATATCAATATGTCGTCCAGATAAACCCAAACGGATAACCCTAACAGGTCACCAAAGATGTAGTCCATGAATCGTTGAAAAACAGCGGGAGCATTACATAGGCCGAAAGGCATAACCCTGTATTCAAAATGCCCAAAAGATGTCTTGAAAGCTGTCTTCCACTCGTCCCCACTCCTGATGCGCACCAAATGATAAGCTCCGCGGAGGTCCAATTTGGAGAAGATACGCGCAGTATGCAGGGTTTCAAGGATGCTGCGAATTAAGGGTAAAGGATACCGGTCCTTGGCTGTTATGTCATTCAACTGCCGGTAGTCGACACAGGGTCTCAATGTACCTTCTTTTTTCTTTACAAAAAACAGGGGGAATCCTGCAGGCGATTTCGATGGCACAATGTACCCCTTTTCTAGACTCTCCGACAAATACTCCTGAAGAACTAGCTTCTCGTCACGTGACAAAGCATATAGTTTCCCATGGGGAATAACGTGGTCCGGTAGCAGGTCAATGGAGCAATCAAAAGAACGGTGTGGAGGAAGGGGTATGTTGCCAGGTTCAGAAAACACATGTTTGAATTCGGAATATTCCTGTGGGACCAGAGACGTGGAACATAGATGAACCCCATTGCTGTCCGTTATTAGAGAAGTCGAGACGGTCCTGGTGGGAACGGGTAGCTTGCATTCTTGAGCACACCGTTCGGATGAAAAGGTCAAGGTCTGGGTTCTCCAGTCTATCAAAGGATTGTGGTGTTGCAACCAAGGTAATCCCAAAACCATCTTGTAGTTCGGTGACTTGATAACATCAAAGGCTAGTTCCTCGTAATGATCAGCAATCAGAAGGGCCAGTCCAACTGTGAACTGACTAACGGGTCCAGAAGACAAGGGAGTACCATCAATAAGCTCCACCGACAGAGGCGTGTGTCTGGAAACGAGTGGTATCTTATGTCTGGTGACGAACGTTTCGTCGATGTAATTGCCGGAAGCCCCACAGTCCAGTAGACCGGATACTTCCAGGTTCTTGTCTGGTAGTTTAATTCGGACCTTCAGGGTCTGTAGTACCGCTGGTTGCATGGGCAGACGTATAGAACAAATAACAGAAGGGTCTGAGGAAGGAATGGGACCTGTCGTTGCCCTTCCTGTATACGACAGGTCTCCTAGTTTCCCGACTTCTTCTTCTGCGGACGCAAAGGACACGTACCCAAATAATGTCCAGCTGCTCCACAGTAAAGACACAAACGCAAAGACCTCCTTCGTTTCTTCTCTTCTTCCGTCAAAGGTCCCCTCATGGCTCCTACTTGCATGGGCTCAGGTCCGGACTCGGTCGACCCAAACGAACCAGCAGGTGTGTTGGTTGTCCGGGGACCGCTTCTGTCAAGCCGACGTCTCTCAGCCTTTCGTTCGGCTAGCCTTTGGTCAATACGGAGTACTTGATCGATCAAGAGTTGAAGGCTCTCTGGTTCAGGGATGTGAAGTAACTCATCCTTGTACTCCTCTCTCAGGCCTCGACGAAACAGTGTCTTCTGTGTAATTTCGGGCCACTGGGAGTCAGTAGCCAAAAGTCGGAAACGGCTGATGTAGGTGATGACGTCATTGCTTCCCTGTTTGTAGTCCATCAATTGATTCTGTGCAACGGAGGCCAGGTTCGGCGTCTGAAATACCTCAAGAAAGGCCTTTTCAAAGGCAGCAAAGTCATTCAAAATAGGACTGTTCGTAACCACAAACGGAATTGCCCAAGCTAATGCGTTCCCAGTTAGGTTCCCCAAGATGTAACCAATCTTGGCCCTATCAGTGTTGAAGTAGGTAGACCTGAAGAGAAAGTGTATTCTGCAGTGGTTACAAAACTCCGCCACCCGTCTAGGGTCTCCGTCGAATTTGATGGGTGTTGTATGAGCCAATGATCCCTCTCCTTGAGAGGTACTAGGTGCTCCTTGCGTTATCATTTGTCGTAATGTTTGATTCTCCTGACGCAGGGCGGTCATCTCGGCCCTGAGCGCTAGCAACTCGTTCCTCATGTCCTGCGATTCATCCATCTCTGAATCAGGAGGATGGCGTCTCAATCTGTCAAGCTGATTGGCCCGAGAGGACCGCGTACCTGTAGTCTTGGTGGTTGGTCTCGCAGAGGTCGCCAGTCTGGAGTCCAGGAACTGATGAGATAGCGGCACGAGGAATCAGCCTCTCCACCACCCAAATGAGGAACTGGGTGAAGGATGGACCAACCCCCAATGTCACAAAGGCACTCTCCCAGGTAAGCGTGACAAGAGGATGTAGGCTCAGATGGAGTGAACCATAGTCCAGGTAGAGCTTGTTGTCCAGACCATGAATCTTCCAAGAACCTCAGTGCAGCGACAGTTGATAGATAGACCAGTGTAGCAGAAAGGTATTCGTAGTAGGCAAAGGAGCTTGGCTGGTGCAGATAGTTCCAATGGTACACAGGATGAGATTCGGAGTCAGGCAAGACAGGAAAGAGTGAGGACAGTTGGAACTAGTTGTCTGGCCAATTAGAGAACTGTAGGAACGTGCCCAAGATGGAACAGGGGGAATGCAGGCTAGTGTGGGATAAGTCCCCTCTACACAATGATGACTCAGGACAGAACTCCGGAATGGGCTGAGGGAAGACTGACCCAGGGCAAAACCTAGGTAGTAGCTGGAGGCTGGCTGGCCCAGGGCCGAACCCAGGTGAGGATTGAAGGCAGGCAGGCCCAGGACAGGACCCGGATAAGAACTGGAGTCAGGCTGGCCCAGGGCAGGCCACAGGTAAGGACTGGAGGCAGGCAGGCCCAGGACAGGCCACAGGTAAGGCTGGAGGCAGGCAGGCCCAGGACAGGCCACAGGTAAGGCTGGAGGCAGGCAGGCCCAGAACAGGCCACAGGTAAAGCTGGAGGCAAGCAGGTAGGCCCAGGACAGGCCACAGGTAAGGCTGGAGGCAGGTAGGCCCAGGACAGGCCACAGGTAAGGCTGGAGGCAGGTAGGCCCAGGACAGGCCACAGGTAAGGCTGGAGGCAGGTAGGCCCAGGACAGGCCACAGGTAAGGCTGGGCAGGAACAACGAGGAAAGCGAAGCAAACCGCGTTGAGACGCGGGCAGCTTTGACTAGCGGCCTCTTTTATGGGCCGCCGGCGCCCGAGAGGCCTGGAACGCAAACCGTTCCGTTTCCGGGCGCCGGCGAACCCAGAACGAGGCTTGGAAGGCAAGCCCCCACGGCGCATGCGCGGAACCGAGAGAGAGGACCTCCGCGCATGCGCCGAAGGCCGCCGGCCCTGTAATCCGTTGCTCCCCTCCCGGCGAGTCCCCAGACGCGAACGCGCGGGTAGACTCGCCAGGAGGAAATGGGAGCGGCAGACCCCAGTCTCCCGCGTGACATGACAGTAAACCCCTTACCGCCTGGGTCGTAATGAGGCCCAAAGGCCGAATTGCACGTGTATACACACAACGATAAACACGTCATACTTGCATTTGTGGAAAAAAGCGGTAGTCTGTAAATATGCAACCAGTGTCAAGATTGCGAGCAGTGTAAAGCAGTGTTCTAATGACCCGCAGAGAGTTCAGTTTCCAGATGACTTGGAACTTACAAAGGCAGCGAGCATGTCATCACCAACCTGGTGTGCATGTGACCTGCTGCACCAGGTCATTTGCAAAAGGAAAGAGGTGATGGCAGGGAGGTGATGGCCTTTCCCCCTGAAGTGAAGGCTTTCAGAAGCTAATGTCTCTGCCATGGGGTTAATGGGTCAAACATGAACACCGTTTTGTCTCCACTCCTGTAGTGCCTGTTACAGTGCACGGCTGAAACGGAATTCTTACTCTCAGCCTTACACTGTAAAAGGCACAACAGGGAGTGGAGGCAAAAGGGTGTTAATGGTGGGGACGCCGTGTATTTCCAGAGCTGTGACTAACACAAGTGCCAGCCAGCCGCAGCTTTGTGCTAACTAGTTTGAGGGAAGCTGTGACTGCCCTGCACTTCCGTCAATCACAGCTGCCCGACTTGATGATGGTGGGCTCATCTCCCGTTGCGGCTTTTTGGAGATAGCTGGGTGGATGGACTTATAGATCGAAAGACAGATGTGGCGACGACACTAATGGAGAGGCCGCTGGGTTACAGTCATCTTTTTCTCCTGGCCCGTCCTGGATGTCTCTTTCATGGTCCGCAGGTTCTCCAGAATACGGCTCCCAGGGTGGCCACTGGTACCTTCTTGCGCGTTTCCATCTCTCCTATAGGCCGATCCTGTCATTGGCTCCCGGTTCCTGAATGTGTGGAGTTTATGGCACTTTGCATTGTTCATCGCGCCTTTTATGGCACAGGCCCCGAATCTCTGCCAGTGATATTCCGTCCGTACGTTCTTTCTCGTTCCCTTCACTCCTCTGATGCCTGATTGATTCAGGTCCCTCCCGTCTGTTGCTCCCGGACTGGTGGTCGCGCCTTTTCGGCTGCTGCTACTTGTTATTTTCAGGCTGCACAGAATCACCTTGCATTTCGTCGTTCTTTGAAAACATATCCGTTTTTGGCTTCCTCCGCTCAGAGTTCCTTGTTCTGTTTTTAGTGCCATGATAACCTCGCTGGTGATAGTGGCGCTTTAGAAGTTTGGATAAGACAAGATGAGGATAGATATGGTGATCGGATTGAATAGATAGATATAGAAAGAAAGGAAGGAAAATGTGAAATATGTATATGGATATTTGCATATATTTACACAGGATTAAGGGCTAGAATTAATGTGTTCATAGATGCGATGGAAGTGTACGATAGCTAGAGGAGATGCTGGCAAAGGAGCCATAGATGGAACAGATGCATGTCTAGGATACATAGAAAGGATGGGGTAGATAGAAGAGGCACAGGGATAGAACCAATAGAAAGGATTGGATAGATGGAAAAGATGCATGGCTAGGATACATAGAAAGGATGGGGTAGATCGAAGAGGTGCAGGCATAGAAGAAATAGAAAGGATTGGATAGATGGAAATGATGCATGGCTAGGATACATAGAAAGTATGGGGTACAGAGGTTCAGGGATAGAACCAATAGAAAGGATTGGATAGATGGAAAAGATGCATGGCTAGGATACATAGAAAGGATGGGGTAGATCGAAGAGGTGCAGGGATAGAAGAAATAGAAAGGATTGGATAGATGGAAAAGATGCATGGCTAGGATACATAGAAAGGATGGGGTACAGAGGTTCAGGGATAGAACCAATAGAAAGGATTGGATAGATGGAAAAGATGCATGGCTAGGATACATAGAAAGGATCTGGTAGATAGAAGAGGCGCAGGGATAGAACCAATAGAAAGGATTGGAGAGATGGAAAAGATGCATGGCTAGGATACATAGAAAGGATCTGGTAGATAGAAGAGGTGCAGGGATAGAACCAATAGAAAGGATTGGAGAGATGGAAAAGATGCATGGCTAGGATACATAGAAAGGATCTGGTAGATAGAAGAGGTGCAGGGATAGAACCAATAGAAAGGATTGGAGAGATGGAAAAGATGCATGGCTAGGATACATAGAAAGGATGGGGTACAGAGGTTCAGGGATAGAACCAATAGAAAGGAATGGATAGATGGAAAAGATGCATGGCTAGGATACATAGAAATGATCTGGTAGATAGAAGAGGTGCAGGGATAGAACCAATAGAAAGGATTGGAGAGATGGAAAAGATGCATGGCTAGGATACATAGAAAGGATGGGGTAGATACAGAGGTGCAGGGATAGAACCAATAGAAAGGATTGGATATATGGAAAAAATGCATGGCTAGGATACATAGAAAGGATCTGGTAGATAGAAGAGTTGCAGGGATAGAACCAATAGAAAGGATTGGATAGATGGAAAAGATGCATGGCTAGGATACGTATAAAGGGTGGGGTAGATAGAAGAGGTGCAGGGATAGAAAGGATTGGATAGATGGAAAAGAGAAATGATATCATCCAAAAGCATCTCTCATCCCATCCGAGTTGATGATTTTCGCGTCTAGAAACCCTTGTGTACAGGCGTGTTATAAATGCCATATCATATCATATCCCTGAACACCTTACACGATTTTCTGTTGAAAGAGCCACGGGGCCCTGAAAAGGCCCATCGGATGTTCATCAAGAACGGCATGCCAGCATGCCCAAGAAAGGCATTGCCAGCTGCTGTAGGAGGTTGAGTTGCCACAACATGGCCCGAGTTGGAGATTTTCAGGAAGCATTGCTTGTTTAGGCAGACACAGCAAAACCTGAGGGGGGATTCATCAGGTAAATGGTATGTTTATTGTTTATTTTACTTGTATTTGGGTGCTGTGATGCTCCCACCCATAGGGTCTCGAGCAACTTAAAATGTTCACAAGGGAGGAGCTGAAAAAGAAGTTACAACATTTTCAGGACAAGATAGGAAGACCAAGATAGCCAGAGGATGGCAAGGGAGTGGTCTTTCTAATGTAGGTGTGGGGGGAAAAGCCCATGTTTTGAGACTTTTGAGTCTAGCCTTGTAATAACTCTTATGATGCTTTCTTTATCAAAGAAGCCCAGTAAAAATGCCATGCCTGCACCCTGGTACGCCAGCGCCTCGCACTCACACATAATCACATGGATTATGAATGTGATTATGTGTGTGTGTGAGGCGCTGGGGAACCTAGGGAGCATATTATGTGTGTGAGGCACTGGGGTGGCAAGGGACAGCCAGTGCATTTTATAGTGGGCCCACTGCGCCTCGCAGTCACATATTATCAATTGTCTGAATGTGAGGCACTGGGGGCACAGGCTAGGCCTTTTTTACTGGGCATCTATCATAGATGTCCATTGAAAAATGGCATGCCTTTACCCTATGTCCACCAGCGTCTCACAATGGACAGATCATCAATTATGTGTGCATGCAAGGTGCTGTGGGGCTCTGGGGTTAGACATGGAATTGCATGCAAGGCACTGGGAATCCCAGGGGTCTGGTATGGCAGTCTTCACTGGGCATACTGAGTACAAAATGCCATGCTTGCCTCGTGGGCTGCTGAGCAGCGCAAACACGCACACAATCAATGTGATTATGTGTGTATGTGAGGCGTTTGGAGGCCCAGGGGACAGGCATGGTATTTTTTACTAGACATCTATCATATATGCCCAGTAAAAAAAATGACATATCTGCCCCTGCCCCCCCCCCCAGCACCGCACATGCGCACAATCATTGTTATTATGTGTGTATGTGAGGCGCTGGGAGGCCCAGGGGTCAGTCATGTTATTTTGTACTAGGCATCTATAAAAGATGGCCAGTTAACAAATGACATGCCGTCCCCCTCGTCCCCCAGCACCTTACAGAATTTGATTATGTGTGCATGTGAACTTCTGGGGGGTCCAGGGAGCTGGCATGGAATTGTGTACTAGGCTTCTATCATAGGTGCCCAGTAAGAAAATGCCATGTCTGCCCACTGGACCGACCAGCACCTCACCCGCTCACGATCAATGTGATTATGTGTGTATGTGAGGCGCTTGGGGTTACAGGGGTCAGACACAATCATAAATGGGCAGTAATGAATGACATGCCTAACCCCTGGATCCCCCCATCACCTCGCACGCACACATTCAATGTGATTATATGTATATGTGAGGCGCTGGGGTGCCCAAGGGTCAGGCCTGCTATTTATACTAGTCATCTATCATAGATTGCCAATAAAACAAGCATTGGCAATGCCAACAGTTTGGGCTTTTGTTTAAGCATGGGAAAGGCACTTGCCAGACACTGCTGTAATGGTGGCCCTTGATATTAGCAGGCACTGAATGGTGTGAGTGCTGGGCATCTAATTGCAGTGCTTGGCAAATGCCAATACTTATACACAAGCCAAAACGGTTGGCTTTGTCAATGCTTGTTTTTAACAGGACTTCAGTGATGGAAGGGCATATTGTTTATAAATCAAGTGGCTGATGGCAGACCTGGCTACGAAATGTTTATTATGTCAGTAGAACGTTTACAACTGAAATTACGTCATTGATTCTCAGAAGACTGCTTTGAAAAAACTCTGGCTGGCACTTGAGCGCAGACTTTGATGGTAAGGCTTGAGTGAGCTCAAACAGTTCCCATGAAAAGGTATTTTGGGCATGAACTAGGTGGGACTGGCCATAGGGATTAGCATGGCCATGGGCAGTGAATGGGTGGTCAAATGACCAAGCAACACCTACAAAGCTTTTTGCCCCTCCTCATATGCCATTTCTCCCTATCTGTGTTCTAATACAATAGTTTCGGTTTATAGGTGGCGCTAAAGCACCACCTGATAGTCTAAACTAAAAATGACATGCCCGCTCCCTGGGCCCTCGATCTCCTCACACACACAGACACACACAAAATGAATGTGATTATGTGTGAATGCAAAGTGCTGGGTGGGAAAGGGGGCAGGAATGTTATTTTTTACTAAGCATCAATCATAGATGCCCAGTAAAAAGGAAGGGGAGATGATTTTGACCCATGAGGAGGAGGGTTGTGCAACAAAGGCATTTTTAAAATGCTGTTGTACAACGCCCTCCCTCCCAGCCCCCACTGGGCAAAATCAGATCCCCAGTCAAGCACAAACGCACAGATATACACAACATTCACACACAGCCTGCAGTCACTCATTCACACGTTCACCCATCATCATAAACTCACTAATAACTCAAGCATATAGGCATCCATACACACGTCTCGGTCGTGAAGTTTCCTATCACCGCTCCAGCTCCCACATAACACAAACAGGAAGCAAGCGCTTCCTGGTTCCTGCACAAAGGAGCCAGGGCGCTGATGATGAAGTGACCCTCTTGGTTTGTAGGTGCGGGGAGGCGCAGTAGCACCCCCTTGCACATACAAACATGCAGTTTTCCAGCCAGCAGTCCCAATAGGCCATGCATGAGTAGGGAAGCAAAATGCCCCGCCCTTGTATGGCTCATTGAGTATGCGCAGCTGGGGAACAGAGCTGTCAAAGGGAAATTCTGTTTCCCTTTAACAGTTCAAGCCAGCCCAGGAGTGCTCCCTCAGCTGCAAAAAGCAGCAATGGGAGCGCTCAGTGTTTACACTGGATGGGATCCTCGTCTCCTCCATAATTGGTGGAGGTGCCCTTGGGGTTGGCGCCCCCTCACCCATTATGGAAGAGCCGCCACTGAGAGCAGATAGCATTTCAGTAGTCCTGCTTGGACAGAACTAGTGCCTGGCTATAGTGGGGAAGTCTTCGGGGGGAAGGCTGTGTCTTAGCTTGCAGAGAAGGTGTACATTTAGGTTGCATGCTTTGATGACTGCAGCTATGTGGCCTGGGAAGGAAAGGTGGGGGGATCGATGTTGAACCCTAGGGACTAAACAGATGTGGAAAGGGATATGTTTGGGGAGTTATTTGATACAGTGAGAGGTTGGGCCCAGGTTTCTGCCTGGGGGACAGATGAGGAAGTATTCTGTTCATGATGGGCTGAGTGGAAAGTGGGTGGCCATCCAGGAGGTGATGGTGGCAAGATAGGGTGTGGAGTTGGGGGAGGTGGGAGATTTGGAAGTTTATAGTTCCAATGTATTGTTGGCTGTGTCATAAAGGAAAACAGTGGAATTGGTCTATTAGTTGGTACATTTGAAAGTACTGCAGGGGTGCTTCCGTCACGTTAGGTGTGCCTGGCATATAAATTGCTTAAATGCCTTAAAGAATCCCTAATCTCTTTGTATGTTTCCATTGTGCTTCTGCACAGGGTCACTGTTCAAGCCGAGCCTAGTAAAGGTAGGATTTGTGGCCACAAAAACCCTCTGCATTAGGGTTTAACATAAATAGATTTTACTCAAACAGCATTCATGATATATGTTAATATTTAAACATTATTGTCAAACTGTATCAGAATCGCTATCTGGTGAGGCGACGATTGCCTGAGCTTTTTTGATTTTTATTAACATAAAATAAAGAAGGTCAGTCTGTTTCTGAAAGGTAGGTCTGCTAATCAGAGCCCCCAGACGAAATCCTCTCCTTCTCTGATTCATCTTTTGACACTTAAAGAACAAGAAGAAATCACTGGACCTCTGTTGTAGGCGCAAACCATTTCAAAGTCCTCCACCAGTGAGGTGAAGACAGAAGGCATCCAAAGCAGAGGGGATCTCTGTCCCCTAACCATCTTCAGGAAAGAGTGGGGTAGAACTGCTGCTGGACCAGGGCCACTCTGCTGGCTGCACTGAACCCAGGCTGCTGCTAGCTGGAGATGAAGGATCGCCTGTTGATGCCAACCAAGGCCCCTGCAGTGAGAGTACAGAACAGAAGCACTCACCTTTTTTTACTAGAGCCAATAAACTCCCAGCAACCCAGAAGCTGCTGGAATCCTGTTTCACTGGCGCTAGACATTTTTGAGCCAGATAGGCCGCATGCTTAGGGAACTTTAAAACAGTTGCTGCATGTCGAGTGGGCTGACTTATTTTGACCCAATCGCAGACTCGACCTTGTGGGAGCAACTGACTCAACTTCCGACTCAATGGCTGGAAGCTATCAAACTAACCCATCAAAAAACAACACAGGCATCACAGGGACGTCATTTCACCAAATTGCCTGGGGTAGCGGATGTGACATCATATGACCCTTGACCTCTGATGACATCACAGGAAGTGATGATATTTGACCCCAACCCGAAGTGACATCACAGGAAGCGATGGAACACGACCTTTCAACCATTGCCAAAACAGGAAGTGGCATCACATAGCATTGTTTCCAAGTACACTAAGAAAAATATGGTTATGATATCACTGTAAAGTGATATACATTTCATACAAGAATGGATCACCATAAGTATCATTAATACCAGTGCATATAGGCCCATATTACCAAATTACTGTGAATGCAAGCAGACGTCCAAGGTCAAACGATAATGATGTGTTATTATATAGCACTTATTTAAGCGCTTCACATAGAACAAATATACATACAATATCACCTAACATGTGTTAGAATTAATTTATCAACCTCAGCAGGATGAAAGGCTGGGTTGACCGTGCCGGGAGTTGAACCTGCAGCTCACACACACATTGCAGCAGCCAGTGCTCAACCCGCTGAGCTATCTTACCGCTATAGCTATCCATAAACCAGCCACTCCAGAAATAAAGAGCCACATGCTGCTGGCCACAGTCCATGAGCCTCAATATAAATTTGTTTTTTTAAATTTTTTTAGGGATAGCAAGGGAGACCTCAAGGGTCGCAGTTGCGACCCATGGAAATCCCTAAACAACGCCCATGAGCCATCGTCTCTCCGCCAACTGAACACGGCCCCAAACCTGATTGGAAGCCATTGTCTCACTGTCTTGAAAGCTGACCTGACCATTGGGAGCCTGCTCCATCAAACTAAGTCGACACTGACCAGCCGTGGGAACACATTGACTCAAATATTTCAGCACCAGCTCAACAATGGCAAAAGCTCCTAGGAGCTCAGCTCAATGCTGTCGAGCACCGAAGGCAAGATTTAAGGTACTGCGAAGAGGCCCATACCTCTGGTGCACTTTTGGGACCATAATGAATGTTGCGCCCCATTCTTGACCTATTCTTTGAAGAACATAACTTTGTACATTGATATTCGTGCCTAATCTGAATGCCTGAACACTCCTGCACATCTACACAAAGTGCCCTTTCACACAAGTCTGCATTCTCTGGTGTTCTCTAGAGGGGTGATGTTTTCTACTGATTTTTAATTGATTCTTTGTATTGTATTGTTTGATTAACAGTCTACATCTTTATAGGCACATCTAATCCGATTTAGGGAAACCTGTCTCAAACCCACATCTCATACCGGTCTATTTATCAAACTACATACACTAGATGTGGGGTATATATGCAGCATGTAATTTTCAATTTTATATTACACAAAAAGATTTTTTATCAAAATATTGTTTACATTTAATTCAACTTTATAAGCCACTTATACAATTACAACCACATTCATTATCATATATAAAAACTATACCTACATCGACAGTGCTAGTGCTTAAACTGCTACAGACCTGCTTAAATTGCTACACAATTCGATGGATATTATAATAAATTGTACAATTCATTATACATTCATTAAGAACAATCTGTTAAAAACCACACACTTCATATTGCATATTTTAATATATTCCTTATTGTCTTCCCTTATGAATGCTTCAGACTGTTATATTTTCTAATGTATTCTCATTTATAAGACCTGATGAATTTCCTACGAGATGAAGGTCTGATGATATCCTCAAAATTGAAGGAGGTACTAACCGGACCATGGTCAGAAATAATAATGTTGGAGATGGTAGAGTCAACAATAGTACCTGTTAGAGTTTTAGAAGAAAAAATGTAATCTAGGCAGGATAGTGTGTTATGTGGAGGTGAATGGAAAGTGTAATCGGGTTGTGTGGGATGCGAGAGCCTCCAGGAGTCAATTAGGCCAGTTTCAGAGAGACAACCCAGGAAGGATTTGTGAGATTTAGTGGATTTAAATACACAATCAGATTTCCTGTCCAAAAATGGGTCAATGATCTGGTTGACATCTCCACACATAATAAGGTTATTAAAGTTATTTTTGAGAATCATTTTTTTTAACCGATATCCAGAACTTGGTGTCAGGTTGAGGGGACCATAAATGTTCAGAATCAAAACTTGTGTAGAGTCAATCAGGAGCTTAACCCACACCCAACGTCCTCCAGTGTCAGCATCCTACCAATATCTTAAATGGTAAGCGTTTACTAAACAGTATAGCAACACCATTCCTCTTGGCAACAGCAGGGCTAGCAACAACCTCCTTGACCCATAGGGATTTAAGTTTCATAGCTTCTTTAATGAATACATGTGTTTCTTGTAGGCATGCCACAGATGGTTTAAGTTTATTGAGATGAGAGAGAATTTTACATCTTTTGATGGGGTTGTTACAGCCCTTGCTGTTCCAAGTAACACATTTAAAAATAATTCACTTGAATAATTATTGTTAAAGACATGGTATGCACCAAGAAAGGAGAAAAAAATAAAAATATGCCTAGAGGGGAGAAGACTCATCGGATTAGCCCATTCAACCGATATGAGGATGTAAATTAAAATCCGAATACCAGGGGGAAAACACAAGGTGGAGACACATAAGGAGTCGAGGGAAGGGATAGGAGGTCTGAAAAAAAATCTGTACATGTTGAGGTGTACAAGAAGAAAGAGGCCTAAGGTAAGATAAATCACAAACCTCAAAATACAAGGATACGGGATAAAAAGGGAGATCATACCAGGAAGTGGGGATAAAAAAAGGGAAGAAAAATGTAGCAGGGGAGGTGAACCCCTGCAGGGCTGTCAAACGGAAAAAGACAGCACACAGCAGAAGAGGGGCACCACACCAGCAACCGTCTCACTAAAGTTACGGCATAAAGAAATTCACAGCATTAAGTGTTGCAGATGATGTAGAAGGCGTCGCAGGAGAGGATGTGTCCATACTTTCGATCTTGATGGATTGTATGAAGGCTTTCAATTCAGCAGGATCATCAAACATGATGGAACAACCATTATGTGTGACTTTGAAGGAACATGGGTGATACAAACCATACCAGATGTTGAGTTGCTTCAGAGCCGGATGAAGAGATAAGAATTCTTTCCTACGCAGGGCAGTACTTTTAGCAACATCCTGAGATATATATAGCTTGCTTCTGTGCCAGATAAGAGATGTTCTTTCATAAACTGATGACATAATAAGTTGAAGCTGGGTGAATTCAAATAAATAAAAAATGTGTGCTCTCGGGGAAGTAGGAGATGAGACAAAGACTCTTGGTTGACCAACACGATGAGCTCGCTGTATATTAAGTGGGGTATCAGGGGGTAAGTGAAGAATGGCATGTAGTAGTTTTTGCGGGAAAGCAACTAGAACAGATCCCTTGCAGCCCTCAGGCAGGCCTGATATTCAAAGGTTGGTACGTTGACTCCTGTTTGTGTTTTTTTAAATGGGGGAGGGGAGATTGCATCCTAACAGCCGATCTAACAAACACACAACATATGAACAGGAAAGAGGGACTGAACTTGATTTGAGAGCCTTTCGGTGTATACATGAAAACAAAACACACACAAAATATTGGACTCAAGTGTACGCCCGAGAAAGGGTGAAATTGATTGATTGATTGATATTTATTTCTATCGCGCTTGTACACAAGTGTTTCAGAGCGCGACAAGGCAAGGGAGGGGAACAGGGGAGAACAAAACAGCGATCTTACTAGGCCCAGTGACATTGAGAACGCGCAAGTGCATGGGAGAGGGGGAGGGGAAAAGTGCATGGAAGGGGAGAGAGGTGGAAAGTGCGAATCAGAGGAGAAACAGATAAATAACAATAAATAAATAATAAAGGCAACAAACAGTGGTAATGTAGCCAGCAATTTGCAAGTGCTAGGTTTAAGGCAGCAGACAGGGTAGGTCCGATAAGTGCAGGAAGAAAAAGGGGGAGCTGTATGGGTACAGATACAGACCCCAGTGCAAGGGGTGGCCCGGAGGCGATGCGGAGGGTGACAGGATGAGCAGGTACCTGGGCCCAAAAGACAGAGGGTGGCCAGGTGCACGGTGCCAAGAGAGAACAGATCAGCAGGGGAGAGGGGGAGCGAAGGCAGAAGAAAAGAGGACGGTATTGAGGTGCTTCCGGAACCGGAGATGGTTCTCCTCAAGTTTTAGATTGTCAGGGAGGCTGTTCCAGAGGGAGGCCCCAGCCGAAGACAGAGATCTACCCCCAGCTCGTTTCTTAGAAAAAAGACTTACCCGAGTGAGTTGGAGGTAGAGGAGCGAAGAGCTCGAGAGGGGAGGTATTTGCGGAGGGATAGCTGAAGGTATTTTGGACCCAGGCCCCAGAAAGCCTTGTGGACAATGCAGATGGTTTTGAATTTAATCCTTGCATCCACTGGGAGCCAGTGAAGAGATTTCAGAGCTGGAGAGATACGATCCCAGGGCTTGAGGCCAAGGACAAGTCTTGCAGTCCTGTTCTGGATTAGTTGCAGAGGGCGGAGAGTAGAGATAGGTAGATTTAGAAAGAGGCTGTTACAATAGTCCAAGCTAGAGAGAACCAGAGCTTGAGATACCATGAGCTTCTGGGGGAAGGAGAGAAAAGGCAGAGTACCTCTGAGGAGGTGCAGTTGGAAATTTGACTTTTTAGAGACCTCAGAGATGTGGGCGGAGAAGGAAAGGGTGGAGTCAAAGATGACCCCGAGGTTCTTAGCCTCGCAAGTGGAGGTAGGAGGAGGGCCAAGTGAGGCCGGCCAGAGAGTGAGGGGAAAGGATGGTGAAGGTGTGCCGATGAGGAGGATCTGCGTCTTGCTGGCATTCAGACCAAGATCATTGGCGGCTCACCAATCTTGAATGGCAGTTAGGCAATCAGAGATAAGAGAGGGAGAGGAGGTGGCAGAGGGCAGCCTGAAAATGAGTTGAGTGTCGTCAGCGTAGCACTGGAACTTTGAGCAGAAAATGGCAATGCAGTGGGCGAAAGTTGCCAGGTATTGGTTGAAAAGCCAGGGCGAGAGGTTAGACCCCTGGGGAACACCACAGGTAGAGAGGAAGATAGATGAAAGGAAGGACCCAAGTTGAACCTGGGAGGGTCAATCTGAGAAGATACATCAGTGCAGCAGACTGTTGTTTATGTCTGTCTGCTTACACCTGTTTTTAAGATGGAATATTTAATACAACTTTAAGATGAAGTAGTCATCTGTGGTGCTTTGGAAGAAATCAGTGCTATGAGAAGTGAGGTACAAATCATTGGAGAAACCCAGAAGTATGGAAAAACGTTGTTAAAGGACGTTATAGTTAAGTTGCACTAATAAAAACCTATGAAATTCAGTAAAAAAACTTTGTTAAAGGGATGTTATTGTTACAAGTAAAACGTCCCTTTAACAACGTTTTTTCACTGAATTTCATAGGTTTTTATGAATTAAAATGTTTCATGATGTTACATCACTGTATATAAATTATTAATAATTAATCTTTTTTGGGAAATTTCAGTTTTATTGGTTTTACAGAAGAAAGTTTCACAGGTTTCACGTGAGCAAAAATGCAGAATTATATCATATAACATGGAAGGAACAACATAGGAGTATGACATACAATGTGTTGGTTAGAGAAAAAAAATTGGAAAAACCCCTAACCCCCTCCCGTTCAGTTCATGCCCCCGATGAGAGCAGAGACAGCTTTCTTGACGTATCTCTTTATAGAGTTTATGTGGCGAGATTAGGCACGATTGTTTGAGAACTCTCAGGACAATTTGACAATAGCACATTCATCAAGTAGATTGTTGTGTTTACATTTGCGGCATTATGCACAAGTTCTCTCATGTGATGTATTTTGCATGGAAGTCCGTCCATTCCATTTCAGCAGAGGCACCTTTTCCATGTAGAGCGGCGGTCAGGGCTTCCATTCTGAAGATGGTTCGCGTGACATTCACCCATTCCTCCTTGGTGGGGAGGGATGGTTTCTTCCAGGCCATTGTAAGGCAGGCTCTTGCGGCCATCAGGAGGCCCAAAATCATCTTGTGAGCTTTTAGGATCGTTTCTTCTTCCTCGAAAAGGCCGAAGAGGACCAGTAGGGGGTGTTTCTCCCTTTCTTCCTCGTCGAGGCTGAGAACCTCGTCCCAATAAGCCTGAACTTTATTGCAGCCCCACCACATGTGCCAGTAATTCGCTTCTTGACCACAGCCCCTCCAGCATTGCGGGTTTGCTCCTTGGTACATTTTCGCCAGTCTAAGCGGGTCGTACTGCCACCTGTATACGAGTTTAATTGCATGGAGTTTATATTGGCACGGAATCGATGATTTGGCCGTCTGTCTACATATGCGCAGCCACATGTCATCTTGGAGAGGTCCACCCAAATCAGCTTCCCATCTGTTCCTCAATTTGCTTGTGGGAGCTATGTCTGTCGTTATCAGAGCATTGTACATGGATCTTATCAGGCCTCTAGAACCCACGAAGGTGTCCAGTATTTTTTCAAAGGGCGTGAGGTCCCTCTGTAGTTGGTCTTTCCATTTCTCGCGAGACATCACTCCCTTCAACTTTAGGTATTGGAAGACAGACAGCGGGCCAATGTGAAGTGCGTCCTCAAGTTCTTGCATAGTTATGAAGGTCTTGTTTCTCCATAATTGTCCAGCTCGTCCCAGACCTGCTTCATACCAAGACTGGTAGCTTAGCGGTTCAGATATGTCATCACATATCCCTGGGACCCAGATATGTCCTAGGGGGGAAGGCCAGGTTGTGATCCCTTTCATGGTTTTATTCGTTTTCCAAATTGCCCAGATGGTTCCGAGTATAGGATGATTTCGGATGCTGTGCCGCAGTTGGGGTCCCGGGACCCATAGCCATTCACCAACAGTGTACGGACGGAGGTGGAAATTGTCCAGGGCTATCCAGTGTAAATCCGCTTGCTGTCTCAGGTGTGGGATTATTATGCGTAACTGGGCTGATTTGTAAAATGCTTCCAGATTGGGAAGACCCACTCCTGCGTCGTCTTTCTTGAGGTAATGAAGGGATTTGGGGACTCTTGGTATTTTGCCTTGCCATAAGAAAGCCATCATGGACTTCGTTATCTCAGTAAAGAATTATTTGGGTATCCTTATGGGGAGCATCTGAAACAGGTACAAGATTTTGTGGAGAATCACCGTTTTGATGGCGTTTAGGCGCCCCATCCATGAAATCGTAAGTTTAGCCCATTTTGCCATATCGTTTCGCAGTGTCAATAACATGGGGGGGAGGTTGGCATCATACAGGGTGTTGAGGTCTCGTGTAACGTTGTTGCCCAGTTATAGCAGGGTAGTGAAGCTCACTTTCAATCCTAGTGGGGTGAATCCCTCCACCTGATTGTCTCTGCTTTTGTCGAGCGGGAGGAGGATTGATTTCCCTGTATTGATTTTCAGGCCCGCCATCTGCCCATATTCCTCAATGATATTCAGAGCTGCCGGTATGGATTCAAGTGGGTGAGTGAGATGTAGCAGTATGTCATCGGCGTAGAGGCCTAGTTTGTATTCCTTGTCTCCCACCCTGATCCCCCGGACACCGGTGTCTAGTCTCAGTTGCTGCGCTAAGGGTTCGAGAGATAGGACAAACAAAATGGCAGACAGCGGGCATCCCTGCCTTGTTCCTCTTTCCAGGGGGAACCATCTGGAGTAGCCTCCTTTGACTGAGAATGATGTTCGCTGGGATGTATAGAGTGCTTTTATGGCAAGGCGCAGCTTTGGGCCGAGGCCTACCTCGACGAGGACCTTTTCCAGGAAGTCCCAGTCCAGCCTGTCGAAGGCTTTCTCAGCGTCCAAAGACAGAAGGGCTGGGTCCCCCGGCATTTTCCGAGCCTCGTGAATCAGATGGAGCGTTTTCCTCATGGTGTCAGCATCTTGTCTTCCCATCACAAAACCCACTTGGTCTGGGTTCCCCAATCGTGGTAAGTGGACTTCTATACGGGCTGCTATGACTCTTGCGTATATCCTGGCATCAATATTGAGGAGCGATATGGGGCGATACGATCCACATAGTTTCGGGTCTCTGCCTTCTTTGGGTATGACAGTAAGTAGAGCTTGTTCGAAGGAAGGGGGTGCTTTGCCTGTTTCGAAGATATCATTGAAGAGTGTTGTTAGGAATGGAACAATATACGAGGAGAACGATTTATAGAAGCCTGGGGTGAATCCGTCATCTCCGGGGGACTACCCTGATTTGAGCCGCTTGATAGAGTCGGCGACTACCTCCTCAGTGACAGGAACGTCGAGAGCTTCAGATTCTGCACATGTTAGTGATGGTAGTTTGACGTTTTTGAGGTATGCATCTATGGCATTTGGCGGGGAGGGCGGGTCACACGTGTATAGATCTTCATAGAAGAATGCAAAAGCTTCCTGAATCCCCTGGGGAGAGGTTTCTGTGGTGTCCAGGAGTGTGCCGTCAGTCCTTTCTATGGTTTCCACCCATCTCTCGGCTCTCTGTGCGTGCAGCCTTGCCGCTAGGAGAGCGTCCGTCTTATCACCTTTTTCATAGAATTTTTGCTTTAGGTATTGTAGGGTTTGGGTTATTTTACCGACTTCCTGTATTTTGAGCTCTTCTCTAAGTTCCTTGGCTTCATTGATATATCGTGTTCTTTCAAGCGGTTTTGATTGGGCTTGCTTCTCTGCCAGATTCAGTTTCTTCCTAATGTTTTTTTCGATTAGGGCTCGCTCTCTCTTTTTGTGGGCTCCCTCTCTGATATGGACACCCCTCCAGGTAGCTTTGGCTGCTTCCCACACTGTGATCTTCGAGACCTCCCCTGTATCGTTCAATGTGAAAAATTGTTTGATTTCGTTTTTCAAGGTCGTCTCTGAACACCGTGTCCTTCCATATGGAATCATTGCACCTCCATTTTGTGATTAGGGGAATTCGATTCACCCAGTCTATTTCTGCCAAGACCATGTCATGGTCGGACCATGAGATCGGGTATATGTCTATGGCCGTGGTTTCTCGCACAATGCCTTCGTATAAGAACAAGTAATCAATCCGTGTGAGAATTTCATGTGGGATGGAGCAGAAGGTGAAACCACGGTCCGTGGGGTGGAGATGACACCAACTGTCACTTAAGCCAAATGTTGAAAGAGCCACCTTTATATCAGCTGCGTCATTCGTGTGAGATGGTTTGGGTGTGTCGGTCTTACTTTGCTTGTCTAGAGAACTGTCCACCCACAAGTTGAAATCTCCACCAAGGACCGTGTGTCCTTGTGCCATGTTGAACACGTTTTCCATCGCTTTATGGAGGAACCTCTTCTGGCCCTGATTGGGGGCATAGACTGTAGCTAGAGTGACAGGAGTATCCTGTATGAGCCCCATTATAACCGCCGCTCTACCCTCCGTGTCGACCCAGGTGCTGTGAATCGACATACGAAGGTTCTTCCGTATTAGTATCCCTACCCCTGCCTTTTTTGATATTCCGGAGCTCCACAGGGAATAGCCGATAGCTCCTGTCGGAATAGTTATTTCCATTCCCCTGAGGTAGTGTGTCTCTTGAATGAACAGAATGTCAATTTTGGAGCGCTTGAATTCTATCGCCACCAATGAGTGCTTCGTGGGGGAGTTTAGACCCTTAACGTTAACCGTGCATATGCGTAGACAATCGTTGTTAGGTGTGCTTGCCATCGAGGATTTTTAGGGAACATTTTATTGATCTCTGTGCCTGTCGTGGTGCCTCTGTTAGTCTTCGTGTCCGTAAGTTCAATGTGTGTGCTTCGCCATTAGAAAGAAGCAGAGTCAGTTCAGCATCTTTTCGCACGTAGGCCCTGCATTCTGAGCAGAAAGTCTGTAAAGGTCCAACATTTTCATCCCAACCCTCTCCCCACCCTCCAGGAATAGGGCGGCCCAATATAGGGTCACCCACGCCCATCTCCTCCCGCGGCATCCGATTCTGCTGGGTTGACTTCACCCAACCGATATCGAACCACCAGTACGAACCACACAACAATCGGTCCAATGAACAAGAAAACACAACATAACTTTAACTTTTGAGCCCCCCAATCGTATCACTCGAAACCTGGAAGCAAAAGGCTTTCCATGTCATCAGGCAAGATTATTTCAGCAGTAGCCCCTTGTCCAGGTGTAAACAAGTTCATCAACATTTCCCCCCCTTGACCCCGGCCTGTACCTCATTTCAATGGGTTCACCACAGCATATGTGTCACCCACTGTAGTTCCGCCGTTTGAAATGTCACATTATGGTGGGCGGTCGAGATGATGGAAGCGTCAGTGTTCCATATCCGAGGAAGCATTCATCCTCCTGAATTTCCTAGAGCCCTGCATTCTCCTTCTTCGAGGGCCTTTACTTTGCCATGGGCCTTCAGCATTTTTCTGTGCCGGCACGTCAGCTCCGTCTGCCTGGGGACCTAGTAGATCTGTGATGGCGTTGGCAATGTCTCTTTCAGAGGTTACTTTCATCCCTGTGCCCTCCCATTCGAATGAGAGGGAGAATGGGTAGCCCCATCGGTATCTGATGCCTTTGTCCTTGAGGAGTTTCGTAATCGGTAGGCACTTCTTTCGTAGCGCCAGTGTGAGAGAGGACAGGTCCTGGAAGAAGACAATCGACAACCCCCCCAAGGAGATCTGTGGTGTGAGTCTGGCCTTCTCCAAGATCCGGGCCCTGTCTGCATAATTGTGGAACCGGGCTAGGACCGATCTCGGGCCGCCTGGTTTTCCCCCAGCTCTGTGGATTCTGTCAATTTTTGGCTCGTC
The DNA here is from genome assembly GCF_040938575.1 of Ambystoma mexicanum. Lineage (NCBI taxonomy): Eukaryota > Metazoa > Chordata > Amphibia > Caudata > Ambystomatidae > Ambystoma > Ambystoma mexicanum. The sequence goes on from NC_090925.1 coordinate 786,930,257, forward strand.
TATTCCATCATCTTCAAATAATAGTTTCAAGATCTCATGCAGAGTTTTTTTAAGATGAGTTCCTGTTTCCTCATCTGTTTCAGGGACGCCAAAGACACGTATATTGTTTCGACGCTCTCTATTTTCCAAATCATCGACCTTTAGACAGAGTTCCTCCTCCTTGCTCTCAAGTTCTGCAAGGCGATGATCGATCTGCATTTCCAGTGTGCTTGATGAGGATTGGTTGTGCTCGACCTCCTCAAGCCTCTCCTCCATTTTATCAATTCTGTTTGTGATCTTGTTGATTTTGTTTCCAATGTGTGCCCTCATCCCTTTCATCTTGGAAAGGAGATCAGCAATATCGCCCTTGGTCAGTGCCTCTTCAGCATTCTTGGAAGCCACGTTCGAAGGATCGCGCCGGGGGAATGCTTCCGAGGACTGTACAAACTTGAATTTGGCCAGTTTTAGTTTAATGTTCATGAATTCAAAATGCACCAGCGGTCCATTGAGCAAGACCAATTTAGTACCAGGCCACACCACGGCCGACTGGTAGAAGGGTGGATGAGGATCTGCGACACGGTGGGGACCATATGGGTACGAGGCTTATGTGTCAATTATTTTCCCACCGCATACATGGGGCATGGTTAGCTCAAACAGCTTGGGCATGCTCGATTCACTGGCGGAGTGGGGACAAGGGCCGTGTAATGGATCCACTCTTCGGTACAAGTGGGATTCAGCTTTGGTTTCCGGATGGAGGAGGATGCTTTGCGTGACTGAGGAGGGCACACGCCCCAGGATTTGGAGCCCAACCCTCAGGTTGCCGGGTGTCTTGTGCGTCGATAAGGCTGAGACCACCGCAGAATACGGCCAGGAGGAGGGGGGGTCCAGCCAAAGGATTGATTCTCCTTCCAGTGATGGGGCCCAGAGTGTAATAGCTCAGGGCACTCTGTTAACGGCCTTATTTCAGGCCTCCTGACCAATGGCGTAGCTCAGGGAGAGTCAGATCCCCACCAGGGCTCCGGTTCTCAGGGGAAATTATGTACTCTACTCACGGTTGTGGCCAGTGGGCCCCGGAGGGAGCGAGCATCCTGCTCTGTGCCGGGTGTCTGGGTGGTCCAGGGCTCCACTGCGCTTCGGTGCCGTATTACTTTGGCAGGCCGGACGTGTGTTCAGGGCCACGAGTGTGTCCTTCCGTTCTAGTGGCGAGCCGGAGCCCTGAGGCCTCCACACCAGTCCGAAGTCGAGGTTGATGTACGTGGGGGTGGGAGGGTGCCAGTTCCACGCTGCGCCTCAGCACTCCTCCGCTGTGCGAGGCTGCTCCCGGTTCGATGCAGGACTGTAGCGGAGCTTCGGCTGGGCGGGACTCGAGTTGCGCGCGAAGCTTGGATTCAGGTGCGGGGACGGGGGCCGCCTCAGTTGGTCGTTTTGAAGTGAAGTCTTCACCGATTCGTTCCGGGATTTTTGCCACTGGTGGGGGGGGGCGTTCCTAGAGCTCTGTGCCTGATGTCAGCCATGGGGGGGGTCCTCAAAGCGGGGGCTCAGACCTACTATGAGATCGTTGTGGCGCGAGTTCAAGCTGAGCACGACATCATCCGCGCGCCCCCTGGTGGCCGATCAATAATTAATCTTTTAACATATATCAAAGAACTATAAACCTCCTTTAAAAAAGGAATTTTTTGCAACACATTCAGAGGTGTGTCATTATCAGCAGCATATGCTGGGGAATCAGAGTAGACATTTGTCCTTGCCGAGGGCCAGGCCCACTGCCCAGGCAGCAAAGTTATATCACAATTTGTGTAACTTACTTTTTGACACTTTCAAAAAAGTAAAACACAGGACAGATTTGCAAAAGCATGCTTTCAGGTCTTTGCTGATCCTCGCGCAGGTTTGTTGTAATCTAATGCTGCCCTTGAGGCTGTAGCCACAAGCAGAATATTTTTTCTCATTCAAACCTATCCCAATTTCGAAAAATATGGCTGGGCCCTGGTGACCATGGCTACCTTAACCCTGCTGCTGGTCCCTTGTGGTCATGGCCAGTAGCCAGATGGTCCGGGCCTTGGCCTTTGGCCATGAGTGAACAATCTGGCCACTTCCCATGGCCACAGTCACCAAAGCTATATCACAATTTTGTGTACCTACATTATGACATTTTTCCAAAAATAAAACGCAGACACATTTGCAAAAACCATGCTTTCAGGTCCATGCCAATGCTCCTTGCACGAGTTTGCTGCAAATCCGTCCATGTTTTATTTTTAGAAAAGTGTCAAAATGTGCATACAAACAATAGTCACATCTATGGGAATAGTTGCCCCACATGACCTGCAATCATGAGAATCCCTCTCGATCAAGCTACCACTAAAGGACTCCCAAGCACTTACTATGCATGTAATTTACAGACCCCCTGGGCCCACTGGCACATTTGAAGAGGACCTGCATAACTCAATTGCTACTAATCTCAAACCCACCTCCCAAGTACTGTTGCTTGGTGACTTCAACCTGATCCCTCGGACAAACAGGCCCTGCAAATAGTTAACTCCCTTAATGCATTAGGATTAACACAAAAGGTGCACGCTCCCACCCATATCAAGGGCAGAACCCTGGACTGGGTAGCCGACCACAACTGTATAGCTCCTATTACCTCTATTTCTCCCCTATCCTGGACTGACCATTTCCTCGTGTCCTTGACACTCTCCACTACCAGACAGAGACTCGTAGCTCCCCAAGTAGCGCCACCTTGTCTAACTAGATAAAAAAGAATATAACAGTGGATAGTGTGATCCCCAATATTCTACCCACCCTAAATTCTCTGCCAGACAGCCTTGACCCAAGTACTTTGGTATAGGAATATAATAAGATCATGCTCTCCACTCGGGACAAAGTCGCCCCTCTCAAACTGAGAGCTATTAAAGCAAAATGACACCCTAACAAGTGGTTCACCCCACAACTAAAGGACCCGCGACTGTTAAAAAGAAAATGTGAAACTGACTGTCGGCTTTGCCCCTCCAATGAGAACAAAAAGAAGCTAGCGTCCACTGCATCAGATTATAAAAAAGAAATCTGCCAGGCAAAAAGAAATTCCTACAATGAACGTATAGCCAATTCCAACTCTAGTATGAAAGAATTATTCACAATCCTAAAAGAACTAGAGTGCCCCATCTCCTCACCTGATATCTGCATCAAAGACAAGAACTGGTGCTCAGAGATACAACAAGCACTAACCAATAAAATCATTGCTCTCCAAACCAAAATAAAAAACAAGAAAGACTCCCTGAATTTACCCCAACCAACTCACTATCCCCTACCAAATGTAAGTATCTCTGATCCAAATATCACATTCTGTTTCACTAAAACAACGATCCTTGAAGTGGGAAAAAAGATCCTTTCTCTCAAACCGTCTAACTGTAAAGGAGATGTCTGCCCAGCACACATTATAAAAGAGGCTGCAAGAGACCTTTCCCCTTTCATTTCCAAACTAATTAATGCCTCTTTTTCCTCTGGCACCTCTGGCACCGTCCCAGCCAATCTCAAACAATCCTGGGTACTCCTGCTTCTCAAGAAGCAAACCTTAGACCCAGTTATCGCTACCAATTACCGCCCTATCACAACGGTACCATTTTTACTCAAAATCTTTGATAAATTGCATACTTGCAGATCCAAAAACAGAACAGCACAAACTCCAAACTCCTAGGGGTCCGACAATCAGGAATCCGACCATTACATGGGATGGAAACTGCACTGATAGATCTGAAGACTCAGATCGATGAGTTGAGAGATAAAGGTAAGACAGCATTACTGCTGTTACTTGACCTCTCAGCTGCATTTGACCTGGTCGATCATAAGGTCCTCTGTAGGCATCTTGATACAGCAGCCCATTTCTCCATAGGTGCTGTTAAGGGGATAGAATCTTTCTTGAGCGACAGAACTAGCCGAGTATTCTCACTCTCAGCAGCTGCTGATCCTACCCCTATCATGTGCGGGGTCCCTCAGGGGTCCTGTGTGTCTCCCACTCATACAACATATTCACCAAGCCACTGTTCAATGATTTGGACCTTCTGGGTGTTACCTACACTAACCACACAGATGACACTCAGATTCTCCTCCCACTTTCAGGGGATCATGGCAGGGACTTGGCGTTGGTGAATAGAATCTATCTCATCATTCAGGCATGGATGGCCACTCACGGCCTATGGCTGAATGATGACAAGACAGAGTTGATAATCCTTGGCTACCCCTCCAACATCTCCAAACTAGGTCAAGAATACGCCTCCTTCATCATTGACGGTAATAACACCATTGTCTCTAAGGAGGTAAAAACACTTGGTTTTTACCTAGACGCAACAATGTCCTTTAATAAACAACTGAACTCTTTGGCTTCTACCACAGCCTACACATGCAAGCTTATTAGAGCAGGTAGGCCCTTCCTTTCTAATGACAGCTGCATCATACTGGCCAGAGCATTAATTCTGTCACGATTAGACTACTGTAACGCTCTCTACGGCAGTGCTAATAAAACCATTATCCAAAAACTCCACATACTACAAAACAACGTCATTAGAGCTGCACTAGGCATCAACAAAAGAGTGCACATCTCCGCAATCAGATGCAAATCAGATGCAAATCAGACGCCATCACAACAAAATACAACTAAAAATCGCCTCCCTGACACATAAAGCACTACACAATGTCGCACCTAGTTACCTAATTGACAGAATAACTAGAAGAACTTCCAGTAGACTGTCTAGAATTGTCAATACCAACTGCCTGCTAGTACCCAGATTCAAATCTTCTAAGATCGGCGGCAATAGTTTCCCTTTGAAGGCCGCTAAACTTTGGAACTCCCTGCCACATATGCTGAGAGCTGACCTTCCCTACTCTTTCTTTAGAAAGAACCTCATAACCCACCTCAATCTGACTGAGAATTAGTCTCCTCTGAAACGTTTGTACTCTAGCACGGCCCGCCTCCAGAATGTACATTTTTATACATCCTTATATACTATGATGTAAATAACTCTGCCTTCTGCGCAACTCGAAGATTTGTTTATTGTATATTGTACTTTCTTTTGTGTAATGTGACTATATGTATATTGCTTGTACATTATGTAACTTTTGTAAGCTTTGCATAACCTTGCTGCGCCCTGCTAGTGCCGGGTCTGGTGCGCCTTATAAATTCAATAAACAAACAAACAAACATAATTTGGCCCCCACTTGACAGAATCCATTCAGGCTTTGCACAAATATTCAAAGTTGGGTCTATAATCTGTATGCAAACATTTGTGCAGATTCATCAAACGTCACCAAATGTATAAGTCTTTCATATATTTGTGGCCCCCCTCTAATTTTGCGTCCTCTTGGTGAGACAGCGCCAACCTTTGCATAACCATTCAGGGTCAGGTCTAAAATTATATTGCAAAGTTACATGCAGTTTCATTGAGTGGCGCCAATGTTATAAGCCATCCAAAAACTGCTTTTCACCGACCATGTAATGCAGAAATATGCATGGATATCCCTAAACATCTGAGATGTTCGCGAACATCACTGGAAGATCCCTGAACATCTGAGATGGTTGTGTATATCAGAGAGGAAAAAACACCAGATTTTGGGATTTTTATGGCCATATCCTTCCCATTCTCATAACCCCCACCTCCCTAGAGATAGTTTCATTTGTTTGACAAGTGCAATGTTGTGTTTTTTAAATATGTTTTACTGCGATGTCTCCGGACCACAGGCGCTGTTTGCAAATCCAACATGGCGTCCATTTAAAAAGTTTTGACGCATCTCACGTTTTTAATCGGCCAATCAGTGGGCACATTCAATGTCCACGAATGTCACGCTGCTCTCTGATTGGTCCAGAGGTGTCTGCGGACTCCGAATCAGGAAATGAGTCAGTGGACCAGACCCAGATATCACTAATTATTATTTTGTACCTACTTTTTGCCAATTTATTTTTAAAAAATAACTGGACGGATTTACACCAAATTTACAAAAGGGTGCTTCCGGGACCAAGCCGCCACTCCTGGTGTGAATTTGCTGAAAATCCCTCCAGCGGTTTGGACTGTAGGCACGAGCGCATCTTTTTTTCCATTGAGCCTATAAGGATTTCCACAAATTTTGGGATGCCCCTATAACTTTGCCCCCCCTGGATGGAACCACACCAAACTTCACAAAACCATTCTGAGGGGGCCATATACTTTATTTGCAAAGGGGGGGGGCAAAGTTATGAGTCATCCAAACGTGCTCTTTCTGTGAGTTGAGCAACTTAACTATAACTGCAGGGCCGCTATATATATGTTCGACTGGGAACAATACATTATTAATGTGCAAACGAGGAAAGTGACCTCTTTACAAAAATTTCAAATGAATTTTGTGAAGTGAAAAGCCAGGACCTTCAGCCACTTAAATGTTACACCACATTCACTACGATGCTTAAAAAGGAGTTAACATTACCTTTAAAACTAAGTGAAGTGCTTCAAATGAATAAAAACTTAAACAGCAACGAGTATGTAGACTGAGGGAAGGGTGTTTTATAAACTCCAATCTTTAATGGCCTTTAATATACTAGAGAGGGTGTGTGGGTAGCTATGCAGGAAAGGTGGGTACAGAGTAGTATGTCCCACCTACAGTTGGGAAAGAAGTGTAGTAGGGGACGGCCTCCATTCCATACAGTAGGGAAAGTTACAGAGCAGGGGTTTCTTTTTTGGTGTGCATTTTAATTTGTTACACACTCACAATATTGTTGAAATCTTGTGTCACTGCAGGTATTTTTAAAAAGCACTATGTGAGAATTTGACAATTATATGTTCTTCCACAAAGTGTTTCTTTTTATTATTCACTGCAGGATTTTTTGTCTGCAAGAATATGATATAGAACGTTTAGCTCATCACCTGTCCTGGACATTCCTCTGTACCTGAGGTCTGAAAGAGAGTTAATCACCGGAAGTACTGCTGTGTGACAATTACTACTGAGCAAGTGGAAAATGGAATGATTACTTGGGCATGTGATGTCAGTAGCTGGCAAATGTCTGTCTAAAAACCGTTGTCTTTGACTCTGCTGGATTTTAACAGGACTTCCGTAGATGGAACCGATATGTAGCGGGGTGATCTTCCAATACACCTTATTGGGCGACAGGTGTAGGCTGGGCACCCAATACACAGCTTAACCCTTCACTTATACCTTGACCCGCCTCTTACCTGTTTCCAAACCCTGCTCTCCTGGGTTCAAGATCACCCCAGTGTACCTCACTAGGAAGGTGGTAAGGGTAGGGAAGATCAAGAGGTTAGGGCAGGCCGGTTCCCCCACAACCCCCAAGGAGAAAATGCAAGGTTAGAGTAACTGGAGCACAAAAAGAGAGGCAGACAAAAGGAATGCTGGTGTACAGTACTTTTTAGTTGGTAAACTTACTTATATACTTTTTCGGTACACCAGCAGGGTTGTGCGAGTTTTTACAAAAAGCGGCAGAACACAAAACACTATATACAACTTAAGTTACTCCTAAGCAGCTATGGTACTAAAAAAAGAAAACACAAAAATATAAAAAGAGTCCTTTAAAAATATGAAAGTGTCTTTAAAAATGTATACAAAGTCTATACAGTGCACTATATTAAAAACTATTTATAAAGACCTTACTTGCAAGACAGACTGGCCATGGCTGTCTCAAGGTCTCTGGCTGCTGCTCTCTCGATCTTCTGTCTTCGTGCGCTCCTCTGTGATGGCTGTCGGGGCAGATGACGGCAGCAGACAGAAGCAGACAGCAGCACGGGTGGCAGCAGGCAGCAGCAGTGTGGGGGACCCCAAAAGTCCTTGTTTGGGCTGGGCTGCGTAGCCAGCAGCAGCCCAGCACTTATATTCAGCTTGTGCCCTCCCCCACAACTCCACTCCACCTGGGCCACGTCGGTAAAGTGTGGCCCAGGGAGTTCAGGTGGGGCACCTACAGGGGTGGGCTGGCAAGAGGTTCAAGGGGACAATTGCCCCCCAAGCTGGTTGGGCTGTTGATGCATCGGCCAGAGCTCCAAAATGTAAAAGAAATGATCGAAGAAGAGAAAATTCTTCAGAATCTGGCCTGCCATAAAGGAACCGAGTGCTGCAAAGCCTGCTCAGATTCTCTTTAACTGTGCCAAGGCCTTCATCTGGATTTCAGCAATGATGTAAATGTGCCCGTATGGTCCCCACACATGGGCCTCCACAGAGAGTGATAGGGAGAGGAGTCTAGGCTGAAGAGGCATGTTCATGCCACCCAGGAGCAATGTATGCATTTAAAAAACAGATTCTATGACCCTTAAGGGTAATGTTGGCACCACTGCTCCCCAGACACCATTGGTCTGTGACAATCCGCAGCAGCTTATCACGACTCCTACTTGCCAAGGAAGCAAGGGTCCATGCCTTAGAGTTTGCCCTCAGTCGATTCGATACGAACGCTTCACCTATATTCTGGTGAATTTCTTGATCATCATTGTGTTCATGCAAAGAGAATTTAATAGCACCCTTAATAGCACCCATGGATGTTATTTATATAGTGGTTATAGTAATGGCTGTTGGACTGTTTCGGATACTTACTTTTGTACACAGTTGGAAAACACACATAGAAAGATGTAATATTCAGGCATTAATTATTAGAAGACTACACACTAAGGTGGTCATTCAGAGCTAGGTGGATTTTAAAATACCTCTGAAGAAAATCTCCAGCTCCTACCATGGTATTACTCAGTTTACCATCAGTAGAGGTGGTATTTCTGGAATACCTCAAGTGACATTTCAGAAATGCAACCTCTGATGGCAGCATTGTAAAATGTTTTTTTAAACATTTTCTTTCAGCCATTTTCAGTATCAAGGTGGAGGTAAAAATAGGTGGAGGTTCTGCAAAATGTCTGCCAAAAATACTACAGGCGGTATTCCCATGGAATACCAGTTATGGTAGTTGATCAAACCCTGAATTAGGTGGACAGTAAAATCAACAGTATTTGTCAAACACTGACGATTTTACTGTAACCACCCAACTCTAAATGAGCCCCGGTCTGTGATAGCTTTTCATTGTCTTGTCCAGAACACTCTTCTCTTGTGTGACCACAAAAGACGCCCATGCAGATCAACACCAGATTCAGATATAAAGACGCCCATGCAAATCAACACCAGGTTCAGATATAAAGACGCCCATGCAAATCAACACCAGGTTCAGATATAAAGACGCCCATGCAAATCAACACCAGGTTCAGATATAAAGACGCCCATGCAAATCAACACCAGGTTCAGATATAAAGACGCCCATGCAAATCAACACCAGGTTCAGATATAAAGACGCCCATGCAAATCAACACCAGGTTCAGATATAAAGACGCCCATGCAAATCAACACCAGGTTCAGATATAAAGACGCCCATGCAAATCAACACCAGGTTCAGATATAAAGACGCCCATGCAAATAAACACCAGGTTCAGATATAAAGACGCCCATGCAAATCAACACCAGGTTCAGATATAAAGACGCCCATGCAAATCAACACCAGGTTCAGATATATAGCTACAGAGTCAAATGAACACAGATACATCCTTCCACATATACTTTACTGTCACAAATACTCTCAAACACATTACCCCAGTCACAGAAACTGACACAGACACACATGCACCTTATTGGAAAAAACACATAAATATGATAGGCCCTCTCCATCACCAGGTCCAAGGCGTATTCCCCTCGCAGTTGTCTCTGCTTCTGTGAGTTGGAATATGCAGCCGACTTTCCAAGAAAGTGCAACTTGGGAGCACAGAAAAAGTCCACTCACCGTTTTTCGCTCTGCATTATCCAAGTGCAGGCCCCATTGCCACAATTACCAGCAAGTCCCTTACCACGGCTTCTTGTCGTGTCTGGCAGAGGATGATTGGCAAATCAAGGTGGTCTACTGTCTAACTGAAAGCAAGGCAACAGAAGGTGGTGAGGGGCAAGGAATGGGCTTGGTGTGATGGACAATAAAAGGGCATGGGTGGCAAGGAATCAGTGATTGAGCAATGTGGGCAAGGGAAGGAGGTGCGTACAAGGGAAGGGAAGGGGATTGAGTTAATAGGATGGAGCAAAAGGAGAAACAGGGGGTTAATTGTAAGAAACGCTGTTAATGTGGTGCAAGGGAAGGACACTGGAGGAGGATGGGTAAATGAGACAGAGGAACACATTTGGAATGGTAGGTCAGCAGTTTGACTGTTGCTGAGATCTGTGTTTGACCTACATGCTAATGCAACCGATTGCTGGACTGGCATGACCCCCTTTATTTTTTCTAAGTAATGCACACTTGCTTTTTGAGCATATGTTTCAATTACTACTTTTCTTATATTCTTCAGGTCGCTTTATCATGTGACTTGTTGATTTGAAAGTACATACTAAGATTATAGTGATAGCACATTTTCATTATAATTATAGTCTTAGTCTGTTTCTCATATGTATTTGCCTCAGGATACACATGATTAATAGGCTTCGCTCTTGCAGATACATTGGTGCTTCAAAAATCAGATTTATTGAGCAGTATACTAGTTTAGCCATGGAATAACAACTTTGCAGACGGCATTTTCTTTTGTTTCTAATATTGAGGATGGAACAGGAGTAGATGAAGTCTCTGCTTCTTTCTGAATTGGAAACTTTGGAACCAGGAAGACAGAGCTCAAATCCCACCTTTCACACTTCATCAATTATGTGATCCTGAGCAAATCATGTTTCCTCACTGTGCCTTATTTTCCTTAACTATCTGTAGAGAAAGCCTCACTCATATGGGTTTACACTCTATAGTGTAAGTCTATAAATCTTTTAAACAATGTATGTTAAGCATGCGCGTGAGGAGGCAAGATGACATGAGCTTGTGTTGTAGGGGTTGGGTACAGAGGGTGCAGGAATGGGTTTTATGTTGTGAGCTTGGGAGGCAGAAATCCAGGTGTGGGTATTTTTTCCATGCTAGCTTGTGTTTGATTCTGCCCAAACCCAGACCCCTGCTTCAGCAATGGCTCTGCACAATCAATTAATTCTCTTCTTTACATTGTTCTAAAACTAAATATGAGATGGGATGTAAGGAGGTGTAGCTTGCTGTCAAATTACAAATTGTAAAACATTGAAAACTGGCCTCAAATCCTATCTCTCCTATTTTACCAATTATATAGGTTGGGGAGGTAGCTCAGCGCCAACGCGTTTGTCTTGGAAGCAAGACAACGCATAGCAACACAGGTACAAATCCCGGTCTCCTGCTTAGAAACAGCACTCCTGTATTAAGCGTGTGATACAAGAACGATTATAATCATATTATCCTGGTGAAATAATGTTACTATGTTGGGTATGTGGGAGAATTTCCAATGGTCCGGGTCTGTAAGAAACCACAAACATAACTGAAAAATATGCTGCATACAGGGAAAGTAAAGTCAGTAATGTCGTACTATGTATACTTGAGGTTGTGCGGGAGGGGGAAAGAAGTCGAGGAACCGCGCAAGTGGACGGGGTTGGTCTACTTTTTTCAGAGGGTGGATGCCGCCCTCACACCTTGTGTGTTTAAGAAATAAACAAAATAAAAATAATATTAACGGGCCGCATTCGGGAATCGAATTCTGGCCTTGCCGCAGCAATTGTTGGTCGTGGAGCTGCAAATTGTCTCATATTTACATCTTACTATACAGGACATGTTGTGTTACAGGTTCTCAGATTTAAAAGGTGCATGCATTTTACACTTCACCAGCAAGGTAATATAAAATATGTTATCTTAGCAAATGCTTTTTGTCGTGTGTGATTTTTTTCAATCGTGACAGACACGCCTAAATGAACTGTGCATATTTTACTTTGCCGCCCCCTGACGTAACTTCCCAATGCTTGTCATTTACCACCACTTTTTTGTTTTTAGGACCTGAGGCCTGGCAATGATATTACTTGTTCTGGAAGTTAGGGCTGCTCTACTGGGGGCTCGGAGCATAGCAATATGGGCCAGAATAGTAAGCTTTTCCCCGAGGCCAAATGTTGCCGGTCCTCCCCTGGCCACCTATCAGGGAGAGGTGGCCTTTTGATTTAAAACCAGCCCCATGGGGCTAAAAACACATTTGGCCCTCTCCACCTATGGGGAGCTCCAGTCATCAAAGTGCCTGGGGCACAGCAATCAGTGACCACCTGGGAGGTGGCAGCAGCAGTGTTCACAGTGCTCCCCTAACAGGGGGAGTGCCAGCATCGATGCCCAGGCCTTGGCGGTGTAACGCATACATGCCAACCCCCCCGATTTAGGTGGGAGACTCCCGATTTTTTGATGAAAAATAGTGCTATTTTTTTACTTACTCCTGCCTAAAATAATGAAATCCCCAATACAATCCTATGGGCAAATTCCTGTCTCCCGCTTTCTGTTTCAAAATCTCCCTCCCAGGTGGTCGAGAATGTTGGCATGTATGGTAACGGCACAGAGCACAGTGCCTCTAACCCTTTAGCAGGGTTTTTACGTTATATCTGGCACTCATGCCAGCTTTTTTAAAAAAAAATTCAGAGTAAAGAGACCCTCACATGCACGCGCACACACGAGGGTCCCTTACTCTAGCTTTTCCCTTTAATCCATGGTGTGGCTCTCACGCTGGGGTTCCGATTTGTTTGCTTTTCTTATATGTTGGTGTCCCCGGCATGGCTTTATGGGCCAGGGATCCTTCCTTCAATCCCCCAACCGGGGGTTACAGATATAGCTCAAGCGGCAGAAGGCACACCTGGTTCCACCAGTAACCATTTACAGCTGAAATTAAGCCAGTAACTCCTCTGAGCAAACTGCTTAGAAATACACTGGCAGGCTAAAGTTTGATGTACTGATTTATTTAGAGAGGTCAAAGAGATCCAAGGAGGATGTGTTTTGGGCAGGAAGGGGCAGTTAGTGGGTGGGAAAGGCCATATGGTTGTCATTGCAATGGGCAGTCAATGGGTGCGTAATTAACGAAAAAACACCCACAAGCTCTGTGTCCCACTTCAAATGTCATCTCCCCCCCCCCCATCTGTACTCCAATGCAAAGGTTTCGTTTATAGGTGGTGCTTAAGCGCCATCTAATAGCCTAAACTGAGACTCTTATTCTGGCCATTAGCCTTTCTAACATTCCAGACTCACCCATTATGAGGAACAAGAGGACAGACCGGCGTGAGCAGTGCCCCATGATGTCAGTCTCGGATACTCTTCTGGGGTGTCTTTGTTGGTGAGTCGGCTCAATCCAGCGAAGAAGGCTCCCTTCCTTCCCAGTTTGTGTGCAGGAATGATGGGTCAGCCAAGATGCTGCCAGCCTCTTCTGGAAGATCAGGTCTCGCCCCTCCAGTTTTATCTCCCCTGCCCCTGTTTGCTCCTCCCCTACATCCTCTTTTATGGGTTCTCCTCTCGCCCCTCCACACCCTCACCCTTTTAATCTCCTCATCCGGTGACGGCCAGGCCCTTGTTTTGGGACCAGCCACATAGGTGTAACCGGGCGCAATCGTTTTCCTCCTGGAAACAGGGATGCAGACAGAGGCAGGCCGAGGCCGCCAGAACTCACTTAAACCACTAAGGCAACTCTGGGGGGTACTAGGTTCGGCCAATCGCTCTCTGATAGGGTCCTTTTCGCAGGTATCGTAAATCTGTGCCCGTTTATTTCCTAGTAATGAGCGTTAGGTGTACAATAATTAAATGTACACATAAAAAGTTCAGGTATTTCCAATAACCATTTTCAGGAGGAGATTTCCTGGAGATACAATGCTGGCAACGCCCAGTGGCTCAGACACACACATGACATTAATACACGAAGTAATACAGCAATTAAAACTGAGTGACGGTCACCCAATGGTAAAACGACTTTAAAAGCAGTGACTGATCCTCCAGGACTTTACTAAATCCCAGCTTTGCACACTTCCTTGCTGGTGTGCTCCACGCCTGCCTGTAAAGGATGCCTCACGGGCCACCTGCCCTGTGACATTGCCCCAGTGCAACATGGGTCAGGACTTCCTTAATGACAACACCTGGGCCTCAGCAGTGTCACGTGGGTTAATGCGTGTGCACGTGAGTAACTTTGCCTGACTCCATTGCATACTCTGCGATTGGGACACTCAGTGCAAACCAGTAACTCAAGTAATCATCTGAGCTTTCAATAAATAGATACAACTAGCAAAAACTACCTGTACCCCGCACTGGTTCTGTAGACAGACATCATAACACTCTCATCAACTGCTGAAAATCAATGATCCTATAGGTCACTGTTCGAAGTTGCGTATCTAGTGATGCGCTTTGCACTCTGAAGTAAACTGCACTGAGAAGGGGTGCGTGTGGCTTGCTGACATATCCTGCACGATGCGTGGAGGTGAGAGTAGGCATGCTGCAGCATACTGGGACCTTCTGTGCGTTCTCCCACCTGTCGCCTCACTCTCGCCCCTTGTGGTGCATTGCAGTGCAAATATCTCAGAAACGGTGCATCCTAGAGCCCTGTAGTGTGGTTTTTCGGTCCTTTGAGTTTTGTTCCTCACGTCGAGAAGCTAAAATTAGCCTTGTCTGGTCCTTCGACGACCACATTGATGTTTTACCGATTTCAGGTAACCATCTCATGTGTGAAGCGGTGGAAATCCGGGGAAAGGGGTGGGGTGTCCAAGTGTCAAGTACCCAGTAATGTTCGGAAGGTCCTAACAGCTATTCAACATGTGGTGCAGATTGGTAGAACGGTGTGGAATTGTATAAGGAACAAACAACACATGTTCTGCTTTATAGAGATAGAGATTAGCACATGGAGATCATTAGCGACCTCCTCGCAAACAATGTGAATATTTGAGCGCAGTCAATAACTAATAGTATTGACTGCATTCTGACCATTCCTCTTTGCAAAGCAGATAGGGAAACAACAATGCAATCCGCAAGCATGTTTTCTGTCAACAAGGCACTTCTTTTCTGGGAGGACCTTTTTTCATGGAAACATCCTATTTAATACTCAAAAAAGGAAGCTACAACATGGGAATATGCTCTCACTTTCTGACAGATAAACCATTTACTTTTACATGACATCTCATGCATGTGCGTGTCAAACTCAATTCAGTCTAACCACTTTTTCAATTAATATTCTTAACTTATGAAGACAACCTTCCTATTTAAACCTACGAACTAGAACAACATCCAATTTACTGAGTTTGTCTACTTACTTTACTCACTATAAAAGTAACGTTTTTACCTCCCCTCAAAAACTCTAAAACATGTGTTGCTAAAACCACTATTTGCTTATAGCCAAGCTGAGTGAGGTAGAGAAAACATACTTGTAGTTCCATATATTTGTTGAGGGTAAAAGGTGCTTCACCCAGAAATGCTTTACAAAAGCAAATAGCCAAAGGATGGGCAGTCCTGGGCCAGGTGTCATACATTGGTGAGACAGACAGGGAGCCATTGAAGAGTGGATGTTCGGAAATGAACGGAAGAGCTATCAGGGACAAGACAGACATGATACAGACAGTGGCATGTGGGAGGGCATAATGCAGAATGGAGTAAGAGGTGATAGGAAGGCAGGTAGGGGAAGTATCTTGGGGGTGGGTAGTGTGAGAAACCAGAAGTTGTCTCACCCACTAGTCCCCAGGGATCTGTCATCCAGGTGGCCAGGACACAGCCATCGCTTTTGGATCCAGTTCCTGGGGGTGGACCAGTGCGGGAGGATCACCTGGGTGAGGGGTCTTCAGGGAGTGGGAGTGGGACACCGGATGGTGAGACGTGGTATCCCCTTCCTTGTAACACCTTTACCCCGTCCTACCAGGTAGGATATTTAGGAACTCTACCCCTCACGCCCTTTACAACACAAACACTTTCTCACGGACAGCCTGCTATGAGAGAAAACAGACTAACAACCGAGCAGCATACCTGACGTGTCGCAACACAATGGTCAGATGAGGTCAGGCAATTACTGACCATCGCACACACCTGACTTCCATTACACTTCCGCACACGAATAAAAGGCGGAGCACAAGAGCACACTCTAAGTGAGGCAAAGCACACGAGGAAACAGCAGTTTCAAGACGGCAGCTGAATGAGAGAGGTAAGACAACAAAACAGGAGGGGATCGCAAGGAGGGAAATTCCCTTGACCTTTTTGACAAGGAACTGTTACAAAGAAAGCATAAGACCACGAAACCAGGCTTAAGAATCCTGCATTGTGTGTCGGAGATACCCAAGGGCCTCCCTCATCAGTACTCAAGGTGGGGAGAATCAACAGCTGCCATGGTACCGTCCTTGGGTACAAGAACAAAGCAGCTTCAGTGAAGTCAACACAGCCGGTGAGTTGGGAGACCAATACAAAACTGGTCTGTGTTGAAGCCAAAGTTGCAAGCAGCAACATTTTATGGTGAGCTCCTGAACAAACATTGTTAGAATACGTGTGATAAGAAAAGCCAGTGAAGTTGAACTGCTGATCAGTGATTGAACTTTAAAGCAAGCTGCAATTCCTTTAAGAGAGTAGTCAAGCACTGTGTGGGTGCTCAATCGAAGGTCTCTGTAAGGTATCCATCCGAGAAGTGATAACAGTAGATAAATCTGGTCCGAGGCCGGTTTAGGGAGACCAATTAAAAAAGAACAAATAAATGTGAATCGAAAGTGGTCCTGCGACGGGTCAAGCAAAATCCTGCACACAGTCAAAAGTTTTTGATTTTGATGAAATACAGAAAGTTTGGAAAAGTATATGAATTTGGTCTGAGCCCAGCAGAGGGAGACCAATTGAGGGAACATGGCATTGAAGCAAAAATATAGTGGAGGTTAAAAAGACAAACCTACTATGTCTTGTGATTATTCAGAATGTGCAAGTGCAGAGGGAAGAGTGGAAGTGGGGTAGGTGCTGGGGTGTCCGTGCTCATGGGTGAACAGCAGATGTAAGTGCCTCGTGTTGGTAAGTGCTATGAGACGAGGTGCCACATTAGGTGCGTAAGTGCAAGTCTACAGGATGCAGGCAGGTGGGTGCTGAGGAAAGTGCTGTGAGTAGGCAGAGGCGGGGGAGATTGGGTGTGGAAGGCTGGGACCCCGAAGGACACATAAGGGCCCTGGTCACCAATCACAGCGACTCTGAGATTAAGAGCACCTTGCTTTCTTTCTCTCCAGCATAAATGTGCCGGAAAGAATACACGCTTACTACTGCGAGGTGAGGCTGCCTCCTTGGAGCGGCCATTATAAAGTCTCTTACTGATTATTGTGCTTTTATCTTTATGCTACATTGTTACTTTGTTTTTATTTCACATCTGTTTAGCTAGTTTTGAGAATCTACTATTTTAATATTGCTGGTCCTCTGTGAGGATCTAGTTTTGCTTTGCTCGCATTCTCCCAAGTCCTCTCTCTTTGTCGAGGGTTGCGTGTCCCTCGCCTTACTTTCTTTCTCTCCAGCATAAATGTGCCACAGAGAACACCTGCACAGCAGACGGGCGCAGGGGGCACGCCATCAGCATGCCAAAGGGCGCTTAAGGCAAGCCTGTCTGTGCCCGTCCGTGCACAGACCGGGCCATGGATGCTGCCATCAAGTGGTTCTGTCCCTTCTGTGCAGAGTATATCGCAGGCAGATCCTCTTGGTCTGGCCCCAGCAGACACTATTTTTCCTTTCAATTTTGACAGAAGGTCTGTTCACAGTGTTATTTTAATGAATGACTCGAAGTCCATTATGAACAGTTTCTTGGTCAATGCGCACTCTTTGGCAGCGCATGCTCAAAATTGTAAAAACCTGGTCAAAGACTATCCCCGGGATGTTGTGTTTATTTCAGAAACCTGGCTAGGTCCTCATTCTGAACCTGTTGTGATTCAAACCCTCCCCCCCAACTATGAGCTGTAGCGCTGTGATCGCAGGCCACCACGCCCAGGCGGTGGGGTTGCTGTAATTTTTCATTCAGATTTTAAGGTTCTCCCTATCCAATTTGATCATGCATTAAATATGGATGGGATCCTTAATGTATTACACTTTCAGCTACCAAAACCTTATTTGTTCTTTTGATATACCTCTCTCAGTGCTAAGACCGCATGTTTTGTGATGAGTTTCCTGATGTCGTTGCTAAGTTGCATAAGAAATACTTTAACCTGATTAATGTTGGTATTTTCAATCATCTTACTAATAAATCCTACTGCTATAAAGCTGCTTTATTTTTGGCTACAACGTCTGATCTGGGTCTCTCCCAGCTGGTTACTTATCCTACGCATCACCTGGGGAATACCCTGGACCGTATTTTTGCTACTTGTGCAGCTTTGTCTGTTTTTCCTGCATTTCCTATCATCTGGCCTGATCATATGGTGGTCCCTTTCTCTACGACGGCGGTAGTCTCTCTTCCTCCTCACCCTCTGCAGTTTACCTTGAAGCACGGTTTGCATTCTTTTTCTCCTCAGAATCTTACTTCTCTGATCCTTGAGGACTGCATTAACGCCCCCCTCTGCATTCTTGAGACAGTTTGCCACACGTATGAAGGAATGGTTCGGTCAGAAAATGTTATTGGCCAAAAAGATGGCCAATAATAAAACAAATACCTAAAATATATATTTTTTTAAGTCCCTATGCAAAGTTTTGAGCAAATGAAGCTCAAACTTTAAAATTGCAAACACTAGGGGGCATCCATTTTGTGAAATGGATGGCGCCTGTGCTTGCGTTTGCGGCACTAAAGAAGCAAAAGCCAGCCAGCTGTAGTAAACAAAAGCTACCACTGGGTGGCTTTTGCTTCATTGGTGCCTGACTCGGAGGACGGGGACCAGAGACTACAGGCAGGAAAGCTGCAGCTGCATCTCGGTAAGTGCTATTTTCTTTTAAAAAATAAGCACTAGCTGCGGTTTTTTTTCTAAGTTTTCCGGGCTGGAGGAGCCCGGAAAACTTAGAAATAAGACCACAGCTTTTAAAACGTTGTATTTATGTTTGCGGTAGCTTCAGCTTGGAGCCCTCTGTTCTAGCTGCCATGTTCCACAACAACTGCAGACGCTGGAGCAGATGCTGTGGGATAGCTAAATATAAGGCATTACAGTAATCAATATTACTGATTACCAAGGAAGATGCCATCGGAGCATGGAATTTCAGTGGAATGCAAGGGAGAACTTTCTAAGGGTCCACAATTTGAATAGAGCCTTCTGACAGGAAAGATAAACCTGATCAGCCATGGATATCAAGGCCAAGATTTTGACACCTAGGTCCTTCACCGAAGAGACCAGAGGGGGAAAAGGACCAAGGCTTTCGGGCCAGAACTCATGGGTCCAAAACAGAGAGGGGGGGGGTGGTGCCCACCACCAAGACTTTGGTTTTCTCACAGTTCAATTTGAGCCAATTCAAGGTCATCCAATTGCCAACAGCCTTTAAGCAGCTCCACAGACGACCAGCCGTCTCAGGCTGAGTTAAGTCCAGCAGCACAATAATTTGCGTATTATGCCAAGAAGTGGCTGAATTTACATATTGAACAAGGTGGAAGACAACGAATAGCCCTGAAGGACTCCACACAGCAGTGGAACTGAAGGAGAGCAAATGGGAGGAAGGGACACAGATTGAGAACACCCTGCAAAAAAGGAAGAAAACCAGGCCAACAATTGACCAGAGAAGGCCGCAGAGAAAAGGCGGGCGATCAGGGTAGGATGGTGAATGGTGTCAAATGCCGCTGACAGATTTAACTAAATCAGGGCTCCCACCCCACCCTGGTCTACCAGACGAGCCAAATCATCAACAACTGAAACCAACACGGATTCTGTGCCTCAACCGGGGCAAACCCTGACTGAAAAGGGTCAAAGAAGCCAGATGATTCCATAAAAGCACTAAGGAGAGGGGAAAGCAAAGACTTGAGCAGTTTCATTAAAAAGGGGAGCAAAGAAATGGGGCAAAAGTTGGAAAGGACTGAGGGGTCCAAACCTGGCTTCTTCAACAATGGAATTATAAGGGCATGTTACGGTTATCAGGGATCACCCTGGAGAAAAAAGGAGTAATTGTCAGCACTGGTGAGCCAAGGGGCAATGTCGTCAGAAACACTCTTCAAAACTGAGAACGGAAGGGAATCGCTAGGGGACACTGATTTTAGACTTTTAATGGCTGCCAAAACCTCCTTAACTAAAAACACTGGAAAGGAGGACCAGAGATCAATTGCTTTGCCCAGAGGAGTGGGCGGGCTAGAAAATGGCCCAAACCGCCCCTCTTGACGGCATGTCAGATGAATTGCTTTACAAACAGTGGTTAGCTTATCATCAAAGAAGGACAACAGAGAGTCACAAAGTTCCTGAGAAGAAGGAATAGCAGGCTGAGATTTAGCTTACACAGTTAAAGATTGAACGACCGCAAATAAGGCTGTAGGTTGATCAATGGCCTGTTCAATCTTAGTGCTAAAATTGATTTGTTTAGCTACCACTATTGCTTTTCAGTATTTTATGGTAGCAAGATGATAAAGGACTCTGTCAGAAGGCAAATAAGTCATTCTCCATTTTCTTTCTGCCTGCCTGCTGTCGAGTTTAAGAGTTTTAAGTACTACTATGAACCAGGGTTCAGAGTGATGAGGTTTCACAGGACAGTGTTTATAGGGTGCAAGAGTATCTGCCACTGACTTAAAGGAATGGTTCGGTCAGAAAATATTATTGGCCAAAAAGATGGCCAATAATAAAACTAATACCTAAAATATATATTTTTTTAAGTCCCTATGCAAAGTTTCGAGCAAATGAAGCTCAAACTTTAAAATTGCAAGCAGTAGGGGGCATCCATTTTGTGATTTCAGGCAGCCTCCTCAGCTCTGCCTTTGCAGCACTAAACAAGCAGCAAAAGCCCTCTACTGGGAGCTTTTGCTTACTGCAGCCTAAGCAGAGCTGAGGAGGCTGCCTTCACTTTCATTTTACGTTTTCTGTGCTCCCCAAGCCCAGGGAAGCACAGAAAATGTAAAATGAAGGAAAAAAGCAGAGGCGCACCAATTAAAAATATAACGTTGTTGTATTTGTGATTGCCGTGGTTGGAAAACCACCCAAAGTGATAGCCACGGCAGGCAGAAACAACGCGGTTGTGTTTCAAAAACGCTGCGGTTTTTCTACGGCTTGGAGGAGCGCGAGAAACTTAGAAAGAAAAACTGCAGCAGTTTTGAAACACAACAACGTTGTATTTATGTTTGTGGTAGCTTCAGCTTGGAGCCCATAGTGCGTTAACAGTGCGTTAAATTCAAATCAATGTGTCTGGTTCAGAACGCTTCTATGAAATAGGAGCAGAATACCTTCAAACGAAGTTCTGCTCCTATAAACCCTGCAGGTCACTTCATTCTCATTCTCTGAAAACCATTCAGCCTCCATGGGCTTCTCGGGTCGGGGGCTGTGCTTTCTCAGTGGCCGTGGCAAAGGCCTGGAATTCTCTTCCTCTCTTTCTACGTGCCATTAAGGCTCACTGACCATTTCGCCAGGCTCTGAAAACTTTTCTCTTTTAGTACTTTTGGTCTCCTTTTTGGTTGGTTCCTACCTCTGCAGTTGTGAGCACCATGAAGCCTTTGGGCGAACGTTGCGCTTTATAGGTTCAGATAAGTTAAGATAAGATAAGATAAGATAAGAGAGGAGGGAGGAAGGGAAGGAGGAGGTGAAGAGGAAAGTCTTGAGGAGCTTCCGGAATTTGAGAAGGTCCTGCTCAAGACGGAGAGGGAGGGGGAGGCTGTTCCCTATGAGGGAGCCAGCTGAAGAAAGTGATTGGTCTCTGACCCTCTGAATAAGACCATCTAAAAACAATGCCAATTCAGCCCCTGTTCCTCCCCAAAGGCCGAAAATGTCATCAACATAACAAGTGTAAAAGAGCAAACTCGTTTGGGCTCTGGTGTCTTGTAATATATGGTGGTACTCAAATTAATACATAAACACATTTGCATAAACAAGGAGCCATACTGGCCCCCATTTAAGGAGAAACTATTGCATTGCAGCTATCCCCTCAGCATATGGTATTGAGGTATATGGACTGACTACATCATATGCAAACAGAGTCACATGCGTTAAGTCAATTGTCAAATCATTACGTTTGCATAGAAAGTCATTGGTGTCTTTTAAATAAGTTGGAGTGTTCATAATCAAGGGATGCACAGTAAGGTCAATGTATGGTGCAAGAGGTTCCAAAATTGAGTCAGTAGGGGCCACGAAGTGGCGGCCTGGAGGATTAAGTAATGTTTAATGCTCCTTAGGAAGTGTGTAAAAAATAGGTGTCAATGGATCAAATTTAGTCAGGAAATTCTTGGTGTTGTACGTTATTAGGCCCCCAGATTCCGCTTTGTCACTAACATCTTTAATCAATATCTGTAGCTGCTGGGTAGGATCTGTATCTAATCTCATGTAAGTGTCATTATCATCAAATTGACTAATCCAGCTATACTTACTCATGCCAAAGACCATCCAAGGGGAAAGGAGATGGACAGCATCCTCAAGAAAATTACTCTGCTGAAAAGCTTGACATCCTAGGAGAGCTATCGAAGCCCCATAGCCAGTCCCAGACCGACAGTGTGGAAATTAGCACCTGTAAGGGAATATAATGCAGTCAAAGTCAAGGTAGTCGAAAAATGAGAAAATACATCTTCTTCCTGGGTGCAGAGGCCAGGGAAAACATTTGATAATGGGATGTAGCAGCATGGTGCGCAGAAGTCCCACAGACACAGAGGTTTCCCCAAACAAAGAAGAAGCAATTTATCTGTATCACACCAGTGAGAAAGTTAAGAGATTCCATTCACTACTCTTCACTAGCATTGCGGGAATCACAGGACTGCAAATTGTCTGCGACAAAAATGTAGTAGCAGCAACAGGTAACTCTCCTGACTCACCAGAGGATATCAGGGTTCCAGAAACATAATCGGACAGCACTGCAAGATCCAGATCAACACAGGCAAGTGCGGCAAAGATCCAAGTCAGAGGGAAGCAGACTCCACACAAATTCTTGCCCTCACTAAATTTCAAGATAAGGGCAGGCCCTTAAATAATCTGAGGTCAAACCCCTTCCAATCCTCTTTACTGCCACTTTATGGTACAATAACAAGATAACACAGCTTTGAACACAGGAGTTTCCTCAATACCCTCAAGCACCACTGAGGGGGAGGAAGCTGGCAGTGAGCCTCATCATGAGTTGAGCAGTATCCCGGCTGTAATACCGCCCAACTGTAATAGCTTTAGCGCCCACTGGTCCGGCGGGATTACCGTTGGATCACGGGTTGGACGTTAACGGTAAATCCCCATTCCCCATTGGGTCCATTGAATCCAATGGGGCATTTACGGCACTAATACTGCACGCTAATACAACCACTGGTAATACAGGGCGCTAAATGGGATTTTCACCTCCAGAAAAAAGCTGGAGGTAAAACAGCCCATTTAGCACCCAACTCGTGATAGGGCTGGCCCCTAAATGCAGTGGTAATACCGTTACCGCTGCATTTAAGGGCTACATCACAACTTGTGATGAGGCCCAGTGTGGGAAGCTCAAGTAGGAGTTGAAGGAAGGAGTTGATCAAGGTGTAACGAGAGAGAGGGGTACTGAGGAGAGAGCTTGAGGATGGGGATGCTCTGGAGTGGGTTGGATATAGAGAGAGGGGTCATCAGGAGGAGAGGGGTTACTATAAAATTCAGAGTTGAACCATCAAAAATAGAAAATGAGTTGTGAGGAGGTTGGAAGACACTCAGTACCATTCAGATGCAGAGTGTGCTGGAGAGTAGGGGAAGAACCACCCAGATATCAATTCAGCTGGAGGGGGGAGGAGGTGGAAAGCATCCGTAGCAGAGAGAGAGCGAGGAACAGGAGGGGAAGATACCATAATTATAGATGAGGAGGTGGGAAGCGAAGAACTATCTCTTTTAGGAAACGTGAGCAGGGAGTTTCCAGTTGAACAGGTCAGTTCAGGACAGAAATTAGGAAAGACAGAAGGCGGTATGAGATGGTACCATCTCACCAGGGTCAGGGAGATTTCAGAAGATGTGGTCAGCGAAGAGGTTTCCCAGGGACCAGGACCCTAGAGAAGGAATGTGGATGAATGCCATAAAACATTGCAGGTCCTGCCCCAAGAGCCTGGGAAAGTAAGTCAGTGATGGCCTCTCCCCATGCCTTAATCTCCTCGAGAAGACTTACAAACTGGTCCAAGCAATGAGAGTATACCGTCCACATAAGGCCTGACATCATACTGAACTGATGAAATTTCTGGAACCCTGGAAAAACAGCAATCCAAAGACAAACGCAAGGGATATTGTTTGAGGCGATATGCCCTCGGTGTAGGGCTGACCCTGTAGTTAATAGCCACTGCCCAAGTTAAGGGACACTTGTGAGGGTCCCTTAACGAGGGTGGCAGGCCATTACCTACAGGGTCTGCCCGCCACAGAGGGGCATAATCCCATTAGCACCCTTATAGTTCGCTACACAGGTGCTAATGGTTTATTTATTTTTTTTAAATGGAAAGGATTTTCTCTGTGAATGGGGTGCCTCACAGTATCCCTTTCACAAGGAGAAAATACTAAACCAACATGGCCACCATGGAATTGGAAGATGGGACTCCGTATAGATCCCATGTTCCATTTCCATGGTGGCCAAACGGAGCAGGGACAGGAGCTCCGGGAGCTGCAGGAGCTGTGGTGACGGGTCCTGCCACTGCAGCAATCAGGTAAGTGGAATTGGGGAGTGATAAAAAAGCAGGGTCGGTAAAGGAAGATGGGGGAAGGGGAACCGGCCATCAGGCAGGTTGGAACGCCGGCTAACACTAGAAGCGTCATCCCACATTCAGTGCCTCCTGATTGACTGGCTCCCCCACTGAGGGTGCTAATGATCATTGAAACAGAGGTGGATGGAACCCCTCTTGGCTAGATTATTGTTAGAGACATTCTTTCTAATTTGTGATAGAAAACCATTACTCAATTCCTTTTGGTTATTTTTGTGAAAACAAACCGTCCTATTGGAAATTAATCTTGTCTCAGCCTGTTTGTTCATCCCACATGGCCACTCTGTCACACATAGTGAAATACATTGTAAACTTCTCCTTAATAGAATAATAAATGGCATGGCATTCCTGACACCTTAAGTAATTCCAATATTTTATTCAGTGCACTCTAGAATGGATCCAAAACAGTTGGTTCAATATAATATACAGTATGTAAATAATATTAGATGAAATAATATCTTCTTTAGAGATCTCTCCCAGTGTAAATCATCCGTTAGTTCCAGGTTTAGTTTTCTTTCCCCACACTTCAATGATTGTACAATTATTAGTCATACTTAGCTCTACTGAGCTCTATATTATTATACTAATTTAATATCCGCTCGCCAGTACTCCAAAACATGTTTCTTAATAATTAAAAACTCTCTTCCAACTTACAATGTTTAATTAAGGATATTTGGTGAACTTCTCTGCCTGACTTTGGGGATATCTAGTGGCTGTGCACCTCCCTAAGCTAGCAGATAATGGGTCCAGGTGTGGAATGGGAGACAACCATGGTTACTATTACTTAGTCCCCTTCGTAGGGCAGGGGACAGTCACATGGGCACTAGAAGCACAACTGACCCCTTTAGGAGCACGTAGAAGACTCTCGGGTCTCTGGATTCACAGAGTTCTCTTTTAGGCTTCTCCTCAGCCTATTTGAGTTCCAGCTAATACTGTATTTTCCTTTAGCACTGCTTGCTGCACTGTTGGTTTTCTTCCCAACCTCAGGTATTTCATGCTATCTGATATGTCTCTTCAGGAACTATTGCTGCTTAGCAATCATGACAGGCCTCTCCCAGACCTCTGAGCTTTCCAGTATTCACAATTTTGGTCTCTCATAGACCTCAAGTTTTAAGAATTCAATATTCACTTGCTCAGGTATCTTGTAGCGTTCTGCTTCCTCACTGTTCACTTGGTTAGGCATCTCACATTTCACTTTTTCAGGTCTCTCTTAGACCTCTGGTTTCTCGACATTCATTTATTCAGGTCTCCCCTTGACCATTGCCTTATTGGCATTCAGCATTTTGGTCTTTCCTAGGCCTCTGACAGGCTTCACACCCTTGTATTAGGGTCTGCGTTGCTAGTAGCTATGTCGGCAATGTGGCCATCTTGGACCAAATGGCAGTCTTGCTGTCTCTGCAGGGAACGTCGAAGAACACTCCCTGCTGCTTCCTCTGCTGCGTTCACCACGCTCCTTTATAGTGCCTTGATGGTTTCACATTTGTACAACCCCTTGTGTTTGGCTTATTGGAGCTCTACGAGGTCAGCCCCATCTTGCATTTTCACCCATAGTAGCTCTTTGGACCACAGCATTCTGCATTGCCTCAGGTTTGACAATCTGTTGCATTGTTTCCTGGATCTCTCATTGGGTAATTTTGGGGACTGTTACTATCAGAGTTTGTGGACTCTGAGGGTATACAACTGAACACAGAGCACGTGTTGCCCTTCCTCTGTATAAATACACTAACTGTTCAGGCAAGGTCTGAATGAGTCTGCAAGTTACACTCCTTGTTGGGAGTTGGGGCCTTAAACATCCCTGGTGGGGTAGTACTGCATCTTGGGGGGTTGGCGTGCCTGCAGGATCCCACTCCACCCATCCTATGGGAGGCACATCCAGTCGCGGCTAGACCTACCCAGTCCCTGGTGGCTCACCCGCTTCACATATGAGGATGGGGAATTTATTTTACTGACCACAGGACCAATCTTTCAGGAGATTTGCCAACACTTCACCATAATCTGTGTTGTGTAAGTAATGATGGAGAAGGTTGTCCATACTTCCCCTAAAATTCTGTTTCTGTTAAAGTAAAATCTGCTTATTCAAGAAGATCTATGTACCCATGAACCTTAATTCAGGGCCTTCTTACAGGAATGAAGAAGTAACAGGTAAATACATCAATATGTAAGGAAGACCTTGATTAGTGTACCCATGCCACAGCAGCTCAGGCTAGTCATGTAAGTTCCGCTCTCACCATATTCTACACACTTACTGCTCCATTCACACTTAACTTTTCCCCTTTGGCGCTGGCCTCCGTCCCTGCTCACCCTATCCATCACAGATCATAAACTAACCCCACACCCATACTTGTAATCCCCTATGTACAGGGCTCTGTTGTTTCCCAGCAAGGTTCACCCTTTATAGATCTCATACACACATCCGTACATATATGGCATTAAAACTTTGGTCTTCACAGAGCAGCTCCCAGTCAGGAAAATGAAGACCGAATGTGACACATCTTCCGCCCATATAACTCAGAAGAGACTCAGGGTATTTTAAGGGTTGTAGGTATTGCACCCAAAACAATTTAAGAAACCACAAAAAGATCCCAACTACACTGCACTGTTTGTAACACCAATATACAAATATCTGTGTGAATCGACACAAGTTAGGATGATACTAATAGTTTGACCACCCTAACTTAGTTACAATTCATATCAATATATTCAATCTATATGGGACAATAGGTTATAGAATTGATTTTGTATTCAAGATTAAAGCGTAAAAACGGTTTAGGTATGTTTGCCTGAATTATTTTTGTTTGCAGCAAACTGACCGAAAATTATTTGATCAGGGCCAAATTTAAACACACATGTGTTTTTTTTGTTGGTGTTTTTGTCCCGCCTCCATTTTTAAGGAAGCAGGGGACACCCCTGCAACCCACAAAACGGCAAAATACCAACCATGCGGAGCGGGGGCACCCCCCGCATCCCCTGCTCTCCAGGGTTGGTATTTTGCAAAATATGCGACCAAATTGCCCTGAAGGCCAAATCACCCATGCAAAATTCGATCAAATTGGTCACTAGGTCATTTGTTTTAGGCCAAATTGGCTAATAACGTAAAAAACAGTAAAAATACAATCAATAAATAATTTAAAGTGACTAAAGTGACAAGTGCTTTATAACAACAATTTAATACATATATTTAAAATATTTAAAAAGATAGATAAAAAAGGAAGGAGTTTTTTAGGGAGAACTTTGGTAAGAATTAATTCACTCACCAAAATGTTAGTATTAGAAAAAGTAAGTACCTAGAGGTAAACAGGTGTACTTCACTATAAAGAGCGAGTAGTAAAATGGCAGCCTATTTCAAGGCCCCTCTAAGCATTGATGCAGAATTAGTTTCTACTGCTAGATAATGTAGTAGGCAAAACCCAGCATGTTCCGCTCTTAAATGCGTTTATGTACAGATGAAAGAACTTCTTCAGGGGATTACATTCTTATAACGTCAGGGTTAGTTCTCAGCACTGGACTCTCTTCAAGCAGATGCCCACAACACAAGGTACGGGGGACAGATTCCACAATCCTATGGTGTTACCTCACCTACAAAAACAGTGCAAACAGCTTTAATTAATGCTGTTATCTATTGTGTCAGTCTAGAAAAGAAGACACCCCTCGAACATAAGGCAATGCAGGATAATTGGTTGGCCGAAGACCAACCGCCTCATTTAAAGTATAAAGAATATATGACCATTACTTATTACGTAGCTATTAGTTCAACTAGAGTGCGGCCATTTTAAGGTAACCAGAATCGCCATTTTGTTTTCTCTATGTTTCTCTTTAACATCGCCACTTTTGCCTCATTTAAAACTGCTTTGCTGTAGATATTATTCCGCTTCAATGGTCCAAGGTTATTAAAGACATGTTGAAACATTGCGCGAGGAGCCAGACAGAAAAGCCTGTTTTCCTCCTTCACATATCCTTGGAAGCAGGGAGCAAGGCATTCTTATCAGTACACGGATGTCAGTGAGTCTCCTTAAAAGAATAGCAATGCACGAAACTAATATTAAAGGGTTTGAATTATGTTCTTCTATACGGCCCCCCCTCCTGAGTGCTCTGAGCCGCCGGAGAGCAAGCTGACCTCTAGAGCGTGAATCGAAACCAGGAGATAGTAAGGCCTGGAATGTGCCAGTCCCCCTACACACAGCTTGTCCATGAAAACAGAAGCGCTGTGTTCTCACAAATAAAGAATAGTGTCTGTAACTTCGAGATTGCAAACTGTTACTAAATATGGTGATCTAAAGTGTCATATTGGTCACCATGGTCAATCATCGCCTCCACTTCAAAGGGAATGAATTAGGGGCGGCATCGAATATGTCAAATGTGTCATTACTGATTGTAAGATGCTCATTTTGTATATATGTAACTGATTTATGATTTTTGCTTGTGTCCCCCGAGGTCTGTTAGACACACGTCACGGGGCGTGGGACCATTTGGCCAACTGAGACTATTTGTTTTTGCAATAAACCCTAGATTTTGGGAAAACAACCTTGTGTCTGGCGTATCAGTTCGTGTGTGGTGATTTTGCCTTGTTTCCACATCCGAGGATCCCTCAGGGGCCCCTTCAAGATGGTGCCCGGATAGGGACCCTCTCCAACTTGTTCCATTGTGTACGTTGCAAATTGATGAAGGCGACAAGAACGGCAAGGACGGGAGCGATCGAGCCGGGATCAAGAGGTGTACGGGGCGCCCTGCAAAAGTGATGAGACTCCTTTGCAGATCTGCACACAGCTGATCCCTGATCGACGTGCCTGACCAGCGAATAAGGGGGCGAGGGTCCCGAAACGAGGCAGTGCCGAGATACGCAGACACAACGTCATTGGTTGCGTCAGTATATGGACGAATTGTGTCTTGAAAAGACAAATTGACTAATCAGGTCAGTCGTGCCCCGATTCTTAAGTAATCCTGATATTGGTCGAGAGTTGATTTTGCAAAATCAAACGGCCAGAGTGAGTTTGATTAGCCACGGGTAAGGTTAAAACATGCCTGGGGCATTGTCCACCTTAGCGTCTTTATTCCGCTGCGGCAAACAATCTTTGGAAACTGGCCAGATTGCGCCTCCGGGGGAACGCCGGCTTATGATATGTATGTGAAGTATGGTGTGGGAGCGATAATGTTTTGTGAAATTTGGCATAAGCAAACCAGAAAGCAGGTAGACCTTCAATGGCCGAGGAATGATAGTTTTGAGATGGATCGGATAGATAACCTGGAAAAGGTTTTGATAAGTAAGAAAGCGCGTCCTGCGGCCCTTGATATCCTTAGGGATTGGAGGAGGGAAGCAATGCTCCGATTTAGAAGTAGAGAGAAACATGCGCGGGCATAAGTCAAAAGCAGAGAGAGCGGAGGAAAAAGAGGACGAGGAGTGGAGCAATAGTTTGAGAAAGGCAAATAGACGCAACCAGTTGAATATTGAAAAAATATATCCACAGAGAGAGTTACATTCATCAGATGAATTAATAAACAAAATACTAACCGAGACAAAACAAGGCCCGAGAAGTGAAACTAAGAAGACCACGTCAGTAGCCGCCACCCAACCCCCTCCTATTGCTCAGCCTGTCCCAACTCCAATACAGTCACAGGCAGCGTTAGTAATTGTACCGCCCCCTAGTCAGCCAGCCCCGAGTGTTTTGCAACCATTACAGCCCCAGCAGATCTCTCCCGTACCCACTGCCCCTTCCACACCTTCCGTTCAAGGTGGCATTTCTGTTCCGACTGCGCCCACCATAAGCGAATTAGAACAAAGCGAGTGTGTGAGAGTGACCCGCAGCGCGATCAGCAAGGAGAGAAAGCGTGAGCTGCAAGAGCAGGCGGAAATGTATATAGACGAGAACGATGGGACGGCCACGTTAGCGTCAATACATGACTTCAGGAAGAGCAACGAAAAACAGGTATTGTTGGAATGCATGGGGGAATATTTGTCGGCGCAATGGAAAAAGTTAGTTGGGAAGTTACCACCTCAGCGATTGTTGGATTTGAATACATTGGCCCGTTGTAGAGGTAGAGATGTGGAAATAGAAGAGCATGTGAAGCGAATGTTTGAATTAAAGAATGAACTTGATGAAGAATATTCTGAAATACTTGCCATATTGGGGTATAGGACTAAAGACATTGAGAGGGGTTAGTCAGCAGCGATTCTTGTCACCAGCAGCGGAAATTAGTGCGGAACTAAAAGTATGTATACGAGAGGCACTAAAATGGATTTCAGATCCTAGTACTCCCACAATGGAAATACATGGAATATTTGATGAATACACTCTATCAATGAAAAGGAGAGTGTTACAGACAATGGTTGAATATTTGATAAAGATATAAGCGAGAGAAACGTTAGCCCTCCCTGAGCTGTTGGCGGTATATAAGAGGGCAATGGAACGGGGAACAGGAGAGACAGCTTTATCCCTCGATTTGGGAATATTATTGCATATGAGAGAGGGTGGAGGAACAGTGAGTATGGCATTCCCCATGAGAGAAGTGCCCCTACCTTTGTACCAAAGGTAGAGACTCCCGGGGTCGGCAATGCGCCACCTCAGGTAATTCCAGCACATTACACAGCCCAATATGTGCACGTTCCCTTCTCTAGACAGGAACTAAATAATATAAAACAAACAATCCCTGACTTACGGAAAAATCCATCGGTTTTTATAAAGAAGTAGAGTCTTTATTGCAATCCTCGGTGTTCACTATGAGTGATATAGATCTGATATTGCCCGTGATTCTGCCAGCGGATATATGGAAACGAATAAGGAAGGTAGATGATGAGACGGCCTTTTGCGCCAATTGGGTAAATTTAATACTGGAGAATAGAAATAAAGAGGTGGGTGCACAGCCATGGGCGAATATGTTAGCATTAACGGCACGAATAGTACAAAAGTTAAAAGAATTTGTCCCCGAGAAAAGAATTCAGTGGGATAAAATGACTTTGTGCGTTCAAGGTAAAACGAGCTGGCCACAGATTATTTTAACAGATTCAAATAAGTATTTACAGATTTCAGTGGGCAGGATGTGAGCACGGAAGCAGGAAAATGGTTATTTGTTGATAAATATGTGAGGGGATTAATACTCCCGATTCAAAATTTGATAATGACATCAGAAAGTGCATGGCAAGCAAATACGTTAGGAGCAGTATTACACATGGCCCAATATTATGAGAACCGGGTAAATACTGAGAAAGAAAGAGAAGCGAAGGATAGAACGAACTTGAAAACAAGAGTGTTACTTCAGCAGGTAGCAGGACATAACAGGGGAAGGGGAAATGTGTAGAGCAGGGGCAATTTGAATATGTATGGAGGGCATCTGGGGTTAAACCAATGTGCATATTGTAGAGAGTAAGGACACTGGTGGGCACAATGTCCACACTTGCAAAATAGAGGCGGAAATGGTCAGAGGAGACAGCACAGAGGGCATCCAGGAACAAACGGCCATAATAGAAACCATATACAGCAGCACCAGAATAGTCAAGGGAATGGTGCACAAAATCAGGGCCAGGTGCCGAATCAAAATGCTTTTACGCAGAGTCAAAATCATCAGGCCAATCAAAGTGGAAACAGAGGAAGAGGCGGGAATATTTTTGATACTCAGACATGTGCATACTATAGTAATAGTAGTGATTACACCTCGGATGATGTGTTGTTACCCCAATAGGACAGCCCAGGACAGGGGTCGGAACTAGTATATCCATTCCCGTGAATCAGAAAGGACCCTACGTAGAAATGAAAGTTGGGAATGAAGAGCATAGATTCCTCGTAGACACAGGGGCACAGAGGTGCTCGATAGATCATCACTTGGTTCCAGATATACCTCTGTCAGGGCGACAAAATATCTCAGTAGGGTTCGCAGGCAACCCAGTAATAAATCCCCAGTCCAAATCAGTAGCAGTGAAAATAGGGCCTTTTACTGAACATTGTCCATTTCTATTGACAGAGAATTGTGGGGAAAATCTCCTAGGATTGAATTTATTGAAAAAGCTAAGCGTGGTTATCCACTGCACACCAGATGGGGTATTTTTGACTATTTCTCCTCAGAGTGGGCCAACTTCTCAATTTGTGACAAAATCTTTAACAGGGGAATTGAGTGAGGTGCCAACTTGTATTTGAGTAATGAATGACAATGATATGGGATGCTTGAAAATAGAGCCAGTGGAAATTGTTTTGAAAGAAGGAATGACGTTACCACGTATTCCACAGTATAAAATTTCAGCAGAAGGGGAGAAAGGATTGAAAAGTATTGTTTCTGATTTGATGAAATTGGGAGTGATTGAAGAAATTACAGGCAGTGTATGCAACAGCTCCATTCTTCCAGTGTATAAGAAAGGGGGTAATGAGGTACTGTACCATTTCATAATTGATCTCCGTGCACTAAACAAAGGAGTAGATCCCCAAATTTGCATTAGTGCCAGATGTCACTACGATATTGACAATGACCCCTGCATCGGCAGAATACTTTAGTGTATCGATTTGAAGAACGCTTTCTTTAGCATTCCAGTACACAGAGAAAGCAGGTATTTATTTGCTATCACTTTAGGAGGACGATCATTCACATTCACACAAATTCCACAAGGCTATATTGAAATAACAGCTAGACATGTTAGAATTACCGGCAGACTGTGTGTTGTTGCAATACATTGACGATTTGTTAATCGCTGCTGACACAGAAGAGATTTGTAAAAAAGGTACTGGGCCTCATTACGACACTGGCAGTACGGAGTGAATGGCGCCGTAAAGGGTGCCGGCGCCGTTCACTCCGTACCGCCGCATTACGAGTCCCCCTCGTAATGGCCCGTTGTTTGCTCCCTCTCCCATTCCCATTCAGCCCTGTGGGGCTGAAATGGGAATGGGGAAGGACCGTGTCCGGGTCCTTGGAGGGAGGAATTACCGGGCCTTCCGAACTCGGACTGGCTCGGTAAGTCCTCATTCCGAGGACCCGGACCCCGGCGCGATTTCGGCAGCAGCCATGCCGCCAATAGCGGCATGGTTACCGCCAAACTCGTAATGAGGGCCACTGTCTCATTATTGACCCATCTATCTGTGCATGGCCATAAAGCAAGCTTAAAGAAATAGCAGTAGTGTCAGAAAGAAGTGGCTTATTTGGGTTACCTTGAAAGGAAGGGAGAAGATTAACGCCATAGAGGATAGAGAACATTTCTGGTATGCCTATTCCAAAGACGCAGAAGGAAGTCAGAGCTATAATTGGCATGGCTTCATATTGCCGTCAATGGATTGTGAACTTCACCTTAATTGTAAAACCAATGGTGGAATTGACAAAAAAGGATGCTGTGATGCCTTTGCAGTGTAATGAAAAATGTCAGAAAGCATTTGACTCGCTAAAAACCACTTTGAGTTCTGCTCAAGTTTTGGGCACACCAAATTATGAAAAGGTTTTTAGGCTGTTTGTGCATGAGAGCGAAGGATGTGCGTTGTCTGTCCTAACACAGGAACAAGGTGGAAGAAATAGGCCGTGCGGTTATTTTTCTTCCGTGCTGGACCCTGTAGCGCGCACTACCACGATGTTTGCAAGCTGTTACAGCGGCTGCTGCGTCAGTGAAACAAACAGAAGGGATGGTATTGGGGCACACTTTAATTCTAATGGTGCCACATGCTGTAGATGTTCTACTCAATAGAACGCAGACACAACACATCACCTCTGCTAGATTGACTAGATATGAAATTGTATTGTTCGCCCGCCACATCCAAATCATGAAGTGTAGCGCTTTGAATCCAGCAGAATTAATGCCAATGCCCGGGGAAAACATTGATGAGACTGAATCACCTCCCCATGATTGCTTAATGGTTACTGAGGAAGAAACAAAAGGGAGAATTGATCTACATGATACGCCACTAAAAGAACCAGATGGAGAACTGTTTTGTGATGGATCTTGCTTTAATTTACCTGACAGCACTTCAACCGCTGCATACGCTATCACCACGTTAAAAAGCATTGTGGAGAGTAAAAGAATGCTATACAACTCTGCCCAAGCAGCAGAGATAATTGCCTTAACAAGGGCTTGTGAAATTTCAGAGAACTTGAGCGTAAATATCTACACTGATAGCCTTTGGCGTGGTTCATAACTTCGGCCGACTGTGGGCCGAGAGAGGTTTCCTAACTTCACATGGGACTAGAATTCAACATGGCCCTTTGATTGTACGATTACTGTCTGCACTTACGTGTCCAAAGCACCTGGCGATAGTGAAATGCGAGGCGCATAAAAAGATGACATGCAAAGTGGGAGAAGGAAACGCATTTTCAGACAGAATTGACGAAAACAACCTGCCACTGATTTGAATACAAATATGTTAACAGTACAATCGAAGGAAGTACCCTGTATGTTAGAAAATGAAATTGTAACTGTTAGAGAGATGCAGGCGGAAGCTACCGCCAACGAAATACAGGGATGGGCCAAGGGATCTGCAGAACTAGACTTGGCGGGTTGTTGGGTGGACAAGAAGAGCGGGAATTGGATGTTGCCGAATGCTTATGTAAATGCGATGGTAACAATGGCTCACAGTCCCATCCACATCTGTGCGAAGAAAATAGTCCAACATTTAGCCACGTTCTGGGAAAATCCTCTCATAAAAAAGAATGCCGAAAGGCTAGTACAGAACTGCATAACGTGCCTACAGCACAATGTGGGGAAGGGAACGATGACTCAAACAGGAAGTTTCGGACCTCCCTCTGTGCCATTCGAAGTGATCCACTTTGACTTCATATAAATGGAGAGATGCCAAAACCTGAAGTATGTTCTAGTGATCATATGTGCATTCAGCAAATGGGTGGAAGCGTATCCATTGAAAGACTGCACAGCCATGAGCACGGCGAAAGTAATGCTAAAAGAGTATTTCTCTCGCTTCGGTCTGCCCCGTGTCATATGGTCGGATAATGGTCCGCATTTTGTAGGTTCAGTAATATTGCAGATTTGTGCAGGTCTCCAAATCGATAAGCGATTCCATTGCTCCAGGCATCCCATGAGTGCCGTCATAACGGCATCCTGAAATCCAAAATAAGTAA
Source organism: Ambystoma mexicanum (assembly GCF_040938575.1). Lineage (NCBI taxonomy): Eukaryota > Metazoa > Chordata > Amphibia > Caudata > Ambystomatidae > Ambystoma > Ambystoma mexicanum. The sequence goes on from NC_090925.1 coordinate 786,965,848, forward strand.
GATTTGTGCAGGCAGCAAGCTAAGTTGGGTAGATGCATTGCCAATAGCATTACTGTGTATGCGAACATCAGTGCATGCCAGAACTGGGCTCTCCCCATACGAAATCATAATGGGAAGACCGGCGAATATGTGGTGTGCCCCCAGCCGAAAAGAATGAGAGAGGTAGAATACCCTGTACTCAGCATTTATTGTAATCTGTTAGTAAAAAAACTGTGTTTGATTCATCAGCAGGTGCAGGAGGCATTACCGGTGACGTACACTGGTCCAGGACATGCATTGGAGCCTGGAACCTGGGTGCTGATTAGAAATTATGAGCGGAAAACATCGCTCGCACCCAGGTGGCCTGGGCCCTACCAAATCCTTTTGACCACGCAGACAGCGATACGCGTGGATGGGCGGAAAGCGTGGATCCACGCCACACATGCCAAGAAAGTCCCATCGCTATTTGACACTTCGACTGATCGGGACAAAGACCAGAAAGAGACAGCAGCGGCTCCAGAAACAAAAAATGCAATTGCCAGTTCTTTGCCACAAAATCTGCCTGATCCTGAAACAAAGCCTGATGAGATTGCCATAAGAGAGGAAGGGCAAAGGGCGCCCCAACGTTGTCCAGCAGATTCTGCATCACTGCTGGCCGATATCAAGCGTATACCTCTGTGGCGCCCACCATCTCCTGTTGCGCCGCAGCCTGCATCGTCGCCTGGGCTCTCATCATCATCTGCCATTGTGCCCCAGGCTGACTCCAAGCTTGAGACCGAAAGTGCACCCGCACTATTTGTTGACCACACGATACCGGGAGTAAATCGTTATAACCTGCCAAGCAGAAAAAAGGAGTGATCACATCTTCAGCTTTTTGTGATTTTATTGCCTCTGTTTCCTATTCTCGGATGAAGTAGGAACCGGAGGCCTAGAGGAGAATGGCGTGAGAGTTGTGCAAGCTAGACAGCTCAACAAACGCAACTCCTCTGTGTTAAATCCATGTGTCCGGAACCCGAGCGAACAAGCAGGGCGCACATGGTACAAAGGCAACTGCTCTGAAACTCTACAGCAATGTGCAAATGCACGGGAATCTTACCAAACAGATAAGCAATCTAGGCTGAACGAGAACTGGCATGGAAGAACTGTAGACATTTATCGAACTACCTGACATCCCAACAAGCGCATCAGCAGGAGTTATTCACGACGAACACGGCGAGAGCAGAACGACGAGGGAAGATGCCGGAGCCAGCCAACGTCTCCTTCTGCACCAATGCTGATAGCGAGTTAAATGCAGTACATAGACAGGTGAAAAAGGGACATGGTCGAATGAATTGTATGTTGGGTTTAACGATAATAATGTGTATAATGAGTATATTAGCCCCAATATTGACCATATCATTAATATGGTACCTAGAAGAAATGCACCCCCTTGAGGTACTGTTGCCTATTGTGAACATTTCCACGACGGAAAGCCCAGTCCATGTGATTTCCTATACCTTGTCCCCAATGGAAGAGAGACATAGGGAAGGATATGGGAACAACACATTACTATTGATAATGAACGTGACACACTCAATACTAAGAAAGAACAACTGTTGGGTCTGTGCCCACCTGCCGCAGCATGGTGGTAAGGGAATAGGATGGTATGTACATCCCCTGCCATTGACTTCTGCATGTTATGCTTCTCTGAGTGCCTTATATTAAGGGAAATGGAACGAAAGTGAAACTGGTCAACTAGACAAAACAAACATGAATGAATTCGAGGAAGTGATTATGAAACCGGTGGATTTCTCCATATTCCATAAAAGACGATTAATTACACCAGCAATAATGCCACAGGATAGATTGTCTGTACCTTATGAATCTTCTGTGATCACGTTCCACATGAACCCAGAAGGGAATACGGATGCGGAACCCCCTTCATATACAGTGAATTATAACTCTCATTCTGTCCCATTCTGTATAAAGAAAAAGGGTTCTTTCCAGGTAGGAACATTTACCAGATGCAGGAACATAGCATTCCTTGTTAAAGAAGTGGAACCAATATATGTGAGAGATCCTGTGTATCCTTGGTTACCTAGGAACTGGGGAGGCACGTGTTATTTAGGCTTTCTGTTTCCTGGGGTGTTTCTTTTAGAAACATCAGACATAACCAAATTGAGCAGGTCACAACCTCGCCGGAATATTGAAGACGGGTTGATTGTAGGGGACATAGCAAAATCATTCATACCATTTTGGGGCCAGGCGATAAACTCCTATAACATAAGACGACTGTCTAGAATATTGGAAGAAACAATAAATGGAACCACCGACATATTATATAATATGACTCTTGAGGAAAAAGGAATTAGATTGCTGTCGCTGCAAAACAGAATGGCCCTTGATATAATCTTAGTTGATCGCGGCGGTGTTTGCAAAATCGTGGGATCAGCGTGTTGCGTATTTGTAAGTGACTCCTCCCTCACAATTTTCGAGGCGATAAGAAAATTGCATGTATTAAGCTCTGACCTTCACCCTCCTGAGAGTGGTTGGGAGTTAAATATAAGCTCCTGGTTCTGGGAAGTGTTACGGTCCTGGGGATGGAAGCTATTTGCACTTAGTAGCAATTTTAGGAATATTCATGACGTGTTGTTGTTGCATACATTGTCTCCCCATAGTATGCACAGAAATTAGTGAGGAATGTGTTCAAATGGTAGAACGAAAACCCATTACTAGACCAAATGCCCACAATTATAATGAACCCAAAACAATTGAAGAATTCATGGCAATCAATATCGATGATGAAAAGGAGGAATCTGAGAGCGTATATGAGTCAGTGTTGGAATCAGATTCCGAGTCTGATCTAAACACTTACTGGTCGATTCATGGAATTAATGTGCGCCGAAAATTCCAGCGCGGGGGTGCCAAAATGTGCGATTCGCAGTAAAAGTGCGAAAATCACAGTGCAACTGCGAAAATCGCAGGGAAACCAGCGCACATCGATTCATGGAAGTCCGTGCGCGAGAAAAACATTGGATGTGCGCTGAAAAAGTGCGCGGCCACTGCGAAATCGCACATAGCGCGGCGCACATCACAAAAGTAGGCGGAGCACGGGGCATAACACTCGGAATGGGAAACAATGCGTGAAAATATGGGCATCACGGGGGAAGTACAGGAGGCAAGTGCGCGGAACGCCCACACGCTCGCCTACAACACGTATTCATGGAATCAAATAGCGCAAACCAGCGCACGGTGAAAGACGCGCACAGGGCCAAACAAGTATGCTACAAGAAAGCAGGCGGTAGCGTCCCTGCGCCTGAAATAAATGTGCGCCAAAATATGCGCTAACAAAAAGCACCCATATACAACTATGATGAATGGTCCATACAGTGGCCCTCTATGACAAATGAGGTGCAAAGGGGTGCCGACAAACACGGACACCCGCTGTGAGAAAAATAGTGTGTGCGTGTATTACGGGGTTCGTGGGAAGTTCCACACGCGATTCGCCTGGGCACGTGTATTCCGGGGTGCGCGGGAAGTTTCACACGCGAATTTGCAGGGTACGTGTATTACAGGGTTCGCGGGAAGTTCCACAGGCGATTGTCCTGGGTCCGTGTATTTCGGGGTGCGCGGGAAGTTTCACACGCGAATTAGCAGGGTACATGTATTTCGGTGTGCGGGGGAAGTTTCACATGCAAATTAGCAGGGTACGTGTATTTCAGTGTGCGCGTGAAGTTCCACACGCAATTTCAGCAGGGTACGTGTACTCCGGGTGCGCGGCAAATTCCACACGCAAATCCAGCAGCCTACATGTATTTCTGGGGTGCCGGGGAGTCCCACACATGAATTGCCCGTGTGGGTCCTTCCAGCTGTTCCCTCTACACCCTCCACGGCCCCTGCAGGCAGCCCACACCACAGGGGACTACCCTGCACCCCTGCACATGTCCCTCAGGCAGCCCATCCACCATGGCCAGGCCCCCCAGCCAACCCACATGTCACCTTGCACTATTGCCCACCAACGCATGTCTCCCAGCACCTCCATCCCCCTGCATCCAGGGGCACCCTCCACCAGTCCCCCACTCATGACTCCCAGCACCCCACCCCCCGGCATCCAGGGGCACCCTCCACCAGGCCCCCACTCATGTCTCCCTGCACCCCCACCCACCACCAGTCAGGGGCACCCTCCACCAGGCCCCCACTCATGTCCAACACATGTCTCCTTGCACCCCCACCAGTCAGGGGCACCCTCCACCAGGCCCCCACTCATGTCCAACTCATGTCTCCTTGTAACCCCACCCCCCACCAGTCAGGGGCACCCTCCACCAGGCCCCCACTCATGTCTCCCTGCACCCCCACCCCCCACCAGTCAGGGGCACCCTCCACCAGGCTCCCACACATGTCTCCCAGCACCCCCACCCTCCTGCATCCAGGGGCACCCTCCAACAGGCCCCCACTCATGTCCAACTCATGTCTCCTTGCACCCCCACCCCCCACCAGTCAGGGGCACCCTCCACCAGGCCCCCACTCATGTCCAACTCATGTCTCCTTGCACCCCCACCCCCCAACAGTCAGGGGCACCCTCCACCAGGCCCCCACTCATGTCCAACTCATGTCTCCTTGCACCCCCACCCCCCACCAGTCAGGGGCACCCTCCACCAGGCCCACACTCATGTCTCCCAGCACCCCCACCCCCTGCATCCAGGGGCACACTCCACCAGGCCCCCACTCATGTCTCTCAGCACCCCCACCCCCCTGCATCCAGGAGCACCCTCCACCAGGCCCCCACTCATGCCTCCCTGCACCCCCACCCCCCACCAGTCAGGGGCACCCTCCACCAGGCCCCCACTCATGTCCAACTCATGTCTCCTTGCACCCCAACCCCCACCAGTCAGGGGCACCCTCCACCAGGCCCCCACTTATGTCCAACTCATGTCTCTTTGCACCCCCACCCCCCACCAGTCAGGGGCACCCTCCACCAGGCCCCCACTCATGTCTCCCAGCACCCCCACCCCCCTGCATCCAGGGGCACCCTCCACCAGGCCCCCACTCATGTCCCCTTGCACCCCCACCCTCCACCAGTCAGGGGCACCCTCCACCAGGCCCCCACTCATGTCTCCCTGCACCCCCACCCCCCACTAGTCAGGGGCACCCTCCACCAGGCCCCCACTCATGTCCAACTCATGTCTCCTTGCACCCCCACCCCCCACCAGTCAGGGGCACCCTCCACCAGGCCCCCACTCATGTTCCCTGCACCCCCACCCCCCACCAGTCAGGGGCACCCTCCACCAGACCCCCACTCATGTCCAACTCATGTCTCCTTGCACCCTCACCCCCCACCAGTCAGGGGCACCCTCCACCAGGCCCCCGCTCATGTCTCCCAGCACCCCCACCCCCTGCATCCAGGGGCACCCTCCACCAGGCCCCCACTCATGTCTCCCAGCACCCCCACCCCCTGCATCCAGGGGCACCCTCCACCAGGCCCCCACTCATGTCTCCCAGCACCCCCACCCCCCTGCATCCAGGGGCACCCTCCACCAGGCCCCCACACATGTCTCCCTGCACCCCCACCCCCCACCAGTCAGGGGCACCCTCCACCAGGCCCCCACTCATGTCGAACTCATGTCTCCTTGCACCCCAGCCCCCACCAGTCAGGGGCACCCTCCACCAGGCCCCCACTCATGTCTCACAGCACCCCCACCCCCCTGCATCCAGGGGCACCCTCCACCAGGCCCCCACTCAAGTCTCCCAGCACCCCCACCCCCCTGCATCCAGGGGCACCCTCCACCAGGCCCCCACTCATGCCTCCCTGCACCCCCACCCCCACCAGTCAGGGGCACCCTCCACCAGGCCCCCACTCATGTCCAACTCATGTCTCCTTGCACCCCCACCCCCACCAGTCAGGGGCACCCTCCACCAGGCCCCTAGTCATGTCCAACTCATGTCTCCTTGCACCCCCACCAGTCAGGGGCACCCTCCACCAGGCCCCCACTCATGTCTCCCTGCACCCCCACACCCCTGCATCCAGGGACACCCTCCACCAGGCCCCCACTCATGCCTCCCTGCACCCCCACCGCCCACCAGTCAGGGGCACCCTCCACCAGGCCCCCACTCATGTCCAACTCATGTCTCCTTGCACCCCCACCCCCCACCAGTCAGGGGCACCCTCCACCAGGCCCCCACTCATGTCTCCCTGCACCCCACCCCCTGCATCCAGGGGCACCCTCCACCAGGCCCCCACTCATGTCTCCCAGCACCACCACCCCCCTGCATCCAGGGGCACCCTCCACCAGGCCCCCACTCATGTCTCCCTGCACCCCCACCCCCACCAGTCAGGGGCACCCTCCACCAGGCCCCCACTCATGTCTCCCAGCACCCCCACCCCCCTGCATCCAGGGGCACCCTCCACCAGGCCCCCACTCATGTCTCCCTGCACCCCCACCCCCCACCAGTCAGGGGCACCCTCCACCAGGCCCCCACTCTTGTCTCCCTGCACCTCCACCCCCCACCAGTCAGGGGCACCCTCCACCAGGTCCCCACTCATGTCCAACTCATGTCTCCTTGCACCCCCACCCCCCACCAGTCAGGGGCACCCTCCACCAGGCCCCCACTCATGTCTCCCTGCACCCCATCTCCCTGCATCCAGGGGCACCCTCCACCAGGCCCCCACTCATGTCTCCCTGCACCCCCACCCCCCACCAGTCAGGGGCACCCTCCACCAGGCCCCCACTCATGTCTTCCTGCACCCCCACCCCCCACCAGTCAGGGACACCCTCCACCAGGCCCCCACTCATGTCTCCCTGCACCCCCATCCCCCACCAGTCAGGGGCACCCTCCACCAGGCCCCCACTCATGTCCAACTCATGTCGCCTTGCACCCCCACCCCCCACCCGTCAGGGGCACCCTCCACCAGGCCCCCACTCATGTCTCCCTGCACCCCACCACCCTGCATCCAGGGGCACCCCCCACCAGGCCCCCACTCATGTCTCCCAGCACCACCACCCCCCTGCATCCAGGGGCACCCTCCACCAGGCCCCCACTCATGTCTCCCTGCACCCCCACCCCCCCACCAGTCAGGGGCACCCTCCACCAGGCCCCCACTCATGTCTCCCAGCACCCCCACCCCCCTGCATCCAGGGGCACCCTCCACCAGGCCGCCACTCATGTCTCCCTGCACCCCCAGCCCCCACCAGTCAGGGGCACCCTCCACCAGGCCCCCACTCATGTCCAACTCATGTCTCCTTGCACCCCCACCCCCCACCAGTCAGGGGCACCCTCCACCAGGCCCCCACTCATGTCTCCCTGCACCCGACCCCCCTGCATCCAGGGGCACCCTCCACCAGGCCCCCACTCATGTCTCCCAGCACCCTCACCCCCCTGCATCCAGGGGCACCCTCCACCAGGCCCCCACTCATGTCTCCCTGCACCCCCACCCCCCACCAGTCAGGGGCACCCTCCACCAGGCCCCCACTCATGTCCCCCAGCACCCCCACCCCCCTGCATCTAGGGGCACCCTCCACCAGGCCCCCACTCATGTCTCCCTGCACCCCCACCCCCACCAGTCAGGGGCACCCTCCACCAGGCCCCCACTCCTTCCTACCACCCCCCCACCCCCCAGCAGTGCGATTCGCCTGTGTACGTGTATATCAGGGTTGCGCGTGTAGTCTGACACGCAATATCAGCAGGGTACGTGTATTACGGGGTTCGAGGGAAGTTCCACACGCGATTTCAGCAGGGTACGTGTATTTCGGGGTGCGCGGAAAGTTTCACACGCGAATTTGCAGGGTACGTGTATTTCGGTGTGTGCACGTGAAGTTACACACGCGACTGTGCCTGTGAGAGTGGGGTATGTGTATTCCAGGGGTGCGCGGGATTATTTACTCGCGACTGGGCCTGGGAGAGCGTGTTACGTGTATTCCTGGGGTGGGCGGGAAGATTTACACGCTCGCCTACAACGCGCCAAAAAATAAAAGGACCAATCCTGAAACACGTACACCAGCATGAAGCAGGCGCACGTCCCGCACAGCATAAAAGAGTGCGCAAACAACAAACAAGCTCAGACGCCAGGATGAATATACCGTTCCTAGCAGCAGTGGCCCTGGGATACCGCAGGAGGAGGAGAAGGATATTCAGGGCCAGAATCTTCACACCCAGAACCAGCCTATTTGGCATGCCAGATGACCAGGTGTATGGGAGGTACATGTTTCCACCACACATAATATTCGACCTGGTCAGTGAGTGGGAGGATGACCTCACATCACCCACCCTGTGCTCCCAAGCACTCAGCCCCCTGGAGAAGGTCCTCAATGTACTGCACTTCTTGGCTACCGGATCATTTCAGCGGACAAGTGCCATAGTGGGGGGGAGGGGAGGGGTGTCACAGGCCACGCATTCACGGTGCCTACACCAGGTGTTGTCCATCATCACTGCATGCCCATCAGTCCGCAGGCACATATACCTGCCCAGAACACCTGCAGAAAGGCAGGCTGTCAGCCAGGATTTCTACAGGGTGGCACAATTCCCCAAAGTGCTAGGTGCCATTGATTGCACCCATGTGGCTCTACGTCCCCCCAGGGCATCTGAGCACATCTATAGAAACCGCAAGCACTGGCATTCCATCAACGTCCAGGTAGTATGTGATGCCAAGGGAATCATCACCTCAGTATATGCCAACTATCCAGGGTCCACCCACAACAGCTTCATTTACAGGATGTCAACCCTAAACCGGGACATGGAAGCTGGGCGGCATGGTGATGCATGGCTACTTGGTGAGTAGAAATGCCACAGCACACGCATGCATGACAGAAACAGAGTAATGCCAATACCCCACTAATGATCCCCATCACCACCTCCCCAGGGGACAGAGCCAACCCTCTGAGCACACACATGATGACGCCAATTCGGAACCCCATCACCCCTCCCGAGGTAAGATACAACACAGCCCATATTGCAACACGGGGCATAGTGGAGCGCACATTCGGAGTGCTCAAGTCACGCTTTCGCTCCCTTGACCGTTCTGGCGGGCAGCTGTTATACGCTCCCCCAGTAGTGTGCAGGATCATAGTGGCAGCATGTGTCCTGCACAATGTTGCAACACGCCGGGGCCTGGCTGTGGACATGGTGGTGCCGCCACATCCCCAACCACATGCACGCCCGCTGTGCATCGGAGGGGAAAGGGCACGGGGTGAGGCAGCCCGTACGCAGCAGGTGGCTAATTACTTCATATAGAAAGCACACCACTGTGGAGTGCACACAGCCCTGGCACATACCATCTGACAATCAATGATGACTCAATCTGACAATTATGATGAACAAAGGGACAGTCAACTGTCAGAACCATAGCAGCCTGAGATTGTTCATCTGGAAGTGTCACAATGTGTGCATCCCTACCTACACAAACACCACCAATGCAGTGTCATCAAAAGACACACTTCCATGCAGCAGAAATGAATACTCACTTGCAAAATACAACATGAGAACAGTGGCATGTCACCCAACCCCTCCCCGGCACAGCCACACGACACACCATGGCATGTCATGCAATGTGAGAGCAAACAAATGAATCCCCACAACATGCCCCAAGTGTCACCAACTACAGTGTCCCTAATGGAAACTGGCCACACATGAAATGCTCCCAGTAATGCAGGACCAACAACACACATTACCAAATACTTACCAAGAATACCAATCACCTACACAACCTCCAACCTACCATAAACATGACAGTACGGACTTAAAAAATTGGTAGCCTCACTACCTGATAATGGCAGCACTTCGAACACTTCCAAGTATACAGTGTTAGCGCCACGCAAGAGTGTAGGTGCACTGCTCACAACATGGACTCCAGTCCCAAAGTAGACCACCTTGTGAAGACATGAGAAATGGACCTGCAAATTAGGAGGATGAGATGGATGCAGAGGCACATATCAATACACCATGCAGTGTACAATACAACAACAATATGCACTAGGAATGTATACACAGTATTGACTACAGGCTGCCCACACATCAAATGGGAGTCCAACGTCACTGTGTAAGTCAATGTCACTTGGGCACACCCTTTGCAAGCCCATGGAAACGGTAAGCAGGAGGGGTGTGTGTCACACAAACCCAAGCATCTGACCCAAATTCAGGATAAGCCTGCATGTGCACAGCCACAATACAGCGTATGCCCACGGGAGCCACACAAGGCAACACACTGTCCAAAAAATCAAAAATCAAAAATAAAAAAAATAAAAATATCAAAAATGGCCATTAATGGGCCCGGGGGGGGGGGGCGTGGGGGAGGCCACCCAGGAGGTCCGAGACAAGGTGCACACCAAAACCCACCTGTGTGGATCTTGCGAAAAAAAACACCTCCATGGGCTCATGGCCTGCACGGCTACCCTATTGTGGGAGAATCGCTGCTGTCGCTCTCCTCTCCCTCTGCAGCTGCATCAGGAGGTGGTGGCACTATGGGAGGCAGCCCACGCAAAGCCCTAGTCTGGTCCTCCATGGCAGCAAGCATGCGGGTGTGGAAGGTCTGGTTCTGGAGGATAATTGTGCGGAGGTCCCCATGCAACAACTCACGGGATGCCCGGACCTCCGCCCTAGTTGCCTGCATCTCAGCTGAGAGTGTACGTGTGAGCCGCTCCAGCTGCTGTTCTGTCCTCGTGTTAGCTGAAGCCTCAAGCTCAACCAGAGTTGGCCTGAACTGACGGAGTTCCACCCTCAGGGCTTCCCTGTGGCCCTGGGACTCAATGGAAATGGCTTCCCGCAGAGTCTCCACTGCCGCCCGACTGTCCCTGTTGGACGCCAACATGTCCTCCCTGTGTGACTGGCTTATGGAGTCTGTTGCCTGCTGTAGTTGTTCAATTCGCCTTTCTTGGGGGACAATGGAAGTGGCCACCCTATCCATGGCCTGAGCCATCATCTCAGTTGATGCTGCCTGTTGGTTTGCCATACCGTATATGGATTGCTCCCATGCGGTATTGCCAGGTGGCGTACGGCCACCGCGTCGGCGGGCACCACACCTGTCTGGGGCAAGGCGAACTGCGCCTTGCTGTGCCGGCACTGCCTGAGGCTGCAGGACTGCATTCCCCCTCTGATCTGCTGGCCCAGGAACAGGATCAGATGTAGCGGAATGTGACCCTGCATCCGTAACCACCAAAGGCTGACCTACCAACACTGACATCCCCATTGAGGGTTCTACCCCTGGTGCAGGTGGGTTGTACAGTACAGAATCGCTCCCAGAGACACTTACCAGTGACGGCACATAGGTCTCATCATCCGAATCGACACCTGAATAGAGCTCGGGGGAGGTGCACCCAGAGACACCCCTTGAGATGACGGCCTGCAGCAAGTGTGGGTTCTCACCCACCACCACACCACGCCCCTCACTGGTGCCCGGTCGGGCCTGAGACCCCTCCTGGGTCTGCACCATCTCCACAACCCCAGCAGTATCAAGTGCGTCATCCCCTGCAAAGACATGAAAGAAAAGAAATGGGAACAGGCATTAGCAACATGGAACACAATTAGGGCTGAGAAGCAACAGAAACAGTACTTCATTGACAAATGTCCCACATGACTATAACCCTCCCATGCATGCACTGTCACTGCGTATGAAGGGGAGGCAAATGGCACACATTGATGACACCAAGATGGAAGACCAACAAATTTGCTGCATGCTGCCTAGCAATGCCATCACACATTGGCCTGTGATTGGCATGTCCAATACACATACATGACACATGCCATCACACAGATGGCATGTACCCTAGCCATGTCACACATGTGACAGTAGGACTGAGAAATGCCTAGTGAAAGTGGTGGAATGCAGACAATCAGCCTGAATGAACACAGAATAACATGCAACTATGTTGTGGCAAGATGACAATTCAAGGGCAACTGGCGTGAGGTTGGGCTGAATGTCTATTGTTGCCAGAAGGGATACTGCAACACCCAAATCCTGGTGCGCAGAATGTTTTGGATGAAGCACATGGGTGACCCAAACCACTCAGGCACACACCCCCTCACCTGGCACTCAATCAGAAGCACTCACACACACGCCATGCACATGGATGACACACACATGCATGTGCACTCACCGGACAATGCCTCGTAATCTGGCAGGTCTCCCACGCCTTGGATCTGTTCCTCTGTGACGTAGATCCCAGCAACATACTCATGTGGAGTGAGTTCTATGTCCTCTGCCGGAGACCCACCTCCAGTCACTAGAGTTGCGGCATGACTTGAGGCCAGCTTTTTCTTTGCCCTGCGCTTAAAGTCATTCCAGCGCTTGTAGCAATCATTAGCTGTGCGCCTCACGAATCCAAGGGCACTTATGAGTTCCGCAATGGTCTGCCAGTGTGCCTGACGTTGTGCAGGTGTGGTCTTGCATCCTGCAGTAATCACCATTTCGCTGTCATGTGCGGACACATACTCCACACGTGCATCAAGTTCGACCCGATTGAAGCAGGGCTTCCTTGCTGGGCCGGACTGTGCAGCCTTGTCTGGGGCATCAGCCTGTACTGGACGAGCACTCTTCCTCTTCCGCTTGGAAGGTGGTGGTGATACTGAGTGTCCTACGCCGCTCTGGACACTAGGGGCAGGAGCCCCGGTGGACTGTGGACTAGGAGTGTGGGAATGAACACTCACCATGGGAGTTGGTGCAGGCATTAGCTGAAGTGTGATGTGGTCAGGGGGAACGTCAGCAGGATGGACTAGGACCGACACTGTCCTGGCTGGGACACTCAGAGCTGGGGTGGATGGAGCCGCAGCTGCCCCTGCAGCCTCCCCACCCTGCCTACTCGGGGCAGCAGATGACATAGCTGCCCCTGATCCACGTGGGCTGGTGACACCAACATGCACCGCCACACGTGGCCTAGACCTGCTGACCTGGAAGTCAGCCATGGAGTCACCCAGTGCCAGGTCTGGTGCCACAATGGGCTGGTCCAACAAGGGCTGAGCAGGGATGGTGTCAGCCACGTTACCCTCAACCAGGGGGGGGGGGCATGGGTGTCCCTGACTGGTCACCCACACATGGGGGGCTAGGGGCACCCTGCAAGTCCTGGCCACGTCCCCTACCATATCCACCACGGCCACCTCTTGTGGCTCACCCACCTTTGCCACCCTTACCGCGTGCTTGCCTCCCAACCATGGCACTGATGTTGTTGTGCGTATGGGAGTTGCAGTAAACTATTGTCCTGGGCAATTGCGGGTCAAAGGGGTAGGGTACTAGATGGAATTCATACCCTAGTGCTCTAGCAAGGCTGTATGTGACCCCTGGGGGAAGATGACGGGTCACGCAATGCACAGGCACCCCGAAAAAGGGAGATAATGTGCACGCAACCCCTCCTAGACCACGTGCGTGGAAAAAAAAACCTGCACTACGCTGTGGCACCCAGAAACACAAAAATGAACGTATGCGTGTCACACGCAGCCTAGACTGGCCTCTGAATGGTAGGCAACACACGGGGCAAGCACAGATGTCAAATACGTGTGCAACTCACCGTCTGCCAGGAAAAATCGCGTGTAAAATACGCGCGTGTGCGCGTTGGCAACACCCCCGCCAAAAGAAGAATTGTACGCTGCCTGAGGAGGCAGGACAACAGGAGAAGTGAACGCTGTTTGAGGAAATAGGCCCAGGAAAAAAACAAGAAGAGAAAAAGCTGTCAGAGGTAACAGGGAGTACGAACTTGGAACGCCGTGAAGTAAATCGCGTGTGAACCGACAAGAAGTACAGATTTCACCCACTCGCTCTCCACGAAAAGCACGTACAAGGAAATGGCGTTCTACACGTACCTTTTAAACATGCCCACACATCCAGCGTCACTTCCTCCAATTACACGCGCTGACACTCTGACGTGCAGTCATTGGACGTGTAACATGCACCCGTGTACAGGGAAACACCCGTGCACGCACGTCACAGATGCGCATACGCGCTGTTGGCCTTTGGGCCAATGAATTAGCGTACGTGTGCTGACGCGCTTACACGCTAAGGCCCTTTCCATGAATTACACGCAGACGTGCTGGATTTTCACGTGCCAAATCACTCTGTATCAAGCAGGCCACGCGTAAGCACACGGAAGACCACACTCCTGCCCAGAAGGCCGAATTACTGCCCCCCAGAGCCCCGAGCATGCTCCCACCTGCCATCTGCTGCTGCCTGATTGCCTGCTGCCCACATGCCCTGCCATTTGCTGCCTGCACATCAGCCAGGGGTGCTGTTGCTGTGACCACCCCTGCTGGAACCGAAGACTCCCGACTGGGATTCCATCGCTCCACAGCCCAGCCCCAGGACCCAGTTGCCCACCCACTCCTGCCTCTGGGGTTGTCATGTCGGGCACTGCAACATCTGGCACCACTGACAACCCCCGGCCAGAGAGGCAGAGGGGCATCAGCTTCACTGCCACCAAAGTTGGTGTCCTGGTGGAGCAAGTCCTGGGGCAGTATGATGCCCTCTTCGGAAGTTTGTGCGCCGACATGGAAGGACGGACTCGGATCTGGACGGACATCGTGACTGCCATCAACGCGGAGGGGGTGGCAGTCCGCGACTTCCAACATGTCAAGAAGCGCTGGGAGGACTTCAGGTCCAGGACCCTCAACAAGGCCCGGCACCTCTTGAAGGCAGCGGATGCTAAGGGGCGCCGGGGCCACTTGTCGGACGATCAGATGAGGGTCCTGGAACGCATATCCCCAGCGCTCCACGTCCAGGTCCTTGAGAGGCAGACCCGTCTGGAGTCGAGCGGTAAGTGTACATGCATCATGATTGTAAGCTGTGCGTGTGGTGATGTGCCAGTAGTGTGCAGGTTGCACATCTGTTTGTATGGGGCCAGGTATGGGTGGGGGTGTACAGGGCCGTGAGGCTAACACATGCGAGGGCTGTCATGTGTGAGACATGGATGGTGCTTGTGTGTGTAGGCTTGCATGCCAAATGCAGTTGTGTGGGCACACATGTTTGGATGAATGTGTATGTAAGTAGGCATGTTCGTGATGTCACACATGGATGTTGTTTTCAGCTGCATGTATCAGCACTGTGTACATGTGCATGTGTGTGTATTTGACAAGGGTGCAACAGTGATGCAACATGGATGCATGTGACAGCGGGATGTGGAAGCCTGATTGGCAGATGTGACATGGATGCCCATCTGAACACTGCGACAGTTGGCAAAGGTGTACACATGCATGCAAGTGTGGTGGTGTGTGCATGTTTAGTGCACTCCCTGTGTTGTCTGGCTCACCTTTGCCTGCTCATGCTGTTGTATGTGTATGGATGGTGCTGGCAGTTGCGATATGGCTGTGGTATGGCTCATGTGTGCAAGTTGAAATGACATGTGTGTTGACGATTGTGATGCCATGTCTGAGGTTTGCCAATGCCACTCATGTACAACTGTCATGTGTGTATGTGTCCATTGTACAGTGCCCTGATGCCTGTGTTTTATTTCTCCCTGTCTGCAGCGTCAACTGTTGAAGAGGACGGAGAAGGTGCTTTGTAGCACAGCGGCGGGGATCGCACCGCCAGCCGGAGACGCAAGGCCCGGCTCCCCTCCCAGGTTGTGATCTCGTCGGGGAATGAGGAGTCCGGTGCCGCGTCCCAGGCCGCAGCTGCCGGGGGGAGGTGCAAGAGGCAGAGGTCGGAGTTGGACTCCTCGGCAGCAGAAGGGGCAGCTGGGACCCCACAGGGCCCAACGGGGGAAGATGGCACGGAGTCATCCAGGTTGGTGGGGGGTTTGGTGAAGGAGGAGGCCGTGCAAACAACAGAGACGGGGTCTGGAGGTGGGGATTCCACTGGTGATAGTGGTGCAGTGCAGGACCAGGGACAGGAGGCAGCACAGGCCGCCGCGGAGGTGCCTGTGTGCAATCCTGTCCCTGATCCTGTCCCTGCATCATCTTGCACCAGCAGGGATGCCTACGTCCAGACCCATTTTCAGGCAGGGGATGAGCTCACAACAACTGGCCTTCCTCTGCCTGCAGACGTGGCTAATCGGGATCTGGGTTGAGCCTGTCCTGACTGGTGTTGCGTTGCGTCAACGGGCCATGGGAGGTGACCTGCAGTCTTTTCATGAGGAGACTGCACGTCATCTCGAATGGCTCGTTGACCGCGTCGGCCTACTGGGACAGGACACCCAGGCCGGATTCCTCCGTTTGATGGGGCTTGCTCCGACCCCCTCCTCAACTGAACCCCCTATGCGCCAGTCGTCCTCCGTGCCATCTTCCCACCCATTAGTCACCTGGGTGCCCTGTGGAGCTGCCTCTGACGGTGCGGCCAGGCTGGTGGAGGAGGCATCCCTGCCACAGTCGGGAGTCGGACGTCCAGCAGGGGTGGCCACATCAACGACTGCACCCCAGCCAGTGGAGGATGTGCAGGCAGCAGGAGGCAGGGCACCGGCAGAGGTACAGCAGCAGCAGCAACGAGGTGGGAGCCATGATGGCTCGGGGCAGGCATCGGCCGGAGGGCAGGAGGACCCAGGACGGGAAGTGTCTTCCATGTTGCAGTGGTTGGGCCACGCCATAGATGCGGAGCAGCAGCGGGCGGAAGAGGCACGGCTCACGATGGTTAGGGCGGAGAACTCCATGCGGAGGGCCCTGAGGCGGGCCGAGTGCCTCAAGGCAATCCGCAGGGAGTTGGAGGTGAACATGTCGACGGCCCTGCGGACCCTCGGGCCATGGAGGAGGACCTCCTCCGGGACATTGAGCAGGAGTTTGATGATGCCCTGGCCCGGAACATCCCGAAGTGAGCCGTCGGACTAGCCCGCTGCCCTTGTAAATAGTTCTGTAGTTAATGTTAGGTTTCCTTTGGTTTTGCATTTTTTTTGGACCTTTTGGACAATGGGCCACATTTTTGTATATAGTTTTTTTTATTAGGTAGTGTTATTAGATAGGTTTCATTTCTTCTGTTGGGATCATGGACCCTGGATCGTTTATCTGTATATAGTTGACTGTTGGATTTTCATATTTTTTTATGATTTACCCATGGAGCAATGGTTTTCGATTTTAATTTTCCATTGGATTTACTTTTGTGGACTGTGACTTTGGACACCTTTCCTTTGGATTATGATTTGTGGTTTTGCATTATTTCACGGACATGCTGGGTTTTTTTTTTTAATTCCCATTTTTGTTTGTTTATTTTTGATTCAATTTATGTTGCTTTTAATACATATTTTTTCTTCAAACTTCAATGTGTAGTATCATCTCATTGGTTTCATGCATATCATGATATGGGTTTTGACATTCACTGACACCCATTGTGTGTATGTGAGGGAAATGTGTTCATTTCAAAACTTGCAATTGGGGTTCTATCATGTTATTGCCATTTCTAAGTGGGTGGATGCAATACTCGGGTGGGTGTTTGGCATTTGGAGGCTGACCATAAAGGCCAGGGATCTAGATTGTGATGACATGTTGGCTGGGGGACATGTGTGGGGGCCTGGTGGAGGGTGCCCCTGGATGCAGGGGGTGGGGGTGCTGGGAGACATGAGTGGGGGCCTGGTGGAGGGTGCCCCTGGATGCTGGGGGGTGGGGGTGCAGGGAGGCATGAGTGGGGGCCTGGTGGAGGGTGCCCCTGGATGCAGGGGGGTGGGTGTGCTGGGAGACATGAGTTGGACATGAGTGGGGGCCTGGTGGAGGGTGCCCCCGACTGGTGGGGGGTGGGGGTGCTGGGAGACATGAGTGGGGGCCTGGTGGAGGGTGCCCCTGACTGGTGGGGGGTGGGGGTGCAGGGAGGCATGAGTGGGGGCCTGGTGGAGGGTGCCCCTGGATGCAGGGGGGTGGGGGTGCTGGGAGACATGAGTTGGACATGAGTGGGGGCCTGGTGGAGGGTGCCCCTTGATGCTGGGTGGTGGGGGTCCTGGGAGACATGAGTGGGGGCCTGGTGGAGGGTGCCCCTGGATGCAGGGGGTGGGGGTGCTGGGAGACATGAGTGGGGGCCTGGTGGAGGGTGCCCCACAGTGCTGGGGGGTGGGGGTGCAGGGAGACATGAGTTGGACATGAGTGGGGGCCTGGTGGAGGGTGCCCCTGACTGGTGGGGGGTGGTCGTGCAAGGAGACATGAGTGGGGACCTGGTGGAGGGTGTCCCTGGATGCAGGGGGGGTTGGGGTGCTGGGAGACATGAGTTGGACATGTGTGGGGGCCTGGTGGAGGGTGCCCCTGGATGCAGGGGGGTGGGGGTGCTGTGAGACATGAGTTGGACATGTGTGGGGGCCTGGTGGAGGGTGCCCCTGGATGCAGGGGGGTGGGGGTGCTGGGAGACATGAGTGGGGGCCTGGTGGAGGGTGCCCCTGACTGGTGGGGGGGTGCAGGGAGGCATGAGTCGGGGCCTGGTGGAGGGTGCCCCTGGATGCAGGGGGGTGGGGGTGCTGGGAGACATGAGTTGGACATGAGTGGGGGCCTGGTGGAGGGTGCCCCTGGATGCTGGGGTGTGGGGGTGCTGGGAGACATGAGTTGGACATCTGTGGGGGCCTGGTGGAGGGTGCCCCTGACTGGTGGGAGTGGGGGTGCTGGGAGACATGAGTGGGGGCCAGGTGGAGGGTGCCCCTGACTGGTGGGGGGTGGGGGTGCAGGGAGGCATGAGTGGGGGCCTGGTGGAGGGTGCCCCTGGATGCAGGGGGGTGGGGGTGCTGGGAGACATGAGTTGGACATGAGTGGGAGCCTGGTGGAGGCTGCCCCTGGATGCTGGGGGGTGGGGGTGCTGGGAGACATGAGTGGGGGCCTGGTGGAGGGTGCCCCTGGATGCAGGGGGATGGGGGTGCTGGGAGACATGAGTGGGGGGCTGGTGGAGGGTGCCCCTGGATGCAGGGGGGTGGGGGTGCTGGGAGACATGAGTGGGGGCCTGGTGGAGGGTGCCCCACAGTGCTGGGGGGGTGGGGGTGCAGGGAGACATGAGTTGGACATGAGTGGGGGCCTGGTGGAGGGTGCCCCTGACTGGTGGGGGGTGGGGGTGCAAGGAGACATGAGTGGGGGCCTGGTGGAGGGTGCCCCTGGCTGGTGGGGGGTGGGGGTGCTGGGAGACATGAGTGGGGGCCTGGTGGAGGGTGCCCCTGACTGGTGGGGAGTGGGGGTGCAGGGAGGCATGAGTGGGGGCCTGGTGGAGGGTGCCACTGGATGCAGGGGGGTGGGCGTGCTGGGAGACATGAGTTGGACATGAGTAGGGGCCTGGTGGAGGGTGCCCCTGGATGCTGGGGGGTGGGGGTGCTGGGAGACATGAGTGGGGGCCTGGTGGAGGGTGCCCCTGGATGCAGGGGGTGTGGGGGTGCTGGGAGACATGAGTGGGGGCCTGGTGGAGGGTGCCCCTGACTGGTGGGGGGGTGGCGGAAGGCATGAGTCGGGGCCTGGTGGAGGGTGCCCCTGGATGCAGGGGGGTGGAGGTGCAGGGAGACATGAGTTGGACATGAGTGGGGGCCTGGTGGAGGGTGACCCTGACTGGTGGGGGTGCAAGGAGACATGAGTGGGGGCCTGGTGGAGCGTGCCCCTGACTGGTGGGGGGTGGGGGTGCAGGGATGCATGAGTTTGGGCCTGGCGGAGGGTGGCCCTGGATGCAGGGGGTGGGGGTGCTGGGAGACATGAGTTGGACATGTGGTGTGGGGGCCTGGTGGAGGGTTCCCCTGGATGCAGGGGGGTGGGGGTGCTGGGAGACATGAGTGGGGGCCTGGTGGAGGGTGCCCCTGACTGGTGGGGGTGGGGGTGCACGGAGGCGTGAGTGGGGGCCTGGTGGAGGGTGCCCCTGGATGCAGGGGGGTGGGGGTGCTGGGAGACATGAGTTGGACATGAGTGGGGGCCTGGTGGAGGGTGCCCCTGGTTGCTGGGGGGTGGGGGTGCTGGGAGACATGAGTTGGACATGTGTGGAAGCCTGGTGGAGGGTGCCCCTGACTGGTGGGGGTGGGGGTGCTGGGAGACATGAGTGGGAGCCTGGGGGAGTGTGCCCCTGACTGGTGGGGGGTGGGGGTGCAGGGAGGCATGAGTGGGGGCCTGGTTGAGGGTGTCCCTGGATGCAGGGGGTGGGGGTGCTGGGAGACATGAGTTGGACATGAGTGGGGGCCTGGTGGAGGGTGCCCCTGGATGCTGAGGGGTGGGGTGCTGGGAGACATGAGTGGGGGCCTGGTGGAGGGTGCCCCTGGATGCAGGGGGGTGGGGGTGCTGGGAGACATGAGTGGGGGCCTGGTGGAGGGTGCCCCACAGTGCTGGGGGGTGGGGTGCAGGGAGACATGAGTTGGACATGAGTGGAGGCCTGGTGGAGGGTGCCCCTGACTGGTGGGGGGTGGGGGCACAAGGAGACATGAGTGGGGGCCTGGTGGAGGGTGCCCCTGACTGGTGGGGGGTGGGGGTGCGGGGAGGCATGAGTGGGGGCCTGGTGGAGGGTGCCCCTGGATGCAGGGGGGTGGGGGTGCTGGGAGACATGAGTTGGACATGAGTGGGGGCCTGGTCGAGGGTGCCCCTGGATGCTGGGGGCTGGGGGTGCTGTGATACATGAGTGGGGGCCTGGTGGAGGGTGCCCCTGGATGCTGGGGAGTGGGGGTGCTGGGAGACATGAGTTGGATATGTGTGGGGGCCTGGTGGAGGGTGCCCCTGACTGGTGGGGGTTGGGGTGCTGGGAGACATGAGTGGGGGCCTGGTGGAGGGTGCCCCTGACTGGTGGGGGTGGGGGTGCAAGGAGGCATGAGTGGGGGCCTGGTGGAGGGTGCGCCTGGATGCAGGGGGGTGGGGGTGCTGGGAGACATGAGTTGGACATGAGTGGGAGCCTGGTGGAGGGTGCCCCTGGATGCTGGGGGGTGGGGGTGCTGGGAGACATGAGTGGGGGCCCGGTGGAGGGTGCACCTGGATGCAGGGGGATGGGGGTGCTGGGAGACATGAGTGGGGGCCTGGTGGAGGGTGCCCCTGGATGCAGGGGGGTGGGGGTGCTGGGAGACATGAGTGGGGGCCTGGTGGAGGGTGCCCCACAGTGCTGGGGGGTGGGGGTGCAGGGAGACATGAGTTGGACATGAGTGGGGGCCTGGTGGAGGGTGCCCCTGACTGGAGGGGGGTGGGGGTGCAAGGAGACATGAGTGGGGGCCTGGTGGAGGGTGCCCCTGGCTGGTGGGGGGTGGGGGTGCTAGGATACATGAGTGGGGGCCTGGTGGAGGGTGCCCCTGACTGGTGGGGGTGGGGGTGCAGGGAGGCAGGAGTGGGGGCCTGGTGGAGGGTGCCACTGGATGCAGGGGTGTGGGCGTGCTGGGAGACATGAGTTGGACATGAGTAGGGGCCTGGTGGAGGGTGCCCCTGGATGCTGGGGGGTGGGGGTGCTGGGAGACATGAGTGGGGGCCTGGTGGAGGGTGCCCCTGGATGCAGGGGGGTGGGGGTGCTGGGAGACATGAGTTGGACATGAGTGGGGGCCTGGTGGAGGGTGCCCCTGGATGCTGGGGGGTGGGGGTGCTGGGAGACATGAGTTGGACATGTGTGGAGGCCTGGTGGAGGGTGCTCCTGACTGGTGGGGGTGGGGGTGCTGGGAGACATGAGTGGGAGCCTGGGGGAGTGTGCCTCTGACTGGTGGGGGGTGGGGGTGCAGGGAGGCATGAGTGGGGGCCTGGTTGAGGGTGTCCCTGGATGCAGGGGGTGGGGGTGCTGGGAGACATGAGTTGGACATGAGTGGGGGCCTGGTGGAGGGTGCCCCTGGATGCTGGGGGGTGGGGGTGTTGGGAGACATGAGTGGGGGCCTGGTGGAGGGTGCCCCTGGATGCATGGGGGTGGGGGTGCTGGGAGACATGAGTGGGGGCCTGGTGGAGGGTGCCCCTGGATGCAGGGGGTTGGGGGTACTGGGAGACATGAGTGGGGGCCTGGTGAAGGGTGCCCCACAGTGCTGGGGGGTGGGGTGCAGGGAGACATGAGTTGGACATGAGTGGGGGCCTGGTGGAGGGTGCCCCTGACTGGTGGGGGGTGGGGGCACAAGGAGACATGAGTGGGGGCCTGGTAGAGGGTGCCCCTGACAGGTGGGGGGTGGGGGTGCGGGGAAGCATGAGTGGGGGCCTGGTGGAGGGTGCCCCTGGATGCAGGGGGGTGGGGGTGCTGGGAGACATGAGTTGGACATGTGTGGGGGCCTGGTGGAGGGTGCCCCTGACTGGTGGGGGTGGGGGTGCTGGGAGACATGAGTGGGGGCCTGGTGGAGGGTGCCCCTGGATGCAGGGGGGTGGGGGTGCTGGGAGACATGAGTGGGGGCCTGGTGGAGGGTGCCCCACAGTGCTGGGGGTTGGGGGTGCAGGGAGACATGAGTTGGACATGAGTGGGTGCCTGGTGGAGGGTGCCCCTGACTGGTGGGGGGTGGGGGTGCAGGGAGACATGAGTGTGGGCCTGGTGGAGGGTGCCCCTGACTGGTGGGGGGTGGGGGTGCAAGGAGACATGAGTTGGACATGTGTGGGGGCATGCTGGCAGGTGCCCCACAGTGCTGGGGGGTGAGGGTGCTGGGAGACATGCATTGTTGATCAGTAGTGCAAGGTGACATGTGGCTTGGCTGGGGGGCATGGCCATGGTGGATGGGCTGCCTGCGGGACATGGGCAGGGGTGCAGGGTGGTCCCCTGTGGTGTGGGCTGGCTGCAGGGGCCATGGAGGGTGTAGAGGGAACACCTGGGAGGACCCACACGGCCAATTTACGCATAGTGCTCCCCGCGCACCCCTGAAATACACGTGCACTGATGGAATCGCGTGTGATACTTCCCGCGCACCCCTGGAATACACGTACCCTGATGGAATCACGTGTGATACTTCCCGCGCACCCCTGAGATACAAGTACCCTGCTGATTTTGCGTGTGATACTTCCCGCGCACCCCTGGAATACACATACCCTGATGGAATTGCGTGTGATACTTCCCGCGCACCCCTGAAATACACGTACCCTGCTGATTTTGCGTGTGATACTTCCCGCGCACCCCTGGAATACACGTACCCTGATGGAATCGCGTGTGATACTTCCCGTGCACCCTGAAATACACGTACCCTTCTGATTTTGCATGTGATACTTCCCGCGCACCCCTGGAATACACGTACCCTGATGGAATCGCGTGTGTTACTTCACGCGCAACCCTGATGTACACGTACCCAGGACAAACGCATGTGATACTTCCCGTGAACCACTGAAATACACGTTCCCCGCTTGGCGTTTGCTGTTTGGCAGCCCTGTGAACTGGTCCAGGATTAGCGCAGCCCTTTGCGATGAATTGGGAATTTTGAAGGGTTTTCCTTGCGTGAGGGCGTTCTTGGGGGCGTAACTGGCGCTGCTGCAGGGTCGCTGCGCCACTCTGCGCCACGGCTGGTTTTGGAGGCTGGAATCCATGAATACGCTGTGCGATGAAATGTATTTTATCGCACGCGGCTGGCGCAGTGTATCGCACCGGGAGGGGACACTGTGCGCCAGCCGCATGCGCCACTTTTGTGCGAAATTCTATGAATTACCCTGTTAGTCGGAGGAAGATGCAATGTATGGATGAGGCGTTTGGCATTCGGCCAAGAGGAGGGTTTGTCAGTCTAGAAAAGTAGACACCCCTCGAACAGAAGGCAATGCAGGATAATTGGTTGGCAGAAGACCAACCCCCTCATTTAAAGTATAAAGAATACATGCCCATTACTTGTTAAGTAGCTATTAGTTCAACTAGAGTGCGGCCATTTTAAGGTAACCAGAATCGCCATTTTGTTTTCTCTATGTTTCTCTTTAACATCGCCACTTTTGCCTCATGTAAAACTGCTTTGCTGTAGATATTATTCCGCTTCAATGGTCCAAGGTTATTAAAGACATGTTGAAACATTGTGCGAGGAGCCAGACAGAAAAGCTAGTTTTCCTCCTTCACATATCCTTGGAAGCAGGGAGCAAGGCATTCTTATCAGTACACGGATGCCAGTGAGTCTCCTTAAAAGAATAGCAATGCACAAAACTAATATTAAAGGGTTTGAATTATGTTCTTCTTTACGGCCCCCCTTCTGAGTGTTGTGAGCCCCCAGAGAGCAAGCTGACCTCTAGAGCGTGAATCGAAACCAGGAGATAGTAAGGCCTGGAATATGCCAGTCCCCCTACGCGCAGCTTGTCCATGAAAACAGAAGCGCTGTGTTCTCACAAATAAAGAATAGTGTCTGTAACTTCGAGATTGCAAACTGTTACTAAATATGGTGATCTAAAGTGTCATATTCGTCACCATGGTCAATCATCGCCTCCACTTCAAAGGGAATGAATTAGGGGCGGCATCGAATATGTCAAATGTGTCATTACTGATTGTAAGATGCTCATTTTGTATATATGTAACTGGTGTACGATTTTCGCTCTCTTGAGTCCACCGAGGTCTGTTAGACACACATCGCGGGGCGTGGGACCATTTAGCCAACTGTGACTATTTGTTTTTGCAATAAACCCTAGATTTTGGGAATACAACCTCGTGTCTGGCTTATCAGTCTGTGTGTGGTGATTGTGCCTTGTTTCCACATCCGAGGGTCCCTCAGGGGCTCCTTCAATTGAATTTGTACTCAACAAGAAAATGAATAACTTGAGGGGTTCTTACCGCAAAATTCTCAATAATTCATACAGTAAGAAGTCAGGAACCCTTACTATTAGCCATTGACCTGTGCACACAATTAAAAGATAACAATGGTGTAGTGAGTGAACCACACGCTTCAAAGATTTGAAGCATTCTAATCATATTTAATCGATAATCTCAAAGCTGATTTTAAAGAAATGACAACATATTTATTTTGAGAAACGAGTTGGGAGCTCCTCAAGTTGTATGAGACTAGTCATTTTTTATTTCATTTCAACAAAACTGGTAAAAGCTATCTACATAAACATCATCATAACTCTGCTGTCTAAATAGAGTTTCTTCCGTTAGGAGGAACATTATCCTGTTACTCAGATACAAAACATGAATACATCTCAAGCTATTTCCACACTGACATAAGGGGCCTCATTACATGTTTGCCGGTCCAGAAACAAGGGTGCCGGTAAGCTCACCAGCACCCTTGTTTCCAGACCGGCAAACTACAAGTCTGCCTGCCGGAGCCGCAGGGCCCGACAGGTCTGACCTTGCCGGGCACAGCGGCCACGGTAGGCAGACTTGTCACGGGAGCACCAGCACTGTTGTTATGTACAATTCTTTTCACTATGGAGGTGTATGCAAGCATGGGGCATTCAACTATGGTATAGATTGTCAATCATGGATGTTAATGTAGAATACTGCCAATTGGCTACCACAGGTAGTATCAATTGCTCAACCACATTTTTATATATATATATATATATATATATATATATATATATATATATATATATATATATATATATATATATATATATATATATGTGTTTATATGTGTTATATATGTTTCTGTCGTTGTAGAATGTCTTGCTAACCCCCTGATGAAGACGTGGTGAAACAAAACCCTTACGTCTAAACCGGTCGGTCCTGTTTGGGTCTTGGAAATGCCATAATACGGATAACAACTTAGATTCATTCCAAGACACAACAAAACTGAAAAAAGAAAAAGGCACATTTATTGTGGATTTGTTTTTGGTTTTCAATAGTTGCAATGTTTTGCAGATATATTCTGTTCTTGTATATTGTGTCATTGTGATTGTTAAATTGATACTGGATGAGTGTAGTAGGATAGTTGTGCGTGCTTGATGGGTGAGAATGAGTTGTTACCTTTCCTTGTCCTCTTCTTTGTGTGTGGTCATTGCGGTGTTTTTACCTGTAATAAATTGCTCTTTTTCTAGATTAATTGATGAATATTCCTGCATCGTATGATTTTGTATCACTTTAAATAAATAGTTTGGATATCTTTGTAATAAAAATTACGTACTCTGGTATTCTCTTTCAGAAATTTACAAATTGTTGATTCTCAACTCCAGAGAGTTGAGATCCCCTGCTCTTTCAGCATAAAAGTTCACCAGGCCTATTGTTAGGTTCTGAGGAGTTAGATCAGATGTGACAACCTCCTGGGAGTCATGAAGATTTGTCAACTTCCCTTTGGGAACCAGTGACCACCTTCCCCAAAGGATTCTACAGGTGGGGGAAGCTGGAACCCAAATAGAAGCGACTTAGGATATTCACTTCTTGATGGGGTACACAGGCACCTCAGACAGAAGCTACAGAGGGAACAAACAATAAACAATGATGAGCTATGACTAGGGGTTTAACAGGAAACAACATTTGCCATCCTCACAGTGAGGTGATTTACCAAAAGGCTCCTAGCTGTTTCTTGAACCACCCTTGTACCCCTGGTTAGTCACTGTTCCTTCACAGAGACTCAGGCGAGGTATTCCAGTCGAGTGGGTAAATGCAAACACAATGACTGGACCAAAAATATATTAAAGTCTACCGAGGTACAGAACCCAAAAGACTATAGAGTCTTGACAAAAAAAGAAACATTAAATACCTAAACAGGACATGGTTCTGGTGGTGTCTGGGCTTGCATTTGCAAGATGCAGCCATTTGTATCTTTCTCCCTTTTAACAAGTCTGAATGGACGTGGTTACGCGTTAGCGTCGCACAACGTGGTCGGCCATGTTGGAATGGAAAGGGAACCGAGCCTGGTGGTCATCTTGTAATGGGTCGGTAATTACATAATGCGTTGTATCAAGAAAACATCCTGGTAGCTGCCACATAACAACGAGACCAGTGTGGTTCCAATGGGCGGCCCGGCAGAAGCAGGGCATGTTGACTTCTTGTAGGTGGAATTCTAACAGTACCACCCCTCTTAGGGCCTCCTTCCTGGTAAAATAGGGAATAACAGCCAGGTTTACCCAGGTTGTGTTTATGGAATAGTTTCAGCAGTTTTGGGACGTGAACATCCCTGGCGGGGCCCAAGATCTCTCTTCAGGTCCATAATGTCTTGATATTGGGCAAAATCTTCCTCGGGGCCAGCCCTTTGAGAGCAAAAATACCCAATTCAGCCCAAAATACAGGTTCTATTGTGCTGAGCAGTGATCTCATGCTAGTGACAAATGACACCCTCAAAGTGTTAGCATATTTATTCTAAGCAGTGAATTTCATATACATTTGGGATTCAAGTTAGAGAATATTACAAAGCATAAAACAAAGAGCAATGCAAAATATAGTGAAACATGGAACTTAGATAAACATAGAGAAACATAGAGAAATATAGAGAAACATAGAGAAACACAGTCTTACGTCCCTTAATCAGCCCTGGGAGACCTGGGTTTTTCATAAGCTAGCTGTAAAACAAGCCCCGCTCATAGAAAAACAAGGCTGGAGGACACCGTGAGAGCCAATGCCGGGCACCTGACTGTACACGAATCAAGTCCACAGGACGATCTCCCCCTGATCCATGTGTGCATGGATATTTTATAATCTCTTGCTGTCAGTCACCATGACGCACAGTTCCAGAACTTTCCCTGTGCAACTGGCTCATGGAAAAAACCCAGCTCTCTCTGAGATGCTCCCTGCTCGCTCCTACCCCCTCCCTTGTTCCCATCTGCGCTGGCTGAGGAATGTCTTATCAGTACCTTCCCAGAGAAAAGGAAGATTAGCTTGGAGCCAGGGCTACCGTTAGTGAGGCTGAATATTCTAAGGGAAGCAGGGATGTATTAACCCCATCTGCAAGCTCTAAAAGGCATGCACTCATAGCTTAGTGTTTATAGCGCTTAAGACTGGCTATCTAAGCGCTATATAGGTGCCATGATGTTCCAAACACTCCAAAAACCTATTAGCTACATAGCTAGGGGCCCTCCCTGCCTGTCTATCAACAATGCTTAATTTGACCTATTTCATACTAGGCCTGCATATCCCTTGTAGCTCACTACTGCATAATGGAAGTGCTACAACAGACTACTGTCAGCATTTTTAGCACATACTTTGAATACACTATTGGCTTTCAGCGGCTAATGCTGTCATCTAAAGCCCTGATTGGCAAGGTTGCAATTTCGTGTATCACTACATTCCACCCCTATTCAACGTTTGTGCGACAAATGCTGACTAATACCTATCAATATAGTATTTAGTGCAGTGATAAAGACCTAGGGGCTTTGCAAGAGGTTTAAGCAAACTATCTTATAGCGGTTAGTTAGCGTGGCATGCAAGGTAAAACACTACCTAAACAAAAATGTACACAAAGTGAACAGTGACATATACCCTTGCCAAAACCTGGCCTACACAAAAAATACCTACACCAAGTGAACATGGACATTTACTCTAGCCAAAACATGGCCTACACAAAAATACCTAAATCAATTTTGTATAACTGATTGTCAGTTAAAAAGCAGCATGCAGTTAAAATGTCAAGGCAATCCAGTGTAGTCTAATCTACAATGCACTATTGCATTTATGTATGGTTACCAATTCTAAAACCTGGCAGCCTTTCACCCTAAGGGCCTACCCTCCCCCTGATCCCAGGGCATTCAAGCGTGACTATGGGCTGTGTGACTAGACACTTCCCCCAGGTAGGTGGAACCCAACCAGAAACCATCTAATTTCGTGAACAAGGTGAACCCATGGGCACCAGGTTGTCTAAATAAAAACAATTCTACTAATTTACATCAAAGCATGGCATGTGTTATTCATGCAATCAAAAGCAAGCAATTCAATCCATATGTATGCTGGTAACTGTAGCTCTGCGTGCCAGTGTGTGGAGGATGGTCGCCCCCACCCAGTAAAAAGCCAACACCTGCTGATTTAACAATGTTTGCCATACAATGCATCGTGTGTATTTAGCAGTCTTGTTGACCTGCCCTATGGCAGACAAAAATGTCTTCATGTCTAAAATTCTGTCATCTTCAATTGGCTGTCAATACTTGTAGCAGTGCTGGGCATATCAATGGGCCCCACTAGGCCAGAAGTTCTATAGCAGAGCTGGCATCAGAACCCATAGTGGCTAGCTTATTGTGCACAGTTTCTATGTCACAAGCATATAAAGCTCCTGCAATTAATGAATCTAGCTCCCTAGCTACGCGCACTCTAGTGATGGGCCATAGAAATGGACTCCATTTGTAGCAGCTTGGTAGTACTAAGGAAACATTGCCTCATGATAAATCTATGTCTAAGTGTAGCACTGTAATAATGAAGGTGTGCATTACCAGTCTACAATTTACATGTTGTCTTACCACTGGAAAATCTAACAGGTTCACAGTGTCTACCTTCTGTGACTTGGAGAATACCCTTCTTCAAGTGGGATATCTACCATATACAATATTAACTTTAGCCACAAACACCATACTACTATCCGGCAGTGGCTGTTTCATCACACCATGGAAAAAATTCATTTAGTCAAGTTATAGTTCATTAAATCTTGGCGAGAACACTCGCTGCAGTTCTTGGTCAGAAAAACATCACATTAGACAAATTAAACAAATGGTATCCATTCAGTGACAAAAGATGCCTGACAATGTGCCAGGCCAGTACACTAGCAATTCCATGTGGATACTCATTTGTAGCGCTTTTCCAAAGAATTATTCCAAATGTTTACAATCAAAAGGTGACTCTTTGCATTAGTGTGCTGGAGACAGCTGTCCCCACAAAAACATGAAACTGGTTGGTTTAACAAAAAACCGTGTCACACTCTGTGTCATAAAATCAAACATCAAGTCAGTCATGGTTTCATTTACCTGCCTTAAGCTGGCTGTAAAAGTATCCAGTGTTTCAAAGATTACCATTTCAAATTATAGCTCATACACTTGGCAGCATTACTTCAATTAAGAATCTTAACCTACGCACAGGTGACTTTGATGTGCGCACTCATCTTATCTCAAAATAAATTACGCTCCTGCTTGCATAATTCTGCTGCCCCAACAGTTCATAAATCATTCTCCTGCCTAGGTGCAATGTAGAATATTTTTTTTTCTTCAAAAAACAAAACATCTCTGGTTAAAGCCATTCAGTTGGAAGAGTAAAACCATTTGGTTTTTTCAGATTCATCTCAACAGTGCATTTAAAAACCATTTTTCAATGTGTTAGCATTCAATTGCTGTGTCACACAGCTGTATGTGGTGCCTGATGTTACAGTCCACAATTCATTGTCCATAGTCCTTTAAACAAGAAAGGGCAAAACATGTCATTTAAATGTGTAGCATCAAATACTTGATAATTAGCCAAGTCTGCATCGTGCCAGTTCAGCAAAAGTTATTACTCTGTTGGACACTATTCGCAGGTTACAGCATTGAGTGCGGTGCAGGGCACGTTAAAGTTGAAATAGCATGTCGCAGTGGCTCGCTTTCTCTGAGAATGCGTCTGACCCTTCTTTGATCAGTGTCACCCACAAACTGCATATTAATTTCTGATATTATGAAATGTCTTGTCGTGCTTTGCCTAGGCAAAATACAAACAGAAATGTTAGGATTTCATCAAAACTTCAATATCAGCGTTATCCACCCCTTCCCATAATACCACCCCCATCTTCAAAAAGTCTCATCAGGTAACTACACACTTTGTCATTGCTACTGCAATTATTTATCACCTTTCTGCATGTTTCTGGGGGCTTATTTACACTCAACCATACGGGGTGTAACTGCCTAATCACAAACTCATTTGTGCAATGCAATCATAGCTGGTCAATGGTACCTCAGACTGATCTGTGCTTTTACAAAGCCATATAGTAAGTACCCAGGTCGCACAATGCTTTTCTTTTTCACCAAAGCGATCACAAATGCCAGGCGCCAACTTGCTTCCAGTGTCCCATGATCTTGGTTTAGGTTGCCCTGCTGGCATCACTCCATTTTTCAAAGGTAAAGTCTTTCAGTCCAATACCGCTTGCAGTTGTACGAGCAGCTTTGTTTATTTATCTTTCTTTTCTTAGCAGTGTCTTTTCAAGCCTCTGGTTTTTTCACTTGTCATTTTTTCAAAGGGCGTTTGCTGTTTTTGAACCACCCCTTTGAGTGCGATAGTCTAAGCCAGTTTCTTTTGTTGCTTCAACAAATCATTCATTCTTGCACTAAGCCGTGTGGCTTCTGGATCATGGCTAATGTGCAGTGTTCATGTTGTACTTCAAAGCCCCGCTCTGCATGTTGTCTCTTGCAAACCGGCTAAGCACTTTTGTCAGTTTTGCTTCCATCTGGAATGCCATAATGTCTTTGTCAGTTACTCCATCCCCTGGCAATGTAGCTTGCAGTTTGCCAGATGTGTATTTTCTCTTCTCAAAGCGCCTAGAGGTTTCTTCTCCAGTGCACAGCGCTTTACTTCAGTTCACATCACATGGAGCATTGGAATGCAGCTTGCACAGCAATAGTGTTTCACTTCACTTCACATCACATCACATGGGAATGCGGTTTGCACAGTAATGTCTGTTGGAATGGGCAGCTGTCTTTTCTTGGCCCATTCACAGTTGCCTAGGTAAATGTTCAGATGTGATGTGCCCGTCTGCCATCCTACATGAAGCCTTTGCTCCGTACCACAGTTTACTGGGCAAATTCTTTACTTTTTGAACAGCTCTCTGTTTTTGCTCCCCCTTCCTCAGGAATGCAGGCATGTTTATCTTTCGTGTGCACCTGGCAGCGCCATGAGCACGCAGCTTATCTCTTTTGCCTATAACTCTTATACTGTGGCGGCTTCACTCGTTTCAGACAATTCATCCAGATTAACTCTTTCTTGTACTGTTTCTGCTTTTGTTTGCCTTCACGCACCTCGCCCAAGACAGCTTCAAGGCACAAGCTCTGCACACACAGCAAGACTCTTGTTTTTCAAAAGCGGCACTTTTCTTGTCATTTTTCTACTCCATGTAATTTTGCAAAATGTCAAAGCGTCTTTTTTTTCTTGTAATGTGCGATCTTTCAAGAGAACTCACAACCCATTAAATCTTTGTGCTATCTTATCACACACAGATGTTTCATTCTGTTGTACCATTGCCAAACTATAACCACTCAGTTCAGTGCATTTAAAAATAAAAATGCCAATGTTTAGTGCAGCTCCCTGCACGTTTTTTTTTCTGCAAGAACAACCCACACTCTATTGCTTGTGGGCTGTTTAATGTGTCAACAACATTTTTCCCCATGTATCACAGTCAACAGGACACTATTTCCAAATCATACATCACTTATAAGGCAACAGCACAAATCCATGGCATAGCATGGGGACAGTCAAAAATACTCCAGGGGCAATTTAGAAAAATATAAATTGTTTTTCCCCCCAACCATTGCAAACTGATTCTGCAATTTCAAATCAGTACACAAAAATCGAAAATCCAAATAACATTCACTCACTTTCCTTTTAAGTGAGTCTCTCACCCAATATAAGCATGGCACAGCCTAAAATGCAATATAACCATTTTAGTGTGTTTCCTTTAAACAGAATTTGCCACCATTAGCACATGGAATTTTACAGTTGCCAAAAGAAAGAAAAAACTCTTTAGGCTCTCAGCACAGATGTTACTCATTCTCCTAAGCATGGCTCATTCCCCTTCAGGAATGCCAACACTCAAAAGCATACATCAAAAAAGCGAACCTTCGCCTCCGAACATTACAGCCCCCACTCGCTAGCACACTGGGGCTGAGTCAATGGTTAAATCACTATTCACAATTTGCATGTCAAATCCCTGCAATTATTTTTTTTTTCCTGCCCTCATGACAGAATAGAGATGAGAACTCCGTCTCATTATGCATTCCAAATTACAACTTTAAACTTGGGAAACCACATGATAAAATTCTTTTTCTAATTGAGCATACATCTTTCTTAACCATTCATCGGAGTGCTTTAAACAAAGCCATTTCCCGCTCGTTTATTGCCTTGTACTCCCTGGCACCAATCCCATGCAATAAGTCAGTCACGACTGATTTACTGAAGGGAGTCTTAACCACACAAGCTATCGGCCACGGCAAGCCGACACAACATTGCTGCCTTTTGAAGTCTCAGAGCTGCAGTGAGACCATCAAGGAAATGCGACAGCCTGCTCCCCACTCTACACTGTGTTCTCTCACACCATTTGTCATGTCAGCATGGCACTGCTCTTCACAAATCCCACCGCTGCCACCAAATGTCTTGATATTGGGCAAAATCTTCCTCGGGGCCAGCCCTTTGAGAGCAAAAATACCCAATTCAGCCCAAAATACAGGTTCTATTGTGCTGAGCAGTGATCTCATGCTAGTGACAAATGACACCCTCAAAGTGTTAGCATATTTATTCTAAGCAGTGAATTTCATATACATTTGGGATTCAAGTTAGAGAATATTACAAAGCATAAAACAAAGAGCAATGCAAAATATAGTGAAACATGGAACTTAGATAAACATAGAGAAACATAGAGAAATATAGAGAAACATAGAGAAACACAGTCTTACGTCCCTTAATCAGCCCTGGGAGACCTGGGTTTTTCATAAGCTAGCTGTAAAACAAGCCCCGCTCATAGAAAAACAAGGCTGGAGGACACCGTGAGAGCCAATGCCGGGCACCTGACTGTACACGAATCAAGTCCACAGGACTATCTCCCCCTGATCCATGTGTGCATGGATATTTTATAATCTCTTGCTGTCAGTCACCATGACGCACAGTTCCAGAACTTTCCCTGTGCAACTGGCTCATGGAAAAAACCCAGCTCTCTCTGAGATGCTCCCTGCTCGCTCCTACCCCCTCCCTTGTTCCCATCTGCGCTGGCTGAGGAATGTCTTATCAGTACCTTCCCAGAGAAAAGGAAGATTAGCTTGGAGCCAGGGCTACCGTTAGTGAGGCTGAATATTCTAAGGGAAGCAGGGATGTATTAACCCCATCTGCAAGCTCTAAAAGGCATGCACTCATAGCTTAGTGTTTATAGCGCTTAAGACTGGCTATCTAAGCGCTATATAGGTGCCATGATGTTCCAAACACTCCAAAAACCTATTAGCTACATAGCTAGGGGCCCTCCCTGCCTGTCTATCAACAATGCTTAATTTGACCTATTTCATACTAGGCCTGCATATCCCTTGTAGCTCACTACTGCATAATGGAAGTGCTACAACAGACTACTGTCAGCATTTTTAGCACATACTTTGAATACACTATTGGCTTTCAGCGGCTAATGCTGTCATCTAAAGCCCTGATTGGCAAGGTTGCAATTTCGTGTATCACTACAC
Source organism: Ambystoma mexicanum (assembly GCF_040938575.1). NCBI lineage: Eukaryota > Metazoa > Chordata > Amphibia > Caudata > Ambystomatidae > Ambystoma > Ambystoma mexicanum. Next base: position 786,999,775 of record NC_090925.1, read on the forward strand.
ATACCCCTTCCAGTCCACCAGATACTCTACTCTACTACGGTATCTTCGGGAATCTAGGATTCTAGAAATGTCATATACTTCATCTAATCCTACGTCTGGGATTTTAGCACATAATCTATCATGGAAGGAAAGAGAATGTGTAACAGGTTTCAGTAAAGTTCTGTGGAACACATTGTAGTTTGGAGGAAGAGTAAGTCGCATGACCACTGGTTTAATGATTGTCTCGATGGGGAAAGGCCCGATATATTGGGGCTTGAGTTTATGTGGACAAGCAGGAATCCTAATATGTTTGGTCGATAACCAGACCAAATTATTCTTAACATATACAGGACTGGGTGTCTTTTTCCTATCTGTATATTCATTTGCTCCATTCTGCGCTTGTTTTAGGGGTTGTAGTGCCTTATTCTGACCTGCCTTCAATTTGTTTAGTAGATCCTGTACTGCCGGTATGGAATGGGTGGAATTAGTGATCACAGGCAATGAGGTGGGATGTAAGCCATACGACAAATGGAATGGCGTGCCTTGTAGGGAGGTATGAAAGGCGTTGTTATATGCAAATTCAGCCAGTGGTAGGATGGAACCCCAATTGCCATAGTGTTTGGTAGAGTAGCATCTTAAATATTGACCAAGAGTCTGGTTTACCCTTTATGTTTGTCCATCTACCTGGGGGTGATAAACGGAAGTAAACCTTAAAGAGACAGAATGTTTTGCCCATGGTTTTCCAGATCACTGAAACAAATTGTGACCCTCTATCAGAAACGAAGTTCGTGGTTAGTCTGTGATGTTTATAGATGTGTTGGATAACCACATTGTGCCAATTGTGCTTCGGTACGGACCTAAGGTAGGGCAATTAAATGTTCAAATTTGGTAGAAGAATCTACCACTGTCCATATAACAATACATCCTTCTGTCAGAGAAAAATCAGTTAGAAAGTCCATCTAACAGGTGTGCCAAGGATGTTTGGGTAGGGGCAGAGGCCTTAGTAAACTTTCTGAATGTGCACATACACCACAACCTTGTAAATAGTATTTTACATCTCTTCTCATGGTCTCCCTCCATACATGTCTTTCCAGGTTCTTGAAGGTTTTAGTGATACCAAAGTGTCCTGCACTAGGGAGATCATGACACCATTTCAGACCTGCGAGATGCTAGTCTCTGGTGTGTAAGCATAAATGTTTCCATTCTAAAACATAATCCCTGCTGTCGGGGATGAGAAGGATGTGCTGTCACAAACCTTTCCTTTTGACTAGGAGTGGAAGCTCGTTCCAATTCGTTTTTGCAGAGGGAACCAGCTCCGCAGAGAGACATTAGTATCTTATCTCTGGAGATGAAAAGGATACCTGTCTGTTCCTCAGGCTCATTATGAAGATGTCTGGAGAGTGCATCAGCCTTAGTGTTGCTACCTCCTGGTCTGTAAGATATTACAAAATCAAAACGGGAGAAAAATATAGCCAATGATTTTACCTTTGATTGCTTGCGGTAGCTGTCTTTAGATATTCAATGTTTGTATGGTCAGTAAGTACAGTGATGGGATGTTATAGTTTTATTCTGCCCGAGAAAGGGTCTGTGAATGATATGCCATTGGATGCATTGTACTGTTGTCCAAATCCCTTTGTAACCGTAGGCCCCCCAAAGCATGATTTGATGCATCTGCTTCCACTACGAAAGGTAGACTGGGTTCAGGGAGTTGTAATATAGGGGTAGAGGTAAACCACTCCTGCACTGTCGAAAAAACGTCTTGAGTGCTTTGATTCCATATAAAGGGTGTATTTGTCTTGAGAAGGAGAGTGAGGGGGAGTAACACCTTAGAATATTCATGAATTAAACGCAGATAAAAATGTGTAAAGCCTACGAAACTCTGTAGGTCTTTAACCTCTCTAGGAATGGGCCACGGAGGATGGCGTCAATTTTGGCTGAGTCCATCTCTATGCCTTGTGGGGATATACCCTAGATATGCAATGCAGGATTGATGAAAAAAGCATTTGGAGACTAGCATAAAGCTGATGTTTTAAGAGTCATTTACCAAAAGACTCCTAGCTGTTGCTTGAACCACCCTCATAACCTGGCTGGTCATTGTTCCTTCACAGAGACTCAAGCGAGGTATTCCAGTCTAGTGAGTAAATGGAAACACAATGACTGGACCAAAAATATAATGAAGTCTATTGAGGTACAGAACCCAAAAGACTATAGAGTCTTGACAAAAATAGAAACACTAAATACCTAAAGGAGACAAGGTTCTGGTGGAATCTGGGTTTGTGTTTGCAAGACGTGGTTGTTTGTATCTTCCTCCCTTTTAACAAGTCTGAATGGACGTGGTTACACGTTGGCGTCACCAACATGGTCGTCATGCCCGGGAACGAGAAAATGCCTTGTATCGAGAAAACATCCCCCCGGTAGCTACCACATAACGTTGAGTCCAGCGGGTTGCCATAGGCGGCCCAGCAGAAGCGGGGCATGTCGAGTTCGGGTAGGGGGATTTCTAAAACCTATGTAGTCCATAGAGGTCTTTTCCTAACTGCTGGGTTTCTTCCTCATTCTCTCAGGTCCCACTGCAACCTGGTTGCCAATCACTCAGGTCTCAACACAACCTCGCTTTTTCAGAATTCAGTTGTTGGAGCTCAGCACAACCTAGCTTCTCAGGGTTCAGTGTTCAGGTCCCCACCTGGACCTCAGACACCCAATTCTCTCATCAAGGTTGCCACCTTTTACCAGGCACCCACAGGAACGGGTGAGGAACACACTCTCCTGCCTGTGGCCTGCCGAGGATTCTGATCCAGCTACCACTTGGACTGGGCTTATCCCGTCTCTTTTATTCATGCCATAGAGCGTGCTCTATCTGTGTCCACCCTCGATAGCCTAGCATATGTTTACAACTGCTGCATGTTCTGAGTTATTTGCTGATGGCACAAAACACTCCTCTTTGCGAGGTGTAGACTTGCAAATCATTCATGAGTATGTTTTAGAGACTCCTGATCTTGGGAGTTTAACACCACAAAAGGAGTAATAATGTACCTTGATGAGGGTGGGGAGACTGCAATATCCCACCACTTCCACCCACTGGGAGGGACATTTGGGAGAGGCTGGCCCCCCTCACATAACAACACTTGGATCAAAGTCAATTCACCTCATTGAAGACTAGGCAATTGCTTCGCAAAATCACTTTGAATTTTTTATTTTTTATTTGGGGTGTTCCCCCCAGAACCCCCCCTCCTCCCCATCAATAGTTCCCCTACCTCAAGCCCATCCCCACCCTTTTCAACCCCTTAACACACAACCCCGGTAAAGTTCGCAGTGCATTCAAAGTAATTACTTTGATTTAATTGCTGTCGGAAAACCCACGGCATACCAAAGAATACATACCACGACAGGGTCCGTACATGGAACAACCCACTAAGTTTCCCAAGTTTACCCTTAAATGCCTGTAGTACATGGACTTTTCACAATATTTGCCACGTTGGATATACATATCAATAGTTTGAGGAGTATTTCACATATGCCAGCAAGACCTAGGGCCTGCTTCACAGAACGTTTTCCCATGGGATTGCGCCATTATAAAACACTTGTGTGAACCAGGCCCATATAGTGGCGGTTTCAGAGATCAGGGATCTAAGCATCCGAGCCCACCATCTCCAATATCCTGTTACTCCAATATCATTTTTCTTCTTGTGTAAAGAGATTGCCAGTCAAACTATCCTAATAGGATGACGAATGTACATTCTTCCTGTATTTTTGTTATTATGCCAACCCTGTAATGAATAGAGATGGGAAGCTCCAAATATACCCAGGAATTCACACAATGCAGAGGGATTTATGGCAAGCTGAAGAAGAGGGATGAACACACACCCCACCCAGATCTTTGTGTGTCCTGTTTCACACACTAGAGCCCGAGACGCGCGGTATCCGGAAGTCAGGCACTATTGTTTCCAGTAGCATAACGCTTTCCTTGTAGCCCCAAAGATTAACTAATGTGGCCAGCATTAGCATTACTGTTATTATTTATTTATTTGTGTATTGTTACGCGCCAGGAGCCCATGGGCCTCGGGGCATAGCTTGCTAGACGTTTTTACAGAATCCAGAAATCTGTTGCTAGCATTTCCCGTATCAGACGTGCCTGCTAGTAGCTCTTGCTGTCACAATTATATACCAAAAGTATTCCGTTTACCAAGGGCACAACATGGCTGCAATCTGGACACCAAAGCCCCAATGCCCTGGACATATACGACCTAGAAGGATATCCTCATACCGTACCCGGGTACTTCCGAACAGCAATCTTCCACACAGCAGCGGAGCTAGCTTGCACTGCCCCACTCTCCCTGACAAGCTAAGCCACTGCTGGCCTCTCTGCCAGATCCAGCAGGCAAATAACAGAACAGAACAGAATGGTATTCTAAAAAGTCTTTCCTGTATTTACAAAGCATGCTTCTTATGCTTTCACTATCAAAGTATATGTTATGAGTATTGCCTGTATCGGCAAAAGCTGCTGCTAGTGCTTACTTTCTGGTTCAGAGTATTTCCTTTACCGGAAAAAGCTACTGCTAGTGCATACTTTCAGATTCTGAGTATTTCCTTTATCAGAAAAAGCCACTGTTAGTGCTGGCTTTCTGGTTCTGAGTTTTTCCTGTATGGAAAAAGCTCCTGCTAGTGCATACTTTCTGATTCCGATTATTTCCTGTATCGGAAAAATGTACTGCTAGTGCTTACTCTCTGGCCCTCATTCTGAGTTTGGAGGTAAGTACCGTCCCTTACCGGCATGGTGAAAATAGCGTGTCCGAGCTGGCAATAGACTGCTAAAAGCGCACTATTACGATTTTGTGGGCACAAGCTTTGTGCCATGCCGGTAATGGACATAGCGGCATGCCGCAAAAGGGCCCGAAAACCCCCCAGCCAGCATGAACCGCACCGTAGACAACACTATCGGCATAGATCAACGCAGCATTAGCGGTGACCGTAAATAGCGGTCACCGTTATTTACGGTTACCGTTAAATTGTGGAGCCGGAAATAGCGTCATCGCACAGGAATGGGAAGGAACACGGAGGCCATCTTTAAAAACACAATCCATTGCCATCCTCACCAGAAAGGACCCCTGGCACACTGGTGACCTACCGGAAACTAACTGCAACCACCCAGGAATGCCCAAAGCACCAAAGAAGGGAGCTTCCCGCCTCCGAAAGGAGCGGTTCAGCCCACATGAGCTGCAAATGCTTGTAGATACCCTCCACGAGCATGCTGGGACTGTTTTTAGCAGCAACATGCAGAAGGAGGTGGTGCTGAAAAAAAAAAAGAAATCTGGGCACTAGTATGCCAGAGGGTGAGCGCAGTGGGCAGCACCCCCCGCACTATAAAGGATTGCCGAAAAGGTGGGATGACCTGTGGCTGAGGGTGCAGAGCATCCTCTCTGCGAACAGAACCCAGGCCTTGGAGACCGGACAAGTTTGCCAATAAAACTCATGCCATGGGAAGAGACATGTGCGGCCATGATAGGGGCCGAATCCATTGAAGGGTTCGGAGAAATGGAGTGTGGCGCGATGTCATCCGCTGATGGAGGTGAGTGTCCAAAGTAAATACTGCTAACGCAAATGTTATGAAAGTCAATGCTAACGTCTGGCCAAAGAGTCACGGCATGGTCGGCCACACACCCGACCTGTGTACATCATGCGGAAGCAAGTGAGACCCAAGCCAGTGCCAGGTGCAAGGCCGTAACGTACATGCCACATACCACACAAAGTTGCCCATCCCGTGAGGCACACAGGGTAGTTGATGTTAACAGTGTGCATGTTAGACAGCACAGTACCTGGCCAACATGAGTGACACCGACATATGCATGCATTGACCACTCAAGTATGGAATGACGTGCCATTCCCTACACAAATACCGATTACCCACAATTGTCTGAATGTGCTATCGTAGCCATGTATGAATGCTGGCTATCCAACCATCACTCATGCCGTCCCTCTCTTCCACCACCCCAAAGGCAGTGAGCATGACAGTGAGGAGCAGGATAGCAACCATCCCAGCACTTCCAGGGGCCAAGGCAGGGGCCGCCGTCTCCCAGCGACAAAGTACACCACCAGCACCAGCAAGGCCCACCCCCACCCCTCCCTGCACTGCCTGCAGACAACTGCCCAACTCCATGGTCCGAGGAGTCAAGTGTGGCTGGGGAGGTGGCAGCCACGGCCCCCCTCGAAGTTGAGGACAGCCCCAATGACATCTGGGGAGCGACTGAGGACGACACAGTGGAAGTCGTGCACACCCCTGAAGACTACTCAAACCCCCAGCTATCCTTCAGTGACTCTGGTGAGAACGACACACTGGAGCAGTCTGGCCAAGGACAGACACAGGGACATGGCAGTGCTGTTTACAGTTCCCTTGAGGAAGCGCCGGCAGGACATGTCAGCCCGATCCTCAGCAGGGCCACTGCTTCATCTGCCGATGCACAGCGGGCTGACCAGCTCACAGCCCTGATAACAGAATTTGTGCAGGACAATCGGCAGGCCAGGGAGGAGTGGTGTGCTGAATTGAGGGAACTGGGCCAGTCCATAATGGAAAGCACCTACCGTCTCTGCGAGGTGCTCGGCCGCATAGCCGATGCTCTGGAGGCTGCTCATCCTGGCCAACAGCCTCAGCATGAGGACACACCTTCAATGAGCAACTCCACCCAGACCAGCCCACTCCGTCAGTCGCTCCGTGTGCTGCGCCGCCCGGACATGCCTCCCCCTGGCTCCGGGAGCGCAGAGTGACTCTATTGCCAGCCACATGTGGGCTACGTGGACCCTATGGGACTAGTGTGGGGTTGTTGTGGTGGTAGGGAGAGAGGGAGGGGGCTGAGGGTGTGTTGGGGAGTTGTGGGGGAGGGGGAGGGGAGTGAGGGTGTGTTGGGAGTTGTGGGGGAGAGAGAGGGGGTGAGGGTGGTGGAGGGTTTGTTTTTCACATTGATATTTTCACTTTCAATACACCGGTTGTTCATCAAAAAAATTACGAGTGGACATTCATCATTGCGCATGTGTCATTTATTCTTGCACAGTGCATAGTGTACATGTATCCCCACATCCAGTGCCCTATGTCCTAACATTATGTCACCCTTTGCTGACTTGTGTGTCAGAAATATTGTGCAATCAATGACTGCCGCACAACACGTCCCTCCTGTGCATCGGCACCGTGATGATGTCCTGCCACATCTTCCTCCTCCCTTTCATCATCATCAGATGGTAGCAGTTCCATGTCAGGGGGCAGGGACACGTTCCGACGGATGCACATATTGTGCAGAATTACAAATGCCATGGTGATCTTGGCCACCTTCTCATGGCTGTAGAGGAGAGTCTACTTGACTGAGAACTTGCCCTAGAGGTCCATACACATTTCCCAGGATGTACATTCGGGAACAAGTGGCCAGTTTCAAGGTTGAGATATTGGTAAATTTGATAATTTAATTATTTAACCATGTTTTCTCCCATTATTTAGTAAGGAGGTTTTTTTCCGGACAGTTTTCTATGGGGGCGGGGAGGGGGTTATCCTGTTCGTCAATCACAGATCAGTATGTTTTAATCATTATGCCCTCTGTTTTCTTGATTTGATTTAGTTTTGCAGGTCGATACACAATGTATCCTCGGTGTTGTTTTGATTAGGTATTTACTGTTTATTATTTGTTTTTCCCTCTTTTTTGTTTGGTTCTTTTAGGTAAAATTATGGATTCAGTTTGCATAATTCTGTATTCCTTTATGTATTATTGCCTTATTGCTACATTAAAACCTTCAAGTGGCAAATATTCCAACGGGAGTGCGCCATCCTGAAGAAGATGGGCATCAACCGTGAAACAGCTTAGATGCTCCGCACCATCGAAACTACTTCCTGTGTATATGTCAGACCTAGTGTATATAGTAGGTCATGACAGTACAGTAGTCGACGTATGGCACCCCTTTTTCTAATTAGGAACTACTATTGCCTTGTCCATATATTTTTGTGGTTTTCTCTACATTGTTAAATGTGGCCATAGCCTCTGACCACCAGCCGGGTGACCCTCTTGAGCCGACTTGAGGTTCAGACAGCTTGGCAACATTAAGTTAATACTGACTGAATTTTCAGTCTGGTTTTATATTGGCACTTTGTTTCACTATGCACTTTATTCTACAACAATATGCTGCTATTTAGAGATGAGCTTGTAACAAAATTTAAAATTTAATATGTATGTTTTAAACAAATGAAATTTAAATAAAATATTCATGTTTTTCAATTATTGTTTGGTTTATATGGCCTGATCTGTGATTCCGAATTTCGGGGGCCCCCTCTCTCCCCAACCCATTGCCGGTCACCACTTTAACTTGAATTTTGTTTCCGCGGACACACTCCCTGTTCACTACATTTGTTATTTCCTCTTTGTCAGCGAAGTAGAGGTTTACCCATCTTTTGTTTTGCTTGTAGAGGAGAGTCCCACCCGACCGGCTGAGGCAGCGAAATCGTGCCTTCAACAGGCCAAAGGTCTGCTCTATCACCACACGTGTACGGGTATGGGAACGATTGTAGTCCTCCTCGTGCCTGGTCTGTGGGTTTTGGACAGGGGTCATGAGCCACGGCTTCAAGGGATAGCCACAATCACCTGCATGAGAGTGGAATAAAGGTAAGTGATTGCACATTCATGTAGGACAACTGTCCTAGTCTCACATGGAAGAAGGTAATTTGTGCCCACACGCACATGTCCCTGGATGCATTGACCCCATTTCTGGCCCCGCTATGTGCCCTGTGCAATGGACTAATGGTGTGGGTTGCATCTTCAAGATGGGTCATGGTGTGCACTGACATCTTGTTGCACGTGCATCGTATATGCATACAGCAGTGTTGGTGTAAAATGAGTGATGAATAGTGTTCTGTGGAATTTGGTAGTAGGGAGCTTTGGCTGTAGTCAGTTCTATATTGGGCATTCTGCACTGATCAGTTCCATGGTGACATGCAGCACTCCTATGGGTGTGCCGAACCAGTGACACACTGTGGTATCCCAGGTCGACTCAGTTCAATGCACGGCCAGGGAGAACTGTCCTGTGTGGTGAAATGTGGCAGTCAACAAGATAGCGCATATGCAGTGCAGAGTGCTGGATGACCTTACGATGTGTGAGGGCCGGTGATGAGTTGTGCATGTGTTGTGGGATGTGGGCTGGTTACCTGTTAATCATGTAGTGATGGTTGTCGGCCTTACTTCATCACTATGGGATTTGGTTGTCATGTACCATTTCAGTTGCTTTGGCGCACAGTGTTCAGTGATGTGCACATCGTGCACTGACGTCAACCATCCCACCCAGGTGGAGTATGCATCCCCCGCATTCCCACCCAGGTGGAGTATGCATCCCCCCCATTCCCACCCAGGTGGAGTATGCATCCCCCCCTTTCCCACCCAGGTGGAGTATGCATCCCCCCATTCCCACCCAGGTGGAGTATGCATCCCCCCCATTCCCACCCAGGTGGAGTATGCATCCACCCACCTCACAACCCCAATGCACTGCCATGGCCCAGTCAGGCAACTCACCAAGCAGCCAGGCACATCGTCCAACATGTCGCTCCATGTAGAGTGGTAGTGTGGAGTTCCACAGGACCAAAGAGTCATGAGTTGATCCGGGATATCGGGCACAGCAATGTGTGATGATCTTGCTGGCGTTGCATACCATCTGCACATTGATGGAGTGGTATTGCTTGCGGTTGCAATACACCACCTCCATGGCATGCGGCACCACCAACTCCACGTGGGTGCCGTCGAGGGCACCTACACAATTTGGCATGCCTGCCAGTGCATGGAAGGCAGCTTTTCTATCGAATATCTCCTGGGGAGTCCGTGGTAGGGATATGTAGTCCCTTGTGTGCTTAAGGAGGGCATCCAGCACTTGGTTCAGTATCCGGGAAAATAAGGGTTGTGATATGCCATGCATGTGCCCCACTGTGTGCTGGTAGGTGCCTGTGGCAAGTAAGTGGAGCACAGACACTACCTTCAGTAGAGAGGGGATGGCAGTGCGTATTTCTATGAGGCTCACTATGTCGTTGTGTATCAGGTCCACTATGGTGGTGATGGTGTCACGGTCAAGCCGGTACAGGGTGTGGATCTGCTGCGAGGGATTGGGGGCCACCGGCGTAGTAACGGTGGCTGCACTGGTGGGGCATGATGGGCCTGTCTCACCCTCCTTCTCCTCCTGCGTCTCCTCTGTGGTGGCAGCTGTTGTTGTTGAGGCATTGCAAGCAGGGCCTCCAGCTCCAGTAATGCTACTACTATTGGTATCATCTTGGTGTGGGAGGGGGTGTGGTGTGTGGATGTGCTCCTTTTGTACTGGCCCTGACTCCATTGCCTCCACCTGTGCTGATTGTGTGCACCTGTGGCACTTGGAAACACTGGTCAGGGTTCTTAACGCCTGGTCGGCGATGCCGGTATTTACGCCAAGCCGGTAAGCACTTTGTCGACCTTCAGGAGGCCGTTATTTGAATGTCTGCATCACCTGTGATCATCTCCGGTTTACGGCAAGCCGCTAATGCCGGCATGGTGTGTCGCGTGCGCGTGTCCAAACCGCTATTTACAGCATCGTAAAGTACAATGCCGTAAATAGCGGTCTGGTTGGTCAGAATAGCCCGTAGCGGTAAGCGATGCCAGTAATCCTTTACCGGCATCGTTTTTCCCTTACCTCCAACCTCGGAAGGACCCCCTCTGTTTCCGAGTATTTCCTGTATCGGAAAAAGCTGCTGCTAATGCATACTTTCTGATTCCGAGTATTTCCAGTATCAGAAAAAGCTACTGTTGGTGATTACTTTATGGTTCCTAGTATTTCCTGTATCGGAAAAAGCTGCTGGTAGTGCATACTTTCTGATTCCGAGTATTTCCAGTATCGGAAAAAGCTGCTGTTAATGCTGGCTTTCTGGTTCCGTGTATTTCCTGTATTGGACTGACCGCTAGCATCGTGTCCTGGATCCGAAAAATGTGCTGCCAGCAACTCCTGTGTCCATATAATCTGTCCGTAGCATTTCCTTCAGAATACTCGCTACTAAGTTTTCTGTATATGAAGAATGTGCTACTAGCAGATGGGCCAATTGTAAGAAGCAAAGTATGCTAGAATGTGCTACTTTTATTTCTGGCGTCAGACTCATTTTACCGCTGTTTTTCCGATGCCCCTCTCATATGCAGCCGTTCTTTCCTGTCTTGCCAGCTATATACTGTACAGTCTGGATTCACCTTGTGCACAGTGGTTGCCTGATAGCATGGGCTTTCCCATCTACAATCTTGGAACAGAATGAGGGTCCGTGTGGCCATTCTGCACTGGAGACACTTCCTGGCTCCTACAGTAACCACACTCGCCGAACTAAGTCAAACACTCCCTGTCCTTCTGCAGAAACCACCAATCGGAGCAGGAACTCCCAGCGGCGGCTGGAGAATATGTTTACTGGTGAGGGGTACGTATTTCCAAGTTATTCATGTGAGCGACTGAGCATAATGTCGGAGCCCAAACGAAATAGAGTGATTTGGGATCTAGGGTTTCTCTTCATGCAAATTGTTTTTCAAAAATGGGTTCAAACAGTGCATTTTACAGCTCACTTTAGGGTAAAATGGGGTGAAAAAGCAGTACAATGTACAATCTACTCTATAGATTAATGTATAACAAAAAACAACAGATGCCAGATCACCAGCATTACACAGTAGCATATCCAATGCAATTTAAGAACCGTTTTAGGAACAACTTATGCTGTTCACACTCAATAATGCTAGGGTTGCCACCGTAGGAACACGCTCATACTGTCCATACTCACTAATGCTAGGGTTGCCACTGTAAGAACACACTCATGCTGTTCGTACTCAATAATTCTAGGGTTGCCACTGTAAGACCACACTCAAGCTGTTCAGGGTTGCCACTGTAAGAACACACTCATGCTGTTCATACTCAATACCGCTAGGTTTGCCACTGTAAGAACACACTCATGCTGGTCATATCAATAATGTTAGGGTTGTCACTGTAAGAACACAGTCATGCTGTTCAGGGTTGTCACTGTAAGAACACAGTCATGCTGTTCAGGGTTGCCACTGTAAGAACACACTCATGCTGGTCATATCAATAATGTTAGGGTTGTCACTGTAAGAACACAGTCATGCTGTTCAGGGTTGTCACTGTAAGAACACAGTCATGCTGTTCAGGGTTGCCACTGTAAGAACACACTCATGCTGTTCATACTCAATATTGCTAGGGTTGCCACTGTAAGAACACACTCATGCTGTTCATACTCAATAATGCTAGGGTTGCCACTGTAAGAACACACTCATGCTGTTCATACTCAATAATGCTAGGGTTGCCACTGTAAGAACACACTCATGTTGTTCATACTCAATATGCTAGGGTTGCCACTGTAAGATCACACCCATGCTGTTCATACTCATTAATGCTAGGGTTGCCACTGTAAGAACACATTCATGCTGTTCAGGGTTGCCACTGTAAGAACACACTCATGCTGTTCATACTCATTAATGCTAGGGTTGCCACTGTAAGAACACATTCATGCTGTTCAGGGTTGCCACTGTAAGAACACACTCATGCTGTTCATACTCAATAATGCTAGGGTTGCCACTGTAAGAACACACTCATGCTGTTCATACTCAATAATGCTAGGGTTGCCACTGTTTGTCATGCGCCGCCAGCATTGGGGGATATGGTCGCGGTGGAGACTGCGCCGCCATTAGCAGCCCATCGCGTCTCGCCGCGTACTGGGAGAGCGGTCTAGTTGTTTCCGCGACGTCAGCCGCGGAGCGCCTTATCTTCCCGTCGCACCCGGAAGCCTGCGCGTTGCAACCCTCTCGCGTCAGGCTTCGGGTGAGACGCTACGGTTTTCCTCCGTGTTTTTCTTCGCCTTCTCTCTCTCTCCCTGCTATATTTGCATACTCTGCCGTGTTCAACACTCCTCTTCCCTGTACTCCTGTTCTACTAACTCTGCCATTGTCAATACTTCCTCAACCGGCACTCCTGCTCCTGTAGTTTCGTTTTGTTCCCCAGTTGGCTTTCCTACCAGTCTGCTTGTTTTGACTCCGGTCCATCCTGCCTTCCTATTGTTTTCCCTTCCTTCACTCCGACGCTCAGTTCCCTTCTACCTCGGTTTATCTCAACCGCTCAACCTGCTTTTCCGGCTTCTACTCTATGACGGTACCCGCTCACACCAGCTTGGATTGGGGTTTTTTTATGCCATTGGGCTTTTTCCCCCACTTTGTCTGCTCCGGCAGGGAAGTCCCCACTAGACCTCTTTGTACCAGGTCAGGGTGGCTTCTTTCCGGGGTAGGCCCTATCCTCCAACAAAAAAAACAGCTTGGTGGAAGAAAAGGTTGGAACAGCCAGAGGAGACCAGCTCTACAGGTGAGGAGGTGGTTGGAGGGCTGGAGTTAGGAGAGGAAGAGGACGATTTGGAGCTTGGCGGTGACACGGTGACAGTTTGCAACGCCAGAAAGACAACATGGCTAACCCTGAACAGCTTCAAGAGCTGATCCAAGCAGTGCAGGGAATGAACGTAGAACTGCAGAATGTTAAAGCTGAAAATGCCGTTCTGAGACAAATGGTTACGGCTCGTGAATCTAGGGAGACGGACCTCCCCCCCATGCCCCTGTCCTCTGGAAAATATGATGGATCGCCAAAACGCCTCAAGGAATTCCTTGAATCCTGTGCCATATATTTTGCCTTCCGCCCACATTCTTTTGCTAGCGCCCACACCAAGGTGGGGTTTATGATCTCGAACCTCACCGGTAATGCCTTGGCCTGGGCCTCCCCTTTGGTGACGAACAATAATCCGGTACTCCAGGACTACGGTGCCTTTGTCACCTTGTTGAAACAAACCTTCGAACAGGCCGAAATAACCCATATTGCCGCGGAAGAACTGCTAGACGTTCAACAAGGCAATAGTGATCTCAGAACCTACATCTCTTCTTTCAAACGCCTTGCTACGGAGGCTGGGTGGCCCGAACACGCGCAATTTACAATCTTTCGTCGCGGCTTAAAAGAAGAATTGAAAGATGAATTGGCTCGCATTGCACTTCCTACTTCTTTGTCTGATTTGATGTCTATGGCGCTTCAGATCGAATTCCGTCTCAGTGAACGCCGGGCCGAAAGACGAAAATTCCGCCTCCCGGCCAACTCACCCTCCTTTGGAACCCCTCCTCCTCCATTGCCCTCAGGGTCAGGCAAAGAGGAACCCATGCAGATTGGAGCCACGAGAGCCCCATTAACTCCTGAAGAAAGACGAAGACGGCGAGATACTGGTCTCTGTATGTATTGCGGGTCAAAGGCTCATCTTCTACGGAATTGTCCAGAGGTCCCTCCTCGCAGGTCGGGAAACGACAGACCTCGGAACTGATGGGGGTCGGTTTCCGAGGTAAATCTCCTTGCCCCTATGTTACCTTAGCAGTCACTCCTCAAGATGATACCTTGGACTCTCGATTGATGGTGGTCCCTCTTCTTATACAAACTGCAACCAAAAAACTAACTACTCTCGCCCTCATAGATTGTGGTGCAGCAGGGGTGTTTATGGATACGGTTTGGGCTAATCGACAAGGACTCCGGTTAGTTCAACGCGAGGATTCCCAGAAGGTGGAAGGCGTAGATGGAACCCCACTTTCCTCTGGTCCTATTACTCACACAACAGAACTTCTCACAGTGGTTATCCAACATCATACTGAATGTTTGAAATTTGACCTCATTCGAGCAGCCCACTTCCCGGTTATACTGGGCATCCCATGGCTGAGAAGGCACAACCCCTCCATAGATTGGTACAGGAATACCATTACCTTCGAGTCTGGATTTTGTAAGGAGTCTTGCATACCTACTCGGTCACAGGAAATGGTCAATATTCCCTCTTCCGAATCTACCGCCGCTTGCGACATGTGCTGCATTCCATCAGAATTAGAGGAGTTCCACGAAGTCTTTGTTAACAGAACCATATTGGAGCTACCTCCGCACCGACCAGAGGACTGTGCCATAGAGCTTGCCCAAGATGCATTAGTCCCTTTTGGTCGGATGTTTCCGTTGTCTTTTACAGAGAAGGGAGCTCTACGACAGTACTTGGACGCCCACCTGGCTAATGGATTGATCCGACCTTCAAGATCTCCTGCTGGGGCCCCGTTGTTTTTCATCCCCAAGCGCGATTCTGCTGAATTGAGACCTTGCATTGACTATCGCGGCCTCAACAAGGTCACAATAAGAGACAGATATCCCATGCCTCTTATAGCTGACATCCTGGAGGCAGTGCAAGGTGCTACCATTTTTTCCAAGTTAGATCTCCGTAGTGCATACCATCTTCTCCGTATACGCGCGGGAGATGAATGGAAGACGGCATTCCGTACTCCTTTTGGGCTCTACGAGTATCGGGTTATGCCCTTTGGCTTGGTGAATGCCCCAGCAGTTTTTCAGCGCTTTATGGATCGTTTGTTTTCAGACGTCCTTTACATCTTTGCGGTTGTTTATTTGGATGATATTCTGATATTCTCCCGATCCCAACCAGAACATAACCGGCATCTTCAAAGCATATTAGAATGTCTTCGGACCAACTGCCTCATTGTGAATCCTGAGAAGTGTGTATTCAAAACCAACGCCATTTCCTATTTGGGATTCATTCTGTCTAAGGAAGGTATCTCTATGGATCCCCGTAAAGTGTCTGCCATACAGCAATGGCCCACTCCCACCTCTCTGAAGGAAGTACAACGGTTCCTTGGATTGACAAACTTTTATAGGAAGTTCATCAGTCATTTTTCCCTTATTGTATTGCCTATCACAGCTTTATTAAAGAAGGAAGCAGGTCCTTCTTTTTGGACTGATCAGGCCAACAATGCTTTTGAGCAGTTAAAGAATTTGTTTTGCTCTGCTCCAGTGCTTCGCCAACCAGACCAGACAAAACCATTTATAGTAGAGGGTGATGCCTCCGCCGAGGCTTTGGGGGCCGTATTACTGCAGGAACATCAGGGAATGGAACACCCAGTGGCCTACCTCTCAAAGACCTTGTCTGTCAGTCAGAAGAATTATTCAGTAATCGAGAAAGAACTGTTAGCACTCAAGACAGCTTGTGAGGAGTGGAGACACTTATTACAGGGTAGCTCATCACCCTTTATTCTACGTACAGATCATAAGAATTTGAAAGTCCTCCGGGGAATGGACTGTATCAATTCCCGACAAGCACGATGGGCTCACTTCTTTAGTCAATATGACTTTGTCATAACATACATCCCGGGCTCCCAAAATGGGCTGGCCGACGCTCTTTCCCGGAGGAATTCCTCTGAGTCGAGTACCTCTCATCCAGCAGAGGCTCTCATTCCCTCTAACAAGATAGTGGGTGTAATAACAACCTTCCTGCAAGAATTGAGATCTGCAACTACGGAGGAAATGGAAGATCAGTTGCCTCTGAATAAGAGGAAGGAGTTGAGAAGGACGGAGGGGCTCCTCTGGTACAAACAGAGGTTGGTTGTCCCCACACAAGCCTTGCGAGCGAAGGTGCTAGGTTGGTGTCACGATCATGAGACAGCCGGTCACCGAGGACAGAAGGGTACTTTGGAGCTAGTATCCCGTTCGTTCTATTGGCCCTCGATGTCTAAGGAAGTCAGGAGGTATTGTAAGGCCTGCCCAGTCTGCGCCCAAAGCAAGGGTTCAGTAAACAAACCGTTGGGGTTACTAGAACAACCAGAAACCCCATCGCGGCCTTGGTCCCTTATCTCAATGGATTTCATAGTCGAATTGCCGGTGTCCCAGGGTTGTACATGCCTCATGGTTACGGTAGACTCTTATACTAAGTTAGCTCATTTCTCCCCTTTGGTTGGTATACCTGCAGCTCCGAAACTAGCCGAGGTCTTTCTTCGGGACATATTTAGACTACATGGGCTCCCGGATAAGATAATATCTGACAGAGGGAGTCAGTTCACTTCTCGTTTTTGGACTGCCTTGTGTCATCGCTTGAAGATCAACCGAGCTCTGTCTTCGGGGTTTCATCCCCAGACAAATGGCCAAACTCAACGGCTTAACGCCACTTTGGAACAATATCTGAGGTGTTACATCAATTACCATCAAGACAACTGGGTTTCCCTTTTGCCCACCGCAGAATACGCCTATAACAATTCTGTACATTCGGCTACCAACCTAAGCCCTTTTTTCTGCACTTACGGGCTTCATCCCCGGGGAATACTGCCCCTACTCAGTACCCCGACCAACATACCCTCAATCGAGTCCACATTGGCGGACATCTCCACGGCCCATAAGAGCGCCCTGATCAGTTTGTCCTCAGCCAGGGATAGGTATAAGTCTCAAGCCGACCGTCATCGACAGCCCTGTCCCCTGTGGAAGGAAGGGGATTGGGTTTGGCTCTCCACTAAATACCTGCCTCGTTGGGTACATCCTACAAAGTTATCCCCCCGTTGTGTGGGGCCGTTTAAGATTATTAAACGGATAAATCCAGTGACCTTTGAACTTAGGCTTCCCGAGGATATGCGTCGCATTCACCCAGTCTTCCATTCTTCTCTTTTACGCTCTGTGGACTCCAATAACCCCAGTAACAGAAATTTACATCTCCCTTCGGATCCCAACCCCGTTCCTGAAGAATACGAAGTGTCTCATATCAGGGATTCCAGATTCAGAAGGGGAAGATTGGAATATCTAGTGGCTTGGAAGGGATATCCCCGTTCTGAAGATTCCTGGGAACCAGAGTCCTATGTTCATGCCCCCCTCCATACCCAGAGGTTCCATCGCTTCCACCCAGGTAAGCCTGGGTGGTCCAGACATAGAAGGGGGCATACTGTCATGCGCCGCCAGCATTGGGGGATATGGTCGCGGTGGAGACTGCGCCGCCATTAGCAGCCCATCGCGTCTCGCCGCGTACTGGGAGAGCGGTCTAGTTGTTTCCGCGACGTCAGCCGCGGAGCGCCTTATCTTCCCGTCGCACCCGGAAGCCTGCGCGTTGCAACCCTCTCGCGTCAGGCTTCGGGTGAGACGCTACGGTTTTCCTCCGTGTTTTTCTTTGCCTTCTCTCTCTCTCCCTGCTATATTTGCATACTCTGCGTGTTCAACACTCCTCTTCCCTGTACTCCTGTTCTACTGTAACGCTCACCTGATTCTCGCAGAGGCGCCGGTCTTGACTGGGCGACTACCGTATCTTCAAAGGTGATGTGTAGCACCCGGTTGGCTCTTTGGGCTGGACCTCTGTGCACTGTATGCCTGTCGTGTAGAGTAAGATGTCTGCAGATAGAAAATATGGGGTTAATGAACTGGGGTTATTGGGGTGTCCCTATCTCTTTCCTCTTCTCCTCTCCTGTAGACCCCCAAAGGTTAACGCTCTCACCTTAGGTAAGTGAATGCCGAGCTCTCCATCTGCCTCGGGGCAGGGTGCTGTAATCGGTTTCTTCACTGGATAGGTAGCGCAGGCCTCTTGACTTCAGAGGACTGCTGTCCGTCGTTTACTGCACGAACGGTAAGTTTCGAGTCATTCAAATGTCTTTAAAGTCTTTAGTAATGATGTCTCTTGTTTTGCAGGGTTCCGGCGATGGCGGATGACGGGCTGAAGTGAGTTGAAGATGGAGCCCGTGTGATGAATAGAAGCGCCTGGAAGCACGTAAGTAAGCGCTTGTTGTCTGCTTCACTATGCGCTCTAACTGTCTTTTTATTTTGCAGGTACGAGTTCGGAGCGGCTGCAGGGTGCCGGAATACCCACTGGATTCGATGTGGAAAGGAGTAATGGCACGTGAGTATTAAAGTTCCCCAATGTCTTTAAACGCACCTTGTTTTGTCTTTCAGATGCGGGATGCAGCGCCGAAGGCCTCCGGAGCGTACGAAGAGTAGGTAAGCCTTTGCCTTTCAGATGCCGGAATGCTAACCTGTTCTTTCTTGTCTTTATAGGTGTTGCTGAAGACTGGATTCAGGATGGTAAGCCTTTGCCTTTCAGATGCCGGAATGCTAACCTGTTCTTTCTTGTCTTTATAGGTGTTGCTGAAGACTGGATTCAGGATGGTAAGCCTTTTTCCTTAGGCCCAGGACCGGATGCAGAAGACACGATGAGCGTTCTGCTGCAGAGGTTGCAGAATAACGCAAAGCAAGATTCATCCACCGGGTGTGGTTTAAATAGCCTCCTGTAGTGCTTAGGTGTCTCCTTCCACAGCCACGCCTAAGTAAGAAAAGAGTTCCTGGTAAGAAAAGAGTTCCTGCCTTCCAGAACAGTTCCAGTGTTCTGAATCTAGGGAGTGGCTCCAGCCCCACCCAACAGGAAAAGTAGTTCCAAACAGAAGAGGATCAGAGGCTCAACTGGCAGGCAAGTAAGCAGCATGGTCTGCTGAAGGTAAGTCCACCCAAGCATTATGAGCCCGGCGCTTCCAGCGCTGGGACTGGGCATATTTATGAGCCTGGTGCCACTGGCGCCAGGACTGGGTCCAAAAGGTCCCAATTGGGACTGGTTGGCACTCGGAACCTGGGTTATGGATCTGCTTCCAAGGGAGTTGGGAAAACCCTGACCTTTTGGAAGCAGAGATCATGACAGTACCCCCCCTCAAGGCCCCTCCCAAACCGGGCTTCTCCGGGGGTTTTGGCTTGTCAGGAAATGTTCGGTGAAATCTTTTGATTAGGCGAGGAGCGTGGACATATTCAGCAGGTTCCCAGGATCTCTCTTGGGGGCCGTAGCCTTTCCAGTCAATTAGGTAGAATAGTTTAGATTTGGAGATCTTGGAGTCCAGAATGCTTTTGACTTCAAACTCGAGTTCTCCATCCACTAGGATAGGTTTTGGAGATTTGGTTAGTCGGGTTTGAGGTTGCACGGGTTTTAATAGAGAGACGTGGAAGACCGGATGTATCTTCATGTGCGGGGGCAAGTCCAACTTGACCGCTACTGGGTTTACTATGGTAGTGATGGAATAGGGACCAAGGTATCTTGGGTTGAATGTGCGTGGCCCTTTTAGAGATAGATATTTGGTGGATAACCAGACTTGATCCCCTACTTGATAGTGAGGGGCTTCCTTCCGATGTTGATCTGCTCCTTTCTTGTATTGTTCTTTAGCCCTTTGAAGGTGAGAAACAGCTTCCTTAAAGGCTTGGGTGATTGTAGAATGCAGGTAGTCTACTGCTGGTGTTTCAAGATCTTGGAGGGGATCCAACTCCGAGGTTCGAGGGTGACTGCCGTACAAAAGAAAAAACGGGGTTTTCCCAGTTCCCGAATGGACAGAGTTATTGTAGGCATACTCGGCTATCCAAAGGATATCTTTCCAAGTTTTTTCAGTTTGTTGCAGCATGCAGCGTAAATACTGTTCCAGAGTTTGATTGGTCCTCTCGGTTTGTCCGTCGGTCTGAGGGTGGTGACTGGTCGATAGTCTCACATCAATTTGAGCCGACCGACAGCAACTTCGCCAAAAATGAGAAATAAATTGACTACCTCGATCCGAAATTAGAACTGAAGGAAAACCGTGCAGTCGGACAATGTTTTCGAGAAATTCTCGGGCCAGAGTTGCTGCTGTTGGCAAGCCTTTGAGCGGAATGAAATGCGCCATCTTGGAGAATAAGTCCACGATTACTAGAATCGTATTGTATCCGGAGCATGGAGGTAGATCGGTGATGAAGTCAATAGAAAGCGTATGCCAAGGGCGAGGTGGGATGTCAATAGGGCGAAGAGGCCTGCTGGTCTTTCCTTTTGACTCTTGTTTTGGGCGCATACTCCACAGGACATTATAAAGTCTCTGATATCTTTTTTCCAAGACGGCCACCAGAAGTAGCGCTTGATCTTTTCTGAGGTCTTGGCTATACCGGGATGACCTTCCATTAAAGAGTCGTGATAACAAGAGATTACTTTTTTCTGTAAATCTGTGCTGGGTAGGTATAATCGTTCTTGGAAATACAATAAGTTGTCCTTTACTGCAAAGTCCTTTCCCTGCAGATGCCAATTCTGTATGTCTGCTGGAGTTACAAGTTGCCTGGCTTTATCCTTAACTTCCTCTATGGATTCTGTGGCGATTACACCCAGAATTCTTTGTTCGGGAATGATTGGTACAGGTTTAGGGTTGACCAAGTGTTCTTCCACTCCCATCCGAGAAAGGGCATCGGCTTTACCGTTCTTTGTACCAGGTCGATAGGTAATTATGAAGTCAAACTCGGCAAAGAATAATGCCCAACGGAGTTGTCTAGAGGATTGGGCTTTTGCGGTCTTCAAATATTGCAGGTTTCGGTGATCCGTAATCACAGTAACGGTGTGTCGGGCCCCCAGCAGATAATGCCGCCAAGCCTTAAAGGCAGACTTGATAGCCAGAAGTTCCTTGTCAGTAATCGTGTAATTGATTTCAGGAGGCGAGAATTTGCGGGACCAAAATGCCACGGGATGCAACTGATTGGTTACCGGGTCCTTTTGTGATAGAACTGCCCCCATGGCAAGGCTTGAAGCATCAGTTTCCACGATGTAGGGGAGTTCGGGGCGAGGGTGTTTTAAGATTGGTGCAGAGATAAATTTAGTCTTCAAATCCTGGAAAGCTTGTTCCGCCTCGGTAGACCATTCAAAACGTTTGTTTTTCTTTAACAAGGCAGTGATGGGCTGGACTATTCGAGAGAATTCGGGGATAAACCTGCGGTAAACGTTAGCGAAGCCTAACATGCTTTGCACACCTTTTACGGAGGATGGTGATGGCCATTTGAGAACTGCATCGACCTTCTTTGAATCCATACGCACTCCGCCAGGTGATAATATGAATCCCAAGAATTCAACTTCAGTCACGTTGAAAACACATTTTTCCAACTTAGCGAAAAGTTTGTGTTGACGCAATCTTTCGAGGACCATTTTCACGTGTTTCCGATGTTCAGATTCCGATGAAGAATAAACGAGGATGTCGTCAATGTAAACAACAACACATACATCTATGAGCTCTCTGAGGACATCGTTCATAAAATATTGAAAGGCGGCCGGGGCATTGCAAAGTCCGAAGGGCATGACCTGATATTCAAATAGCCCATACTTGGTGCGGAAGGCCGTCTTCCATTCATCGCCCTCTTTTACTCGTACCAAGTGGTAAGCTCCTCTAAGATCCAGCTTTGTATATATGCATGCTTTTCTGACTTGGTCCAGGAGTTCAGGGATCAAAGGTAACGGATATCTATTCTTAACGGTGATCTGGTTCAGGGAGCGATAATCGATACAAGTTCTAAGGTCTCCTTCCTTTTTTGGAACGAAGAACAAAGCTGAAGAAGCAGGGGACTTGGAAGGACGAATAAACCCATTTGCCAGGTATTGATCCAGGTATTGTCGAAGGTGAAGGTTCTCAGGCTCGGTGAGGGCATAAATTCTACTACAAGGAGGAGTAGATCCAGGTATCAGGTCTATCTGGCAGTCATAAGACCTATGAGGAGGTAGAGAGTTAGCCTGATCCTTCCGGAAAACATCTTGGTATTCTAGGTATTCGGGAGGTAACTGGGGAGTCTCTGAAGAAATTGCGGCCAGTGCAACACCAGGTGGAGGGTGACAAGTAGAGACACATTCTGGAAACTGGACCGTTCTTGCTCGCCAATCGATCAGAGGATTGTGTTTCTCTAACCAAGGTATTCCTAGAATAATCTGAAACTGAGGGGCCTTGATCACATCGAACACGATCTTCTCATGGTGTCCATCTTGACTTACTAGCGTCACCTCTTGAGTGGTATGCGTTACTGGCCCGGAGGCTATCTCCGTACCATCCACCGTAGTAATGACGTCCTTTACAGCCTTGGGACAAAGAGTTAGATTCATCCTCAAAACCATTTCATGATCCACATAATTGCCGATGGCACCGCTGTCGACGTAAGCTTCAATTGCATGTAATCGATCCGGATTATCAGGGCTAATGAGGACCATAGGTATCACGAAATGCGAGGTCACGGAACTGGTTTTCACGCTCGGCAAGAGGACCTCTATTCTTGTCGGGCGAGGTCGTTTCCCTGCTCAGAGTTTGTAACTTTGGTAACTGCAGCTCCTACTGCCTTCTTGGCAGGTTTCACCGGACAGTCTCGAAGAAAGTGCCCTGAGTTTCCGCAATATAGGCATAATTGCAACTGTTTCCTCCTTTCCCGCTCCCTTTGTGTAAGAGGACCTTTCAGACCCCCTATTTGCATGGGTTCCCCGGAGTCTACTCCGTTGGAAGGAGTTGACGGTTTGGAAAATACTCGAGCATCAAACTTGGAACGATCGGCCTTCCTGTTCTGCAGCCTGTGATCTATTTGAACGACCAAGTCTATATAATCCGAACAGTCTTGTGGGGGATTCACTACTTGGGCTAAAACGTCTTTGAGCTCTCCACGTAGACCTCTATAAAACAGCGTAATCCTTTTGTCCTCAGGCCATTGAGTTTCCACTATTAGTCTATTGAAAGATGCAATATAAGCCAAAAGGTCTTGATTACCCTGTCGCAACGAAAGAAGCTCATTGTCCAAGGCCTGCCCCTGTGAATGTCTTGCGAACAGTTTTTCCATACTAAGCTGAAAGGCTTGAAAATCATGGAGAACCGGATCATCTTGATTAACTAGAGGGATCGACCAGTCTGCCGCATTGCCACTAAGGTACGAAAGTACAAAAGCTACTTTTGCTTGATCAGTTGAAAAGGCTGCTGGCCGGCATAAGAAGTGCAACCGGCACTGATTGATAAATACTGCAAACCTCTTTGGGTCACCAGAAAATCGTTCGGGCGGAGCCAGAGGTACATTCCCCGGTAGGTTGATCTGCACTGGATTCATAGAGGATGTTGAAGGAAGATTTGCCCCTGATGCGGGTAACGGGGTCTGTCCGGCTTGTGACTGTAGCACTTGTCTAGCAAGATTGTCTGTTCTCTCCTTGGAAATAATTAGTTCCCTTCTTAGAGCATTCGTTTCCTGACGAGCTGCATGCACTTCTGCCCTTAGTTCCCCAAGTAACCGGGCTAGGGGGTCAGTATCCGAGGTTTCCATAGCGCCTGGGCGAGAGTTTTGCGGTAGGCTTTGCGTTCTGTAACGCTCACCTGATTCTCGCAGAGGCGCCGGTCTTGACTGGGTGACTACCGTATCTTCAAAGGTGATGTGTAGCACCCGGTTGGCTCTTTGGGCTGGACCTCTGTGCACTGTATGCCTGACGTGTAGAGTAAGATGTCTGCAGATAGAAAATATGGGGTTAATGAACTGGGGTTATTGGGGTGTCCCTATCTCTTTCCTCTTCTCCTCTCCTGTAGACCCCCAAAGGTTAACGCTCTCACCTTAGGTAAGTGAATGCCGAGCTCTCCATCTGCCTCGGGGCAGGGTGCTGTAATCGGTTTCTTCACTGGATAGGTAGCGCAGGCCTCTTGACTTCAGAGGACTGCTGTCCGTCGTTTACTGCACGAACGGTAAGTTTCGAGTCATTCAAATGTCTTTAAAGTCTTTAGTAATGATGTCTCTTGTTTTGCAGGGTTCCGGCGATGGCGGATGACGGGCTGAAGTGAGTTGAAGATGGAGCCCGTGTGATGAATAGAAGCGCCTGGAAGCACGTAAGTAAGCACTTGTTGTCTGCTTCACTATGCGCTCTAACTGTCTTTTTATTTTGCAGGTACGAGTTCGGAGCGGCTGCAGGGTGCCGGAATACCCACTGGATTCGATGTGGAAAGGAGTAATGGCACGTGAGTATTAAAGTTCCCCAATGTCTTGTTTTGTCTTTCAGATGCGGGATGCAGCGCCGAAGGCCTCCGGAGCGTACGAAGAGTAGGTAAGCCTTTGCCTTTCAGATGCCGGAATGCTAACCTGTTCTTTCTTGTCTTTATAGGTGTTGCTGAAGACTGGATTCAGGATGGTAAGCCTTTGCCTTTCAGATGCCGGAATGCTAACCTGTTCTTTCTTGTCTTTATAGGTGTTGCTGAAGACTGGATTCAGGATGGTAAGCCTTTTTCCTTAGGCCCAGGACCGGATGCAGAAGACACGATGAGCGTTCTGCTGCAGAGGTTGCAGAATAACGCAAAGCAAGATTCATCCACCGGGTGTGGTTTAAATAGCCTCCTGTAGTGCTTAGGTGTCTCCTTCCACAGCCACGCCTAAGTAAGAAAAGAGTTCCTGGTAAGAAAAGAGTTCCTGCCTTCCAGAACAGTTCCAGTGTTCTGAATCTAGGGAGTGGCTCCAGCCCCACCCAACAGGAAAAGTAGTTCCAAACAGAAGAGGATCAGAGGCTCAACTGGCAAGCAAGTAAGCAGCATGGTCTGCTGAAGGTAAGTCCACCCAAGCATTATGAGCCCGGCGCTTCCAGCGCTGGGACTGGGCATATTTATGAGCCTGGTGCCACTGGCGCCAGGACTGGGTCCAAAAGGTCCCAATTGGGACTGGTTGGCACTCGGAACCTGGGTTATGGATCTGCTTCCAAGGGAGTTGGGAAAACCCTGACCTTTTGGAAGCAGAGATCATGACATCTACTAACTCTGCCATTGTCAATACCTCCTCAACCGGCACTCCTGCTCCTGTAGTTTCGTTTTGTTCCCCAGTTGGCTTTCCTACCAGTCTGCTTGTTTTGACTCCGGTCCATCCTGCCTTCCTATTGTTTTCCCTTCCTTCACTCCGACGCTCAGTTCCCTTCTACCTCGGTTTATCTCAACCGCTCAACCTGCTTTTCCGGCTTCTACTCTACCACGGTACCCGCTCACACCAGCTTGGATTGGGGGTTTTTTATGCCATTGGGCTTTTTCCCCCACTTTGTCTGCTCCGGCAGGGAAGTCCCCACTAGACCTCTTTGTACCAGGTCAGGGTGGCTTCTTTCCGGGGTAGGCCCTATCCTCCGACAAAAAAAACAGCTTGGTGGAAGAAAAGGTTGGAACAGCCAGAGGAGACCAGCTCTACAGGTGAGGAGGTGGTTGGAGGGCTCGTGTTAGGAGAGGAAGAGGACGATTTGGAGCTTGGCGGTGACACTGTTAGAACACACTCATGCTGTTCATACTCAATAATGCTAGGGTTGCCACTGTAAGAACACACTCATGTTGTTCATACTCAATATGCTAGGGTTGCCACTGTAAGATCACACCCATGCTGTTCATACTCATTAATGCTAGGGTTGCCACTGTAAGAACACATTCATGCTGTTCAGGGTTGCCACTGTAAGAACACACTCATGCTGTTCATACTCATTAATGCTAGGGTTGCCACTGCAAGAACACACTCATGCTGTTCAGGGTTGCCACTGTAAGAACACACTCATGCTGTTCATACTTAATAATGCTAGGGTTGCCACTGTAAGAACACACTCATGTTGTTCATACTCATTAATGCTAGGGTTGCCACTGTAAGAACACACCCATGCTGTTCATACTCAATACGGCCAGGGTTGCCACTGTAAGAACACACACATGCTGTTCATACACAATAAAGCTATGGTTGCCACTGTAAGAACACACTCATGCTGTTCAGGGTTGCCACTGTAAGAACACACTCATGTGATGGCTGGCCCCCATAATGCCAGTATTGCCCATCTACCTACACATCAGTGCATGCCCACCTACATATTGCTGGATGGCCTTGTGCAGTACACTACAGGTTCTTACAAACAGCCACACCCACTGCATGCTTCCCCAAACATATTAGCCCACACCACCATGACCACTCCTTTTCATGAGTACGATATCCTCGGCTCGCCTTAGAAACTCCTCACCTCATTCAAAAACCTTGTTAAAACTTCTCACTGAGGTACAAATTCCTCCATCCTAAAAAATTCCCCCTCCCGGATCAAAACGTCCTTACATTAAGTATTTCTTTTTCAAAATAAATTACATATCGTGACTTATAAAGTCCCAGGTTCCAAATCACAAACTCAAGAGCTCCCCAAGTTGAAATAAAATGGAACCTCCTGACTTTGAAACTCCTAGGCATTGTTCGAAATTACATCGCGTCTTAGACAAATACCTTTTAGACAACCAGTGCCGTTAACACGCTACATCTCTATGTAATCTTAGTCAAAAACTCCTGGTCCTCATTCAACATCAGCCAAAAACTTTGCAATATTATGTTAACAATTCCTTTATTATGCTCCAAAATCCTTGAGACTTGCAAACAGTATCCATCCCCAGCGATCACATGCACTCGAGCGTGTCTGTCCCTGGAATCGTAGAGGCAATCAGAACTTAAGGTGGGACAGGCGACTTCTCTGGCTTTGACCCATTCCGCGCACTCCGCTGCTCCTTGTCTATCTAGCATGCTGCCTCCCGCATGCAAGAGAAATAGCAGCCAACCCAAAAACCGCAGATCTCCCGCAGTGCTCCAGTCCCCGAGCAAAGGACCTCTCTCTTGAGCCAATCCATGATCTGAGGGCTTTAATGAGCTTGTCATGATGAGTGATGCTGGATACCACGAGGCCTCCTACAGCTCATGACGTGGCTCAGTGGATTAATACATCCACACCAGAGATCTGTGTGTAACCTAAATGTAAAAGGTTGAAATCCTTGCTGGTTCACTCAGCCTTATTCTTCCCAGGAAAGTACCATCTTCGGCCACCTCTCCTCCCGCCTTCTTTGCCTTTCCCCTGTTCTCCCCCGATGAGGTTTCTAGACAAGTCTGATCTATGAAATTCTCGTCAAAACAGGTTCTTCCCTGTTCCTCCAAAACCATCAAGGATCACATTGACTCCCTGGCTCCTGCTCTGGCTGATGTCTGCAACCACTCCTTCGCCACTGGAGTCTTCCCCTCACCCCTGAAGCACTCTCTTGTGCACTCTCTTCTTAAGGAACCTTCTGTCAACTCTTCCTGCCCGGCTAACTATCGCCCAATCTCTATCACTCCTTTCCTGGGCAAACTCCTGGCAAAGCTGGCCATCTCCCAGCTTAATATTCAGACTGAATCCGTTGGGTGTCTCCATGACCATCAGTCTGGCTTCAGAGCTTCCAGAAGCACGGATACTGCTCTCCTGAACATCCGTGAAGACCTGCTCTCCAACCTTGATTCCAATTCCCCCTGTGTCCTCATCTTACTTGATCTCTCTTCTGCCTTTGGCACGGTCAACCATGTCATCCTGCTCAACCGTCTCTGTAATAACCTGGGGATCACCGTTCAGGCCCTGGCTTGGCTGACTTCTGTTCTCTCCGATCAACCCTCCCAGGTTCAACTCGGGTCCTTCCTCTCCTTCATCTGCATCTCTACCTGTGGTGTTCCCTAGGGGTCTAACCTCTCTCCCTGGCTGTTCAACCAATATCTGGCACTTCCTGCCCACCGCATCGCTACACTCTTCCCCAACTTCCAGTGCTATGCGGATGACAACCAGCTAATTTTCAGGCTACCCTGAGCCACCTCTTCTGCCTCCCTCATCTCTGACTGTCTGTCCGCCATCCAGGAGTGGTGTACCGCCAATAATCTCTGCCTTAATGCCAGTAAGACTGAGATTCTCCTCATCGGCACACCAACACCCTCCTTTCCTGTCACTCTCTGGCCGGCCTCTCTTGGCCCTCTCCCTGCTGCGACCTGTGAGGCTAAAAACCTTGGGGTCATCTTCGACTCCACACTCTCCTCTCCTCACATCTCTGACATCTCTAAGAAGTCACACTACCAACTGCACCTCCTCAGAGGTATTCTTCCTTTCCTCTTCTTCCCCCAGAAGCTCACTGTCTCCAGAGCTCTGGTTCTCTAAGGGCTGGACTATTGCAACACCCTCTTTCTAAATCTGCCTGCATCTACTCTCTGCCCTCTGCAACTCATTCAGAACCGGACTGCGAGACTTGTCCTTGGCCTCAAGCCCAGGGATCGTATCCCTCCAGGACTGTAATCTCTGGAATGGCTCCCAGTGACTGCGAGGATTACGTTCAAAACCCTCTGCATTGTCCACCAGGCCTTCTGGGGTCTGGGGCCTCAATACCTTCAACTCTCTCTTCCTAAATATCTTCCTTCTTGAGCTCTTCGCTCATCCGCCTCCAACTCCCTCAGGGTCAGTCACTTCTCCAAGCAACGAGCTGGTGGTAGATCTCTTTCTTTGGCTGGGGCCTCCCTCTGGAACAGCCTGCCTGCCCCCCTGGAACTTGAGGAGAACCATCTCCAGTTCCAGAAGCACCTCAAAACCGTTCTCTTTGCCTCTGCTTTTTCCCCTCCTCTCTACTGCTGATTTCCTGGCTGATACTGAAACTGCACTGGTTTACCTGGCCACCCTCTGACCTCGGGCCCAGGTCCCCTTCTCCACCAGTCTCACTCCTGCCCTCCTGGCAACCCCCGCACTTGGGGACTATTTTTCTGTATCCCTACAGTCCCATTACCAGCACTTGACACCTGATGCCTGCACTTACCCTTGCACTTGCCTTGTTGGCCGTACCTTACCATTTTACTATCGTTATTTATTCTATCTTCCCATGTACTCCACTGTCCCCTTCCCCCCTGCACTTTTCCCCTCTTAATTTTAGCCATTTTACCCTCCTTTCCCATGGTCCCAGAGTACAAAAAGAGATTTTTTAACAAAGAGTAAAACGGTGTATGCCTAGTTTAACACAAACATCACAAAATCGCACGGAGGCCACTGCAGGGCCTGTATGTGCACAAGTTAGTAATTTTGTTGGAGCAAGCAATTAAGGATAGCAGCATGTCTACCTTAGGTAATTGTAAAAGGGTACCATGTTGGGCAAATCGTCCTATTTTTATTTCTCCAATTTTTCTATACAGGATTCGAATCCTGGCAGATCGCGCTCTCAAAAATGTTGCCACACTATATAAACAAAACACATTATAGCAAGGTGATCGCGATATTCTGTTTTGTATGATCACTCCTTCAAATGCCCTCACTCACCAACACGCTCGATCGCTCACTCACTCACATTGGCGTTACAGCAGGATCAGGTGGCCCAGCAGAAGAGTGGTTTCCTCAAGGATCTACAAAAGGCCTCTAGGAACAATGTGGAAAACTTTCCCTACCCTGGCGAGGTGACTTGGGAGTTCTGAAAAATGATCGCCTGGCCACTGGAAGGCAAATCTCCTCTTCAAGAAGGCGATCATTGACTTTCAGTGGCCACTGACTCACTTTTTTAAGTGCCCCACACTCACACTATGCCATTAATGGTTGGTTCCATGTAATAATGTCCCTGCAAAAATGTCTCCTGGCAAAAAGGTTGCAGTTTTTTGGGAAGACATTATTACATTGAACATGCCGGGGACCCCCCTGCAATCCCTGGATTTCTTTTTTTACAAGGGGTGCAAGGGACATCCCCGCAACCCGTCCCCATACATAATGTCACCATATATAATGTCGTCAATGGCTTTTCCCGGCGACATTATGTATGGCGACGTTATTACCGGATGCCTAATGGTTACTTGATGACTTGTTAAGTGCTTGTTGTTAATGTTCTGCTCTATGGACTGTACAGCACTGTTGCTCTGGAGCTAGGTTTGTCCTATAAACATATTTAATAATAATAATAATAATAATAATAATAATAATAATACGTCTGAGCAGCAAAGCACCGAGCTGCACACTGTCTGGGCAGCATAGAAGTCCACCGACAACTTAAATCCTTGTCTGAAAATTAATGAAGTGTACTTCCTTCCAACACCACTGGGAGGCCTCCGAGCTCATGCCAATCCCTTTAAGCTCCTCGGTACTGAAATTCATATAATTCATGTATGCAGGTAGCGCTGTGAACAGGTGGCCCTGTTAGCCAGGCTCCATCTTTACCTTTTCCAATTATGAGAATTCCTTAATGTGAGCACTGTATACTGCTCCAAAGGGAAGCCCTTTATACAATTCCAACAGTAAGCACTTTATAAAGATCCTAAGGTGGGCACTGTATAAAGTTCCCAAGAGGAGCACTGTATAATGTTCTTAAGGTAATCACTTTACAAAGATCCTAAGGTGGGCACTGTATAACTCTTCCAAGGGGAATACTGTCTAAAGTTCTTAAGGTAAGCACTTAATAAAGATCCTAAGGTGGGCACTATATAAAGTTCCTAAGAGGAAGTGTAAGGTTCCTCAGGTAAGCACTTTAAAAAGATCCTAGCGTGAGCACTTGATACAGTTCCCAGGGCGAGTGCTCTGTAACGTTTCTAAGCGGAGTTCTGTGTAAAGTTTCTAAGGTGGGTGCTCTGTAAAACTTCCAAAGGGAGCACTTTATAAGGTCTGAAAAGTGCACACTGTGTGAAGCTGTTCATGTGACCACTGTTGAACGTTTCTACTGTGAAGACTGTGCAATTGTTAATCTGAGCACCAACATGACATTCATAAATTGAGGTATCTTCTTTACATGAGCAATAGATGGGGGGTACTCTAAAGTTTGCGGGCCTTGTAGCAGAAGGACACGAGTTCCTAAGTGCACTACCTTGTACTTGGATGGTGCATTACTTGATACTAGGGAGCAGCCAAACAGGTACTTCAGCAAAGCCTGGCCAAATTGCACATCAGCATATGAGTGAGTGGGGGAGTGAAAGTAGGGTGACTGAGGGAGAAGGTGTGGGTGGAGTGAGAGTTGTAGTGTGGAGAGGGGTGGGTAGTAGCAGTGTGGGGCAGGGAGAGTAGGAGTGGTGTGGAGAGGGGAGAGTAGTGGTGATGTATAGATGGGGAGTAGAACTGCTGTGGCTAAGGGAGAGAGAACATAGTATGCAGCAGGATCAAAGGGTGGCGGTAAGTAGTAGATCCAGGAACTTCTGAGGGATAGATGAAGTGTGAAGGAGAGAGTAGAGACAGTGAGTGGAGTAGTAGGGATGTAATAAAAGTGATAAATGTAACAATGATCTTACAATTTAAACAACTGGCAGGTTACCCCAAGGACTCACCGTTAGCTCTCTTCTTGTCCTGTGACTGACACCTTCTAGCAGGGGAAGACTCTCCTTGCTCCAGGCGGGGAGATGAAAGTGAAAGCCTCCCAAGTACCTCTTCCCCCTCCCGGATAAACCAGGTAAGAGAAGAAGTCCCCGGGAAACCCTCTGGGGAAGAAAACCCTGTGCCGATGGTAGCGGTAAGATGTCTTCAGGTTTCAGGTGGAGATTCCGGTGAAGTCCGGAGGACGCTTGTCTTGAAAGAGAAAGAGACTGGTAAGTACAGGCAGGTAAGTGGAAAAATGGATATATGAGATATATAGGTATGGTGATTACCCTTAAACAGGAATGAAATGTGGGTAAAGGTGTCAGCCAGAGACTTCAGAGGACTTCTGAGAAAGTAAGGAAGGTTTTGATGAGAACAAGTAAGATAACTAAAACGGAATAGTGAAAGCCACTGGGAAGTCTTTACCTGAGAGGAATGGAGGGCGGAGCTAGGAGTTGTTTCGATAGAACAGAGTTTAGCACGGGCGGTCTCAATACCGGGGTAACATAAGCCTGTAGCTATACGAAGGAAAAGAGATCAGTAAGTCGGGAAAGGAAGAGAAAACGGGCATTTGATATGTCGGAGAATTCCGAAATAAGCTTACCGCCCTCCGAAACGAGACCGGTAGGCAAACTTTGGTGAGAAGGAGATGGAGTCCGTGGAATCGGGAGACAGAGAGGCAGTGGAAAATGCACTGAAATTCAGACAGAGCAGAACAGTTTAGAATGTTGAAAGGTAGTGTTTTAGCAAGCCGTATCAGGATTCCTAGATGCAAACTTACGTAGCGTTGTTGAAGCAGAGTAGCAACGCAATTGTGTGCTGATCACAGGAACAGATATACCTACACTCGGGTAGGGAGACAGCACTTCCTGGAAACCGAGTCGTGCAGAATCTAGACCCGCAACTCCAGTTACGGCGGCCATCTTACTAGGAAAAATGGCCGCCACCTGTCGTCCAACGGTCCATCGATGCCACAAGGACCACCGCCTTTGAAGGGGCGTGACAGTATGCCCCCTCAAATGCCCCGGGCCACCCGGTTTATTCGGATGGGACCGAAAAAACCGGCGGACCAGAGCCGGAGCATGTACAGCCGATGCAGGTTCCCAAGAACGATCAGCTGGAGAATACCCCTTCCAGTCAATCAAGAACTGCAGACGGCCCCGAAAGAGACGAGAATCACAAATACCAGCCACTTCGTATTCGGGACCCATCGGGGTGATGACAGGAGGGGGTGCACCCATCCGTACTCGGGAAAAACGATCCATCACGTCCTGCTTCAATTGCGACACATGGAAAACAGGATGAATCCTGGACCAAGACGGAGGGAGCTTGAGCTTGTACGCAGACGACCCCATTTGTTGCAAAACAGGAAAGGGACCGAAGTATCTCGGGGACAATTTGGACGGCACCAGATGACGAGGCAAAAATCGGGAAGCCAACCAAACCAAATCTCCTGGCACCATTTTTGGAGCTGGAGTGCGATGTTTATCAGCAGAGCGTTTGACACGGGCCTGGGCATCCAGAAGAGACGATCTGGCTGTTCGATGTCCCAGCTGAATAGTATTGATGAGATTGTCTACATCGGGAAATCTAGATGCGGAGACTGGACCGCTGGGAAAGCACTGAGGGTGGTATCCGTAGGAACAAAAGAAAGGGCTGTACCCCAAGGCTGAGTGTCGAGAGTTATTATATGCAAATTCTGCCAAAGGTAACAATGAACACCAGTTGTCTTGCGATGAAGAGATGTAACAATGCAGATAACCTTCAAGGGTCTGATTTAGACGTTCCGTCTGACCATTTGTCTGCGGATGGAATCCTGAACTCAATGCTCGGGAAATATGCAAACTCTTGCATACCTGCTGCCAATAACGAGATGTGTATTGGGAACCTCGATCAGAAACGATGGTCTCAGGAAGTCCGTGAAAAGAGAAAATCCGTGAAAGAAAGACTTTTGCCATCTGGGATGCGGTAGGAATTCGCGGAAGTGGAACAAAATGTGCCAATTTCGTGAAGTAATCTATTGTGACCATGATTACTGTGCAACCGTCCGAGAGTGGCAGATCGACAATAAAATCTGTTGAGATCATTTGCCAAGGACGGTTAGGAACTGGCATTACTGAGAGGAGGCCCGAAGGGGCAGATCGCGGGCATTTAGATTGCAAGCAGATGGCACAAGCGGAAACATAATCTAGGATGTCTCGATTCATTTCCGGCCACCAGAAATTACGCCGGATCAATTCTTTAGTATTATCCACACCTCTGTGACCAGCTAGGTAGGAGTCATGACAAAGATTTAGAACCGTTCTTCGTAGTTCACTCGAAGGGAGGAAAAGCCTTTTGTTATTATAAGCACATCCTTGGACCAAAATGAGTTTCCAGGTTGTCAGAAAACATGGATTCAACTGGATAAATTGCAAAGTTGAGTTAGCCACGTTTTGCAGAAATGTGGTAACTACATGCACAAATGTGGCTCTGGGAAACAGAGGCTCTGTTCGGAAAGGCGTAGGGGAGTTATAATCCTTTCTAGACAACGCATCTGCCTTGAGATTGACTCTTCCGGGAATAAAGGTAAAAACAATCTCATACGGTGAAAAGAAGTGTGCCCAACGTGCCTGTCGGCTATTTCGGGTCTGAGCATATTGTAGAACACGTAAATTACTGTGATCAGTTCTGACCTCAACTGGGTGTCTTGCCCCCAACAACAGGTGTCTCCATTCTTCAAATGCCCTCTTTATGGCGAGTAGTTCCTTTTCAAGCACTGAATAATTTATTTCAGAGGGAGACAGAGTCTTAGAAAGATAGGCTACAGGACATTCCATTCCTTGATCATTTTCTTGGAGCAGAACTGCACCAAGGGCCTGATGAGACGCGTCAGATTCAACAATGAATCTCTTGGATTGATCTGGAGTAATCCGAATGGGTCCTGTGATGAAATGCTCCTTCAATCTCTCAAATGCCAGTTGAGCCCCCTCTGACCAAAAAAATCTTACATTCTTTTTAAGAAGAGCTGTCAGTGGGAGAATTTCTTGCGAATAATGTGGGATGAAACGTCTATAAAAATTTGTAAATCCCAGAAATCTCTGTAGATCTTTGATGCACGTCGGTATCGGCCAATCAGTAATAGCTGAAACTTTCCTAGGGTCCATGGCTATCCCATTTGCAGAAATTATGTATCCTAGGTAGGCAACCTGGTTCCTGTGAAACTCACATTTCTCTAGTTTGCAATAGAGATGATTGTTAAATAGTCTCCGTAGGACTTCCTTTACGTGCTGACAGTGATCCAATGGGGATGTAGAGAACACCAGAATATCATCTAAGTAGACAATTACTGAATGAAGAAGAATGTCTGAAAATAGGTGGTCCATAAAGCGTTGGAAGACAGCGGGGGCATTGGACAAGCCGAACGGCATTACTTTATATTCATAATGTCCCAAAGGAGTACGGAAAGCCGTTTTCCACTCATCGCCAGCTCGTATACGGATGAGATGGTAAGCCCCGCGGAGATCTAGTTTTGTGAAAATGGTAGCTCCTTTAACGGCTTCAAGTATATCGGGTATGAGAGGCATAGGATAGCGATCAGGGATAGTGATCTTATTCAATCCCCGATAATCTATACACGGTCTGAGTTCCGTAGATTCTTTCTTGGGGATGAAGAATAAGGAAGCACCTGCTGGTGAGGTGGATTCTTGAATAAGTCCATTGTGAAGATTCTTTTGAAGATATTCCTTAAGAATTTCACGTTCTCGTCCTGATAGGACGTACATGCGACCGAAAGGAATCGGTGCATCAGGAACTAGTTCCAAGGCACAGTCATCTCTCCGATGTGGGGGTAGTTCAGCATATTCTGAATCAGAAAATACTGTCTGAAATTGCTTGTATTCGAGGGGTAATTCCTGAATATGGTTCAACATAGAGATGGAACCCGTATTTTGCAATACGGAAACAGTAGGACGAAACCCAACAGCTCCGTCCAAGAGACAGTGCGTCAAACAATGTTCAGAACCCAGAAAAACAGTGCCCGCCTTCCAATTGATATAAGGATTATGGGTACGAAGCCAAGGTAACCCTAAAATTACTGGATAGTGTGCTGTACGGATTACATCAAAGACAACAGATTCTTGATGAGAGGAAATATTCATCCGCAAAGGTATTGTTTGTTCCTTTATGGGTCCTGAAGTTAACGGACTACCATCCACGGACTCAACTGGTATTGCCAAGGTCTTAACAGAACACGGTATATTATGAGCGGTCTTCCAGAGGGTATCAACAAAATTCCCTGCGGCCCCACAATCTATTAAGGCCGTGACCAGAATGGGAACAGAATCACCCCATTTGATTTGGACTTGCAAAGCCATCATAGTAAGATCGGGGATCTCTGTTACTTGAGATGGTAACATAGAGGATGAGGAACCTGTTACTGATTCCCTAGCCGCGGTTCCCCTTGCGGTTGGGAAATGGCGTTTCCCTGTCTTTTGACTGGGATTAGAAGACAATCTTGTATAGTGTGTTCCTTGGAACCACAATACATACATAGCCCCTTGACTCGACGTCTATTGCGCTCTTCTGGAGTAAGACGACCTCTGGTAGTTCCTATCTGCATAGGTTCTTCCGTCTGAGATTTTCCTAAATTAGGGTAGTATGTAACAGGTTGTCTCACGGGACGGCCGCGACGTCGTTCCTTTATTCTTTCTTGCAATCTGTAGTCCATCTGCATTACCATGGTGATTAATTCTGCCAGATTTGGAGGTCTGGGTACTCGGGAGATCTCATCCTTTAATTCCTCATTTAACCCCCTGCGGAATATAGTGATCAGAGCATCGTCAGCCCAAGACGTGCCAGCTGCTAACTGCTTAAAATTGGTGATGTAGGACAACAGATCTTGAGATCCTTGTTTGAAATCCAATAACTGTTCTTGGGCTGAAACCGTGATTTCTTGACGGTTAAACATGGCTCTTAGACTATTCAAAAAGGCAGGGTAAGAATCTAGCAAGGCATTATTTGTAGTAACAAGAGGCGTGGCCCATGCTAAAGCAGGACCTGTTAAATTTGCAATCATGTGTCCTACTTTATCACGGTCACTATGAAAAAAGGCGGTCTTGAATGAGAACTGAACGGTACAAGCTTCAATAAAGGCCTTGAGTTTATGAGGATATCCGTCGTATAAGCCACCCGGAATTGGGCCAGGAGGTATCTCAGAACAACTAGGGACTCTGCCTACCTGTTGTCGGAGATAGGCATTCTCCTGTTTTAGAGCCTGCACTTCGGCCGTCAACGCTTGTACAGCGGTGATTATTTGTTGTTGTTGGGATGCGTCCATATTTCCTTGTAACCCTGAACCCCTGAGATAACCTGCTCAGAATTTCTGAAAGCTCAGTTTATATTTCGAATCTCAATAATATCTTCTTTAAAGTAGGCGTTGCTAACTGTAATAAAAGTGATAAATGTCACAATGATCTTACAATTTAAACAACTGGCAGGTTACCCCAAGGACTCACCGTTAGCTCTCTTCTTGTCCTGTGACTGACACCTTCTAGCAGGGGAAGACTCTCCTTGCTCCAGGCGGGGAGATGAAAGTGAAAGCCTCCCAAGTACCTCTTCCCCCTCCCGGATAAACCAGGTAAGAGAAGAAGTCCCCGGGAAACCCTCTGGGGAAGAAAACCCTGTGCCGATGGTAGCGGTAAGATGTCTTCAGGTTTCAGGTGGAGATTCCGGTGAAGTCCGGAGGACGCTTGTCTTGAAAGAGAAAGAGACTGGTAAGTACAGGCAGGTAAGTGGAAAAATGGATATATGAGATATATAGGTATGGTGATTACCCTTAAACAGGAATGAAATGTGGGTAAAGGTGTCAGCCAGAGACTTCAGAGGACTTCTGAGAAAGTAAGGAAGGTTTTGATGAGAACAAGTAAGATAACTAAAACGGAATAGTGAAAGCCACTGGGAAGTCTTTACCTGAGAGGAATGGAGGGCGGAGCTAGGAGTTGTTTCGATAGAACAGAGTTTAGCACGGGCGGTCTCAATACCGGGGTAACATAAGCCTGTAGCTATACGAAGGAAAAGAGATCAGTAAGTCGGGAAAGGAAGAGAAAACGGGCATTTGATATGTCGGAGAATTCCGAAATAAGCTTACCGCCCTCCTAAACGAGACCGGTAGGCAAACTTTGGTGAGAAGGAGATGGAGTCCGTGAAATCGGGAGACAGAGAGGCAGTGGAAAATGCACTGAAATTCAGACAGAGCAGAACAGTTTAGAATGTTGAAAGGTAGTGTTTTAGCAAGCCGTATCAGGATTCCTAGATGCGAACTTACGTAGCGTTGTTGAAGCAGAGTAGCAACGCAATTGTGTGCTGATCACAGGAACAGATATACCTACACTCGGGTAGGGAGACAGCACTTCCTGGAAACCGAGTCGTGCAGAATCTAGACCCGCAACTCCAGTTACGGCGGCCATCTTACTAGGAAAAATGGCCGCCACCTGTCGTCCAACGGTCCATCGATGCCACAAGGACCACCGCCTTCGAAGGGGCGTGACAAGGGAGGAGAGTAGGAGGAGAAAAGGGAGAGCCACAGAGAGACATAGACAGAGGAATACCAGGGCATGGAATGAAAAGACTGAGTGATGCATGAGTGTCTGTAAGGCACCAACCCTAAGATTATCCTTCAAGGGGGAACTTAGGTCAGGAACCGGCTATCTTATGCACAGAGGGAGTCCAGATAGAGAAGGTTTTTGCCTTCAGGCCATCACAACTACACAAGACAGGTTCTTTGATAGTAGGGGTTACCGATCTCTAGTGCAATCCTAGGGTTGAGGGTCACCTGGGGTATGGTGGGAAAGGCCTGCATTAGGATAGAGAGAGAGGGACAGCATTTAGCAAGCCGCTAATCTATTCTAAACATAAAAACTCATGATGTATCTTCATGAGTTGGTGTGTTCTTGATCCCATCTGTGTCACATGGTGTCATCCATTCCCCAATACAGAGGTCGCTGCCAGCCAAGGGAGATGCTGAGAATAACATGCTGGACCAAGACCACCTAGGTCTCTCCCAGATCCACGCTAAAGGACACTAGATCTGATCTGTATGTGGAAGAGGAGATTGTACTTCCACCTTGTGGCAAGGCCCTACTCAAAACTGGTTTGTGAGTGAAAGCACCAGAAGAAATCTATGGGCAGATTGCATCAAAATCTGGATTGGCCCAAAAACATTCCTTGGATGTCGGAGTTGGCGCTTCGATGGGGGCTACCAGGGTGAAGTAAAGGTGGTAATATTTAACCTTGGGATTCTTTCCTAGATAATAAAAACTGGGCAAATGATAGCTCGACCGGTGTGCAAGGAGATCTTCTTACCAGAAATCAAAGAAGTGGAAGATTTGGACGAGACTGAGAGAGCTGCAGCAGGGTTTGGAGAGATGACATAGCCACAAGGAGAAGACTCACAAACTCTATGTGCTCCAGGGACCACATCATAGGAATCTGCTGAAGCTCAGAGAAAGGATCCTCTCTTGGAACAAGCCCCCAAGAATGCAGTTTCCAAAGCTGTGAGCCAAAGTCATAAAACCCTCGATTTTATCGAGAGGAAAAGGCTCTGGTACAGAATCAATGTAAACCCGAGCAGGGACGATACCAACCATTATCAACTCCTGGTACAGAAGGAACTCCAGAAAGTAGTGATGGAATTGTCTCACTCCAACCTGAAGGCTCGGCTACTGGGACTGGAGAAGACACTGAAGACGATCCTCAGCTGCTTCTACTGGCCCGGGGTATACACCCAGGTCAAACAGTTTTGTATGACATGCCCTTCCTGCCAAACGTCCTCACGGGATGATGTGCTATAGGCCCATCTCCATCCACTCTCAATCATCGAAGTCCCATTCTACTGAATAGGCATGGACATCATAGGGCCACTTCAATCTCCTAGGACCGGGAACAAGCACATCTTAGTGATCCTAGACTACACCACCTGGTATAAGTAGGCATTGCCGTTAAGCAGTGCCACAGCCAAGATGATCCTCAAGGTGCTTATACCATCCTTCACCAGAGTTAGCTTCTCAACGGAAATCCTCATTGACTAAGGCAGCAGTTTAATGTAAACGAGGATGGGAAAATGAAAGACCTCATGAAGATTAAGACCCTGAGAACATCGGTGTATCACCTTAAAACTAATGGACTGGTGGAATGATTTAACCAGACTCTTAAGCGCATGCTAAGGAAGTTGGTGGTAGAAGATGGGAAGAATTGGGATGACCTGGTTCCCTGGGTTCTGTCTGCTGTGAGAATGGTTTGTGATGTAGTG
The DNA here is from genome assembly GCF_040938575.1 of Ambystoma mexicanum. NCBI lineage: Eukaryota > Metazoa > Chordata > Amphibia > Caudata > Ambystomatidae > Ambystoma > Ambystoma mexicanum. The sequence goes on from NC_090925.1 coordinate 787,039,755, forward strand.
TGTTGAAGTGTTTGCTCCATATCTTTATTGAGGCTGCTTTTTACAGTTTTTAGCTGTTTAGCATTGTAGCATTATTAAACTGCCTTGTTCTTATCTGCACTTCACGTAGGGTCTTGGTAGGTTTTACACATTTTGGAAATCATTTGAAAAAACGTTTGGGGATGGTTGGGGACTACATTTCCCATAATCTGCACTAGTTTGGGCTAGTATCTATAAGCTCAACGTGCTCCGGGCGCGACCGGTTTGTGCTGGAGTGTGTTGAAGTGTTTGCTCCATACCTTGAGTGCTGCACAGTGGTTTGTGTATACTCTGACTGGCTTTTTTATTTTTTACAGTTTTCAGTTTTTTATTATTGTAGCATTATTAAATTGCCTTGTTCTTACCGGCAGTTCACATAGGGTATGACACATTTTGGAATGCATTTGAAAAACGCTTGGGAAGGATTGGGGACTACATTTTCCACAATCAGCACTAGTTTGAGCTAATATTTATGAGCTGAACGGCACGTCACCACCGGCACGTTATCAAGGCACTGGCAGTTTGTGCTGGTTCGGGCAAGGTTTGTGCAGACTGTGAATAGGTTAGTTTATTTTCATTTATCTTTTTGTTATTTCTTCCTTAGTTTAATTGCACAATGAATGATGCAAGCAAGGATCCTCTTGGCCGGCATTAATTTATTTTAGTTAAATACCTTGACTTAGGCCCTCATTCCGAGGTTGGTGCTAGTCATGGCGCCATGACTAGCACCAATACCGGTACCGCCACCGACTTGGTGGTACGGGGACTTACCGGTCTATTCCGACCATTGCGGGACTGCTAAATCCCCATTTGAAAAGCCATTCCCCATTCCCATTTGAGCCCCCATAGGGCTCAATGGGAAGGCGTCAATAACGGTACCGCAAATTGCGGTACCGTTATTGACCCCGGTATCCCTTTGCGGGTCTTATCCATAACGCCTGGTAAAACCAGGCGTTAAGGGAGGGACCCGCAAAGGAACCTCAGAATAGGGCGCAAAGGGATTACCGGCACTGGTGTCATTACCTCAGCCCGGTATCCCTTTGCACCCAGGTCGTAAGTATTTCTTCCAGTTAACAAAGTATCACCTGGAGGGCTTACCCCTATGGACGGGGACTGTTGTCTGCAGCCTCTGATAATAAAATTGTTATATTTAGGCCAGTTTTACTATTTGTTGTTAATAATAGTGATGGCGAGAGTTCCTCACTTGTAATTACACCCTGTCGTTCTCCTGGTGATATCTATTCAATGTCACTTCATACCTCCGGTGTGAATTCATTATCCGGTAATGTGCACTTGGAGACGGTTGTGACACTTAATGATAATCAATCCGGGGAGTTAATGCTGATTGATAAGTTGGTTGAATGTTCCCAAGCTAATGGTCCTTCCGACTCTTCTAAGCAGAAACTTCATGCATCTATCTTAATATCCGCTCCCTCCCCGAGCATACACTTGACATATCCGATCTTATTCTGGAGAATAATATTGACGTTGGTCCATTCTCTGAAAATTGGATCGCTGATACCATCGGCCCTGATCTAGTCTTAGCTGTTCGAGCCGGGTATCATGTTATATGCAGAAACAGGTGAACTGGTATGGCAGTGGGGGTAGCAGTGATATTTCGCTCCTCTCTCAACATTTACAAAGCTGACCTGGAAGAGCCAGAGGCTGTTTAGTTGCTGTTAGTTAAATTACAGCTTAATCCCTGCACCACTTTCAATCTCATTGTGCTGTACAGACCCCCTCACAATTTGCCTGACTTTGAGGAACAGCCCATGTTTTCTTTTTCAATGCTACCACCAAGGGTTCGAACTTTTGGTGTTCGAGCCTTTGGTGGTAGCATTTTTAGAACTTTTGGTTCATGCGAACCTTTAGATGTGGGAAAAACGTCCTAAACCCTAGGATAGTAGCTCTTCTGAAACGGAAAGCCCATGTTACTGAGGCCAGATGGGCTCTTCACTGGCTCCCAGTGAGGGAACATCATCCGTGTAGACTGCTCACCATTGGACATAAATAATTTTTTGGCATGAGCCCAGTTTACTTGAAGCAGAAACTTGGTTGCAATGTACCTGCTCGAATTCTTAGATCCAGCTTTTAATAATCTTGTTCCCCACCATTGGAATAATTTGCCTCATACTCTGTTCAGTCATTGCTTGCCTCTTTTAAGAAAGTGCTGAAAACCTTTCATTTTTTTTACCTAACATGGCTGTTTTCGTTTTTATCTGCCTTCTAATGATCTGCCCATTTTAGCTGCTCTTATGCCCCTGGGGTTTTATTGTCTTATGTTGCCTACCTGTTTTTAGTGTTGCTTTTATGCGCGTTTAACACGTGCTGACATTTTTTATTCATTGGTTCCTTGATCGCGTTTGTTTGTTTGTCTGTCCTGTTTGGTTGGTGTTTTTTGTTACAGTGCTAATTTGCTTGCAGGCCTAAGTTCTTTACAAGTAATTAAATAAATAAATAAATAAAGCCCCCCCCCACCCTTTCAGCTTGTGCGTTGCAGGGACATCCTAGAGATATGATGGATATCATGAGGAAAGAATGGGAAGAGCCAGAGAGTCGGTGCAGACCAGCAACCATCCTACGATCCAGAACACTAAGGAATAGATGGAGAAGGAACATAAGCTGCTCAAGGAACACCTCCCAGCAGCTCAGGCCTGTCAAGAGAAATCCTACAATAAAAATAGCCAGGCTATGCATATTATGAGTGGGAGACAAGTTCATGGTCCTGCTATCCACCCTGCAAAGAAAGCTACTTGCCAGGTGTCATCACTGAAGTAGTGTAGAACCTAACCGACAAACACCATCAGGCCAATAGAAGAAAGTCATCCCACCTCTATCAAATCAATTAACTAAGGGCATGGCGAGAGAATAGCAACACCGAATGTCTCATATTATATGAAAATAGCCCCCGGGACACTCCCCTAACAGCTCAAGTTCATGGAGTCACTATACCGACTGGTCTCCCCACACCCCGCTCCAAGGAACAGGTCAATATGCTAGAGAGATGCCCAGATGTGTTTTCAAAAAAGTCCTCTAGCCTTACTGTCTGCCAGAAGCATGGAAGAGAATCGTCAGGGAGGAGTTAAAGAGGAGTTAAAGAAGATTGATTGGTTGATTATTTATATAGCGCCTATGGACAATGGCCCTCATCACAAGGTTGGCGGAATGGGTTTACTGGCACCAGTAAAGGTGCTGGTGCCGGTAAACCCATTCTGCCCTACCACGAGGTCTCTTCGCGGGACACGCAATGGGTGCCTAGAAAAACCAGGCGTCCATTCCGGGACCCGCGAGGACACCAGGGAGCCAACAACGTCATTAACGGGCCTGTTGTTAGCTCAATCCCCATTCCCATTGAGCCCTATGGGGGCTCCAATGGGAATGGGGATGGACCGGGTCTGGGTTCCTCGGACGGGGAATTACCGGGTCCGCCAAGGTTGTGATGGAATGCCCGGAATGCAGTAAGGAGGCAATCATGCCGCTAAAAGCGGCATGGTTACCTCCAACCTCCTGATGAGGGCCAATGTGTTTCAAAGCGCTTCAAGGCAGGGAGGGGACAGGTAGAATACAGTAACATTCTTACAAGTCCATGATACATTCAGAATGTGAAATTACCTATCATGCTCGGCCTGGCGACTTTTCAGATAGTGCCAGAGCTTTTGACTATGATAAGGAGGGGAGGGAGGTGGGAAGGAAAATGAGACAGGCAAGCGCTACCTTACTAGGCCTGATCACAATGTTGGTAGTGCCGGAATGTAACAAGTGGTGAGGGGTTTGGGGGGGGAAAAGAAGAAGGAGAAGAACAAAACAAGCAACTATCGTACTAGGCCTGACGACATTTCAGATAGTACTGGAGGGGGAGAGGTTGAAAAAATAAATGAAGGACGGAGGACAAACAAGCTGCTATCATACAGGTCAAGCGACATTAGTGATAGAGTAAGAGCTTTGAAAAGGATAAGGAGGAGAGAGTGGGTGGGAAGGAGAATGAGACAGACAAGAGACTACCTTACTAGTGCCTGACGACAATTCTGGTATTGTGTGAATTAAACAAGAGGTGGGGTGGGGGGACAGCGAGAAAGAGAGGAACAAAACAAGCAACTATCAATGTTCTCCGAATTGGGAGCCCCCTTGACAGACAAGCTGACCAAGTCTCACCCAACTTCATAAAGTGGTAACACAGACCTCACCTGTCCTTTGTGATACTTAAAAATGATCATTGTAACAGTCCAGTCTTGATCATTCTATATTTCTCCGAGGATATCGCGTTACAGGCAGATTCTTCCTAAGTGGGCCTGGGCGAGAATCCTCTCACAAATCCACGAGGGGGAGGAGAAATCAGTTCTATTCATCAGTAGCAAACCCTTTCCAAGGGAAAAGTGTTATCCAGTTGTGGAATTAGAACGTGTAGCAGTGTCTCATACACAGTCTAAAATGTTATCTATCAGGGTAGAAATTCAGGATGATAACAGACCATGCTCGCCTAGTATGGATGGCCCGGAACAAGGACGCCAACCCACACATTTAAGAAAGTTCCTGGGACTCCAACTATATTCATTTGTGGTAGATCACTGGGACAGCTCTAAGAAATCCATTGTCGATTTCCTATCATGGCATCCACTTCCAGCAAGAAACATAGTGCAGTAGGGAGTCTCGGAAGAAAGGGTAGATCTCTCTGACAGGGTCAGAGAACTGACCCTGTGATGAGAGAATGGGGACTTCACTCATCCTGGGGTTAAGGTCTACTACAGAGATTTTCAGAGCAGTACTGCCCGAGGGGTGGGAGGTAGGAGTTTGGAATGCCCAGTCCCTGTCCATTCTTCTTGTTCCTGTATGTTTGAATTAAGAAGCTCTGTTGATCACCCCATACCTGCACTTCCCAATTCTGGCCAGTTTCTTTCTGTTTGTTTGTTTCTGTTTGTTCAATAGGACTTCAAATAGCAGCAGCCCTAGCAGTTTTTGCATATTTAAGTAACTTTGAGTCTCACCCTCAACGTACTGATGAGGTCCAACCAGACTGAAACATTTGCCTGGGGTTGCTGTTGGTACTCTTGTTCAGAGAAGAATTGACTTGAATTTCTTTACTGGACTGCCCTTGGGCAGGACAAAGCCTAATATGTTTGGGATATTTCTCCTCTGTGAAAGATAGTGAGCTAAAGAATCTGGCTAAGGCTTTTGCAACCAGGACTAATGTCTGGCAGAGAGACTCTTAGTTCACCCCTTGATTTTTGCACATAAATCCAGACGTGGAACCCTTGCTCGCTATTCTTAGAAAGACACAGCTCCACCCTATTGATGAGGTCCAACCAGACAGAAACACGTGTCTGGGGATGCTGTTGGTACTCTTGTTCAGAGGAGAAATGCTTAGCATTTCGGTGCTGGACTGGCCCAGGGCAGGACAAAGACTAATATGTTTGGGATATTTCTCCTCACAGAAAGATAGTGAGCTAAAGAATCTGGGTAAGTCTCTCGCAACCAGGACTAATGTCTGGCAGACAGACTCCCAGGACCCCCCTTGTTTCTAGCAGTGGAACAGCTAGCGAACAACCCAACCCAACCCAGAGAGAGATACAGCGAAGAGCCCAATAGACACAGATCAAACTGCGCAGCAGCCATGTCCAAGCTAAGCAGCTACGCATGCCGCACCAGACCAACTCCAGCACTAGCAAGGGCATAGAGTGCTCCAGTCATGTACGCCCATAGAGACATTGTACTCACCTGCAGGGGGCAGTGGAGCGGTTCCCTCCTCAATCCAGCATCTCTATCAGGCTGGAAAGCCCTCACATGAACTTAAGCATTGAATGCAGAGGGTCGTCATTGCCTGAAACCAGCTGACCCACATACTAGAAAGGGGTGGGGCTCAGGACCCTTTTTATAGGTTTTCTTGCCTTCAATACCTTCTCGGAGAAAAGGACAGTCAGTGTTTGGCCCGGGAACCAACTGAGGGAGAGAGTTGATGGAGGGGTAAAGCAGGAGATAACATGGGACACAGAAAGCAGGAAGGTGTGATTTGTTTGGCTGAGGTCAAGGCAGGTGAAGGTGTACCAAGAAACCAAGCAGAGGAAGGACGGAGCAGTGGTGAGTGGAGGAGAATTGCTGAAGGAGTGTACAAGGTGAGGTATTGTTAGTGGGAGAAAGTGGTACTTGGGTATGAGTGTGCGTGCAAGGTGAGTGAGTTAGAGTAATAGAGAAAGAGTAGGGCATGAATGAGAAGGTGACTAGAGAAGTGAAAGAAGGGTGACTGTCTGGGTGGAGCCCCTTGACGATTCTTGAACTGTCTTTGGGAGTTGGTGTGTTCTTAAGGCCACCTGTGACAGTTACCATTAAAGCCGTTTTTCCAAGCTGCTGCAACAATGATTGCATGTGAAGGGAAAGGGAAGTCTGATTTTGTATTGCTAATACTAGTAGTAGCCTTGCACTGGCTACCTTTGGATGTACACATGGATGTCTTATTTCTGAAGCGCCGAGGCCGGAGAGACCTATCTACCTGGCCAAATTAGTGAACATCTCTTGTGGCATGCCATAGGAAATGAAGCTTATAGCTTATAGAGGAAGAGTCTTTTGCATAATACTCCCCTGCTCTAGAACTCCTTCCTGTACTCACGATGCCTAACTTTATCATTATTCATTTTTCATAAGGAATTGAGGACATGTATTTAAACGGTATTTGGGATTTTGGGTGTACTTATTCCCTAAAATAGAATGGTTATTGCTGTACCTCTCATGAAGAAAGATTGTATATTTGCACCTCTTATTAGTCAATATTTTGTATTGTTAGATTTGTTATTGTTTTTATGACATCAATGTTTTAGCACATGTTTAAACATGTGTACAATGTGTTTTATGTGTTGCATGGCACTCTGTTGGTTCCCAAGATAGCTAGGTTAGCTCCATGTGAACTTTATATATATATATATATATATATATATATATCAACAAGCCCCCAAATAAAAAAAATAAAAAGATTAAGTGTTTTTTTCGGTGTTATGGCTGCAATGAAATGTACCACTCTGAAATTTGGGTCTGTAAAATCACATATAACCATTTTTTGTAATGCGCATTTTTAAGAGTGCTGACTGCAATGCACTAGCAGGGTGCTTGGGCACCTATTTTGTGATATATATATATATATATATATATATATATATATATATATATATATATATATATATATATATATATATATATATATGTCCTGCGGTGGTGGCCATGTAGTTCTGGTTAAGTTGCTCAACCCATAGGAAGAGCAATTCTTTGGCGGCTTATAACTTTGGCGCTGTCTACAAATCCTCACCAATCTTTGCATACAAAGTATATGGCCACCTCTGAATGACTTTACCAAGTTTGGTGCAGTTTCGTCAAGGGAGGGCAAAGTTATTTTATGGATCCCAAAATGTTTGAAATCCTCATAGACATACTAGAAATAATTTTTTGCCCGAGTCTACAGCCCAAACCACTGGACGGATTTGCACCAAACATGCACAAGTAGCAGCGACTTGGTCCCGAAAAAGTGCTTTACCAAATTTGGTGTAAATCCACAGAGTAGTTTTTTTTGTAAATGAACAAAAAGTAGGTTAAACAAAATTAGTGAAATCTGTGTCTGGTCCGCAGACTCACTTCCCGATTCGGTGTCCGCTGACACTTCTGGACCAATCAGGGAGCTGTGTGACATTTGCAGACATTGTACCCGCACGCTGATTGTTCAATAAAAAATGTGAGGTGCTTCAAACCTTTTCAAATGGATGCCATTTTGGATTCACAAACTGTGCCCATAGTCTGCAAACATTACAGTAAAAACATAAAAAAACACAACATTACACTTGTCAAACTAATGAAACAATCTCTGGGGAGTTGAGGGGCAGGGGAGTTGCTAGGGGGGCTGAGGGCACTACAGCCCTGGTCTTTTGGTTGTAGATGCGGCTAGAAGGTCAGGGGTTACAACCAAAAGGTTAGCGAGCCCCACGTACCAACAGTCCCGATATAAGTATAGCCGCAGATCTTTTCCAGACCTAGCAGCACCCCTGGTGAGCCGCGATGAGGATGGGATATCGCCATAAATAGCCAAAAATCTGGTGTTTTTTCTTCTCTGAAGACCGTGAACATCTCAGATGTTTGGAAACATTGCTGCGATGCTCACTGACTTGGCAAAAGTTAGTAGACATCATGCGTATTTCTGCATTATAGGATCAGTGAAGAGCAGTTTTTGGATGGCTCATAACTCTGGTGCCATTCCATGGAACATCATGACATATTGCAATATAATTTGAGACCCATCTCTGAATGCATCTGCAAAGTCTGGTGCTGTTTTGACAAGAGGGGAGTCTGGACAAAGGTTGGAAAGAGATTAAAGACTCAACCCTGAATGTTTGTGTAAAGTTTGAATGGATGTTTTCAAGTGGGTGCTGGATTGCATCACTATGTTTTGAATGCACATTTTTCCACTTTAAAAAAAAAATGAACGGATTTGCGGCAAAGTTGTGTGAGGAACATTGGTAAGGACCTGAAAGCATGGTTACACTAACGTGTCCGTGTTTTATTTTTTGAAAAGTGTCATAATGTAGGTATAAAAATTGTGTTATACCTTTGGTGATCGAGGTATAGCCTGTGGCCATGGGCAGTGGCCAGATTGTACACTCTGGCTACTGCCCATGGCCACGAGGGATCGGTAATGGGGTTAAAGTGGGTATGGCCACCAGGGACCAGCTATGTGGTAAACTTTTTTTAAATCCAGGTAGGTTTGAATGGGAAACAAATTCTGCTTGCGGCTAAAGCCGGAAGTGCTGGACAGGATTGCATCAAACTTGCGCGAGGAGCATTAGCAATGACCTGAAGGCATGATTTTGCAAATCTGTCCTGTGTTTTACTTTTTTGAAAATGTCAAAATGTAAGTACAAAAAATAGTGACATAACTTTGGTGCCTGAGCAGTGGACCTGACCCTCGGCAAGGACAAATGTGGACTATGATTTGCGTATTGGGGCATGCAGGATGGCTGAAGCCCATTCCCCATGAATTTTGTAAACTGGCCATGGCTCCAAGCCATGAGAACTAGTTATTGGTCACATTATGAGGGTATAGTGGAACGAGGATGCAGGGTAGGTGCGATGGATAACAGGGGATGGTTTGGTGGGGCTGGGGTCATGGTCGAGCCTCATGCCTTAGACATTTCAACCATGACTTGCATCCTCAGCATACGCTGCTGATAACAACACACATCAGTATGCATTGAAATAAATATGGTTGTTAAAGGAGGTTTTTTAGTTCTTTCATGTTAAAAGAGGAATTATTCATAGCTTATACAAAGTGAGGTAACGTCATGAAACATATGAAGTTCACTGGAAAAACTTTGTTAAAGGGATATTATGGTAAAGTTGTGCTAATTAAAACCTATGAAATTCAGTGAAAAAACGTTGTCAAAGGGACGTTATGGATAAGTTGCACTAATAAAAACCTTTCAAATTCAGTGAAAAAACTTTGTTAACGGGACGTTATGGTTAAAAGCAAAAATCAAAAAACCCAAGAAATTCTCCAGTTATGGTAAGCTATACATCCATAACTCGCATCACCACCGTGCACTGCAAACAATAACACTCAGGACATCAGAGATGACATCACAAATAACATCATCAATGACCTCACTGATGACATCACATATGATATTACTACTGTGTAACAATGCAAATGGAAGGTTTGTATAAGGGGTACCGCTTACAGTGTCATTTGCAACATATCAAACGTAATCAGTAGCCTTGTAATAAACTTCTCCACGTCACATAAAAGGTGGGTTTTTGAAAAATAAACTTTGTACTGAAGTTTTTTTGTGAATACAGCAATCAAATAATACATAAAGAGATGCAATGAATGCAGTATGGATCATAGAACTAAAGTATTCTTAATATGCTATGTTTAGGTAGTACAATCATAAGTCGAAGCATATCACATTCTTGAGAAATGTATTATCTCTGTGGGACCTGCTTTTTGTTCTATACATGTGCATTATGACCGCCGGGAAAACCATTGGGAAAAAAACTTCAGAATATAGCACAAGGTCAAGCTCTGCATGCACAGTACCTTTATACTATGTGTATCATGGTTTCAGTGTAATATAACGGCATGAAGTCCTCAGCTTAAAATGAACACTGTCACCGAGCAAAAACAACCACTCCAGATATGTGATGTCATCGATTATGTCATTTGTGATGTCATCTTTGATGTCCTGGTTGTTACTGTTAGCAGTGCATGGCGGTGGCGTGAGTTATAGTTGCATAGCTAGGCATAACTCGTGAATTTCTTTGGTTTTCGATTTTACTTGTAACCATAACGTCCGTTTAACAACGTTTTTTCACTGAATTTGATAGGTATTTATTAGAGCTTGCCACCATGTCAAGTGGCATAACTATTGAAGGCCATGCCCGCAGGTCAGTAATATGGATGACCCTAGAATCGAAAGACTGTATGACTAGTATGCATAGAGAGATCATTGCACACATAGACCAACTTGTTATTAATGACTGCCCAGACAAAGAAGTTATTGATCTCTTTAACAAGTTGCTCCAAACCATCCAGCCGTGGGTGTTAAGCTCCAAACCTGCCATCAGGAATGTGCACTGAAGAGCGAGAAATGGTTAGATGGTGCATATTGTGAAGCTAAAAAAGCCTGGGTAACCTAAATCAAGCTGAAGCAGGAGTTAGACAGGGGCCACTTACAGGAACCAAAAAAGAACTATAAATCCATTCTGAAGAACAAGAACAAATATTTCCTGGAGAACAAAGGGGGGAGAGGCTGGATGCTATTAAACAAGGAGATTCTGCAGGTTTCTGGAAAGCAGTGACAAAGACCTACATGCTGATACTGTAATAAACGGCTGTATAACGTGGGATGCTTGGCAGGGTCACTTTAAGGCTCTGTAAACAGAACATGAAGGCAGGGAGACCTGATTCCCCACTGATGAAGTGGTGGTCAGGGCCTGGATTCAGCATCTTCAGCTTTCCCTAAAGGATGTCGAGGGTGCTATTGGGTCTCAGATGGGTGGGAAAGCGGCAGGCCCGAACCGAATCCCAGTGGATTTATTTAAAGGAGAACTAAGAATATGGGGGACAATTATATGGAGAGTCGTCAATGACCTGCTCAAAACAAACAAAGTTCCCAGATCCTGCCAGATGGCAGAAATAGTGCCTACATACAAAAAGGGGGAGGGATAAGCCTGAAAACTATAGCCCGATATCCCTAATGTATAGCTCCGGGAAGATCTATGCAAAGGCACTTTTGCATCACATACAGGCCTGGGTTGAGTCTGAGAGTTGTAAGAAACCTGAAGGCATCCTCACTTGCTTCTCCCCAATATCCTCTGCTTAGGTGGCCAGCGAAAGGCCATCGTCGCATTTGGATCCCAACCCTGGGGGTGGATTTCTGAGGGAGTATCACCAGGGTGGAGAAGATTGGGGAATGGAAGGAGGGTGTCCTTAGGTGAGACACGGTATCCCCCGTTTCCATTTCCTAATGAACCTTCAGTCCCTGAAGCCTTTTTAGGGTACTGTCAAACCGCCTCCTTTTCTTCCTTGCAAAATAACCCTCAAGTAAGTCATCCGTATAGAGGGACAGGAAAGAGAACAATAATGAGAACAGCTTATATGGGTGGGCTAGATCCACATTTACCTCCTGTGGTTTAATGAAGGAATTGGCCATATGCATCCTACCCGCCCCCAGCCTTTGGAGGTTATTACCAATCCTCCCCACTGTCACACACTCCAACTGTCCCACGTTCATATCCCTTTAAGACTGGGACGAGGAAGAGGCAAGTGTGATGCACGTTTCCATCTGTGCACACCACTTTGCTACTGGGATGAGGAAGAGGACCGTGGAACACCACTATAATGGTCAGGCATGTCCCATTGTCAGAAGTAATTGGAGTCAGGCAAAGGACTTGCACCTGCAGCCGCTTCAGAGGCTACAGGTGCATATAAAAATGAGAAAAATGTCTGCAGAAAAGAGAAAGCCTGGGAGACCACCTAGGGAACTGCCTGGAGAACCGCCTGGGAAGTCAGGACAACGTGGAGCGGGCTGGAGAGGGGCCGGTGAAAAGGACGCTGAGAGCTGCATGATAGCAACAAAGACATTGAGGCCACAGCGGGCCGCACACGTTTCGAGAGCACTGTAGAGCCCTGAGCCGCGTGACCCCAGCTGTAGCTGGGGGACACAGAATCATCCACAGCGCTGCAGGAAGCAGCAGGAAGGTTCGGACAAGAGCAGCCACACACCGGTGAGTGACAGAGAGAGAACACTCATGCTGGGGTGCTCCAATGGCTTGATGTGGGCAAAGGAAGATGCTGATCAAGTGAAAGCATGTAATGAATGGGTCTGGAGGCCAAAGGGATGGTATTGAATATCGAACAAGCTGTAACGTACTTAATGAGTTCTTGAATATCGAACTTTAAAAAAGCTATGCAAAATATGTGAAAATACTGCACTACTGGAAAGAAAGTGGGGTTCATTTATGAAAGAGTGTGAAAGGCAATGTGAAACTGCAAAGCCAAGTGAAAACCAGTAATGAGAGTTTGTGAAGCAAATATAAGGCAAATGATAAGTACTGTTGGATAATGTGATAGCAAGGTGGTTACAATGGATTAACACCACAAAGTGAATTGTGTGAAAGTCCTGTGTTGGCAGAGTCAGGAGACTGCCACGGAGAAACAGTACAGATGGACTAGTGTTACAGATACAGAGGGGAAACCTGTTATGGCAATGAGAATCAATGAACATTACAAAGTGCCAAGAGTTCTCGGTTGCGTGACCTGTGATGGGTGGACTGTGTGGTCCGACAACTACGCCTAGACTGAGTAACCCCTACTAGGAGTGAACCAAGAAAAATCAAGAGGTTGAAGTTGTTTTGCCTGACAAGTGATAAAGTGACTGAAGAGAAGATTAAGCCAAGTGAATGGTTGAAAAGTCTGTAAGGTTACCAAGGGGATTTTGATTCAATCTTGAAAGCTGAGAAAGTTGAATTATCTGTGAACTTGGTTGAACTTGGCGAAGGGAATCCTGAGGATATTTGGAACTGTGTTAAACTTTGGGAAAGGAACGCCAGGGTCTATATGTTGAACTGTTTGAACTTGGGGAAAGAGAAGCTGAAAGCAAGACGTGAGCTGGAAGAATCGCAGACCATTATTTTGAACACTGTTTCTTTGGTTGCTGACATCCCTACACATTGTGTAGCTTTATTTGTGAGGGCAAGCATAGGTTTTGTACACAGACAGACTTTTGAGTTGAACTTTATGACACAGACTATATTTAGTTTCTTCAGGTAGGAAAAACCCCCTTAAGTATTGGGCAAGTTAGGCCTAAATCCAGCCTGACATATACCAAATAAAACATTGATTTTAGAAAAGTGAATCTGATGCCTTCACAGGGTTTACTAAGCGATATGCAGGCAGGGACCAGGGATTTCGCCTGCATCTGACTGTACAGAGTTATAGTATTGTTGAAGGCAAGGCTATACGTATCCTTTGTTGACCTAAAGACTGCCTTCGACAGCATCCCTAGAATGTGGCTATGGCAGGTACTGGTGGCTAAGAATATTCACAATGACCTCCTGCAACTGCTCCAACGTTCAAATAGCAATAACACAGCGGTAGCATGCTGGAGTCTAGCTGGCTATGTAGCTGAACCACTGGATGTAGCTAGAGGGGCCAGACAGGGTTGTGTTCTGGCCCCTCTACATTTCTGCATCTACATCAACTGCATTATTGAGGAACTTGTTCCATCTGGCTATGGCATACCCCACCTCTGGGACGATAGGATCCAAGCGCTGTTTTACGCAGATGATGCCGTACTCCTGTCAACAACCCCGGCAGGGATACGTGCATCTCTCCAGTGCTTCCAAAATAAAAGTGGTGTGCTGGATCTAGAAATAACATCACCAAAACTGAGGTTATGGCATTCTGCCCGCCACAAGGAAAATAAATAGCTCTTCATGTTATGTAAAAGTCGGTGGGAAGAAACGGGAACAGGTCCCCTGGTACGATTTCCTCAGGATCCTGTTCTCAGGAAATACCATCTGGGGCGCACAAGTGTTTAAGACAGTCACTAGTTTGCAGAAATATAGTGAATCCCTTAGAAAAATGTTCTTTCAGCACAGGGGTGGTCGACTAAGACAAGCACTTTAAGTCTATAGAGCTCTGGCCAAGATATTGGCCCTATATGGATCTGAGATATTGGGTTGTAGTAACATGAAACCACTGTGTAATGCTGAAAATACATTTTTGAAGTCTATTCTGCTGCTCCCGCAAAGTGCGCCCAATTTCGCTTGTGCGCTCCGAATCTGATATGATACCAGTTGATGGACAGGCAGGGCTCGGGCGTGTTTTCTATTGGATGAAGATTTGAGCTGACCCACAGCTTTTCAAATAACGTGATGCCATGAGCCATGTAATGACATTAGATGGGGGCCATCGCATTCCCTGGCTGACTCATGACTCACTAAATTTAATAGTTTATGTTACTGCAACTTAACAATAACATCCCTTTAAAATAGATTTTTCACTGAATATATATATGTATTCACTGAAAAAACGTTTTTAAAGGGACAGTATGGTTAAGTTGCACTAATAAAAATCTATGAAATTCATTGAAAAAACTTTTTTAAAGGGACGTTATGGTTACAAGTAAAACCGAAAACCCTCAGAAATGTGCCAGTTATGGTAAGCTAAGCAACCATAACTCGCGCCACCGGAGTGCACTGCTAAGACTAACAACAACGACATGAAAGATGACATCAAAAATGTGATTGATGACATCACATATCTCGGCCACTTGCTTTTGTTTACTGACATGATTAGGCTAGTTTTTTGTTTTTAATGACAATGAGAATTTCTAAAATGTAAATGGTGCTATATATCTCCACAGTAAGCTTTTTATATATCCTTAAACTACTTTCCCTTAAAGTTTAATCTGAGCTCTTAGTGCACAGACATGGGGCAAAAAACAGGCCACAAAAATACAATTAATGTGTGTACATGATGATTAACTCTAATGTTATTGTCATTTTTTGGTGCTGTTTCTTTCTTGCTTACTTTAGTTTCCCGGTATGTGCCTCTAATTTCTATGCATTGTGTGTTTTATATGTATTTTTGCTATTAACACAAGTGTGTGGTAAGTTTTCAATTGTTACCTATTTATCCATGTTTAGCATTACTCAAAACTCTCATAAAATAGCATTTGTTTTACTATCGGAAATTTCCAGAATAAAAATATTGTACTCCTATGGTGTATGCTGGAACAATTGTCTATATGTGAATTAGGTTCCGCTATTTACAACAACACTAGAATATAATGGTTTGTTTCCATGAGCACATTGTTGAATACATTAAGTAGTTCATGATAGGTCTCTGAATCACCCATAAAATCTACTGACCAACATTATAAACTCAACCCCTGATAGGGTAGGTTTATTAAAATTGATTTAATATGTGATGTCATCATGACATTTGTGATGTCATCTTTCATGTAATGGGTGTTAGTCTTAGCAGTGCACGGCGGTGGAGCAAGTTATGGTTGCTTAGCTTACCATAACCAGTGAATTTCTGGTGTTTTTTGGGTTTTACTTGTAACCATAACTTTCCTTTAACAATGTTTTTTCATTGAATTTCATAGGTTTTTATTAGTGCAACTTAACCATTACGTCCCTTTAACAAAGTCTTTTCACTGAATTTCATAGATTTTTTATTAGTGCAACGTAACCATAAAGTCCCTTTAACAAAGTTTTTTTCGGTGAATTTCATAGGTTTTTACCAGTGCACCCTTAATTTCCTACAACTTACAAATATCTTCCTTAGCCCAATATAGCAACCTTTGTGTCCAATTTACAAAGTTTCGCCTTAAAACTCTGACATTTCCCACCTTCTAGCATCATTTGTAACACTTCTATACACTTTTTGCAACTTCTTCCACTGTTTTTGTGTTTGTCGACATTCGCAAACGTCTGACGTCATCGCAGACTTTCCAAACAGTGTCTCATGACAACGCGTGTGGCATGATGACGTGTTTTCGAACGCGTCTGCACTTCGTGAACGGGTCCATTCTTCGCGAACAGTTTGGAACTGCATTTTTAAGCTCAACTAGGAACTTTGTAGCCTAAAATGTATCCTTGCACAGCTCCTACACCTATTCTTACTCATTATCCACTAACAATCTAGCATGCAGCACATACTTGGAACACTATCAGCAAAACTGCTATTTATCTTAAAAATTGCATCAGATAATGCCATCCTTCCTCCCCAAGAGCCACCACCACAAGCAGGAGAACCTACACAATGAAAGAAGCCCAGTACTTCAAAAGACAATGACGAGGACCAAGAAGACGAGGTAGACGAAGTGCCTACCTCTAGTACCCAGAGAGAATCATGGGTGTGGCAGTTCTTTACCACTGTTGGGAATGTACAAAAGGCTAAAGCTAACAAAGTAAAATAGACTGAGTGCAATGTTGTTCTCAGTCGCGGAGTACCTTGGCAGTATCTCCTACAGGACCACCTCCATGCGCCGCCATCCCGAATTCAACCACTGCAATGCTCTCAGAAAGCCTGTTCCTTTCTTCGGAAGCAGTGGGCTGTCTTCCTCTACCTCATCTTCCTCAACCAATAGTGTAACCCCACCAGCTACCTTGCAAGCGATAAAAGAGGCTGGTGATCCATATCGTTTGAAGACAACAGTACTCTGTATGTACTGCAACACATCACTCTGCAGGGGGGGAGCAATTTCAAAGTGCTTTTGAAGCTTTAATCAAGGAGCATGAGAAACACTGGCCCGTACCTTAGATGTAACACATGTGCAACATCTTTGCCTGTGCACCTGCCCTTCCATATTTGTGGTTGGTGCCTCTTCCCTCAGTTCCCTCCCCACCTTACTTTCTGACATCGCCTGCAAAAAAACACCAAAAAAGGTTCCTTTAGGAACTACCTTTCACAGTTAAAAAATAGAACTAAAACATATGATCTTATAGACTCCAACTACTTTACATTTTTCAGTAAAGCAGTTAGACTCAATAAGATTCTCCAACATTTCCATGAGCATTTTGTATTATGCTAATTGGAATAATGCACATTTGTATACTAGAGAAAAATATAAAAGGACAGACACAATTTTCTGTCCCAAATACTTTTGTCTAGCCTACAATAAGGACCCTAATTGATGGACCTTTATAACTATCTGCAGTCTCATGAAAAGACCCAGATGGCACGTGCACGACATCACACAGGGCAGCCCTTCTACCCTTTTTAATGTTATATTTTTAACACTCCTTCAATGCCTGCATTCAAACAATCACACCTTGATCGACCAATAACTTCCAAAAACTGTACATATAACCCTATGAACATATTAAGCTTAACAATCTGTACAAATATTTTGCATCTGCATTTCCCATACTCAAAAAATTGTACACAGTGCTCCTATAAATGCACACATGCATTGTGCAGTGAGAAAAGTGCCTAAACAGAAGGGGCAGTTTGGATGGGCAACCGCTCATGAGAACCCAAGAGGAAAGTGCCAAGGGAGGCCAATGTGGGATGCCAGTGGCTAACTACTGGAGTAGAGGAGTCCCAAGGATGGGATGCATCTTAATCGTAACGTCCCTTTAACAATGTTTTTCTGTCAGTTTAATAGGTGTTTATAAGTGAAAATGTTTCTTGATCTTACATCACTGTTTATAAAATATTAATATTTCCTCTTTCCATATTTATCAAAGAACTATAAACCTCCTTTAAGAAACATATTTTTTGCAACACATACTTATGTCTGTCGTTATCGGCAGCGCATTCTGGGGATGAAAATCATTGTTCAATTGCCTAAGACATAAGGTTCGTCCATGACCCCAGCCCCACCAATCCATGCCTATTATTCACTGAACCTACCCTGAATCCTAGCTCACTGTCCACTATACCCTAAAAATGTGACCAATGGCCAGTGCCCATAGCTTGCAGCCATGGCCAGTCTCCAAATCCATGGGGAATGGGCTTTGGCCATGCTGCATTCTCCAATATGCAAATCAGAGTACACATTTGCATTTGCCGACTGCCATGCCCACTACCACTTCCTTGCCTCCACCTTCTGTCTCCTCCTTGGCTACCTTTACCTCTCCTCCCTCCTCTTCCCCCCCTCAAGCTTCTTCTACACCTCCACAGGGCATACCTCTTATCTGTGCCCCTTCCCAGAAGTCTTTCAAGGATGGCAGCCTTCTCCATATTGCCACTCTAAACTCTTGCTGAGCTGTCAAACACTCTTCCGACGTCTGCCACCTCCTTGAGGAACTTGACCTCGATGTCCTCGGTCTCACTGAGACATGGTTCACGGCCAGCTCTGTCACAAGGGGGTGTAGCCCTGATCTTCCCAGCGTGGATTCCCCACCTCTGTCATTCCTACACAGGCCTACTCATCTTTCGAATGCCTCATCTGCAGGCTCTCTCTCTCTCTCTCTACTGGGCATTCCCATACTGTGGCTACCAACTATCGGCAAACTGGTCAGATCTCCTCCTTCCTCTCTCAGTGGCCGGACATCTCTTCTTCACTCCTGGTTTCGATCACTCAACTCCTCCTTCTTGGAGACTATAACATCCACTTGGATGCTTCCTGTCCTTCCTCTGGACTCTTCGCGACCTGTGCGACTCTCTCTCGATCTTTATTCTCCCCTCTGGCCCGACACACTCTGCAGGGCACACTCTGGATGTTCTGATCTCTTCAGACCTTCCCCTTTCGATCCCTCTCACCGCTCCTCTCTCCTGAAGTGATCACTTTCTCCTTTCTTCCCAGCTCACCCTCTCTACCCCTCAGGCCAAGCCTACACCAGAACTGCCACCTACCTTCTTGGTTATCTGACCCATGAAACGTGTGTCAGTTGAGGCTTTCGCCGCCACCTTCTCACCCCCTCCTCCCCCCTTGGCTGACTCACACCCTGGCACAGCCCTCTCCATGTGCCACTGTGCTATATCTGATACTCTCGATATTCTTGCCCCTGTCATGAGGATCTACTTGAAGCCCAAAGCCAAGTGCAACTTGTGGTATGACTCAGACCTCATCACTCTTAAATGTAAGTGCAGGGTGGCTGAGAGGAAATGGCGTGCTTCTGGTACACCCTCTGACAAACTGGCCTGCTGCCTGCTCCAAAGGCAATACCGGCTCTATGTCCACACCAAGAAGAGAGCCCACATCCAAGCCAGCATCTCTGCGGCTTCTAACAACCTGGCCGTACTCTTTCAAATCTGCAAGGAGCTGGCCTATCCTACTGCAGTCTCTACCTCTCCTTTCCCCTCCCAGGCCCTCTGCATGGCCCTGGCTTCTCATTTCATCTCTAAAACTGAAGACATCCTGTCCTCTCTCTCTTCCTCTCCCTCTCCTCCCTCTACTCTCTGCTCTTCCTCTAGCCCTTCTTTGGCCACCTTGCATCCCTCCTTCTCTGCCTTTCCCCTGTTCTCCCTTGACACAGTTTCTAGACAAGTCCGATCTATGAAAGTCTCATCAAAATAGGTTTATCCCTGTTCCTCCAGAACCATCAAGGACAACATTGATACCCTGTTTCCTGCTCTGGCTGACTTCTGCAACCATTCCTTCGCCACTGGAGACTTCCCTTCCCCTCTGAAGCACTCCCTTGTGCACCCTTTTCTTAAGAAACCCTCTGCCGACCCTTCCTGCCCAGCTAACTTTCACCTGATCTCCATCACTCCTTTCCTGGGCAAACCCCTAGAAAAGCTGGCCATCTCTCAGCTTAATCTTCACACTTAATCTAATCTGTTGGTTGTCTCCATGACTATCAGTCTGGCTTTAGAGCTGCCAGGTGCACGGAAACTGCTCTCCTGAACATACGTGAAAACCTGCTCTCCAACCTTGATTCCAAAACCCCCTGTGTCCTCATCTTGCTTGATCTCTCTTCTGCCTTTGACAATGTCAACTATGCCATCCTGCTCAATCGTCTCTGTGATAACCTGGGTATCACTGATCAGGCCTTGGCTTGGCTGACTTCTTTCCTATCCGATTGATCCTCCCAGGTCCAACTTGGGTCCTTCCTCTCCTTTATCTTTATCTCTACCTTTGGTGTTCCCCAGGGGTCTAACCTCTCTCTCTGGCTGTTCAACCAATACCTGGTACTTCTTTTCCACTGCATTGCCACTCTCTGCACAAACTTCCAATGCTATGCGGATGACACTCAACTCATTTTCAGGCTCCCTTCCACCAACTCTTCTCCTTCTCTCATCTCTGACTGTTTGTCCGCTATCCAGGAGTGCTCTGCCACCAATGATCTCTGCCTTAATGCCAGTAAGACCAAGATGCTCCTCAGTGGCACACCTGCTCCTTCCTTTCCTGTCACTCTCTGGCCGGCCTTTCTTGGCCCTCTTCTGTCTCCCACCTGTGAGGCTAAAAACCTCTGGGTCATTGTTGACCCCACACTGTCCTTCTCTCCTCACATCTCTGATGTCTCATAGAAATCACACTACCAGCTGCACCTACTCAGAGGTATTCTTCCTTTTCTCTCCTTCCCCCAGAAGCTCACTGTCTCCAGAGCACTGGTTCTCTCTAGGCTGGACTACTGCAACAGTCTCTTTCTAAATCTGCCTGCCTCTACTCTCCACCCCGCTGCCACTCATCCAAAACAGGACTGTGAGACTTGTCCTTAGCTTCAAGCTCAGGGATCATATCTCTCCAGGACTGAAATCTCTGCACTGGCTCCCAGTGGAGGCGAGGATCAAGTTCAGAACCCTCTGCATTGTCCTTAGGGCCATCTGGGGCCTTGTGCCTCATTACCTTCAACTCTCTCTTCCTAAATATCTTCGTTCTCAAGCTCTCCACTCACCCGCCTCCAACTCCCTCAGGGTCAGTCGCTTATCCAAGCAACAAGTTGGTGGTAGATCTCTTTCTTCCACTGGGGCCTTCCTCTGGAACAGCCTCCCTGCCTCTCTGAAACTTGAGGAGAACCATCTCCAGTTCCAGAAGCACCTCAAGACCTTCCTCTTTGCTTCTGCCTTCTCTCCTCCACTCCCCTGCTGATCTCCTGGCTGAAACTGAAACTGCACTGGTTTCCTTGCTACCCTCTGATCTCAGGCCCAGGTCCACTACCTGCCAGTTGCACACCTGCACTGCCCCCCTGGCAACCCTTGCACTCCGAGACTGTTTCTGTATCCCTACAGCCCCCTACCAGCACCTGACACCTGATGTCTGCACTTACACTTGCACTTGCCACCAGCTGGCCTCACTTTTGATTTATTTTAGTGTTATCCTATGTACTGCACTGCCCCCTGCCCCTTCCCCCACACTTATCCCCTTCCCCCCTCCCCTGCACTTGCACAGTCTCAATGTCGCTTGGCATAGTAAGATCGTTGTCTCTGTCTTCCCTCTGTATCCCTCCCTTTCCTCGTCGCGCCTTGAAGCACTTGTGTATAGGCGCGTTATAAATAGCGTATCATATATACCACAACACCAAATTTATATCACTAGTTTGTGTACTTACATTCCTACACTTTGGAAAAATAAAACACAAGACATATTTAAAAAAACATGCTTTCAGGTCCTTGCTGATGCTTGTCGCGCATGTTTGTTGTAATCAGTCCACCACTTCAGGCTGTAGCTACAAGAAGAATATCGTTTCCCATTCAAATTTACCGCTTCGACCATGGCGTATGCCCCAATATGCAAATGACAGTACACATTTCTCCTTGCTAACGGTCAGGCCCATTGCCCAGACACCAATGTTATACCACTGTGTTGTGTACCTACATTTTCACACATTCAAAAAAGAAAAACACAGGACATATTTGCAAAACCATGCTTTGAAGTTCTTGCTGGTCCTCCTCGTACATATTTGCTTTAATCCCATCCAGTACTTCAACCTGTCCCCACAAGCAGAATTTATTTTCCCATTCAAACCTATCCCGATTTGGAAAAACTTTACCACGTAGCCAGTCCCTGATGGCCATCCCCACTTCAACCCCATTGCTCGTCCCTTGTGGTCATGGCCAGTAGCCAGATTGTCCAAGCAATCTGGAAACAGCCCATCGTCACAGACTATACCTCAGTCATTAAAGGTATATCACTATTTTGTGTGCCTACATTATGACACTTTTCAAAAAATAAAATATGGACACATTTGCAAAACCATAATTTCAGGTTCTTGCCAATGCTCCTTGCATGAGTTTGCTGCAAATTCGCCCATGTTATATTTATTGAAAAGTGTCAAAATGTACGTACATAAAATAGTCAGATAATTTAGCCCCCACTTGACCCCTACTTTTTGGCCATTTAAAAAAAATACTGGATGAATTTACATCAAATATACAAAAGCACACTTTCGGGATCAAGCCGCCGCTCCTGGCGCACATGTTCTGAAAATCCGACTAGCGGTTTGGGCGGTAGACGTGAGAAAAATAATTTTTACATTGCATCTAGGGGAAAAACCACACATTTTAGGATACCCCCTATAACTGTGCCCCCCTGCACGAAACCTCACCAGACTTCGCACAATCAATCTGACGGGCCATATACTTATTTTGCAACGTTTCGTGAGGATTTGTCCAGGGGGGAGCAAAGTTATAAGCCACCCAAAAAGTGCTCTTCCTCTGGGTTGAGCAATTTAACCAGAACTACAGGCCTGCTATCACAGGCCAGGTAAAATATATATATTACATCCTATTATTTGCAAACGCTTGCCATGTTGGATTTGCAAACATTGCAGGAAAACATATTAAAAAACACAACATTTCACTTGTCAAACTAATGAAACAATCTCTGGGGAGGTGAGGGATGAAAAGGATGGGATGGGATATGGCCATAAAAAGCCCAAAAACTGGTGGTTTTTCATTGCCGATGTCCGCAAACAGTTCGGGGACAGCCCTGTGATGTTCGCGAACATCTAAAATGTTTGGGACATCCATACATATTTTTGCATTACCAGGTAGGTGAAAAGCAGTTTCGGGATGGTGTATAACTTTGACGCCACTCAATGAAACTGTATGAAGTTTTGGGATGTCAGTCTAGAGGTGACCTTGAACGGTTTTCCATAGTTTGGAGCTATTTTGCCAAGAGGGAACAACATTATAGGGGGGTCCCGAAATAGGTTTAAGACCCAGATGTGAATGTTTTTGAAAAGGTTGGTGGGATTGTGTGAAGAGGGGGCAAAATAAGAGTGGGGGTGTCAACATTTTTAGGTGGTGTATAACTTTTTTGCCGTTTGAGGAATGTGCTCAAAAGATTTAAGAAATATTATAGACCAACCTTGCATCTTTCTCCAAAGTCTGAGTGGATTTTGTCAACTGGGAGCTACGTTAAATGACTATTCTATGTATGTATATTTGACACTTTTCAAAAAATAAAACATGGATGGATTTGCAGGAAAGTTGTGCGAATAGCATTGGCAAGGACTTGAAAGAATTGTTTTGCAAATATGTCAGTGTTTTATTTTTTGAAAAGTGTTATAATGTAGGTCCAAAAAATAGTGATATACCTTAGGTGACTGAGGTATAGCCGGTGGTTATGGGCAGTGGACAGATTGTCAGAGTCATGGCCTGTGGTCATGGGCAGTGGCCAGATTGTCAGACAATCTGGCAACTGGCCATGACCATGAGCAATTGCCAATCAGGTTAAAGTGGGCATGGCCACCTGGGACTGGCAACGTGGTGACGATTTTGAAAATTGGGATAAATTGGAATGGGAAAATAAAATCTGCCTGTGGCTAAAATGTTGCCCGTGGCTATAGCCCGAAGTGCTGCACAGGATTGCATCAACAGATCGCCTTGACTATTGCTGCATAAACTCAGAGAAAATGCTAATCAGCAGCAGATAATCACCAAGCACACCAAACCAGGTGCCCACGGGGTCATCAGGCCACCCCTTGAAATCATTAACCACGCTTATTTACGACCATAGTGGCACAAGATATTGGGATTGGATGCCAAGCTCATTTCAACAACCTTGCAGCAACGACTGGCCCACAATCCATCTGCCTTGTCAAAGACCCTAGAGAGTTGAATCACGTGTCGGCTGACTTGTAACAATAAATATAGCATCAAGAATGGTTTTGAAGACTGCTTCATTACCACAACAGTTACTTATTGAATAACTCAGCACTCAGGTGAACATGGCTCACTCTCCTATTCAAAACCGAACACTTAAAGTAGGAAGGGCACTTTCAGAAAAGAACCCCATCGCCAGCAGCAGGGTAATCTGTTTAAAGTAGTAGATGAAGCGCATTGATCTACCCACTCTACCACCCTGCAATTACTTGATAAACGTGGACTCTGATTTGATTATTGGGGCATGCAGCATGGCCAAACCCTAGGTAGGTCTCAATGGGAAGAAATATTTTGCTTGCGGCTACAGCATGAAGTGGTGTACTCAATTACAACAAACCTGTGCGAGGAGCAACAGCAAGGACTTGAAAGCATGGTTTTGCAAATCTCTGTTGTGTACTATTTTTCCAAAGTGTCCAAAGGAAAGCACAGAAAATAGTCTTAAAAGATTGGTGATTGGACAATGGGCCTGGCCCTCGGCAAGGACAAATGCCTACTCTGATTTACTTATTGGGGAATGTGGCATGGTCGAAGCTCTAGGGTTAAATGGAAAAGAAATCTTCTTGCGGCTGCATCCCAGAGTGCTGGACGGGATTGCAGCAAAGTTGTACAAGGAGCGTCAGCAAGAAACTGAAATTATGCTTTTGGAAATGTGTCCTGTGTTTGTTGTCAAACCGCGAGTACAGAAAATAGTGATCTAACTTTTCTGATGTTGGCAGAGGGCCTGGCCTTTGACAAAGACAAATGTGTAATCTGATTTACTTATTGGGGTATGCAATGCAGATAACGATTTACATAAGTATGCGTTGCAAAACATATGTTTGTTAAAGGAGGTTTGTAGTTCTTTCATACATGTTAAAAGAGGAATTACTAATAACATATATACAGTGATGCAACATTATGAAACATTTTCACTCATGAAAACATATTGAATTGACAGAAAAAACATTGTTAAAGGGGTTTTACGTTAAGATGTACCCCAACCTTGGGACTCCCCTGTCCCAGCAGTTAGCTAGTGCCCTCCCAACTTGGCATCCCTTGGCACTGGCCTCCTGGGATCCCATGAGCCCTTTTTATTTATGCACTTCTGTCACTGCACAATGCATATGTGCATTTATAGGAGAACTATGTACAATTGTTTGGTATAAGTATGGGAAATATATATGCAAAATATATGTTAATTGGCAGTTGGTGGGTGGAAGTTTATTATGTTGATAGGCTTTATGTTGAGTTCTTTTAAGTGATTGATGAATATACGTGTGAATGGTTTCAAGCAGGGAATTAGGGAGTGTTGGAAACATAACAGTAAAAAGAGTAGAAGGGCTGTGTTGTGTGAAGGTGTGCATGTGCAATCCGGGTTTTCTAATAAGGCATGGGCTACACAGGGGAATTCAGAGACTGTGGATAGTTATACATGTCAAAGGATTATCATGTTTATTGTATGCTAGAGAGAAGCATTTCAGGCAGAAATGTATGTCTTTGCTTTTTTCTTTTCCTCTAGTATACAATTGTCCATTATGTTCATTAGAATAGTAGAAAATGCTAACGGGAATGTTGGAGAATCTTATTGAATCTAAATACTTTAGTAAAAAATGTGAAGTATATAGTCTATAAGCTTATTTTTTAGTTCTACATTTTAACTGTGAAAGGTGGTACCTAAAAGGAACCTTTTGTTACCCTCGAAACTGAGAAAATCTAAACCTCGAGCCCACCTAAACTCCTGGTTTACTCCCCATCTCAGAGCACTACGCAAAGAAAAACGAATTGCAGAATCCCACTGGAGAAGCAATCACTCTCTAGCTAACAAATCACGCGTACTCCTGGCCACCCTTAACTACAAGGAAGCTATATTCCAGGCAAAAAAAGACACATATAACAAACGCATCGAGCAAGCCAAATCTAACACCAAAGAATTGTTTAAAATTCTAAAAGAACTTGAAACTCCTGTTACCCCACCTGACACATGTACCAAAGATAGCACCTGGTGCTCCAAAATCCAAGAAGCTCTCCTAGGTAAGATTGCCACTCTCCAAATTAAAATTAACAACAAACAATCTAGCCTTCAATCCAACCCTCTACAGATCCCTATACCTACCACAAACCCCTCTATCACAGACTCTCTGACTCCTTTTAGCTTCTCTCCACTCTCCATTCTCGAAGTGGAAAAGATTATCACTAGCCTTAAACCGTCCAATTGTCAGGGTGACCTCTGTCCTGCACCTATTATCAAGGAAGCTGCTCACGACCTAGCACCTTTCATCACTACGCTCATCAACTCCTCCTTTAGCTCTGGGATTGTACCGGACAATCTTAAGGATGCATGGGTCATCCCGCTTCTGAAAAAACCTACCCTCGATCCCAGTATACCCACAAACTACAGACCAATTACCACTGTACCTTTTTTACTAAAAATCCTCGACCGCGCGGCCTACCTACAAATTCAGGAATACCTTGAATCTAATAACCTTCTGGGACTCAGGCAATCAGGCTTCCGGCCTCGCCATGGCACTGAGACCGCCCTTATTGACTTAAAAACGCAGATCGAAGATCTCAAAGACAAAGGCAAACTGGCATTATTACTTCTCCTGGACCTCTCTGCTGCTTTTGATCTCGTCAATCACAAAATTCTCTGCCATCACCTCAAATCAGCCGCACACTTCTCAGAAAATGCCGCCACTTGGATCAGATCCTTCCTGGATAATAGATCTATGCGTGTATTCTCCCCACTTGCGGCCGCACCACCCGCTCCGGTCGCCTGTGGTGTGCCTCAAGGGTCTTGTATCTCGCCCACGTTATATAACGTGTTTACCAAACCCCTTTTCGATATTTTGGATCACTTGGGCGTCACGTATACCAATTACGCTGATGACACACAGATACTCATCCCCATCACAGGCGATTACACAACTGACTCCCTTGCCATCAACGCCATCTACCAGGTCATCCAAGCGTGGATGGCCCAGCACGGCCTCTGCCTAAATGATGAAAAGACAGAGCTCCTCATTCTTGGTTCACCACAAAAACTCACTAAACTTAACCCTGCCTTCAAGTCTTTCACCATCGATGGGAATACCATCCCGATTGCTAAGGACACGAAAACCCTTGGGATTTACATCGACTCAACCCTATCCTTGACTAGACAATCCAACGCAGTCTCATCTGCAGCAGCGCTTACTTGCAAGCTCATCACCGCCTGTCGCCCGTTCCTAACCACTGCCAACTGCGTAACCTTGGCCAGGACCCTTGTTCTATCCAAGGTTGACTACTGTAATGCCCTCTATCTAGGTACTAATCTCCGCAACTTAAATAAGCTACAAATTGTCCAAAACAATGCGATCAGAGCGGCCCTTAACATTCCTAGGCGCCAGCATATATCTGACACCAGGCGCAACCTGCACTGGCTCTCTATCCCACAGCGCATCTCCTTGAAGTCCTTGGCTCTCACACACAAATGCCTCCACAACCAAGCCCCTCGCTACCTGGCTAACAGATTCTCTTTCCACAATTCCACCAGACCTCGCAGAGCGGCCCAAGCCAACTGCCTTGTCATCCCGCGCTTTAATCTCCTAAGATCTGGTGGAACCAGCTTCCCCATCCTGGCAGCCAAACTTTGGAACTCACTCCCCAATGACCTTAGAGCAGAACCTTCCTTCCTGAAATTCAAATACCTTACCAAAGCATGGCTATCCGCCCAAGACTGCTAACATCAGCTTACTGCCCTACTTGCACTTTGACCTACTCGGCATCCCTTATTAACTATCCTGTAAATCACTGCCTTATCGATATTCATTTGAATGTATATGTTGTAAATTTTGTATATCTTCCTGTAATAATCTTGTAATACTCTGTCACATTGCCTTGTCATGCTTTCATCTTGTTGTAACTAAGTTAAGCGCCCGGATGCCCCTGGGCCTGGTGCGCTATAGAAATAAATAAAATACTAAATACTAAATATTTTTATTAATGTGCAGGAGAGGCCAGAATGTAAGGTGGGGAGAGAAATGAGGGAAAGGGCAGGTGGACAGGGGAAGATGTTGCACGTGTGTTAAATCTAAGGTAGAGGGCAGTGTTTCTCAGGCTCCTTGATTACAGCTTCAAAAGCACTTTGGTATTACTCCCCCCCTGCAGAGTGGTGTGCTGCAGTATATACAGAGTACAGTTGTTTTTGAAAGATAGGGATCAACAGCCTCTTTTATTACTTGCAAGGTAGCTGGTGGAATTATGTGTTCCACAGAAGTAGGCTGCGTGGTTACAGCATTGGTAGAGGAAGATGAGATAGAGGGTGATGAAGACAGCCTACCACTTCTTAGAAAGGAACAGCCTTTCTGAGAGCATTGGTGTCGTTGGATTTGGTGTTGCGCCGCAGGGAGATGGTCCCGTAGGAGTACTGCCCTGGTTGTCCGCAACTGAGTGCAACATTGCATTCAGTGCATTTTACTTTGGTAGCTGTAGCCTTTGGTACATTCCCAACAGTGGTAAAGAACTGTCACACCCATGATTCTCTCTCGGGGCTAGAGATAGGCAGTGACTCTACCTCATCTTCCTGGTCCTCTTCCTTGTCTTTTGAAGTATTTTCCTTCTTTAGTTGTGTAGGTCCTCCAGAACGTGGTGGTGGTGGCTCTTGGGAAGGAGGGATGGCAATAGCTGATGCCATTTCTAAGATAAATAGCAGTTTTGTTAATATTCTTCCAAGTATGTGCTGTGTGTTAGATTGTGTTAGGAAAGTATCCAACCCATGTGGATCTCTCCATGTAAATATGCTGTATATAGTTTCCTTCACAGTGATTGCTATTGTAAGCTTCATCTCAGGGGACTGGTTGTTCTAAGAATACTTGATGCCTAACTACGGTCTCCATGTACACTTGTTATTTGGAATGTAGAATGATGGGGAGTTGGAGGTGGAAGATCTGTACTGTTAGTTCAGTTGGGGCTGGCTTCCAGGCTGGGGGTTGTCTTAACC
Source organism: Ambystoma mexicanum (assembly GCF_040938575.1). NCBI lineage: Eukaryota > Metazoa > Chordata > Amphibia > Caudata > Ambystomatidae > Ambystoma > Ambystoma mexicanum. The sequence goes on from NC_090925.1 coordinate 787,068,767, forward strand.
TCTTTCTTGAAATAAATCCTCCTTGACGTTTCTCCTTGGTGTGGCGTGGATTATTGGTGGGCCAGCCACAACAGATTGTTAATGGATAATGAGTAAGAATAGGTGTCGGAGCTGTGCAAGAGTACATTTTGAGCTTCAAACTTCCTAGATCTGATGGAAATGGGAGCCGTTCGTGAAGTACGACGCAGTCGCGAACACGTCATCATGGTGCGCACACACGCGTGGTCATGTGACACTGTCTGGATATTCTGCGATGATGTCAGACGTTTCCGAACGTCGACGAACACAAAAACAGTGGAAAAAGTTGAAAAAAGTGTATACAAGTGTTAACAATGATGCTAGAAGGTTGGGAATGGCAGAGTTTTAAGGTGACATTTTCTAAATTGGAGGAAAATGTTGCTTTATTGGGGTAAGTGTGATATTAGTTAATTGTAGCAAATTACGGTGCACTGGTAAAAACCCAGGAAATGAACTGAAAAAACATTGTTAAATGGACGTTATGGTTAAGTTGCACTAATAAAAACCTATACAATTCAGTGAAAAAATGTTGTTAAAGGGATGTTATGTTTACAAGAAAAACCGAAAACCCTCAGAAATTCGGCATTCATGGTAATCTAAGCAATCATAACTTGCGCCACCACCTGGCACTGCTAAGACAAACACCCAGTACATGAAAGATTACATCACAAATGTCATTGATGCATATATTAGCTTTAAAGAGCACTCAGGCAGAAACTCTGTTGTGCAACCTTTGAGGGAAATGTGGAACTGGTATCTGGCCATTTGTCTCTGCCAGCACGTTACAAACAGTGCCATAAAATACCTGCCAGAATCTATCCAGCGATATCTAGGTTGAAAAATTGTTCAGCACGGTCAGTGATCCATTAAGCGATCTTGCGTGCTCCCCACTCCCTTGTTCTCTTCTCCCCTTGCCATGTTCTCCCCCCTGTGATTGTACAGTGCTTCGTAGCTTCTCGAATCTAGGTCTCCTCTCAGTTAATACCCTTATAATAATACTAAAGTGTATTTGATGTGCAATGCCTGCTCCCATTTCCATGTATTCATTTTGTTTTAGCGTCCTTGTGTTGGTTCATTTTGTGAGGCGCAGAAGTTGGGGAATAGGCCAGGAAATGTAGAATGCCCCCACAATGATATGATATATGATATATGATATGATATGGCATTTATAACGCGCCTATACACAAGTGTCTGAAGGCGCGACGAGGCATGGGAGGGGGAACAAGGGAGGATAGACAACAATCTTACTAGGCCAGGTGTCATTCAAATTGCGCAAGTGCATGGGAAGGGGAAGGAGGAGAAGTGCGAGGGAGAAGGGGGAGAGCACAGTGCAGTACACAGGATAAGAAACAAACAAAATGAATAAATAAATAAAGATATATAGTGCGTAAAAGTGCGGCCCACAGCTGGCAAGTGCAGCCATCAGTTGTCAAGTGCTGGTGGTGGGACTGTAGGGATACAGAACCAGTCCCCAAGTGCCGGGGAAGCCGGGAAGGCAGTGCAGGAGTGCGACTGGTAGGGGACGGGACCTGGGCCCGGGATTAGAGGGTGACCAGGTAACCAGTGCAAATTCAGTGTCAGCCAGGAAGTCAGCAAGGGAGAGGCGGAGAAAAAGCAGCAGCAAAGAGAAAGGTTTTGAGGTGCTTCCGGAATCGAAGATGATTCTCCTCCAATTTCAGGGAGGCGGGGAGGCTGTTCCAGAGGGAGGCACCAGCCGAAGAAAGAGATCTACCACCAACTTGTTGCTTGGATAAGTGACTGACTCTGAGGGAGTTTGAGGTAGATGAGCGAAGAGCTCGAGAGGGAAGGTGTTTAGGGAGAGCAAGTTGGATGTATTGAGGCCCCAGGCCCCAGAAGGCCTTATGGACGACGCAGAGGATTTTGAACTTAATCCTCGCAGCCACTGGGAGCCAGTGCAGAGATTTCAGTCCTGGAGAGATACGATCCCTGGGCTTGAGGCCAAGGACAAGTCTCGCAGTCCTGTTCTGGATAAGTTGCAGAGGGCGGAGAGTAGAAGCAGGCAGATTTAGGAAGAGGCTGTTGCAATAGTCCAGTTTAGAGAGAATCAGGGCTCTGGAGACTGAGCTTCTGAGGGAAGGAGAGGAAAGGAAGTATACCTCTGAGGAGGTGCAGCTTGTAGTGTGACTTCTTAGAGACGTCAGAGATGTGAGGAGAGAAGGAGAGTGTAGAGTCGAAGATGACCCCGAGGTGTTTAGCTTTGCAGGTGGGAACAGGAAGAGGGCCAAGGGAGGCCGGGCAGAGAGCTGAAGGGAAGGAGGGAGTGGGTGTGCCAATGAGGAGAATCTCAATCTTACTGGCATTAAGGCAGAGGTCATTGGCAGCACACCACTCCTGGATAGCAGACAAACAGTGAGAGATGAGGGAAGTGGAGGAGGAGGCAGAGGGTAGCCTGAAGATGAGCTGGGTGTCATCCGCATACACTGAAAATTGGGGCAGAGAGTGGCGATGCGGTGGGCCAGGAGTGCCAGGTATTGGTTGAACAGCCAGGGAGAGAGGTTAGACCTCTGGGGGATACCACAGCCAGAGAAAAAGATAGCAGAGAGGAAGGACCCAAGTTGGACCTGGGAAGGTCAGTCGGAGAGGAAAGAAGTCAGCCATGCCAGAGCCTCAAGAATAATCAAGCAGGATGAGCATGCAGGGGGTGTTAGAGTCAAGGTTGGAGAGCAGGTCTTCAATGATGTTCAGGAGAGCAGTTTCCGTGCTTCTGGCAGCTCTGAAGCCAGACTGGTGGTCATGAAGACAGCCGACAGATTCAGCGTGGAGATTGAGCTGGGAGATGGCCAGTTTCTCCATAAGCTTGCCCAGGAAGTGAGTGATGGAGATTGGGCGATAGTTGGCCGGGCAGGAGGGGTCGGCAGTGGGTTTCTTGAGAAGGGGGTGCACAAGGGAGTGCTTTGGGGGGGATTGGAAGACTCCAGTGGTGAAGGAGTGATTGCAGAAATCAGCCAGGGCAGGAGCCAGGGAGTCGATGAGGTCCTTGATGGTTTTGGAGGAACAGGGGTGAACCTGTTTCGACAAGACTTTCATAGATCGGACTTGTATAGCAACCTCGTCTGCAGAGAACAGAGGAAAGGCAGAGAAGGAGGGAGGAGAGGTGGCTGCAGAGTGGCCAGAGGAAAAGCAGGGAATGGCAGGAGGCGGTGGAAAGGAGGAGAGAGAGGACAGGATGTCCTGACTTTTAGAGATGAAATGTGAAGCCAGTGCCGTACAGAGGGCATGGGAGGGGACAGGAGAGGTAGAGACTGCAGCAGGATTGGCCAGTTCCTTGCAGATTTCAAAGAGGTTGGCCGAGTTGTTAGATGCCGCAGAGACGCGTGCTTGGATATGCGCTCTCTTCTTGGATAGAACAGAGAGCCGGTATTGCCTTTGCAGTAGGCGGCAGGCCAGTTTGTCAGAGGATGCACATGAAGCACGCCATTTCCTCTCGGCCACCCTGCACTTGGTTTTAGGATGGCGAGGTCGGAATCGTACCAGGAGTTGCACTTGGCTTTGGGCTTCAGGCAGATTCTCATGACAGGGGCAAGGATATCAAGAGTATTAGATATAGCTGAGTGGAGCGTGGTGAGGGCTGTGTCAGGATGAGTGTCAGTCAAAGGGGGATGGGGGGATGAGAAGGTGGCAGTGAAAGCCTCCGCTGACACGCGCTTCATGGGTCGGATGACCGAGAAGGTGGGTGGCAGTGATGGAAGTGGCTTGGCCTGAGGGGTAGGGAGGGTGAAGTGGGAGGAGAGGAGAAAGTGATCACTCCAGGAGAGAGGAGTGGTGATAGGGACAGAGAGGGGGAGGTCTGAGGCGATAAGAACATCCAGAGTGTGCCCTGCAGAGTGAGTTGGGCCAGAGGGGAGAATAGTGAGTGAGAGAGAGTCGCAGAGGTCGCTAGAGTCCAGAGGGAGGACAGGCGGCATCCAGGTGGATGTAAATAATACAATGAAAATAATACATTATTATATATTGTGAAAACATTGTTTTTACACTATACTTAATCTGTGATACATACACTTTATTTGTCATATTTTAACGGCAAGGAGGGAACTGACTAGCACATGTCACTGAAGAACATGCTGTTAAAATTCACCATCACCCGTTATTCACAAAAATACACATACACCAGATTGTCACTCCACACGTATACTAAAGATAACACTGTGGTCTTTGCCAGAGCTTGTTTTCCATTCACCACACTCAGAAATGTGCCGGTACAAGACAGATGGGCTACTTCTCAGGGCTGCTCTAATGACCCAGGAAGCACTACTCTCCCACACCTGCAGCCCGTTAGATTGAAACAACTGCATTTAATGTGACAACTGCCTTCCTCATTTACTTACATCAACACAGTCTTTCAAGGCGATAGAAATAGTCCTATGTGGGAGGTGAGAGTTGGTTCTATAAGTGTCACAGCAAAGGCCACAAAAAACACTTCTACACATGCTGCAAGCAACAAACAGAACAACAATGGCAGCGATGTGGCGAGGGAGGATAGAATGCCATCTTCAACTTGTTACACTGCATAGCAATAGTGTTGACACAAAAGCAACGCTCACGGGTAGAAACTAATGAGGCAGTGGCTATAGTGGACATTGTAATCACATATACGTTTTACGTGTAGCTAGCATGGCATTCCCTGCTCAGCCACTAGTTACATACACAATAGGAGATACACAGGACTGAAGCCCAGTGTTTCCTGGGAAGGATCAGGGACAGTTCCTCATTGGCGTTTGGAATCCCATTAACACCCAATTAAATCCCGGCATATTTGAAGGGTTTGTAGGGAATGGAAGGCCGCCACGAGAGCATTGATAAAAAAGTTCCCAAATCCATTGAAGTTAGGAGACAAAATAAAATGGACGGGCTGCTCCTGAAATGTGGCCCAGCACCACGAGGCTGAAGGTAGGATCAGAAAGAGTGAGCGAGTGAAGGGATGCAGCGTGCACACAGTTACAGAACAGTCTTAGGCTGCTGTAGAAGACCGCGTTATCATCTCTTGCCTACATTGCATTCGCTGGTAGACGTCTGCCCCTTCTTACAAGCTTGGCCATTGGGTGTTGAGGAGAAGCAATAACTGGTACACTGGCATTTACAGTAATTCCATCACCGTCAGTTCCTTGATGGGCAAAGAATCCTCTGTGAAGCGCACATCAGTTTGGAATTCCCCAGGATTAAGACAATCGTTGACAGGGAATCAAAGAAAGGAAGCGCCATCCAGCAGATTGCGGCCTCCAGGCCCTCACTAGGAAAGACTTCCTGCCGAATCAGCATGGCCACCAGGAAGAACAGTGCGTACGTGAATAGCTGTGACACCACTGTCCTGGCGGCCTTGATATGAGCTTCAAAATTGGGCCGGCTGAAGCCAGAGAGGTTCAGCTCCATGTTCCGACTGTGCTTGTAGAGGGAGCTGATGATCAGCCCAGAAGAGGACACACCAAGCAGAAAGGGGAGACAAAAGCCAATGATTGAGGAAGTAGCTATGTATAAATATCTCCACCTTTGAGCATGTCCTTCAAAGGAAAGGTTTGCTGAGAGATTGTGCGGAACACCCTTGTATTTCATGCCTTCGCGAAAATAGAGTTCAGGAGCGCAGATGATGAAGCATACCACTGTTCCCGCCAGGAGCATCCGCCGCATCACTGTAGGCAGCCTTATCTTGAACCGGATGAGGATGGGTTGCTTGAAGTCTACAATCTTTAGGCAGTAAAAAACGGAGAGGCAGGTTGAGCACCAAAACATGTTGTACCATAAAAGGATAATAAGATATGAGAAAGCCTGTAGAGCTTTTGACAAGCAGTGGACGCTGCTGCACAACAAAATGGTGAAATTCCAAAGGCATATGGAGGTCTGTGATAAAGCCTTCCAAAGTCCCACAGATATTATGATGATGTCAATAGAATCCAGGCTCCTATGATTGGCCCAGTCAAGCAGAATCACGATCACCATAAATAGGTCAATGGAAATTCCTATCAGACCCTCTATCATCGAGAGTACCAGGCAGATTCCATTCCCAATGGTCGCCATGGTGTTAGATAAATGGACGGGAGTCTAGTCTTGCCCGTGTCCTTTGCGGCTGATGGTCGTTGTGTCCACAATGTGGGTTCTCTGCTCAGCGTCCAATCACTCAGTGAGTGCTGATCGCGGTGCTGTGAGTCACCTGTGCATCCAAATGACCAAGAATGATGTTCCATGTCTACTCATCGTGTTTATTTTTGGAATGATGCAAATCGTGAAAGGTGCTTCCACAGCGTGACCGCCGCCTCCAATTTTGTTGTATATGTTTTCCGTATTCAAATCCCAGAGAGTCTGTTCTTGAGGTATGCAGCTGATCACACTAACCTGTAGGTTGTGGCTTTAGTTTCTGTGATCAAGGCAGATATTGATATTGATATTTTATTTGTATTGCGCTCGTACACATGTGTTTCAGAGCGCAACGAGGCAAGGGAGGGGAACAAGGGAGTACAAAAACAACAATCCTACTAGGCCCATTGTGAACGCGCAAGTGCAAGGGAGAGGGAAAGGGAAAAGTACATGGGGGGGAGAAAGTGGAAAGTGCTGAGAAAAGAATACAGATTAATAATAAATAAATAAATAAATAAATAGTAAAAAGCAACAAACCGTGGTAGTGCAGCCAACAAGTGGCAAGTGGTAGGTATATAGGCAACAGACAGGTTGTGTCTGTTAAGTGCAGAAAAAGGGGGGGGGGCTGCATGGTGACCAATACAGACCCCAGTGTAAGGGATCGGTAGGAGGCAGTGCGGGTGGGTGGAAGAGTGGGCAGGTACCTGGGCCCGAGAGTCAGAGGGTAAGCAAGGTGCACAGTGCCGAGACAGAGCAGATCAACAGGGGAGAGGAGGAGAGAAGGCAGAAGCAAAGAGGAAGGTCTTGAGGTGCTTCCGGAACCAGAGATGGTTCTCGGCAAGATTCAGAAAGGCAGGGAGGCTGTTCCAGAGGGAGGCCCCAGCCAAAGACAGAGACCCCCCCAACTCCGCCCACACCCCCTCCCAGGCTTGTTTCTTTGAAAAACGACTGACCCTGAGGGAGTTAGAGGTAGAGGAGTGAAGAGCTCGGAGGGAAGGTATTTGCGGAGAGAAAGCTGAAGGTATTTTGGACCCAGGCCCCAGAAAGCCCTGTGGACAATGCAGAGGGTTTTGAATGTAATCCTTGCAGCCACTGGGAGCTAATGGAGAGATTTCAGGGCTGGAGAGATATGATCCCAGGGTTTGAGGCCAAGGAGAAGTCTCACAGTCCGGTTCTGGATTAGTTTCAAAGGGTGAAGAGTAGAAGCAGGTAGATTTAGAAAGAGGCTGGTACAATAGTCCACCTAGAGAGAACCAGGGCTCGAGAGACAGGGAGCTTCTGTGGGAAGGAGAGGAAAGGCAGAATACCTCTGAGGAGGTTCAGTAGGAAGTTTTTCTTTTTTGAGACATCAGAGATGTGGGCAGAGAAGGACAGCATGGAGTTAAAGATGACCCAGAGGTTCTTAGCCTCACAACTGAGAGTAGGATGACGGCCCAGGAAAGATGGCCAGAGAGTGACAGGAAATGAGGGTGGTGTGCCGTTGAGGAGGATCAGTGTCTTGCTGGCATTCAGGCATATATCATTGGCAGCACACCAATCCTGAATGGCAAATAGGCAGTCAGAGATGAGAGAAGGAGAGGAAGTGCCTGAGGGAAGCCTGAAAATGAGTTGAGTGTCATTAGCATAGCATTGAAAGTTGGAGCAGAAAATGGCAATGCAGTAGGCAAGAGTTGCCAGGTATTGCTTGAAAAGCCCGGTTGAGAAGTTAGACCTCTGGGGAACACTGCAGGTAGAAAGGTATATAGATTAAAGGAAGGCCTGGGAGGGTCGGTCAGAGAGGAAAGAGGTCAGCCAGGCCAGAGTCTGATCGGTGATACCCAGGTTGTCACGGAGACGGTTGAGCAGGATGGTATGGTTGATCATGTCAAAGGCAGAAGAGAGATCGAGTAGGATGAGGACAGAGGGGATGTTAGAGTCAAGGTTGGAGAGCAGATATTCACGGATGTTCAGGAGAGCAGTTTCCGTGCTTCTAGCAGCTCTAAAGCCAGATATTGAAGAAGGAGCCCAAGGTGGGGCAGCAGAGGAGGGAGGAGAGGACAAGGTAGTCAAGGGGGGAGGGGGGACAGCAGGAGATGAAAGGAAATTGAGGCAAGGGAAGCGCCTATGAAAGAGGAGGAGATTGGCCTGAGGGCCTGGGACCATGACAGTGCCATTAAGGTAGACATTAATAATTACTTTAGAGTAGTCGAAGGGAGCCATGGGAGCTTCCCAATGGGTGCCACCATTAATGGGAGAGGAGGAGACAGGACAGAGGACAGAGATCATATGAAGAGTCCATAGATCTGGTGAGGGAACGACAAAGAGGATGTCAGTAAGGGTCTGTCTGAAGGAAGCGCTGGTATAGGTGTCAGCGATAGGGAGAATTTCTTCCTACCAGACTTAGAGAGAAGGGAATGATAGTCAATGAAGTAGCAGTTGGAGAAGATAGGAGAAACCAAAAGTGCCATGGATGTGTTAGCCAGAAAAGTGGGGGGGGGCAATGGGGGAACAAGGAGAACAATGAGACCACTGGTTCAGAAAGTTACAGAGGGACAACAAAAACAAGCCAAGTGCGGAGTAAGTTAGCAACACTCAGTAGGAATTGGCTTTCACCAAAATGCAAAACACAGCAGAAATTGACTTTTCCCAAAATGCAAAACACAGCAGGATTAGGAAATTAGGAAATTACAATTTGGGATCAGATGCTAGCAGGGGGTGTAAAATACACAATCCAATGCAGTATGTAAGCATGGAAGAAGCACGCAGAGGAGGACAGTGAGAGTCAAAAGAGGGAAGGAGTGAGTCCAAAGGGTGCAAACTATCCCATGGATAAGGTGGTGTAAATGGAATGGTAGTCCAGATTTCTTGAGGAGTGAGGCAGCAACATCATGGAAGTTGAGGTGTTGGGGTGCAGAGAGCCCCAAGTCGCGTTCTGGGAGCAGACAAGGGCCTTCTTTGTGGGCCTTGTTTGAATGGGCCGGCTCCCACTTCCCGGTTGCAGTGATTAGCTTAACAAACCATGAGCAACCAATGGGAAAGGGGAGCAGGCCAGGCCCGGCAAAACAGTCCGATGTAAAATCAGGCGGTCATGATGGAAGGCACAAACAATGGGCAAAAGGCTGCAGGAATACTGGCAAAGATTTTCAAATGACCAGAAAGGACAAGCATTGTCCTAAAGAGGAATTCTTGCTGGGCACTTTCAAATGCTGGTGATATTAAAATCAAATTTGTTTTCTTTTTACATTATCCCCCAAAAAGATACCGCCTCGACATGAGCTCACAGAGACACAATGGGCCTCATTAGGACCCTGGCGGAGAGGGTATTACGCCAGCGTAGTGCATGGCGTACCTCTCCGCCATACTACGAGTTCCCGTAGCGCCATGGAGGTTTTCTCCGCCTGGTTTTACCAGCCGGAGAAAACCATGGCGCTACGGGACCTCGTTGTTAATTACGCCACCGTATTTTACGGTGGCGTAATTAACTCCTTCCCCACTCCCATTATACCCTATGGGGCAAAAATGGGAATGGGGAAGGGCAGAATGGGGATTGGGGATTTACCGCTCCGCCGAGGTCGGAATGGGGCGGTAAATCCGCCAACCCCCATGGCGCTATCGGCGGCTTTCCGCCATGCTTCGCGGTGCATTTAGCACCGCGAAGTCCGCCTGGGTCGTAATGAGGCCCAATCTGTTAAACTGTATTCGTATAATACCTCCTTGTTAAGAATATTGGCCTGAGCACCTTCGCGTTGCACAGAAAACCGCGGTTGAAATGCTCCGAAGCAAATCAACTTTGCCGCCATTTTAAGAACTATCCTCCATTTTGATTTTAACTTTTGCTTGTGTCCTAAAATAGTGGACTGTGTTTTCAACTAAAGCCAAATGACCTTTGAGTTGTGTCAGCATTTAGGCTGACCGAGAGCCGACTGTTTGTTCTGTGCAAAGAAACCTTGTGACTCGTATGAACTGCAATCCAAGTTTTGTCTGTGCTCACAAGCCTCACCCTCATCTAAACATTGAAACAATGTAGAACAAACTCAGACCATGGGCCTTATTCCGACCCAGGCGGTAAGGGGTTTACGGCAGCGTAAACAGCGCCGACCCTTACCGCCTGATTCCGAGGTCCCTTAGCGCCATGGAGGATTTAACACCTGCTTTTAGCAGGTGTTAAAATCCATGGCGCTAAGGGACCTTGTTGTTAATTACGCCACCGTAATTTAGGGTGGCGTAATTAACGCCTTCCCCACTCCCATTATGCCCTATGGGGCAAAAATGGGAATGGGGAAGGGTAAATGGGGATTGGGGACTTACCGCCCCGCCAACCTCGGAATGGGGCGGTAAGTCCGCCAACCACCATGGCGTAAACATAGTTTACGCCATGGTGGTAAAGGTACGACCCAGGCGGTAACTTACCGCCTGGGTCGTAATGAGGCCCCATGTGTTTTTGCTAAACTGCATTGTATCAATTCTTGAAACAAGGCTTACTGTGGATTAGAGAACCAATGTTACCATTGTATCTTCATGGACAAGCAAACTTGGTAAATCTGTTAAACAATATTGTCATATTTGTCATGTGAACTGGGCACGGACACTTGCATGTAAAATATTAGCTTGGAGAGGGGCTACACAATGATTGGAGAAAAAGCCCACATTAAGATGTCCAGCACTCTCACCCTCACTGTGTCTGCTGGTACACACTGCGAGGTGTTGGGAGCAAGATAGCTATCTGTTTTGCTTTGAATTCTGTACAGAAATAAAGATACTTGTGTTTTTCTACCCGTGATTGGCGAATTTCATTTTGTGGTACTAAGCCTCGATATTTCTTTGGTCTTTCAGATGGCGCTCGAACAGAGACCCTCAAGATTGCTGTCACCTTGCTGAAAAGAAGACGCAGCTATTGGACCGGGATCAGAGAGTGAGAAAAGGGGGCCCCTTTGAATGAGGCGCAACACCTCGACAGTACTGCACGATCTGATCCCTGGACGGTGAGCAAGCGGTTTGAGAGGGCATCTTGACGAGGGTCCCCATATCGAGGCAGGCTCTTTGCCGAAATCGTCAACCATGAGGATCCTTTGTGATCTGATCAGACCGCCTTAGACTTTGTAATCAGGTGAGTTGTGCCCCGATTCCTAAGAATCCTGATATTTGTTTGCAGTTTTGAACTTGCAAGTACAAACGACGCCAGGTAACACCAGTGATCTGACATGCTTGGGAAATTGTCTGCCTGTTTCAGGGGTCTATTCCGCAGAGACAGACAATCTTTGGCACAAGGTGGACCGGGGCTACCTGTTGGTTCACCGGCGTGTACCATGTACTGTAAGTACGGCCTAGATAGTATTGTATTTAACGTTATTTGGCGCAGACAAACTAGACATGCTTCCGAATTTCAGTGGCCAGTTCATGGTAGTTTTCAATTTGCCCGTAAAGAATATTTAGAGTCTATATTGTTAAAGAAAAAAGGCTAGGCCTGCAGCATTTGATGTAATTAAGTATTGGAAAAAGGAAGCTATGCAGCAATTTAAGAGTAAAGAGAAACATGCACGTCGACATATGTCTAATACTGAAAAAGCATTATTGTATGATCAACAGAAACAGTCAGAATCTGTTAAATGTATGAATAGGGCTTTTCAACTTGGTGTACAGCAAATATATAAGTCTCAGGATTTTCATCCCTCAGATGACCTGATTAGTAAGCTGTTGAATGAGCATAGGACTGATGCCACTGCACCACCTCCTTATGTGACTCTCCCTGTTGTTTTACCTCTTCCCGCTGTTGCACTGCCTCCCGTTGTTGTTCCTTTTCCTCCCGTTGTTGCTCCTCCTCAAGTTGTTGCTCCTCTTCCTGTTGCTGTTTCCCCTTCTGCATCCTCACCCTTACTGACGGTTGCCGTTCCCTTAATTCCGTCCTTAATGCCAGCAGGAGTGCGTCCACTACTGCCTATTGTACAAGATTTGTCTGAACTTTCTTTTCCAAGTGGTTCTGCTCCACTTGTAGCAATTGAAGGGACGAGTGCTGATTCAAGAATAGTGGCTTGTGGTACAGTATCTAGGAAAAGAGAATTGTATGCATGGGCTAGGAAATATATAGAAGAAGGTGAAGAATCAGCTGTTTTAGTTGTGATTTCTGTCTAAGAAAGTATTCCCGAACAGGCTATTATGATAGAGGGGATGGGAATGCATTTGGCTGATATTTGGGGTGATTTGACGGACATGAATGTCACACAGGGGTTGAGGGATTTGAATGCCCTTGCCCATTCAAGGGACACTGCAGAGAAAGTACATGAGCATGTTTAGAGGATATTTAAGTTTAAGAGGGAGTTTGATTGGTTACAGAATGATGAAATAGATGGTAATAGAGTGGGAGTCTCATATGTGCAGAAACAATTTCTTCCTTCATGTAAACCAGTGAGTGAAGAAATATGTATTTGTACAAGAGACACGCTTAGATGGATTTCGGATGTTTCAATTTCTCCCATTGAAGTATATGACATGTTTAGTCAGTATGCACCAGCAATACAAAGGAAAGTGTTACAGGTAATGGTAGAGTACCTACAGGATGAGTTTATGAAGAAAAAGGTTTGTTGTCCCACAGATTTGATGGTCATTTCCGATTGTGCCTGATGTGACTACAATATTGAAAATGATTCCAGCTTCAGCTACTCATTTTAGTGTTGTGGATCTAAAGAATCCTTTCTTTAGTATTCCTGTACATGTTGACAGTAGATATTTGTTCATGTTCACCCTAGGGGGATGCTTGTTTCCATTTACTCGTGTGCCACAAGAGTACACTGAGAGTCCAAGCATTTATAGTAGAGCTTTGAAGGAGCAGCTTGATACACTTGAGTTGCCTTCCACTTGTACGTTGTTGCAGTATGTTGACGATCTTCTTTTAGCTGCAGAATCAGAGGTTGCTTGCAAAGAAGGCACCGTGTTGCTGCTTATCCATCTAGCAGAACATGGGCATAAGGCTTCATTAAAAATATTTCAATATTGTCGACAGGAGGTCGCCTATTTAGGCTATCTCCTGTCAAAGGAGGGGAGAAGACTGACACCTGAATGGATACAAAGCATCTCTAGCAGGTCTGTCCTAAATACACAGAAAGAGGTCAGAGCCTTGATAGGTATGGCTTCATACTGTAGACAGTGGATCCTTAACTTTTCATTAATGATAAAAACCAATGTTGGCATTGACAAAGAAGGGCATTTCTTTGCCTTTATCTTGGATCATGGATTGCCACAAAGCTTTTGATCTGCTCAAGGGTGCGTTGTGTTCAGCACCAGTTTTGGACACACCAAATTATGACAATGCCTTTGTGTTGTATGTGCATGAATGTGATGGATGCGCTTTGGCTGTGTTAACGCAGGCGCATGGAGGAAAAAATAGACCGTGCAGTTATTTTTCCTCCACGCTTGACTCTGCTGCATGCGCTTTGCTGAGATGTTTGAGAGCTGTTGCTGCTGCATCTGTAAAACAAAGTCAGGGTATGGTTCTGGGTCACTCCTTAACCATGATGGTACCTCACTCTGTAGACGTTCTATTAAACAGAACGCAGATGCAACATATCACATCAGCACGACTTACAAGGTATGAGCTGATTCTATTTGCACCTCATATCCAAATTAAGAGATGTTTCTCATTAAATCCGGCCGAACTATTGCCTTTTCCGCAAGAAATTGTTTGCAGTGACTAGATGTCACATGACTGCCTCTATACCACATAGCAAGAAACTAAAGGCAGAATTGATTTAAGTGTTACACCATTAAAAGATCCACAAGGGGAGCAGTTTTGTGATGGCTCCTGCTTCAAACTTCCGTATGTTACATCCACTGCTGCTTACCAATCACTACATTAAGAACTATTGTGGAAACCAAAAGAATCCCATATAACTCTGTGCAGGCCGCAGAGATTATTGCATTGACTCGAGCTTGTGAACTTTCCAAAGGGCTTAGTGTGACTATATTTACAGACAGTCAGTATGTCTTTGGGGTGGTTCACAACTTCGGTCGATTATGGGAAGAGAAAGCTTTCTTGACCTCGCATGGAACTAAGATACAACTTGGTACCCCGATAGTTCGGCTACTTTCAGCACTTGCGCTTCCTACAAAGTTAGCAATAATGAAGTGCGCAGCACACCAAAAAGTAACAGATGATGTGGGGAAAGGAAACGCTTTTGCTGACAGAATAGCCAAACAGACTGCCACTGATTTGCATTCCAAAATGTATATTACAAAAGAGGTCACTAACACTTGTGTGATAGATGTAGGAATTGGTTGTATAAAAGACATTCAGGCTGATGCCACTCCAGATGAACTTAAACAGTGGGCTGAGGGTTCAGCAAGTTACTGGGCTCTCTCCCTATGAGATAATCATGGGGAGACCAGCCAATATTTGGAATGTACCCAAACCCAAGCAGCTAAAAGATGTAGAGCATTTGCTCCTTTCTGAGTACTGTGACCAGTTAACTCAAAACTTGCATTTGATTTATCAACAGGTGCGAGAAGCCCTCCCAGTAAAATACGAGGGTCCGGGTCACCGACTCCGACCTGGCAACTGGGTGCTCGTCAAATCGTTTGAAAGAGCCTCCTGTCTTGCATCTCGGTGGAGAGGACCGTATCAAGTCCTCCTTGCCACACAGACCGCTCTATGAGTGGAAGGGAATCGACACTGGATTCACGCAACACACATCAAGAAGATACTTTTTCCTCTGCCCTACGACAAAGGGGAAGAGAAGGAAATTGTTCACTTTGATACTCATCACAAGTCTGTTCTAACCGACACTGAGGGTGTCCCGTAAATCCTTCCTGAGCCCGTGGGGCCTGGGGAGATTGCTGCTTTGCCTCCAAGTTCTTCTTTTGATCTTTCTGCACCATTGAGCAATCTTGCTTCTGCTCCATCACTTCCTTCAGGAAGCAACTACACTCTGTTCGCAGATCACACCGTACCTGGAGTCTTAAAGTACGATCTGCGTCCAAGGCACCAGACGTACAGCACAACATCGGCTGTGCCCACAAGGAATCATCGTTGAGCCAGTCCTTTGTCACTCTTTCACTGAAAAATAAATAAGAGGCAGGAACCGGCAAAGTTATTTTCAAGCAAGATAGGCCATGTGGTCAGGAGCCACCGACGGATGAACTAAAAGAGCCTAACGGAGAGGCTTCTAAAGGGCCTCTGAGAAACAATGTCCCTTCTTAAATCCACTCGTGCAGAGCAATCTATTGGTCTTGTGGCTGACAAAGAATCTGTTCATCAGAGATCATGGTCCTTTGGGACCCACTGTTTTTTAATCACAGTACTGGTTGGTTTAAGAATTATATTTGCGCTTGGGTTCTGGTACATGGAAAGGGTGCATCCACTTGAGACTTTGTTATACACTGAAATTATCTCCACTGTGTACACCTTTCGTGCATATGCACACTCTTCATCCTCGTGACTACCAACATAGACAGGGTTATCTTAATAACACTCTCCTAATGATCATGAATGCGACCCATGCAATTCTGAACAGAACAAATTGCTGGGTGTGTTCACATTTGCCACAACACGGGGAAAAGGGATTGGACTGGTATAGTAATCCTCTTCCTCTAACTACTGCATGCTATGCCTCGCTCAGGGCACCATTCTTTGGATGTAGGAATGATAGTATTTCTGGGAATTTTGATGGGACTAATCTGAATGAATTTGAAAGGTGAGTATTAACACCTTTGGGATGTTCTCTCTTTGCAAATAAAAGCAAACTCAATGTTGCTTCTATTAGGCCTTCTGATAGAAACCCTAGACCTTTCCAATCACTGAATTCTTTCAAGATGGCTCCCATAGGCAACCGGGATGCCATGCCTCCTTCCTATACTATTAATCATAGCCCCAACTCTTTTTCTTTCTGTATAGAAAGGGAAGGTACTCAGCCAATGGGTATATTCAAGGGTTGTATTATCATTGCAAATCTAACCAGTGAGGACAGACCTTTGTATGTAGGAGACCCTATTTACTTTGTTTGTGGCAATGAGTCCTATCCTTGGTTACCCATAGATTGGCAGGGTACTTGCTACTGGGGTATCTTGTTACCAGGGGTATATGTGGCTACCACCATTGAACTCTCTAGAGCTTGTCCAAGGCGGGATGAGATTAGTGACACTCCTTCACAAGTCATGGGTGATGTAGCAAAATCCTTTGTGCCATTTTGGGGACAGATAATGAATTTCAAGAATATTAGAAGACTAGCAAGGGTACTGGAAAAGACCATCAATAGGACCACTGATATTCTGTACAACATGATGCTGGAACAAAAGGCAATTAGACTAGTGGCCCTCCAAAATAGGATGTGTTAGATGTCATCCTAGCTGAGCGTGGTGGGGTATGCAAATTGGTGGGATCCACCTGTTGTGTTTTCGTACCTGACTTCTCCCCTACCATATTCAAGGCAATACAAAATCTACATACCTTGAGTACTGAAGTACATGTCACCGAGGGAAACTGGAATCTTAGTGAATGGTTCTGGGATTTGCTACGATCGTGGGGTTGGAAACTCTTTGCATTCCTAATGATAGTTCTTGGTGCTTTCCTGCTTTGTTGTTGTTGTGTACAATGTCTCCCTTCCATATGTTTGATGTTAGGAGGATGTTGTGCACAAACGATAGGTACACTAGGACCAAAGGTACGTACGCCCAAGGAAACTACTAATGTTTTAGTAATGAAGGATATTACTATCAAGGAACTTATGGCGATTGATATTTCTGAAGAAAGCCATTCGGGATGTACAGACATTGAGGCGTGGGGTTTTGAATAAAGTGAATGTCTGAGTAATGCTCTTCGCTTAGGCCAAAAGGACGGTTTGTTAAACTGTATTTGTATAATACCTACTTGTTATGAATATTGGCCTAAACCCATTTGCGTTGTTGAAATGCTCTGATGCAAATCAACTTTGCCGCCATTTTAAGAACTATCCGCCATTTTGATTTGAACTCTTGCTTGTGTCCTAAAAAGGTGGACTGTGTTTTCAACTACAGCCAAGTCACATGACCTTTGAGTTGTGTCGACATTTAGGCTGACCGAGAGCAGACTGTTTGTTCTGTGCAAAGAAATCTTGTGACACGTATGAACTGCAATCCAAGTGTTGTCTGCGCTCACAAGCCTCATCCTCATCTAAACAGTGAAACAATGTAGAACAAACTCAGACCATGTGTTTTTGCTAAACTGCATTGTATCGATTCTTGAAACAAGGCTTACTGTGGATTAGAGAACCAATGTTACCATTGTATCTTCATGGACAAGCAAACTTGTTAAATCTGTTAAACAATATTGTCATATTTGTCATATGAACTGGGCACGAACCGTAGCATGTAAATTATTACCTTATAGAAGGGCTGGACAATGATTGGAGAAACGTATAAAAGAGTCCACATTTAGATGGCCAGCACTCTCACCCCTCACTGTGTCTGCTGGTACACACTGTGAGGTGTTGGGAGCCAGATAGCTATCTGTTTTGCTTTGAATTCTGTACAGAAATTAAGATACTTGTATCTTTCAACCCGTGATTGGCAAAAATTCATTTTGTGGTACTAAGCCTCGATATTTCTATGGTCTTTCAAACCAGGCCTACCCCAGTAATGTGAATGAGCTGCGCGTGCCAGGCCAAGGAGCAGGAGAGCCTCTGTGTCGTTGCTGTGGGTCTGCAGTGATGAATAAGGAAAGTAGGTATGATGCAGGGGCCTCGTTGTGGGCCTTGTTTGAATGGGCTGGCTCCGACCTCCCAGTTTCAGTGATTGGCTTTACAAGCCATGAGCAACCAATGGGAAGGGGGAGCAGGCCAGGTCAGGCAAAACAGTCAGATGGAAAATCAGGCGGCCATGATGGAAGGCACAAAAAATGGGCAAAAGGCTTCAGGAATACTGGCAAGGATTTTTAAATGACCAGAAAGGACAAGCACTGTCCTAAAGAGGAATCCTCACCGGGCACTTTCAAATGCTGGCGATTTTTAAAGCAAATTTGTTTTATAGTACCTCAGAGAAACTGTGATTCACAAAGGCAGCTAAAGTCATCAAATGGTGCATAAGAGGCATAGAGGGACAGGAAAGGGGTACACCCTTTTTAAAACCAAGTGACATAGGCTGAAGCTTTGTAGAAGCATCCTTGATTATTTGGGTCTGGTTCCCTATCTGATTCACTGTTGAACTTATGGTCCTTAATAGGTAACATGTCATGCAGTGGATGGGATGTAGAATAATTCTTACACTAAAGCATCAAACCAACCCAGGAAGACGGCAAAGACCAATATACTGTTTTATTATCAATTTTCTAAAACAGGGAGTTACAACAGACATCGCACGGTTATAGGTGATAGGACCGAAAACAAAGAGCCAACAAACAAAAGGATTGAATCAAAAGGATCGAAAGTCAAAGTTTCGCCATCTTGTAGAAAACATGTAAAAAGTAATTTGGTCGAAAAAAAAAAGGTATCGAAGGTTAAACAACATAGTACCAGAAAACTCGATCGATAAAGGGGTAAAACAATAGGTACGAACGATGAGTAAAGAACCTTGTGTAGGCATTATATACACAGGTGACAGTTGAAAACGCATGAAACTAATGAAATAATAATAAAAGACACACATTAGAGTCAGGAAACAATAATTAACGATAAATTTTGCTAATTCAGATACATGATGATTGCGAAAATTGAATATGTACAATCTCAAATGGGAGGAAATCAATTGGTGTACGAAGACTACACATATAATCGAGAAATAACACGTAAAGAATCACCGTTTTGGAAATACACCGAACATCGTAAATTAAAATGTACAGGAAGAGCAATCACAGAAGGTGAAAATATACGATGTACAGGAGAACAAAACCATATGCCTGATACTACAGCGATAATAATTAAAAAGACAATAAATTAAATTTAAAAAAATGCAGAAACAAATCGAAATGAGGTAAGTATCTCAATAGTGAACAGAACATATGGAAAAATTCCGCTGCATGTGGCGTCTCAGATGCCAAACACAAAACTACAAAAAAGAAGCATTAATAGACAAAAACAGCAGAAAGAAAACCTGCCGATGGCACCACATAACTATGTTGACATAAATGTACCTGATATTTTACAAAAAACTGAAAATGGGGAACAGTTTCTGTTTGTGACATTGGAGATTAAAGATGAAAAAATATAATTTTTTACTATTGATACTAATTTGTCACATCTAGGAATTTCAACGATATGGCACGGAGATGCAATGTTTAAGACATGTCCGGATCCCTGTCTTCAATTTTATAGCATACAATGTACAATAAGTGGCACAGTAATACCGTTAGTGTATGTGTTAATGCCAGGCAAAACCGAGGAACTATACAGATGTGTATTTGCGAAAATCAAAGAAGCAATACCAGATAAAACACTGAATACAATAGTGATGGACTTTGAACAGGGTCAACTGAAAAGCTTTCAAACAATGTACCCAAACACTCATATACAAGGATGTTTTTTTCATTTCGGACAAGTAATATGGCAAAAAATTCAAAAGCTAGGCCTACGAATAAAATACATTGAAAACAGTGATTTTCAGCACCAGATAAAGCAAATATTTGCTTTGGCATTTGTACAGGAAGACAAAGTGATTACATATTATGAAACATTGATTACCACAACATACTTCACAGTAAATGAGGATGAATTAGCTGATTTGTTAGATTATTTAGAAAACACCTGGATAGGTCAACTTACAAGAAAAGGTACAAGGAGGAGAGCCAAATATCCAGTTTCAATATGGAACTGTTACCGAGCGGTAAAGGAAAACTGGCCAAGAACAAACAATATTCAGGAGGGTTGGCACAGTAAAATAAAAAAATAATTCAATGTAAACAACCCAAATTTGTGGCATTTCCTAAAACAACTTAAAATGGAGCAAACAACACAGGAAATAAAAATCGCACAAACTATTTCACTTGAAAATACGCATGGAGCTGACTGGAATGCATGAAACAGACGGGAGCGCATGGAGCGGACTGGAATGCATGGAGCGGAGTAGAGCGCATAGAAGTGCGCGACATACATGGTTGGTTTGGAATGCATGTAACGTTTGAAAGAGCATGTAAACCATCTTATCACATCACCATGCTTACTCTCCTCTTTACCATTCAACTAGAACACAGAGATACTAGGACACCATTCGGTATAGCTGTTCTCATACCAACATCTGCCTCATACTCCACATCACTCTAACTAATCACTGCTGGTTTCACACCCCCCAGCCAGGCGTTCTCCTCAGGCCTAACGCAGCCAGAGCCAGTCTGGATAAAACCTGCCAGAACAAACACATACCCCTGATCTCTCAACCACCACACCTACCGCTATGAAGCTGCTATTACACGAATGCCAGACCAGCTGCACACATATCCGGTGCTCAGAAGCACCTTTGACTCTCTCTACTCTCTCCACTGACTTGAACTTCAGTTCCCGAGGGCGTTCAACCTACCAGTGCCTTCAGACCATACCAATGGTACATAAGGCGCTATATAAATGCAAAGGAACATAACATAACATAACATAACATAACATAACGTAAACAGAAAACAAAATACAGAGACTATAAAGAGAGAATAACGATTATAGTAAAAAATTTCGAGTTAATGGAATCAATGAACTATTTAGAAGCGTTATCTTATAACTGGAGGAAATATTAAAATGAATAAGTAAAAACTCACCCAAATCACCGAATCTGCAATCCAAAAAAGTACCAAAATCTAAGAAATCCATAAGGAACCGACCCAAGAAATCAGAAATCCATAATCCGAATTCAAAATCCATCCAAGAGTAGAAATAAAAACCATTCCAGAAAAAAAACATAAAAAAAGGAAATCCATGCAGAAACATCCGAGTGATCAGGAATCGATAATCCAAATGAAACATCCATCCAGGCGTAGAAAAAATCCATTCCACGATAAGAAAACGTCCAAAAAGCCACATCCGTAGAAAATAAAATGCTCCAACATGAAAAAAAAACAAATCCATAAAAAAATCGAGAGCGCATACGCATAGGAACCCGACCAAACAAAAAGAACTCGCAAAAGGGCGACCACGCATGAATGTGTAAACTTGGGACGTCATACGGTGGACGCTGGACTAGAAACATAAACAAAACTTGAATAACTGAATAACTAATCCAATAGCTCCATCTACAGTTTGAAAAGTATAACAGTTTGAAAAAGTTAGAAAAAGTTATAATGTTTAATATATATATATTTATAAAAATTGCAAATATTATTATTACAGTTTATATTCATATATGTTATTTTTACAGTTTATAATCATTATAATCATTTATACATACAAATATAGTAAATACATTAGAAATCATTATTAAAAGAAAATCATTATTACAAAAACCAATGAGTGTCTGTATTATTAAATTATTATTAATAGATATATTGTTCGAAAATGATTCTCACAAATGACTATTCGAAACTAAGGTTATTAGAACAAATGTATCCTCAACTATTGTATTCAATCCTTTTGTTTTTCGAATTAATGACTGGACACCACATCGCACAGCATCTCTCAATGCATATCACATAAACACAGTTTTTAATATTAAATATTCATCATAAGCGACATCATACTACGTGGCAAATAAGAAAAACCTACGGGGGGTTTTGGAAGGCACATGGGGAACATCTAAGTATACTTTCTATACGGGGTCGGGTTGTGATAGGACATCTGCTATCAGGAGGACAACTTAATCCTGCCTCTAGTGCAAGTCATCCTCAACACTTATTAAGTACACATAATACTATTGACTCTTAAACTATAAGGCCCTTAGTTACATGGCCTTCTACAATTGGTTGGCACACTCGTGCCAGGTGTGGAACATTTGGTTCACTTAGCAGCACGTAAGCTCAGGCCCAGGTGTCAAGAGGTGGACTTCACTGTACCTCCCCACCCAATTAGCCCAACGTCTCTCATCACCCATATCTTCTGCCATGAAGATTATCTTTGAAATTGGCCTTGCAAAGTAACCTCGTCTCTGGGAATATAAGGGAGTGAGAGCACACTCTTATCATAGTTCTAGAACTGAATGCCCAATTCTATTTTCATCCTCGGCTCACATGACAGGAGACCGTACTTCGACCTGGTTTGCAGCTTTTAATAGTCTTGAATGAAAAAAAGCTTGGCACTCATGGTGTTCTTTCTTGCACCTTGATAGGGAGCGTTTCAGCTTCTAACGTTTGCTGCCTTTAAGAATAGATAACCGGTTTTGGGTTGCTCCAACTTTGATATCAAGCCAAATAGCCTCATCATCCAAGTCGGCAATCTCAGCTTAAGCCTTTGCTGCGACACAGCTCTCGATCTTTCTTTCCCCGTGGGTTTGAACTTACTAAAGTTTATGACACTGATGTCCAGTTGCTATATAATGGCAGCTCTGCCTGCAGTCTATTCACTACATACAGCCAGCTTCTATGATCACTTAGTCTACTTGCGTTGCTGCATCTGTACATTAATCGAAAGACTTGCATTTTCTGCAATGTATCACACACATGCAATCTTCTTTCCGGATATGGACCCTTACGCGGTTCCTCATTTCGTAATCGGTTTCTATAGGGTCCATATATCTTCTTCTTCAGCCAATCTTCTTAGTGCGTCATGCTCACTTCTTGTAACATCACCAGCTTCTCTTTCTCTCATTTCCATATTCCTTCGGGGACCTCTTACAAGAGATTGTCATCTCTTCGGGCATACATATTATATGCTCTTCTCCAGGGATACCTTTTCTCGAACACTCATCACGGTGCGGTCACAACTACTGGTGTCAAGCATGGTGCAGTTTCAGGCTTTCAACATACAGGTAGAGGGGGGTGGGACTTCCTGCAGAGGCATTCGGCTGCTCCTCTACACTCACGCTTTGGTTGATTCATCGACCACCCCTTAATTAATCTCCATATCTTGGTATCTTTTCTTGAAGAAGTGCTTCTTTGGAGACCAAAATTTCATTACTCATTTCAGGGATCCTGCTGATCCACACTCCAGATCATGTAGCTGCACTGCCCATTCGGATTGCAATAGACCCATTATCCCATATACTTCTTGTGGTTCCTTGGATACAGGAAATTCGTTCCTTTAGGTGCTACAATGCTGGCCTTCACATATTTTCTGATTTCTTCATCCATCAGATCCTTGGGTCCAAACCCTGATTCAACATTGATCATGAACTTCATTCCTTCTGCTTTCATGGCTGTCTTTTTGCACTGTGTAATTATTATCCTTATCACATAGAATCCAAACATCACCATCACTAACACTGCTCCAAGAAACTTGAAGATATTTGCCATCCACTGTGGAACCCATGAGAAGATAGATGCAAACCTCTTTCTCGTCTTCCATCTTGTTATACAGGTTCGTCAGCAACGTTATGGCCTGTGTCAAGGTCCCATTCTCGTCATCTTGAGAAAGTACGAACGTGCAACATGATGGTCTGATTCTGGCGCAAACTCCTCCTTCCATTGCAGTAATCATATCAAGGACATATCTGTTCTGAATGGACATTAGCTGCATGGCTCTCAATTCTTCCTTGATGGCATTGAATCCTTTTATGGTAGTGTTGATTGTCTGAAAAAGCTCCCATCTGGTAATTTGCAACCATTTAGCATTGCCCATCATCTGGATCCCAGACATTAAGATAGTTGTAAATATTGAAGCAGTCTTGCTGAACAGCCTATGCTCATACGGATAGCCTCATATGCGTCTATTGACTTAGCTTGGAAATAGTTATTTATTGGTTCGATTGAGAAATTCAAGCAATCTTCTCCTTCTCAAATGGGCATCTGCTTTCAGAAATTCTCCAATGTTCAGGTCACTCTGACGAATCACTAATGCTGGAACATGGATAGCACCAAAGAACACATCCCTCCCCAGTCCTTGGGCAAATTCATGTAGGCTCTGGACCCACATGCCCAATAATGATCCATCTGGTCTGCTGTCCCTTCCTTCATGCCTGGTATTCGGCCACACTGGAGATTCTCTCCAACTTTCCTTGTACCATTATTTCTGAAACATAAGGATGCACTCTTCAGGGGTAGTATCTGCAATGGTCCTCCTTTATCGTTGACCCATGTCAACAATCTTGCCATTTTTGGCCATTGATCTTTGCATTCTTTTTCTGAATTTTCCACAATTTCTTCCCACTGTCCGGTTAATGCTGCTGCTTTGCACACAACCAGTCCATCAGCTCATCCTTCATGAGTGAGCACTGTTTCTTTGATTTATAGTTGACCCCTTTCCCAGCATTCTTGTTTTTCCTTCCCATTCTTATCTTTGCATTGCAGAATCTTGTTTTCTTCAATCTTGATTCCTGCTTCATTTATTCCAGGCAGTTCATATTTTATTATTTGCTTTGTTTCTGGCTTCTCTCTTGTCTTTAAATCTTGCACATATTGGTCTTCTCTTTGAGATGTTTCTTTATTCATCCACAGTATGGATGCTGTTCTACCTTGGAACTGTCCTCTTGTCAGGCAAAGCATGAGATGTGTCGGGCAATGTGCTTTTTTCACTGATACTTCTGTTGCTATGAACATTTTAAAGGTTTCCAAAGCATAATGTATCAGGGAACCCACGTAGCAACTCTCCTTAGACGTATTCTCTCCCACCTTTTTCATGTGCTGATACTACGGTGCAGTATTATCTAGATATGTGTTTATCCCTTCAATATTTCCCTCTACACGTCTGCTTCGTCTCCCTAACAAAATGGTTTCAGCCCATGGAAACACCTCTAAAGCAGCTTGAAAACAGGGAGACATCACAAAGGGTTTTGTCTAACAGGTAATGGGCAAATCAACAATAGTTCCTTTAGTGGAGGGAACTATAAAGGTTTCTGTCTCTGCAGAAATACTAGTGACTGTGAAACGTGAGGAACAGAAAGATGAAGAGTGTGGTTCTGAAGGAATACATGATACACCAAAACATGAGTAACCACCTTTTGTGACATTTCACCACTTTTTGTTAATCTTCTAGAACCACATCAGCTTCTATATTCCTCATGTTGATGTACTTTATCAAACTGATTTGTATTCTCGCAGTTGCAATGTTTATTCAATTATTGCAATTAACAACCTTCTAATCACTGGGCCATTTTTAGGATCCTGTAAAAAAGTGAGACTATAAACATCTCTCCTAACAAGAGCAGGATAAGCTTGGCATATAAACACAAAAACAGCAACCACAATTTGAGACACGTCACTATCGGTCAACACCATGGGATCCAAATAATTAGAACAGGTATGTACCAAAAAATGAGTCTGGACACTGTTCACATTTCCAGTTCAGAATTAGAAATGGACATTTAGGCATAATGTTGATTCATTATCACAATTCAAAAGTTCATTTTCCAAAGGATTCCTAAGGCTCCCAGCAAGGGATTGCACTCCTGCTATAATACCCATAAGGAGTGTCTGATTGAGCCCTAGTCCAAATGCTAAGTCTGCATCATCAGCTGGTCATTTTATCATCCTTCTTCCTTCTCTTCGCTCAAGTCTGCACATGCTGATTCTTCTTCTTGCCTTGCATCTGGATCGGCAACAGTGGGAGGTACGGTCTTGCCTTTGTACGGTTTTATGTCATTTAAAGAGGCCAAGCTCGCCTGCCTTGGACTTTTACTGCTTACAGGGTTATGTTTTCAACGATAAAGGGGCCATGGAACCGTGGCTCGTACCACTTTCGGGTGAAATTTATGATCAGAACGGTGTCACCAATAAACAGTTTAGGTGTCGATAATAGTTCATTTGATCCAGTTGCTGAATGGTCTTCATCTGTGTTCTTAGACCGACCCCCCTGGTGCTTGAGTTGATCTGAAATGAGATTAATGCTAGATGTCATACATGTCAAATATTCATTTAATTCATTTCCTAACAGTTTTTTTTGTACTCTGGGCATCACTTCTACTCCTCGATGGAGGTGTGAGAGGCGTTCCCATTCACCTCCCTGTTACTAGTTCATGTGGGGTGAGGTGGCGGTCTGAACAAGGCTGATCCCGTAGGGAATATAAAGCTAAGGGCAGGCAATATAGCCATCCCTTCTTCAGAGTCAGTTTTATCTTGGCTATCCTTTCTTTAAGGAGGCGGGCGAGTCTCTCACATATCCCGTTCACTTGCAGGTGATATGCAGAAGAATACCTATGCTTAATATTGAATAATAGTCCTATCTGTTCAAATACTTCATTAACAAAATGTGGCCCATTATCGGATCTCAGCACTTCACACACTCCTTATCTCGGAAAGACTTTGCATACTAAAAGCCTTGTTGTGCAAGTGGCATCAGGGTGTCTACATGGACCTGCCTCTATCCACCTGGAGAAGGGACACACAACCACTATCAGCTACCTGTATCCATTTCATACTTGCAGCATATCAACATAATCAATATGTAAATGCTGAAAAGGACCATTTGGTCGAGAAATTACTCCTCTAATCATTCTCAGTGTATGCCCAGCAGTAAACTTCTGACATACGATGCAATTTACTATATAACATGCAACGTGTTCTAAAAAATTTGGAATGAACCAATCTTCCGCAATCGTTGCAGCAAGACTTTCCTAGATACATGTGCAGGTTAGTGCAGCTGCTCAAGTGTGACCTTTAATAACGCTACTGAGGGTTTGTAGCGCTATATAAAAGCCTAATTATTATTATTATTATTATTATTATTATTATTATTATTATTATTATTAATGGCTTTCCAGTGCTATCCTGTCAACATAATGCTTCTGTGGGGGTTAAATAACACCCCCTTGAAATCCATAATTCCTGCTCTTCTTGTGGTGCACTTCCTTGAATCTCCATTAATTGAGTCATTGGTATTCTATTAAACCCTTCTTGCAACACCATAGCTGTGACTACTTTTTCTTTTACATTTGGTTTATCAAAGCTTGAAATATCTGGAAACGATGCAACTCTTTTGGCTTCTGCAACTGCGGCTTCATTCCCGCAAGAAATAAAGTCTGTTTGCCTGGTGTGAGCTGCGCACTTAACAACCGCTAGGGCTACTGGGAGTTGTAGTGCTTTAATAAGCCTGTCCAATAAGGATGTGTGCTGCACTGGAGTGCCATCTGCACAGAGGTAGACCCTCCTTTTCCAACATGCTAGCCCTGTGTGTACGGTTGATGTCACATAGGCGGAGTCACTGTACACTGTTACTTCCTGCCCTTCGTGTTTTTCAAGTGCGACAATAAGCACCACTAATTCCGCTGCTTGCGCTGAAAAGTGAGACTAACCTTGCACTTGCTACGAATTAAAATTCTCCATTCAATCTGTGCCTTATTACCACTGCGACAGAATGCCTTTCCCCACTAGTCTGATCAATTTTTGAAGAACCATCAATAAAGAGAATTTCTACTCATAACAAAGCATTTTCTTTAACACCCGGTATATCATCATCAAACTCAACATAATTAGCAGAGTCGTATACATTATCACCATCAGCTACTGGCTTAGCTACAAACGTGGCAGGATTCACTATTTTACACCTGACAATTTTAATCGTTGGGTTTGAAATCATTACTTTGCAGGCAGAAGCTCTTTGGGATGTCAATGTGCCTTTGGGTTTCTCTAAAATAGCAAACAGGGCATCCTCCAGAAACAGAGTGATATACCAGCCCATCACACTACTTGTAGACTTCTCAATTGCGAACATGGCAGCTGCCAATGACTATTTGCAAGGACTGTGTCCTTTCATAACTGGGTCTAAATTCCCACTATAATATGCTAAAGGATTTTACCCCAATGTGGTCCTCTGTGTAAGCACTGCTGTCATGACTGTCCCATTCGTACGCGAGAATAAGTATAATTTCTCAGCATAATTGGCGATTCCCAAAACGGGAGCTGTGCAAATTGCTTTCTTCAACTCCTCAAACTCTTCCTCCATTTCTTCAGTCCATTCTATTGCAGCTCTGTCCGCCTGTGCTTTCTTTAAAGCCTGCAAAAGGGGTATAAACTGTAATCAAACACCCAAGCTCTAACATAATTACATGGTCCCAAAAACTGTTGCACCTATTCTACAATGTGCAGTTTCACAGTTTTAATAATCTCCTCAGCTCTTTCAGGTGTCACCTTCTTTCCCTCATGTGAAATCGACTGTCCTATCTATAACGTCTCTTCTTTGCAATACTGCAGCTTTTCTTTGTCTACCTTATATCCCTTGTCTGCTAGGATAGTCATCAACTGAATTGAGTCTTTTCTGCACTAATCTTCTGTTGTGCTACAAATTAAAATGTCATCTACGTACTGTATCACCATACTTTTCAAATCAACATTGCCTAAGTACATCTGTAGGACTGTTAAAGATCGATGGAGACTCACAGTACCCTTGAGGCAGAGATGTCTTTATAGGAGGGCAAAAGGGGCATGTGCCGCAGGTCCCCACTTTGAAGTGGGGGGGGGGTCTCCACATAGCTGACTGATACAAAGACCTCAGTTGCCATTATTAACTGTAAATAGCAAATGTCAATATATTTTGTGACGCATTGTAGAGGCTCCCAACCTACTGCCTGGTTGTTATTGACAAGTACATTCTGCTCTGATCAATTAATCCTATAATGCTTTCTGTGTTCATTCTGGCATACATAGTTTGTGCGTTCACCACTCACCGCTCCTGTAGCCTTATCACCTTTCTATGAGGAATATATTGATCAAGTGCAATCACCAAAGATGAAATTATAAATCTGAATGCTGCTAAGGTTCCGAAAATAGCTCAGTGTGCTAAGCATTTGTTACATAGATTTGTATTCATATGCCACGTGACAGTACCAAACACCAATAGGTCTGACTGAGCCTTTCCTACATCTGAAGCCTTTTGTATAGGTTGGTGAATGTAAAATGTGTTGTGCTACAAAACAACCATCCTGAAATACATTGTGGTAGCTTCAAAAACGAACACAGCCTCAGTATGAGGAAAGTCTAGAATTGGATTCCTCTAGAGAGGGGTTGTAAAACCTGGCCAGAAACCTGCAATGATGAGCATGAAGGGTTTGCTGGTGATTAGGTAGCCATTCAAGACTGTGGAACCAAAGTGTATCCTGCCTTTGCCAGCAGACAACACAGTGATCTTGGAATCATTATCTAATACCACTGTATAGTACTTTAAAGTCTTCCATGAAAAGGCTTGCCTTCGACTTGCTGCTGGCATTATTTAGCCCATTGCCTGACCTTTATTTTTATACAGGCCATTTGGGTAGAAGGGGTCCTAGACAGAAGAGAGTGTACCAAATATACCCATATCATTGTGTTTATATACATTGTCGTGTTGGGTTTTGTCATTTCTATACTTTCCAAGTCAGTTCTACAAAATGGGATTATTTTAGTCCATGAAAGTCAAACATTCAAAACCTTGCTCTAAAATAGGAAATGGGAAACAAAATGGAAAAGTAAAGAAATTGCAGACTGGGTTCAAATTCCAGCTTGAGAAATGAATCAATGTGTGTGATCCTGGGCAACTCATTTAATCTCATATTGCCTAACATGTCAAAAATGCCCGTCCCTAAACATTTTTAAATGATCAGCCCCGAAGAGTTTTTTTCTCAAGATGTGCTCTTCAAAACAGTCCCAGTCTTGGTTTAACTGTGTACAGTTTTACTTCATATGTAATGATAGTGACCATTGATATATGTATTGCACGCCACAGCCATGTGTTTCTTACTCTCTAATGGCAACACAACTTAAAAACCATAGCCCTCTTCTTATCTAAGTCTATGTCCAGAAGTCAAGAAACATGTGCCTTCCTTGTAGATTCTAATCTGTGTCTGCTATCTATTCTATTGTATGTGAGCCTTTCGCGTTGCTTCCGGTTGGTCTGCTGTATCCATGCTTGAGGACTTTTACATTCTATGAGGCCGCTAATATGCGCCCTATGTCTAGTCTGTGGTATGTACACCTTTTTCATATGCCCACTAATCTGTGTCCTGCATTTATATTTGAGCCTATAAACCTTCTTTGTGGGTTCTAGTGTAAAAATGGCTCTAATACCATCATCTTAGACTGCGAATGTTGCCCTTGAAATGCCACTTGTTTTTTATTCTGATTTATGCAAAGATGAAGAAGGTAAGGTGACTGAAAGGGAGTACTATACTTTTAATAGAAACGCGGCAGCATACCAAGTTATTGGATGAGAGCACAACATGGGGGGTGCAACCCGATGTTCTGGATTCCACAACTTCTTTGGTTCTAAAGAGGGGGGCCCCAAATGTGTCTGTGCTCCAGGCCCCGAAATTGCTTAAGATGGCCCTGCCTTAAGGCAAACAAGTATGTTTTAGTCGAGTTTGACGGAATGTATATGAAGTCAAGTCTTGTGAGTCCTTGTGCAATGGGATTGAGAAAAAAGCATTTTCTCAATCACCATGAAATATCGAGCTTCCACTGGGATACTGCATAGTATCATCACTTGGTTAGGAACTAAAGGAAACTCTGCATCTACAATCTGGTTAATCAGTCTCATATCTTGTATACATCTCCACAACCCTCCTTTCCATTTTTTTATAGGATATACCGCAGTATTACACAATGATTCTGATGGTACCAGAAAACCTTGTTTCATCAGTGCTGAAATGGTCTTAAATATACCCTCATCAGCCTCACAAGACATGGGGTACTGTCTTGCTCGAGGTAAAATGGCTCCTGGCTTCACCTTTATTTTGACTTCCCCCTATCCCCTTTAACAGTCCTACATCATAAAGACCTGTAGTCCATAAAATGCTTGGCACCTTGTCTAAGTCTTCCTAAATAAATGCTGGACGCTGTTGCATTATTGCCATTCACGGTGGGATCTCCCTTTTCTCTATTCTTATCAAGTATGGAATGCTTGTAAAGAACACCACTTCATCATCTGCTGGGTCTTCTTTAAACATGTCATTATCAGTAATGTCAGTCAGTATGTACCCTTCTTCGAGATCTATCACTGTCCTCCATGGTCTACCCTCATCATCCGTTCTTTCAAGCATCACCATTTCCCTTTGTACTATGGCTGCTTCTAATTCTATAGGGATAGTCTGTCCCCCCTCTTCGTCCATAGGTATCTGTGGTCTAAACAACAATTTGTCAGGTATCCTCACAGTCTTTTCCGCTAGGCCAGGTAGCCATGTTAGTAAAATGTTCACCCCATACAAGAAAACATCTGGGACTACTGGAACGCATCGCAGAGCCACTTGCCCTGTGAACATTCACCTGCATTTAAATAGTGTATTCCAGGAGTGGAACACACTATTCCTTCCTCACTAAATTAAATCATCATGTTAAACTTTGTCATCAAATCTCTTTCCAAAATGTTAACTGGTGTCTGTCGTGAATATAACAATGGAACAGACATGTTCAACTCTCCTATAAAACTGTCAAGTCATCAGTAAAAGGAGCTTGACTTGTAGCTTCAGAGCACCCTTGAGCATTCATGGCAATTCCCGACATTGGATATTTTCCTTCTCGTATACATGAACGAGTAGCCCCAGTGTAACTAGAAATGAAAAAGAATTGCCTCCTATCGTCACATCGACCCTAGGTTCCTCTTGGGGGTCTGGTGTTACTGATAGTACCAAACGCATCAAGTCACCCTGTGAGCTGTCCTATTGTGGGTGCATGCATACCCCTGTTCCTCTGAAAGGATTTCCTCCCACTACAGTGGCACCTCCTATTCTGGGTGTCAGTAGTTGTCCTGTGTTTGCATATTGTTGTGTCTGCATGTGAGCGTGTTGCGACTGCCCTTGCAGTGGATTCATTTGTACTTGCTCTGGTTGCTGTGTCTGTTGCATTCACTCTGTTTGCATCTGATACCCTGTCTGATCTTGGGCAAACCCCTCTCTAGTTTGTGTGCTATATGGTGGAGGATAAACTGTCCCCCTCTTGTGAATTGTCCATTCTGTACATTCCCTTGGCTCCCACACACGCGCGCAGTGTGTCCAGTCATCCCGCAAGTCCAACATACAGGAGGTGCTTGTCTAACAAGTCCTCCTTGGTTAAATACTCCCTGTGCATTTTGATTCTCATTCTGCGCATTCTGAAACCCACCTTGATTGTTTTGGAATCCACCTCGTCCTCTATAGCCCATACCTCTGCCTCGTGGCATGAACCCATTCCCTCCCTGGTCCATCGGGCACTGATTATTCACCTGCGATACACCCACTGTTTGCTGCATCCCCAATCCCTCTCCGCTTTGTGAGGTATCCTCGAAGAACAGATAGGCTCTTAGGAGAAGTGCCTGAAGAAGTGTGAAATGGTGAAGGCAAGAGCCTGGTGATGTCACATGGAGCAGTAATGACGCACCAAGAAGAGATGCCGAAGAAGAAAGTATATAGACCTTATAGATTCAGATGACGAAGTGAAGAATTGAGTGACATTTCATGTGTGGAATGAATATTGCACGTACAAAAAGCACTGAAGAAAATGCAAACCGTTTTAACAAATGTACAGATGCTGAAACTGTCACGCTCACCTGGTAGCACCTTTGTTTTGTGTGCATTGAGCTCTCCGTCCTGCGTCTCTGTGCAGGGGCACGTGATGGATGCAGGCGTTCCGAGGACCTACTTGCTTCACTGGTCCATGTGCCCTTGAGTCGGGTCCAGACAGGCTGTGACTCGGACTCTGATTATTGTGTTCAGGTAAGTCTTTCAGTCTCTGTTCTGTCTCTTTTCTTCCCTTTGCTCTCTGTGTCTTCTCAGTGTTGCTTTTTCCACTACGTTGTTTAATAAAGTCTCTTTCTATCTCCACAGGGATGGTTGCGATTACGGAGCCGCAGCGCCGGATGAGAGAAGACTATGGTAAGTTGCTGAGCGTAGAGCGTGGCGCTGTTTATTTAGAGTTAGTTGCTAACCTGTATTCTTTTCTCTTCTTCATGCAGGTTGCAGCGGTGATGTTCCAGAGTGATTATTGATCGAAGTACTGCTTACCCAGGTAAATGTTTTATTAATGTTATGCTTGTTTCTTCTTCACCCTTACAGGTGGCGATGTAATCCGGAGATGGGACGAGGCAAGCGGAGCGCAGAGGGATGTCGGGATCCGCCGCATGCCCAGGTAAGGGTTATTGTTAATGCTGTCCTTGTTTCCTTGCCTTTACAGGTTGCAGTGAATCCGGAGATGTGCGAGGCCAAAGAGCGCTGAATGTATTCAGGATCTGCTACTCACAGGTATGTGTGTTTCTTGGTAATGCTGTTCTTGTTCTTCCAGGTTGCCGGTGGATTTCGGATCGATGCTTCAGGATCGGGCCCCCGGGAGAAGCAGATGAGCTGGAGCTGGACACGATGAGCGTTACGCTGCAGGAGTGCAGAATAACGTGAAGCGTGAATTCTAGTTTGGGCGTGGCGCAGTAGAAGAAAACAGCTGACAACGAAGGAAGAATCGAGAAGGCTTGTCTGGCCCAGCGTCAAGGGTTGAGGCAGCCAAGAAACTGGTTATCTATTCGAGAAGATACAATGAAAGTCAGAAGCAAAGGCGATCTCCTGTTAAGGTGCAATGGAAAAACACTGTGTTCCAGGTTTTATTCATTTAATGCTGTTAAATACAAAAAAAAGAGCTCAAACACGGTCTCCTGGCACATGGTGTAGATGGAAATAGACTTTGGGCAAGCTACATCGAGACTGAAGATAAGACTGTGCTCACACTCCCTTCTATTCTCAGGCATAGTTATACTTTACAAGGCCGAGTTCAAAGATAATTCGAATGGCATACAGCAGAAGTGATGATGGATGATGAGTTCATTGGGTTGGAAGGCCTGATCAAGTCCACCCACAAGCACCTGGGGTACCAGCTTGCGTGCTGCTAGCAAATGGAATATTCCAGAAGGGTACAAGCGTGCCAACTAATTGTAGAGGGCCATGTAGCAAGAAGCCCTGTAGTTTGAAAGCCAATGAAACATTGTGCATTGGATGACAGTGAAGATGACTTGCACTAGGGGTGGGCATAAGTTGTCCACCTGATGTTAGAGATCCAATCATAATCCTATCCCCCATAGAAAGTATACCTAGATGTTCCCCGTAGACCAACCTCGATCCCAGCTAGGTTGTCTTACTTTGGCACATAGTATGACGTCAATGATGATGTGTTTTTGCTATAAATGGGTGTTTTTTCATGCAATACGTTGAGAATGCTTGTGCAACGTCTGATGATGTCCGCTGTACTCCCTGTTTTAGACAAATGCCAATAAAACAACTAAGTTTTGCCAACTTCATGAGTCAGTCTTATTACTGTTGCCAGAGTAAATTCTGCATCCCCCATCCATCTAATAAATCGCTACCTCACTTAAAAGGCCTACGGGTTCAGCTTGTCAATACCGCCCCTTCTATGGCATATTTTGCCAATTTCTTCTGAAACAATTTGGCTTCCTCAATTTTCCTAGCCTCAACTTGTTTCTTGTTTTTCTCCTGCAATAGCTGACAGTGATGCACTATTGTCAGCTGTATTTCAGCCCATGGTTTGGCTTCCATTTCCACCTGTTTCTTCATTTGCCTCTGTACTTACTCGGGCAACCCCCGACATAAAATGTGTTAAAATAATGCCACTGTTTTTTCCCACGGCTCACGCATTTCAAGTTGCCAATGCTATTGAATATCCTGAATGTAAGCAATAGGGTCTTCATCTTCTTTCATCTTACATGTCATAATTGCACCCATATCTGATGTGTAAGGATACTGCACCCTGAGAGCCCTCCATACTTCTGCTCTGCAATTATTAAACAGCGCTCCGTCATGCGCTGTGTTTTGTACTGTCACATCTGCATATCCTGCTCTCCTCAGCTCTCACTCCAAGAATGGCTGCCAAGAGACCCTTAATGTCCCCTATGGCCAATGTGTTTCCTCTTGTCATATTCTCTAAGTCGTATATCCATTTCCCAGCACCCGACCTCAAACTCTGGAGCTTGCACCTTAAATTATCCTTGTCCATCTGTGGCCATGGAATATACTGCAGTCTTGCTCCCCCTTTTTCCAAAAAGGGAAACTGTGTACACCCTAACCCTCAGTCGGCTCCCATCGTCTGTCTATCCATGGCAGGGACAACCAGTCTCCTCGCTGGTAACGATCTTAACCTGCTCACATATGGCAGTGATTCTCCCTTCTCACTACACGATCGTCCTCAGAGACGTTCTGGATACAGTAGGGGATCTGGCATCCTGTCCTTAGGTTGTTCCAGATCTGACCATCTTACTTCCTTGTCTGTCTGCAGGACTTCTCCAGGGATGCATGTGCTCCTCCCTCCTGCCTCAAGAAAGAATGCTCTATCTTCGTCTGACATCGCTTGTCCGCAAGAAATATGACTGTCCTCCACATCACCCTGGTCTACCTTCAGTATACTTAAGGACAAGGCTCTATGCTTAAGACTAAACAGATTTTCTTCTTAGTTTTGTGGTTGAAATGCTGGGGACACAACTCCTTTCCCTCAACTTTCATAGCTGCTATCTCCCTTCAATTCCTGATAGGCCTTATCAATCCTATCTCCTATGCTTCCTATATCAAAGCCTTCTTCTAATTCTACTATAGATGCCCCTGAAATGTCTTCCATTAACAGATGGAACTCTTCTCTTCTGTCTGTCCCAACGTATTGCTGGACTCTGCCCTACTGGCTCCCTTCAAACAAGGCTAGATTCAGACTCCCGCTGCCTCCTTCTTTGTTCTATCTCTTCATCTAACTACCTTTGTTTTCTTGCTTCTCGTTTAACTCTATCTTCCTCCTGTTTTTGTTCTTCTCTTCTTACTCCTGCTCTTTTTTTCCTCTTCTTCTCTTCGCCTCTGTATCCTTCTATTCCTCAATCTTTGCACTTCTTCTTGATATGATATGATATTTTATTTATATTGCGCCCATACACAAGTGTTTCAGGGCGCGATAAGGCAAGGGAGGGAACAAGGGAGGGCAAAACAACGATCTTACTATGCCCAGTGACAATGAGAAGGTGCAAGTGGAGGGGAGAGGGAAGGGGGAAAGTGCAAGGGGCAGGAGAGGAGGGAAAAGTGCTAAACACATCAACAAAAATAGCAGCAGGTAGTGTGGCCAGCAGGTGGCAAGTGAAAGAATTAAGTGCAGACAACAAGTCTCTGATAAGTGAGGGCGAGGGGACTGTAGGGATGCAGATACAGACACAAGTGCAAGGGTTGCCAGGAGGAAGTGCGGGTATGCAGCTGGGTGGGCAAGGAACTGGGCCCGAAATGAGGGTAGCCAAGTGTCCAGTGCAAAACAGACAGATCAGCAGGGGAGAGGAAGAGAGAATGCAGAAGCAAAGAGGAAGGTCTTGAGGTGCTTCCGGAACTGAAGATGTTTCTCCTCGAGTTTCAGAGAGGCAGGGAGGCTGTTCCAGAGGGAGTCCCCAGCCAGAGAAAGAGATGTACCACCAACTCATTGCTTGGAGAAGCGACGGACCCTGAGGGAGTTGGAGGTACAGGAGCGAAGAGCACAAGTAGGAATATATTTCCAAAGGGAGAGTTGAAGTTGTTGCGGACCCAGGCCCCAGAAGGCCTTGTGGACAATGCAGAGGGTCTTGAAATTAATCCTTGCAGCCACTGGACGTCAATGAAGAGATGTCAAGGCTGGAGAGATACGATCCCTGGGCTTGAGGCCAAGGACAAGTCTCGCAATCCTGTTCTGGATAAGTTGAAGAGGGTGGAAAGTAGTGTAAGGCAGATTTAGAAAGAGGCTGTTCCAATCATCCATCCTAGAGAGAACCAAACCTCTAGAGGCCATGAACTTCTGGGGTAAGGATAGGAAAGGAAGAATACCCCTGGGGAGGTGCAGTTGGTAGTTTGACTTTTTAGAGACGTGAGAGATGTGTGGAGAAAAGGAAAGCATGTAGTTGAAGATGACCCAGAGGTTCTTAGCCTCACAGGTGGGAGCAGGAAGAGGGCCATGGGAGGCCAGCCAGAGAGTGACAGGAAAGGAAGGTGCAGGGGTGCAGATAAGCAGGATCTCTATCTTACTTGCATTGAGGCAAACGTTGTTGGTGGCACACCATTCCTGGATGGCGGACAGATAGTCAGAGATGAGAGAGGGAGAAGAGATGGCTGAGGGGAGCCTGAAAACAAGCTGTGTGTCATTCTCATTGCACTGAAAGTTGGAGCAGAGAGCTTCTTCCTCCACACTTTTTCTTTCCAATCTATTTCTTTCTTCTATCACTCTCTTCCTATTATCATATTTTCTTTGCTCCTCTTCCCTTTCTTCCTTTTTCTCATGCTTCTCTGGATACATCTGTTCACGCCTTTCTTTGCTCTTTCTTCTATGCTCATCTTCCTTCAATCTCTTTTCTCGTTCCCTGTCCTTTCTATCCTGTTCGTCTTTATCTTCTCTTTGCCTTACTTCCTCAATGCTTTTCCCATCCATTCGTTCTGCACGAGCGTTACCTCGTCAGCTTTATCCTTTTCCCCTTTCCATCTCTTGATCTCTCTTTCTATTTCTGCTAATTCGATCATTCACTCTTTTCTTCACTGTCTTGCATAGTCCTAAAGATCTCCTCTCTTCTCTTATTCTCCTCTGCACTATCATCACTGCTATAAGCCGGCGGTTCCTGTATCGGATTACTATACTCTGCCGCAGCTTTCATTTCCTTTAATGGATACAACCCTACTTCTTCAGTATTAGCACCTTTCACTTCAGGCGAGATAAGGGGATTTGCGGGCCGGACACCTTCCTCCTTGCACTGGCTAAGCACCCACTCCTCGAGTGGTGGATCTTCTCTTTCTTCCTGGTACATTTTCCAAAGCTCTAAAATTGCTAATCTTTTCTCTAATGTCTTCCCCTTGTACACAGAGTGCAAGTATGTGGTCATGTGTTGCAATACCGCTTTTGACAGCGATCCCCCTTGTGGCCACGGCATGCACATTTTATCTGCTGTGCCTTTCACCAACTCTGCACTATACTGTTTGAGCTTGGGCATGTGTCTTGGCAGTGTCTTACATACACGCATCAGAGGAGTGTCTCCCATTGTGACGAGCCTCAATTGACTATCAAAACTTACCAGATTTTATAAATGGCTTTCACCGCTTTGCAATACTTTTTTAAAAAACAATAACTATGAGTGCACCCCAACAAATGCACCTGAAGCCTCTAGTCTCTCTATTAGCTATCTCTGCCTTTGTATTGGTACTAACCGCTCCACTAAAGTATCTACTTTTAGCTTCTCAATTCTTCTCAACAATAATTGCACAGCTTCTACTGCCTTCTCAATATTTCTACTTAAACAGACAAACAAGACAAACTAGACGACTTTACACATATACTAAAAAAATACCCTGTGATCACCATTTATTCTCCTCGCCTCTAATCAATTACTCTGTCACAGAGTTTAAATGATCTCCTTATGTGAACCTGTTCACACGTAGCCTAGTGACTCCTATTGGAGTGTGAGACAACTTCTTCTGGCACCCCCTTACAATATTTCCTGTTACTTTAAAGTTACCACGACTTTTTCCCCTTAATTTGCCATTCTCCTTAGTCTACTCATCATTCGTCTGTCACTCGGCTCAAGGCCTTCGGTATCATCTCCTCCTCCAACCGACCACTTTTGCCTTCTGTCCACAGAGCGCCCGTGGAAACCAGGTAGGGATTTCATCAAAGAGAGACCCTCCCCACCGTCTCGGTGTTCTTGCAAGATTTCTATTTGGCCGCTCTCCATAGGAAACCATGCGATCTTCCAGCTAAATTGCGGATGATGTCAGATTGTCCAAAAATCTGGAGGTAACTGGTCAATGGGTCTGAACCATCCGACATTGCTACCACGTGAATCTGTGGTCCTTAATAGGTAACATCTCATGTAGTGGATGGGATGCAGAATAACTCATACGCCAAATAATTAAACCAACTCAGGAAGACGGCAAATGAAATGAAATGTCAAAGTCCAATATACTATTTTATTATCAATTGTCTAAAACGAGGAGTTACAACAGACATCAACAGACGTCGCACAGCATCTCTCAATGCAAATCACATAAACACAGTATTTTATATTAAACATTTGTCATAAGTGACGTCATACTATGTGGCAAATAAGAAAAACCTACGGGGGTTGTGGTAGGCTCAAGGGCAACATAGAAGTATACTTTCTATACGGGGTCGGTTGTGATAGGACATCTACTGTCAGGTGTACAATTTAAGCCTGTCTCTAGTGCAAGTCATTCTCAAAACTCATTAAGTACACAGAATACTATTGGCTCTTAAACTATAAGGCCCTTCTTTATATGGCCTTCTATAACTGGTTGGCACACTTGTGCCAGGTCTGGAACATTTGGTTCACTTAGCAGCACGTAAGCTCAGGCCCAGGTGTCAGGAGGTTTACTTGACTGTACCTCCACACCCAATTTGCCCAACATCTCTCATCACCCATGCCTTCTGCCATGAAGATTGTCTTTGAACTTGGCCTTGCAAAGTACCCTTGCTATTTTCATCCTCGGCTCACGTGACAGGAGACTGCACTTCAGCCTGGTTTGCAGAATTTAATTGTTTTAAATGAATAAAACTTGGCAGTCATGGTGTTCTTTCTTGCACCTTGATAGGGAGCGTTTCAGCTTCTCACATTTGCTGCCTTTGAGAATAGATAACTGGCCTTGGCTTGCTTCAACTTTGATATCAAGCCAAACAGCCTGATCCTCCAAGTCTGCGATCTCAGCTTAATCCTTTACTGCAACACAGCTCTCAATCCTTCTTTCTCCCTGGGTTTGAACTTACTAATGTTTATGATGCCGATGTCCAGTTTCTGTATAATGGTGGCTCCACCTGCAGTCTATTCACTACTTATAGCCAGCTTCTATGATCACTTAGGGCCTCATTAGGACCGTGGCACTCCCGCAATGAAGGGTGCCGGTACGGGACCGGCACCCTTTATTACGGGAGTGCCTATTATGAGGTTCCCTTTGCGGGACCCAGAACAGATGTCTGGTAAAACCAGATGTCCTTTCTGGGTCCCGCGAGGGGAAGAGGGAGCTAATAACGGGCCATTTGTAATGTGCCCATTATTAACTCCCTCCACATTCCCATTGAGCCCTATAGGGGCTCAAATGGGAATGGGGTTGGGTTCCTGTAAGGAGGAATTACTGGCTCCTCCAATGTCGGAATGACCCGGTAATTCCTCATTGCAGGAACCCGGTATTGGAGCCCAGTATGGAGGCAGCCATGGCGCTAATAGCACCATGGCTACCTCCATACTCATAATGAGGCCCGTAATCTACTTGTGTTGCTGCATCTGTACAATTCATAGAAAGACTTGCATTTTCTGCAATGCGTCACAAACATGCAATCTTCTTTCTGCATATGAACGCTTATGCAGTTCCTTATTTCGTCATCAGTTTCTATAGGGTCCAAACATCTTCTTCTTTAGCCAATCTTCTTAGTGGGTCATGCCCGCTTCTTGTGACATCACCAGTCTCTTTCTCCCAATTTCATATTCCTTCGGGGACCTCTTCCAAGAGATTGTCTCCTCTTCGGTCATACATCTGGTATACCTTTTCTCAAACACTCGTGGCAATATGGTCACAACTACTGGTGTCAGGCATGGTGCAGTTTCAGGCTTCCAACATACAGGTAGTGGGGGGGCAGGCATTCGGCTGATCCTCAACATTGTGCTTTGGACATTTTCTCCTAACAAGTTGCATCTGATACCTAGAACCACCCAAGGACCAATTTCCTCATGTTTTTCTCCAGGCCTCTATGCCCTGAGGGCAGAGGTAATGTCACATAATCCTTTCTATGCTATAATGGTTACCTTGCTCAGCTGACTATGATAAGCCCACTTTTATCAGTTCCAGGGAGCACAGCATGTCGGTGATGCAGGGGTGAGTCCACCGGCTCTCACCTCTAGTAGCCATGGTGCATGAATGTGCGTGTGTGCATATGTACGTGCATGCAGGCACATTTGTGTGTATTCCAAGAGACAGCTCAAGTAAAGACAAGATCGAGCCACTGTGAGTGGGAAGTATGCTGGTGGGGATGATTCCACATTCTGAGGGCTTTGTCTAGGGATGG
This sequence comes from Ambystoma mexicanum, assembly GCF_040938575.1. Lineage (NCBI taxonomy): Eukaryota > Metazoa > Chordata > Amphibia > Caudata > Ambystomatidae > Ambystoma > Ambystoma mexicanum. Next base: position 787,109,799 of record NC_090925.1, read on the forward strand.
TCGGGTGGATGTTGATTGGGGTAAACTCCACTGACTAGGTGACCTCAAAAATGTTTTAATGGATGCAACTTGAGGAACAGTACCCTAGACCCAACCCTCCATAAATTGGGAGCATCTTCTTAAGTTATTTTGGATCCCATTGATATCACAAAACCGACTTAGGAACTCTGTGATAAATAAAACATGCAAAAAACCACCAAGCCATAATGACAGGAAAGCTCTGGTTGATTATCTGTGGAACCTGGCTACCTACCTCCCTGTCATGACTTTGCAACTTGAGTATGAGGAGGAGCTCTCTGCAGGCTAGCTGTGGATCAGAGCCCATTTTCACAGTGGATCCAGCAACTTGTCATGGACACTCCCGCACGCGCAGCCCGGAGCATCCCACATCCCGATACCTGTATCAGGCATCCCTCGCAACTGTACCCCTCCGGCAGGCATTGCTGCACACGAGGTCCCACGCTGGGAGAGCGATGCGTGGGAACCTGGCGGTTGTGGCCGCAATGGTGCTGGGGGGCACCAGGATTTTCCGGCACTTCTTCCTGGCCACGTGATGCCCGACAACGCTCACGTGACACCATGAAGCTGCATCGTCCAACCACTCCCGTTACTACTTCCTAGTCACATGACAGGTCACGTGACGTGCAATGCCGCTCACGTGACCCAATGGGAATTCGCTCACATGACTGATACACCAGCATAAAGGAACGCTGAATCCATACGGCCACGCTTCTCAGCTGTTCTACAGTGCTACGAGTGGCGTTTGGATCACTTGGACCTGTTTTCTCTGCTTTTTGACCTCGATTTCATGTTTTGGATCTGCCTTTGCCTTACCCTTGGATTTGGTATTTTGGACTCTTCTTATCTGGATTTTTGGACTTCTTGGCTACTGGATTGTGGACTGCCTTTTGGATTCGTCTTTGGCTCAAGGTGATTTCTGGACTCTAGTCGTAATCCCTGTGGACCTGTTACTTCCCTTCCTGCATCAGGTGCTCCAACATCTAAGGGGACAGGGGTGCCAATATTCTACTGGGTTTTACATCTTCATCCAGCCACCAGGGGTTCTCCTTTTGGCCATTACCCTCAACCTTCCTGCATTTTGGTAGGTGCCTTCCACTTCTTTTATTCACGACTCTAATTGCAATACCCATCTTGTACTTACGACTGCCTAACCTTTCCTTTGCATCTACCTGGTACCCGTGTTCCTGCCCTTCGCACCTGTGGCCTCAATAACTGGTCAAGGAGTGCTTTTGTCCCTCCTTGACCGGTGCTTGGGGACAGAGGTATTCATAGTCATCGCGGAGCCTCATCGTGACACCACTACCCTCTTACCTTCTGACATTGCATTCCCTTGGTCACCCAATGCATTTGTAAATTGTTCAACCTGAATAGGTCTATACATCTTATTGAGAACTACAATTCCCAGAGGTCCAAAGTGAGCTTATGGCTCTTTAGGAACATGGATTTTTAATGGATGGGATCATACAGAATAATACTGAGTCCAAATAACCGAACCAACTCAGGAAGATGGCAGAGTACTGTTTTATTAACAATTATCTAAAACAGGGAGCTTAGAACGAACATCAACAAACATACGCTCAGTCTTTCTCTCAACGATCTTTTCACAAAATATAGACTTTATACCAAAAATACGTCAATGGTGATGTCATACTACGTGGCAATAATGGAAAACCTATCAAGGGTCGGGATTGGCTAAGGGGAACATCTAAGAATACTTTCCAAAGGAACTAGGACTGTGATTGGCTGTCAACTATCATGTGGGCAACATATGCCTACCTCTAAAACATGTAATCTTCAGAAACATTAGATACAGTTTCTCATTGGTCTTGAAATTATGAGGTTGTTCGTTATATGAACTAATACAATTGGTTGCCATGCTTGTGACAGGTCTGGAAGATTCGGTACACTTAGCAGCACGTTAGCCCAGACTCAGTTGCAAGGATATGGGGCATGACAGTACCTCCCCACTCAATTAGCCCAGCATCTCTTATCGCCCATGCCTTCTGCCATGAATATTGTCTTTGAACTTGGTCTTGCAAAGTATCCTTGTCTTTTAGAATACATGCAAGTGAGAGCACACACTTTCATGTTCTGGGACTCCAAGTTAGAACTATATTTCCATCCTTGACTCACGTGACAGGAGACCATCATTTGGTCCATTTTGCAGCTTGTTAATGCTTTAAAGGAATTAAACTTGGCACTCTTGGTGTTCTTTCTTTGCCCCTTAACAAGGGATGAGTCATCCTTCACACGTTCGCTCATTTCCAGAATAGATAGCTGACCTTGGGCCTTATCACGAGTTCGGCGGTAACCCTTAAAATCGGCGGTAACTCTATCAGTGCCTATTTTAAGGGTCTGTCAGATCACAAGTCCAAATACCGCCGGCGCCATTACAGCCGGCGCAAGTACAGCCAGCCATACAAGCGTTGGCTGTAAAAGCGCCAGTAACCATTTGTGCTAAAACATCAGTAATCACGAGTCTGGCGTAGGTGCAATTAGCGCCAGAAAAGCGGCAGACAATCCACCGAAAATAACCCCAGCAAAAAGCTGGATGTAAAAGAACACAGGCCACAGCAATAAGGGCTCAGGTGAAACTAATGCAATTCAGAGGCCCACAAAGGACCCGCCCATGCACAACACACCCTAGGAGACAGCAATAAGTGCCCAGGTGAAACCAATGCAATTCAGAGGCCTACAAAGGACCCACCCATGCACAACACACCCTCCCCAACACCATTACACCAGTAGGAGCAGGGAGGAGACAGCAATAAGGGCCCAGGTGAAACCAATGCATTTCAGAGGCCTACAAAGGACCCACCCATGCACAACACACCCTCCCCAACACCATTACACCAGTAGGAGCAGGGAGGAGACAGCAATAAGGGCCCAGGCGAAACCAATGCAATTCAGAGGCCTACAAAGGACCCACCCATGCACCACACACCATCCCCAACACCATGCTGCCATTTGGAGCTGGGAGCCTTGATGTGGACTTCTACCTGCTGCGCCTGGAGCTACAGAGGCCAGCCAACCAGGCCAGGGCCCTGGGAGCACAGGGGGTGGTGGGGATGAGGAGAAGGAGTAGGAGAGCAGCACCAGCAAGGCTGCCAGCCATCCCCAGGGTCAGGCCAACACCCTGGGCCCTGACTGATGGCCAGTTGGTGACTGAATATCGGCTGGACAGGGCAACCATCACCCAGTTGCTGGACACAATCCAGGCTGACATCGTCAGCCGCATAGCCATCAGCACAGCAGTACCTCCGCTAGTGAAGCTCGTGTCTGTGCTTCAATTCCTTGGGACTGGCAGCTACCAACATACCATTGCCATGATGCATGTAATGGCCCAGTCCACATTCAGTGCCATGCTGGGACAGGTGCTCGATGCACTGTTGAATCATGTGAATGAGCACATCACATTGCCAGCCACACAGGCACAGGTGAACCAGCTGAAGGGTCAATTCCATGCAATTGCCCAAGTCCCGAATGTAATAGCAGCCCTGGACTGCACACATGTAGCACTCGTACCACCCCAGGCACATGAGGCAGCGTACAGAAACTGGAAACAGTACCATTCCCTTAATGTGCAGATGACATGTGGGCCTGACCTCACCTTCAGCCACTGCTGTGCCCGCTACCCAAGATCCACCCACGACTCCATGGTCCTGCGCAACAGTACCCTGCCAGCGTACATGGAAAGGCACCGAGGGCAAAACACATAGCTGCTGGGTGAGTAGAAATGTATACCATAATGCATGGCAATCCACAACTGATGGGGCAGGTCACACACAATGGAATCCATGAATCTCAATAGGCAGCACCATTACTGCAGCATTCCCATTCAAGCAGCTTGCACGAGAAACCTTGAACATGTCCAACACAGCAGAACACACCCATTCAGGATGTAAATGACATGTGGCAGCACAGTGACATATGGAAGGCCCACCACCATAAAGCCTCCTGTGTGAGTAGCACAATGGCTCCCAACACTGACACAGTACAGACATCCCACCCTGCCCACCCGACAGTCATGCAAATGTAACCCATATGTTGCCACATCCAAAAAATGTGCCACACATAAGTAGCCTGAGTAATGTCAATGTACATCCCACAAACACTGTCCCCAGAATGGCCAAGGAAATGCATGGAGAACAGTACAGAATAGTGACAACCAGCAAATGCAACTGCAACCAAAGGGAATGGCAATGACACATGAGGCAGCCACTTCTCTCATGCAGAAGAAGATGGAAGGGCCCCCTTACCCAGTGACAAGTGAATGAGTACAGTTATATTCCGAAACAGAGGCGTACCTAGTTGAGAGTACCTCATTGATTCAATTCTGCTCGTAGCACAGCACACTCCACAATGTTGTTGACCTAATGACAAGTATGGCAAAATGACACTGATGACTGAGCTCTGTACACCCACTGGACTTACCTTGTCACCATACCGGCTTTCACTCCCCTGCAGGTGATTCTGGATATCACCAGTACACGTGACTCATGACCCCTGTGCGTCATCTACACACGGCAGCGAAGTGGGCATACAACCTTGTCCATGCTCGTACACGGATCTGTGTGGAGAGGGCATTTGGACTGCTGAAGGCACGCTTCCGGTGCTCAACCGCATGGGAGGGGCATTGATGTATGCACCAGAAAAAGTTGGCAAAATTGTACTGACATGTGCCATGCTGCACAACATCTGCTGTTTCAGAAATATGCCACTGCCCCTGATGCTCATGTGCAGCCACCTGAGGATGGGAGTGAGGGTGATGACGTGCCTGAAGGTGTTGCACATGCACAAAGGGTTGGGCTGAGGGAGGGGAGGTTGGCCAGACAGGGATTGATTAATGTATTTTTCTAACACGGGTGATGGGTAAATTGAACAGATGTCACGTCAACATTAAATAGAATTTTTCCACAATCACTACTGTCCATGCTTTGTGATTTTTGAAACGTGATTTATTTTCAGTGCAACAAACCTCCCTCCCCCCAGTGAACACCCAGCACACAATCCCCTCTCCCCTCCCCAGAAGAGAGCTTGTGCTTTATACTTAAGCCCTATTTGTTCGAATAGCTGATTGACAAAACGTGGCCCATTATCGGATCTTAGGACTTCACACACACCCCATGTTGGGAAAACTTTGCATACTACAAACTTTGCTGCGCAAGTGGCATCAGGGTGTGCACACGGACCAGCTTTGATCTACATGGAAAAGGGGCACACCACCACTAATAGATACCTATATCCATTACATGTCTGCAGCTTATCCACATAGTCAATGGGCCTCATTACGAGTTTGGCGGTAATCGAGCCGGGAAAAATGGCAGGTTACCGCCAGACTCGTATTACCATTCCGCCTCCATGATTCCTGGAATTACTGGGGTATTACAACCGCGTTGACCTGGGAATGCTGGAGGTGGAATTCTGTAAGTCCCCATTCCCATTAGGTCCCATAGGACTCAATGGGAATGGGGAAGTGGAAACACCAGCACCATCTTGTGATGGTGCTGGTGTTTCCACGTCTGCCTGCAGGCGGGTGGTGTTAAACCCCCCAGGTCAGACCTGACGGGAATGACACCTCCTCCTGCAGGGCTTGAGATCACCTGGTATGGAAACAATGGTGCCGGCGGGTTTACCGCCACTGTTATTTCCATACCGGGTGACCCGTAATGAGGCCCAATATGGAAATGCTGAAATGGACCATTCGGTCGATGTATAACTCCTCTAATCATGCTCAGTGTATTCTCAGCATTAAACTTTTGACACACAATGCAATTCACCATAAACAGTGCAACGTTTTTCAACAAATTGGGAATTAACCAGTCTTCTGCAATATTGGCACCATGACTTAGTTACATGCACGGGGTAATGCTATGCACTGCCTACTGTTCACGCAACCAAGACATCTCCTTGAAACATAGCCACGATGCCTCGGGGCTGTAGGCGCTTTTCAAATCCAAAAATAAAATAAATTAAATAAATAAATGCAGCTGCTCAAGAACAACCTTTAATAAAGTTACTGCCATCACTGGCTTTTCAGTGCTTTACTGTCAAGCTTCCGTGGGGGATAAAGTACACCCCCTTTGTTTCTATAATTATTGCTCTTCCTGTTGTGTGCTTCACTGAATCTCTATTAATTGGGTTATTGACATCATATTAAACCCCTCCTGTACTAACATGGTTATAGCCGAATTTTCTTTAATATCCTCAGTATGAAAACTCAAAATTTCTGGAGAATATGCAACCCTTTTGGGTTCTATGTCTGCGGCATCTTTACCGCAAAAGATAAAGTCTGTTTGTTTAGTATGCACTGCGCATTTTATGACCGCTATGGCTAGTGGGAGTTGTAGTGCCTTAATAAGGCTATCCAATAAGGATGCATGCTACACTGGAGAGCTGTCTGCACGGAGATAGTGCCTCCTTTTCCAACGTGCCAACCCTGCATGTATGGTTGACGTCATACAGGTGGAGTCACTGTACACCGTCACTTCCTGTCCTTCATGTTTCTCAAGTGCAAAAATGAGTTCTTCTAATTCTGCTGCTTGCGCTGAAAAGTGAGACAGTAGTTTTGCACTTGCCATTAACTCAAATTCCCCATTTAGTCTGTGTCTTACCACTGCAGCGCCTGAATGCCTTTCCCCAATAGCCAGATACGTTTTTGAAGAATCATCAATAAAAAGAAATTCCCCTCCCGCCAAAGCATTCTCTTTCACACGGAATATATCATAAAATTCAACATAATTGGCACAGTCATGCACATGATCACCTTCTTCTACTGGCTAAGCTACAAACGTGGCTGGGTTCACTATTTTATATCTTACAATTGTTGAGTTAGAAATCATTACCTCATGATTGGAAGCTCTTTGGGATGTCATTGTGCCCTTGGGTTTCTCTAAAATGGCAAATAGAGCATGCTCCACGTAAAGGGTCATAGAACAACCCATAACAACACTTGTGAACTTCTCAAATGCAAACACCGCAGCTGCCAAAGATTGTTTGCAAGGGAAGTCAGACCTTCCAGGATTTTGTGGCACGAAATGGCAAATTTTGTGGCATGAATGGGAAATTTTGCGGCACAAATCTTTATTTATTGCGGCATTTTTGCAGACATTTTGTATTAACTGGAGGGTGTAAGATTGCCACATTGCAGGAAATAGGCAGATTGCAAGGCTACAAGAGAGGCAGGGTATCATTATTATGTATCTTTTGTATTAATTTAATAGGAAGAGTCCCAGATGTCTCTGGCTTGGCAGAACAGTGTTTGATTTGGCAACATTTTTGGTTTAATGTGCATGCCTATTTAATAGTATCAACTAAATTGATCATTATCAGTTGTAATGCTGAAAATATTCCCCTTCTATGTTGTCCAATCCCCCAAACACCCACACACCTCTCTCACCAACACACATCACACATCTCACCAACTCCCCATCACAACTTGCATTCCTGAACCTCTCACTCTGTCATACAAATACTCACGTGCTATGTCACACTGTCGTCACAAATTTGCACTGTCCATCCCCTGCCACACTCCAAATCATACTCCCAACTCACACCTTACACTCCATTCCTACCGCAATATACAGTCCTTCATTCTTTTGTGCTGCTTCTCCATCTTGCATCCTTTCTCCCATTCTATCGCACTCTTCCCTCACCCTTTTTTCCAATCTGCAGCTCACTGCCTCTTTCCGGCCAACCGCTTCCTGTCTACTTTCTGGCTCACTGACCACATGCTCCCTCTACTTTCTGTACACCCGCTCGCTCTCAGATTTCGGGCCCACCACATCACTGCTTCCTCTGCTCTCTTGTGCACTGCTTCCTCTTCCGGCCCACTGCTCTCCCTCTGCTTTCTTGCCTATCACTTCACATCTCACCCATCACTCTCCCTCTCTCTCCTTTCCCTCTCATAGTGTAACCATTTTATTTATTTTTTTTAATGTAGATTTTGATCCAGATCCTCAAAAAATGGGGCATTTAAAAATGGAGCCGAGGATATGCAATTTTTAGACAGCCCATTTTTGGAAATGAGCAGGTCACCTCATTCTCAAAGGTGACCGGCGCATTTCCACAGGCTTGAGCTGTAGCGCAAATTGTGTGCTGGCCAGCTGCCTTGAATGGTGTTCTGGGTTGTTTGACCGAAGTGTAATTATTTGCGGCGGAATTGACCGTAGTCCATTTCGCTGTGAATTGATTTGCACTTCAGCCAAATAACCCAAAATGTACCTTTTACCACCACCCTCTCCCCTACTTAACTGCTTGGTCGCTGCTGCTTCCCCTGCAACCCTGCGTTGTCAGATCCGTCCCTCTAACGCGGGTCGGATCTGACTTCGCAGGGTCCCTTTTTCATTATTTTCATTTTTTTCTGTCCCTGCCTCTTTTCCAAAAGTGGGGAACACCCCTGCAACCCCCTAACCCAAATAATACTGAACTTGGGGAGCGGGTGACACCCCCGCAACACATGTTTGGTATTTATAAAAATCGATCGAATAGTACTGGAGGAAATGGGTCAAATTGTACCATTCGATCGATTTTTGTCATCAAAATGGGTAGTACCTTGAATATAATCGCTGTCCCGACAGTGTTCTGCAAGCTCCCAGCGCCTTTCACAGGGACAGGCCCTTTAGGGGCCTGCCACTGTAAAATGCGACCCAAAAATTCATTTTTATCCTGTTTGAGGAACAGAAATGCAAGCGACACAGCAGCGGTTCATACCTTAAAAGAAATGCATGATAGGGTCAGGAAAGAAGGACCCTTTCATGCAGTGGCACCCCCAAATCCTGTGCACGTAGGGTTGCCTACAATTTCTACACATTTAAAAGTGTATCTTGCTTGGAAATGAGTGATGCAATTTTAAATTGGCAGAAACGCCACTTTATTTGATCAAGGAGGTGAAAAAGGCCATCTGAATGGGCGCACATATAAAATGGTCCATTCATGTGTCCCTTGTGGATTGGGCTGCTCTTTTCTTGGGCGCAAGTGATGAAATGTGTTGGTGCATTTCATTTCTTGCGAGAAAAAAAAAGTTGAGAACCTGGCACCCTGAATACTTTTTTTTAAACAGTAATTTTTGCAGAATATTTTTTTTTTAATTATTTCTTTTTTTTAAAAGGTGCTGTTTTTGCACAACACGGCAATTTTCGTGGCATTTTGTGCAAAATGGCCTTTTTCGCAGCATTTTGCGGGATCGCAAAATCGCTATAAGCTGGATGGCCTGGGAAGTGTTCTCTCATCACTGGGTCTAAAATCCCACTGTAATATGTCAAAGGTTTGTACCCCCAGTTTGTCCTTTGTGTAAGTACTGCTGTTATGACTGACCCATTTGAGTTTGAAAACAAATACAATTCCTCACCATGATTGGGAATCTCTAAAACTGGGGCTATACAAGTTGCTCTTTTCAACTTCTCAAATGCTTCCTCCATTTCTTCGGTCCATTTTAGTTTTGTTTTACCAACTTGTGGTTTCTTTAATGCTTGCAGAAGTGGCCTTGTGTACGTGCTGTAATGAAACACCCCGGCTCTAACGTAATTGTACAAACCCAGAAAGTGATGTATCTGTCTCACTGTATTCGGTTTTGGTGTTTTCATGATTGCCTCAGCTCTCTCAGGTGTCACTTTCTTTCTTTCACACGAAATTAACTGACCTATTTATAACTCCTTTTCCTGGAAATACTATAATTTCTCCTTGTCCACCTTATATCCTTTGTTTGCTAAAATAGTCATCAGTTGGACAGAATCTTGCCTACACTCATCCTCTGTTTTACTGCAAATCAATAGGTATTACTGCACTCTTGAGAACGATTTTGCCAAGGTCCATCTGTCGATCGATGGGGACTCACAGTAGCCTTGAGGCAAACGAGTATGTTTTAGTCTTTTTTGGCGAAACATAAAGGAAGTCAGGTCTTGTGAGTCTTTGTGCAACGGGATCGAGAAAAATGCATTTTTCAAATCGATCACATAAAATACTGAGCGTCCACTGGGATGCCACATAATATTCTCGCAGGATTAGATATTAAAGGAAATTTAGCGTCTACAATCTGGTTAAGAGGTCTCAAATCCTGGATAAATCTCCACTACCCTCCTTTAGATTTTTTAATCAGATACACCAAGGTATTGCACAATGATTCTGATAGCTCCAGAATCCCCTGATTCATCAGTGCTGAAATTGTCTGAAATATACCTTCATCAGTTTCTCGAGACATGGGGTACTGTTTTGCTCGGGGTCAAATTGCTCCTGGATTAAGATTTATTTTAACTGCCCCTATCGCCTTCAATAAACCTAAGTCATAGGGGCCTGTGGTCCATAGGGCACTCAGCACCTTTTTAAGATCCTCCAGAAAAATGCTGTTCGTTGTAGCATTATCGACATTCTTTGTGGGACTTCCCTTTTTTCTATTGTTATCCAGTATGTAATGCTCATAAAGAACAGCACTTCTTCATCACTTCGGTTCACCCTGAACATATCATTATTGGTTATGTCAGTCAATCTGTACCCCTCCTCAAGTGCTATCACTGTTCTCCATGGTCTACCCTCATCATCTATCCCTTCAAGCATTGCCATCTCTCTTTGTACTATAGATGCTTCCAACTCTATAAGAATAGTCTTTACACCTTCCTCATCCATAGGTGTTTGTGGTCTAAATAAAAACTCATCAGGTATCCTCACAGTCTTTATTACCAGACCAGGTAGTCATGTTTGTAAAATGTTCACCCCATACAAGAAAACCTCTGCGTCTACTGGAACACCTTGCAGAGCCACTTTCCCTGTGAATGCCACTATGAACTCTCCCACATTTAAATAGTGTATTCCTGGAGTGGAGCACATTGTTCCTAAATTAGTAAATGAAATCATCATGCTAAGTTTCATCATTAAATCTCTTCCTAAAATGTTAACTAGTGTCTGTTGTGAATATAACAAAGGGACGGACATGTCACATTCTCCTATGGAGACCGGTAATTTATCAGTAAAAGGAACTTGACTCGTAGCTCTAGAGAACCCTTGAGCATTCATGGCAACACCTGACATTGTATATCTTCCCTCTCGTATGCAGGAACAAGTTTCTCCAGTGTCTACAAGAAATGAAAATGATTTGCCACCTATCATCACAGCGACCATTGTTGCCTCTTGGGGGTCTGGTGTCACAGATAGTACTGAACACATCGAGTCACCCTTTCAGCTGTCCTATTGTGGGTGCAAGCTCATCCCTGTCCTATCACAGTGACACCTACTATTCTAGGCGTCATTACTTGTCCTGTATTCCCATACTGCTGTATCTGCCTAGGGGCTTGTTGCGACTGCCCTTGGAGTGCATTCATTTGTGCTTGTCCCTGCTGTGGCACCTGCCGTACTTGCAGTGCTTGTACCTGATAATATGTGTGATCTTGGGCAAAGCCATCTCTGGACTGTGTGCTGTATGGCGGAGGATAAGATGTTCCCCCTCTGGAAAACTGGCCATTTTGTACATTCCCTCAGCTCTCGCATATGCACGCAATATGTCCTATCATTCCACAATTCCAACACACTGGCAGAACCCTTCTGATAATCCCTCCTTGGTTATATCCTGGTTATATCTTCCCTGAGCACTTTGGTTGTTGTTCTGTGTGTTTTGTAATCCACCTTGATTTTTCGGAAATCCACCTCCTCTTCCCCTATAACCCATACCTCTGCCTCGTGGCGTAAACCCATAACCACCTTGGTCTATCAGCCATGGATTATTCGCCTCTGATGTACCCATTGCTTCCTGCATTCCCATTCCTTCTTTGCTTGTCAATACCGCTTCTTCTATGGCAAATTTTGACAACTTTTTCTGAACCTACTTGGCTTCCCCAATCTTTCAATTTTCGTCTTTCTTTTTGTTCTTCTCTTGTAATAACCGGCAATGGTATACTATTGTCAACTGTATCTCAGCCAATGTCTTCGCTTCCATCCCTACTTGTTTTTTCATCTGCCTCTGTACTGGTTCAGGCAACCCCTGACATAAAATGTGATAAAATATTTCCACTGTCTTTTTGCATGGCTCACGAGTTTCAAGCTGCCATTTCTCCTGAATATCTTGAATATAGGCAATAGGGTCTTCATCTTCTTTCATTTTGCGTTCATAGTTGTACCCATATCCGATGTATCAGGATCCTGTACCCTGAGAGCCCTACAAACATCTGCCCTAGAATTAATGAATGGCTCTCCGTCATGCGCTGTATTTTGTGCAGCCACACTTGAATATCCCGGTCTTCTCCATATGCCCTCTTACCAAGAATGCCTGCCAGTAGACCTTTTATGTTCCCTATGGCCAGCATATTTCCTCCTGTCATTTTCTCTAATGTGTATATCCATTTCCCAACCCCCAAAGTCAAACTAGGGAGCTTGCATTTTAAATTATCCTTGACCATCTGTGACCATGGAATATATTGCGGTCTTGCTTCCCCTTCTCTAACAAGGGGAACTGTGTGAACCCCATCCATAGTCGCATCCCACTACTAGTCTATCCATGGTAGGAATAATCGTCCCTGTCTGCCTTCCCGCTGGCAATGATCTTAACCTACTTACGTATGTTGGAGACTCTCCCTTCTCACTATATGATCATCCTCGGGGATGCTCAGAATATGCTATGGGATCTAGCATTCCTTCTTTAGGATGTTCCTGATCCGACCATCTCACCTCCTTATCCATTTTCAGGCTTCCTATAGGGGCACTCTCTCCTTTTTCCCCAAGACCGAACTCTCTTTTACTCTTCTGACAGGTCTAGGCCCCCTCTAGTATGACCAATATCTTCCTCACCTTTATCTAGGTTCAATCTGCTCAAAGACAATGCTTGATGTTCATCACTAAACAGGTTTTCTTCCTCACTTCGTAGTTAAGATACTGGGGATCGATCATCGTTCCCTCGAGCTCCATACTAGTTCCCTTGAGCTCCATACTCGGTGTCTCATCTTCATTGCTGATAGACCTTATCGATTCTTTCTCCAACGCTTCCTGCATCATCTCTGTCTTCATCTAGTGCTACTCTAGATGCTGCTGCCATTACTTCCTTTATCAGAAGAATCTCTTCCACTCTATCCCATTGTATTCCCTGGCTCTGTCTCATGTCTTCTTTACGAATGAGAATGGTGTCCGAACCTCACTGTCTCCTTTTTCGTTCTGTTTCTTCATCTACTTCCCTACACTTTCTCGCATTTCTTCTAACTCTTTCTCCCTCCTGCCTTTGTTCTTCTCTCCTTACTCCTTCCCTTCTTTCCTCTTCTTCCCTTCATCTCTGTAATCTTGTATCCCTGACCCTTTGTGCTTCTTCCTCTTCTCTCCTTCTTTCCTTCCTGTCCTTTCTTCTATCGCTCTTTGTCTATTGTCGTACTTTCTTTGTTCCTTTGCCCATTTTTTGTTGTTCTCTTGCTCCTTCTGATATATCTGTTCTCATTGCTCCCTACCTTTCCTTCTTTGGTCATCTTCTATCTCCCCTCTTGTTCCTTGTCCTTCCTCTCTTGTTCGCCCTCATCTTCTCTTTGCCTAACTTCCTCAATACTTTTAGCATCTATCTTGAGTAATATCTGTCCTCCCATCCATTCATTTTGTGCGAGTGACCCTTGTCAGCCTTAATTTTTTCTCCATTCCATCTCTTGATTTCTCCATCTATATCTGTCGACAAATTCGACTGTTTGCTTCTTTCTTCCTTGTCTTGTATGAATTAATAAATACTTTCCTTTCTTTTATTCTCTTCCGGACTATCATCACTACTGTAAGCGGCGGGTTCACATATCGGATTATTATACTCCGTCGCTGCTCTTAATTCCTTTAAATGATATACTCCTATCTCTTTCGGAGCAATACTCTTTGCTTCAGGCATGCCTTCCCCCTTATGCTGATTAAGCATCCACATCTCAGGTGGCGGGTCTTCTCTTTCCTCTTGGTACATCTTCCAAAGTTCTAAAATTGCTAATCTTTTCTCTACTTTCTTCCCTGTGTAGGCAGCGAGCAATTATGTGGTCATGTGTGCAATACCACTCTTGACAATGATCCCCCTTGTTGCCATCGCATGAACATTTTATCTGCTGTGCTCTTTACCCATTCTGCCCTGTACTGTTTGAACTTGGGTGTATGTTTTGGCAGTGTCTTGCATAGGAGCAGCATGAGAGAAGTGTCTTCCATAATGACGAGTCTCAATTGACTGTTGTTAAATAAACTTTTTATTTCAACTTAAATCACCACTTTTAACATTTTAAAACAACAAATATGAGCAAGCACCATCAATCCATGCTCAGTCCTCTTATTTCAATAACCTATCTATTCTCCTGATTGGCGCCAATCGTTTCCCACAGTTTCTTTGTTAAAAAAGATGATTCAAGTGAGCACGTGTCTCTAGCTTGGCTTTCAAGCATATGTGAGTGCACTGTGTCGTGCTAAAAAACACATGTTTGGGCCACATAAAGAGTGGGCCATGTGTCTGCTGCTTTCTAGTTGAAAAGAACTGGACTCTTTAATGGGTTTTCTCTGTCAGGCAGGTGCAGAAGTGTTAAAAAAGAAGAACAAAGAATATTCTTCGGTGAATCTTTCTCTCTCGATTATTTCGTAAAGGTGGGACTCTCGGGGTTAGTTGGTTTGGGATCCATAGTCCAAATGCACTGACTCTGGGTGATCTTATTGTCCTCTATGTCAGGTCATTTCATAGCTGACCGGTTTCTGTGGTAAGGGGTAGTTAGACCACATTCATCAGGGCTTGAATTGTAGGCATGTAGGTGAGTGCCCTCTTCGTTACTATCGCAGCATTGTCTGCATTAATACGAGTCCTCTACCTGTAAGGATGACAGGAGGGGAAGGGGGAAGAGAAAACAGGGGAAAATTCCCAATTTACAACCTGAAGTGTGGATATAGTATAACACACTGCACATGTAGTATAAACAAGGAAGGGAATCTTACCCTATCCATGTAGACAGTAGTTTTTGCACGGAGGGGTGAGGCGGCCTGTGACCTAGGGGCCAAATACAATATTTAATATAGTTGTACTTGTGCATGGTCACAGTAGCTATAGCGAACACTAACGTTATAACATTCTAAATAACCAGAAGTTGCAGTTACATCACTGCGAGAGTGGCTGCGCAATGGCAGACCAGCTCCCGTTTACAAATACACCTCACGGCCGGGATCCGATCTTGCGGTCCCGTCCGCGTGCTCATCTAAGTCAAGCGAGGGCTGTCTCCCGCTAGTCGGGGACAGCGCTAGCTACATCTGCAGGGGCTTACCTGCTGCTCGTGTCTGGTGGGTCTGGCGGGCCGCGCGCGAGGAGTTCTCAACGCTGCGGCTCGCCAGTCCCTAGTATTTATGGTTGTCATGGCGCCGTTGGGCGTCACGTGTGCACTCCCCAAAATGGCCGACCCGAGAGGTGCCAAGGTCCTCCATTTTGGGGTCAGGCCAAATTGCAAGTATGCAAGGCCACCATGTACATAACCAGATGTTAGAGCACTTGCAGGCCGTGTCTCATCATGGTACGTTAGTAACACTGTCTGGCATGAACTCGTGATGGTCAATTCGACATCATATACCACCGGGTGGGGTGATCAGGATTGTGCGGGACTGTTCTGATTGCATCTCGTGCTGGGGAACATGTATACAAAGTCTTGTTCCCAGGTGCTCTCCTTCTTCATAGTGTGGCCAGGTGAATTGGGCAACCCACAGTAGGCAATCCCATTCGGTCCTTGTTGTTATATATATATAGCCAATCTTTTCCCGACACTTTCTCTTTAATCACGCACTTTTCCAACTCTTCACAATTCTATCGCTCATCGATACTTTATTCAACAAACAACATTTAGACTAGTCAGACATTACATATTATAAAACACTATGATCACCTTCCCACTTATTTATCTCATTTATAAATATGGGGTACTCTTCTCTTGCCTTTACTTTACCCTATACAGGGTTTGAGACATCACCTTACATGGTCCTGACCTGTGCGCTTTTCTCTATTTCTACTCCTGTTGGCGTTTGAAATTCTCGTTCTAATTCCCTTAAATCAGGACTCCTAGGTGGTCTCTCTTATCTTCACACTATTATCGTTACTCAAAATGATCACAATCCCGTCCCCTTATTTGCCATTCCCCTTAGTCTACTTACCATTCGTTAATTGACTCGAGGCCTTTGTTATCGACTCCTCCTCCAATCTGACCACTTTGCCTTCCGCCTGCAGAGCGCCCGTGGAAACCGAGCAGGGATATCTTCAAAGGGGGACTTGCCCACCATCTCGGTTCTTCTTACAAGTTTCGTTATATTTGGCCGCTCTCCACAGGAAACTCAGCGATCTTCAAGCTATTGGCCGAGGATGACCGATCGATCAAAACTCTGGAGCAGAACTAGTTTGGATCTTTAAACCATCCACATCACTACCACATGAGCTTAGGGCGGCGTCCATATGTAATGAATGGGATCATACAGAATAATTTCCGAATCCAAATAACCAAACCAACTCAGGAAGATGGCAAAGTGCTGATTATTAACAATTATCTAAAACAGGGAGTTTACAACAAACATCTACGGACGTACGCTCAGTCTTTCTCCACGCGTTCTTTTCACAAAACATAGACTTTATACCAAAACTACATCAAAGGTGATGTCATACTACTTGCCAATAATGAAAAACCTATCAAGGGTTGGGATTGGCTATGGGGAATATCTAAGTATACTTTCTATAGGAATTAGGATTGTGATTGGCTGTCCAGTATCAGGTGGGCAACATATGCCTACCTCTAAAACATGTAATGTTCAGAAACATTAGATACACAGTTTGTCACTGGTCTTCAAACTACAAGGTCCTTCGTTATATGGACTAGTACAATTGGTTTGTAACATTCGGTTCACTTAGCAGCACGTAAGCCCAGACCCAGGTGCAAGGAGATGGGGCATGACACTACCTCCCCACCCAATTAGCCCAGCATCTCTCATCGCCCATGCCTTCTGCCATGACGATTGTCTTTGAACTTGGCCTTGCAAAGTATCCTTGTCTTTTAGAATACATGGGAGCTCTCACTAGCATGTTCTGGGACTCCGAATTCAAACTCTATTTCCATCCTTGCCTCAAATGACAGAAGGCTACGATTTGGTCCATTCTGCAGCTTTTAAATGCTCTAAACAAATTAATCGTGGCACTCTAATTGTTCTTTCTTTGCACCTTAACAAGGGATGATTCATCATTCGCATGTTCGCTCATTTCCAGATAAGATAGCTGACCTTGGCTGCTTCAGTCTTGATTCCAGGCCAGACAGCCTTGTCTTGCAGCTCCACGATTCTGCTAATTCTTGCTGCAACACGGTTTTCCCTTTCCGCTTCATGGGTCCTGGCTTACTAAATTCATGATACCAATGTCCAGCTTCTATATAATGAATTGGTCTACCTTGCGTTTCAGCATCTGTACATTTATTGAACAGTTGATTTTCTACAGCACTTTGTGCACAGGTAATCTTCTTATTCAAAAGTTTACTTGATTCTTTACTTCATCATTAGTTTCTTTAGGATCCATACATCCTCTTCAGTCAGTATCTTGGAACGTTGTGCATACTTTTTGTGATGTCATTCTCATATTCCTTCAGGGAGTTCCTCCCTTAGATTGTCATCACACGCTGTGGTATTGGCAAAATGACAGGTGTCAAACACGGCATGGTCTCAGGTCTCCAACATATGGGAGGAAGGGGGACAGGGTTTCCTGCAGAGGTATGCAGCTGCTCCTCTACAAAAGGGTATGTCTTAATTTGAAAGCAGGAGGAAGAAAAACGTGATTCTAGTCTGTAGCTTAAGTCTCTAGGTTACCTTAATCCAGCCCACGGTTTATGTCTGTATTTTTCTTGATTCTAGACTTTAGGTTTTGAGGCCATAGTTTCCAGCCAGCCCTTTCAGTCCATAATACACATAGGGCCTCATTACGAATCAGGCGTTAAGGGGTTAACGGCGCCGTAAACGGCGCCGACACTTAACGCCTGATTCCGAGGTCCCTTTGCGCCATGGTGAGTTTAACGCCTGCTTTTTGCAGGCGTTAAAATCCATGGTGCTAAGGGACCATGCTGCTAATTACGCCACCGTAATTTACGGTGGCGTAATTAGCGCCTTCCCCACTCCCATTATGCCCTATGGGGCAAAAATGGGAATGGGTAAGGGTAAAATGGGAAATGGGGATTTACCGCCCCACTCACCTTGGAATGGGGCGGTAAATCCGCCATCCACCATGGTGTAAACGTAGTTTACACCATGGTGGTAAGGGTACGACCCAGGCGGTAACTTACCGCCTGGGTCGTAATGAGGCCCATATTCTTTGTCTCAGTATTCTTGTTAATGTTCTTGTTCCTCATTTTCTCTAGTTACTCATGGTAGAACCCTATATTGTCTCCTCTGTCATTCCCTCTCACGCGTTAATCTGTACTAAACCTTAAGATCTATTCTCTATCTACTAGTGGTTAGTGAGCCTTCCTGTACTTTTACTGACGTTTACTGTGAAGGTTTGTGTTTAGTGTCTTGTGTTGGGTAGTGCTCAAGTACTCCCTCACTTATAACTAAATTGGTACCACCCTCTCAGACCCAACATGCCAACAGACTCGTCCAATGTCTTCTCTACCTGCTACACCCTCCTCGCTTGCCTGATCGTTCGTCACCTCCTCCTCTGACCTCAACCATACACCGCTCATCCTGTACTGAAACGGCTGGCTTTTTTATATCCCTGCTTTTCCTGCTTAAGAGTTCAACCTGGCTCCCATGGATTTCCTGTGTCAGCTCTTCCCCTGGACCAATCTTTAGTTGATCTGCACCCTTGTGGACAGGCCCACTCCTGAACGTCTACTAAAAGCCCTCAAGCCATGCCCCCTTTTCAGTCTCCATTTTCATGTAGCCAGCCATATGTTCAGCTGAGTCGGTTGTGCTGGGATTTTCTCCTCACCTGAGAGACCTTTCTTCAAACAGGGTTTGGGACGTGTTCTTGGGTCTCCCCTGTTCCCCTGCAGACCCTTTCTAGTCTCAGATATCTGCTGCTGCCCCACATGCTCCCTGTGGTTTGTCCGGGGTTGGTGGGATGGGGTTTGGTCCTTCATTTAGCATGGGAATGGCAAAACCCTGTCCATGCCAATTTTGGTATTAAATCCATTCCTCTGGCTCTGGGCCGGGTTTTGATTGTAGAGTACTGGTTCATTATGGTAGTTGTAGTTTGAAATGTTCTTCAGCTGGTCTGCTTCCATGGATTTGTGAGTCATGCCATGTTTCTGAGGGCTCAGGTGCTTCCTGGACTTCACATTCTCCGAAAAGAGAGAAAACGCGATCTGGCCAGGGCAGAGGCTGACGGGTAATGTCCCCCTCAGATCCCCGCTCTATTTTGACAGGGTCATACTCATAATGCTGTCTCAATACTAGCTATGCCTTAAAGGAACTAATCCCTGGTATAATAACCGGATCTGTGTTGTTTGTTCATCCCGCATTTGTTCGCGGCCGAACTGCCAGCAGCCTAATTGCTCGGCCCTGTGTTTTTCGTTCAGAGTGAGAGAGTGAGAGAGAGAGTGAGAGGGGGGTGTGTGTGTGTGTGCGCGTGTGCGTGTGCGTGTGTGTGTGTGTGTGTGCTTTCTCTCTGTGGTATAAAGGAAGCTCATATTTTAAGAGATCAGCATGTCATTGCAGCCTGTTTTCTGAACTGTGGACTAACCAGTCCTGCATGGGAATTTGCCAAAATTGTGATTTCCTTCTACTGAGAATGAACAAGGCCAAAAGTCCTGTTCTGTAGGATATGTCCACTGAGGAGGGTCTACAATTGTGTGTTATCTCCCCGTGCCGTGTCAGAGGTGAAATGTCCAACTGACAATCAGTTTGCTGCAGCCAACAAAATGAGCCCAGCACTACTATGCAACGCTGATCCCTTCTGAACAAGAGTATCACCAGAAAGCAGACGCGTTCTTGCTTGTCAGGCATCATCAGCGAGGCTTGGCTGCTCTCGTGCGACTCCCTGTGCATCAGAGCAGGAGGCCCAGCCCAGATCTGTACCACCTTTATCAATTTATGGTGGATAACCAAGACGTTCAAAAATTGCCAAAACTGTGAGAGCCCCTCGACTGAGAAAGAACTCAGCGAAATGAACTGTTCTACGCAATGGCGCCCATTGAGGAAAGTTTACAATCCCATTTTAGCTCTAATCTATATGAGAGGAGAAATATCCATTTACAGAACAGTCTGGATCCACCAACAAGGGCAGTCCATCACCAGAAGCCTATGGGATTATAGGCACGGGCTGTACACTTCTACAGTAGTAACTGAAGAAAGCCTGCCCGCAGTTTATGCTCTGCACGATAGCTCAGCGCAATGTGCTGTTTTGCAAACGAAACCACCCAGAGCAACACAGGTTCGATCCCCGTGTCCTCGCTTAGAAACCTCTCGGTATTAAACGCGTTACAAATAACCTATCATATCCCCCTAAATCGAGAGGTAACATAATTCTATAGGGTTTCCCCCTGAGCACATGCTCCTGAGTAGCATAATTCCTTAGGGTTTGTGAAGGGTGAATTATCCATATTCATTTCCGGGTTAGGCTCTGCTCTCTACCTTCATTCTTCTGTACAGCCTTTCTGAATGAAGGACTGAACTTCTTGTTTAATACACACAATTATAGGGGCAAAAAGACAAAATACAAACACACTGGAAAGAAAGCACAAAGCAGCACATTCAAAAAAATTCGGGTACGTTATATGTCAGCAGATAGAACTGTGACAAATGATTCCAGCAAAGACCATGGGCCTCATTACACGGATGGCGGTAAGGATTTACCGGTACTGGTAAAGTACCGGTACCGGTAAATCCTTACCGCCTTACTACAAGGTCCCTTTGCGGGTTGGGGGATTTAACGCCTGCTTTTTGCAGGCGTTAAAATCCAACCCGCAAAGGGACCTCGGAGCTAATTACGGCACCGCAAAATTGCGGTGCCGTAATTAGCGCCTTCCCCATTCGCATAGAGCCCTATGGGGCAGAAATGGGCATGGGGAAGGGCAATGGTGGAAGGGGGATTTACCGCCCCTCCAACCTTGGAATGGGGCGGTAAATCCCCTTTCCACCAAGGCGGTGCCGGTATTTTACCGTGTAATGAGGCCCCATAACGTATATTATGGTTGCTGAGAAGAGTCTGCCTTGGTAACTGTGGCTCCCCAGGGCTACATTCCAAGGCTACCCTGGAAGAACAGGGTCCAAATGAACACCAGGGCCCTTATCACTAAACGTTTTCACTGGTACAAATGCAATTGCCCACCCTATAATTGCACTAGTCCAAAAAACATATTCTTTGACTGCCTTTTAGCACACGTGTAATATGTGCTCTAGTGCTAATATCTATTAGTACACATGACCCTGTTGTACAAATGCATTGAAAGAATGCATGTTTGCACTAGGCATGTTGGTGCTTTTACTGTGCATAGTTGTACTTGCACCAGTGCAAAGTTTCTGTAATGAGGTCTTATGTCTGGCCAATCACTTGAGTGATAACATTCGTTTGGCTACACCCAGCATTAAGAAAGAAGGTTCAGGCCTGAGACCTTTTTCCACCACGCTGCCAGGTTGTGTAGTGTAACGTGGGTGGTCTTGTGTATTACAGGGAGAGGCAGATGTGAACCCTGTGGTGTTGATGTTTGCAAGCTGGAAGTGCCTGGGCCTTGGATGCCGGTGTGATTCCAGCTGGGCATTGGCCGAGATAACATTCAGTGCCTGCTTCACCCAGAAGAGAAGGCCTGTGGTCAATCAGATCATATCATATCCGCGCTGCAAAGGCCCAGAGCGCGGGGGCGTGACGTTGCTGCAGAAGAGAGCAGTGGTGCTGCTTCCTTAGTGCGTTGTGTTTGGAGGCAGCTGCTGCCCTGCATGAGGTAATGTGAGTAGTACCACGTGGAGGGAGATGATGATGGTGTGTAGTTAGCCGGGGCCGGGGGAGTGGGGGGGTAGGGTGGGGGAATTGTTGATGGAGAGGGATCTTACCTTCATGCAGTGCTGGATTCTCCATTAGGTTAAGGAGGCACCGGCCTATGGGCCCCACTCCTTTTAGGGGCCCGTGACAATGGATCAAAATAAAGCAGTGCAGAAAATTAAAAACGTATTAGGAGATCATTTGCGAGGGGGGCCCCGACATTTCGACTTCCTAGGGGCCTCCAAAGGGTTTAATCCGGCACTGCCTTCAAGGGTATCCCTACATATTATCCCCACCAAAAATATCACTGTACATATGGTCGTCTGTCTCGCCATAGGCGATATTTTTGGGGGGATAATTTGTGGGAGCGGCGGTTGTGAAGGTGTGTCCACCGCACATTTAAAAATAATGCTGGGGTTGCGGGGGTGGACCCCTCAGGGTCCATGGCTCAATATCACCGCAAAAATATGGTCATATTTTTGTATTGCTATATTTTTGCTGGGATAATAAAAAATGGAACCACTTTAGGGTAGTTGGTCCGGTGTTGTTCATGCGTTGGGTTATCTTCTCGTTAGTGATGTTTTTAGTGCTTCGGTTTAGTTAAAAGGAGTTGGATGCGGGACGAGGACGTGGCGACTGACCCGCAAGAGACCGATCACCTGTATTTATTCTCTGGTGCTTTCGGAAGAAATTACTTGACAACTAGCTGTATTTGTTTGATGTGTTTTGATCAGCACCTGTTTCTTTTGGTGTATTCATCCTGCTGCAACTATATAAGCACTCCGATTCTGGAACTGGGCATTGGCGCTATACCAGCAAAGGATGAGAACTATGATGGCTGACAGGAGGCCTCCACGTTTCTTCTGGAGGCTGGCCCAATTCTTGTGTTGCTTTGGGAGGGAACTTTCAGAGGTAGTTCAGAGGCTGGGCAAAATGTCTGTCATCAGTTGTTCCAAGCTGGTGGTCATATAAATCAAGTATCATCAAACACCATTCCATTTTCCAAAACCAACCAGACTTTCTGCAGAGTTGGAAAACATTTGTTAGCATAAAGGACATGCCGTGCCGGTGACCATAACAGAACGTGGATTTGCGTCACTTTTGGTAATGTAAAGTATTAACCATGCAGTCATAACACTGGTAACAAGATGCCATGAAGCATGAGGCATGAAGAAGCCTTGTGTGTAAATGCATGCAAACTATGTCATTCCTGGCTGACTTGCAAATGTATGCAAACGCAGTACTGCCCTCACCTTTCAGCTGCCATCCTCAGGGCAATCGAGGCAAGATGCATCTGCAGGTGATATGGATGGCGAAATGCAGGTCAATTTGCAGGTTAAATAGCTAGAAGTGGGATCACACAGAGCAAGAGTGGCGGCGATTTAGCATGCCATTTCAAACTGCCATTTGCACCAATGTACCAGTGCCAAGATGGCGCTGAACTGAGCTAACAGTGTAGAAACGGTATCAGCACTGACTGACAAGGGCACGAAGCACACTTTTTGATCTATGCAAAAACTGGTGCTAAATTGTCCATCCACGGTGCAATTAATGTGATCCGGCCCCTAATGTGCTTCTTTAGGCTGGGAGGATACCTCAAGGTCTCTGGTACAATTAATGTTCAATTACAGGTAAAGGAAGGTGTTCTTTGCTTCTCGATTTGGAGTTCTAGTAAGTCAAAGTATAGTGGAAAGGCGACTATGGCTGAGAAGGTGATGTGATGTGCTTTGCTGAAACGTTCATGCTCTTAGGCAGGGGTGTTGCTAGGTCTGGAAAATACCCGGGGCTATGCTAATGTCGTAACTGTAGCTCCTGAGATTCTATCCAGGGCTACAACAAAAAGACCAGGGGCTATAGCCCCCTTAGTCCTCCCCCCAGCAACGCCTCCGCTCTTAGGAATAGGATGGTAATCCACTTTGGGACATACAGTCGGGTAAAGCGCAGTATAACACAATATAAAGCAGTGTTGTCCAACTGCAGGCCTCCAGAGCCAGACACATGTCGGATTTTCAGGATACTTCTCATTAATATTCATGAGCTAAATTTGCATACACTGATTCTAAATACATGCACATTTCTTCTCATGAATATTAATGAGGGAAATACTACAAATCTGCCAGGATTCCGGCCCACGAGGATGCTTCATATCATAAAGCATCCTGCAAGTTGCAGAAGGTAGTGTAGGCAAAGGCAGAGAGAGTGGCAGATTTAGGACAATGAGCAAGGATCACGCATGCGAGGTGAAGAGCCCGGGAAGCGGCAGTTCGCTGCAGGGAGTAAATAAAGATAGTTGACCTACTGTAGGCTCCTGGTCTTATTACAGGCTTGGATCCTGTTGTATATGAGTGTGTGCTGCCTTCCCCTACTGCATGCTGTCTTACCTCAAAGGGCAAATTAAAAGAACCCCTGGCAACCGGACAATGGCGACGAGGATGGGATTTCTCTGCTGAAAATAAAGGAGGACAGGAACATTTGTCGCAACGTGCCCTGCAGACGAGGTGGTGAGTTGGTGCCAAATTTTGCTAACTGCTGGGATGTCAGAAAATGAATCAGGTAGTGCCACAGCTTTTCACCGGCCTGCACCATTCAATATGGGTGATCAGAAGGCGTTGGGGCCCCCTTTGGGAAAGATGGATTCTGAGATTTGAAACTGACCTCCATGCCTACGACGAAACTGCACCAGACAAATTTGCGAGGCGGCTGCTGCTGAATTTGGTAAGAGATGAGGTGGAGGATATCATTCCCACTTTCCCGCCTGAAGCCGTTGGAACATACAATGGTCTCAAAGCAGCGCTGAGCAACTATTTTGACCCCCAGAGCAATATTGACCACGAGAGGCACACCTTCAATGTGGCCTGCCAAATGATGGGCGGGTTCACAAATGAGCAAGCCATCAGACGGAGGATTATAGGAGGATGCCTGTCCTCCTCGTTCAGGAAGAAGTTAATACGGGAGCCGCTTCCACTAGCAACAATACTACAAATGGCTAGGACGGAGTCACCAGCAGACACACCTGCTTTGCAAATTGAGACCGGTAAGACTTCGAGCTGAGAACAGGCCTACCCGATATCGTCGACGGCTCGAACAAAGCCTATCAGTAACACTGTGCTCAGAGGGTTCCCCCTGATCCGAGAGATGCTACAGGTGCGGCCTACAATTTGCTCACCAGGAAGGTGTGAGATGACCTGCCTTTGGACAAGCCTGTGCCAAGTGTGGTCGGGAGAACCACCTAGCAGTTGTCTGCAACTTCTCACCAGGACGTTCACAGGGATATGTTTCCACGACATACCGGTCGGAGTCAAGTGCACGCAGCAGAGCTGGAAGAAGAGATACCGCCTCAAGGAGAGACCTCGTGAGACACATCAAGCAAGTGACCGGAAGGTCTTTGTCCCCCTCGCCATCTACAGAGGGTGCACCAAGAGAATATGTGTACATGATGAACGGATTGACCTCGACCTCGGAGGGTGATATCACCTTACTAGTGGACGATCATCAGGTCAAATTCCTCATTGACACTGGCACAATATTCACATAATGTTCATATCGGAATATCACAAAAAGGCATCTATACCCCAGCTAAGGTCATCGGATCTCAGAGTCTTGCAGTGGGCAGCGAGAGGTCCTGTGCAGAACCACAGGTAATTTGTCACGACAATCTGCTAAAAAGAAAAATGTGCGGAGGACGATTTTCATGTCTTACGAGGGGAAGTACTCGGAAGTAATCTAATAGGGCGTCCCACTGCCCTTGAAATGGAAATTGTGGTTGTGTCATACACCATGCAACACAGACTATCAGTCACACAAGCTTCTCTGATGCTGTTTGAAGGCATTGGATGCCTCAAAAGAGACCCTGTGACACTTCACATCGATGAGTCCATAACACCCGTGGGTGAGCACCCGAGAATTCCAGTTCACCTGCAACCTTTTGTTGAAGAAGAGATACAGTGGTTGCTAAATGAAGGAATAATTGAACTGGCTTATGATCTGACCCCCTGTGTATCTCCCGTAGTGGCAGTACCCAAAGGAAGATCCTCTGACAAAATGCAAATCTGCGTGGACATGCGACAGGCGAACAAGGCCATTGGGCGTGAGAGGCATCCAGGAATGCACCTGGATGACATGATCAGCCTGCTGAATGTGGCAAGAGTGTTCTCGAAACGTGATTTGAACAAAGGCTACCACTAGATCATGATAGACCAACAATCTCGCTACATCACTACATTTGCTATGCCGGTCAGACTCTTCAGATACAAGAGACTCCGTTTCGGCATCTGCTTGGCAGCGGAAATATTTTAGGAGAGGGTATGAAGAGTGATTAAACATGTTCGCAACTGCTTCAACTACAGTAATGATATCCTGTTATTTGGAGCCACCCTCGCTCAAAACGACCAGGCACTTCACCAGGTATGCATGGCACTCAGAGAAACTGGCCTGACGATGAACAAGGACATATGTGTGTTTCATAAATCTCACCTCAAATTCTATGGACACATTTTTTCCCAAGAAGGCATGACCCCATATCCAGGGAAAGTGACGGCCATATCTCAGCTTCCCAGGATGTCAGTGAGGTGAGGTCTTTCCTGGGGATGGCCAGCTATTGCAGGAAAGTATCTTCGAGACTTTGCGACCATCAGTGCCCCACTCAGGGAGCTCACCAAGCAGGGCAAGGCATTCCGATGGTCTCAGCAATGTCAGGAGGCCTTCGCGCAAATAAAAAGGGACATTGCTTCGGCTGAGCACATGGCCTACTTCAATCAAAACCTATGCAGAGAAGTGACTGTCAATGCCAGTCCAGTTGGCCTGGGGCCATCCTAGCACAACATAGACCTTGGTGAGAATCTACCAGAACGGTGATCGCATATGCCAGCAAGAGCCTGTCGGAGATGGAACCATGATAGTCACAACCACAAAAGGAGGGCCTGGCCGTTGTGTGGGCTTGTGAGCATTTTCAGATGTTTCACCTCGGCAAGCCTTTCATGATTTTGATGGATCATCAAGCCCTGGTGACCATCTATGGCAGCTCCGAATGCAATATGCTGCAAGGAATGGGATGATGGGAATGGGAGAGAGATGGGGCCTGCGACTGCAGAATTTTGATTTCACAATTGTTCACAAACCAGGGAAGGAGTACAACCCGGCGGACTTCATGTCACGGCATCCCCTCATAGAGGCGTCAACCAACCACCAAATTGATAGCTGAAGAGTCTGTGAATTTCCTCAATGACCATGGGCCACAAGGGCCATCACGCCAGAAGTGATCCGGGAACACATGGAACAGGACGCTATGATGTTGCAAATATAAGACCACATTAGGTCTGGAAGGTGGAGAAATGCTGATTTCGCAAGCAGAGAAATGGGCGACTGGCCTGTGACAGAACTGCAAGCCTTCAAAAATATAAGAGAGGAACTATCAGTATCGGCAGAAGGGCTTGTCATGCAGGGTCACAGTAAAGTGATCCTTCTGGCCCTGCGGCAGCAAGTCATAGACCTGGCCCATGAAGGACACAGGCGGTGGTGGCCACGAAGAGACAGGTGAGAGACACCATGTGGTTCCCGGGACTCGATCAGATGGTGGAGCGTGCAATCAGTGCCTGCCACTTATGTCAGTGCACATCCAGGGAAAATAATCCGGAACCCCTAACGATGTCGGACATGCCAGAACTCCCATGGACCCACCTGGTGATAGATTTCTTTGGCCCGTTCAGGGAGAGCAAATACTGGCTGGTTATCATGGATGAATATTCACAAGATCCTCTGGTACACCTGGTATCATCCACAGCCGCCAATGTCATCATTCCAGGGCTCGATAGCATTCTCTCTGCATGGGGAATTCCAGAAGTCCTTAAGTCAGACAATGGTAATGGTGGAGCTATTCATGGGAAGCCTCAAGAAGGTCCTCCAACAGAACAAGCTATGAACCATGTTGCTCAATCAGGCCCTGTGCAACATGCTGCATGACTACCGGAACTCTCCTCATGGCATGACGGGAAGTTGTCACTCTGAATTTTTATTCGGCAGGAGAATCAGAACCAGACGTCCTCATCTGGCAAGCACTTCGATAGGAGATGGGGAACAGGTGGGAGAAATGGATGCCCGCAAGAAGCAGGACATGAAGGCCTATGCTGATAGCTGGAGGCGAACTAAGGGCACCAACCTACAGTGGGAGACAAGGTGATCGTCTGCAGAAGGCAGTAGAGGAAACTGGATTTGAGATATGATCCAGAATACCTAACAGTATCCAGCATCAAGGGAACAATGGTCGCTGCTCGATCTCCTAACAAGGTGGTCACTCGAAATTTCTCCCAGTTTAAACGGTACAAGGAAGAGGATCAGGAACAAGGGGGAAGAGACACCTCAGTGACTTCAGGAAGTGAGCTAGTGAGAGAAGAGATGGAGGAAAAACAAGAAGAACATCAAGTGACACCGGCAAAGGTGCATCAGGAGACCGGAGTGTCTAATTGCAGAAAAATAAAGACAGAACTGTAACTGATTTGTTTGTTCGAAAAGGGGGATATATAGTGGCCCCGCAAGTACACAGTTAACAGAGCTCTAGAACTCTGCAGGCTGAGCCAACGAGCATGCGCGAGGCTCGCGCATGCGAGGTGAAGAGCCTGGGAAGCGGCAGTTTGCGGCAGGGAGTGAATAAAGATAGGAGAAATTGCACTGTGCCTGCACTTTTTTGCACCAAGATAGATTGCTGGTGTATTTCCTTTCGTTATGAATAACAAATCAAAATTCTGTTGTGTTTGATAAAGTTTATTTATTTTGTATTTTCAGCCCCTCTTGGATGACACATGTTTCGGCGTACAACCTGTTTCTTTTTCAAATCTGGGCTATTTTGGTTAATCAAGAAAATGAAAAAATAAACACACAGCATTCAGAAACTCATAAATGAAAAACATGTAATTTTCAAAAAGAAACAATTTGACCTTATCCGTGTCTTATCCCGTGCCCTGCATCATTCAAAAACCACATTACACCTTGTGCATTCTAAAGAACCAGACTTCTATATATATATGTTCCATTGTGTCGGAACAATAGGTGGAACGAAGGGAGGTTAGGATACTCCTACTGATTATACTTTATCTTAATTAATGTGCTGTTTACGGTATCACTGCTGTCACTTAATGTGATTGTCTACTTTATTTCTGCCAGGGGGTTACATATAGATCACCTCTTACCCTTTAATATGTCGTTGTGGTTCACACAATGAATAATATTCTTGTTGTAAACGAAGCACTTTTAGTCTTGGGCTCAATCCCACCTGTGCCAACAAGCATGTATAAAAATACAAATTACTTGTTTAAATCGTGCAGCGTGTAGCGTGCATAATACTTTAACACCTAACAGCAGTTATTCGCAGTTAATGGCTTTGGTTAAGCCTGGTGCGGTACTGCCTTAAGTGCTGGCATGACAATTTTCGAATGCATAGATACGGTAATGACATGCTAATCACATTGTCCTTGGGACAAAGTCCCATCAATTATAAAGCGCATATTAAGTTTACTGATGAGACGTTCTGTTCATCACAATCTAATGCGTGCAAGTATCTTGAAAGGTGGGCTTCCCTCCCACTCCCAGGGCTTACCTGAACATTCTGATGCTAGCGCTACAAGTGTCGGGTTTCCTCTCACTCGGGGCTTGCTGGTTGTTGCTAAAATCCCTGGGGGCCTGAGTCCTTTTTCACTTTCCATTCTTTTTGGCAAAGTGGCGGCCATGTTTTGGGATGGCTTGCCATGTTCCTCTGTATGTTGGATTAACATTGCCCCTTTCTAACCCCAGTTATGAATCACCAGTGGGTCTTAGTTGGTAGAAAAAATTAACTGTTGGCTGTTATTCCCAAATTAATTTGAATGTCAGTAACAGTTTACCATCATGGTTAGTTGCCAAACCCAAGTATTGCTATAATGTTGTATAGTTAGCCAAATGTTTTAAGATTCGAGTGCAATGAAATGGTTCACTTCCTATGATACAAATGTTACATGTTACAAATGTTACATGTTTCAATTTTCACTTACACTATGATTTAGAATGACACAGTGGGAGTGGGAGTTAAAGTATTATTCACGCTACACGCTGCACGGTTTAAACAAGTAATCTGTATTTTTATACATGCTTGTTTACACAGGTGGGATTGAGCCCAAGACTAAAAGTGCTTCGTTTACAACAAGAATATTATTCATTGTGTGAACCACAACGACATATTAAAGGGTAAGAGGTGATCTATATGTAACCCCCTGGCAGAAATAAAGTAGACAATCACATTAAGTGACAGCAGTGATACCGTAAACAGCTCATTAATTAAGATAAAGTATAATCAGTAGGAGTATCCTAACCTCCCTTCCTTCCACCTATTGTTTCCGACACAATGGCACATATATATATATATATATTTTTTAGAAGTGTGGTTCTTTAGAATGCACAAGGTGTAATGTGGTTTTTGAAAAATGCAGGGCATGGGATAAGACACGGATAAGGTCACATTTTTTCGTTTTGAAAATGAAATGTTTTTCATTTATGAGTTTCTGAATGCTGTGTGTTTATTGTTTCATTTTCTTGATTAACATAAATAGCCCAGATTTGAAAAAGGCGCAGGTTGTACGCCAAAACACGTGTCATCCAAGAGGGGCTGAAAATACAAAATAAAAAAACTTTATCAAACACAACGGAATTTTGATTTGTTATTCATAACGAAAGGAAATACACCAGCAATTTATCTTGGCGCAAATAAGTGCAGGCACAGTTGCAATTTCTCCTATAGTTTACAAACAGAGTAAAGAACTCAGTGTCTCCATAGTGAACTACACTCATGCGACAAAGAACAAACCACAAAAGAGAAAAACTCTAAAAAAGAAAGTATTTATAAAGCAACCCCAATTAGGTCGCGAAGGTACAAGCCTAGGATATCTCAAAAAGTTCCTCAAGGTCAGAAAATAGTAAATAAAGATAGTTCAACCTACTGCAGGCTCCTGGTCTTATTACAGGGTTGGGCCTGTTGATTATGAGTGTGTACTGCCTTCCCCTAATGCATGCTGTCTTCCCTCAAAGGGCAAATTAAAAGAACCCCCGGCAACCAGACAGGGGTGTTGGCCAGGCATGAGGCCTAACATTTCAGAAACAAATCAGTGCTGTTGAATTAAACTAATAGCAATTCCTCAAAAAACCAAGCCTGGAGTAGAAACCTTAGGAATTGCCTTGAACCTGAGCTACTTTTGGAATCCTTGTCATTAGGGTCACAATGAGATAATATTCCTGAATTTGTTTGCAAGCCTGTATTCTGTTATACTAAGTTCTGTAGTACACCTAATAACAAAACAAATTAAGTATTGCTCACCTATAATATATAGTAAACAAACTGTTTAATTTTTATCGAAAATATAGTAATAGGTTTTAATTGAAAATGTATTTGAAATAAATCCTCTTCTTGGGCCACATTTTTGTTTTCATTTTCAAAAAGGAGAGTTTTAGTTTGAAATGTTGATGGTTTTGATTTCCAAAATGTAATCACTATTATATGTTACTGATGTGTGGGAAAAGACAAAGAATTGTGTGGCAATAACAAATTACCAGATTTCTTTGAGCTTGCTTTTAAAGTAAAATATCTGTATATACCTGCTTTATACCCAATCATGGTTTTACGTTCCACCATTTTGAGTTGCAACTACAGAGTGCAGTGAAAAAACTGGATCTCTAATTGGGTAATTAATGCAGGACCTTGGGTGCCATTTCCGAAGTGACTGATCCTGTACAAAGCCCCTTTCCGGGGATCGCGGGGCTCCCAGAGCCAGTGAAAAAAGCGGCCCTGAGATGCTGAGATGGCATGGGAGGATACCCAGGTCCCCCAGCTTAAGGGCAGGGCGGGTCACAGCAGGCCCCTTAAGGACATTGACCCTTTAAAATGGAAGAATTCTTGCACTCGAGAAGCTACAACATCAGGAACGCAATAGCCTTTACAACCAAAAAGAAGCACTTTTGTAGCTCTGACAAGTTTGGAAGTTTTATACTATCGTTTAAGAAAAAACGAGAGATTAGCATAGATACACATGTATGAATACACTACTACAAAGTTATCCTTGTCCTCGAACCTAAGCAGTCACAGTTTTCACCAATCTAACAAATGTAGTAAGTCTGTCCCTTTAAGGGAGTGGCACAATGACAATTAATAGCGATATCTGGCATACAATGCAGTTCTCTCCAAGGCCAGTACCAAACCCCCTCTCAGACATCTGTGGCCTCTTGAACTACTCTGCATGAATCAGTGAGAGAGCCCATGCAGATATGAAATTGGCAAGACTGCTCTTTGAGCAAGTCAGTGCATGAACTGGGACCAGTCTACACTAACATACAGAAGACAAGAAAGGTCAGTGAACATACCAGTAACAGAAGAGAGGACAACTACACACACCTGTAGACAGTACTAATGGCAGAGGGGAGTAAAATCCAAGATGGCTGACCAGTCGTTTGAAGGCTTGATCTACCCTCAGACACCATCATTAACCCTAGGTGAGATAATTACCATCAACCAATGATAGCCCCTTTCCCATCTATTTTCACAAGTGCAGATCATCACCTAAAGACCAGCCCAAAGGGAGGGCTCAGGGGTCTTTATAAACCGAAACCCAATCGGGCAGGGTGGCTGGAGTTTGGAGAATATTGGAAATTAAGGAAGGAGTTTGGTAGAGGTTGGGGCGGTGGCGTAGCCCTCATATACAGAGAGACACTCTCCATTAGACTCAACAACCAACACTGGGAAAACAACGCAGACCTTCTCACGGCCAAAACTAATGCTATCCGCCACATGTACCATAAACATTCTCATCACATATAGACCTTCTGCTACTCCCCCAGACTCCCAAAAACACCTCCTTCATATCCTAGGTAACGATCTTAAGAGTTCAACCAAAGCCATCCTTTTCGGTGACCTCAACTTAGGCATGCTTGACCCTAAAGATAAAGCAGCCCTATCATTCACCAAAGAGCTTAATGACCTATGGTTCGCCCACAAAAGTCAAAGATCCAACTCACTGCAAAGGTCGATCCATCGGCTGGATTGCTGACCATAACTGCTCAGCGACCGTATCTAATATCTCGGCCCTCCCATGGACTGACCACCTCTGCATACAATTCACTATTCCCATCTGTCCCCCCACTAAAGTACTATCCTACGCCCCCCCCAGCCCAAGTCCGAATCTCTAAAAAACTCACCAAAGACAACCTCCTCCCGACTCAAACCCCTATTCGTCAACAACCCCACTTCCCTGGCCAATATCTACTCCCATGCCCTCACCAAAGCCATAGAAGCCATAGCCCTGCTAGAAGACATAAAATAGAAAAAATCTGATGAGCTATCTGCCTTACGCAACAACAAATGCTCAGCATTAAAAAAAATGCCAAGACTCACCCAACCCATCCCCCCTAGCAGAATTTAAAACCATCTCTTCCATGTACAAAAAAGCCATCTTTAAGGCCAAATATGAATCATTCAACTTCAGAATCTCTTCAGCTAACTCCAAAACCAAAGAACTGTATTTTCAAAAAACCTCATAACCCCCTTAACTAGACCAGACGAAATAACCAAAGACGAAGCCTGGCGCTCCAGAATCCAAGCTGCTCTCCTCAACAAAATTAAGCTTCTTCAGGATGAAATACATACACAACGCAAGGCCCTAACATTCCACTATTCTCCTTCAGAGAAATCTCAGAGCAAGAAGTTGCAGATCTAATACAACACATCAAACCCTTCATCATCAAAGAGTGTGCCGATGCACTGACCCCCATCATCACAGCCTTCATCAATGCCTCATTCACCTCAGGAACGGTTCTCCAAAGCTTAAAGGAAGCTTGGGTCCGTCCCCTCATTAAAAAAACCACTCTCGTCCCCAACAACTACCGCCCCATCACCACAGTCCCCCTTCTCCTTAAAATCCTTGACAAAGCAGCCCACTCCCAAATCCAACAATACCTGGAATCCAACGATATCCTTGGCAAAAGACAACCAGGCTTCTTCAAAGGCCATGGCACAGAAACAGCACTCATAGACCTCAAAAACCAAATCACCAATATAATGGACAAGGGCAAACCAGCCCTCCTCCTTCTCTTAGACCTCTCTGCCGCATTTGATATTGTTGATCACAACATCCTGACCTCCCATCTGTCCAACGTTGCCCATTTCTCTAAAAAAGCTACCGCTTGCATAACATCTTTCCTAGAGGGCAGAGCAATGAAAGTCTACTCCGACCAGGCCAACGCAGCTCCCAATACCATCCACTGTGGTGTCCCCCAGGGCTCCTTCACTGCCTCCACCCTCTACAACCTCTTCACGAAGCCACTCTTTGACAAACCCGACGCTCTCGGCATAGCGTACATGAACTATGCCGATGACACACAAGTGCTCCTCCCCCTCACCTGCCACTACGACATAGATACAGCAGCACTCCTCCAAATCTACTCTACTATACAAACCTTGATGGCAGCCAATGGTCTCTGCTTAAATGGGGACAAAACCGAGATCATACTCCTTGGACCGAAGGAAATTCTGGCCAAACTCAATGAAAAATATAGCAGCTTCACATAGACAACACCAACATTCCTGTTTCCACGTCCGTTAAGACCCTCAGAGTCTACTTGGACTCGACCCTATCGATGACTCGTCAGGTCAGTGCCATTGCTTCAGCTTCTGCACAGACTACCAAACTTATTAATGCCATTAAGCCTATTCTAACCCAACAAAACTGTCTCTCCATCGCCCGCGCCACCATAGGAGCAAAACTAGACTTCTTTAATGCACTCCTTGCAGGTACATCAGCCAACAATTTCAACAGGCTTCAAGTTCTGCAAAACAATGCTCTCCACGCTGCCTTCAGCATCCCTAAGAGAGGACACATCCCTCAAGCCAGACGTGACACCCATTGGCTTCCAGTCAAGGAAAGGGTCAACTTCAAAATCTTCACACTCACACACAAATGCATAAATCTCTCTGCCCCCTACTACCTATCAGATCCCATCACCTTAGGTTCATCCACAGGCACTAAAAGAAGTCATCACGCTAACCAACTCCACATTCCACACATCAAGAGAGCGAAAGCAGGAGGTTGAGGTTTCCCCCACTTAGCTCCCAAACATGTGGAATGCTCTGCCCAAAGAGCTTAGAGCCGAACCGTCCCACTCACCCTTTGCAAAACGATCAAAACCACCCTGTTCAAATAACTCCCCTGCCCTCCTGTATGGCTGTGTACACCGTTCCTTTCCTTCTCATCTGTAACCTGCATCTGTACATGTATTCCTGCTCCCTTTAATGTACATTTTTGACCTCTTTTTGTAAACTGTAAGCCCTCTTTCTATGTAACCACCAAGTACATTTTTTTCTGCAACAGCGCCACAATGCCTTAGGGCTGCTGTACGCTTTATAAATGCAAATAAATAAATAAATAAAAATAATTCAAGAGGTTGGTTGAAAACATCAGGAGAATACTGGTGCTAGGGAGCAGAATTACTTACGTTGCTTTGGTACTATAATCTTTAAATGGATGTAATGTTGATTGTACATAGCGCGTGTGATATTATAAGGCTTTGTTTCATTGGAAATTATACAAATTATAAGGGATATGCTTATTAGGTATTAATATGTTACTATTTGGGACTGCTATTCATATTTGGTTGTGGTATGGTTGCTGGCTTATTGCTGCGCAGGTTATGTTAGTTTTATTTAGGTGTCTTAATGAGCAAATAAATAAGTCTAGTTTGGTTAATAATTAAGCAATATGACCCTTGCGGCGGGGGCATACCGGCCCAGGGGCGGGCCTTAACGTGGGTCATATTGCTATTAGTACCCCGGCCCGCATTATGTGCATGACCGGGGTGCTAAAAGCATTTTTTTCTGTCCCGAAACGCTGCAGCGTTTTGGGACAGAAAAAAAAAAGACCAAGAATATGGCCGCCGGGAAAGGGAAAACGGAGTCCGTTTTCCCTTTCCATGGCGGCCATCGGGAGTGGACGCGCTGGGAACACATGTGTTCCCAGCGCGTCCGCTCCTGTAAAAGGATCAAAATGAAGGTAAGTGGGGTTGGGAGGGTGGGAGTGGGACGGGGAAAAAAGTTAAAAAAAATAAAACGGACCTGCGTCCCCCGCGAGGGACGAAGGAAGCCTCCAGCCATGTGGAGGCGCGGAGCGGGGATGGCCCCGCTCCGAGTCTCCACGCAGCTGGAGGCTGCCATCTTCCCCCGCCGGGGACGCAGGAGCAAGAAGGTAAGTGGTGGGGAGTAAGGAGGAGGGAGGAGGGAGGAAAAGTAATTATTAAAAAAAGCCTTACCCGAGTCCCTGGCGTGGGGCGAATGCAGCCTCTCTGCAGCGGGGAGGTTCGGAGCGGGGATGGCCCTGCTTCCAGCTTCCTCATTGGTTGAGGGGCTGCCACACCCTCCGCCAAGGACAAGGCGACTGGACTCCCGGCCAAGAATTGAAGGATTCTCGGCCGGGTAAGGACAGGCGAGAGCCAATCAGAATGCGTGTTGCATTCTGCTTGACTCTCGCCGGGCACTAATGGTCAATATTTCGTTTTATATGCTCTTTCCTGTAACCTTTATGTTTTGTTTTGTTTATTTTTTAGCTATCATTTTATTTGCTTCAGTTTTTTTTTTAGGATATGTCCTTTTTCATATAATTTCCTATTATGTTCCTAATATGTATAGATCTTTGAGTATAATGGCTTGGTTGGCGCAGTCTATCAAAATGGGGAGAGAGAAGGAAAGCGATAGGAGAAGGATGGGAGCCCGGAGTATACAAGAGAACATATGCTCAGTGTTGAAGGGGATTGTCGAAAGGAGCAGCTTATCTGACCCTAGAAATCTAAGAGGAGATCAAGTGGGATATATTTTAAATGGTTTGTATGTAAAGGAGTTTTCAAGCTATTTTGCAAGTAACTCTCATGGTGTGTCCATTCTCTCCAAGAAGGGTATAAGATATAGAACTTATACTGTATGTGTTGATCAGGAAGGGAGGTATGTGGCTCTAAAATTACATATTGAGAATAGATGCATGGTAATATTGAATATTTATGCAGCCAATGTGAATCAGGATATATTCTCTGAGAAATTGGATGGAGTTTTAGCTAACTTAGATTGTACCGATATTATAGTTGGAGGGGACTTCAATACCACAATTGATATGGTTAAAGATAAGACTACTGAGGCTAACTCCTATGCTGAGTCAAAAGCAAGGAAAAGATTTATAAGATTGTTAGACAAGTGGGATTTGCATGTTATTTGGCGGGATTATAATGAATAAAGTAGAAAATATACCTTTCATTCATTGGCTCATGATAAGTCTTTGCGTATTGATTTTTTCCTTGTTAGTAGGAATTTGTGTGGGGACCTTTGTAATGCTTCAATTGGGGAGGTTGTAATTTCGGATCATGCGCCAGTAACGATGACACTGGAAGAGGAGGATTGTGGTTTGAGGCCTAGAAGGCAATTGCGTTTGAATACACAGTTGCTTTTGGACTTTGAGTTTGTGAAACACTTGGAAACAGAAATATTGCTGTTTTTGAAGGATAATTTGTGATCAGTGGACTCTTGTGAGGTAAAATTATAAGCTTTGCGTCTTATCATAAAAGTCAATGAGAAAAGGTTATGGTTGGACTAGAGGATGTTTATAAAGAATGTTAGGAGCGTTATTATTACTGTCCCAGTGATGAGAACATGTTAGCCATGACTCAAGCAAAATGTGCCTTAAAGTGTGAACTCCATCATAAGGCAGAAATGCAAATGTTCTATTCTAGGCAAGCTTTCTGGGAGAGGGGTGAAAAATCTGGGGCTTTGTTAGAAAGCCACATACGGCAGAGAGAGAATAATAAGCAGGTTCTTTTTGTTATGGATGAAAGAGGAATGAAGAAGAGAAAGAATGTGGAAATTTGTGAGGTATTTAAGCAATATTATGCCTTGTTGTATAAGGATGATGTAACCGTCTCTGAAATGGAAATTAATGATTTCTTGAGTACAATGGATATGCCGGGGCTTACCGAGCAAGAAAGATTGTGCCTTTAACAATAGAGGAAATTCAAGATTCCATCAATACTTTGGCAAATGGTAAATGACCTGGCCTAGATGGTTTTCCCACAGAGTTTTATAAGGCCTTTAGTCAGATTCTATCTCTTTTTCTTGTAAAGTTGTATACAGAAATGCTGGATAATGAAGCAATTGCTGAATCAATGCAGACGGCATTAATAACAGTCATACAAAAACCAGGGAAAAATCCACTGCTATGTGGGAACTATCGGCCTATATCACTCTTGAATGTGGATGTTAAGATTTTGGCAAAAAAATTTGCAAGAAGATTACATGGTTTACTCCCAAAGCTTGTTCATAGAAACCAAATAGGTTTTGTGAGTGGAAGGAATAGTAGTGATAACTTGCACAAGCTGCTTGATGTTATTTATCTCAAGAGACATTCATCTGATGCATATGCAGCAATCAGTATAGATGCAGAGAAAGCATTTGATCAGGTGAGTTTATTTTTTTTTACGCCAGGTTCTGCTTAAAATTAATTGTGGACCACTTTTCATTAGGCTGTCAGAACTCTATATGGAGGAGCTGAAGCGATTGTAACTATTATTGGTAGTCGGTCTTGTTTACAAATTCAGAAAGGTACTAGGCAGGGATGCCCTTTGCCCCCGCTATTGTTTGATTTATTTATTGAGCCCCTCGCCATTATGCTTAGAAATAACCCTAATATAATGGGTATTCCTTTTGGAGAATATGTATCGAAAGTCCTTGTATATGCAGAGGATCTCCTAGTCCTGGTCTCAAACCCTGAACAGCCTTACCCTGAGCTTCTACTGACATTGCAGGAATTTGGTAGATTTTCTAATTACAAAGGTAATGTTACCAAAACTTTGATTTATACAATTTCCGCGGCATGTCATAGGGGGTTGTTTGATGTTGGTAGGGAGATGTGGGCTGATTCGGTTCTTAAATATTAGGGAATTCATGTAAATAGGGATTTTGAGACTTTACTTGCATACAATATTTGCTTGAAGATTACAGAAATAGATAAGTTTTGTTGCAAATTAGAGAAGTTGAAAATGACTCTCTGTGGTAAGGTTAGTGTAGTTAAAATGTCACTTCTTTCAAAATTATTGTATGTTTTTAGCATGCTCCCCCTGCCACTTTCAAATAGTGTGTTAATGGGTATTAATAAGCCTATGAGCAGGTTTCTGTGGGGTGAAGGAAACAGGGCGCTAATTCTGAAAGATATTTTTCTTAAACCAGTACATCTGGGTGGGTTTGGTTTTCCTGATATAAGGCGTTATCATTCGGATTTTCCTTTGCGTGCACTGCATCATTGGTTGGCGAATGCAGAGATTAACAGCACGGGTTGGATTAGAATTGAAAAGGAATTTGTCTCTCCCACATCACTAGACATGCTTTTGTACATGGATAAAAGATTACAGATTGATATCACTCCCCCTTTGATAAAACATGTTGTGAAGGAATGGCATAAAAGTAATGAGATCCGGGGTGAAACGTTTTTATTGTGTGAAGATTCGTGTCTATGGAAAAACCAGGCTGTGAAGCAGAATAATAAGGTTATATCATGGGTCTCATGGCAAAATGCAGGTATTTGGAGAATTGGGCAGGTCTTTAACGGTCAGAATATGGTTGACTTTGAGTTTCTATGCTTTAAATATAAGCTCAAGGCAACTGAGATTTGTCGCTATCATTCTTTGCAGGAGCTTTTTGGTGTATTGTTTTCGCTGTTGAATGCTGCTGTGCATGCACCACTGGCGATTTTCCTGCTTTCTAAGTCTGTACCTTTATCTGCGTCTACCTTGTATAAGCTGATTACACCTTCTGCGTCCCAGGTAGCTCCACAATGTGGTAGGGCAAATTGGGACTCTGATTTGAATAATTCATTGTCAGATATTGAATGGAATCGTGTGTGTGTGGTTCCTGTTAAATATAAGGTGGATTTGGATATGAGGAATACACAACAAAGAATTAATCACTGTCTATATTGGTCACCATGGAGAATGAAATATTGCAAGTTGAGTGCTGTAGAGACCTGTTGGAACTGTAATAGAGAGGTGGGTAGCATGCTCCACATGTTGTGGTTATGTGAAAAAAAATAGAGATATTTTGGATAGTGTTTTCCACAGGATGGAATTAGTCTTGGGCTTACCTATACCTAGAGAGCCTCTCCTTGGTGTACTAGGTTTGATTCCATTGGGTATTGGATTGTCTAACAGCAAAATGTTCTGGTTATATAGAGCCCTTCTTCTAGCTAAAAAGCACATTTAAAAATTTTGGAAAAGTGATGCTTCTCCGAATACTGAGGATTGGTTGCAAGGTTTGTCCCTGCTATCCAGGAGAGAGAGGGTGTCCTTTAAAGCAAAGGAGTAACTCGACAAATATGAGAGGATTTGGGGAGCATTTAATGATCTCCATGCTTAGTTATCTATTGTACTCTCGGAGAGGTTTAACAAATTATTATGATTTTTTCTTTTTTTTCTTTTTCTCT
Source organism: Ambystoma mexicanum (assembly GCF_040938575.1). Lineage (NCBI taxonomy): Eukaryota > Metazoa > Chordata > Amphibia > Caudata > Ambystomatidae > Ambystoma > Ambystoma mexicanum. The sequence goes on from NC_090925.1 coordinate 787,150,218, forward strand.
TCTTCCTTTTTCTCCCATTTTAATTTCAATCCTTGATTGTTCTTTATGGATAAAGTTAATATGACGGAATTGCATAAGTATTCTTTGAACATTGTGTTATTGTATTATATTTTGTTGTCAATGTGTAATATTAAATGTATATATAAAGTTTTAAAAAAAGAGCAGGTGGTTGGTTGGGGACATCAGGAAAAGATTGGTGCAAGAGAGCAGGTGGTTGGTTGGGAAAATCAGGAGAAAGCTGGCAGAGAACATCAGGAGGCTAGTGAAACGTTAGACAGAAAGATCTGGAATGTATGAGAGGGCATAGTTTGCCTAAGGCAGTGGATATGGGCAGGGCTCCGATCAGAAGGACTGAAGCCCATGGCTGGAGGAATAGGCATGTGGCATGGCATCAATGAGGAGCGGAACCAGAGCAGGAGGAGTGGAGCTGGTGAGGTGCAAGACCAGGACCATGGTAGAGGAAGTGATGAAACTCTCTCAAGCCTAACTGTGTAAAATAGCAAACACCACTGGCTATGTCTAAATCTGCAAGAGGAACTGAACTAATGCATCCAACTCTTGACAGAAATAGAGTGAGGACGTTCCTAAAGCAAACAGTGCCAAGGATGGGGCAACACAAAGTGAGGGTTTCTCCAGCTGTCCAACACCGTCAAGGATGGGTTACAAAATCATAACGTTCTTAACCTAGTATTGAGACTTTGTCTCTGCATGGGCATCCTAAACTATAAAATTATGTTCAATGGTGTGGTCAACAAAAACCTCCAAATCCTAATCTTCACAAGTTATCAGGCTTCTCTTTAACTTGTTCTGTTGGGTGAGCCGAGAGCCGAAGAGTTTTGGTCAACCCCAGTCAGGAGCCACTATGCCCTCTGGGAATGCGACTACCAGAATACTTGATGACCACTTGAGAGCCGTACGAGTTCGAGGGTAAACCCTAAATTGAGGAAAAACCCTGCTGAGGCAGGAGCAGATGAGAAGATGTCTCGTGAAAGGATGCAATGGTCTGCTTCAGAATTGGGCAGAGGCATTATGCTAGGAGATGGTCACTGAAGACTAGGTACAAGGAAGGAACCAGCAGGAATAGGAGGAAAACAGAAGGAACAGAAGTGAGGAAACACAATGAGGACCCAGGAGCACAGGAGGAGCCAGGAGAATGGGAGAGGAGCGCCGATGCAGGAAGCACTGCAACGTTGAGACGTGCTGGGAAGGCACATACCCGGAAGTAAATATGGCCAAGCGTGGCAGCTGAAACAATTAGACTGCAACTCCCATTGCATCTAGTATTTGACAACCATAGGGAGGACGTCAATGGATCAGATGGGGAGATGATTAACATGGGAACAGCCACCAGCGATACCACATGGAATTATCCCTGACACAAGTCAGTAGCCTCCTGGCTATACTAGGCTACTACACAAGTGTTCCAAGGAGTGGCCAACAAAAGAGTTCACAATCATACTAATATGCAGTCCTTAGCCTTTGACAAAATTGTCAAGTTGACCTAGTAAGGCTCTTCCTGTGTTTATCCATAGTCTGGACCCTTCTTCTGTGTTCCTGATTTCACTAGGCTTTTCAAGACCTCTCCCAGGAATTCAGGGTTGTGGGACTTGTGTGTTCCTTCCGAACCTTGATGTCAAGATATCAAATGGTTCTCTCCCAGACCTTGGCTTTCTATAGCATTCAAAGTTGGTCTCTCCTAGTCCTTGGGTTTCTCAGTCTTTACTGTAGGTCTTTCCCAGACCTTGGGTTTCTTAGAATTCACAGCGGGTCTCTCCCAGTCTCACCTGCAGTATCTGTTTCCGATTCTGAGTGGGGGGAATCTCCTTGGCTTTGTTTTTCTCAAGACGTGTCCCTGAGTTTCCCTTCAAAGAGATAAGGGTGGTGCCTACCCACCACCACTAACTCCCCGTAGGTGTTCCAGATAGGGGAAAACATCTGTCAGGAGCAGAACCATCCCCTGCAGTGGCAGAGTAGTAGGCGATGCCTGAAGACTACAGTAAACTGAAGGTAAGGTGATCCTGAGTGTACGTGGTCTTGGTTCCAGTGATGAGATATGGTCCTAAGAAGGGCTGCGCAGAAGGATCACAAGGCAGGCAAGTAGTAAAGTAAGCAGAAGTGGGCTGCGTTAGCATAGGACAGCAGAGGGCTCGGAAGGCAGATAAGGCAGTTGCAATACGCAAAGCAGATACCGGAGCAGAAACAGGGCCAGAAGCGACGAGGAAGGGAATCAGAAGAGGGGGACATAGCAACAGAGAAAAAACTCACTGCGTCTTACCCAGAATACCAACAAGGAAGAATATGGGTTGCAATGCAAGTTGCTCCGGCTCCGGTCTGAATTCATACAGCCGAACACGGCCGCCATCTTGGAGGAAACACTAGAATGTTGAACGCGGTCTTTGGACAACGTGATGGAACAACAGGCATTCGTGCTTTCATCTGCTACATAATGACCATCGGTCGGTTGTGACAGTATGCCCCTTCCTTATCTGGACATGTCCTGGCTTCCAAGGATGCCTGCGCTGGAATTGGTGTACCAGGGCGGCGGCGTGGAGATGAGCCACTGCTTCCCAAGTCCTTTCCTGCATGGAGTACCCTTTCAATGGACCAAATATTGGAGTGAGCGGATATAGTACCTGGAATCACATATGTATTCCACTATGTTTTCATACGGTTCTTTGATTGGAGAAATTGTTGGAGTATCGGTGGTAACAGGGTGAGAAAATCTATCTGGAACATAATTCTTTAACAATGAAGAGTGAAACACAGGATTGATATGCTTCCAAGAGGCAGGTAACTGCAAACGAAAAGCCGCAGGGTTGAGATTAGTAGTTATAAGAAACGGGCCAACATATCTTGGAGACAGTTTGGAGGGACCTATCCATCCTGGGAGAAATTTAGTAGAAATAGACTTTGTCTGCTTCCTTCCAATTAGGGTTTTCATTTCGTTTCTTGTGAGTATACTGCTTGGTCCTTTATTTGGAAAGCTGTAACTGTTGGTATGCCATCTGATGATTGTCGGTGACACTTTGGAGATGAGAGTGTCATGGCCAGAGGCCCCAGAACACAAAAACCACACCATCTAGTGATGGGGGCAATGGGTCACTTGACTCACTTATGTACCTTTGGGACCCATAAACACAGGGTCCCTGGCTGGACTCAGTCCTGGCGCCTTTGGTGCCAGGCTCATATAGAGATGTGAGCAGGAACACTTTATTTCAGTGCAGGAGTGCTTTTACTTTATTTCAGTGTAGTAGTGCTTTCATTTTACAAGAACTTCCCAGGAGCTGAAAGCCTTTATTCCAGAGAACATCCTCATGTGCTGACTCATTGGGTGTGGCTCCCTAGGCCTGGTCTTCATGTGCTGACTCATCGGGTGTGGCAAGGTGTGTCAGGCAGGCTGAACCTGGTGGGCGTGGCTTCAGAAGCTCAGCTATATAAGCTGCTCCATCCTTAAGGCTGGTGCTTCACGTTACTGTGCACTTGCGTGCAATGTGACGCTCACTGCCACTTGGACCAGTTTACTGACCTTTGAAACCAGGCATTCTCCTGCATACTCACCTCCAGGAAACCGGTGCTTCATCGCTTCATCTGCAGACCCATCTCCTGACATCCAGTGATCTTGATCCCGACGCCGCAGCACCGCACTCCGCATCCACAAACTTGGACCCTGTGAAGAAGAAGAAAGACAAGGTTAGAACATCCGTCCTAGGGCCGAACCGCATTTGAACCCCGTGCGCCCCCTAGTTAACAATTTACCAGCTACTATACCACTGCAGCTTCGTTCCTCATTCCTTCCGGCTGCTGCCTCGAGCTCCGCAGCTTCTGCCACGCCGGCAACATCACCTGCAAGGGAAGAAAGCAAAAGAGAAAACATCAGAAGTGGAAAGGACAGCAATATGAGACAACAAACTTTACAATACAAGTACAGATGAGGAAAGAAAAAGGCAAACAGGAACACTTACCTGAAGTATAGTGGCTTAGTCGCAGCAGGACTGGACTACCACATGCAAGGGACCAGTGTAGGAACTCGGTCCAGATCATACAAGCGCCCCTGCCAGAAGCAGCAGGACGGAGTGCTCGCCAAAATTAATCAACAGGTGAGCTTTCCAAGGACAGCGCATCCCACGGGTACCACGGTTTGAGAGAAGGGCGCACAAGCTGGCATACGCACGCCCCCTATTCTCCACGCAGGAGCAGTCCCGAGCAGCATCACCTATTACCACCAGTCACCACATAAGCGCAGAGGGCAAAGTCGGACCCGAGCGACCTCACCCCCGGGAGGGCTGCAACCATGCCCAACGCCTCCGCAGAGACCAGGTGAGCAAAACAGAACGCAAAGCCTCTTTGAATCTCTGCCTGGGCATTATGGAAACTTCTGAAATGGACATTTCCGATTACTGGGAGAGTTACGGGCTGAAGTTCATGCCTCAAGACAGGAAAACAATGCCCTAAGGAGGGATCTAATTGTGAACTGGGAGCGGACAGATGAACTAGCAAGGCAAATGCTCCAGGCACTGGCAGGCCAGGTCCCACTGCCGGGTATGCCCCTCCTGCCGCGCCTCCACAACCCACACCAGTACAGGTGGTTCTTCCAGGGGGGGTTCCCCTGGTCCCAACAGAACCCTTCACAGGCAATCCGAATAAGTATGCCATCTTTATGAATCAATGTTGCCTACATTTCTTGTGGAGACCTGGGGCATTCCCCAACGATCAACCAGGATGATACTTTGCTTCGAGACTTCGGAGGTTTCCAGCGTGAAATGAAGAAACTATTTGCACGACATACTCAAGGGCAGGCTCTGGACAATGAACTGTTATTACTACGGCAGGGTAATCAAGACTTACTAACATAAATCACTTCCTTCAATTGTCTGATAGCACAAACTAACTGGCCAGAGGGGAAAAGAACTATGCTCTTTTACCAAGGCTTGCGAGGGGAACTTAAGGACGTATTAGCCCAAGTAGTAAATCCTCCAGAAAGATCTGCTGAATACATCGACCTGACAGTGCAGCTCGATCACAGTTTGCAAGATCGGAAGATGGATCGGGTCAAGGCCGAGGGGCGGTCGGTCTACGTGCGACCCCGTGTGAATCAAACCAAATCACACGATCAGTCCGAGCCAATGCAAATCGGAGGCTTGCGGAGCCCACTCACCAAGGCAGAAAGGGAGAAAAGGAGACAGCAGCAGCTTTGTTTGTACTGTGGTAAGGCAGGTCACTATCTCAGAGAATGCCCGGTGAAACCACCCAAGAAAGCAGTTGGAGCAACTGACAAGGGTGAAGAAGAAGAACAGGACTCGGGAAAGTCCAACGCCCAGCAAGCATAGGGGTCCACTTGTCGATGGTTGAAAAGGAACCTATACAGACCTCATATCTAGTCATCCCTGTGCTCCTGGTAAACCCCAAGCAACCATCGAAAATACATGCCTTGGAGGCATACATTGACAGTGGGGCTGTGGAAAATGACATGGACCAAGATCTGGCTACCCGGATAGGCCTTCCTCTCTGAAAGAAGCAGGTTTCAGAAAACGTCACAGCAGTTGATGGATCTTAGCTATCATCCAGCCCAGTGACGCATTACACCAAGAAGGTCATGCTTCTGTGTCAGGACAGTCACCAAGAGGAGATCACCTTCGATCTCATCGGCGCTCCTCAGTTCCAGATTATATTGGGAATGCCCTGACTGGAGACTCACAATCCCAGGATTGAGTGGCGTAAATGAGTTCTGACCTTTTCCCAAGACTGTACCGACACCTGTTATAGCAAGGGATTCTTATTAAAAGGTCTTACCAACCCAGGTTCATCGAAGAAATAAACCATACTGAGCCTCACCAGTTCACTGCCACCTGAATACCTGGATTACCAAGATGTCTTTCAAAAAGAGCAAGCAAACACCCTACCTCCGCACAGACCGTATGACTGCAAAATTGATGTGGTACCCGGAGCTCAAGTTCCCTGCAGCCAGATTTATGCCCTAACAGAACAGGAAAACCAGCACCTAAAAACCTACCTGGATCAGTATCTGGCAAATGGCTTCATTCATCCGTCCAAGTCCCCTGCATTCTCGCTCCTCTTTTTGTGCCTAGAAAGGAGGGCGACCTGAGAACTTGATTTGACTACAGAGCCCTTAACCAGATCACGGTAAAATAATCTGTACCCATTAACGCTTATACCAGAGCTCTTGGATCAAGTCAAAAACGCTCAGATATATACAAAACTAGACTTACGAGGGGCCTACCATCTAGTAAGAGTCAAAAAAGGAGACGAGTGGAAGACGGCCTTTTGCACGAAATATGGCCTTTATGAATATCAGGTTATGCCCTTTGGACTATGTAATGCCACGGCGGCGTTCCAATTTTTCATGAATGACATGCTCCGTGAACTGTTAGACGTCTGCGCTCTTGTCTATATTGATGACCTTCATATCTATTCGACCACCAAGGAGGACCACATCAACCATGTCCAGGCAGTTTTGGAGAAACTGCGGCAACACCGGCTATATGCCAAATTGGAGAAATGCTACTTTCATGTGATAGAGGTAGAATTCCTCAGCTTCATTCTCACACCACGGGGCGTACACATGGACATGCGCAAGGTAGACGCTATCCTTAACTGACCCTCATCGACATCCATAAAGGGAGTACAGAGTGTACTCAGATTCGCCAACTTTTATCACTGGTTCATTCCCGGGTTCTCCCAGATCATCCACCCAATCACCTCTTTACTACGGAAAAATAAACAATTTAATTGGTCCGCATAGGCAGAGAAAGCCTTCCAGGAGTAAAAACAAGCATTTACCACAGCATCAATTCTACGGCATCCTCAACCAGAACTACTAGACGTGGTCGAAACTGATGCTTCCAACATAGCAATGGGAGCAGTCCTTTCACAACGAGACCCCGAAACAGGCCAGTTACATCCCATGGCATTCTGGTATCGCAAGTCTTCAGCCCCTGAATTGAATTATGCAATCACTAATAAAGAACTGCTATCAATTAAGGCAGCATTCAAAGCCTGGAGACATTATCTTCTTTGAGCTAGACATACAGTCACCGTCGTCACAGATCATGTTAATCTACAATATCTGAAGATCGCTAAAGCGCAATCATCACGCCAACTCCGCCTCTTCTTTGCGGAATACGACTTTGTCATCACCTATAGACCCAGAGTATGCAATGGAAAAGCGGACACCCTGCCTCACACGAGTGAGGGAGAAAAGGCATTCACTACACCAGACCCCGTGGCCATCATCCCTGAAGGACAAATCCAAGGCATGATTGCCGCAACCACCACTCTAGACAACTTAAAATCTGACCTGCAACACTTGATGAGTCCACCAGCGCAACAGGAATGGCTAGGGGTGGGAGACCGATATACGATCGTGGACAACCTACTATACTACCAAGGACGATTGTACATCCCAGATAAGAAATTACAGAATCAAATTATCGCAAACTATCATGATTCATTAGTAGAAGGGCATCCGGGGATAGCCAAAACCCAAGCTAAAATAAAGAAAAATTACTGGTGGCCAACTTGGCGAAAGGACATTGTCCAGTTCATCGTAACCTGTGGTACCTGTGCACAACACAAATCCCAAAAACAAAGTCCCACCGTCTGCTACGTCCTTTAGAAGTACCCCCAGCACCTTGGCATACGCTATCAATGGATTTTATTATAGACCTTCCCTCCTGTAACGGATACAACACCATCTTAGTCGTTTTCCAAAATGGCCCACTTTCTTCCCCTGAAAGGTCTAACAACTGCTTCTATTCTGGCTAACGTGTTTTTGGAACAGATCGTGCGGTTACACAGGTTCACATCAATATTGATATCAGACCGAGGAACTCAGTTTGTTTCTGCATTCTGGAAAAGGTGTTGTAAAATTGCCAAAATCGACCTCCGGTTATCTACAAGCCATCACCCCCAAACCGACGTCCAGACCGAATGGACTAACCAGACCCTCGAGCAATACATAAGGTGTATGCTGCAACAAACCGAGGATACCTGGAAGGACACACTTCGGCTACCGGAATACGCATATAACAACTCCATTCACACCAGTACGGGACAAAGCCCATTCTACACAGTGTACGGTCAACATCCACGGACATCCGTTTTCGACCCACTCGAATCATTAGAAATGCCTGCTGTAACAACCTTACACAAAACTATCACCCAGGTTTTTAAGGAAGCAGCAGAGCATCTTGCCAGAGCCAAAAAGAAACAGAAGCAGTTTGCGGATCCAAAAACATTCCCCTGAAAGACCACGGGCTTTCCATCCCAGATATCTGGGATCCTATACTATCAAGGCTGTGAGCAACCCTGCGGCCATGAAATTAGAATTACCGGCCCGCATGCGGATCTACCCAGTGTTTCATGTCTCCCTCCTAAAGCCATTGAGACCAAGTACGCTGATCAATACTCGACCGGATTCCGAAATAGTTGAAGGAGAACCAGAATACGAAGTTAAAAGGATCCTAGACTCTAACATGGTCCGGTCCAAGTTATACTACCTTATAGACTGGAAAGGTTATGGACCCCAAGATCGGAACCTGGGAACCCAGTGAGCATGTCCACGCTTCACGATTAATCAGGCAGTTCCACCGCAATAACCCCACTAAACCAGGGCCAGGGGGGAAACTACCCATGAGAGGGGCCTTGAGGGGGAGTGCTGTCATGGCCACAGGCCCCAGAACATAAAAACCACACCATCTAGTGATGGGGGCAATGGGTCACTTGACTCACTTATGTCCCTTTGGGACCCATAAACACAGGTGCCCTAGCTGGACTCAGTTCTGGCGCCTTTGGCGCCAGGTTCATAAAGAGATGTGAGCAGGAACACTTTATTTTAGTGCAGGAGTTCTTTGAGAACATCCTCCTGTGCTGACTCATCGGGTGTGGCTCCATAGGCCTGGTCTTCATGTGCTGACTCATCAGGTGTGGCAGGTTGTGACAGGCAGGATGAACCTGGTGGGCGTGGCGTCAGAAGCTGAGCTACATAAGCTGCTCCATCCTTAAGGTTGGTGCTTCGCGTTACTGTGCACTTGCGTGCAACGTGACGCTCACTGCCACTTGGATCAGTTTACTTACCTTTGAAACCAGGCGTTCTCCTGCATACTCACCTCCAGGAAACTGGTGCTTCATCGCTTCATCTGCAGACTCATCTCCTGACATCCAGCGATCATGATCCCGACGTCGCAGCACTGCACTCCGCATCCACGAACTCAGACCCTGTGAAGAAGAAGAAAGACAAGTTTAGAACATCCGTCATAGGGCCGCGCCGCATTTGAAAACTAATCAACAGGTGAGCTTTCCAGGGACAGCACATCCCACGGGTACCATAGTTTGGAAGAAGGGGTCTGGAAGGGGATCCAGCGCACAAGCTGGCATACTCACGCCCCCTATTCTCCACGCAGGAGCAGTCCCGAGCAGCATCACCTATTACCACCAGTCACCACATAAGCGCAGAGGGCGAAGTCGGACCCGAGCGACCTCACCCCCGGGAGGGCTGCAACCGTACCCCAACGCCTCCGCAGAGACCAGGTGAGCATAACAGAGAGTCCAAGGTGGGGATATTTGTGAGAGGAGCCATGGTTAGAGGCAAAGTTCTAGGATGGATTCCTAGAAGACAGAGGAAGAGAATTATTATAAGAAAATTCTGCCGATGGTAGTGCATCCGTCCATGTCTCTTGATTGTGAGTGGAATAAAAGCAGAGATACTGCTCCATAGTGTGGTTTAATCTTATCTATTAATTTGTGGATGATACCCAGAGGACAGAACTCTATCAATGGTAAGTATCTTACAAAGAGTAGCCCAGAAGTGCCAGGTGTATTGAGATCTCTGGTGATGGATGTAGGAAGCCATGTACACGGAAGATCTCTTTGAGGAAAACCTTGGCCATTTCCGGGACAGATGGAACTCGTGTCAAAAGAGTGAAATGTGCCATTTTACTAAAGGCATCAACTGTCACCATAATGGCTGTGTTTCCTTGGAGGGTGGAATGTCTACTACAAAGTCTGTTGATATCTGAGTGCAGGGACCTTGAGGGACCAAAGATCGTTCCAATTTGCAAACAGGTCTAGATGAAAGGTACTTGCACCTGGAACAAACAAGGCACACAGAAACATCATCCTTTATGTCATTATACACACTACGCACACAGAAACGAGCGAGTCACCAAATCCATGGTGTTAGCTATGCCCCTATGGCCCACTTTGGGATTGTCATGGCATCAAAAGAGAACCATGACTTGCAGGGATTCCGTGGGTACCACCAAGTGGTCCAGATAGAAATAAAGGCCATTCATCCGTGCAAAATGATTTCTTTCCAACGCGAACGGTGGATCTATATAGGCATTTCTGACTTGTTGGAGAAAATAATCCACAGAATATACAAAAGTCTTATTCCCTGGGATCTTCTCCTTATCAGGTACGATGTCAGATCCTGTGCAGTGTGTTTTCTACATAATGCATCCGCCAGAATGTTTTGATTTCCTGGGATGTATGTGATCCTAAAATCATACTGGGAAAAAAAATAAGCCCATCTGGTTTGTCGGCTGATGCAACCTTGTGACCTCTGGAGCACCTGAAGGTTCTTATGGTATTTTCAGACTTCAAATACTTGTGCTGCTCCCAAAAGTAAGTGACGCCATTCCTTACAGGCCACTCGTATTGCCTGTAGCTCCTTTTCTTTCACAGAATAGTTTCTTTCACTGGTGTTCAGAGTACATGAATAAAAGGCTGTTGGAAGTTCTACACTATCAGGTCCTACTTGTTTTATGACAGTTTATATGGCGGCATGAGAGGCATCAGTCTCTATGATAAAAGGCTTTTCCTGATCAGGTTGCAACAAAATGGGTGCCGAGCAAAAGGCTTTCTTGAGGGTATTAAATGCAGTCTCTTTTTCGCAGTGCCAGACAAAAGGGGTCTTCTTTAATAACTTAGTTATGGGTAGTACAATTGCCGAAAAATGAGGAATTGATCAATGATAAAAATCTGCCCATCCAAGAAATCGCTGGAGAAGAGGGAGGTGAACATTCCATTATTGAGGATATTTTTCTCTTATCCATTTCGATACCCTTGTTGAATAAAATAAAACCCAAATAAGGAACCGATCTTGCCTCAAAGATATGCTTCTCTGGTTTGGCTAACAGATGGTTCTGTCAGAGGTGGTGCAAAACTTCCATAAAATGCTCATGGTGGCTCTGCTCTGAGGAAGAAAACACTAGGGAGTCATTTTAGAATATAATAACGTTCAGGAATAGAATGCCTGCAAACACATGTTCCATAAAAATCTGGAATATTGATGGTGCTGACTAGACAGAAGGGCATGACTTGGTATTCATAATGCCCAAAGGAGGTCCCGATTGCAGTTTTCCATTGATCCCCTTCCTTTGTAGGTAATAAATAGTAAGGACCACATAGATCCAATTTCATGTACAAAGTCTCACCCTGCACGACTTCCAGGATGTCATTTATGAGAGGTATTGGGTATCAGTCTTTTATGGTCATTTGATTCAAGCCTCTGTAGTCAATAAAGGATCTAAGTTCAATGATAAAAATCTGCCCATCCAAGAAATCGCTCAAGAAGAGGGAGGTGAACATTCCATTATTGCGGATATTTTTCTCTTATTCATTTCGATACCCATGTTGAATAAAATAAAACCCAAATAAGGAACCGATCTTGCCTCAAAGATATGCTTCTCTGGTTTGGCTAACAGATGGTTCTGGCAGAGATGGTGCAAAACTTCCATAAGATGCTCATGGTGGCTCTGCTCTGAGGAAGAAACCACTAGGAAGTCATCTTAGAATATAATAACGTTCAGGAATAGAAAGTATGCAAACACATGTTCCATAACAATCTGGAATATTGATGGTGCTGACTAGATAGAAGGGCATGACTTGGTATTCATAATGCCCAAAGGAGGTCCCGATTGCAGTTTTCCATTGATCCCCTTCCTTTATAGGCAATAAATAGTAAGGACCACATAGATCTAATTTCATGTACAAAGTCTCACCCTGCACGACTTCCAGGAAGTCATTTATGAGAGGTATTGGGTATCAGTCTTTTATGGTCATTTGATTCAAGCCTTTGTAGTCAATAAAGGATCTAAGTTCTGAGGTATATTTATTAGGAATAAAGAACAATGAAGCCCCTGCTGGAGATTTGGACTTCCAGATCAACCGGTTGGTTCAGTTGTCGGCAAGGCATTTCCTTAAAGAAAATTTCTCCAGAAGCGACAAAGGGCACATCCGACCAAAAAGGCACCACGCTGTCTTGAAGTAAGTCAATAGCGCAATCCTCTGGTCTCTGTGGTGGGAGTTCCTGGGGTATATGATTTTTAAACACATCTGCAAAACTTTGATAGGCCTTAGGGATGTTGCTGACTTCATCAACTTGAGATTGAGAGAATCCGGGTCCCAGAAGTGAGGCGGTCTTGAAATTGGCGTCATTCAAGGTGGTGTAACATTGTTCTTTACAATATGGTGGCGAAGGCAGGACTGTATTGTTTGTCCAGTCTATGGTGGGATTGTGTTTCCATAACCAGGGGATCCCCAAAATCAAGGTGAAACAGGCTGCTCGGATGATGTCGAATTCTATTCTCTCAAAGTGTTGGTTAATGAACAAGCCCAGAGATATTGGGCCTCATTACGAGGTAGGAGGTAAGGGATTACCGGCACCGGTAAGGGTGCCGGTAATCCCTTACCTCCATATTCAAAGGTCCCTTAGTGGGTCTCTTCCTTAACGCCTGGTCTGACCAAGTGTTAAGGACGGGACCCGCTAAGGGACTTCAGAGCTAATAACGGTACCGCAAATTGCGGTACCGTTATTAGCTACTTCCCCATTCCCATTGAGCCCTATGGGGGCTCAAATGGGAATGGGGAATGGTTCTCAGAATGGGGACTTAACGGGTCCTCCAAGGTTGGAATGACCAGGTAAGTACCCATTCCAAGAACCCAGACCCGGTATGCGGTAAGGGGTAGCCATGGTGCTTCTAGCACTATGGCTACCTCCTACCTCATAATGAGGCCCATTGTCTGTTGAGTAGTTGGTATTGAACACAGAGGTCGGCCATCAATGCCTTTCACGGTTTAAAGGATAGTTCCGGGACTTTTTTTTTATTGTCCCTACGGTTCGGCCATGTGTTTTTAAGCATAACTCGGTAGATCGTAGAAAACTTTCCTATGGACCTTACCCGACTTTTCGTCCATTAACGCACTCGAAATCAGCCGCCATTTTCTGATAATCCTATCATTTCCCCCCCATCGCCCTGGCTCACCTGCTTTTGCGGCACTAAATCAAATCCGCCGCCCCTGAGCCTGACATCAGCAGACGCGTACCGCCCATTTCCCAACGCCAAAGCACATTTCGTGTCAACAATCGCTGCGCCTCAGCTAATGAAGTGTCGCCATGGAAATGGCAGGACGCCTCTTTCCTCAATAAGTATAAACACACCGTTTCACAACACACAGCAGCAGATTTTCGATTCCATTACTCTCTGTGTGTTACTTTGAGTATTCTGTGACTCGTTTCTGTGCTCTGGTCAGCTACCTTCGCCGCTTCTAGGCCTTGTGAACACCTGTACCATCTCTGTAAATTATTTTACTTTCTTTACCACACAATGGCTACAATAATGCCGTATATGTACGAGACCGAGTACACCGAGGAAGAACTACTGGAAAGGCAAGCACGCGAAAACGATGGGGATTCGGACGGCAGTTGGGAGGACCAGTCAACGGATGAAGAGCCTGGACCATGTCGCATGGACAGTGTCTCCACCTGGTGCACGTGCAATCGGTGCGAGCTAATGCCAACTGAGGAGGAGAACTGCTGCTGCTGTGAAAATTCCGGGTGCTTGGCCTACATTTCGGAAGGCGAGCCAAGTCCGCAATGCATCACCGAGCTGCCAGAGTTCAGGGAAGCCTGCCTCTCACGTACCGTGTTGAGGATGATGATGGTGCTTATGCACGAACTTCGCGGCACTGTTCGTCCGCGTAATCCGAGTAACGAGTAAGTATACTCTGGTTTTGATGTCAGTGATGCCACTACTATGTCATGGTCGTCTCCCACATATAAAATTACATCTACATATCATTCGAATGCATGTAAATTGGTTCCATATTGTGCATTTTCTAGATAGAATTTTTTTCAAAGCAGAATGACATTTTTTACCTGAATCGACAGTGATAAGAAAGTTTTGTCATTTTAATACAGTTTGCATCTTTCATTTTCACAGGTGGTACAGGCTGGTGGCCTATCGTTGCTTCACTTGGTGGCTTCACGGGAGGCTCGGACACCGCGTTCGGAGAGTAATACCTGCCTGTGCGGTACTTGCCATTAGACAACATTTCCCCAGCGACAGTGGACAATACCGCAGATTTTCCCTGGATGTGCTGCAACCGGAACTTTACAATGTGTAATGTTTATTATTTATGTTCAATTGAAATTAAGATCTAAAATAAAACCCAACATATATTTGAACAATGGTTGTTTTGATTTTTTAAATGAATCTAGTGTGTCTCCATTGAATAGTCTTCCTGTGCCTTGTCTTGTCACACCACATGTCTCCGGCCAGCATCCTCCCTTACGCTGGCCGCCCACCTTCAATCCACATAACCGTTGAACCCATATGCAGCAGACATACATATGTTATTTTGCGGGTTGGCATCAAGCCTCCCGGCCTTGCCTCCTCCCCCAAAAATACTTACCACACCACTTTGTTCAAGCGTTGGCAATAAAAGGAAGGCGGTTGGATTTTATTGATACAAAACATGGTTATAGGTAAATAATCAATATGGTTGATCATAATAAATCATCCTTTTGGGCACCGGGTACAGAGATGACCCCCTCTGGCCCGTGCCGCCTTGCCACCACAGGCCAGCCTGCTGCTGACTAACTGCCTAGGCATCCAGGGTCTCCAGGGTGAACTGCACCCATGTATTCTCCTGGGAGGCTGAGGTATTTATAAACTCACCCCCCTGCCTTCCATGTACTAGATCCTTCAGCCTGCCTCTTACATGCAGTTAGATGGCCTCTACTTGGTGAGGCCCTGCGGCAAACGAGTCTTAGAAGAAATAACGTCGGCATAGAAGGAGTGGTATTTCGGGGCTGCCCTACGCACAGACACAATGGAAAATGCAAATATAATGTAAGTAACTCTTTAGATGAGTTTATACCGCAATTTAATCACTATACAGTAGCTTTAAAGACGGGTTAAGTTGTACTTGTTCGTTCTATGTGGCATATTGTTTTGTACCGCGCACTCTCTTGAGGAGAACCATCTCCTTTTATGGAAGCACCTCAAAACCTTCCTCTTTGCTTCTGCTTTCTCTCTCCCTCTCCCCTGCTCCAACTGGTCCACTGTCTGCGACCTCGGTCCTGGGCCCTTCCACTCTCCACCTGCACTGCCTCCCTGTCAACCCCTGCACTGGGGGACTGTCTCACTATCCTACAGCCCCCCCTTGACGTATAATACCCGGTTGCACTGTCCTAGCTATGAAATAATTTCCCGACCTAATATATAAAATGAATAATTTTAATAAAGATCTGATGGTGAGACTAATTTCATTTTTTATGTTTTTCAAACAGGTACATCATCCATTATTGCATGTGTCACGAGTACCAGACACCGGCGGATGGGTTTTTTAAACGCCAGTTGCTTCTCCGCGTGAACAACGTTACCACCCTGACCATTTTATGGGACGATCGCCAAGTACAAGTATGCCCTTACGCGGTACTAACGGCTAGATGCAACATACAGACCGTTGTGGTGGCCTAGTGCCTCGTTGTTGGAACAGCCATGCCATTATCAGTGCGACCGAAGAGCTTATTTTATCGTAAACCAACACCCTGTGTACTGCACACGAACATCGCTTGCTTCAAGACGAACTATTTTGGATCGAGAGCAAATAAAAATGCAAATCGCTGAATATTCTCAAAACATTTGATGTCAAATAAATGTACTTTGCCAAATGTACAATCTTGCCGTTTGCTTTTAAACCACAGTTTCATATTCCGAATTGTGGCTGGCGCTGTATTGTGAGATGATCTAAGACCCTGTGTACAGCAAAGGAACATCGCGTGCCTCAAAATGAACTTTTTGGAACGTGAGCAAATAAAAATGCAAATCGCTGAATATTCTCAAAACATTTGATGTCAAATAAATGTACTTTACCAAATTTACAATCTTGCGGTTTAATTTAAAAGTACAGTTTCATATTCCCAATTGTGGCGCGCTGTGTTGTGTGAGCTCATCTGTGTTGATTTCCTGGTTCTGTGTGGAGTCGCGTAGAAGACGCCTGGGCGCGTTTGCCTACGCAGCTCAGTCACGTCACGGATAGAGGTGGGGAATATGAATGTTTTGATAAAGTATGTTTCAGGGGCGGGGGATTTGATTTAGTGCCGCAAAAGCAGGTGAGCCAGGGCGATGGGTGGAAATGATAGGATTATCAGAAAATGGCGGCTGATTTCGAGTGCGTTAATGGACGAAAAGTCGGGTAAGGTCCATAGGAAAGTTTTCTACGATCGACCGAGTTATGCTTAAAAACACATGGCCGAACCGTAGGGACAATAAAAAAAAGTCCTGGAACTATCCTTTAAGAGACTTTTCAGTTAGGGGTGCAGTATGTGGTTTGGCCCATTCTGTGCCCATAAAAACACCAGCAGATCTGCATTTCATTAGGGCAAAGACATCTGTGGATGGGTTGTTTGGACACTGTAAGGGGACTCTCAAAACCATGAACCTGTCATCCGTGGTATTCTGGGTCGAAGTAAGGTGGATGTAGGGACTAACAAAAATACCCTGGTCTCCAGTCCCATCTAAGGCTGGAGTCTGCAGTTTCCCTGCCTTATTGGAGGGGCTTCGGAACAGACACAGAGTTAATGACCTTTCAAACCACAGTATAAGCATAAGCCCTGATCACGACACTGCTGTCTTTCTGCTGGTGTAAGAAGCCCATGGGCATCTCCCATTTGCATAGGTTCTTCTGAAGTAGGAACTTCCTTAGAGGGGTTTACTGGGTTAGATCGAGAAGTCCATGTACTGCCTCTAGTCTTTCTTAGTTTTTCACGTCTATCATCATGGCGATAGTCAATCTGGAGGACCAGGGATATGAGCTCCAATAAAGTTGCTGGGTGAGGAACTCTGGCGAATTCATCTTTGATGTCCTCTGGCAATCCTCTCCTGGGTATGGTGAACTGTGCTGTTTCTGGCCAGGCAGCCTCTTGTGCTAATTGTTTTAACCTGGTGATATATGCCAAGACATCCATACTACCGTGCTTTAGATCAAGCAGGGATTCGTAAGCATTGTAGATGACTTCTTGTCTTTCAAATATTTCTGTCAAAGCATGCATGACGCTCTGCTGTCAAGCACTCCTCTGACATCTGCCACCTCCTTCACCTCCTTCAACTCCTGGACCTTGATGTTCCTGCTATTACTGAGACATGGATCCCTGTTTCCATTATTCCCATTCAAAGGAGGTCTACTCCTCCTTTGAATGCCTGGTCTGCAGGCTCTCTCTCTCCCCTGTCCCCTCTCTTACTCTGGCCACTTTCTATTGACTGCTGGGCCAGTCCACTCTCTTCCTCTCGGAATTGGCGAACCTGGCCTCTTCTCTCCTCTCCTCCTCTTCCCAACTCCTCCTGATAGGGGTTCTTAACATCCAACTTGACTCTCCTGACTCTTCAGGACCTTTCTGCAGCTTGTGTGACTCTATCTTTTCCATTCTACCCTCTGGTCCAACACACACTGCTGGCCGACACATTGCATGATCTCCTGTTCCTCTCACTACCTTACTCTCATGGACTGATCATTCTCTTCGCTTTTCTCACTTGAAGCTCTCTACTCCTTTAGCAATGGCACACCCCACACCACCTCCTGCCTTCAAGGTCATCCAACCCATGGAAAGAGTGTCAGTGGTTGCCTTTGACTCTACCTGCTCTCCTCCTTTTACTCCTGCGACTGACTCCCACCCTGACACAGCCCTCTCTAACTTTCACTGTTCCATCTCCAACACTCTTGACATTCTTGCCCCTGTCAAGAGAGTATGACTGAAGCCTGCCAAAAAGTGAAACTCTTAGTACGACTCCAATCTGGCTGCCCTTAAACGCAAGTGAAGAGCAGCGGAACAGAAATGGAGATCTTCAGGTGCACCCTCTGAGAAAACTAGCCTGCCGCCTACATCAAAGGCACTATAGACTCTGCATCGATCCAAGAAAAGAGTCCACATTCCAGCCCACATCTCCACAACATTTAACAACACAGACAAACTTTTCAATGTCTGCCAGGAGCTGGCCAACCCTACTGCAGCCACACCCTCTACTGCACCCACCCAGGCCCCTTTCTCAGCCCTGGCCGCACATTTCATCGCCAAAACACAAGACATCCTGTCCTCTCTCTCTTCTGCTCTCCCTCTTGCACCAACATCTCTTGGGACCCCCTCAGCCGGCCCACCCCTCCCACTCTTCTCCCCTCCCTCTCCCCTTCACACCTGATGAGATCTCTAGACAAGTCCGGTCCATGAAAGCCTCCCCAAACAGGTGGACCCCTGCCCCTCCAAAACCATCATGGACAATATTGACAGTCTCACTCACTTTCAACCTCTCTTTCGCCACTCACGTTTTTCCAAGTCCTCTCAAGCACTCTCTTGTGCACCCTCTGCTCAAAAAACCATCTGCCAATCCGTCTATTCTGGCAAACTATCCCATGTTCTCAATCACCCGTTTCCTGGGAAAACTCTTGGAGAAGCTAGCTATCACCTAGCTTACACTTGACACTGAATCAGTTGGTTGTCCCCATGACTATCAGTCTGGCTGAAGCACAGAAACTGCTCTTCTGAACACCCGTGAAGACCTGCTCTCAAATCTTGACTCTAACTCTCCCTCTGTCGTCATTCTTCTCGACCTCTCTTCTGCTTTCGATACGGTAAACCACAACATCCTGATCACCCACCTCCAGGATACCCTGGGAATCACAGATCAGGCCCTGACATGGCTCACCGCATTTCTCTCTGACTGGCCCTCCCAGGTGTAAGTTGGGTCCTTTCTCTCTTCTATCACTCCCTCTACATGTGGTGTCCACCAGGGATGTAACCTAACTCCCTGGTTTTTCAATATCTACATGGCCCCCTTGGCCCACAGGATCTCTACCTTTACCTCTAACTTTCAGTGTTATTCGGATGACATGTAGCTCTCTTTCAGGCTACCCTCGGCCTCCTCCTCCTCGATCACCCCTGAATGTCTGTCCGCAATCCAGTCTTGGTGTGCTGCTTACAATCTCTGCCTGAATGCCAGTAAAACAGAGATCATACTCATTGGGACCCCTGCTCCCTCTTTCCCACTCGCACAGTGGCCGTCCTCCCTTTCCCTGCGCCCTCACCTACCAATGAGGCAAAAAATCTAGGGGTCATCTTCAACTGCACTCTCTCTTTCTCTTCTCACATCTCAGACATCTGCAAAAAGCCCCACTACCAACTGCAACTCCTCAGATGTATTCTACCTTTTCTCACTTTCCCCCAGAGGCTCACCACCTTGTGACCCCTTGTTCTCTCTAGGCTGGACTATTGCACCAGTCTCTTTCTCAATCTTCCAACTTCTACTCTCTGTCCTCTACAACTCATACAGAACAGAACCGCAAGACTTATCCTTGGCCTCAAGCCCAGAGGCTGCATCTCTCTGGCACTGAAATCCCTCCACTGGCTCCCCATGGCTGCAAGGATCAAGTTCAATATCCTCTGCATAATCCAAAAGGCTTTCTGGGGCCGGGACCCGCACTATCTACAACGCTCTTTTCCTAAATACTTTCCCTCTAGAGTCCTCCACTCTTCCTTCTCCAACTCTCTTCGGGTGAGCTGCTTTCAAAAACAGAGATTTGGTGGTAGATCTCTATCCTCTGCAGGTGCCTACCTCTGGAAAAGCCTCCCTGCCTCTCTCTGTCTTCGGCCTGAGCACCTTATGTTCCAGAAAATCCTAAGTACTTTCCTCTTCTCTTCCTCCTTGACTCTCCCTTTCCCCTGCTAACCTCTGTTCTTTTTCTCTCCACCCTGCTTCTCCTCACTAACGCTGTTCAGTTTTTGCTGACTGGTTGCCTGGTTCACTTCCAGAGCCCTAAATGTCCCAGGCTCCCCCGCCAGTTTTTGGCACTTGCCTTCAGGCCACTGCACTATGTTCAGCATTACTGCACTTTCTGATTGCGCTCCACGAACAGAGCAACCTCTCTGCACTTAGCCCAGGCCCTGCTCGACTGGACTTGTTTGTTCCCCCACTCCACCTTCCTCGCATCTCTGTCTGTAGTCATGTATGATCTAAATGTACTAGGACTAGTTAGTTCATATGTCCTGTCCCCCCCTTTTTCTGTCCACCCTCCCTAGCTGGGTCACCAATGTAATACTACATGCACTTGCACTAGGAGAAATGCCGTCAGGTCTAGTATGCTCGTTTTTTTCTGTTAGATCATCGGAAACTTCAAGGCCTAAGAATGATTACTGTATTCCCTTGTTCCCTTTCTGCCTTGAAGCGCTTTGAAGCACTACACTTGTGTATAAGCTCTGCATAAAAAAAATGAATATAATAAATAAATAAATGCACAAATGCTGCATGGAAGGCCACTGAAGGTCTGGCAGCAATAACAAAGGGAGTTGCCAATGACAGGGCATTCCCTACCATGTTGGATACCATGAAGCCAATCTTGGCCTTATGGAAAATGTGGTATCCCTAAAGGAAAAATGGACAGTGCAGGCATCCAGAAATTCCTTTAGATGGCCGGGGATACGTCAAACTTTCCTGATGGTAGTACTCCCACCGGCGCATTGGCCACTGGCGCATCTTTGGATGTAATCATATTCTTTAGTGTCATTCTCTGCTTTGAAGGACTGTGCCTCGGCAGACAATCCTTGGATTTCACTGATGAGTTCTTGCTTCCGAGCCATCTTTGTAGAGTCAATTGGGCGTTGCAAACTCTCACCTGTAGTCTCTGGGTCCGACTCCAAGTGGGGGGGGATGTCCTCCTTCTTTGTTTTTCTTGAGACGTGTTGGTTAATGAACAAGCCCAAAGATATCATCTGTTGAGTAATTGGTCCTGAACCCCGTGGTCGTCCATTCATGCCTTCCATGGTTAGATTAACAGACCTTTCAGGTATATAAATGGGCCGATAAATATCTCAACCAGGGGCAACGACCTAATAAACAAACAAGCGATAAAAGCAGCTCAGATTCCGACATCACAGAAACAGTAGAAAACCAGCCGACCGAGAATACAACAGCAAGTACATCAGGGGCCAACTCAGGGGGCCAACTCAAGATTGGTACAACCTTCCAATTTACAAGGAAGTGATTTTTTAGGTCTAAGAGGAAGAGGACAAGGAGAGGCAAAACGAAAAAACCAGGGGACGCTCACACGATTACAAACAAATCAAAGTTAGTAGTTAACTTATCCAAGAGAGTATTATCTGTGCAAGAAGTAAGAACCCTGGAGAAAAGACTTAAATTTGTACCAACCTATAGTACCAACAGGTTTAACACCAAGATCGAATTTCACAAACTAGTACGTAAACTCAAATTGAAACCTTTTTTCTCAGAAACAGACAACACATCGCTGGAACATGCATCGGAAACGTCGGAAATATATCTTAGACCAAAAAGCATCTTTTGTCCTCTAGTTAATGTGCCTTCAGTTGACATATTTCATAACATGGTATTAATTGATATTAAACAGATACAATTTAATCTGCCCAAGAGACACAATTTGAGTAGAGGAGAACTTTCTTTAATGTTATGTTATGTTATGTTATGTTATGTTATGTTATGTTATGTTATGTTATGTTAACGGTTCTTATATAGCGCACCGTCACCAACGGAATTGGTCCCCAGGCGCTCTGGAGGATCTGTAAATGAGAAGGTGGGGTGGGTTAGTAAGGTGAAGAGGGCTTAGGATAGTTGGAGGAGTGGTGTACTGTTGGCAGCTTCAACTCGGTAGACACCGGGTTCTAAGCTTTGATGCGAGTATTGGATCAGTGTCAGTGTGCTGTTGGTGCGGCTTATGTCTTGTTGCAGTGTGGTGACGTGCGTGCAGCTGGCTGTGCGAGAGATGGTTGTGTGAGTTTTTTTAAGTATGCAGAGAGTTAGAGTTTATATTGGTTAGTGGGTTATGTGACATTTAACATGCACGCATTCACAGTTCTATCTAAGTGTGACACTTGCTGCCCTACACAATTCAGTCTGAGTGTGGCACTCACCAACTCTAACAATACCATCCAGATACCACACAGGCCAATGTTCATAATTCTATCAAAGTGCGGGACATGCCAACATTCTCAATTCCTTTTAAGTGTAGTGCATGGCAATCTTCATAATTCCGTCTAGGTGTGGCATATGCTAACATTCACAATCCTGTCTAGATACGGCGCAGGCTAATGTTCTCAACTTTAAGTGTGTCACATGCTAACATTCACAATCCTGTCTAGATACGGCGCAGTATAATGTTCTCAACTTTAAGTGTGGCACATGCTAACATTCACAATCCTGTCTAGATATGGCACAGGCCAAAGTTGGGAATTATGTCTGAGTGTGGCACATGCTAGCATTCACAGTTCCATCTAGGTGCTACGCAGGCTAGGATGAGGATTCCATCTATGTGTGCACATGTTAAGAATTCTCTGTAAGTGTGGTGCATGCTAACAATCTTGATCCCATCTAGATGTGACGCAGGCTAATCTACACAGTTCCCTCCAGGTGTGGTACTAGTAAACATTGGTAAGTAAGTTGGCATGTATTGCAGGGCAACATTTACAGTCCATTTGCAGTGGTCGCAATTCTTTCTAAGTATGCATTATGTAAGTCTATGGCAGTCTATGCTATGGAAAGGTAAGGTAGAGTGGCAGGGGTTTTCTGGAATAGAGTAATTGCTCTACAACCCACCCATGCCACACACACAGTTTCTTTTGGTGTCTGCCGCCTCCTTGCTTAATCAATATTTTCTTTTCTGATGAATCCATAACGATTCAATCGGTTGACAAAGGTGGGGCAATTGTGGTACAGGATACAGAACAATACTACCAAGAATGTTTGCGACAATTATCAGATCATGATACATATAAATAAATCACACGAGATCCCACAAGAAAGATAAAACAAGACTTGGAAGAACTATTACAGACAGCCTTAGAGAATGAATGGATCACCATCAAAACCAAAACCTACTTATGGACATCACATCCCAAAATGCCACACTTATATACCCTACCGAAAATACACAAACGATTAGATAATCCACCAGGAAGACCAATAGTGGCTGCAAATGAGAGTATTCTGCAACCACTAGGGACTTATATTGATTATTTTTTGCAACCTAGCATTAAAAAAACATCTACCTATGTGAAGGATACGACACATTTTCTTCGGATATTGGAACAAATTGTTAACAACTGGAGACATATTGTTCACGATTGATGCAGCTAGTCTGTATACTAGCATTCCCCATAATTTGGGTCAAGATGCGGTAGAAAAACTTCTATTACAGGCAGGATCAATAGGAGCTAATAAGGAATTCCTAATGGTCTTATTGAAATTCATCTCTACCAATTCATGCTTAGAATATAATGGTGTCTACTACAACCAACAAACTGGCACTGCGATGGGTGCCATAATGGTGCCAGCATATGCTAATTTGTTTATGTGTGACTTTGAAGCCACCCATATTATTGGAAATGCACGATCGAAAGATCAGTTGAAGAAATGGGTAAGGTACATAAACGTCGTCTTTGGAGTGTGGTCAGGAAACAAAGAGGAATTGGAAGAGTTTCTAGTATATCTCAACAACATCGACAACCGGATACAATTCAAGATGGAAATAGGAAACCCCAACGTCCATTATCTGGATGTACAGATGATTATCGACGGTTCAAACAACATTATATACAAAACCAACCGATCGTAACAATCTTTTACATCGGATGAGTTTTCATCCTCCTAATATTCTGCGCAATTTACCTTATGGACAGATGCTGAGGATCAAGCGAATAGTTAGTGACCGTATTAATTGCGAAATACAACTGAATAAACTGCACAAAAAATTACAGGATAGAGGCTACCCAGAGGAAGATTTACCAGCAGCTCTAACCAAGACTAACATCCAAGAACGTGTTCAACTCTTACAAAAAAGACCAGAAAGAACCAGTCCCAATTTAGTATTTGTAACAAAATACTCTATGCAGAGTCGTCACATCAAGAACATTATCCTTAACAGATGGGATATTCTCAGAAATGATAATAGAATCAAAGATCTCTTTATGAATCCACCGGTTTTTGCCTATCAAAAAAGCAACAATTTATGGAACCTGTTGGTGAACACCCAGAGCCAAAGCAAACACAAACCACTGGACAAACATCCTGGCACCTATTTGTGTATGGGCTGTGGTAATTGCAATAATGTTTTCAAAGGTCCCATAATAAGTCATCCTAGAAACGGTGAAAAGATAAAACTGAAACAACATGCCACCTGCCACCTGTCTATCAGAACACATGATCTACACCATTAAATGCCCGTGTGCAAAGTACTATGTAGGTGAAACTGCACGAAAGGTACGAGTCCGGATCAATGAACATAAATCATGTATTCGATTAAACAACCAGACATCGGCAGTGGCAAGACATTTCTATGAAAGAGGTCATACAGTGGCACAATTGAGGTTTGCAGTATTAGGAGTTATATCTGCAAGAGGTCTGAACAAGGATATGAAGAGACATAGAGCTCAACAAGAGGCATTTTGGATCGAGAGACTTGATGCATTGGCACCGGAAGGAATAAATGAAGAATTCGATCTGAGTTGTTTTTTATAAGGACTCTATGTATATTACAATGTTCCATGTCTTAACTTAATCATTCTAATACTTTACTCTCTTTCAGCTCTCCTATTTCTTTTAAATTTTCTCTCTTCAGCCAAATACTGATAGAATGTAGGTTGCATCACCAAATTTGGTTTAAGTTCTTTAAGTCTAAAACGTAATATGTTCATCTAACTGTTATTCTGTTGATATAAAATCATATTTTCCCCGTTCTTTAGAGTGGACGATTTGCCTAAGGAATGTTCTAACATCAGATATCGGTTAGTGCGAATACAAGATGTTGATATATAAGAGGTCAGAACTTTGAGCGGATCACATGGTATAGTACCATATTCAAAGTCCACACATTCTATAGACATCCATAGTCCAACAGTGAGTATGGCAGTTATTTTAGTAACCTTACGTGACCTATATTGTGACATTATATGGACATGAGTTTCGTAGCATATTCAACCAGGTCAGCGACTTATAGATACAGCTGATAATTGACCAACATTTGCCCTACGAGCATTGCATAATTATCATGGACATTCCCTTTCTGGTACATACTGCGAAGTTAACACAATCAGTATTTTATATACACAATTGACAGTTGCCGACACATTTGTCTCACGGACACTGTACAATCAACACGTACATTCTTTTCTTCCTCCCGTGTTTTGGCACGTACTGCAACGATATTCCATATAAGATTGTTTTTTATTTTAGTATTCACATGCATGGTATACCACTACACAGACCGATATTATTTACTCTCTAGGTGCATATTCCGTTCTTGCATCTGAACGGCAGTGTACAACCTATCCAACATGGCCCACGGTGTTCGTTCGCCATAACCATGATGACATAATACACAAAAGAGGTAAGGAAGCTGTGCACGTGCCCTATGGCGTTTACATACGGTGCAGCTCAACACTTCCGTCAGGTAAGACGTGATACGATCAGCGCTAGTGCATTATACATAGATAGGAATCCATGGACTCTGACATTTATCTCATTTTTATACATTGGGAAGTTCTGGCAGACACGCCTCGATACAGCTAAACCTGCAAACGAGATTTGCTCTCAGCGTTCAGTTTAGGTAAGATGCAGTTACTGCATTCTTGGTGAGAGTTGCACATACGGAAATTTAGCTTCTAACTGCTGAACCCATATGCATGCAAATTGTATGGGCCGAACCCTTACCCTCACCAGTAATAAGCAAGAGCACACATTTGTCAAGTGTTGTCAATAAAAGGCTGTAGGATTTTATTGTGCAGATATGGTTATGGAATAACAATAATCACATATCATAATATCATCATACTTTTGGGCACCGGGTCCAGAGGTTACCCCCTCTGGCCCATGCGGCCTTATTGTCCCACGACTTGTAGTGGTCACCGTACATTGTCCTTCTTCGTTTTCTCTTTGTTCTTCTCCCTTCTTTTGTAGGGTGGGTGGGTTTTGTGGTAAAGAAACAAAGATTGGAGCTCACTGAGTGCACAGCAAATCTCCTGTTTTTTTGGGTCCCCGTTCAGGCTGGTGTAGCTGACTGTCTATGCCCCCAGGAGGGGGGGCAGGTCCTTGACCCTGCACCCTGCCTGATAGCTACCTTCCTGGTGCTTAGCACCTTGTTCCTTGGTGGAAGGGTGAGGTGATTGTTCACACCTCACCCTTCCCTTGGTTTTGTGTGCTGGAGACTGCGTGTTTCTGCGCCCGTGGGGGGGAGAGGAGCAGGCTTGGGGGTGCGGGCTGCCCCTCTCCCAGGCCTGCCACATGGTAACATCAGTTACCCTGCCTCGCCTTGGGCGGCCCTGCGGCATTGCCCATCACAAACCCATACTTCTCCCTTTCCTTCTCTTTCAGAACCAATAGTTCGAATTTCATGAATCAGGTTAGTGTTATATGCAAGTTGATAATAATTTTAAGATATGAAGCGAATCAATACTGACTTTTAGCTTTATAAAAAATTGTAATGTTCGTTTTTTGCTTTTCTTTTTCTACTTTGGTTTGTCTTTTCAAACGGGTGTACAATCCATGATGGGAACGCATTTTGTTCATATTTTCCTACTTGATTTCATGTGTATGTATGAATACTGATACACGACCTTCGGATATGGTGGGGGTCTGCATTTAATTCTGATGGTTTGTAATGACTAATGAATACTACCTATGGATACTTACGGCATATACTACTGCTTTATCCACCCAATTGAACTGGGATAGGCTTCGGAATTGTTTCTATGTTGGTAATAACGGTGTCATGATCTATGGTACATATTATGTGACCAAATTACACACATGCTTAATACACCTTCCTGATTATATGATTGTGACGATTGACCATGACTGCATTTCTGCTTTTTGATTTGTGAATCTATATACATGCATACAAACTGATTATATGTAGAGACTAATCTTTTGGCCAGGGACGTCATTTCACCAAAATGCCAGGGGTAGCGGAAGTGACATCACAGTGCCACACCCCCAAGAGTGACATCACAGGAAGTGATGTCATTTTACCACACCCCTACAGGAAGTGATGTCATTTGACCACACCCCACAGGAAGTGATGTCATTAGACCACGCCCCCATCATGACATCACAGGAAGTGGCCTAATAAAGCATTATCGCTCAGTGCATTAAGAAAAAAATGGTTACGATATCAGTGTATTGTGACATTTCATACAAGAATGGATCATCATATGTATCAGTGTCAAGGTCCATGTTGCCACGTGGAGTGTATGAACCCCAATCCCCTCTTTATGTGGATCTGCCCTGTTATTTCAACAGGACTACAGAGCGAAATCACATTCTGGGGGGACAGGGACGGATAGGCGGGCACGGGGTGACGGGGATAGGGGAAAGCCAGGATAAAAGGGGAGATTGGAGAATATTTCACCAGAAAACATGTATGGCATCCTCAGTTTTTAATGACTCTTCTGCTTGTGTTATTTTGGCTGCCAAAAGATTAGTTCAAAATGTGTTCAAGGCATACAGTGCATTACTGAGTGATACAAACTTCAGTACCAAAAGCCTCATCAGTCCAGTGCCCAGATTTTATGGGGGAAAAAATCCTGGCTGCATTTTGCATTACTCCCACACTCACCAACACTCTTTATATGCCTAGGTTTCTGTTCCTACATGTTCATTGTCCTCCACACCCCGCACCACAATGGTACACATTCCAACAATTAGTACTATTATATAGATTTTTGGATAATGCCCAACAGTTGCTCTTCCTTCACTCTGATCATAAGACTTAAAATGTAGTTTCTTACCAGATTGAGCAGAACAGTGGCTTGACAGACGTGCCGGTGCTGCTGTTTCAATGGCATGTGAGGTGAAGATTCTGACTCGAAGGCAGGTTGTTGCTTAGGTTACTGGAAACCAGAGGAGAGGTCTGTGAGTGTTCAATGGCAACAGATCAAGAAGACACAGAACTCTGGTAGTGGAGCTGCAGGTGTTTGGCAGAGAAGAGGCTGCAAGTATGGCAGGTGCTGTTTTGAGGTCACAGAACTCTGGTAGTCGAGCTGCAGGTGTTTGGCAGAGAAGAGGCTGCAAGTATGGCAGGTGCTGTTTTGAGGTCACAGAATACTGGCTGTGATGCCGATGGTGCCGGGCTGGTTTTAACAGAGGGCACTGACTGGGTGTGTCTCATCATTGCTTGGTTGACTACAAATCAAGGATACGGTGCTGGCATTGTGAAGACAGAACTGTAGCTGTGGGGTAGCTGGTGACTGGCTTAATGGAAGTTGCTGCTTAGATGGCTCATCATTGCTTCCTTGACTGGAAATGAAGAAGAGCCAGGCGGGAATCGGATAGCAAATGTTTTCATGACACAAGACTCCAGCTGTGCTGCAGCTTCTGGCTGACCTGTCAAGAAGATGCTGATGGAGGCTACTCAGATTCTAAGAGACTGGCGGTTGACAGATGCTTGTGGCTGTGCTACTAGTAGTGCCTGTCTGGCTTCACAGGAAAAGGCTAATTGAATGTCTTGCTGTTGCTTAGACTGAAAATCTGTAGGATGCCGGCGGTGTGGCAGATGATGCCATTTTAAAGACACACATGATGTTTCTGACGTAATGGTCCATTGTTGCTTAGCTCACTGGTAAAAAATAGGATGTTGACTAAACTCAACAGCATAACATGCAGTGTTTTGAAGATGAGACAAACTGGTTGTAGTGCATGAGCGATGTATCATGGCTGACTTCATGAGGAGAAGAGGCTGGTAGTGTAGGAGAGTAGCAGATGGTTTTGAAGACTGTATGTGGTGCTGATTAGGTCTGCGTGACTTGAAAAGAAAGACCTAACTGGAAAATTGAGCTATAATCTAACAGTGTCGAAGAATATAATGGTTCATCTTTTCAGAGGATACCTCCTGTGTCGCATGTCAGCAAATCGGTCAATGGCATCACTCAAATTTACCTCTTCAACCTCCATAGGTTCACATGCCATTACCAACAAATCACTAAGTCTGTTGTCTCCACATCTATTTCGCAAATAGTTTTTAACTCTTTTCAAACAGGAGAAGAACCTCTCATTTGTTGCAGTTGTAATTGGCAATGCAAGAACCAGATCCAACAGATTTAGGACATCAGAAAAGCCTCTTGGAGATTCATTGAGATAGTACCTGACAGAGTGAATACCTGCTAAAGTCTTGCCAGATAAATAGCCCCTTGCAGTGTCAAGCCCTGAATGCAATGCAGCATAATCTACTTGGGGCCCTAGGTAGTGCCGAGCAAGAAGATCTGCAGATGAGTCCTCCAAGAAATTTTTAGCCCTTGGATTGAACATGCCGGCAGCCTTGATAAGCCCCATGTTATCTATAAAACGAGCATCCAACTCTCTTACAAACCTATCCAAGGTGCAGAAAAACACCTCTTGCTTTATCCGTTCAGTCTGTGGCATTCGATCCTCAGAGTGCTCATAATGTCCAGGCCTCTTCCCTACAGTAGTACCAACAAGGTATTCTTTGAGTTTGCTGCACAGTTGGTGGTGCCTTACTGGTAAAGCTCTGCGGTCGTGGTCTTCAACTGTTTCAATACCACATTTTTCTGCCAATTCCGTTGCATCATTGACGATTTTCACCAAATGGCATTCTTGTCTAAGGTTGACGAGGGCAGTTCTTGTCACTTGAATTAGGTGACTCGCATCTGGCAAATCAAGATGCTTTCTCTGAAGTTCATCAGATAACACACGAATCTTTTTCAGAATTGCTTCCATACTTAACAAAGTTAGCAAAAACTCAAAGCACTGCATATTTCGGAGAAGTCCTCTGGCTTCTGAACAAGCCTGCTTGTCACGTTGTTGCGATGATTCTATTAAACTGAGAACAACTATAATGGTTTCAAATCGAGCCTGTATTTTTTCAACACACGCGTACCAATAAAACCATCTAGTGCCACAAAGTCTTTCTAATTCTTGTACTTCCAGACCGCTTTCTGTTTGAGCTTTTACAAAGAGTTCGTGCCGAGGAGAACTTTGTGAAAGGAACACATACACAGCCTGCAAAGTTGAGAAAAAATCCTTCACTGTTTGTATGTTAGTGATAGTTTGCACTAACGCAAGGTTTAGACGATGTGCATGACAGTGAATGTAAACTGCCTGTGGAGCAATTTCTTTTATTTTCGCTTGCACTCCATTGAAACAGCCACTCATAACTGATGCCCCATCATAGCATTGTGCCACACAGTTCTTCCAGTCAAGGCCAGCATCGCGTACAGATTTGTCAATGGCTGCAGCTAAACTGGAGGCATCCAACTTCTCCATGTGGTAACATCCCATGGCTTTTTCCTGAATGTTCCCATCTTGATCTACAAACCGGATCACAAAGCTCATCTGTTCTTTATGTGAAATGTCTTTGGTTTCATCAACCAACACTGCAAAGTGCTTTGTCACTTTCCTAACGATATTCTGACGTATAAGATTTGCCACAACTGAGATCATGTCATTTTGATACTCTGGAGATGTGTAGTGCCCATATCGTCTAGCCATTTTTACTTTAAGAAGTTCATTATTATCAGACAGCAAACGCAATATTGCTATGAAGTTTCCCTTATTGTGGGAGTCTTGCGATTCATCTGTGGCTCGGAAAGCAAGTCCTTGACGACCCAAAACACATACAACCTTTAGTAACTGCAGCACATGTTGACGATTCTCTTCAATCTCTTGGTCCCCAACCTTTTCTAGCATTGACACAATTGAGTGGTGAGGGCCTGTAGTCTGTTGTACACACTTAAAGTCTGCCCAAGCTACAACTGAAGACTTATGCTTATCAGAATCTGAGTGCATCTTTAAAGAACGACGTGTCTTTTCCCATTTAGCGAAGCCAATATCAACAAATGGAACATTGCCACGTGCACGCCCCCCTCCTCCAGAATTAGAACCAAAATGTCTGCATGCAAAGCAGTATACTTTATCTTTCAGAACGGAATACTCCACCCAAGGATATTTTTTGTAGTCTCCGTTAAACTTACGGGAACCAGTTACAGGGTATGTAGGAAGTTTTGGCTGTACAGGGTCACTGCATGGATTTGGGGACAGATCAGTCACCACACTGTCATCTAAATTGGGAGCTGGAGATCTTCTTGGAATGCCCTGCTCAGCTAGACACATCTGCATACTGTTATCGCTCTGCAACCAAGAGCTGCTTGTGCTCTCCCCGAGGAGTGAAATGTCGGGAGAGCAAGCACCAGTGGGAGGATCATCAAACATGCCAATACGGGAAGAACAATCCTCAACATCAGGGTTGAAAGAGCACTCTGCGCTATCCAGGAACGTTGAAGTGTTGCTTGGGTCATCAGCATCACGTGAAACCGTCACAGCAATGTCTGCATGTGAACAAGAGCCTTCAGTGGCCACTACAAATGAAGGAGATGCTATGTCAGCCAAGGAAGGTGGAGCTGTAGACAAAGAGTCAGCATGTGGAGATAGTGAACCAATGTCAGCACATGTAGATGCACTGTCTGCACCTGAAGAAGCAGCTTCGCTGCCAGCAAGAGTTGATGTGCTGGCCGATGGTTGGACAACATGTGCAGCTGTGTTTGAACTGCCACTTGAGTTATCATCAGACCTCTTGCGCTTGCTTGAATCAGAGCCTGGAGTAGGGCCAGCTCCTCTTGCTTTTGGAGAAAACATATCAACGATTGACCTCTGTTTTGGATCCTTGGGTTTTCCTGTAGGTGTAGACATGTTCGTTCTTTTAGTACTGCTAAATCAGAAGCGATTGTTCAAGCAAATGATGGATTCCTCAGTGTCCTCCTGACTTCTTTTGTGCTTCACTCTTCTTTGGAGGACCACTTCCGCTGAATACCAAAGAGGAGACAAATCTGAAATGTATTGCTTTGGCTTACAAGTTTATCACTGTACTCCCTGAAAATAAGCGAGTACTCCCCAAAAAGAAAACCGGATTACAAATACTCCCAACAAAAAATAGGAAACAAACACTGTGGACCCTGAGCCCTTCTTTCACGCACACAGTTCCATGGATGTTTGGAGAGGTAGCGCACGTAGTTCCAAAGGAAGAAAGTACTATTATTACTGCTCGATCGGTAGACATGCACATGATCTTTTAATGTGTATGAGTAACTAGGTTCAACATAATTATTAGAAAAACCTTTCAGTTTTCCAGTTAAAGCATTTTTACTTGCTTACAAAATACTGCCGTGGGGAACTAGATTTACATTTTTACTCCCTAAAAATCATTTTACTTCCAAGTTTACAAAATAGGGAATACAATAGTCCCACTTCAAAATCTTATCTGGAGCACTGAGTACATACCTAAGCAGTGATTTCAAGCATTTATTTTCGTAGCTTACTTTTAGGTCAGTCCTATCTGTCAGGGTAATACTTTACATTTGAGAGATTAACAGTTGCAACCTGTTCAAACTCTGCCTCTAAGAAAAAAGGAAACCTGTTCAGTGTCATACAGTTTGAAGTTAATTGTGTGCTGTTCTCTGATTAAATGGAAGAGAAACAGCCATCTTTTGTGTTGAAACAACTAGGACAAGGCTGCAATGCATAAATAGATATGGAATAACAGATCAGATCATTAACATATGCTGTACATTTTCAATATGTTGCTTCACGTTCATTTACCTCTCACAGCGGTCACAGATAAGGCTGGATGTCAGCTGCTCAATGGTGGTACTGTTTGCTGGCATTGAGAACACAGAAAGGAAGGAACTTCCACACGAAGATGCAGGTCTGAAAATAATAACAAAATATCAGAAAGATTCATTTGTGCAACACCAGACCATATTCATTTTTAATAGAGTTTTAGAGTTCTGGGGTGCACGCATCATGCAGAGACAAACTGGACCACAGAGGCTTTGCACCTGACAGACCTAGAGAATGACTTCAGGCCCGGCAACGATTCATCATTAACCTTCTGTAACTCAGAGGGATGCATGTTATGCACCATTGTCCTAGGATCTCTAGGAACTAGCTCTGTAGGCCGCAGCAGGCCCAGACTGAGTGTGTGGCTCGGGCAAGGAGCAGTTTACATAATGTCGTGTCACAATGTAAAATCCTAGTTAAATGCATTGCAAAATGTATAGGCTGCAGGCCACAAATGACTTGGATTTCATCTGCCTGTGGTTAATTTAAGCAGTATAATTTGCATAAGCTGTTGCTGTAAGCTGGGCTCAGGAGGGCACATGAACACAGTGGCGAGGGGCAAGGGGCACATGGACACAGTGACGAGGGGCACATCGACACACTGGCTGGGGAGGTGGTCAATAAGACTCGTGCACCTTCTGCGCAGACTAAGATCCCTTCACCGCTCCCTCGGGAGAGCTAGTTTCAGTACACACGGCACGCACACATTTTTATCCAACTTTCAAGAACACGCTGCTTTGCACGCAATGGCCACGGTGGCATGGTTGCTGACTGAACACAAAGCCGGTGAAGAGGCCGGGGGAGCGCGCGGCAGAATCCTCCGGTCCGCTATTTACCTTCATCATCCCCTGACCCCTGACAGGTAAGGTACCTCGTTCTAATCCCCAGAAGGTGATGATTCACACTAGCCCGAGGTGAGTCATTCTAGAAACCCGCTACCGAGGGCTGGCGGCTACAAATGTTACCCCCTCCACTCCACCCAGGAAAGAGACAGGATGCATGTTTCCCACGCAATGCCAAAGAAAGATGCTGCCGTCACTCGGTTGCAGTGAGACCCAGCCAGACAGGTGCCCGCAGTGCACTATGCCTTGGCTGGAGACCGAACTGCGCAAGGGTGTTGATGATGAAAATACCCACCCTGCGCCGAGTCCATAGAGATTACCTCTGATGTATTTCCTCAAAATGGTATCTCGTTTTTTATTGGGCATACGGACATCTCAGAAGCTGCTCAGGAGAGGAGCTTGGCGTGAACGATCACACAACCTGCTACTTCCGAAGGCGAAAGCGAGCCAATACAAGGCGTCCTCAGAAGTCACATTGAACATTGGAGTGCCCAAGGGGTGATCATGCAGCATTTTGAGCACTATCTCTGGGCGTTGGGAAATGGTGGGAAAACGGCGACTACTAGATAAGGCAATGTCGATGGGTCCAGGGAGGTGGCGGTGGGTCTTGACGTGTTTCGGCCCTCAGACGGGAACATTTTTGGTCTGTTGAAGAGGTGCAGGGAGATTTAGGGCGGAGAGGTCTTTGGTTTATGATAAAAGAATGGGCCCACTTTGCATACGTGACGGTGTCAACAGTTAAGTTCACCCACGTGGTAGATTTTGAGGGGATGCTTGCACAGTCCTGCTGCAACCTCAACACTTTCTCATAGCTCTATCACTTACAATGTAAGCCGGGCTCTCTCCACCAGGGTGTCCATGAATTACGTGAGCAGGCGGGAGAAGAAGCCTGCTAGTGTTTTGTGAATTCCAGTATTATGTATGCGGTGGATGCACTCAGGCCGCAGCTGCGCAGCACCAAATTCATTTTACTGACGACGTGCAAATATGTGCCGGTGGCGGCCTGCAAGCTGCCGCCGGCATATATTTGCAATGTAGTAAAATGAATTCGGGTGCCGACGGCAGGCCTCAGGGCAGGCCGCAGCACCAAATTCATTAATTTGGTGCTGCGGCCTGAGGCCTGCCGTCGGCACCCGAATTCATTTTGATGCCTCATTTATGGGGTCACCTTCTGATTTAACCGAAATCATTGATGCAGACATAAAGATCCAGGACCGCCACGATGGCCTCTCGTTTGAAACTATATCACCTCGCAATTCTGACTCTCATCTTCATTACACCTTGCGAGATGTAGACGATAGAATAAGGTTGAAATCCCATACTGTCTAAGCCCTGAACGCTGTCCTGAGTTCTTTTGTCAACCTCAATGACATTATTTTGGAAGAAGTTAGAACTCACACAGACTGCATGTACGAAATCAACCGGAAATTGGAGTTGTTAAACATAGAGCTTCCATTTCTTCAGTGGCCCGTGCAGCACTTGACAGGTGGCCTCCTTTAAAGTAACTACAAGGTCAGGCAAGCATGACAGATCTATATGGTCCTGGTCACAACAGCATGGATGCCATTGGAACCTCTATAAAACCAGGGAACAACTGAGACCCCTCAGCCCAAAATGCCTAGAAGGTGAAGGGGAAGTACACCTCCAACCTACATGGTTTGTCTGGAACAGCTATGCTGAAACTAGCCAAAGCCTGAGTCGAAAGGAAACTCAATCTTTCAACAAAAAAGAAAAGCACAGAAAGGCACACAGATATGCCGGCGGCAGCTTGCAGGCCGCCGCCGGCACATATTTGCACGTCAGTAAAATGATTCATTTAGTGACGTGCAAAATATGTGCCGGCGGCGGCCTGCAAGCTGCCGCCGGCATATATTTGCAATGTAGTAAAATGAATTCGGGTGCCGACGGCAGGCCTCAGGGCAGGCCGCAGCACCAAATTCATTAATTTGGTGCTGCGGCCTGAGGCCTGCCGTCGGCACCCGAATTCATTTTACTACATTGCAAATATATGCCGGCGGCAGCTTGCAGGCCGCCGCCGGCACATATTTGCACGTCAGTAAAATGATTCATTTAGTGACGTGCAAAATATGTGCCGGCGGCGGCCTGGAAGCTGCCGCCGGCATATATTTGCAATGTAAAATGAATTCGGGTGCCGACGGCAGGCCTCAGGCCGCAG
Organism: Ambystoma mexicanum; assembly: GCF_040938575.1. Taxonomy (NCBI): domain Eukaryota; kingdom Metazoa; phylum Chordata; class Amphibia; order Caudata; family Ambystomatidae; genus Ambystoma; species Ambystoma mexicanum. Next base: position 787,186,178 of record NC_090925.1, read on the forward strand.
CTCACCAAATTCATTTTACTGACGACGTGCAAATATGTGCCGGCGGCGGCCTGCAAGCTGCCGCCGGCATATATTTGCAATGTAGTAAAATGAATTCGGGTGCCGACGGCAGGCCTCAGGCCGCAGCACCAAATTCATTTTACTACATTGCAAATATATGCCGGCGGCAGCTTGCAGGCCGCCGCCGGCACATATTTGCACGTCGATTTGGTGAGCTGCGGCCTGAGGCCTGCCTGCCGTCGGCGGCGACCTCAGTCGGCTCACGCTCGACTCGAGTCTCACTCACCTCGTCAGTCAGTCACAGTCACTGGCCTGGCCTCCTCCTTCAGCCGTCAGCGGGGGTGGATGATGATCGACGTGCCGTGGGTGGATGCAGCTGCAAGACGAGAAAGCACCACACGGCACGCGTCGTGAAATAATCAAAATGGAGGCCAACACAAGCGTCGCAGCACGCTGTGGCCACGCCCCCTCCTCCTCTGATTGGTCAATGGCCAGAGGTCGCAAGAGATTGACAGGGGTCGCTGGCCAATCGCCAGCGGTCGCTCTTGCGACCTCTGGCGACCCCCAAATGACGTCCCTGCTTTTGGCATAACATAGATTTATCACTGGCCCTGAGGAACGACAATCAAGTCCGAAATGCATAGGCCTAAGATGGGATAAACCCATAAACAAGAATTTATGGGCAACTACTACTTTTTTATTGAAAGAACTAATACATTTAACTTTGGAAAAACTCATTTCTATGTAACCATGAGATTTACTACTGTCTAATAAAGAAGCATTTACCTCTGGATAGTGAAATTCGTGTGTGCGGCCCACACCGTTGGCTTCACGGCCAAGGTCTTCTGGCAGCTTGTTGTTTGGCCCATTCTGTGTCCATAAAAACACCTGCAGCTCTGCAGTCTATTAGTGCAAAAGCTTCCGTGGATGGGCTGTTTGGTCACTCTAAGGAGACTCTCAAAACCATCAACCTGTCATCCATGGTCTTCTGGGTCGAAGTAAGGTGGATGTAGGGACTAACAACAATACCCTAGTCTCCAGTCCCATCTAAGGCCGGGGTCTGAGGTTCCCCTGCCTTCTTGGAGGGACTTAGGGTCAGTCACTGAGTAAATGTCCTTTCACACCACAGTATAAGCATAAGCCCTGATCGCAATGATGCTGTCTTTCTGCTGGTATAAGAGGCAGATGGGCAGCTCCTATTTGCATAGGTTCTTCCTTAGAGGGATTTACTGGGTTAGATCGAGAAGTCCAAGTACTGCCTCTAGTCTTGCTTCATTCTTCACGTCTCTCATTATGGCGATATTCAATCTGGAGCACCAGGAATATCAGCTCCGATAATGATGCTGGGTGAGGAAAAAGGACGAGTTCATCTTTGATATCCCCTGTCAATTCTCTCCTGAATATGGTGAACTGTGCCATTTCCGGCCAGGCAGCTTCTTGTGCTCATTTTTTAAACCTAGTGATGCATGTCAAGATATCCATACTACCCTGCTTTAGATCTATCAGGGACTCGCAAGCATTGTAGGTGACTTCTTGTCTTTCAAACATTTCTTTCAAGGCATGCACACAGGCTGCATGCGAGGCCACTGAAGTACTGGGGCAATAACCAAGGTAGTTGCCCATGACAGGGCATTCTCTACCATGTTGGATACTATAAAGCCAATCGTGGCCTTATCCGTGGAAAACGTGGTAGCCCAAAAGGAAAAATGGGCAGTGCAGGAGTTCAAAAATTCCTTTAGACGGCCGGGGGATCCGTCAAACATTCCTGATGGTAGTACTCCCACCCACGCATCGGCCACTAGCGCATCTCTGGCTGTAATCATATGCTTCAGAGTGTCATTCTCTGCTCTTAAGCACTGTACCTCTGCAGACAACCCCTGGATTGCAATTATGAGTTCTTGCATCTAAGCCATCTTTGTAGAGTCGATTGGGCATTGCAAACTCTCACCTGTAGTCTCTGGGTCCGACTCCGAGTGGGGGGATCTCATTGTGCTTTGTTTTTCTGGAGACTTTTCCCTGAGTTTGCCTTTGAGGAGATAAGGATGTTCCCTACCCGCCGCCACTCTCTCCACTTAGTTCCGGATAGGAGAAAGCAGTGGTTAGGTGGGGAACCACCCCCTGCAGAGGGTAAAGCCAAAAATGCAGAAAAACCCTCTTATGTAGAGTAGTAGGCGATCCCTGAAGAATGCAGTATACTTAAGGTAAGGTGATCCTGGGCGTACATGGTCCTGGTTCAAGAGATGAGATACGGTCCAAAGAAGGGCTGCGCATAGAGAGGAGCACAGAAGCATCAGAAGGCAGGCAAGTAGTAAAATAAGCAGAAGCGGGCTGTGTTAGCATAGGAATGCAGAGGGCTCGGAAGGCAGCTAAGGCAGTCACAGTAGTGAATCAGGCCCCAGAGTAGAAACTGGGCCAGAAGCAACGAGGAAGGGAATCAGAAGAGGGGAAAAGAGGAAAAACTCACAGCGTCTTAGCCTTGAAACCAATAAGGAAGAATACGGGTTGCAGCGCGAGTTGCTCAGGCTCCGGTATGAATTCATACAGCCGAACTCGGCCGCCATCTTGGAGGAAACACTAGAATATTGAACACAGTCTTTAGACAACATGATGGAACAACCGTTGGCCATGCTTCCATCTGCTGTATAATGACCATTGGTTGTGACACAGAGACCATGGGTTTCTTAAGCAGTCACAGTAGCTGTCTCGCAGACCTCTTGTTTTTCAGAATCGTAACATTCATAGTAGGCTTCTCCCAGAACATGGGGGTTTCCAGCATTCGCCTAAGCAGCAATTTGTACTTCTTCTGCCCCAATGCAGGGTCGTCTTCAGGCAGATGAGATTTAGATACCCCCGTGCCAAGGGTCATGTTTCTACAAGTCTCTAGGAACCTAGGCACCTTTGGCCTTTATTTGGGTCCAGCAGCTTTGTCTTGGGGACGGTACCATAGTTCTATTCCTTCCTGCCACCTCCTGTCTTACGGGTGCGTTCTCTAGGGTACTCTTGTCCATAGAAAAGGGCAACACTTCCCAAAACCTGTACTACCTCTTCCCAGGTAGAGGTTTCACCGGGTGTGCTGGGAACAGCGAGAAGAGCAACAGCTCCTTCCCAAAGTTCCTTCTCTTTCCCTTGCTCTGATTTCATCTTGTCCATTAAATAGTCCTTCCTAGGGTTTAGTGACCATTTCGGACCTCATGATTTAATGGGTGTGCCAGTCAGTTGTTTTATGGCATTTGATTTGCACCTTGCTTGGACTTCCCCTCCACAGATTTTCAAATCTGTCTAATTTAGCCTCTTTGTATTTGTTATTGAGGTAATCCTCCTCACCTGGGCTTACCGAACATTTATATGTGGCTGACATTATCACTGCCGATTGCGTATCATTCTGTTGAGAAATCAGGTATGCACTGTGTTCCTTAGCTTTAGCATCCTACTGTCTCTTTGTTTATTTATTTATTTATTTATTGCATTTATTACACGCCCAAACCCTTGGGTATCACGGCGAGGTTACAAACAACTTGTTAAAATATTAGTCAGTGACAATTTCAGTGAGATTACAATCATACAATGTATTTACAATAAGATGAATAATACAACAACAGATGCAGCAAATTTTCAGATTCTAAGGTGGCGTTTTTTTTCGTATTGGTTAAATAACCAAGTTTTTGTCAGTTTTTTAAAGCCCATGAATAATTCCTCTTTTTTGATGCTGAGTGGGCTCCATGTAATAATGTCGCCACAAAAATCTCGCCATGCAAAAATATCGCCGAAAAATGGCCGTTTTTTGTGGCGACATTATTGCATGGAACATGCGGGGGACACCCCCGCAACCCCAAACTTTTTTATTTTTCTTATTTTATTTTTTTTTTAAAAAAAATGTTTTGCCCCTGTCCCCATATATATGGTCATGCAAATAATATTGCCACAACCTTTTCCCGGTGATATTATTTACGGTGACCATATATATGGGGATAATATTACCTGATACCGCTGAGTGGGAGGGAGTTCCAATGTTTGGGGGCTAGGTATTGAAAACTACTATCCCCTGCTCTGGTATTTCTGTAGCGGGGCGTGGCTAAGAGTAGGAGGTTATTGGATCTTAGGGTTCTGGTGGATTCTTTTTTGGGTAAGGACTTGTTTAGGTAGATGGGTGCTTTTTCAAGGTGACATTTGAACGTGATACATAGAGTTTTGAAAATAACTCTGGCTTCGACAGGCAATCAATGGTGATCTCTTCTGGTCTTGGAGATATGGTCAGATTTTCTAATTCCTAATGCGGAACGTAAAGCTTTATTTTGTATCAGTTGTAGTTTTTTTTAGATTAGTGATGGAAGTGCCTAGTAGCAAGACATTGCAATAGTCGAGTCTTGATGGAATCAGGGCTCTAGCCAGTGTAATGCAGTTGGTGGGGGTAAGGAATTGTCGGCTTAGGGTAATTAGTTTGGCAGTGTATGCGGTGGATGATGAGAAGCTACTGATGTGTTTGGCCATTGAGAGGTTCGCATCCAAATAAACTCCTAAGGTTTTTACTTGTTTCAGTACAGGTATCATGGTGTCATCAATGCTGATAGAAGCATAGTCTGGATGGAGGGCACCTATTTTGGACTGGGACCCCACAATGAGCATCTCTGTCTTCTCATCGTTGAGGCAGAGACTATTAAGTGCCATCCAATTTTGTATAATGGCATATATTTTATTGATAGTCAGTGTATCTTGGGTGTAGTTCCCTGTGAGTGGAATAAGGATCTGAGTTTCATCTGCAAAATTCTTGTAGCTGACACCCATATCATCTAAGGCTGAGAAAAGAAGCTTAGTGTAGGCGTTATAGAGGGTGGTTGAGAGGCAAGAACCTTGGGGTACTCCAATGGAGACTGGGATGGGGTCTGCAGCTTCTTTGCCTATAGAGACTCTAGAGGTTGGTTCAGCTAGGAAAGATTTAATCCACATGGTGGCGTCGTTGGAGAAATTAAAATCTTTAGCTAGGGTGGAGCAGAGTTTGTTGTGATCCACAAGGTTGAACGCTGCAGATAGATCAAACAAGAGAAGGATGCAGAGTTTGCCTGTGTCCCCAATGGTATCCATCTGGATTTTAAGGTCCAGTTGGGCTATTTCATACTGTGGTTAGGCCTGAAGCCGGATTGTCTAGTGCCAAGGCGCTGGTTGTGTTCTAGATGGGCTTGGACTTTATTGTATGCAATTTTGTTTTTTTTAACCTTATTTTTATTGGCAGAAAGTGAAAACAGGCATGGTACAGTTCGCACAGAAATACATAGGAATCACATTAATACAGTTGAGAATTACATCATGCATTTTGGGATGGCTCCGGACTGGGGATGGTTATTGACAGCTCAGGGGGGGGCAAGGTGTCCAGTGTTTATAGTAATGAGTACGGGTGACCCGGCGGGGGAGCGGCCCCCCCACTCGACCTCATCTTTATTGTTCAGATAAGTGCAGAACTCCGTCCACACATTCTTTGGACGGGATGGCGTGGGCAAGGATCCGATATACTCCTCCTCACACATCTGCACCCAGGTGAGGGCCTTCAACCACATTCCTAAGGTGGGGGGAGAGCGACGTTTCCATCCTTGAAAAATACATCTTTTAGCAACAATAGCACATACATTCAAGAATTTGGAATTTTTTTTTGCATGTTATCCAGACCATATCCCAAACAGCAGGGCCAAAGGATCAAGGTCTACTGGGGATCCAATTATCTCTGTTAGCGCACTCGTTACTTCCAGCCAGAACGCCCTCAACACAGTACAGGAACAAAACATGTGCATGTGATCTGCCTCTTCCGAGTTGCATTTTGGGCGCCTGTGGGTAGGGGAGCGTGTGAACTTCGCCACTCTGAACAGTGTGTAATAAAGTCTATTGAGCAGTTTATATTGTATGCAGCGGAATCTAGCACTCAGGGAGACTCTGCGAGTGTGCGCACACATGTTGAACCACATGTCATCAGTAATTTTTATTTCCATCTCTCTGGCTCAGGCTTCACTTGATTTAAGGGACATGTTATCTCGCTTCGTCAGCTGCATTTTGTACAGAGAGGATACTATACCTCTATAACCCGTAGAGTTTGCAATATATTGGAGTTCGTGCGAGTCTGGGGGTTTATTTGGGTATGCCGGCCACATTGTCCGGACCGCCGCTCTTAGCCTAAAGTATTGCAGCAGCTCAAGCACTGAGTTAGAGTGCCCGGGTCTCCATGTTTGGGGGGTCATGAATTTACCATCTGGGTACAGGTCCGTGAGTGCACGGTATCCCAGGGCTTCCCAATGTTGGATGAAGTGATGATCGTGCGTGGGGGAGAGACCTGGGAATTGGCGTAAGGGTAACCATTTATAATATGGGCAATGCCCTTGTGTCGGGTTCAGGATCATATTCCATGCACTAATCGTAGTGGCCACGGGGTCTGCTGATGCTTCTGTCTGGAATGTATGGTGTAACAACAGGGACATAATGTTAATCCCGTTCCCCGCCAGTGCCTCCAATTTGACGTGCGGAGGTGGGTTCAGGTGTGCATACCAGTGTGTGGCTTGGTGGGCCTGTGCCGCAATCCAGTACAGGGTTAGGTCTGGGGCCGAGAAACCCCCTCTATCATAGGGAGGGGTCATGTGCAGCCAGCCACTTTTTACGGACTGCCCCGGAATGCCAGAGGAACTGAGCACACAAAGCGTGGAGTCTCTTGAAATATTGCTTCCCGGGCCATACTGGAACATTAGTGAAGACGTATAGTAGCTTGGGGACCGCGATCATTTTAATTAGTGATAGCCTGCCCGCCAGAGATAGAGGGAGGTTGCGCCATTTAAGCAGCTTAGATTCGATGAGTTGTGCCGTTGCCTCATAATTATCAGTTAGTAAAGAGGCCTTGGTCAGTGAGACCTGTACCCCCAAATACCTGATGCCTTCCGGGGACCATGGTAGGGGAAATTCACATGTTGGCTGCTGGGTTACCGCCGTGAGGGGGAATATCTCGGACTTAGAATAATTGATGGTAAAATCAGAGTAGATACCTATTTTGGTTATGTCTCGAATAATCGGGTCGAGATGTGCGGAGGGGTCCCTGATATATAGGAGTACGTCATCAGCGTACAATGAGATAATTTCCGGCGTGCCCTGTAGGCGAATACCCTTGCAGGAGTGTCTGTCCCTAATGTGATCCACCATGGGTTCGATGGCAAGCGCAAATAGGATGGGGGAGAACGGGCATCCCTGACGGGTGCCTCTGTGTAACGCAAAGGGGGAGGAGACGATGGAGTTAACAAGCACCTTGGCCTTTGGGTCAGTGTATAACAATTTTATATAGGAAAGCATGTTCTGCCCTATTCCCATTTTGCTTAGTACGGCCCATAGGTATTTCCAGGAGACCATGTCAAATGCCTTCTGGGCGTATAGTGTGACCGGCACTGCGTTCGCCTTTGGGTCAATTCTGGACATTATATTGAATAATCGATGGATATTGAGAGCAGTGGAGCGGCCGGGAACAAATCCACTTTGGTCTGCATGGACCATATGGGGCATAAATGGTAAGAATCTATTCGCAATTACTTTGGCAAAGATTTTCATGTCCGTATTGATGAGTGATGGGGCCTGTAGGATCCACATTCATCTGGGGGTTTCCCTGATTTGGGGAGGACGGTGATTAGGGCTTCCCTTATGGAGAGGGGAAGAGAGGCCAATCGAAGGGATTTGATCCAGACCCTGTGTAATATAGGAGCTAGGATGGCAACATGTTCATGGTAGAACTCAGATGTGAGCCCATCGGGACCGGAAGCCTTATTCCTTGGAAGGTCAGAGATCACCTGGACTATCTCCTCCAGGGTGAACGGAGCATCGAGTTGTTCACTGGTACTCTGGGAGATGAGGGTCATGGGGTTGTGTTCCCATACGTAATCTAGATCCTGAGCGTTATGTTCTGATTGGGGGCCATATAGCGCGGCGTAGAAGCCAGCGAAGATGTCCACAATGGCCTGGTCGGACCAATGTCGTTTGCCTTGTTTGTCTAGAATATTATCTATCTGGGATCTGCCACCCTCCACCCGTACCAGCTTAGCCAGGGTTCTGCCCGGTCTGTCACCCTCGCCATATCATCGGGCAGCCACAGGGCGGGCAAAATAACGCACCTCACTCAAGGCGTGGGATTCAAACATTTCTAACTCTGTTCTAATTTTTTCAAGGGTGGCCGGGGATGGGGCGGAAGCATGCTGTTGTTCGAGTTTTGAGTTTCGTTTCGGAGTTGTGTAAGGCTTGCCTTATGGCTTTAAGAACCCCGGCTTCCCTCGAAATACACATCCCTCTGATGTAAACTTTAAATGCTTCCCAGCGGGTCCACTCAGGAGTGTCTTGTGTGTTATTATTTTCGAAGACGGTGTTTATATCCGACAATATTTCAGCTTTGAAGACTATGTAGGACAGGGCCTCCGATTTAAAGCGCCAGGCTGGTCGAGCGGGCACAGTGCTGCCCAGCTGGATCTGCAACAGCACAGGGGAGTGGTCTGAGATCGTGCGAGGGAGTATTTTGACATCAGGCACCCTACCCACCTGGCAGCCCGACAATAGGAACATATCTATTCTCGATGAGCTATCATGCACTGTGGAGTAGAAGGTGTAATCTCTGTCCTGGGGATGAAGCGCTCTCCACACATCATACAGTTTCAGGGATTTCATATGTGTAAGGAGCCGTATGGCAGCTTGAGACACGCCCCTACGGGTCGAGGTTGTCCTGTCCACATCGTTATCCAGAATAAGATTCATATCCCCACCCCATATAATGGGAGCCTCCACATATTTCATGATGATGGCCACCACAGCATCTATAAATTCAGGGGAGTCGGTGTTAGGGCCATAAGAGTTCACAAGTAGGCATTCATCATTAGCCATGGAGGATCACATACCTGCCCTCTGTATCAATGTGGGATGCATGGAGTTTAAATTTCACCGATTTGTGAATAAGTGTTAGAACTCTTCTGGATTGAGTGGATAATTGGGTATAAAATCTATTGTGGCCCCAGGATAATGCAAGGTCGATGATAGGATTTTCTGAGCATGTGTCTCTTGTGGAAATAATACCTTAACCCGTGCCTTTGTGCATATGCTGTGATCCTGTGGGACTTTGTAAAATGTGTCAATCCCCGAATATTCCATGTCATCATTTTAATAGCCATGTTGACAATTTATGGGACATCCCAGATGTGAGAGCATAAGGATTTGAGTTTGTTTACCAAGAGATGTGCAACTGTGGCATTGTTACGCCTCAATTCAAACCTTGTCAATACTTTTGTACCGGTTTTCGTAAAACTTCCCACAACATTCCCGCCCCCCACCCTCACCACCCGAAAGAACTTAGCAGTGTGATAATACCCACCCCCAAAACAACCAACAGTGTGCCATTTCCAGTGTGGAAACGTTTGACTCACTGCCCAACAGGGGCGCAACCTTAAACATCTCGCCTCAGACGGCGTTGCAACTGCAGTGGGGGCTACCGCTGCCGACGGCCCACATTATTAACACATGTCGTGATGGTACATCTGAAATATTTTCAACGGCTGATGAAACATAGGGTTACAAGAAAGACAAGTACGTATTTAGGTCATGAAAACCAAGCTATTGTCGGAGTGGTCTGGTGCCTCACTAGTAGGCTGAGATGAAGAGGTTCAAGACCAGAAGTAAGAGGCACGACTGACAAGGTCTATAGCAAGGTCATACACACTTGAGTTTCATTCATCATTCATTGATTCCTCTATCTGGTCGGCCAATGGGATCTGCGCCTCAATAAATTTAACCGCTTTGTCTGGAACAGTAAAGATATATATTTTGTTACGATGGGTGAATTTGAGGCGAGCCGGGAAGAGCATTGCATATTCCATTTTCTGCTCTCTCAGCATCTTTTTGACTCCTCCAAATTGGCGACGTTCCATCTGCACTCCCACAGAAAAGTCAGGGAAAATCCTAATTGTTTGTGAGTCTAGCCTTAGTTCCCCTTTCTGTCTGGCCAGGCAGAGTATGTGGTCTCTGTCTTTGAAGCTTAGCAGTTTTGCTATTATAGGTCTGGGGAAGTCGCCAGGTTTGGGTCGCGTTGCCAGGGAGCGATGTGCTCTTTCCACGGTGAAAAAAGGCGATAGGTCTGGGTTGCCAAGTAGGTCTTTAAGAAGTTGTTCAACCGCTAGTTCCATGCAACCTTTTAGAGCAGTTTCAGGAACCCCCACTATGCGTATATTGTTTCTTCGAGATCTCGATTTGAGGTCATCACACTTGGCTTTGACCTGTTTCATGTCTTGGACGAGCTCCGCAACGGTGCCTTGTAAAGTGTGAACATTGTCCTCGTTGGTTACTATTCTTCGCTCTGCCTCCGCGATTTTTGCACCCTGTTGGTCTAGTTTGGCTCTTAGGGAGGCTATGTTAGTGTTAATATCGTCCAGTTTTTCATGGAAGGCTGCAAAGTTTTTGGCCATAGACTCCATCATTACAGTTAAATCCGGCTGAGGCGGATCCGGCAGGGCGTCGCCGTCCTCCTGTTTCATGGAGGACGCATGGTCCGCCCTGGGCGCAGCTTTGGTGTACTTGTCCATGGCGCCTAACTTGTTCGCTCCTCGCGCCCTGTTTGACATTGCTGTCTCAGGGCAGGTTGGTAAGGAACCCAGTGCAGGGGTGCGGTAGTAGGGCAGCAGCTGACCAGTTGTTTTGGTGTATAGATCAGGTGCCTAGTATTGTGGATATTGGCCCAACACGTGGATAGAGGCCGGTTCAGGGTGGCCAATAGTGGTATGCGCGCAATGGGGTGGGGTTGACTAGAGGATGGCTGTATGAGAGTGGGGTTTAGCAGGAGCCACGTGATCACCACAGGTATGGTTGACGGAGGCAGCCGGAGGGAGATTCAGTGGGGTCCAGGGCAGCCAGGAGAATATTCTGTGATGCTGAGGCACCCTTGGGTAAAGGCAGTGAATGAGGTGAGTGAAGGGCCCTCCTGGTCGTATTGCTGATCCTGCTATAAGTTGTGGGCACCAGTAATGAAGGGTACGCTCTCCCCTCGTAATTCCGGTGATTATTCAACCCCCTGGCCACGTGCAATCAACTTGTAGATAAAGAAGCCTCACGGAAGTTAAAGGGCAGGACAGTCCGCAAATGTCAGCTTCGCCTCTCCTAGATTGTACAGTGGAGCTCCAAGCTCGTGAGTGAGGAAGGGCTGAGGCAGACCTCCTGTAGTAATAGTATTCGCCGTCCTCGGTGGCATCAGGGCTTAGAAGCAGTAGGGCGGCAGCCCGCGAGCCCAGAGAGCGGCACCCGCCGCCAAAGGCAGCGGCGGCCGGGGTCAGCACCGCCCGAAAATCCGGGTGCAGGCGCAGGGCCACCGCCGCTGCGCCCAGGGGGGAGCAACAGGTGTTGGGGAACAACGGATGATGTTGGGCCGGAGGGGGGGAGGCGGGAGCGAGCCGCAACTGCCTCAGCAGTGGAACCGCCCACAGGGCACAGGTAAGGCAGCGGATGGCCGGCGGCGCGCCCCCCGCCCCCGAAGAACTCACCTCCCGGCCTGCGGTCCTCGGGCCCCGCAGCAGCAGCCCAGTGGATGCGCCCGAGGCCGTTCCAGGACGGTCGTGCGGTCTCCGCCCACAGCGGCAGCATGCCAGGAGGCCCCTCAGCAGGTCTCAGCCCCCGACCCTGCTGCGGCGCACACGGACACCGCAGCGCTTGGCACCCAGAGGCACCAGGCGGCAGGCCTAACAGCCGCACAGGGCCGGCCGGCGCAGGTGGTCGTATCTCGGCAACAGGCGCCTCCCGGGTCGCAGATTTTTCTTAGTCTATGCTTCGCAGCAAGGGAAGTTGATTGGAGCAGTTATCAGGGTTGGGGATATATGGATTCCGCCGTTGTTCGCAGATCTAACGCTGTGGGTCTCAGAGCTCCATGACTAGGCGGCCATCTTGTCGGCTGCTCGACAGCGCCGCCCAATTGTATGCTATTTTGTTGAGAATTTTAAGTAAAAACTGGACTTTCGTTATTGGCCGGTAATTTGTGGGTACGGTAGGATCTAGGGAAGGTTTTTTTTAGTAGGGGTGTAACCCAGGCTTCTTTAATGCTGGCTGGGACCAGTTTGGCATTGAATGAGGCATTAACAAAATTGGTTATGAAAGGTGTGGGTGTGTGGGCGCATGATTTGACTACTTGTGCTGGGACGGAGTCTCCTTTGTAGTTCGAGGCTTTGAGTATGGAGATAGTGTCAAATACTAATTCTTGGGAGACTGGGGTGAAGAAGAACAGGAGACTGGTGTTCACATTAGAATTCAAGATGTGGTTGCCACAGGAAGATTTGTCGGCTAGTAGTTGCCTTTTGGTTGTAATTTTAGTTTGTAAGAGATCAATTTTAGCGGCTAGGGCATTTTGAATGTTGGTGCACCATTCTTTGCTGGAATTAGTGGAGTAGGTAGCCGGAGTGGGGTTTTCCAGTTCTCTCAAGATTGAGAAGAGTTCTTTGGAGTCAGAGGTAGCGTTGCAGATCCGGGTGTTATAGGCATTGGTTTTGTAAGTGATGATGGCTGTTTTATAGTTTTTGTTCGCCATCTGAAAGCTTTTTCAGACTCTATGGTGGGGTGTTTTCTATGTACATGTTTGAGGGCGTGTTTCTTTCTCCTAAGTACAACTAGGTCATCATTAAACCAAAAGCACGATTGTTTGTCAGTGCGTTTGGTTTTGGTGGTTAGATGGGCTACAGCATTGATGGTGGGGGTGAGAATGTTTTGGTATGTGTCTGCTAGAAGACAGGTGTTATCACTGGAAATCGACATGGTGTCTAGAGCTTTACTAAGCATGCAACTGAGATTTCCAGGTGTAAGCTTACGAGGATTTCTGGCTTTGTAGGTAATTGTTAATTTAGGTTTGATAGGAGGTGGTTCATCTGAGATAATGGTAAACTGGATGTTGTAGTGATCAGGCCAGTCCAGTGGAGAGATAGAATCAATGGTTAGGGTGGTATTGAGCGTGAGGATCCAATCTAATGTTCTTCTCTTAATGTGGGTGGGGGCGTTCACTAGTTGTATGAAGCTCATATCCTTTAGGGAGGAGTGTAGGGCTTCTGCTTTGGTTTCTAGGCTATCATTGAAACCTAGATTTACATCTCTGAGGATGACATTTGGTGTTGGGTTTGATGAGAGGGACTAGCAATAATGGGATGTCTATTTCAGGATGGCTGTTGGAATTAGGAGCTCTGTAGATCACTACGATATTGATGGTTGTTTTTTCATTAATGGTGAGTTTTGCTAGAAGATTTTTTTAAAAAATGTTTTTATCTTTTATTTTGATATAGCTGCACAAGTCAACTTTTCAAAAAGAAAAACCAAAACAGATTATTCACAATTCGTATACATGTACATATGAAATAACAGAAGTTAAAAGAAGAGGAAGAAACATTGAATAAAACGTAAATATAGACTTAAAAAGAGAAGCAAAAGCAAATCTCATCCTGAATATGCAGTTAGCCTTGCAGATTTGCGAGTTAATCACATTTGCAAGTTAATCACATGTTTACATTACAACTTAATTTTGCAAGGGAGAATTGTGTCTAGATAATGCACTATAGCTTTTATCACAGAAAACTTCATGTTAGAGATTAGCAAACTCCAGATCTGGTTTTCGTCTACTTCATGATTCAAATTTAACAAATTAGCGAAAAATTTAGCTTGCGTAACATTTAGTTTGTTACAAGATACAACCAGATACTGGAGAGTCTCCCTTTCATTAGGAAGCTCACAATAACGACAGAAGTTCATTTTAACTGGAATTGCCTTTCGCCTGACAAGGACCTCCCTCGTTAGCCATAGGTTCAGTCTGACTCGTAAGAATTTGTTCCGTATGATAGAGAACAGACATTTCAATAAGTATCCTGCTAATTGGCCCAGCTTTTGGTTGCCAAAGTTATGAGGATTAAAGTCTTTATATTGTAGACAGGATTCTCTATTTTTTATCCATTCCCATCGAAAGAACTTGGTTTTAGCACGCAGCGGGTTTTCTAACAGAAGCGTCACCGTTATATCTGCTTCCGCCATGGTGTTCACTACACAGGAACGCCATGCCAAAGGGAAGTCATGATTTGATGAAGACAAATGATGTCCAACGGTACTCCAAATATTGTTATTTTCTAAGCTCAACAAACACTTGCAAAAAAAAACACACATCCGCCACTTCACTCTACAAGCCACTGAATTCAAGCCTACTTCATATCGCAAGATTGGCAAGGGTGTACAATTCGGCAGGTGTAATGTCGATTTCCAAAAGCGTGCTTCCAATTTATTCCACATTTCGTCGCTGGTGTAAAGTTTCGACTCAACACCACAGGTTAATACTGGAATTACTTTTTGTTCGTAAAAAAAGGAGAATGTGTTTCAGGGTAAATTTCCCATATTTGTAATTTAAAATTCTGGCCTGAGAAATCAGACTTGATAGTTTGGACTGTAAATTGACCAAGTAAAGAGTGTCCCTAACTGTGTTCTGTATAGTCAGGCCTAGATATTTATATTCTAGTACTAATTTCAACGGTACATCTCTAATGGACCAAATACAGTTGTTAATTTTGCTTTTAGCTTGATTTTTGCATACTAGAATTTGTGATTTATCCAGATTCACAATGAGATGGTTAACTTCAATGGCTAGAGCAGAAAGGAGATTTTAAAGACCTTTGGGGGTTTGTAAGATCAATACCAAATCATCGGCATACAATAGCCACACTATGCCTTGGCCCCCCAAATCAGGAGCATCAGAGACAACTTGAAGGAATGATTTACCCATATTCAGGATAAATAAATTAAACAAGATTAAAGCCATGATACAGCCTTGTTTAAGACCCACATGGGTGCCAAAAGACGCTGACAACAGTCCCTCTAAAGTTAATCTCACCTGCATGGTAGTGTCCGTATGCAGCTGAATTAAAACTGCTAACAGAGAGGATGGACAACCAAGACGCTCTAGTTTTTGAAATAACAGTTCACGATTTATAGATTCAAAAGCAGACCGGAAATCAATGAATGCAAAGTGCAGAGATTGCTTCCGGGCTGCATACTGAGCTTTAAGCATATTGATAGTGATGATATTGGGTATGGTACCAAGTCCACTCACAAAACCGGATTGAAAAGGGTCTCTTTTATAGTGATTCTGCGACCAGTCATTCATGTCTCTTAAAATTAGCCGGCAAAAGATCTTCCCAGGAGCATCTAACAAGGAGATGGGTCTATAGCTGGCCAGATTTGCCAGGTCTCCTTTCTTATAGATTGGGATGGTTATAGAGTGTTTCCAGGACACCGGTATTTTTTGTGAAAAGAGTATGTTCATAAACATGATATGGAGTATATCTGCCCTAATGACCGGAAATTGTTTCATTATCATGTTTGTTAGGCCATCCGGACCAGGCGCTCTAGAGCGGCTGGCTTTATTGATGTAGTATAGAATGTCATCTTTATCAAACTTTACATTGAAATTAGATTGAGACAAGGTGCTGGGTAAATATTGTTTATCTGTGGATACTGCATATAGCTTGGAATAATATTGGACCGACTTCTCTTCAGTCACATTATTAGCCTGAACTGCAACTTGGTGACCTGCAGTTGCTTGGTTAATACTTTCCATGATTCTGCTGAGTTTTTACTAGACAGCAATTTTAACATAGTGCTGCCATCAGTTTGATATATTTTAGCCTGCCTTCCCCTTATCCAATTTCTGTATCTAGCTTTGATATGAGTCAGGGCCAACACTTGTTTATCACCAGGCAGCTTATAGGGCTCCCTCTTTTCAGCCCTAACCAAAGCTTTCTTAATTTTGACTTCATGAACAAAAACATGAAGGAAAGGAGTTTGTTTGTGTTTATGGTTCATGGAAGCCGGTTGAAATCGCTGCATAAGTTCATGATAGATTACTGTTGCACCTTGAGTTCCAGCAATTTCGCACTTTAGCTGAGCATCATAGCAGAGCTTAAACGCTTCCAAGGAGGATTCTGTCCAAATTAACCTGTTCCTCATGGGATTTACACTTATACAACCCTTAATATATTGGGATTGTTGTCGATTATTATTACACTTTGAGGTCCAGGTCGCGTTAAGCATGTTATGATCACTCGCATCGGTGTGTATTACTTGGAAGGATTTTATTTTATTCAGCATGCTTAAATTGACATAAATGTAGTCAATGATTCCCTCGCTAAGGGTTTGATGCCATGTACCCTTGGCAGGCATATCAGAAAGAAAAGAACCATTTAACATGAAAAGGCTTCTGGACTCTACAAAGCTTGACGATTTAGCAAGACGGGCCGTTTCAGATTTTGCGTTTTGGGTCCAGACAGTGTAAGTTCAAATCACCGGCTATGGTGATGGTATCAACATTGCCATCAACACTTATCAGATCTAATGCTTTGTTCATTGAGTCCAGACACCTATCATCTGTAATGCCCATCGGATTCCAATAGACATTGATAAGTGCACATTCAAGGTTATTGCTGGTAAGTCTGGCCATTTGGTTGAAAGGATTTGGCAAGAACCATGCGGTATCCTTTAAGGAAACGCTATGTTTGACGGCTATTAGCAGACCAGATGCAGGCCGTCCAAGATTACCCTTAACTGCTGGAGTCAGGAGGATATAATAGTTATTCCATGATGGAGCATAAGTAAGCCACGATTCTTGTATTAATATTACATCGTGATCTAGTAAGTTAATAGCTTGGTTGTTCATTAAATGCTTATGCCCTCTAAAGTTCCAGCTAATCAAGGAAAGAGTAACTTCATAACTATCCTGCTGCTAACATTGTGTGAATTTTGTATTGCAATTGCAAACATGTGAACAGTTACTGTGCTGTCTGTTTGGTTGTGGTTGAGGGATTTGCTTCACGGTGTCAGTGGGGGTAAGCTCAGGGGAACCTGGCCCTGCCTGAATAATAAAACCAAGGTTAAACAACTGAGACTTAACTTCCCAGATGGTGTTGACCACAACCCTCGAATTTATCCATAAGGTTACTGAGGACCATTTCGACACATCCGTGAATTCCACTTGCTCAATGTCAATCGTGCCAATGTCGTTGAGCTCAGGAATTTCGCTAAAGATCGATAAAACTGAGGCTCGATTCAAATTATACTGAGGCGCTGGGGGATTGGGGGGGCAGGTCATAGATAATGAATGGACTGCCGGCCGCTTGGTGTTAGGAATTAAATTGAAATTTTTAGTTTCATCAGATTACGAGGGTTATTCGAGTTCTTATTCTCGATGACCTTAGTCCCGGACTGAATGCCATTTGTGAAGTTGCGAACATCAAGCAACTTCAGTAAAGTAGATTTAATTACTTCCTCAATGTCTGGAGATGAAGAAGTCGGAAATACTGGCTCATTGCTCTTATGATGACAATGAAACTGTGTTAACGATTGTTTTTGTTGGATGTTATGAACTTGAGGGTGAGCACTCAGCACTTTTTGTTCGACTGGCGGGACAGGTTCACTCATACTTGCGTTTGCGTTAACGCAAGATGTTTTAAGAGTGGGTGCTGTATACTCACTTGACATCAAACTCAGCTTCTTAAGAGCACGTTAAGTAGCCATATATTCGTCCACTGCTTGTCGTATTTCTCTACGACGAGCAATTTGGCCCTGATCTTCAGGTGCTGGTGTAGGGTTTGAAGGTTGTACTTCAGACTTTTTATTTTCGCTACTTTCAGAGGCTGCAGCTACAGCAGCATTCACCAAGGAATTCAAGGGATTATAAGAATGAACAACAGTGCTCTTTTCTGGTAGTACTGTAGACTTCTTCATCTGGGATTGTAACAAATATTTTTTGGCTATGGCCTTGGAGGCAGTGTTGGTTGCTGTTGGCGGTAGTGAGAGGTTTTTAACAAATGATTTGATTTGGGATGTTCTCTTGGCCAGGGATCTAATGTTTTTGGTTTTCTTATTCAAGCCATCCTTTTTAGTCCCTATTTTCGCGGGTAAGTCAAGTACATTTGTACCTGTACCATCAAATAGAGCATAGTTTGATTTTTTTTGTGGATCTACCATGGATTCTCTTGTAGCGCCTGCCAAGTCAATAATAGGGTTCAAAATATGAGGGATGACTCCCAAGATGGCCGCCGGGGCAACGAGTCGCGTCTGAGCCGCGCTCTCCCCCGGCCGCCGAAAAAGCACCGCAAAAGCAGTGTTTTGGGCCGCAAAATAAGCGATTCACCCCCCCCACCACTCTCCGAAGCAGCCGCCCCGGCCACCGAGTCTCTCCGGACGAGGAACGCTCGATTACCGAGCGAGACGGCGACCGCCCCTCCCCCACCGGGAGCTCAAGGCGAGTCGGCAGGGGAGGCGGCGGGAAGGCGCACTCCGCGGGGGCAGGGGGACGGACCCCGGCTCCTGGGGCGGCCTCGCCTCCCTGAGTGGGGGCGCCCACTGCTTGGGCGATAGGCGATGGGCGGCACCTGAAACAGACGCGGAGAACCCAGGGACACACTCCGGTGCGGAGCCCACGCACCGGACTCGAGGGACGAGAGAGCACGGAGGCCCAGGGAGCCTGGCACGTTGGCGGCGACGGCACAGGGTGAGCCCCCCCCCCCTCTTTGGTCAACACTGGTGTGGGTGCTCGAGACCCAGAAGAGGAAACCCGCGGCAGAGGAGGGGAAGCCTAGGAGGGGAGCCAGACCCTGGAACAGAGTACAATCCAGGGAACCCGCACCCCACAGCAAGGACCCACGTTGGGCATCTCCCCGCGGACTCTCCACAGTAAGGGGCGAGGTGGGCAGCGCCGACAGGCACTTCAGAGAACTTACTAGCAGGGATCAGTGAGACCCCGCGGAACATACGGACACACCGGGCCGCCCAGGTCACGCCCGGGCTGGTACCCCACGCTCGGAAAGGATACACAACCCGGAACGAAAGAGCCCGGCCAGGCAACACCAACGGTGGAGGGTGTCCCGCGCGGGGAGGACGAGGTGTACCCCAGGAAGACAGCACAGGAACACCCCATCGGGGACATCATATAGATCAGCGGGACAGCGTAAGCACGATAAAATCACTCAGGAACCCGGACGGACCATGTCAAGGGCAAAAAATAAGAACACCGCCCCACACCAAACCCCACAAGCCACAAGGCAAGAAACTAACCTACTACAGCTGTGGTCAACGGACAGTACAGCGCAAGCAAAAGGGACGCAACAGGACATACAACAGGGTGAAGACATGGCGCAGACAAACCCTCACCCTCCACCTTCGAGAGATGACATGCAAGCATGGTTTCAGGAGCTACAGGAAAAATTTATGTCAACAGTCCAGGAGCAGTTCACGACAATGAAAGACGACATGAAGCAGGCGGTTCATGATCTCAGGATGGACGTGGCCAAATTGGAGGAGAGAACGGACACATTGGAAAGAACGATGCAGGGGGTCGAGGAGGAGACGCGCCAAACGAGCGAAACCCAGGAACATCTGGCGAGACTCACACAAAATCTGGAGATCCAATGTGAAGATCTGGAAAACCGCTCCAGGCGCTCGAACATACGCATAAAAAATATGGCAGAAACAATATTGGATAAGGACCTTAAGACAGCAGTGAAAGAGGTGTTCAGAGACATTCTGGGAGAACACGAGACAGACACAATCGGAGTGGACAGGGTCCACAGGGTGGGACCAAAGAGAACCGGCGCGCCAGGAGAAAGACCACGGGACGTGCTGGTGGCGCTTTCCTCCTACCCACAAAAAGAGCAGATTCTGAGGAAAGCCAGAGATATGGACCATATAAAGATGAATGGTCAGGAAATACAACTATACCAGGACTTGGCCCTGATCACCCTGCAGAAAAGGAGAGCGATGGCCCCCCCTTATCAAGGCCTTGGTGGCAAAAGAAATCCGTTACAAGTGGACATTCCCCTTTGGGCTGACTTTCACTTGGGAGGGAAAACAGAGAAGAGTGACCTCCTGCGCAGAGGGCTTTAGCATGATGGGGCTCCAAGAAGATGGGGAAGAAGAAGATCAGGCAAAGGCCAGAGCGGAACAAAGAAGAAGACCCAAAGGATGGGACACCATCAGACAGAAAGGATCAAACAAGGGTAGAGAAGATCGCAGGTAGATGACACGATCAAAAACGGAAAGGGAACGACGTGGGCTCCCATGAGCTAACCATACTACGCTCCGCGAGGGGGAAGCTGAGAATCTGAAACGGCACAGTAAAGGCAGAGTCGGCGGCCGGGAGGGCCCAATCGGCTGGTAATCCGGTAAGGACAAATGGGAAAGTGGGGTTTAGGATCCCCCACGAAAAAGTCCCCCGAGGGTAAGATGGGCAGGGAGCTCTGGGTGCAACGCCCGGGCATCAATAGGAAACCTCGCCCAACTTGGGGGCAAGTTGTTTGGTTTCTGGATAGTGGTTGGGGGGGGAGTTAACGGGGAAAGCACACGGAACAGGGGACATGACTATAAAGGTGACACCGAGGCAAGGGATCCCAACCGCAAAACTATGAACACTGTGGGATGGGGAAAAGGGCTTCAAAATATGGGCCCAGTCGAACTCCACAGAAAAAAAGAGCGGGGGTCCTGATAGCAGTGAGGGAAGGATGGGACGCTAAATTCGAGGACGCTACTGCAGACAAGGAGGGAAGATACGTGTTTGCTAATGTGGTACTGTCGGGACTGCGGATCACTCTTGCGTCCGTATACGCACCCAATGTGGGACAGGATGGTTTTATGAGAGATACTCTGGGTAAACTGGAATCCTTTGCAAGAGGAGAGGTGATACTGGGGGGCGACCTGAATATGGCGTGGGACCCAAAGATAGACAGTAGCACGGGTAATATACAAGGCCAAGGGGCACCGTCGAACCGCCTTAAGCAACAAATGGCCCAACTAGCCTTAAATGATGTGTGGAGGGAAATGAAGGGGGAGCAAAGAGGGTACACACACTTCTCGCATGTGCATAACTCCATGTCAAGAATTGACTACTTCTGGGCCTCAGTCGGCATGATGGGCAAGATCCAGGGGTTGGAAAAGGGGGCGATAGCACTCTCAGACCACGCACCACTGTGGTTAGATGTGAACATTTCGGGGAATCCGAACGGACTATGGAAGTGGAGATTGCCGGAGGACATAATCCGAGACCCGGTCATGGGGGAAACAGTACGGGAATTGATAGAAGATTACTTCACACAAAACGACAATGGGGACACATCCATGAGTACGGTCTGGGAGGCGTTTAAAGCGGTGATCCGCGGAAGGATAATGTCACTAAAAATCACGAAAGAGAAACAGAGGCATATGTGGGAAAGGGAACTGGAAGGCTCGATCACAGAACTGCAAGGGAAAATAGTGGCACAGCCTTCTAGAGATCTGAAGAGGGCTTTGAGACATACACAAGGCCAACTTGAGATGTTGCGTACAAAGGGGGCGGAAAGGAACCTGTTATACCTAAAACAAAGGTATTATATTAAAGCAAACAAGGCGGATAGGCTCCTAGCGAGACAACTTCGCGCAAAACAAACAGACACCACGATCAAAAACATCACAGACACATCAGGAGAACTCCGCACGCGCACACAAGACATAGGGGAAGTTTTCAGAGAATACTACCAGAAACTATACTCAACAGACCACCCTGACGTAAACGCACAGGACACATATCTGGAAGCCCTCACCCTCCCACAGATCTCAGAACAAGATAGGCAGACCTTAGAGAGTCCCATCAAAGAGGAAGAAGTTAAAAAGGCAATAAATGATCTCCCGCTCAATAAAGCCCCAGGCCCGGATGGCTTCACGACCCCATTTTATAAAAAATATGCGGATCTGCTGACCCCTGTCCTAACAAAGCTCCTTAACTCATTCAAAGAAACTGGTAATGTGACCCCCACAATGAACGAAGCGAAGGTCCTAGTATTCCACAAACCAGGGAAAGACCCCTCAGACCCAGCTTCATACAGACCAATCTCACTGATCAATATAGATGCCAAAATATATACTAAGATTCTAGCCGCCAGACTCTCCCTGCTTCTCCCGAACCTAATACATCTAGACCAATCAGGCTTTATCCCGGGAAGACAAACACATGACAACCTTAGAAGGATCATCCACCTAGTGGAAAAAATAGGTATAAAACAGACCCCGTCGATCCTCCTTGCAGTAGACGCAGAGAAAGCGTTCGACCGGGTGGAATGGTCAATGCTGTTTAAGACCCTGCACTCCATGGGATTCGGGGAGAACTTCATTGCGAGAATAAAAGCGAATTACAATGCTCCTACCTGTAGAGTGGCAATCAATGGGGAGGTTACTGAAAAGATTCGCATATCCCGGGGAACATAACAGGGATGCCCCCTTTCCCCACTGCTATACGCTATCTTTCTAGAACCCCTACTTTGGAAACTAAGAGAAGCCAGGCACATGAAAGGAATAGATATGGCAGGCACACAACACAAGGTCTCTGCATATGCAGACGACATGCTGATAGCACTGGAATAGCCGAGAAGAACACTGGGGGCAGCGTTAAGGGAACTAGAAGAATTTGGGGCTATCTCAGGCCTAAAGATCAATAGGAACAAATCGGAAATTTTAATACTGGCAGGCGACAGGGGGGAGATAGGGAGAGTAGCAAAATCATTGAACCTGAAGATAGCAGACTCTGGCATTAAATACCTGGGTATAACGCTCACACGAAGGGTGGATCAACTATATGGGAATAACTATCCGCAGCTATTAGCAGAACTCCGTAGGGACCTGGAGAGATGGAACCCCCTCATGATCTCGTGGTGGGGCAGGATCCAGGCGGTAAAAATGACCATACTCCCAAAAATATTATACTACTTTCAGGCCCTCCCGATAGGAGTGCCCAGATCATTCTTTAAAACACTCACAAAGGCTATCACAACCTTCGTATGGAAAGGGAAGACGCCAAGACTAGCCAGGGCTATCATGTCCACTCCGATCAGGGAAGGAGGACTGGCGCTTCCTCACTTCCAGAAATATTACCAGGCGGCACAGTTAAAAGTACTCCGGGAATGGCTAGGAAATGACCCACAGCCGATCTGGGCCGCACAGGACAGAGCAGTGGCTAGAACACCATTAGTGGAACTCCTCTGGAAACAGAAACAACATAGACACCCCAACTTAGAAATAAGTCAAATCATGAAAACAACAATGTAGGCCTGGGATATTCAAACGAGAAAGGGCGTAATGACCACCACGCCTGGCCCGTTCACCCCAATCAGCAGAAACCCGCAATTCCAACCTGGGATGGAGCAGGGGGCATATGAATGCTGGGAGGAGACAGGGATAACAAAAATAGGGGAAATGTTCGTCAACAATGAAATAAGATCATACGAAGAGTGCCTCACACCCTCAGCACGAAACACAAGGGAGAAATTTAGATACGAGCAGCTGAAACACTGGCTCAAATCCCCAGACATAGCCAAGGCGGCAACTGGAACTCTTACCCCATTCGAGACATATATCACAACTAATTCAGGGGCGAGGAAATGGGTATCGACCCTATATTCCTTTATCAACTTGCAGGACGAAAAAGTCAAGTGGCCATACATGAACAAATGGAACAAAACATTGGGCGTAGAACCGACAAGAAAACAATGGGAAGACCTCTGGATGCTGATCCCAAAGATGACAAGATCAGCACAAACAAGAGAAATGTGGACAAAAATCATCACCCAATGGTACTACACCCCTGAAAGACTACATACAATGTTCCCCAACTCGTCGAACCTATGCTGGAGGGAATGCGGAGAAGTGGGGACATGGAAACACATCTGGTGGACATGCAAGGGGATAACGCCCTTCTGGGAAGAGGTCAAGGGTGAAATGGGGAAAATTTTTCCAGAGGTAGAACAAATGGGGGAGGGTGTATGGCTGTGTGGGATGAGAGACGACAGGGCCAAAAGATTCAGAAAAGCACAATGGAGAAGCTTCATGGGCCTCCTCATAGCAGCATGGACAACAATAGCCCACAATTGGAAGAAGAAAGACACCCCACTGATACACTCTTGGCTCCAAAGAGTCTGGGCCCAGATGGCGATGGAAAAAGTCACGCACACCATCCAGGGAACGAAAGACAGATTCGTAAAGGAATGGGGAGGTATTTTGGAATATCTCCAATCGGACTTTATGGAACAGTGGTGCCCACATAACATTAGGATCTCAGACATTTTCAATGCATAAAATGAACCCTGTAGCAAAACGCATTCGTCCCAGGGGGGGAGGGAGGGGTGGTGGGGTGTTGGGGGGGGGGGAGGGAGAAGTTATTGTAATGTTGTACACTTGTTGACGTGTTGGAAAATAATAAAGATAATTTAAAAAAAAAAAAAAAAAAATATGAGGGATGTTATGAAAATTCTGTGTAGGTTCTCCTTTCTGCATATATGTTTGTGAGCTTACCGATTTATACAAAAAGGGCAGCTTAGAAGGGCCACCTAGTTTCTCAAGTTTGTTTGTGATGGACAGCTGCCAGGAGAGGATCTGATTAAGTTGATGTGAGTGAACATCAGCCTTGTTGACAAGAGCTTCAAACAGTTTAGCTAGTGAAAGAATTGCTGTGTTCATTGAGGTTAAAGCAATTCCGGTTAGACCTTTAGAATTTTCAACCGAAGAAACTTGATTTGCCCCAGATTTTCGTGGAGTTGGAGCAATAAACGATAGATCTTCTACTGAATTTGCTTCACTAACATTTGTAAACAGAACCGGTGATCTAGAAAGGTTTTCAGATATAGTATTAACAGAGAAACATGACGCATTTGTGTGTAAATCAATTATAGCCATATCACCATTACCAGTTATTTTAGACAATTTTGAATTAGCAATGTCAACATCAGATGAAACAGATAAAACAGGTACTTTAGCAGGTAAAGGGCCAGCACCAGTTAACACATTATTCAGCAAAATACTGTCTGTTAAAGAAACATTTTCCTTAGCAAAGGTTACCGTAGGAGCAACCTCTGTCACATGCATTACTTGACCAACTGTCGTTGAGGCCTCCCTTGTGTCCTGTTTAGGAGATTGACAAAAAGGAATACCAATTTGAAGCTGATTTTTTGAGACGGCTGATTTTTCTGACGGGCAGTTGGCCACAGCCGCGGTACTTTCATATTCCGAATCATTAGAGTCCGGGTGGATCACATCACGACAGAATGGACGAATGTCCATACCCAATAGAATTTCAGCCTTAGATCTTAATTTGGGTTTGGTTATACCCAAACGAGGTGTGGAGCTTAACCAGGATTTTTTGGAGGGTCCATGGGGCGAGTCAGTTGTAAAACTTTCACCATTAGAACAGTGGGTGGCAGTCACTACGGGCATGCCTGTTTTCAAAGTTGAAATGCCACTTTTCGTTTTCGGTGTAAGCGAACTCAGGACACAAGACACTAAATCCCAATAAACAACAAATAAAACTGAGGAATATTACAACTCAGCCACGAAACCGCGACAAGAGCGGCAAAGCGGCTAAGCGGCTAAACGGTACTTTCCGGTACTTACACCGGTGCGCGCGCGCGGTGCGTGCGCGAGCCAGACTTTATAGTCCCGCCTACTGGCAAAGAAGGCACAGCCTAGTAAGGAAAGGAAAATACAGTAAATACTAATAAATGGCTGCTATAGTATGAGTTAGTAACAGCAGCAGTCTTTAAAAGTATCTTCACCTCTTGGGAAAGGTAGTCCTTGCAGTAAATCCTGGTGAATCCTTAAACGTTGGTGCAGAAGGCCAGCAAAAGACGTCTTCAGGTGAAGAGCATTCAGCGGCTAAGCGGTACTTTCCGGTACTTACACTAGAAGAAATTCATAGCCTGCAATACTTTCAATGGGGCCGGATCTCAGTTGGAGTTTGGTCTTGGCTATAATGGCTACTCCACCTCCATGAGAATGGGACCTGTCAGTTCTAAGGATGGTATAGTCTGGTGGAATTGCGAGCATCAAAAGAGGACCCGAGGCTTGGTGAAGCCTGGATTCTGTGACTACAAAGAGTTCTAGTTGTAGTTCTGTAATAAGGTAGTGTATTTCGATGGCGTGAGCTTCTAGAGAGCGAGCATTAATGAGGGCACCTTGAAGGTTAGTGATAGGTTTCAGCTTAGGGGTGTCTGTCGTTGTGGTGGTCTCTGGGCGTGAGGTGGAATGAGCTTGTTTGGTAGTGGTTTTGGGCTTGTGGGTGCAGCAGAGCACCATAGGTGAGGTAGGCTTGGGTGATTTAGAGTCAGGCGTGTCACCATGGGCACGATATAAAGTTTGTGATCTTAAGCGATAGCATCTAGTCTTGCCATGGATAGGAAGAGAATGGTTGTCTCCAATGTTGCTGTGCATCTGAGAATACTCTGATGTGTGGGAGGTGGTGAGAATTTTAGTGTCGTGAGTAATGTCATTTGGGCTGGTGGTGCGAGAATTGCTGGTGTTGGGTGGAAAGGGTGGCAGAGAGGGCAGGAATGGTGTGTGTCAAGGGATGGGGTGATGCCGGGGGCAGGCTAGTTTGGAGAGTCAGTTTTTGTATCCTACATAGTGGTTCCCAAAACCGGGTACACTCTCATGGATAATACAGAAGGGGAACATGAGGAAGGTTAACCAGCTTGCCATGGTTTGTTGAGGCCGCAGTAGAGGGGGGCGGTACCTTGCGTGGTGCGCTGCAGCGGCTGAAAAAAAGTAGAGTAGGACTAGAGTAGGTTGGCCAAAAAGAGTTAGGGCAAACTATAAGTGGCTGCTTCCAAGTTGCACAAGAGGACATGGTCTATACTGCATAGGCTTGCTGGGGTGCTGGAGGGGGCACTATATCAACGTATCAGCAGTTCAGCATAGGCGTAAATGAAATAGATTCAGATTGTGTTGCTAGCGTGTAGTATACTGGTGGTTTTTTTTTTAAAGCAGCATGGACATGAAACATGAAAAAACACCTTTTAGCAACTTTCCGTTATAGCAGTTATTAAACATATAATTCAGTTAAGAAAGGCACTATACCAACACTTGGGAAGTGAACATAGTCAAACTGAGTACGGGTCAATACGAATCACAAAACTGTAGAGAACAGACATATGTATGTACTATGTTTGCAATATTGGCGGTAGAGCATACAAAGTTCGTTATGCAGTTCATGCTAATAAAAGCGGACAGTGCTAAACATAACGCAGGAGGAACGTGAACCTGAAGTACGGCTCGAGTGTGAGTGTCTTCAGCAGAGAGAGGAAGAGATCAGAAGTTAGAAGTTAAACACTTCTGTAAACTAAGCTATTGTGCATGGCAAACCAAAGTTATTTTAGAATGGACGAAGCACCCAAGTGATGGATGGGCAGGTCGTGCTGATCCAGATTTGTGAAGGGGCCACGGAGCATAGCCCTTTTTATGCGTTTGCAATGTGACGAATGTCGCAGGAAGAAGTGGCAAGCATGCCTTCAGTTTGATGATGCCGTACTGAGGCACGTGGCTAGTGTTATCAAATGTCGCTTAGGAAGTTCAACGGTGCTTCGGTAAGGGTATGCGGAATGCCACTTATTGTAAACAGTATGGGGCAAGGTCTCTGTGCCTTGCGTCCCGACGCGGACAGCTGCGGACAGGCCCTTAGAACGCGGCCCTTTGGAGTTGCGGCTGAACCGTATGCGGCTTGTTAATGCGGTCTCTTTCAAGCAGGGTCTGACTACCATTTTTTCCAGCAAGGTGTTCTTCTGCATCCCCTACAATAAAACCTGCCCTGAAGAGTCATTGGGCCTCATTACAAGGTTGGAGGTAGTCATGGCGCTATTAGTTCAATGGGGACTTACCAGTCTATACCGACCTTTGCGGGACCGATAAGACCCCATTGAAAAAGCCATTCCCCATTCCCATTTCAGCCCCCATAGGACTCAATGGGAAGGTGCTAATAACGGTACAGCAAATTGCGGTACCGTTATTAGCTCTGAAGTCCCCTAACGGGTCCCTTCCATAACACCTGGTAAAACCAGGCGTTAAGAAAGGGACCCGCTAAGGGACCTCGTAGTAGGGCGGTAAGAGATTACCGGCACCGGTGTCCTTACCGGTGCCGGTAATCCCTTACCACCTACCTCGTAATGAGGCCCATTGTCCTCACATAAGATTATATGGAAGCTTTAAATTGGAGTTTTTCGGGTAACCTCAGATGGTATATCTCAGAGTGGGTTTAAGGAAGGGATTTGCAGCACCCTTGAGGGGGTGGTGAGCCTATGGGATACCACTCCTTCTGGTTTCTCCCTCTGGGAGATACAACTGGTAGCGGCCGGACCAGCCCAGTCCATAGTGGTTCAGCCATCTCCCATGCTTGGATGGGGAGTTTGTCCAATTTAACACACCATGCACCATGCCACCTTGCACATGGCTGGGTGAAATACACCTAATGATATTGTGCTCAAGTGGCCAATGCCTGTGTTTTGCAACAGGTGACCGTGGCTGTAGGAATATGCTCTTGGTTATCATTCATGCTCCTTTGGCAACTAGGCATCGGCCATGCAACTTATGACAACACTATACCATCTCTATGGTCAAAATCAGTTGTAACACACAAATATCCTTCAGAGATATCACTGGCAACCAACCTCTCTTCTGGACATTATGGACAGTGGCAAACGTGCTTGATAGGGTCTCTGGTTTCTGAGTTCAGGAGACTGGTCATTTGTGCACTTTAATGAGGGCGACGGGGGATCCTCCGCAGGACACAACATTGTCAGGTCTGCAGTATATTCACAGTAGGCTCATGCCCTAAGGTGGGTATCCATCCTATTAGTGAACACTTGAAACCAGCTTTCGTTGCACCATTTCAAATGCAGGTAGACTTACTATCTATGAATGTTAAACATTGAAATCCAGGAAGATGTGAATAGAAGCAAGTCCTTGTGATTGATGTCACACGAATTCCAAGGCAATAAACAATCAGGAAGCAGATATAACAGAAATGATACAATCTTACGAATCATGTACAAAAATATTCTACAGCTAGAAGCTGAAAATGGAAAACATGACCCTCTAAATCACCTAAAAACTGTATTTGGCTTTAAAAATGTGAATCACTGGAAAATATATACAATGGCTGGAGCCTTTTTTTTAATTGAATTACCTAATCTTTTCTACTTAGAGAAATGTAATGCACAAACAAATCTTTCAGCCTCTCTTGCTTCCGCCTTCTAGTCACATGACATATGGACCAACAGGATGTCATACTCAGACAACTGCTGATACGTACTTGCTCCTCAGTGGCATGTGTTAACCCTCTTGCCTCTGCTTCTAGTGTATAAAGCTGATGAAAGCAATTTTTCCAATATCGTCGTCGCGGTGCAGAGTCAGCAGCAACAAGAAATATCCCCAAGGAGGAAAGTCACCAATAAGCTTGCAATAACATTCAGAGTTTGGTTTGGTCAAGACTCTAATGTTTAATTTCTAAGTCAATCGCGCCTTCCTTATTCATCTCTCAAAATGCATGGTAAAAACAATCAATTATTCTGCGATGTAAATCTAAGGATCCTTTCAGTCCCATGTTGATGGTCTTGCCCATGAATGCTGTGGTGCCACATCCTGCTTTTCTTATCTTCTCCATCAAAGAAAGCCTTTTTACCACCATAGGTTATACCGACATCATAAGGAGGCCTCCATGGAAATTATCAAAGCTGGAAGGAACCCAAATTCAAAACAGATTCAATTTAGAGGCATAACTTTTCTGAGCCTTAAAAAGCTTCTCCATAATTCTCTTTGCGCTCTTCCCCAAGGGAATTTGGCAAAGGAAGCAAAGTTTCTGACCCGCGTATCAAACCCAGAACTCTCTCCCTTCTATAAGCTTCCTGCAGAAGAGAAGCACCCTTATTTTTCATCAAGCTGTCGCAGAGCCCCCATTTCCGCGGCAGCCTGACATTTCTTGTACTTGACAAATACATCTTAAAAGCAAAGCTCACTCTGAAGGGTACGTAATCATCTCCAGTCTCCAACTCTCTTTATTCAAATGTGCAGGAGAATCATACTGTTGGATTTACAATGCTTTATTTTGAAATGATTCCTTTGGTGACACAGATTCAAGGTGATCAAGGCAAATTTCCAGAAGGCTGGAGCAATAATGGAAGGATTGCATAAGAATCGCTTTCATTGTGTCCTCTGCATAACTTAAAGAAGGAAAATACCATTTAGAAGATTTTGGCAATTGGGATCATTTTACAGCATTTGCTTCATCCACAGGAATCCTTTTCTTTGGCATTCCTTTGCTTCCTTCTGTGTGCTGGCTCATTCCTGTACTGAACCCATTTTTTCTCTTTTATTTTCCCTCTTCCCATTGCACCATTATCTTTGGAGAGAACTACTGCGTTTTCACACTTGTTTTTTTTTTTTTTTTTTTACAATCATCTTATTCAGTTGTGCAGTAATAAAATTGCATCAAAACAGTTATCAGTAAAAACAATCATGGCAAAAATGCTGTAGTTTGACCCGGTAAAGGTGTACCCATTATACTATTTAAGGGGAGCGAGGGATGCAGGGGTGTCCCCGCTTCCCTTAAATGGTATCATTGGTCCGAGGGGCATGGAGGTGTCCCCCGCATCCATTATATAGATTGTGGAAGCAAAACCAGTGCCATTTTGCCATGATTGGTGCCTAGAGTCTGGACTGACACTGGCACATTGTTTGTTTGTTTGTTTGTTTATTTATTTGATATAGCGCACCAAACCCTCAGGTAGCTGGGCGCAACGTTACAAGTATACTTAAAGCTTAGTTACAGAGTAAATACGTACATACAAGAAATACAAAGAATTACAAAGAATTACTGTCACATAGATAGCAAGGGACTAGTGGTCACATATAGATATTACATAATTGCAGTCGAATGGTGCAACAGTAGCAGATACATTGAGAGCGGTAAAGCCTGACAGGCATTAGGTAGTAAGTGCGGTCGTGGTATGGGCTAAGGAGTCAATAGCAGCAGGTTATGAGTCATTGGATCGTATCCAGGTGAGGACTTTCCGTCTAAATCTGGAATAAGGTTCGTCTGTTCTGAGGAGATCTAGGGTGAGTGCGTTCCAAGATTGCACAGCTATAACCGGGAAGCTGGAGCCGCCTGCTGTAGTATGTTTAAATCTAGGGATCTCTAAGGTGTGATCATTGGCAGATCTCATGGGGCGGGCAGTGAGTCTCTTGTTTATTCTTTCAACAAGATAAGGTGGAACTATATTTTTCAGACATTTGGAAGCGTAAGAGAGAGAGTATTTTAAGGAGGATCCTGTCATTGATCTTAAGCCAGTGGACATCTCTTCTAAATGTAGAGATGTGCAGTCTGTTAGGGATATTTAGAGCTGCTCTAAGGGCATTGTTTGGAAGTCTTTACATTTTGTCGGTAATGTACTTATTGGCTCTTGCGTACAGGGCATTGCAGTAGTCCAATCTGGATTTTATGAGGGCATTGGCCAGGGTAATGCAACTGGTTTCAGAGAGAGACGGTCTGCAGGTTCGGATCAGTTTGCATTTATATGCGGTTGATGATGCTAATGAGTTGACTTGCTTCTTAAGGTTGTAAGTGCAGAGTCCAGGTAGAAGCCTAGTGTTTTAACTGTGGGCATCACTTTGATGACTTTATTGTCAATATTGAAGGAGGCGTAGCTGGGGTTGAGTTTTTTAATGGCCATCTCTGGACCTCGGATCAGTAACTCTGTTTTGTCGTCATTCAAGCATAGGCCATGGGATGCCATCCATGCCTGAATGAGGAGGTATATCTTATTTACTAAGGCCGAGTCCTCCAGAAAGTTGACTGAAAGGGGAATGAGGATCTGGGTGTCATCTGCGTAATTAGTGTAGGTGACGCCCAGTCTATCCAACTTGTCAAATA
Source organism: Ambystoma mexicanum (assembly GCF_040938575.1). Lineage (NCBI taxonomy): Eukaryota > Metazoa > Chordata > Amphibia > Caudata > Ambystomatidae > Ambystoma > Ambystoma mexicanum. Next base: position 787,217,934 of record NC_090925.1, read on the forward strand.
GGGGTTTAGTAAAAATGTTATACATGGTAGGAGAAACACATGATCCCTGGGGTACGCCACAGGAGACTTGTATGGGATCAGCGGCTGCTGATGGGGAGAAGACTCATTGTACAGTTACCTAGGAAGGACTGAACCCAGGTTATGGGATCGCGCACTGAATTTGTCTTAAATGAGGCATTGATGAGCTTCGAGATGAAAGGGGCTAGGTCTCTAGCTGCATCCTTTATAATTTGGGCCGGGCAGTTGTCTCCTTTGTAATTAGAAGGTTTTTTTTAAAAAAAATCAATTTTTATTAAGTTTTATGTATGTAGTACGACATTACATAGCATGTGTAAGCATGAATTAACAAAAAAACAATCGTAACATCCCACCTCCCCCTCCCCCCGTCCCTCCCCCCACTCCCCTACAGTTCAAGTTCTCACTAGTTGCTTGTTGCTTGTTTGACAGACTTTCCTAAGACAGAAGTGTCGTTACACAGTGCACTTGGCGCGCCAAAGTCATGGGTCCAACTGGGAGAAGTTCGCGATCAGGTCGGTGTGCAATGGTCCAGCGCCCCTGGGGGAGGACCCCCGGCTCAGGCACGGAGCGTTAAATTGATCGGCCATATTTGTCAAAAAAGGGGAGCCAGATTTCCTCGATGTTGGACTTGGACTCATCGAGTAGGTGTGTGAGAAACTCCATGTCATATATGGCCCGCACCTTGGTCACCCACGTTTTTCCCCCAGCATTTCCGGGTGTTTCCATTTTTGTGCGAGGCAGCATCTGGCTGCCACCAACATGATTTGGAGCATATGGTCCTGAGTGCTCTCCTGACCCTCCCCAATGTCAATTTCAAAGAGGAGAAGCCAAGGACAGGAAGACCGCTCAACCCCGTCCACCCCCTTGATCCAGGCCAGTACATTTTCCCAATAGTTTTGGACCACTGGGCATCCCCACCACATGTGGATGTAGTCCCCCCTCTCGGTCATACATTTCCAGCAGTGTGGGTCATATCCTGGTTTTATCCTAGCAATCCTCTGCGGGGGGTAGTGCCATCGGTGTAGTATCTTGAGGGCTTGATGGCGATATTGGAGGGAGGCCGTGGATCGGTTGGGCCGCCTGCACATCTCCGGCCATCTCTCGTCATCAATCTCCTCTCCTAGATCCCTACCCCATTGTGTGCGTGCCGGTGGAGGATCCCTGGGGACAGAGAACAGGAAGAGTTTGTAAAGGTGAGATATTATCCCCTTAGAGCCCCTCGCAGATAGAAGAAGCTTTTCAAACTCCGTGAGATCCCTCCTAAGGGTGTCGCCGCAGGATGGCTCGGTGAGGACACCCTTAAGCTGGAGGCAGCGAAAGAGGGACAGGGCGCCAATTCCCAGAGCCTCCTCGAGGCCACTTAAGGGCAGGAAAGAGCACCCCACCCAAAGATGGTGGGTCCTGCTAAGGCCTGCCTCAAACCACGACTGATAAGCCGCTGGTTCTGCTATTTTGGCCAAGAAGGGAGGGGGCCAAATGCAGCTTAGCGGGGATGGCCACGTCGTGAGCCACCGATAGTAACCTCCCTCTCCCCACAGGGACCACAGCACCTTCAAGATTGGATGGTTCAGGACGCCTCTGGGGATCTTCTTCCTTGGGACCCAAAGCCATTCCTCTATTGTGACAGGGGCAAGGGGCCTATTGTCCATAGCAACCCATAGTTCTTTCGTATCTGGGGAGAAGTGATCGACCAAAACCCTCAGGTGAGAAGCTCTGTGATACGTTTCCAGGTCAGGATAACCCACTCCCCCATATTCCTTAGCCCTAGTCAACACCTCGTAGGAAATCCTATGCTTTTTGCCCGACCAGAGGAAGTTGAGCAGGACTCGCTTCGTCTCTATAAAGAAGGTCTTGGGGATCATCACCGGGAGCATTTGGAAGAGAAATAAGAACTTTGGGAGGAGAACCAATTTTATGAGGTTAAGGCGCGCCATCCAGGAGAGCCCCGATCCCGCCCACCTCTCTACATCTCTTCTGATTGCGGACCAGAGGGGGCGGGGGGAGTTGGCAGTGTACAGTTCCTCAAGGTCACGCGTAATCTGCACTCCAAAATACCGGAATCCCTCTTCAGTCCGTCTAAAGGGGAGCCCTTTCACAAAGGCCATCTCCGGATCTGACAGGTTCCCACCTATAAACACCACTGATTTATCCAGATTAACTTTATAACCTGATAGCTCTCCATAGCGCGAGAGGCCCTGTAATAAGCGGGGGACTGTTTGGGACGGTCTGGTGACGTAGAGTAGGGCATCATCTGCGAAGAGGCAGATTTTGCATTGCATGTCTCCCATCTGTACTCCCCTAATAGCCTCGTCATTGTGGACCGAGATTGCCCATGGTTCCATTACTAGTGCATAAATTAACGGGGACAGGGGACATCCTGCCTTGTGCCACGTTCGAGGGGGAACTCTCTCGATTCTGTCCCATTTGCCACCACTCTAGCCAAGGGGGAAGAGTAAAGCGCGGCCATCCACCCCAGCCACCTAGAACCCATCCCCAGAGATGTGAAAACCTCCCCCATAAAAGCCCAGCTAACCCTGTCGAAGGCTTTCTCCGCATCGAGAGCCAGTAGAAGAGCCCCCTCGTCCCGGACCCCCACTGTGGCAAGTATATGGAGTGTCTTCCGTACGTTGTCAGAGCCCTGCCTGTTGAGGACGAATCCCGCTTGGTCAGGGTGTATCAGGCGTGGAAGGCAGTTCTCAAGTCTGGAGGCCAAGATTCTGGTAAAAATCTAGGCATCTAAGTTAAGGAGCGAGATGGGTTTGTAGGACCCACATTCTGTCTGGTCTTTACCGGACTTGGGTATGACGGTGATGAGGGCTTGCAGAAACGTCGGTGGAATTGAGTCTCGGCTCCTAATCTGATTGAACAGTTTGGCCAAGGGCTTCACCAGGATCGATTGGGTCTGTTTATAGAAATCAGCCGTGTAGCCGTCCCCACCAGGTGCCTTTCCTGCCTTCAGTCTCTTAATGGAGCCCTCCACCTCTTCCTCTGAGATCTCCCCCTCAAGGGCCCCTAGATCCTCGTCGGATAGCTTGGGGAGAGGGTGTTCCTCCAAGTAGGCTGAGATATCTTCCAGTGATTCGCCTGCCTGCCTGGAGTAAAGTTTGCTGTAATAGTCGGCAAAGCAGTCCGCTATTTTTTCCCGGCCCCTGTGAATCCTACCTTCCCCATCGCTAAGCTGGGCAACCCCCCTTTCCACCCTCAGCCCCGGGACCTTTGTGCCAAAAGAGTCCCCACCCTGTCTCCCCGTTCATAGTATCTTTGCTTGGTGTACCGCATTTTCTTAATAACCTCCCCTATAAGAACCATGTGTAGCTCTTGTCTTTTGCCCTGCATCTCCTCCAGGAGTGCATCTCTGTCTATCCCGGGAACACCCAGTCTGGCCCGCAAGACCCCCAACTCCGCGTGGAGCTTGCTCTCAATCAGGCCCCTCTCCCGTTTACGCCTCGAGCCCTCTGCTATGAGGAGACCCCTAAAAGTGGCTTTTCGGGCTTCCCATACTGTGGACATGTCGGTCTCACCATTGTCATTCATCTCAAAATAGGCCGACATTTCTTGCTTCATAAAATCCCGAAATACGGGGTCCCTAAGAAGCGTGTCGTTGCACTGCCAACGGGAGGATCTTGGGGCGACAGGCAGTGACCAGTCAGCCACGAGCAATTCATGGTCCGACCACGTTATGGCCTCCACCCTCGGCTGTTGAACCACCCCGTTCCCCTCCTCGGAGATTAGCATGAGGTTGATTCTAGTGTAGGTACAGTGTGGGGGAGAGAAAAAGGTGTGACCGCCCTGACCCGGATATGCTTTGCGCCAGACGTTCACCCAGTAATGGTCCCTCAAGAGGGCCTGCAGGGCCAGATTGTCCCTGGAGATCCCCTTGGGCACCCCTCCCTTGGCAGACCACCAGTCCAGACGGGGGTCAGCTACCAGGTTGAAGTCCCCGCCAAGTATCATGGCCCCTTCTGCCCATTCGTCCATGACATTAAAGATCCGAGTGAGGAACTGCACTTGACCTGAATTGGGCGCGTATAAGGTGGCCAGGGTGATGCGTTGTCCCTCGCAGAACCCCTTGACGCCTAAGAATCGGCCCCCAAAACCTCTCTTGGTTTCTACCCCCGTGAGATGGAGCGCCCTCCCCAGGAGAATACCCACCCCCTCCTTCTTGAGTTCGCATGTGAGGCCCAGTAGTTGGAACCAATATCCTTCCCCTTAATTCTGGATTCCCTTCCCCGTTTGTAATGCGTTTCTTGTAGGAAGAGGACTGTTAGACGTTGTTTGCGGAACATATTGCTCGTAAGGGACCTCTCATTTTGGGAGTTAAGACCCTTGACATTCAGCGTGCCTATCCTTCCTTCAATCATTATCGTTTTTTAGGTTGTGCACCTTGAACCCCTCATGACATCTGCGTTTCAGAGCCCGCTGCCAAGCAAGTATCTGTGATTTGAACTGGTTTCCCCCCTTCCTCACTATCTCTTTCGCTGGTTATTCCACCCCCGCCCCCCTAAACCCAGGCCCCCCCACCCCTCTTCCCTTGCAATGTAAGGCATTCGTCCACGTCCCCCAACAAGTGTCGGGGTTGGTCAACGAACCACCAAGGACTCTAACCCCAGCCCCGGGATTTTTTGTATTAGGGAATCTCAAATCTTAAAGTCAATATATGTCTACCCCACCAAATCCTCGGTGTAAATGTCCGAGGTGGAATTCTGGAACCGTGAACCCCCGCCTCAGCCTGTAAACTCCAAACTCAGACTTCCTGCGTGGGTCACCACAACAGAACAGTTAACATTTAATAAACCTCTGCCCGCCCTCCAAACCAGCGCCCAGCCGTGGCACTTCCGGGCCCTAGGACCCCTTACTGCCAGATCCTGGAATTGATGCTCATCGTAGGATTTCCTCGACCTCCGGAAGGGCGATGCTGTTACGGCTTCGGGTGGTCCTCGGAGGTCGTTGATGGGTGTCTGGTTTTTCGAAATTTCGGGGCCCCGTGGACTTTAGATTTGCCGCTAAGCTTTTCCAGTCTGTCGGCGCCCCTCGGGGGGTCCCGGGCTCTTCCATCTTGGCCACTTGAGTGGCCCACCTGGTCGCCAACCAGGTCGTCCGTGGCCCTTTGAATGTCTTCCTCAGACACCAAGCGATGTTTCTCCCCCAGCCATTCAAATTCCAGATAGAAGGGGTGGCCCCAGCGGTATCGGACCCCCTTTCCCTGAAGCCATCTTGTGAGGTTCCCACATTTCCTTCTCGTTGACAGGGTGAGAGCTGATAGGTCCTGAAAGATGGACACCCTGGAGTCGCCGTATTGAATGTTGCCAAGGTTTCTCGCTTTCTCCAGAATTTTAGCTTTGTCCTTGTAATAGTGTAGCCGGGCCAGGACCGAACCCGGGCCTCTGCCCCCTCCTCCTGCCCGATGGACCCTGTCAAACTTAATCGCACCTTCGGCGTCCGCCCCCTAGACAATCCTTATGATGTCATGCACTTTGCCTTCCAGGCCTTGTATGGTTTCTCCCTCGGTCTCCACTAAACCAAAAATGCGCAGGTTATTCCTTCTCTCCCTGTTTTCCATATCATCCACCTTGAGCCGGAGTTCTTCTTCGCGTCTTTCCATGTCCCGGAATCTGATTTCCATTTGGTTCTCAAGGAGAGTTGTGGAGAGCTGATTGTTTTCGACTCCCTCCATTCGATCTTCCAAGGTGGTGACTTTAGTCGTGAGGTCCGCCAATTTGGCACCCATGTCCGTCCTTATCCCGCGGATCTCCTCCAGAATCGTCTGGATATTGTTCTGGATAGCACCCAGGTCTGGGTGTGGGGTGGAGGGGCCCCCGGTCGCCATGATGTTCTCGCTGGCCACGAATTGGTATTTCGACAGGTTTTCTTTCCAGTTCATGGGAGGTTTGTTTTGGCCACCTGTTATTGGCGGGGTGGCGGGGTAGCGCGTTTTCCGTGGTCGTCCCAGTATGTGTCAGGCTTGTCTGGATCTGTTAGTCCCCCTTGTGGTGGTGGTTCCCGGATTTTGCGGCTAGGGGGCTCTGGATCACAAGTGCCCCTGGATGCCCTCCTCTGGTGATCGTGAAGGAGGGGTGCGTATTGGGAGGGGCATGCTCCCGCGTCAGCCCCCAAGCTCTCGGACCCACGGGTCGCGGGGGACTCGCTGTGCGACGATGGCCTCCTGGTGGCCTGTAGGTCCGTTCAATGTGGAGAGGGGGCGGGCATCCAATTTCCAGGGCCCCGTCACTGCTCTTTTTACCCAGGTCTGGGGTCCCGGGATCACTCGCGGTTGCGGCCTGGTGGGATCGGGGGAGGAGAGGTCGGGAGGTGCGCTCCCGCATCAGCCCCTTGGTGATGTTGCTGCTCTGTGGGCCGATGGACCTTTCTGATTCAGGCCTCACCCATGTCTCTTTTCACCTGGCTCCGGGGTCCCAGGATCACTCCAGGTCGCGGCCCTCCTCGATCGGGGGAGGGGGGGGATGGGGGGTGCACTCCTGTGTCGGCCCCCCAGTGATGTTGCCGTTCCGTGGGACGGTGGCACTCTCTAATTCAGGCCTCTCCCGCGTTGGGCCGCGTCAGTCGCGCTCCGCCAGTTCCATGCCCGGTATCGAGGGCCGGGGCGGGAAGCCCCGATGCGCTGCGGGTGCACGGCCTCGGGTTCTTCCTCCGTGCGGCACCGCCTCCTCTTCACCTGCGGCTTCCTTGCTCCAACGGTGGCCGCGTGTGTGCGGCAGCTGTGGCCTCTTTCAGTGCGCCGAGCTGCGGGGGAGGGGCCGCGGGAACTTTCAGGCCCGTAGAACTCGGCTCAAGGGTGTTGGATTGGCACCGGAGTTGGGTGTAGCGGGGGGCCACAGGTTCCCACAGTGTATGGTGGGGGTCACGTAGCTCGTGGGACCCTCGTTCCGTGCTGGTACCGTCGTACACCCGGGGCTGGGTACGGAGCTCGAAGCTCAGGTGACCATCCTGCCTGCGCCCCCTGGTGGCCTCCAGCGTAATTAGAAGGTTTTAACGAAAGTATGATTTTTTCTGTCTCGGGGATAGAAATTTTCTTGAAGCTGAAGGGGAGGGTGGTACTATCCAGTGTGATAAGTGGGGGGTTGCTGCTCAGGTAGGAGCAATGAAGCTTTCTTTTTAGCTATTTTAAGTTGGAGGGAGGTGATTTTATTAGCTAGAGCATTTTGTATGTCCGTACACCAAGACTTATCCTTGGGAGTGTTAACGGACTGAGGTATCAGTGATTCCATTTCCCGAAGGATGGAGAATAGTTCCTTGGTGTCCGACTTCGCCTTAGACATTCTGTCATTAAATATATTCTTTTTAGTGCTGATTACTTCATTCTTGTACAGTTTGGAAAGGTTTGTTAGCTTGGCTTTATTCTCGTCAGTGGGAGAGTGGCACCAAGTTGATTGAAGTTTTCTTTTTTGGAGTCTTAATTCTTTAAGTTGGGGTGTGAACCAAGCATTAAGGTGAGATTTCTGTCTGCCTTTGCGGATTTTGACAGGTGCAATAGTGTCCAGGGCCTTGGTCATGGCGCTGTTGAAGACCTCCACTAGTAACAGTCCGTATTGATGGCTATGTTGTTAATAGCGGGAAGAAGATGTGGGAGTAACTTTTCCGCTGTAATATCCTATTTGCTTCTAGTCGGGAGTGGAGCTGCCAGCAAGGCCCCCGAGATCAAGGCTCTCTTCCTGTCCAGAGTCTGTCGTGAGCCTAAGGAGCCGGGGCCAGAAACGCTGCCCAACTCTAGTCACATTGGTGAGATCCCCTGGGTAAGTGCCTACTGCACCCTGCCACTCACGCTACACCATTGACTAATGCGCGCAACTTTCCTAAGACTATCCGAATCCCACGTGGTCACCACCCACCACCCGTATACACTTTAGTCGCTGATAGAATCTGTCACACCCAGATGCCCTTTGAAATATGCATCTATGTCAGTCACTGACAGGAATTTCAAACCTAGCTGCCCACCAATGTATGCATTTTAGTCGCTAATAGGAATTGTTAAATCTAGCTGCCCACTCAGGTATGCATTTTAGTCGCTATTACGAACTGTCAAATCTAGCTGCCCACTCATGTATGCATTTTAGTCGCTATTAGGAACTGTCAAATCTAGCTGCCCACTCATGTATGCATTTTAGTCGCTAATAGGAATTGTCAAATCTAGCTGCCCACTCAGGTATGCATTTTAGTCGCTATTAGGAATTGTCAAATCTAGTTGCCCACTCAGGTATGCATTTTAGTCGCTATTAGGAATTGTCAAATCTAGTTTCCCACTCATGTATGCATTTTAGTAATCTAGTTGCCCACTAATGTATACATTTTAGTCGCTATTAGGAATTGTCAAATCTAGTTGCCCACTCAGGTATGCATTTTAGTCGCTATTAGGAACTGTCAAATCCAGCTGCCCACTCATGTATGCATTTTAGTCGCTATTAGGAATTGTCAAATCTAGTTGCCCACTCATGTATGCATTTTAGTAATCTAGTTGCCCACTAATGTATACATTTTAGTCGCTATTAGGAATTGTCAAATCTAGTTGCCCACTCAAGTATGCATTTTAGTCGTTATTAGGAACTGTCAAATCTAGTTGCCCACTCATGTATGCATTTTAGTAACCTAGCTGCCCACTAATGTATGCACTTTGGTCGTTGTTAGGAATTGTCAAATCTAGTTGCCCACTCATGTTTGCATTCTAGTCGCTGATAGGAATTGTCAAATCCAGTTGCCCACAAATGTATGCTTTAACCTCAAATCTAGCTGTGTTTTAATCTAGCCACTATAGTGCCCAGGCTGCACCTTAACCAATTCTACCCGACCTACTAGCCATCAAACTCATATGCTGGCCTGCTCCCCACCAGCGCCCAGTGCCAACAGCCTCCTCTGCTATCTCCAGACCATGATCCTCTGGCTGGCCCCAATCATGCTCCCCTTCTGCATAATACTGGACAATGTACCCTGTAGCAACAATAGCTACATAGCCCACCAGGATGGCCTGGTGAAACTAGGGTGTCCCAGACACCACCCCATCCCTTGCCCCACTCCATTCCTTCCCTTGACATCCCCTTTCCCTTCCACTCACCACCAACCTCCTCTCACATCCACTATCAACCAAGGCCTACCTACCAACAGCCACCCCAGGCCCATCGCTAAGTCTACCCAAGATAAACCGACCACTAAACCTCCTGCCCGCTCTAGGCCTGCTCTTACTCCCAACCTCATAGCCCGCAATGACAGATTAGGCTCCAGGCTCCCCACTACTTCTAGTTCTAACTCCAAACCCAACATCAAAACCAATACTAAGCACAATGCACCAATTAAGCCCACACCTCCCCCACTAAAAGGCGCCTTACTCAACGTCAGATCCCTGGCCGCCCACCCCACAGAAATTGCAGACATCATCCTTACCAACGACCTTGACTTTCTAGCCCTAACAGAAACCTGGCTTCATGAGGCGTCTGGACCATATTTATCGCTAGCCATCCCAGACAATTACTCTATCCTCAGAGCGGATAGACCAAAGGCCAAAGGTGGAGGTGTAGCGATCATTTCCAAATCCGCCCTAGACCTCAGACCTACCGTTACAGCCGCACTTACATCCTGCGAGCTACTCACAGCCAAATTACAAACTTCCCCTACAACCACGATCACCATCCACCTCATATATAGACCCCCAGGCCCCTCTGGGAGCTTTGAAGAAGACATCACATCCCTCATCACCGAAAACTCCAAACTATCAGCACAAATTATGATTCTCGGAGACTTCAATCTCGGCTACCAAGACCCGAACGATGCACATGCTGCATCCCTAGCCAATGTCCTAACCGAGCACGATCTCACCCAATTCATCGTACTCCCCACCCACCAAAAAGGCAGAACCCTCGATTGGGTTGCAACCTACAATCGCAATACAACCTGCAAAGACCCCCAACCACTGACATGGACCGATCACCACATGATCCCTCTTGAGGTCAACACCAATCAGGCACTGCCCAACAAACACCCCCTGGCACCAGCATGTCCCACCAGGAACAAACGCAACATTACGGCTGAAGCCCTACTACCACTGGTCCTACCTACTCTCAACGCTCTCCCAGCCAACACTGACTTAAACCTGCTGATCGACACCTTCAACGACTCCATGGCTAGAGCAATGGACACCGTTGCCCCCCTGAAAATACGCAAAATCAAACCCAAGGCGCACCTAAACTCGTGGAACACCCCTGAGCTTAAACTACTCAGAAAAGAGAAAGCGTAGGCACATCACACCTGGAAGACTAACCCCACCGCGGAAAACAAATCCAACCTCAACAACCTATCCTCACTTTACAAAAATGAGATAATCCGTACCAAAAAAGATGTATACAACACCAGGATTGCTCAGGCAGGATCCTCCACCAAAGAATTATTTAAAGTTCTGAAGGAACTAGAAAGCCCTATTGCACCTCCAGACACCTGCCTGAAAGACAAATCCTGGTGCACCAACATCCAAAACGCCCTCAACAATAAAATCTTAGGACTCCAAACTAAAATCGAGGACAAACGGCAACAACTCTCCAACAACAAAGTCACCAACCCCAGCCCTCCCACACCTAACAATACTAGCTCAGGCTTCTCGTTTACGAAAGTCACCATCCTGGAAGTCCAAAAAATCATCACCTCCCTGAAACCCTCTAATTGCAAAGGAGACAGCTGCCCGGCACAAATCATAAAAGATGCAGCCAGAGAGCTCTCACCTTTCATCACCAAACTTATCAACCTATCCTTCACCAACAACTCTATCCCTAACAACCTAAAACAATCATGGGTCCTCCCTCTCCTGAAAAAACAATCCCTCGATCCGGCCATACCCACTAATTACAGGCCCATCACCACAGTCCCTTTCCTACTGAAAATCTTGGACAGAGTAGCCTACATCCAAATTCAGAAATACCTGGAATCCAACCAACTGCTAGGAATACGTCAATCTGGCTTCAGACCTCAACACGGAACAGAAACCGCCCTTGTTGATCTCAAAAGCCAGATTGACGAAATCAAAGACAAAGGCAATGCCGCAATCCTACTCCTATTAGACCTCTCAGCGGCCTTTGATCTGGTCAGCCATGAAATCCTCTGTAATCACCTTGCCACCGCAGCCCACTTCTCACCCTCCGCCATCACATGGATACAGTCCTTCCTGGCAAACAGAACCATGCGGGTCTTCTCCACTACAGATGCAGCAGACCCCATCCCCATCACATGCGGGGTCCCACAAGGTTCCTGTGTATCCCCCACTTTGTTCAACATATTTACAAAGCCTCTATTCGACCAACTGGACTGTCTGGGTGTCACCTACACAAACTACGCAGATGACACCCAGATACTCCTCACCATCTAAGGCAATTATCAAGCAGACTCCGCCTGGATCAACAAAATATTCTCCATCATTCAGGCATGGATGGCCTTCCATGGCCTCTGCCTGAACGATGAGAAGACAGAGCTCCTAATCATTGGCTCCCCCAACACTCTAACTAAACTCGACCCTAGCTATAACAACATCACCATTGACGGCCACACCATCCCCATAGCCAAAAGTGTAAAAACCCTTGGCTTCTATCTAGATGCCAACACCAACCTTAGCAAACACACCAATTTGACCGCCTCAGCCGCTGCCTACACCGGCAAGCTCATCAGGGCCAGCAGACCATTCCTCTCACCCAACAACTGCCTCACCCTTGCCAGGGCCCTCATACAATCCAAACTGGATTACTGTAACAGCCTACCTAGGTGCTAATCAATCCGTACTCAACAAGTTGCAGGTAATACAAAATAACGCCCTGCGCGCAGCCCTCAACATTCCCAGATAAGAGCATATCTCTGCTACCAGGAAAGCCTGCAAATGGCTATCCACACGCCAAAAAATTGATCTAAAAACCATCTGCCTCACATACAAATCCCTCAATCATCTAGCACCACCTTATCTAGCCAACAAATTCACCCTAAAACCTGCTAGCAGATCCACCAGATCCTCCAACACTCTTTCACTGACAGTGCCCAGGTTCCACCTCAAAAGAGCTGGAGGGGTAAGCTTCACAGTACTCGCCCCCAACTCTGGAACACCTTACCGCTCAACATCATAACTATCAAATCCTTCCAAATCTTCAGGAAACAGGTCATCAGATGGCTCCTAAACAAAGAATAGCGCCCCTAACACCAGACCCCCGCGCGGTAACTGGATTAGGTACTATACTTATACTGAAAATTGTATATTATGCGTACTGTATGTGTTTTGTATATTGACAACTGTATATATATGTATACTCTATAACATGTATGCAACACAAAAATACTTTGCAATGCTGTAACCATTTTCTTAAGCGCCCGTCTACCCCTGGGTTTGGAGCGCTATACAAATAAAATAAATACAAATACAAAAATACAAATAATGGTTTTAGGGCAGATGAGGTCTAATGTGGCAGAGAAGGTAATTAGATAGTGGTCAGTCCAAGATTGCGGGGTAATGTTGGTGATTGTAATATTACAGTTCAGGTCGGCAACCCTATCTAGGGTCCTACCTTTGATGTGGGTGGAGGTGAAGGCTTTTTGTGTTAGCCCATGATCCTTCAGTAGTGCAGCGACTGATTGGGCATGTCTGTCATCAGTGTGTTTAAAGCCAAGATTGAAGTCCCCTAGCAGCAAGATTTGTGCATGGTCTTTGGTATTATTGGCTAGGAGGCAAGTAAAGTCATCCTCGAAAGTTCCTAATGGTCCTGGTGGTCTGTATACGAGGTGGATTGTGAGAGTACAGTTATTAGATAAAAGGAGTTTAGCTATGAGTCTCTCACAGGATTGGTAGGAGGGAGGGGTGGCAAGTCTGATGGGTATTAGTTTCGGAGATAATGGCTAGGCGGCCACCTCTGGTGTTTGGCCTATCAGCTCTGAGTATCTGGTAACCATCTGGTATGGCTATCATAAGGACGGGTCCTGCTGCCTTGTGAAGCCAGGTTTCAGTTATGGCAAGCAGGTTCAGGTTCTCATTAGTTAGGGTATCTGCAATATCTGTGGCATAGGCCACCAGGGATCTGGCATTGATAAGTGACCCTGCTAGTGATAGGTTTGGTAGTAAGTGGCTGTTTAGTTTTGGGCATCTTAACACTTGGGGAGGTTTTCATAGTGGTGGCAAGATGTGCAGAGGTCAGATTGTAGGAGCTGTTCTGCTGTGCACGTTTAGTAGGTAGTTCTGTAGGTTGGACAGCATTACGTATGGGGTGTCTGCTAGTCCAGTTTGTTTTAGGTTCGTAAAGGCGGGGCAATCTTGATCTAAGTCTCATGTTCCTATCCTTCGGTGGGCATGTGGTCAATGATGCAAAGGTCATTGTGACTGGGAGGCCTAGTAGGAATTGGGTTGTCTGGGTCCTTGGGATTCTGCTCATGTTCGTGGACTTGGCTAGGACAAATTATCCTAGGTGGACTATTAGGTGGGCCACAGCAGGGGTTGTTTCCAGTAGAAGTAAAGTTATCACGACGTAGGCTAATATTACTTTAGGTGTGGGTTAGTGACACTAGCATCAGAGTAGGCTAAGATCAATTTTCCAGAGTAGGCTATAAACGGTTGCGTAAGAGTGGGCTAGAGTCACGCTCTAGTATAGTCTAATGTCACTTGCACAGAAATAGGCTAAATCGAATTTGCAGGAATGGGCTAAAGTCCTTAGCACAGGAATAGGCTAAAATCACTTGCAGGTATAGTCTAATAACATTTGCACCAAGATGGGCTTACATCAACTTTCAGTAGGTGGCTAAAATCACTTGCAGGTATAGTTTAGTAATATTTGCACCAAGATAGGCTAACATCAATTTTCAGTAATGGGCTATATTCACTTGCAGGTATAGTCTAATAACATTTTCACCAAGATAGGCTAACATCAACGTTCAGTACGGGGCTAAAATCACTAGCAGGTATAGTCTAATAACATTTGCGCCAAGATAGGCTAACATCAATTTTCAGTAATGGGCTATATTCACTTGCAGGTGTAGTCTAATAACATTTGCACCAAGATAGGCTAACATCAACGTTCAGTAATGGGCTATATTCACTTGCAGGTTTAGTCTAATAACATTTGCGCCAAGATAGGCTAACATCAACGTTCAGTACGGGGCTAAAATCACTTGCAGGTATAGTTTAGTAATATTTGCACCAAGATAGGCTAACATCAACGTTCAGTAATGGGCTATATTCACTTGCAGGTATAGCCTAATAATATTTGCACCAAGATAGGCTAACATAAACTTTCAGTAGAGGGCTAAAATCACTTGCAGGTATAGTCTAATAACATTTGCGCCAAGATAGGCTAACATCAATGTTCAGTACGGGGCTAAAATCACTTGCAGGTATAGTGTAATAACATTTGTACCAAGATAGGCTAACATCAATTTTCAATAATGGGCTATATTGACTTGCAGGTATAGTCTCAAATCATTTGCTTCGAAATAGGCTAACATCAACTTTTCAGGAAAGGGCGAGTGTCAATTTTGGGATTGAGGCTAAAGCCACAGGTCAATATGAGCAGGTTCAAATAGTGCTAGGCGAATGAATACAATCACGTGGCAAGTAGGAGCAATGAGCAGGAGGGAAGGCGGGTAGGCACAGAGTTATACAATATATTGACTAGTGTAGGATATGCTGGCATTGATCTGACGGGTGTGGCAGCATGTGTGATGACGTTGATGGTGTTAAATAAGGGGAAAGAAAGAAGGAGGAAAGTTACTTGATAAAGTGCAATCATCAGGAAAAGCAGGTATACAAAGCAGATTTCAATGGCTTGAACTGTGAAAGCGGCAGGTACACCTTATTCTGAGTGCTGTATTGACGACCTGTCCTCATATATTATTAGTGGAAGTATTTTGTGTCCAGTTGAGTAAGCTTTGTCTGGCCACAGATGTAAAGTTATCACCAGAATTGGACAGGACTAGGCTATTGCAGGATAGGCCAACCATATGCAAATCAGTCCAACCCAGTGGTTCAGGAACATCCCTTTAATTATTTCCATCTGTCACATTTTGGTCATCCTTGCCCATAAAGAAGTAACATGAAAACTGTGATACACAAAGAAGGCTAAACTCATTGAACACAAAAAGAGACGAATTGAGTGGCAGGAGCAGAATATGGCCAAATACCAGAAGTGTTGCCTTTAAAGGCTGTGAGGGGTATTGTATAGACACTAGAACATGAATGGAGAGCTGTAGAATCTATGAAAGATTGTTTGGGAAGGTACCAGACGTTGCTCAGGGAACGAGGTGCTGTGCTTCTCTTACATCCGACTTCCAGGGCAAAATGAACCCAGAAATCCATATTTCAATGATGAATTGGACTTCTTTTTCCAGGGCAATATGTGTGCAATTGTGCACCAGTGCTGAGTTTGTATTATAAAATATGATACTGCTCCTGTCTTGAAAAGTGGTTACAAGTGCTTCACACCAGCAAGCGGCCCATGTGAATTGTAAATCATGAACTTTTTATCTGTTAAGGTGACTGTTCGATAAAAGGTTTGTTTAAACAAAAGGTATGAATAATTAGGTAGCCAAAGTTGAGCGCGGAAAAGATAAGAAACTCTCAAACCTCACTTCAGTAAAGCCTTGAGAGCTTTGGAAACATAAAACGCCTTCCTTGCAGAGCCACCAGAAAGTGCTACTGCATGTGTGCTTGACTTGCACAGCCAAACAGATGCAGACACAAAGACACAGACAAAGTAAATGCTAATTCTCATTTTTAGTTTTGGCTATTAGGTGAAACTGAAGCGCCACCGATAACTCTTAACTAAGATTTTTAGAACACTTAAAATTGATTGATATATAAATGATCTCATATCAGGAGAGGATCTAAATTGAGTTAGTCTCACCTAATATCAGTGCACTCTTGTTATAAGGAGGTTTTATACATGTTTTGTTCTAATTGTATGAACTTTAGTCATATTACGTCTTTTTATATTGTTTGGAATTGTCTATATGTTTGCCAGTGTTTCCGTGCAAAGTTCGTTTTAAACCATTGCACAATAAAAAAATATCTACTTGAACCTACGAATTGTTTTCAGCCTCTTTCTGTATCCCACTCGACAGTTGTGATTGGGTGGAAGGCAAATGCAGAGATTCTTGGATTGCTTCATTTCTATGGTTAGCGGAGAGGGGCATACACATATCTGTGTGCCCTTGGCCAGAAACAACTCTTAAGGCCCATATTTGAATGCTATTACGAGTGTACTATTATCTCCAATATTCCAGAATACTAGCAGTTTGCATTCTTCTTAAAGGTCCCTTCGAAGGCCGTGCTCAGTGGCCAGGGCTGAAGGCCATGACTAGTGGGCCTGAAAGATGTGTAAAATGGTCCTTTCCAAAGGCTGTGGCCACCTACTGGGTCCAAAAGAAACTTATTGGGAGAACATGTATGGTGTACACGGCCGAAGGCCATGGCTAGTGGTCTGTAAAACAAATATGGTATACAAAACCGTGGGGTGAAATAGCCCCACAATGACGTAACTACAGGCCGGAGTCAGTGGGGGAGATATGTCCCTCAGCAAAAGACCTGCGCATGAGTATGTGCAAAATGAGGCCGGGGCCAAACATGAAGGAGCACATTTAGGCATTAAAGCCTAGAGAAGTCTGAAAATGTCCCTTGCCACACATGAGGGGAAGACCTCATGACACTTCTGAGAAAGATCCAGAAAGGCTGAGACCATCTTGGAAAAAATGGCAGCATCCAGCATGTAAATTTGTGTGCAAAATGGAGTTTTTCCCTATGACCAAAAGCAATGCCTTTAAAGTTGCTTCCTTTGTATTCAAGAGATGCTCCTGAAAATGGGGACAGCAGTATAATCAAGGAACTGTGTGTGTGTGTGCATCATGAGCCCATCATAAAAAGACATAATTTGCAGAATCCACGTGGAGTAATGTGAAACTGCCACAGAATTAAGGGTCACAGCGGAACTTTCCGCAGAAAAATTGTAAGTGTGCTTTCGAACGTTAACACTTGAAGTGTCCACATGTTCAGCTACAGTCTTGTAAAATACATTGTGCTACCTTTCTATAATCAGTGATTGCAGGCAACCACGGTGCAAGGGTTTTTACATATTGAAATTGTGCCATTCTAACAGTTGATTAAGAAAATACTTGCAGGGGGGAAATACCAGAGTTTCACTTTCATTTCTGCTGTGGGCTCCTTGGGTGTGATATTGGCTGTGTCCAAGCCTGGTTGCCAAGGGGATGGCTTGAGGAATTCTCTGCTTTCCCAGTTGTACGACCAAAAGCACTTAAGCCCATCAGAAAATCTGCCCTAGCTTGCCATTAGCACTTTGAAGCAGGAACAGCAACCCTCGTGACATCACAGCCACACATGGCAGAGGTTGGGGGCTAGATTATAGAGGGGGTTGATGTCCCACTGCACGCAATGAGGAGATGTGCTTTTCTTCGTGTAATATCCAAAATATCCATCGAAGAATATGCCTGTGCGGATTTCTAGAAAGCTGTTCGCAAGCTCCATATGGTGAACCGAAAATGATTTTGGTGACCACAACTTAACAAAAGTTTTAAGGGCAACATTTATTGTGGTTTCTGCGTAAATATGATGATCGTAAAAATTTGAGAGAATGTGTAACAGGTGATAGGTATTCTGCACATTGAATGCCTGATTTTTCAGTAATATTGTTTGGGCGGAAACAAGGAAAAACTATAGCTTCGCACCTATAGGTTCCACGGTCATCAAACAAGGGTGAGGTGACTGCCTGAAAAATATAGCATTTAGAAATGCTGCCAAAGGTGACATAACATGATGAGAAAGGGTATTTATTAAAATGTGAGAGTTCCAGGTACAAAAGCCAGATCCAACCCCCTGCCTGTGTCATATGATTGATGGGGTTTCCTCCCCAGACTGCTCAAATCACTCCTACATTCTCTGAGCCTACCGGTTGGTACAGGGGAGGGAACCCTTAACCACTGCCCAATCACTTGTGCGAGGAGGATGACACAGCTGTGATATCATTTGGCTAATAAATAGGTTACTCCTCCTCAAATGAGGATTCTCTCTACAAAATCTGAGGTGTGCAGCTGACTGAAAATCCAGAGCTATCCTTGCAGAAAATTGGGCCTAGTGTTGGAAGTGAAGCAGGGAGCTTGAGTAGCTGATTGGGAGGACAGCGAGAGGCCTTGACTGACCCCTTTGGTGGTCCCTGCAGTGAAGCCCTAGTGCCATTGATGACCATAAAGTCAATTTTTGTCTGTAAGTATAGACCCCCAGCCATAGATTAAACAGCACATTTCTGTCTAGGTTTCCCTAGCATATCAATTATCATAGATTAAACAAGTCCTATCTATTTAAGCACTACCCTAATGTAGTCATTTTTCCATTGAAAAGTATTTTATTTGTCTGTGCATTCTGGCACCTCGCCCATTGACCAGTTCTGTGTTCATCTGTGCATAAAAGTCCTTTTTCCTATGGAACAAAATCCTCCCTTGTTGAACTGTTGGTTATAGTTCTCTTTCCCCTGAAAAGTCCTTTCTTTGTTTGCATAGTTAAGTTATTTTCCTGTGGAAGAATCCCTTGCTTGTCCGTGTATTTTTGCCACTTCTCAATTCAGATCTCCTAGTGTCTGTGTAGGCCCTTAGTATATTTGGCTTAGTAAATCAATTAATTCTCCCATTGAAATTCACGTATCAAGATTGTTGCAATTCGAAACCAATCATCTTGTTCCCAGTGCTTTCATTAATTGTAATAGTCAATTGTTGCTTCAAAAGAATTATTCCCATTATGAGCTAAAAACCAAACTTGTCAGTGAATGGTGTGTTTAAAAATAAATCCCCATTTGCATCTTTCATATTAAACCCAAACCGTTGTTCCCACTGTGAGAATCCATTTGCCCCTGTCATTTCTAATGAAAATCGTGGTTCATATATGTCCTTTTTGAAAGCATGGGTGTTATTTTCATCCCCCGTCTAATTAGGGTGATTCCAAATTTCGTTTTTCCAAAACTTTCTTTTCCTCCTTTAAAAAGTGGGGTTCCAAGAGTATTCCTCTTCCTCTATCATGCTCTGAGCTCAGATTTGGCATTGCCCTTCTTTCGTTTTTCATGGTTGTGAGCTTGCCTGTCATTTCCAGCTCCAGCCAAATTCAGTGTGATTTACAATTTTGCTTTTCCAAAACATTCTCTTCCTCCTTTAAAATGGGATTTTCCTAGAGTATTCCTCTTCCTCTATCATTCTCTGAGCTCAGATGTGTATTGACGTTCCTTCATTTTTCATGGTTTTGAGCTTGCCTGTCATTTCCAGCTTTAGCAAAATTTAGTGAGATTTGCAATTTCGTTTTTCTAAATCTTTCTTTTCACCTTTGGAAAATTGTTTTTCCTACTCTATCCTTCTTCCTCTATCATACCCTGATCAAGGATTCAAATTATATTCCCTTTTATTTTGACTTTTATTTCTCATGTGCTGCCTGTGTTAAAATTGGATTTCCTATGTGTGCTAGCCAGTCTGTTTTGAAGCCATATTTGTTCTCTAGTGTAAGCAGCCCAAAGTACCCTTGTGAGCCGTCCGTAGCAGTAGTATCAGATCATTGAAAACCAATTTTTCCATTGTTACAGGGGGGGGGGGCGCTTAACCTTCCTGTAATCGGTTGAGGGAAATTATTTGGCTTTGCTTTTCACAACACAAAACTGGTGTGGTATTGAAGTAACGTTTAACCTGGTTAGGTCTAGAAGCCTGTGCATTGTGTTGCCACAACATCAGTGGCTGCTGTCATATTTTTGTTCTGATTGAATATTGAAATAATAAATTAATCAATTATTCATTGACAAC
Organism: Ambystoma mexicanum; assembly: GCF_040938575.1. Lineage (NCBI taxonomy): Eukaryota > Metazoa > Chordata > Amphibia > Caudata > Ambystomatidae > Ambystoma > Ambystoma mexicanum. The sequence goes on from NC_090925.1 coordinate 787,237,749, forward strand.
ACATCTGGTCTATTGAGAAAAGGGGTGCTGGTGGAGGTTGGGTGCGAGACGGGATGGAGGCCTATAATAATAAAAAGCATTTTATTGTGAGCCACCATCATTGCAGGGGTAGAAGGTCCCTGACTTGCTTGGGCTGCATAATATCTCGTGACAACTTGGGGGCCCATCCGGGATTGACAGAGTGTTTCCACCCGTGACAGGGAAGCACAGCATACTAGCCCAATGAAGTATTGTTACATTTAGTGGACGGTAGGTTGTGTTACACTGTGAAGACGTCAGCCAAACTTGTACCCTAGGTATCAGACCTGTGTGGCCAAACCAAATAGCGTAAGCATTAACTAGGAAGGAGCAGGGTGGTGATTTTGCCCTTGCATATATAACCGTCCAGGTGCAGAACACTTTTCATAATGAGCACCGTGGAAATTACCATGGCTAGGAAGCACCTTTGTCTAAATTGTTCATTAAAGGGGAATAGGCAGAGCAGGGACATAAGGGCTGGCAATCTTGAATGATGCAACAGGTAACCCCTACAAATCTGGATGTATGCAGGACAGTGGCCTGTTACATCAAGCCCTGACCAACTTCTGTATGACGCAGACCACCAAAGAGGAGCAAACTAAAATGGTCCAACTCACTGCCTACATGTACTTCCACATGATAGTTATGGAACAAAGGTTCCAGGAGAGTGTAACCTCTGGGCAGAATCAATCTGAGTTATTGGAGCAAGTAAAAGGGGAATTAAGGCAGGTAGAGGAGAGGAATTAGGAAACATCATTCAGGAGCTCAAAGAGGAGTTAGCAGTTCAGCAACAAACTAATTCAGAGCAAGAATCACAATTCTCTGCACTGAAAGAGGAGTGCCAAGAAGGGGTTGAGAACCTCAAAGAGAGTCACCTAAAATTGAATCAGCAAGTGATGCACAATAGACTCTGTTCAGAGGACATGGGCGCTTTTCAAAACCAGATAAAAAACTTGAAAGAGAATAACCAGTTGATGATTAAAGAGTTCCACACCCATGCAGATTTTAACCAGGTGCACCAGAAGTTGAGCGCTATGAAAAAGCAGAGAGATCATTTTAGTGAACAGAATAGCCTGCTGTGTCAGGAAAAAGATGACGTGGGGTCAGGAAGTATGCCAGTTGAAGGCAGACCTGGAGAAAGTCGAGTCAGGTCTTCAGGAACTGACTAACCTAAAAGTAGAGTATGAAAAATTAATGGGACATATCAGGCGAATAGAATTTGACCTAGAGTAGACAACACAGACCAAAACTGCACAGAGTGAGGAGATTAACCTCCTGCAAAAGAAGAGGTCTGGGTATTCCCAGATCCTACAAGAGTTACAGAAATAAAGTGAGGCCCTGAATGAAGAGAACAAGGGGCTCCAGGGCCAAGTAGTGGCCTAAGGTAAGGTTATAGAAGCCAGTCAAGTCCTGGTAGCAGAGTGCAAAGCTCAGGCCTCTGCATATTACCAAGAAATAGGGGCTGAGCAAGATTAATTAGATAGAGCAGGCTAGATTTAATCAGGCTTTGAGGAACCCCGAACAGTCAGGGAATGGAAGGGCGACCCTTGAGTATGGTGTGATGCCCCCTGTACCAGGGACCTCAAGCCAGCTCACCACTTTGCATGCGCAAGGCACGGCTAGCTTCTTACCTAGGAGTCAACAAGAACCAGGAAATATGAGACAGCTGAACCCAAGCAGGCCTTGCATGACCGAGCGGGAAGGCTAGCCCCCATCATAGAGTGATGGACGTGCCTCATTGCTTAGGTTTAAAAATATTTTGGCAATTATATCTGGCCAGGAGGGCTCCTATGAAGAGATGATGATGGAGTTAAAATGGCAGAGACATCAGCTACAAAGGGACCACTTGGTCCACTTTGCAAATAAAGATGAGTCTGAGTTTAGGCCCCAAAAAAGCACCCTGAAAACCTCTACCCATTCAGGGGGGGGGGAGTTTTCCACCAACCCCGAAAGAAGGGAGCAGCCAGATGAGTACTCCCCTGTATGAAAGAGTGAGTCCAAGGGAAGTGACCCAGAGAGCCCACAATACAAAAAGGGGGAAGAGACTAGGCGCTGTCATTCTGGGAGAGACTCCAAGTCTCAAAGAATCAGGGAGCGCCTAGATGATAGGGACGGGTCCTCAAATAGCAGCAGCTCTGAGTCTGAGGGTGAACGAACACAGGTGCAGTGGAGAAAGAAGGTTGCCAAACAAAAGAGAACTTTGGTAAAATACCCCACTAGACAAATAAAAGCCATTAGAAACTTCATGACCCTTTACCATAATAATGACAAATACTCAGTCTGGGAGCACCTGGAGCTTTATGACCAGATGATGACTTCATTTGGCATCAAAAAATACCATAATTCTATGGAGTTTGCCAAGTGGACATTCTCCCAAGAATAATCCAGCTTCTTTCCTGGGCTGGAGGATCAGAATCATTCAAAGTGGGCTACCTACAAGGCGGCCATCTTGAAGCACTTCTCTGTGCACCAAAACCCCCAGGAGGCTCGCAAGGCAGACTACAACCTGCAGTGAGGAGAGGATCAGGCACTGAGAGGGTTTGTCAAAGAATTAAAGTGGGCATTTGCCCAAACTGCTAGACGGGTGCACACCAACAGTAGGGTGTTCATCAATACCTATTTTCATGCCCTCCTTAAGTACACAAAGACACAACTGGTTAGGGACTTCCACGAAGAAAGGACCCTGGACTGGGTAATAGAGCAAACTTCCCAGATCTATGAGGCCCAAAAGCCAGTGGAAAATAGGAATTCCCCCAAAAATCCCAAACCAACCAATGGCCCTGCTGCTGCCAAGGTGGCGCAGGTGAAGAATACCCCAATTTTGGACCTAGAAGTTGTGGGGAGGGCTAAAAATACACCACCCGCTCAGGGCCAGTCTTTGTGTCAGGCAGCCCAGGCGGCTGCCTGACGTCAGTCAGCCTCTGGGGGGCGCTGCACCAGCAGTCCACAGTGCTAGAATACACGTGTAACACGTTACTTTCCTAACATTATAAAAATGAATGTGCCTGTTCATTTTTATAATGTTAGGAAACAAACGTGTTACACGTGTATTCTACCACTGGCACTGCTGCAGGCTGCAGCCTCGGCCCTCATGCAGGAGAGTGCTAGAATACACGTGTAACGCGTTCATTTCCTAACATTATAAAAGTGAATGTGCCTGTTCATTTTTATAATGTTAGGAAACAAACATGTTACACGTGTATTCTACCACTGGCACTGCTGCAGGCTGTGACCTCGGCAGTTTCTAGTCCATTTGGTGCCCAGGGCGAAACAATAGGAATGCCCCCCGCCAGCACCCCATCCCATGCGCCACTCCCACCGCACCCCACACTCCACTCCCACCGCACCCCGCGCACCACTCCCACTGCACCCTGCGCGCCATTCCCAAACTACATCGTTAAGGAACTCCTACACAAAGTCAAACAGTCCGTCACACAAGGAATGAATTGCCATTTGCAACGGTGGCCACTTTTTCACTGGTACCCAAGACAATTTTATGCCCCGGTCCCACTTATGCTGCAGGTAATGAGGACTGGGCACACCAACCAAGAGACCATGAATATGGCACAGGATGCAGTATATACAACCAACAAAGAACACAAGATGCTGAAGGGGGTTTGGAGGCAATCTAAGCCAAAAGGGCAGTGGCAAGGAGACACCTGAACCCAATAAACAATCACTTTAACATTCTTTGAATGGGAATCAAGGGTTATGCTTTGATACAGTAAAGTCTTGACTGTTGTAAGGATACATGGACCAGGATTATTTATTTTTTCATGCAATGTTTGTCGGGTACCTGCATATTTATTTATTTATGCAATGTGTGTCGTATACAGGTATCCGACACACATTGCATAAATAAATAAATTATCTGTCTCCATGTATCCGACAAACATTGCATGAATAAATAAATAAACCGGTTTGTAGCTTAAAGAATATTTACTCAGCAACACTGGTCAAAACTATTGTCCGCATAGTGAAGTAACTCATCACCAGTGCCATGGAAGTGGTTTAAAGTGTAATTGATATATAGTTTGGAAAAGAAGCGGCATGAAAGAAATAGCGCTGCTATAAATTATTATTTTGGCCATTTTCTGGGCTTGCAGGGACGCACAATGTTGCCCAAACGGGTCTCCGTTTGTACCGTGTCGGGGCCCATGGTGCGTCCCTGCAAGGCACGCACACTCCCCTCAGCCCACTGCACCTCCCCTCCCATCCCAATGCCAGCACGAAACCATTTAGTGACTAATGGGCCACCATTAGCAGTTTCCTGCCGGCATTGTGATGGAAGGGGCTGGTCTTAGTTGCAGGGGGACCTAAAGTGTTTTTATTGGTGTGCTTATGCCCCCAGCCCAAGTGGCGCAAATGTGGTCAGAGGGAGCCTCTGACTTCTGCAATGTCACGTAGTACTTTTGTACTATGTGACATTACAGTTGAAGGGGCAGTGCCAGCACCTGACCTGCGGAACTTTCCCCACGTCAATGTGCCGCCCCACAAACTAGGGAATTCCATCCCCTCCAGAGGCTCCAGAGACCGGGGCAATTGCATCCCCTGGGGCTATTGCGCCCTGGGCAGTTGCCCGCCTCGTCCGGGCCAAGAAACAGGCCTGGCCTTGGCCCTCAGGCAGGGCAGGGCAATTGGCAAATAAATTAGCAACATTTGTTGCTTTATTACCTTCCCCGGCCCCAGGTGGCGCCGGCGCTGCTGGCGCCAGCCAGGCCCATGGACGCACGTGCGGCGTGCCCTCCTCCAGGCTATGGGCGTGCACTGACACTGAAGTGTCGATCGTTTGGGGCTGGCTGGTGTTGTCTGCCCCGGCCTTTACAGAAAAGAGGAGCGAGTGGGTCACTAAATCCTGAAGTTGTTCCCATCACAAGCACACACTGCCAAGCAGCAGCAGAACCAGAAAATACAAACAGTTGCTGCATCCTGCCCTCGCTGATTGGCCTTGTTTCAGGAAACCCGGCAGTAACTACAGCCTGTCGAGGCAAGCACACTTCTTTCCTCCTGCTCCCATCCATGCAGGTGAGGCCTATTGCTGCATAGGCGTTTTATTTATTTTAAAATGGTATTGCGAAGATGACTGGGCCATCCAAGAACAGCCTCTGGAGGCCACAAAGCTAGACACTTTTGTCAAGGCTCAAGTAGTCATGAAAAAGGAAGCGAGCACTGGTGGTGGACTCTCCTCAGGAGATCAAAAGGCCGGTTCTCGGAAGACCTGGGCATAGTGTCACCGTCAGCAGATCTTAGACAGTTGCACGTTCCAGCGGGGTTGGATTGGTCGGTCCGTTGGCCGGGCCAAAATCACTTCGAGGGTGAGGCCCTGGGGGCCGGTACCACGCTTGGGCCGGTTTGGGGGTTACTACACCCACCAAGTTCCCGCTCCCGAGCATATTGTTCGTCGTCCCCTCTTTCCTGGGCATGCACTGCTGACTTTATTTTAGTGCAAGAGTTTCATGCATTTCACTGTTCGCTCAGACTTGTCTTATACCCTTCTTTGTCGTTGTGCTTCTTTTGTTTGGAATAGCAATCATGCAAGTCTAACAAGATAAACAAACACCTACACGAACGCGCCTTGTGAATGATGGTGTGAAGGATGGATGCAAGCGCTGGACCAAAAGCTGAGCGAAGTCTGCACAGCAGCTGGCTTGGGAAAACGACTCAGCAACTACAGTAGAAACCGTCTCCGTGGACGGTTGGCCCGTCTTCCGTATAATGCAAATACCCAGACTTGTAGGATGCATGCTTCACTTTCTTTGTTACATTGGGGGCGACATGCTGTAGCATCAATTCATGGCCTTTGAAATGCCCTTAACGGTGCAGCTTCCGATCTCCTTTAACACAAACGCTGGGAAATGGCCATGACTAGCCACATTAATCAAAGCCAGGTCTCTAAAGAATGGTTCAAGTGTTGGGGAATTACCTGCTCACACTTTCTGTCGTGTGACCAACCAGTGTGCAAAAGATGTTTCAGAGTGTGGGGCTCTTGATGCCACCCATTTCTGCATTTGATACACCAGCAGCTAAACACACCCTGGGGAGGCAGTTCCTTCTGCATAGTCCATTTCTCTCCCAAGCTCGGGACAATGTTCTTTACCATAATGGAGAATGTGAAAAAGCACAGGGCTGCAAGGCTGTGGGGTGAGGGTGGAGGGCAAAGTGCATTACTCTTGGAGTACACTGGAGATGCTTCCCCTGATAATCGCAGTACTCCAAGTCCCTTGAAATGAAATTCGTCTATACACTGCACAATGTGCAAGGGCCGCTGTTATTCAAGCAGCACGCAACTTAGTCATTTGCAAAAAGTAAACTTAACGAGTCCCAAGAAAAGGTCATCTTCCAACCTTTAAGAATTTGATTGTTTTTGTTTTTATGTTGGGATGGTAGACATCATTTTTCTGTTTCATGGTGCTGTCGGGAGCTAAAATGAGTGATCACGAAGGAAACATTTAAGAATTTTGAGAGTTCACAAGCTTGAGCGAAACAAACCCCAATACTCGAACTGCCATTTCTCTGCCGCGGTAATGCGCTGCAGTGTGTTTCAATGTAAAGTCCACATTATAATGTCATAATTTTAGAACGCCACCCCTCCAACATTAACATTGGGAGCTATGTTGAATTGTACATGCATGTTAACTCTCTGCATATGTTTAAAGTAGACTTTACCACTCACATGGAGTAGTGATATTGTTTACGTGTGTCCCTCCTAAATATATTTAACTTCCCATGAAATATTTGATGCAATACATATTGCATAAATGCATGTATTTTAATGCTGAGATAGACGGGCTTGTACAGCTATCGGTGAGTATGTTGCTCTTGTTCTTGGAGGTTTGAGTAACACTGTTCAAGACCAGTTCATCACCTTTTAAGAGTGGCTAAATGTTTGAGGTCATACGAATGTCATTAGTATAGATCTGAAATTGTCGATTCTCTGACCTGAGTTACAGCAGCAAACTGGTCATTGTTACTAAAAATGAAGAGGAAAAGCAGAATAACATAACCATGCCTGTTCGTGTTTGACCCTCTTATTGCTGTTTTCTAAGGTTCATGAAATTAAGCAGATGCCAGCATTGACAATTTTGGTAACTCATAGTCCCCACTCCCACTGCTCAGCCCATGACATATGCATGAGATCACAGGTCGGGGGAGGGGGGTGCCAACGATGCTTCCCGCCTGGGGTGCAATCTGTTGTAAGACCGGCCCTGACCCGCTAACAAACCAACAGAGAGGCAAAGAAGACCCTCTGACCAGTCCCAAGTAGGTGGTAGTCAGGCAGTTTGCCCCACAAATCTGTCACCTGACTCTGCTACCTACATCAGCCCGAGGTACAAGAGGCACAGACCCATCTTGGGGTACACATGGACTCCCCCGGCTCAAGGGGGGTATCCAACCAGGTAAGTATGGTCCCAGGTAATCTAACTCCCATCTTTCCCTAAAATATCCCACAAAACTTCCCTCAGGAGGGCAGTAATGTTCCACCCTCCAATTTAAGCTTCTTCCCCAGGTACTCTCCAAATCCCAACTTCCAGAATAATCCTTATCTCTCTCCCCCTGCTTTCAGGAGTCTGCACCCTCAAATCAGGGAGAAGGGAGACCAAGGATGGAGGGCTACCCGGGAAAACTTCAATACCAAAGCTACTCTGGGAGAAGGGACAGTTACCCTTCCCGAGAGCAGCAAAGATTTAACTCAAGACCCCTGTATCAGCCAGAGAGGGTGTCACAACTGGAGCGCCAGGCCCAGAGCTTGACCCAACACCTGAGTCGTATGTTGAGGGCTCAGCAGAGCCCAGCTCAAACCAAGGGTCTGGCACCCCTATAAACCTTTGACCCTGAACCCAAATCTCCTACCCCTGAAAAACTGCCACATAGGGAACAGAGGGTAAGTAGGGGAAACCAAGTGATCAAGAAGACCCATTTTGTGGTGGAAGTCTGTGTCCTCCGGTTTGAAGTGGAAGAATCCCTGGAGGATTCGGGGAAGAAATTCTTCTCTTTCAAGGATGGGGGGATTCCTCCCAAAGAAAAATGGGTCCCAAAAGAGCCTAACATAGACTGGGTAAGTATGGGGACTGACATAGAACTGCCTATCCCTCAATCCCAGAAATGTCATCCCAAAAACGCAGAATTAAAGGAGGGATCCTCCCCACAAACCGGTTCAAGCGTCTGTCTCCAGGAAAAAGGGGACAGCACAGAATCAGGGGAAAAAAGGGCATTCCCAAATCCCCCAAATTTCAAGATGACAAATTTTCTTTACAGATTCCCGAAATCTGACACAGAAAATTGCCCAAAAGCACACAGTGTCAGAGTTCAAAATAAAAAAAAGTTAACTGCCCAGCTTGCCCAAAATGCCCATTTCTTTTGTCCCCTGGAGGAGAAAGAAGGTAGGTTTTATGCCCCCATCCAGGTGCAAGGGCAATGTGTAACGCTCACCTGATTCCCGTAGAGGCGCCGGTCTTGACTGGGCGTATACCGTATCTTCAAAGGTGATGTGTAACACACGGCTGGCTCTTTGGGCTGGACCTCTGTGCACTGTATGTCTGACTCGAAGGGTAAGATGTCTGCAGATAGAAAATATGGGATTAAGGAACTGGGTTATTGAATGTCTCTCTCTTCTTCCCTTTTTCTTCTCCTGTAGAACCCCAAAGGTTAACGCTCTCACCTTAGGTAAGTGAACGCCGTGCTCTCCATCTGCCTCGGGGCAGGGTGCTGTAACCAGTTTCTTCACTGGATAAGGGGAGCAGGCCTCTTGACTCAGAGGACTGCTGTCCGTCGTTTACTGCACGAACGGTAAGTTTCGAGTAATTCTAATGTCTTTAAAGTCTTTAGTAATGATGTTTCTTGTTTTGCAGGGTTCCGGCGATGGCGGATGACGGGCTGAAGTGAGTTGAAGATGGAGCCCGTGTGAATGAATAGAAGCGCCTGGAAGCACGTAAGTAAGCGCTTGTTGCCTGCTTCACGATGCGCTCTAACTGTCTTTTTATTTTGCAGGTACAAGTTCGGAGTGGCTGCAGGGTGCCGGAATACCCACTGGGTTAGATGTGGAAAGGAGTAATGGCACGTGAGTATTAAAGTTCCCCAATGTCTTTAAACGCACCTTGTTTTGTCTTTCAGATGCGGGATGCAGCGCCGAAGGCCTCCAGAGCGTGCGAAGAGTTGGTAAGCTTTTGTCTTTCAGATGCCGGAATGCAGTGTGAAGACCTCCGGAGCGCACGAAGAGTAGGTAAGCCTTTGTCTTTCAGATGCCGGAGTGCAGCGCGAGGCGTTGGTGACAGCCGATGGACCAGGTAAGTGAAGAGCTGTCACTGAAGACCGTAATGCTAACCTGTTCTTTCTTGTCTTTATAGGTGTTGCTGAAGACTGGATTCAGGATGGTAAGCCTTTTTCCTTAGGCCCAGGATCAGATGCAGAAGACACGATGAGCGTTCTGCTGCAGAGGATGCAGAATAACGCAAAGCAAGATTCATCCATCGGGTGTGGTTTAAATAGCCTCCTGTAGTGCTTAGGTGTCTCCTTCCACAGCCACGCCTAGGTAAGAAAAGATTTCCTGCTTTCCAGAAGAGTTCCAGTGTTCTGAATCTAGGGAGTGGCTCCTGCCCCACCCAACAGGAAAAGTAGTTCCAAACAGAAGAGGATCAGAGGCTCAACTGGCAGGCAAGTAAGCAGCATGGTCTGCTGCAGGTAAGTCCACCCAAGCATTATGAGCCCGGCGCTTCCAGCGCTGGGACTGGGCATATTTATGAGCCTGGTGCCACTGGCGCCAGGACTGGGTCCAAAAGGTCCCAATTGGGACTTGTTGGCACTCGGAACCTGGGTTATGGATCTGCTTCCAAGGGAGTTGGGAAAACCCTGACCTTTTGGAAGCAGAGATCATGACAGTACCCCCCCTCAAGGCCCCTCCCAAACCGGGCTTCTCCGGGGGTTTTGGCTTGTGAGGAAATGTTCGGTGAAATCTTTTGATTAGGCGAGGAGCGTGGACATATTCAGCAGGTTCCCAGGATCTCTCTTGGGGGCCGTAGCCTTTCCAGTCAATTAGGTAAAATAGTTTAGATTTGGAGATCTTGGAGTCCAGAATGCTTTTGACTTCAAACTCGAGTTCTCCATCAACTAGGATAGGTTTTGGAGATTTAGTTAGTCGGGTTTGAGGTTGCACGGGTTTTAATAGAGAGACGTGGAAGACCGGATGTATCTTCATGTGCGGGGGCAAGTCCAACTTGATCGCTACTGGGTTTACTATGGTAGTGATGGAATAGGGACCAAGGTATCTTGGGTTGAATGTGCGTGGCCCTTTTAGAGGTAGATATTTGGTGGATAAGCAGACTTGATCCCCTACTTGATATTGAGGGGCTTCCTTCCGATGTTGATCTGCTCCTTTCTTGTATTGTTCTTTAGCCCTTTGAAGGTGGGAAACAGCTTCCTTAAAGGCTTGGGTGATTGTAGAATGCAGGTAGTCTACTGCTGGTGTTTCAAGATCTTGGAGGGGATCCAACTCCGAGGTTCGAGGGTGACTGCCGTACAAAAGAAAAAACGGGGTTTTCCCAGTTCCCGAATGGACAGAGTTATTGTAGGCATATTCGGCTATCCAAAGGATGTCTTTCCAAGTTTTTTCAGTTTGTTGCAGCATGCAGCGTAAATACTGTTCCAGAGTTTGATTGGTCCTCTCGGTTTGTCCGTCGGTCTGAGGGTGGTGACTGGTCGATAGTCTCACATCAATTTGAGCCGACCGACAGCATTTTTGCCAAAAATGAGAAATAAATTGACTACCTCGATCCGAAATTAGAACCGAAGGAAAACCGTGCAGTCGGACGATGTTTTCGAGAAATTCTCGGGCCAGAGTTGCTGCTGTTGGCAAGCCTTTGAGCGGAATGAAATGCGCCATCTTGGAGAATAAATCCACGATTACTAGAATCGTATTGTATCCGGAGCATGGAGGTAGATCGGTGATGAAGTCCATAGAAAGCGTATGCCAAGGGCGAGGTGGGATGTCAATAGGGCGTAAGAGGCCTGCTGGTCTTTCCTTTTGACTCTTGTTTTGGGCGCATACTCCACAGGACATTATAAAGTCTCTGATATCTTTTTTCCAAGACGGCCACCAGAAGTAGCGCTTGATCTTTTCTGAGGTCTTGGCCATACCGGGATGTCCTTCCATTAAAGAATTGTGATAACAAGAGATTACTTTTTTCTGTAAATCTGTGCTGGGTAGGTATAATCGTTCTTGGAAATACAATAAGTTGTCCTTTACTGCAAAGTCCTTTCCCTGCAGATGCCAATTCTGTATGTCTGCTGGAGTTACAAGTTGCCTGGCTTTATCCTTAACTTCCTCTATGGATTCTGTGGCGATTACACCCAGAATTCTTTGTACGGGAATGATTGGTACAGGTTTAGGGTTGATCAAGTGTTCTTCCACTCCCATCCGAGAAAGGGCATCAGCTTTACCGTTCTTTGTACCAGGTCGATAGGTAATTATGAAGTCAAACTCGGCAAAGAATAATGCCCAACGGAGTTGTCTAGAGGATTGGGCTTTTGCGGTTTTCAAATATTGCAGGTTTCGGTGATCCGTAATCACAGTAACGGTGTGTCGGGCCCCCAGCAGATAATGCCGGCAAGCCTTAAAGGCAGACTTGATAGCCAGAAGTTCCTTGTCAGTAATCGTGTAATTGATTTCAGGAGGCGAGAATTTGCGGGACCAAAATGCCACGGGATGCAACTGATTGGTTACCGGGTCCTTTTGTGATAGAACTGCCCCCATGGCAAGGCTTGAAGCATCAGTTTCCACGATGTAGGGGAGTTCGGGGTGAGGGTGTTTTAAGATTGGTGCAGAGATAAATTTAGTCTTCAAATCCTGGAAAGCTTGTTCCGCCTCGGTAGACCATTCAAAACGTTTGTTTTTCTTTAACAAGGCAGTGATGGGCTGGACTATTCGAGAGAATTCGGGGATAAACCTGCGGTAAAAGTTAGCGAAGCCTAACATGCTTTGCACACCTTTTACGGAGGATGGTGATGGCCATTTGAGAAATGCATCGACCTTCTTTGAATCCATACGCACTCCGCCAGGTGATAATATGAATCCCAAGAATTCAACTTCAGTCACGTTGAAAACACATTTTTCCAATTTAGCGAAAAGTTTGTGTTGACGCAATCTTTCGAGGACCATTTTCACGTGTTTCCGATGTTCAGATTCCGATGAAGAATAAACGAGGATGTCGTCAATGTAAACAACAACACACACATCTATGAGCTCTCTGAGGACATCGTTCATAAAATATTGAAAGGCGGCCGGGGCATTGCAAAGTCCGAAGGGCATGACCTGATATTCAAATAGCCCATACTTGGTGCGGAAGGCCGTCTTCCATTCATCGCCCTCTTTTACTCGTACCAAGTGGTAAGCTCCTCTAAGATCCAGCTTTGTATATATGCATGCTTTTCTGACTTGGTCCAGGAGTTCAGGGATCAAAGGTAACGGATATCTATTCTTAACGGTGATCTGGTTCAGGGAGCGATAATGTATACAAGTTCTAAGGTCTCCTTCCTTTTTTGGAACAAAGAACAAAGCTGAAGAAGCAGGGGACTTGGAAGGACGAATAAACCCATTTGCCAGGTATTGATCCAGGTATTGTCGAAGGTGAAGGTTGTCAGGCTCGGTGAGGGCATAAATTCTACTACAAGGAGGAGTAGATCCAGGTATCAGGTCTATCTGGCAGTCATAAGACCTATGAGGAGGTAGAGAGTTAGCCTGATCCTTTCGGAAAACATCTTGGTATTCTAGGTATTCGGGAGGTAACTGGGGAGTCTCTGAAGAAATTGCTGCCAGTGCAACACCAGGTGGAGGGTGACAAGTAGAGACACATTCTGGAAACTGGACCGTTCTTGCTCGCCAATCGATCAGAGGATTGTGTTTCTCTAACCAAGGTATTCCTAGAATAATCTGAAACTGAGGGGCCTTGATCACATCGAACACGATCTTCTCATGGTGTCCATCTTGACTTACTAGCATCACCTCTTGAGTGGTATGCGTTACTGGCCCGGAGGCTATCTCCGTACCATCCACCGTAGTAATGACGTCCTTTACAGCCTTGGGACAAAGAGTTAGATTCATCCTCAAAACCATTTCATGATCCACATAATTGCCGATGGCACCGCTGTCGACGTAAGCTTCAATTGCATGTAATCGATCCGGATTATCAGGGCTAATGAGGACCATAGGTATCACGAAATGCGAGGTCACGGAACTGGTTTTCATGCTCGGCAAGAGGACCTCTATTCTTGTTGGGCGAGGTTGTTTCCCTGCTCAGAGTTTGTAACTTTGGTAACTGCAGCTCCTACTGCCTTCTTGGCAGGTTTCACCGGACAGTCTCGAAGAAAGTGCCCTGAGTTTCCGCAATAGAGGCATAATTGCAACTGTTTTCTCCTTTCCCGCTCCTTTTGTGTTAGAGGACCTTTCAGACCCCCTATTTGCATGGGTTCCCCAGAGTCTACTCCTTTGGAAGGAGTTGGCGGTTTGGAAAATACTCGAGCATCAAACTTGGAACGATCGGCCTTCCTGTTCTGCAGTCTGTGATCTATTTGAACGACTAAGTCTATATAGTCCGAACAATCTTGTGGGGGATTCACTACTTGGGCTAACACATCTTTGAGCTCTCCACGTAGACCTCTATAAAACAGCGTAATCCTTTTGTCCTCAGGCCATTGAGTTTCCACTATCAGTCTGTTGAAAGACGCAATATAAGCCAAAAGGTCTTGATTACCTTGTCGCAACGAAAGAAGCTCATTGTCCAAGGCCTGCCCCTGTGAATGTCTTGCGAACAGTTTTTCCATACTGAGCTGAAAAGCTTGAAAATCATGGAGGACCGGATCATCTTGATTTACTAGAGGGATCGACCAGTCTGCCGCATTGCCACTAAGGTACGAAAGCACGAAAGCTACTTTAGCTTGATCAGTTGGAAAGGCTGCTGGCCGGCATAAGAAATGCAACCGGCACTGATTGATAAATACTGCAAACCTCTTTGGGTCACCAGAAAATCATTCGGGTGGAGCCAGAGGTACATTCCCAGGTAGGTTGATCTGCACTGGATTCATAGAGGATGTAGAAGGAAGATTTCCCCCAGATGCGGGTAACGGGGTCTGTCCGGCTGGTGACTGTAGCAATTGTCTAGCGAGATCATCTGTTCGCTCCTTGGAAATAATCAGTTCCCTTCTTAGAGCGTTCGTTTCCTGACGGGCTGCATGCACTTCTGCCCTTAGTTCCCCAAGTAACTGGGCTAGCTGGTCGGTATCCGAGGTTTCCATAGCGCCTGGACGGGCGTTTTGTGGTAGGCTTTGCGTTCTGTAACGCTCACCTGATTCCTGTAGAGGCGCCGGTCTTGACTGGGCGTATACCGTATCTTCAAAGGTGATGTGTAACACACGGCTGGCTCTTTGGGCTGGACCTCTGTGCACTGTATGTCTGACTCGAAGGGTAAGATGTCTGCAGATAGAAAATATGGGATTAAGGAACTGGGTTATTGAATGTCTCTCTCTTCTTCCCTTTCTCTTCTCCTGTAGAACCCCAAAGGTTAACGCTCTCACCTTAGGTAAGTGAACGCCGTGCTCTCCATCTGCCTCGGGGCAGGGTGCTGTAACCAGTTTCTTCACTGGATAAGGGGAGCAGGCCTCTTGACTCAGAGGACTGCTGTCCGTCGTTTACTGCACGAACGGTAAGTTTCAAGTAATTCTAATGTCTTTAAAGTCTTTAGTAATGATGTTTCTTGTTTTGCATGGTTCCGGCGATGGCGGATGACGGGCTGAAGTGAGTTGAAGATGGAGCCCGTGTGAATGAATAGAAGCGCCTGGAAGCACGTAAGTAAGCGCTTGTTGCCTGCTTCACGATGCGCTCTAACTGTCTTTTTATTTTGCAGGTACAAGTTCGGAGCGGCTGCAGGGTGCCGGAATACCCACTGGGTTAGATGTGGAAAGGAGTAATGGCACGTGAGTATTAAAGTTCCCCAATGTCTTTAAACGCACCTTGTTTTGTCTTTCAGATGCGGGATGCAGCGCCGAAGGCCTCCGGAGCGTGCGAAGAGTTGGTAAGCTTTTGTCTTTCAGATGCCGGAATGCAGTGTGAAGACCTCCGGAGCGCACGAAGAGTAGGTAAGCCTTTGTCTTTCAGATGCCGGAGTGCAGCGCGAGGCGTTGGTGACAGCCGATTGACCAGGTAAGTGAAGAGCTGTCACTGAAGACCATAATGCTAACCTGTTCTTTCTTGTCTTTATAGGTGTTGCTGAAGACTGGATTCAGGATGGTAAGCCTTTTTCCTTAGGCCCAGGATCAGATGCAGAAGACACAATGAGCGTTCTGCTGCAGAGGATGCAGAATAACGCAAAGCAAGATTCATCCATCGGGTGTGGTTTAAATAGCCTCCTGTAGTGCTTAGGTGTCTCCTTCCACAGCCACGCCTAGGTAAGAAAAGAGTTCCTGCTTTCCAGAAGAGTTCCAGTGTTCTGAATCTAGGGAGTGGCTCCTGCCCCACCCAACAGGAAAAGTAGTTCCAAACAGAAGAGGATCAGAGGCTCAACTGGCAGGCAAGTAAGCAGCATGGTCTGCTGCAGGTAAGTCCACCCAAGCATTATGAGCTCGGCGCTTCCAGCGCTGGGACTGGGCATATTTATGAGCCTGGTGCCACTGGCGCCAGGACTGGGTCCAAAAGGTCCCAATTGGGACTGGTTGGCACTCGGAACCTGGGTTATGGATCTGCTTCCAAGGGAGTTGGGAAAACCCTGACCTTTTGGAAGCAGAGATCATGACACAATGTGCATTTTCAGCACTGGTGGATACAGGATCCCAAGCCACCCTCCTGTCTCAAAAGGCATTTGAGCAAATCAATTCAGGAAGGGGGGAGAGTCACCAAATTCCCCTCACACCGCTTCCTGGACAACTCCAGAACTTCGACGTTGAGGGGACTGCGGATCTGGAGATCAAAATTGGGCGACACAAGGTGAAACACCCGGTTATAGTCGTTACTGCAGAAGGAACACCTTGTCTCTTAGGGAATGACATCCTTCGGAGGAGGTCACCCCTAATAGACAGTGTAAACAAGGTCCTCTGGACACAGACTAACCACCCAATAAAATTAAAACAGAGCACCAACTATGTAAGTTTAAACGGCACATGCCATATTGATGAGCAGCGGTCTGACAAAATTGAGTTCCACTTTAGGAACAATCAAGTTCCCGACATACCTGTAATTGCTATAGGAGAACAAACTGGTGATGGGAACCCTTCTCCATTCTTGAAAATCAACCTTCTTCCCAGTTTTAAGTGGCATTCCACACTGCAAGGAAATACCCTGAAATTTTATACCGATCCTCAATTTGAGGAAAACCCAAATCCCATGATAGAAAGTAATGAAAAACTAGCTCAAAGCTTGGCTGATATTCAGAAAAAGGGTGAACGGCTGTTCCTCCCCATTCAGGTAAATGAGGGGTGGCCTGTTCTTGCCACAGTATGCCTGAATAATGGAAAAGCTTCATCAGCAAGGCGTTATTCAGGAAACTCCCAAAAGATCAGACCATTCCTACATGTAAACAGATTGATAAGTGGGAAATGGGCCTGGAAACTCCCAATACCAAACTTCTCCTGCCTAGCAGGTGCATGCTCAAAATTTCCATTGGTGACTAAAGCATAGCGCATAATTGTTGGGTTGTGCAAGATGTCCCCTCTGCCTTCTTCTTAGGCAGTGACATTCTCAATCGATTCGCAATTCATTTGGACCTCATTCATTATAAAATCTGGTTCCGACTGGGGGGTAACCCAATGGGCTTTGACAATCCCGAAAAAGGCATTTCGGTCAGCTCAATGGCTGCCTTATGCAGTTGAAATTCAAAATGCAAAAGAGGTCACCAGCCCAGGACTGGCGCGACAATTCATCATCCCCCTAAGAATTAAGAGATGACAGAAACTCCACAACCCGGACGATTAAGTAAATTTAAATCATCATCTCCAACAGCAAGGGTTGTATTTGAACCTGACACCATTAGTTGACTTAGAACACAACACTATTCCAATATTGGTGGATAACAGCGACCCTACGAGTATCACTCTGGGCGCAGACACCTTCATTGGAATTGCAGTTAATGCCCAACATTTCTCCATTGACTTAGGGAATGAAATCATGGGACAGATCCCCAATGACTTTTACGATTGTGACAACAACTTACCTCCAGAAAAGATTTTCTCCCGGCAGGGGGGGAATTTCTTGGTGTACTCTTCCTGACCTATCGGGGGGGAAGAGGTGACCTGCGACATCAGAAGAGATGAGGTGGTATTTCAGGTCAACAGTGACTGCCTGTCCTACCTGAATCCTCCTGTCCAGGCCAACACCATAACCAGAGATCTCTTCACACAGCTGGAGGATACCACGGAGATTGCAAAACCAAAGGTCTTTACAGGCAGATGGTTGAGTAACGGATCAAGCTCGCTGATGCCTGTGAGACTGAGGAGCAAAAGCAAAAGCTGAAGTAGATGTTTCTGGATTTTCAAGAAATCTTTGCTGTGGACTCGTATAACTGTGGTCGCACTGAGATACATTCTACATCAATCACCACGGACCTTGGGATGACTCCTGTGTTTGTGAAGCAATATCAGTTGCCTCTTGTGTCTATGGAGTCTCTCACAGAGATTATAAAGAACTTATAATTTGTCCAGTCCACAGTACCTTTAAGAATCCATCTATTTAATCAACCTACTGGCCAATGGAGACTATGCGCAGACCTTAGGGAGTTGAACAAACGGGTCCACATGTCCCGATGGCTTCTTCCCTACAGTAACCAGGGACTGGCCCAGATCCAAGCGTCAAGGGTTTATACCAACATTGACCTGACCAATGGACACTGGACAGTACCTGTGAGTAGGGAAGACCAGTACAAGCTGGCCTTTAGCTTTGGGGGGCAGCAGTACACATCTACCCAAACTCCCTTTGGATATATAAACTCCGGCAATTAATTTAACATCTTTCTGCACAAGGCCATGCCCGACTTGGGTGAAAGGGGAAACCTGGCCTATGTGGATGAGGTTCTAATTAAAAGCTGAACCGCGGAGGAACATATAGCAGAAATCCGCTATGTTCTGACCCAGTTGAAGGAATCCAGAGCAAAACTGTCATTCCAGATGGCACAGTGGTGTAAGACCCACGTGAACTTCCTAGGGCATGAAATCACCCCTGAGGGTCTCTGCCCCAGGTGAAAAGGGCAGAAGCATTACTAAAACTGAAAGACCCCACGACTCTGCGAGAACGTTTGTATTATTATTAAAAGTATAACTTTTGTTATTTTGTATTTTGTTGTTCCACTGTACAGCGCCTTGGTGTAAAGCGCTATATAAATAAATAAATAAATAAATAAATAAATAAATAAATAAACTAAGAAGCCTTCTTGGACTGACTAATTACAGTAGGAAGTTCATAGAAGACTACGCAGAGGTCAGGAGACCCTTGGTCCATTTACTAAAAGCTAGCATCAAGTGGGAGTGGGGTCCAGAAAAGGCAGAGGCAGTGAAACAACTGAAGAGAAGCCTCTCACAAGCGCCTTGTTTAGCTTACCCCATCAAAAAGAAGGAGTTGTTGGAGACGGGGTTCTCGAATACTTGCTTAACAGCAGTATTATACCAGAAGCATGACAAGGTAAATAAAGTCATCTGCTATGTGAGTAAGAATTTATCTTGTGTGGAGGAAAAATTCAAAAATTGTGAGAAGGCACTCCTGGCAACGGTATGGGTATTGAAAAATTACTGCCCGTTCATCCAGGGGGAGCACATCATCGTAGAGACTCCTCACGAGCCTTTGCAATATCTCCAAAGTGACAGAATCTGGATGGGGAATGTGAGTAATTCCAGAATTACTTCCTGGATTCTGTCCATGCAAGGCTTTCCTGTAGAGGTCAGATATGGCCAAAACAAGAAGAGTCCCCTTGTGTCAGGTTTGGCTGACTTGCATGATTGTGCTCGAGAGAACTCTCTCGAGGACAAAAGTCTAAAAATGCAAGACAACATGGAGGCTTATCTGAATTCACAGCACAAAGTCTATGAGGTAGACACGTGCCAGGGGATGCCCACAGTTTATGTGGACGGGTGCTCCTACCATGTTGATAACAACGGGAAAAAGGAACTGGTGGCCGGCGTTGAGAATGCCTGGGTAAATGATGTCCCAGATCCCTCTGCCGAGTACAAGCTCAGTCCCCGAAGTAGTCAGGTGGCGGAGTTGATGGTGGTTCATCAGGCCATCCTCACTGCCATGCAACACCGACTACACAAACTGGTCATAATCAGTGATTCAGATTATGTCTGGAACGGGTTTGTGGAGCACCTGATAAATTGGAAAACCAGAGGCATGCTGTGTGCAAACAATAAACCACTCAAGCACGGAAAACTAATGCAAATCATTGATGATCTGGTCACCTCTAATGAGATGACATCTATTGAAAGAAGATCAAGGGTCATTCCAGAATTGAGGTACCAGACAAAACGGGAAATGGCCTGGCTGATCAGTTGGCCAAAACCAGAGCAATCCAAGGGGATCTCATTGAGATCGAGTCCCTGCTGGGGGAAATCCAGGTCGCTGCTGTCACCAAGTCCCAAACACTTGCCCAAATGAACTCTCAACTGCCAAGTGGAGTAAGGAGACCCTGAATGCTGATTTGATCAAGGCACAAAAAGGGATCCAATAATTGGGAAATTTGATCAACAAATTGAAGACCCCGTGAATTTTCCTCTGACTGAAGCCAATTACATCGGGGAAGAGGATCTCTGGGTGTTGTTGGTATGGCGATCCATCCCTGGATGTAACCAGTTGGTGGTACCTACCTCTTTCTGAAGCCTGATGCTAAGTCACGCACATGACGTGGCCACAGGCGGTCATCAGGGGTTTCATACTACTTTGTAAATCTAGCAGGTTGCATACTGGCCACACATGGGTTAGGACCTCGACCAATACTTTATGGGGTGTCTTGTGTGTGCGCAATTTCAGCCAAGAAAAGGGGGATGACACTTCCTTGGTCAGATTGACAAGTATTTTTCATTGGGCCTGTGATTTCGCTCCTCTAGGGGAAACAAGTGCATGTTAACAGTAACATGCTTCTTTACCAAATGGGTGGAAAGTTTCCCGGCCACAAATTGCAAGGCAGAAACAGCTGCTGCCCTGATGATTACCCACATCTTCCTGCATTTTCGGCCTTCCCCAAAGGATTGAGTCGGATAGAGGAAGTCACTACACCAGCGAGGTGATGACAAAGATGTGGGAGATGCTTGGGGTAAAGAGAAAACTCCAATATTGCCTACCGTGCAGCTTCTAGTGGGGGAGTTGAGAGGTACAATAAAATTATTTTGGGCATTCTAAAGAATTTTGTGGAGGACTCTGGGCCTAGTTGGGACATTCGACTACCGCTTGTCCTGCTGGCCATCAGGTCTACACCATCTTCTGTTACAAAAATGTCTCCCTTTGAGCTAATGACTGGATGAAAAATGGTGTTACCACCTACAAAACGCAAGAGCAGACCCTGATCAACGCATCCACGACACATGAATATATTGAGAATCTGAGAAAACACCTTCAGCATGCTTTTGCATACTCTCAACGGAATCTGGAAAAATCGGCAGAGGGGATGAAAACCCACCACGATTTAAAGACCACTAAAAAAGAATATGAAGTAGGAGACAGAGTCTACCTGTACAATTTTCAGATGAACCAGACCAAGGAGCATACATTTCTTCCATCCTGGCACGGCCCCTTTGAAATTGTAGACAAAATCTCACCTGGCGCCTATAAGATCTGCATTCCTAAAGGAGAACAAATGAAAGAGAAATGAGTGCACATCAATCAGTTGAAGTGCTGCCATTCCAGGAGGGACTTGCGACTGATTGAAGAACCCAGTGAGGGTAGAGCCCAGGAATCCTCCGAAGAGTACTCTCAGAATCTAGGACTGTCTCTGGTGCACCACTGTGGGTCTCTTCCTGTTTCCTCACCTGTGTCTCCCGTGGATTCCTCTGGGACATTTTCTTCTTCTTTCTTCCTTGGAGGGTTGTCCTCTTCCTCTTGCTCTTCTTCTGGAAGAGATAAGGGCGGGCTCCCTTGGAGGCCACTTTGCCTACTAAGCAATCTGCCTGGCAGTGGGGACTCCGGGGAGCCAACCCCAATCCAGGGAAAAGCCATTAGGCAGAAAAACACTGGTGTCAGTGTTCTTAAGCAACAAAGAGTCTTGCAGGCCTGTATTTCCAAACAGAAGGTTTCCAAGGATCCAAAACGTAGGAAACTGATACCAAAGAAGTAAGTGTTCTGGTTGGAGCTGTTGTTAGGTTCGTACACCAGTTAATGGACTGGTAAGTATGGAAATGGAAGGAGGAACAAACAAAGAAATTGGAAGCCAGGCAAGGGAGTGAGGAGGGAGACAACAATAGAGAAGCCACAAAGCAAGAGAATCACCTGGGCCAGCGGCGGAATGCTGGGAGAGTGAGGAGTGAGCACAGGTCCTGTACTGCGGCAGCTGCAGAAAGGGAAATGACAAGAGGAGCTGCGGGCACGGGGAACACCAAGGGAGAGAGAGAGAGTCAGTACTGGAAGAGCCGGGACTGAAGGAAAGCAAGTGGGTAGGAACTCAAGTGGATCAGATGTAGCAAGACTACCAAGCGTCTTGACCAAGCCGGAGCAGGGTTGCAACGCACCTGCGTGATGCACTGTTCCTGTAATAAACATAGCGGTGGCCATGTTGGTAGGAGTCTAGACCGCTAGATGAGGTGCAGGCAGTGTCGGGAATTCAATGAAGCCTCCACCATTTCCAAAGTCTCCATGGCTGATTCGTGAGAGTATAACTCCTCTTCAATGGGGATCCCCCTGCCTTTCCTGGATTGTACCTGTGGAATTGGTAGGTCAGTCTGGTGGCTTGGATATTGTGTACAGGTTCCCGGGATCTTTCTGTTGCTGGGTAACCCTTCCAGTGTACTAGGTACTGTAGACCACCCTTCCTGTATCGGGAATCAATCAGGCGGGACACCTCGTATTCATCTGCCACACTGTCTGCCATGTTTCTGAGTCTTCTTAACTTTCTTGAATAGGGATCGGGTAGGTAAGCCTGGAGAAGGGATGTATGGAACACGGGCTGTACTCTCCTCAGGCATTGTGGAAGTCTTAACTGGAAAGCCACTGGGTTGACCTTGCCGTCTATGGTATAGGGTCCAATGAAACGAGGAGACAATTTACCAGGGTGGACCTACCTGGGGAGATATTTGGTGGAGAGCCAGACCTTGGTACCAACATCCAACTGAGGATTGGGTCTTCTTCCTTTATCAGCCCATCTCTTTTAGGTTTGTCTGCTGGCCTGGAGGTTTTGTCGGGCTTTCTTGTGGGTGTCGCTTAAGATCCCCAATAACTGATGCACCGGGGGCACTTTTGACATAGGTAATCCTTGTGTTGGGAGATGACAAGGATGATTCCCATAGGTACAATAGAACTGAGACATTCCTATAGCTGAGTGCATGGCGTTATTGTAGGCGAACTCTGTGAGGGGAATGAGACCTGCCCAGTTATCCTGTTCCTGATTACAGAAACCCCTCAGGTATTGCTCCAAAGTGGAGTTCAGTCTTTCAGTTTGTCGGTTGCTCTCAGGGTAATATCCAGAAGAGAGTGCCCAGTGTATGTTCAGTTGCTTGCAGAGAGTAGTCCACAATTTGGAGGTGAATTGAGACCCTCTGTCTGAGACTATGGTGAGAGGGAGGCTGTGAAACCTAGCCATATCCTTCATGAAGACGTCTCCGGTTAGTGAAGCTGATGGAAGACCCTTGAGAGGAGAGAAATTAGCAAGTTTGCTAAAAGAATCAATCATCACCATTATGGTGGTGAATCCCTAAGAAGGAGGGAGACCCAGACTGAAGTCTGTCGAGATGTGTAGCCATGGCCGTACTGCGGCAGCTGCAGAAAGGGAAATGACAAGAGGAGCTGTGGGCACGGGGAACACCAAGGGAGAGAGAGAGAGTCAGTACTGGAAGAGCCGGGAATGAAGGAAAGCAAGTGGGTAGGAACTCAAGTGGATCGGACGTAGCAAGACTACCAAGCGTCTTGATCAAGCCGGAGCAGGGTTGCAACGCACCTGCGTTATGCACTGTTCCTGTAATAAACATAGCGGTGGCCATGTTGGTAGGAGTCTAGACCGCTAGATGAGGTGCAGGCAGTGTCGGGAATTCAATGAAGCCTCCACCATTTCAAAAGTCTCCACGGCTGATTCGTGAGAGTATAACTCCTCTTCAATGGGGGTTCCTCTGCCTTTCCTGGATTGTACCTGTGGAATTGGTGGATCAGTGTGGTGGCTTGGATATTGTGTACAGGTTCCCAGGATCTTTCTGTTGCTGGGTAACCCTTCCAGTGTACTAGGTACTGTAGACCACCCTTCCTGTATCGGGAATCAATCAGGCGGGACACCTCGTATTCATCTGCCACACTGTCTGCCATGTTTCTGAGTCTTCTTAACTTTCTTGAATAGGGATCGGGTAGGTAAGCCTGGAGAAGGGATGTATGGAACACGGGCTGTACTCTCCTCAGGCATTGTGGAAGTCTTAACCGGAAAGCCACTGGGTTGACCTTGCCGTCTATGGTATAGGGTCCAATGAAACGAGGAGAAAATTTACCAGGGTGGACCTACCTGGGGAGATATTTGGTGGAGAGCCAGACCTTGGTACCAACATCCAACTGAGAATTGGGTCCTCTTCCTTTATCAGCCCATCTCTTTTAGGTTTGTCTGCTGGCCTGGAGGTTTTGTCGGGCTTTCTTGTGGGTGTCGCTTAAGATCCCCAATAACTGATGCACCGGGGCACTTTTGACATAGGTAATCCTTGTGTTGGGAGATGACAAGGATGATTCCCATAGGTACAATAGAACTGAGACATTCCTATAGCTGAGTGTATGGCGTTATTGTAGGCGAACTCTGTGAGGGGAATGAGACCTGCCCAGTTATCCTGTTCCTGATTACAGAAACCCCTCAGGTATTGCTCCAAAGTGGAGTTCAGTCTTTCAGTTTGTCGGTTGCTCTCAGGGTGATATCCAGAAGAGAGTGCCCAGTGTATGTTCAGTTGCTTGCAGAGAGTAGTCCAAAATGTGGAGGTGAATTGAGACCCTATGTCTGAGACTATGGTGAGAGGGAGGCTGTGTAACCTAGCCATATCCATCATGAAGACATCTCCGGTTAGTGAAGCTGATGGAAGACCCTTGGGAGGAGAGAAATTAGCAAGTTTGCTAAAATAATCAATCATCACCATTATGGTGGTGAATCCTAAGAAGGAGGGAGACCCTGACTGAAGTCCGTCGAGATGTTTAGCCATTGCCGTGATGGTGGCAGCTCTGGTTGTAAAAGACCCAATGGTTTGGACGTGGGATATTTACTCCAGGCACATGTGGGACATGTAGCGACATACTACCTGACGTCCTTATGCATGGTAGACCACCAGAATTTGAGAGACGTCAGCTCCAGGGTAGCGGCTTGGCCCTTACGGCCAGCCATTGGGAGGCCATGGCACCATTATATGGCTTGAGACTGCAAATTCTGGGTCGGTAGGTACAAGGCTGTCTTCCGGAAAGGTAGACAATCTTTGAGATCCAGGGAGGACGAGAACCGGGTGTATGAGCTGTGAGGGCTTGCTTGATCTGTTGGAGAAATGTGCCCACCATCCCCATGAACTTCTTCCCTGCTAGGATCTTCTCATATCCCTTGTATTGACCTGAATCATCCACAACACTGCGGGATAATGCGTCTGCCAAGACGTTCTCATGACCAGGTATGTACATGATCTCAAAATCAAACTGAGAGAAGTAGTAGGCCCACCTTGCATGTCAGGCATTGCAGCACTCCATTTGTTGCAGGACTCTGAGGTTGCAGTG